>NC_137083.1:69354575-71754575 GCF_951640355.1 Cnephaeus nilssonii | reverse complement strand
CAGTAATCTGTTATTTTCATTGTCACAATGGAGCAGATTCATATCCTGTATAAACTATGGGGAGTCTATGGGGAAAAATTACCATATATGGAAACTTTTCCCATACAATCCCCATGGACTTACACAGGATGTGAATAGAATTCATTGTTATGGATTCTGAGTCAGAAAAGTCATTGATAACGTGTATTTTTAACAATAATACTCACTGCATTAAATTATGTTCAAATATTATTAAACTTTTAGAACTAGACCATATGGAATAGAAGAGTATGAAATGTATGCTTATTTTTTAAATTGTTTTTCAAAGAGCGTTGATATCCTTTTTTTCAATAAGTATAAAGCATTCATTAACAAACTTATTAATATGTTTTTAATTAGAAAACATGCATGCTTTGAATTATTTACAAGTCCTGTAATGTAGTCACATTTGTGGTGCTAGAATAATAAATTGTAATATTTTCTTCATAGAAGTTTTACTTCTATTAATAATGGATTCAGATAATTATGAACTGAAAGACAAAGATACAGTTTAATACATGTAGAAATGACAGCAACCACATGCTAGATGCTGTGACTAATTGCAGAACTAGGGGGCTCAGTTGCCTGAATTCAAATTATAGCTCTACTACATTGTACCAGGGTTTGGCCATCTACCATTTAAGGTCTTCTGGCCCAAATTGTTGCTTATCCAATGAACTCTTGGTGTTAGGGAAATCTGCCTTTTTGGGTTAACACATTTGCCCCAGGAGGGAGCTTTTCAAGGGTCATCTGTGGAGAGTAGACAGACCCCAGCAGTGGGAAAGACTGGCTGAGAAAGGGAAACGTCGCTTGAATCTTTGAAGGGATGCAGTAGGAGCTCTGAAGGAAAGCGACTGCATAAACTGGATGAAGTGAGTCAGGGTTGGCAAGTTCCCAGTGTATTTCTTACTACTAGTTGCCTCTGTGGCAGGCATTGCTAATTGGTCAGAGTATGCTTGTAGGATTGGGTTAAGCCACCAAAGGTACAAATGTTTTCTACCTAAAACACTTTATCTGTGCAAGTGTTTTCCATATTAGTGTGAATAATAGTCACATAAATAAATATTTAAATAAACTTGCAAACACTTACTGAATTAAGAAAAATATTAGGAATCTTAAGTGTTTCAATGACAACTGTTTAGATGTGAAATAAACACACTATTCTATGTTACATTGTGGTTCTCAGTAATGTCAATGGGTTAATAATTCAAGACAACACTGATCTCTTTTGAATGAAATTGAAGACATATCCCTAGAGTTTAACAGAGTACCTAGTATAAACTAAACACTCATTTTTCTCAAATTTGAAACTGCTGTGGCTTAAGGTAGTATGATGCATGGGCTTTACAGGAGATTAATATTGAGTTCAATTAAATTTTCCAGGCACTTATCAGTGAATAACTCTTACCTGTCACCCTTTGGAGCAGGAGCAGGTGACACAAACACAATTGCATGTGGATTTTTATTACTAAGTCCCAATGTGTTAGAGTTAAACTGCTATAAACTGATACTTTGCTACCTACTGGTAAGTTGGCTATGTTTCATCTAAGTTCATCATTTCTTAAGATTATTAAGTAAAAATAATGAGGTATTCTAATACCAGTTTATTTTCAGCATAAAAAGTGAGAATTGTTTTTTCACCAATATTTTAGGAATTGGAAAAATTATTTTCCATTGCTCTGTGAGAATTTCTGAGTGTTAAGATTTAGGTTTATGAGCCTATTTTGGTGCATAGTGAGCCTGATTGGAATGCATATAGATTAGAAAATCACAATGATTCCATTAGAGTATTATTTATCACTTCTTTCATAATTGACTGCTTCTAGAATACCCAGGTTAGCAGGAGGCTTTGGTAGGGTTTGGTTCGGTGATATGCATGGAAAGTCCAAACCTGGGCTTGACTCAGAAGTTTGGAATTTTGTATCTGAAACATTCTTAGATTAATTTTAGTATAATGGTGTTTTAGTTATCTGTTGCTATATAACAATCCACCCCAAAACATAGAGGCTTAAGTGTTTTTTATTATTATACTAGAGGCCCGGTGCACGAAATTTGTGCACAGTTGGGGTCCCTAGGCCTGGCTGGCGATCAGGGCTGATCAGGTTCCCTGCCTCCCTGCCTGTCCACCTCCCTGCCTCCCCGCCTCCTCCTTCCATTGCCACCTATGTGCTGCCACTGTGCGGGGCCTCCCCACCAACCCCCCCTTTTCCTTCCTTCCTGCCTGTGCGCTGCCACCATGTGGTTTCCTGCCTCCCCACCTCCCCCTTCCTCCTTCCCTCGCAGCCCGCATCCACTGCCACCCACCCCCGGTTCCCCATCCCAGCCCAGGTCCCGGCCCCGACAGGTGATTGGGACCTGCCGGCCAGGGGGAGGGACTGGGAGGTTGGCCGGTAGGCTGATTGGGGCCTGGTGGCCAGGGGGAGGGATGGGGGAGGGACCCTGGATGGAGGGAGCCAGCCCTTGGCCCCCCTGGGAAAGGGTCCTTATCTGCCACCACCTATCCCTGGTTCCCTAGCCCAGCCTGAGGGCTTGGTCCTGATCAGGTGATTGGGGCCTGCTGGCCGGGGGGAGGGACCAGGAGTTTGGCTGGTAGGCCCCATCAGGGCCTGTGGGCTGGGGGCAGCTCCTGCATTGAGTGTCTGCCCCCTGGTGGTCAGTGCACGTCATAGCGACTGGTTGTTCGGGTCGTTCCATTGTACCAGTCGCTTAGGCTTTTATATATATAGCTTTCCCAGTTTTATGGGTTGACTGGACCCACTGGTGGTTCTCATGTAGGGTTTTCAATGCATTTGCAGTCAGATTTTGTTGGGGCTTCAGTCATCCAGATGCTCACCTGAGCTAGAGGTCCAGGATAACTCTCTCTCTCAGGGATATTAGTTGAGGCTGACTATTGGGACTCAGCTCAGGTTGTGGGCAGGAATGCCTATATTTGGCTACTCCATGAGGTTCAAACTTCATGGTGCTTGATTCTCAGAAGGAGCATCCCACTGATCATTACAAGAGTCCTAGGAGGAAACTGCAAGGTTTCTTATGACTTAGTCTTGGAAGTCTTAGAAGTCACTGCCACCATATTATATAGGGCAAGCTAGTTCCTAAGCTGATTCCAGATTCAAAGGGAAGAGAATTAGGTGCCTTTTGATGAAGGAGTGGTAAGGTTACATTGCAGAACAAGTAGGATAGAAAATATTGTAGTGGCCATTTAAAAAATACAGTTTGCTATAAGCTGTTTTCAAATTCTGTTTCATGAAGTTGGTGCTGTGGGTATTCTCTAAATCAGGGGTCTGTAAACTTTTCCTGTAAAGGGCCAGATGGTGAATATTTTAGACTTGTGGACCACACAGTTATTTTTATAACTTCTCAACTCTGCTATTATAGCACAAAATCAGGCAAAGACAAATGAGTGTGGCTGTGTTCCAATAAAACTTTATTTATGGACACAGAGAAACTTGAATTTTATGTAATTTTCACATGTCAAAAATAATCTCTTTTTTCCAACCATTTGAAAATGTGAAAAAAAAATCCTTGATCAAGGATCGTACAAAACCAGGTGATAGGTAGGCTTTTTGGCCCATGGGCCTTAGTTTGCTGATGTCTGTTCTTAATATTTGATTTCAATTTTATTTTTAATTACTAAGAAACTAAACAGAGAAAAACAGATACATTCACATTAAAAATAATTTTGATATATTTAGTACTACTGATACATGAACTTATGTCTTCATTAGTTGACTTTATTATTAAATGTTATAAATTTGAACTTATAAATGTATGTCTACTTTATATATTGGGCTGCTATGTAATGTTTTGTTTGAAACTTGTAAGAATTTTTATGAGTTTATTTGAGCCAAACTGATGACAATTGCTGAGAAGCAAAATCTCAACATATTGAGAAAATGCTCCAGAAAATGGCAGTTTTACTACTTATTTTATACATTAGAATCAAAGGGCAAGACAGAAGGGAATTACATTAAATTTATTGGTGATAAATTAGGGAAATAGGAAAGGCAAAGGGGGATAATGGGTGGTGGAGGAAGGGGATGATCCCTGTATTGGATAAAAAGTAAAACTGATAGCCTGACTGGTGTGGCTCAGAGGTTAAGCATCAACCCATGAACCAAAAGGTCACCAGTTCGATCAGGGCACATGCCTGGGTTGCAGGCTAGATCCTGAGTAGGGGGTGTGCAGGAGGCAGTTGGGATCAGGCCTAAACTGGCAGTCAGACATTCCTCTCACAATCTGGGACTGCTGGCTCCTAATCGCTCACCTGCCTGCCTGTATGATTGCCCCTAATCGCTTCTGTCTGCCAGCCTGATCACCCCCTAATTGTTCCCCTGCCGGCCTGATTGACCCAACTGCCCTCCCCTGCAGGCCTGGTCACCCCCAACTGCCCTCACCTGCTGGCCTAGTCACCCCTAACTGCCCTCCCTTGACAGCCTGTTCGCACCCAACTGCTCTCCCCTGGAGGCCTGATTGCCCCAACTGCCCTCCCCTGCTGGCCTGGTTGTCCCCAACTGCCCTCCCCTGCAGGCCTGGTCCCCCCAGCTGCCCTCCCCTACCGGCCTAGTCGCCCCCAACTTTCCTCCCTTGCCAGCCTGGTCACACCCAACTGCCCTCCCCTGCAGGCCTGGTCGCCCCCAACTGCCCTCCCCTGATGGCCTGATTGCCCACAACTGCCTACCCTGCTGGCCTATTCGCTCCCAACTGCCCTACCCTGCCAGCCTGATCAACCACAACTGCCCTTCCTTGCCAGCCATCTTGTGGCAGTGTCGCACGAGGGCATGACGCCACCTAGGCTTTTATTATGTAGGACTAGAGGCCCGGTGCATGAAAATTTATGCACTGGATCGCGGGGTCCCTCACAGTCCGGGGGCCCTCAGGGGCGGGAGGCAACCTGGCAATCAGGGGAAAGCAACGCCCTCATCACACCTCTGCTGCTGTCACTTCTGGCTGTGCAAGCCTCGGCCAGCCCTGGTTACCTGAGCCTCGGGTCGCCCTGGGCAGCTGGGCAGCCGCCACCTGAGGCTTGCCTGCGCCTCGGGCCAGCCTGGGTGGCTGGGGGGCTGAGGGGACTGGGGGACTCTGGAGGCAGGCGCACGGAATGGCCGGGCCTGCCGCCCCAGGGCTGAGGGGACTGGGCGCCACCATCTTGTGGCTGTGGGCGCCGCCATTTTTGTGATGGTGTGAGGGTCAATTAGCATATCTCCTTTATTAGGTAGGATGGTTTCATGAATTTTGGCAAATGTATGCATGTGTATAACCAACATTATCATTACACTCAATAGAACATTTCCATCATCCCAAAAAAGTTTTCTTATGCCATTTTGCAGTCAATTTCCATGTCTCTAGAATTTTATATAAATGAGATTGTTGTCAGAGAAATTAGTGGGTTCAATTTCCTCAACACTAGTGCGAGTGGGGTGGCTCTTGCAATATCTTCAGAAAAAGAATTTTCTAAGACTCACATGGGAGAGTGAATGGTTTTTATCAGTGTGGAAATATATTTCTTGGATTGTAAAGTCCCATGCCCCTTAACCCAGTCCTGAAAAAGGTACAGCTGGGAGTCCAGCAGAGCCCAAAGTAGGGCCAGTGTCCAGAGACTTCATCCCATGGTGGAGCTGAGTCCAATGTAGCATTAGGCTCAGTTCAGTCCATCAGTCCATTGTGTGGGTTCCACATGGCCATGAGCCATGAGGGTACCGGGAGCATGCCCCCTGCCACAGGAGTCAGGCACACGCAGTGAGAGCACTGAGAGTGCTCCTTTGTCCAGGAGTTTAAATATTCAAGTTTCGTGCCCTTGCAGTGGCCATGCCTATTCCAGCCACTGACTTGTTCCCAGGTGTGACGGACACATAGGCACCTTCCCACGGCACCCAGACCTTATTGGGCACGCGTCCATTGTCCAGTCCCTTCCCCCAGCCATCTGAATAGACCTGGAGAATGTTAACTGCAGTTTCCTGGCAAAGCTGTATAAATGGCATTCCTGAATTATCTATTCTTCCCTTAACTCCTTTCCTGTTAAGTAATAACCAAGTTATTATAGGACCATACAATGTATACTACTTTTGTGTATGATTTCTTTTGTTCAAAGCATGTTTTTAGCTATGTTGTGGTGGCTGTTGGTAGTCCAGTTCTTTTTATTACTGAGTAGCAGAAATACCATAATTGACGTTATTTGCCCATTTATGTTGCGTTGTTTCCTATTTTCAGTTTAAAGCTGCTATGTTTATTTATGTATAATTCTCTGTGTGGACATATGTTTTCATTTCTCTTGGTTAAAGATCTAGAAATGCATTTTCCAAAATGGTTAAATGTTTTTACATTCCCATCAGCAATGTATGGGAGTCAATTGTCTTATATCCCTGGCAACACTTGATATTGTCAGTCTTTTTAACTTTAGATAATTTAGTGGTTATGTATTTGTATATTGTGATTTTAATTTGTATTTCCATTATTCTAAAAATGTTTAACATGTAAACTATAATTAAAAAAAAAGGGGATGAATAACAGTATAAGTGTTAAGGGAGATGGACTGCCATAGATGTACTTCCTTACTGTCAACATTTAAATCCAAAGAACATCATATTCACATTTTTTGAGCTTTTTAAATATTTGAGCTTCCAATATTTATTTATTTTGTATTCTTACAGATTATATTTTTTAAAATACAATTACACCATGCACTAAAAAAAAGAAAAAGGTGTTGAACATCTTTTCATGTGCTCTTTAGCCATTGGTGTATCTTCATTGATGAAGTGTCTGTTCAGATACTTTGCCCATTTTTAAAACTGGATGGTTTGTCTCATTATTGAATTTTGAGAGTTCTTTATATATTTTGATATGTTCTTTCTTATATATCTCTATTGACAATATTTTCTTACAGTTTGTAGCTTTTCATTTTCTTTATGATGTTGAATGTTGTATTGATTTTCAATTTCTTGTGTCCTGTGTAAGAAATTTTTGCCTACCTTAAAGTCACAAAGATTTTCCCCTTATATTTTCTCTCAAATGTTTCTTTGTCCATTTTATTAAAATGTTTATTTATTTCTAATTTGTCTTTATTGTTGAAAGTATTACAGATGTCCATCCCCCCAACCCCCACCATTACTCTCCTCCTCCTCACTCCTGCTCCCTCTCCAGGCTTTCACTGCACCGTTGTCTGTGTCCATGGGTTATGCATATATGCATGTCAGTCCTTTGGTTAATTTCTCCCCGTCTCCCAATCAATAGCTCCAGTGGGTATTGATTGATATCTAATGACATTTTTATTTCTTAAGGCTAGGGTGAGAGCAATTTTTAAATCACAAAACTATTTCAAGCCTTTTGGTGTATATCTAAAATGAACGATTGTTTCCTTAACATACCAGAGTTCATTTTCATTGTAGAAATCTTGAATAATACAAATAATGTAAAAAGGGAGAGAGAAGAAATTGAAGTTTCTGTGCTTTGGAGCCAGACAGATTTGGGATTGAATGTTGATTCTGCCTTTTATTGGGCAAATGATCTTTGATAATTTTATAATCTTTCAATTGAGGATAACACCCAGCCCATGGTGAAAGGGTTGATGAGATAGTATAGGTAAATGGCTTAAAACAGTGCTCCACATACAATAAGTGTTGAATATGTAGTTATACAACTGTAAGTGTATTTTGAGCACTTACAGGATAGACAGTGTACTGGAAGATTTGCACCATACAAAGTTATGAGTGTGTGTGTGTGTGTGTGTGTGTGTGTGTGTTTATACAAAATCTAGTGATTATATCTGGCTCTTTCTTTAAAATAGAGTGCTCTACTCAATAAATGGGAGGTTTTATGATTATTAATAACTAGAGGCTTGGTGCATGAAATTCGTGCACTGGTGTGTGTGTGTGTGTGTGTGTGTGTGTGTGTGTGTGTCCCTCAGCCCAGCCTGCACCCTCTCCAATCTGGGACCCCTCTCACAATCCAGGACTGCTGGCTCCCAACTGCTTGCCTGCCTGCCTGCCTGATTGCCCCTAACCACTTCTGCCTGCCTGCCTGATCACCTCCTAACTACTCCCCTGCCAGCCTGATCGACATCTAACTGCTCCCCGGCCAGCCCGATTGCCCCTAACTGCTCTCCCATGCTGGCCTGGTCACCCCTAACTGCCCTTTCCTGCTGGCCCAGTCACCCCTAACTACCTTCCCTTGCCAGCCTGGTCGCCCCTAACTGCCCTCCCCTGCTGGCCCAATTGCCCCTAACTACCCTCCCCTGCCGACCTAATCACCCCTAACTGCCCTTCCCTGAAGGCCTGGTACCCCCAACTGCCCTCCCCTGCAGGCCTGGTCGCCCCCAACTGCCCTCCTCTGCCGGCCCGGTCACCCCTAACAGCCCTCCCCTGCAGGCCCGATCACCCCCAACTGCCCTCCCTTTCAGGCCTGGTCCCTCCCAACTGCCCTCCCCTGCTTGCCATCTCGTGGCAGCTATCTTGTGTCCACATGGTGGTGGCCATCTTTGACCACATGGGGGTGGCGATCTTGTGTGTTGGAATGACAGTCAATTTGCATATTACCTCTTTATTATATAGGATATCCCAAATCCTCCCACCTGGTGATCACTTTATTATATAGGATATCCCAAATCCTCCCACTGGTGATCACTTCTCTTAATGTGTCTTAACATAAAATACTTGTTGAGTGGTATGTATTATGTAGATAATACTTTACAATTTGATTTTTAAAAATTTAGCGATATTTCATAAATATTTGCCACAATTCTGAATTTAACAGCCACAGAGTATTTTGTTGTAGGTTGAAACATATTTAATCCTTTACTAATGTTCCCCTCCCCCCCATTTTTTCTCCTATAAACAGACGTGACAAATATTCTTGTGGTTTTCTTTGCACAATGCCATGCTTTTATCCTTAGAATAAATTTCTAGAAATAGATTTGGAGAGGCATGCGAAAAATTTGAAATACAGATTACCCTGATATATTGTACTTCTTTGGTATATATTTAAAAATATCTTTTTGGAAACTCAGAAGTTATAAGGTCATGGAAGAATGCTTTTAATTTTAGTTTTTTAATTTATGTTTTTTGTGCAAAAGAAAGGTGGTTGAAATTAATCCCTCCTCCCACTCTGCACCTGAGCAGGTCTCGGGGGCAGTTAGGGCTTTTGCTTAGGCTCTGATCCTGTTGAGTCTGGCTTAAGCTCAGTTTGGGCCATTTGGCCCACCTTTTTATAGTTACTCATTACCTAGCCCAGCCAACTTCTTGCAAATCTTGGACACAGTGGTCCCAAATAATTTGTCATGGGAGTTAGAAGAGCCCAAGAAGGTTCATTAATAACTTCCTTACACATGGAAAACAGTTAATTATAAGAAATTCAGACAGCATCAGTTGGTGAGTAAGCTTATATTTATTCTATGCATTATAAACCCCCCTTCTGGGTGGCACATTTAAACTGAGCAGGTCACTTCAAAATTTATGTCTAGGGGATGGTCTTAGGTAAACTTCACTTTAAAGACTGGAGTCTTAATCTGCTGTTCTAATTCATTTCTTTTTTAAAAAAATATTTTTTTATTGATTTCAGAGAGGAAGGGAGATAGATAGAAACATCTATAATAATAAAAGCATAATATGCAAATTGACTGAACACAGCAGAATGACCGTCAGACAACCACGCTATGACACGCACTGGCGCCAGGCCAGCCAAGGCGGGTGCGATGCTATTGGTTCGGGGGGCGGGCCGCCATCGCCCCACAATCACCTTGCAGAGGGAGGTCAAGGCTGCCCTCTGCGGGGTGACCGATGTGGGGGCTCTGCAATCAATTGCCCCAAAGAGGGAGGCCCAGGCCACCAGCAGTGGGGCCATTGATCGGGGGAAGGGGCTCCGTGATCTCCCCAAAAAGGGAGGCCCAGGTTACCCAGCCAGCGGCACTGTGGCAAGTGGGCAGGGCCTCCCTCTGCTGGGCGATCGATCTGGGGACTCTGCAACTGAGCGCCCCACCGAGGGAGGCCCAGGCCACTGGCCAGCGACACTGGCGGGTGTGCAGGGCTGGCCAGCAATCATCCCACAGAGGGAGGCCCAGGCCAGCCAAGCGATTGCACCCCATGCCTGTCACCTGCAGAAATGGCGACCAGTGGTGGGGGAGGGGGACAGCGCTGCACAGATGGCGAGCAGTGGCAGCGGCAGGGGCAGGGCCAGCTGCCGGCAGCCAGGGGAAGGAAAGCCCCAATAGGCCCTGATTGCCGGCCAGGCCTAGGGACCCTACCCAAGGGATCCCAGATTGTGAGAGACCACAGGCCAGGCTGAGGGACACCTCCATCCTGTGCACGAATTTCGTGCACCGGGCCTCTAGTCAATGACAAGAGAATCATTGATTGGCTGCTTCTTGCATGCCCCCTACTGGGGATCAAGCCCACAACCTGGGCATATGCCCTCACCAGGAACCGAACTGTGACCTCCTGGTTCATAGGTCGACGCTCAACCACTAAGCCATGCCGGCCAAAATCTAGTTCATTTCTTTACCCATGGACTGGGTATACCTATGTGTCTCTATGGAGTGTTGATTGATGCTAGTTCCTTTTGGGAAACCGTCATTGGTAGGAAAAGTTGCTAATATGTTTAGACTTTTATATTTATTTTTAATATAGTCTTTACAATAATATAATTGCCAAAAGGATCTAAAATTAACTCTGAATTAATCTAGTGTCTTGAGGAATATTTTTCTCTAGTTTCATTTTATAGAACTTAGTTTATGGAATTACACACACACACACACACACACACACACAACCATCAAACCTTTCTTTTTTGCCTCTCTTCTTCCCTCTCCCTTTAATATCTACCCACCCCTTCCCTTTTCTTTAGATTGAATTAGTTACCTTCAGTAGAAGATGCATTTTGGGATGTTCTTTGGGAAACAGTTTTCAGGGACTATATATCTGCTTTGTCATGTGAGGGCTCTGTACATGAGCAGGAAAGCTTAGGTGATGTGTGTGCAAGTGTTAGCTGATTTACATTTAAGTGATGTAGAAATCTGTCGTCCTGAAATACAGGATTGAGTTTTTACTGCATATTCACTTTTTTTCTACACTGATAGTGTAATTTTAGTAGGTGAACAAGCTGGAGTGTTCTGCTTTGCTCCTCCAGTGGAACCCAGAGATGTTTATGTGCCAAGGATTCATGTTGCAGTCACTAAATTAGCCAGAGCTGTGAGACAGTGGTATGGATACTTTTACAGAATTAATATTAACAAAAAATGAAGGCCACAAAGTAGTAGGTACTGGGAGAATTTGATTAATGCTTGATGTCCCTTTTTTTCCATACATGTTCCTATATGTTGTTTCTTATTGCATTATTACTCTGTATTAATATATATCTTCTTTTAAAAAAACCCCTTTCCTCAGACATAAATGCCCTTCTATCTGCATGCATATTTCCATTTTTTCTAAAATAGCCATATAGACTATTTTAGCAAAGTATATTTTCACTTAAAAATAATAAAGTCCTTTTCCATAAACTGCCTGCACATATTCATGGTAAGCAGAATAATGGCCTCTAAAGATATCCATATCCTAATCTCTGGAAACTGGATTTGCTACATCAAATGGCAGTGGGAGTTAAGGTATCAGATATATAATGAGCTGACTTAAAATATAGAGATTATCCTGAATTATCTAGGGTCTTTAAATGTAGAAGAGGGAGGCAGAAGAACAGACCAAAGTAGTATGATGTGACAAGAACTCAGCCTCCTGTTGCTGCTTTTGAAGACGAAGAAAGTGCCATAAGCCAAGGAATGTGGGTGGCCATATGTAACCCTCCAGAAATATTCTTGCATAATAAATGCATGTATAGTTTTCCTCCTTTTATTTTACATAAATGAGAGCTTTTTATCCACAACTTTTACATTCTTTGAGGTTTTTTGCTTTTTAAATCAAATGTTGAAAATAGATGTAGAAACTAATTCTTTTTAAAAATTGATTTGAGAGAGAGGAAGGGGGGTGGAGGGAGGGAGGGGGAGAGAGAGAGAGAGAGAGAGAGAGAGAGAGAGAGAGAGAGAGAGAGAGAGAGAGAGAAAGGGATATCAGTTACCTTCCTAAGGCGAAGGCGCCCTGACCAGGGATCGAACCACAACCTGGGTTTGTGTTCTGACCGGGAATTGAACCAGCAACCTTTTGGTGTACAGGATGATGCTCAACCAATTGAGCCACTTTGGCTGGGCTGCATTTAAAAAAAAACAAAAAACAGCTTTATAGTATTTCTTTATATGACTACTATAATTTATTTAAATAGTCCTTTATTGATGGACTATTAGGTTGTTTTCAGTTTTGGCTATTACAAGTTGTCTTAGTTCATTCAGGTTGCTATAACAAAATAGCATAGACTGGGTAATTTATAAACAATAGAAATTTATTTATGACAGTCCTGGAGGCTGGAAAATCAAGATCCAAGATCAAGGTCCTGGCATGCTCGTGTTCTGTGAAGGCCCACTTCCTTGTTCATAGATCTTGTCTTCTTGCTCTGTCCTCATATGGCAGAAATGCAAGGGAGCTCTCTGGGGTTCTTTTATAAGGGCACTACTCCCATTCATGAGGGCTCGTCCCTTTTGGTCTAATCACTTCCTAAAGGCCTCATCTCCAAATACCATCATCTTAGGGGTTAGGATTCAATATATGAATTCAGTGGGGACAAAGACATTCAGTCACTGGCCCAAGTGTTGTGACAAGTGTATTTGTAGTATAAACTCCTAAAAGTGGTGTGGGTGGATGTTCATGAATTTAAAAATTTGATGGTTATTGCCAGATTACTCTCCAAAGAGACCATCCAATGTGCACTCTGTTTTGTAGCTTCTGTCTGGGCTAAATTGTACATTGATTGTTAGTCAAAATGAAGTGGAAAGTACAAGACACTAAGAGACAGAGATCAGAGAGTGTGTCATTCTCTTTATTTCCTATTAAATACAATGCCAGACATTGTTTTCTGATTGCCAGGGCAATCTGGGTCTTAGAGCCAGTGTGGCTACTTTGGCAGTGTTGAGAGCAGGACAGCAGTTGGAGTGCCCATGTCCTGCAGCACAGTCCCTGTGGGATGACAGTACAACTCTAACATGGGAGGAAGACGGTGTGACATCAGCCTTGTCTTTTTCCTTCTTTGGGATACTGATGGACATAGAAACACAGTATTTATATAGTGCACATGACTTCTGCATGTAGTTCTTCTATTTTGGAAATATGTAGCCTATCTCTAAAAGGGGCACAAGACTGGCATATCTTAATTTTTCAATGACAGATAAGATGTCTCATGAGCAGGAAAAACTACGTAGTACTTTCAGAGGCCATGGACATAGAGTATAGGATGTTTTCCACCAAGAGTCTTCCATAAGACATAATCAACAATAATGTATGAAAATACCTGCTCATCTCACTTTCACCAGTGCTGTGAATGAACAAACTTTGAAAAATGACAATTTTATCACTTCCTAGCTTTGTGCTATGGAGAAGATTACATAATTTTCTTATCTATAAAATGAGGGTAATAGTAAGTTTTTACTATTATTATTACTATAAATCTTTGTCATCTGATGGGTAAAAACAATCTTATTTAACTTTGTTTCTTTAATTATCAATGAGGTTTAACATTGTCCAGTATATAAAAAAATTGCTTTTTATTGATCTACTAGAGGCCCAATGCACGAAATTTGTGCAAGGGTAGGTCGGCCTTCCCCCAGCTGCAGGCACCAGCTTCCCTCTGGCACCTGGGACCCAGGCTTCCATCTGGCTGCCAGCAGGCACCTGGGACCTGGGCTTCCCTTGCAGCCCTGGCTTCATCCAGAAGGTTGTTCGGCTGTCCAGTCTTATTAGCATATTACGCTTTTATTATTATAGACTAGGGGCCCGGTGCACAAAATTCGTGCACTTGGGGGAGGTGTCCCTCAGCCCTACCTGCACCCTCTTGCAGTCTGGGAGCCCTTGGGGGATGTCCAACTGATGGTGTAGGCCCGCTCCCCAAAGGGCCCAAAAGGAGCGGGCCTACGCCGTCAGTCAGACATCCTTAGTGCTGCCACGGAGGCAGAAGAGGCTCCTGCCACCGCCGCTGCACTCGCCAGCTGTGAACCCAGCTACTGGCTGAGCGGCGCTCCCCCTGTGGGAATGCACTGACCACCAGGGGGCAGCTCCTGCATTGAGCGTCTGCGCCCTGGTGGTCAGGGCACATCATAGTGACCAATCATTCTGCTATAGGGCCAAAATAGGCTCTCTGACATCCCCCAAGGGGTTCCAGATTTCAAGACGGCGCAGGCCAGGCCGAGGGACCCCACTGGTGCATGATAGGGGCTGGGGAAGGACATGGGAGGTTGGCCAGCCGGAGCGGGACTGCAGGAGGGCTCCAGGGCATGTTTGGCCTGTCTCACTCAATCTCTTCAGTCCCGATTGGCTGGATCCCAGCAGCAAACTAACCTACTGGTCGAAACGTCTGCCCCCTGGTAGTCAGTGAATGTCATAGCAACTGGTCGACCACTCGACTGTCCCCTGGTGGTCAGTGCATGTCATAGGGAGTGGTTGAGCGGCCTTCGCATATCATTAGCATATTACACTTTGATTGGTTGAATGACCCACTGGATGACCGGACACTTAGCATATTAGGCTTTTATTATATAGGATAATTGCTTATTTTATATTAAGATGGTTAATCTTTGCTTTATATTTTGTCATTTGTCTTTATTGCATTCTCTCATGCAGATAATATATTTTTAAAATATATTTTTATTGATCTCAGAGGGGAAGGTATGTGCTCTTGACTGGAATCGAACCTGGGACCCTTCAGTCTGCAGGCCGACGCTCTATCCACTGAGCCAAACCAGCTAGAGCTCTCATGTAGATTTTTTTAATATTAATGTAGTCAGATTTATAATTTTTTTGTTTGTCTTTTGTTTCATGTCTTGCCTACAAAGGCCTTCCCTTTTCCAAGGTCAAAATTAATTAATTAATTAATTAATTTTTAAAATCTATTTTATTGATTTTTTACAGAGAGGAAGGGAGAGGGATAGAGAGCCAGAAACATCGATAAGAGAGAAACATCGACCAACTGCCTCCTGCACACTCCCCACCGGGGATGTGCCCGCAACCAATGCACATGCCCTTGACCGGAATCGAACCTGGGACCTTTCAGTCCACAGACCAACGCTCT
Source organism: Cnephaeus nilssonii (assembly GCF_951640355.1). Lineage (NCBI taxonomy): Eukaryota > Metazoa > Chordata > Mammalia > Chiroptera > Vespertilionidae > Cnephaeus > Cnephaeus nilssonii. Next base: position 71,739,410 of record NC_137083.1, on the reverse strand, counting down.
ATCTACTGAGCCAAACCGGTTTTGGCCAAAAATAATTATTAAAACCCTTCTAGGGCTTTTACACTTTCCTTTTTTACTTTTGAATCTTTGATCTGCTAATAGATTTTTTTCTCTTTTCAAGGAAAAAAATATCATTCAATTAAATATAATCTATAGGATCTTTATGTTAAATACATAACATTTTAGCAGAGTGGTACCAATCATTATATATTTTTCATGAATTATTTGAGTTAATTTTTTTCTACTCGACATTTTCAGTATAACTGTTTAGGGATGGAATAAGTTGGCATAGTTATTGCAACACACAAAACAGTTTACCCTTTTGTTTTAGAATTTTCATAGTAGTCCATAAACAATTAGTCAAGAATGAGTTATTGAAGCATCAGAAAACACGTGCTATTAATAATTTATCTTTGGAATACCTTGCTGTTATCTAGCTCTATTTCTCATGTCTGATTACAGCAGTTTTAGTAATTTTTTATTTTGACTTGAGCTTCCCAGTAGGGGAATAAAGATTAATTATTTATGCTTTAGTCTTCTAGTTGTTTGAAATTGGTGTTGATGAAAATGAAGCAAGCATTGATATACATTGCTGGGGTATTTGAGACCATTCATTTTCAAATTTTCCATTGTAGCCTAACAATATTCCATTCTACATGAACAAGTGATGTGTTTGAGACAAATTAATTTTTAGGTCAAGAAATATTTTCTTGATTCAACATATTTTACTTCGGTGGTAACTGCTTTGTATTCCCCGATCAACAGGACCTCTCAGAGAGGCCAGAGTTTCCTGTATTTAATTGCCTTCACCCAATGAAGGCTTGTCATGAGTGGAGTCTAAAGGGAGCCTGACCTCACTTCCCAAGATGAGGAATAACATCATCATAATACATAAATATTGTGTACATTGTGTACATCATCATAATACATAAATATTGCTATTCAGTGAAGTCCATCAGAATATTCCATAAATATTATTTCATTTCTTCAGATTTATTAGTGCTATTATTATTTTTTAAAATTGATTTTAGAACCAGAGGGAAGGAGAGGGAAAGAGAAACATTTTTTATAAAGATTTTTAAAATATATTTTTATTGATTTCAGAGAGGAAGGGAGAGGAAGAGAGAGGTAGAAACATCAATGATGAGAGGGAATCATTGATTGGCTGCCTCTTGCACGGTGGACCGAGCCCACAACCCAGGCATGTGCCCTTGACTGGAATCGAACCTGGGACCCTTCCCTCCACAGGCCAATGCTCTATCCACTGAGCCAAACCGGTGAGGGCAGGAAAGAGGAACATTGATGTGAGAGAGAAACATCGATTGGTTGCCTCCCGCATGTACCCTGACCAGGGATCGAACCCACTACCTGGGTATGTGCCTTGACTGGGAATCGAATCCATGACCCTTCAGTGCACAGGATGAAGTTCCAGCCAACGGAGCCTCACCAGCCAGGGCTAATGCTGTTAATTTTTAAAGTCCAACCTTGTAAAATACCACCACCACATCCTTGAGAGAGAGAGCAAATAGTATTTCTGTCCATAGTTGCAGAGATTCCAGTTGAGTGAGTATTAGTGCCTGCTTTGCTTGAGGATAAAGATGCCAGTTTGTGTTTCTTAACTTTCTAAAGTTTTCCTTAATTAAATTTTCATTTCTCAAGGTCAGAGGTTTTGTGAGGATAATAGGAAGCATACTCTTTTCAGTGATGACGGCAACTCTGAAGAATAGTTTATAATATTCTGCTTCTTAGACCACCCTGTCTCTTATCATTATTAGGTTTCAGATGTATTATTCTTTCATAGTACACAGCCCTGAGATGGGCATTTAATACCTTCCTTTTTTCCTTTCCTTTTGTCTCACATGTTTTCTTCCCTTGGCTTCTTAACGAAAGCAAAGGGAATTGTAGTTTTGATCTACTTAGTTGATAGGCTCTTTCTTTATAGAGGAAGGGATAAGCAGGCATGAGGGGGTAGGAGAAAGGGAAAGTGGAACCTTATTTTCCAACAAAACAACTTGGATAGCATCACTCATTTGCTTAAAAACCCTGTACCATTTGAGAACTTGTCACCAACCAAGAGGAAATGAATTCAGAAGAGTAGTAAAGAAGATTGTCTTAGGTCACACAGTGTCTGAGCCAGGTTAGACTCAGAACTTCATGACTTTAAAATTAATGGTTGTTCATTCATGTACTTCTTATATCTCTAATACTATTTATATGCAGATGTCTCCCAAATTTATGTCTCTAGACCTCCAAATCTCTAGTATGGACCTCTCTAGGCTATATCTGGAGTCTAGTCTAGACTTCTCTTCTAAACTCCAGACCTGTTCATCCAATTGCCTACTCAACATCTCCATTTGGATGGCCCATAAATACATGAAACTCAATATAACCCCAAACTTCTGATTTCTAAGTGCTTCCTCGACCTGTACTAAGTACTACTCACCCATTCATTTCCTTCTCAGGCTGTGACTGTGCCATCCTTCCAGTTGCTCAGGGCACGAATTCCTTGAAGTCATAAATGATTGCACATGCACACTGTCAGGAAGTCTTGCTGGCTTGCTTTCACACTATGTCAACTATTACCTTCTTGGTTCAAGATGCCATTTTCTGCCTGGATTACTGCAAAAGTCTCCTGAATGGTGATCCTGCTTCCTAATAACTCTAGTCTAAACACATCAGCTAGAGAGTCCCTTTTTAAACTTCAGTCTGATCTTGTCCTTCTCAAATCCTTCAATAGCTTTTCTTCACCTTTAGAGTTAAATCCATTTTGGGTCTGGCCCCATTATCTCTCAGGCTTACATTCTGTTACGTTCCTTCCTGCTGACCCACTCTAGTCACATAGGCCTTCTTGCTATTCCTTTAACATACCAGACACATAGCTGCCTTAAGGTGTATGCACTTCATGTTCCTTCATTGTGGAATGTTTTTCCTCCAGAATATGCAATATTCACTCCCTCATTTCCTTAAAGTCTTTGAGCAAATGGTACCTTTTCAGTGAGGCTTAACCCTGACCACTCACTCCACTTGCTGGCATACCCCCATCTCCCTTTATCTTGTTTACAGTTCCTCCATTCCACTTACTACCTCCTAATAGATTAAACTATTTATTTATTAATGTATATTGTCTATCTCCCCACCCTTGTCTCTTTCTCTTCCAACTGAAAGCTCCATAAAGGCATGGATTTTGTTGTTGTTGTTGTTGGTTTCGTGGTTTGTTTTGTAATGCCTGGCAGTTATGTCAAGGCCTAGCACAGTGTTGGTGACCAATTAAATCTGTGGGATGAGTAAATGTACTCAGAAACATGTATTAAGCTCTGCTGAGAGTGAGGAATACAGGGGCCATCCTGGTTCTCAAGCTTTTAATTACTTCCTCTCTTTTAGGAGTTTTCCCTTTTTAGTTTAAAGGGAAGTCAAGTTCTGGAGAAGTTGTAACTACTAGTGGCGAAAGGAACTAGCCTGTGTTCAGCAGTTGCTTTGTATCAGATGTTTCATGTAGATAAAACCTTACAACTCCACGAGGGATGTTATCTGTGTTTTGCGGGAAACTGTGGTTCAGGGATGTTATCCATCTTACTAAGAACCCAGTAAGTGACATAAAGAAGAGTCAGTGCATGTGTGTTTGTGTGTGCTTTTCCACTCTGCACATTGCCTCCCTAACAGCCCCCCATCACCTGTGGGGTGAGCCCCTTTTCCCAAGCCTGGCACGTAAGACCCTTTCAGTGTGCATTCAGCCTGTCTAGTGAGCCTTAGTTTTTCTCTTTCTTCTGGGACACTGCCAACTTCAGCTTCTCTTGAAAGTCTTGCTTTTTACCTAATAGGCCATATGCTGGTAAGTTCACACCTGCAAAGTATTTTTCCACTAGCTGAAATACTTTTTCTTTCCTTTTCTGTCTGGGGAGTCTCTGCTGGTTCTTGGAATCCCAGTTCATGTTTACTTTTTCCATGAAGTCTTTTTTGGCTTCTCTTGGGGAGAAAGTTGGTCATTGCACACTACTTCCCAGAATGCCACACATCAGGTGGGAATTACCTGTCCTTCACAATATGTTCTAGTTAGTCCCCCAGTAATGGAGCTTTTTTCTGTTCTTCGTTTTACCAATACCTAGGACAGGGCCTAAAATTTGCCATATACATGAAGTAAATGTTTTTCTTCAGTTATTTAATAAAGATATTAAGTATAATTGGAAACAACTAGGGACTTTGAATTTAAAAATGAAGAATGACAGTTACAATCTCATTTTTACTTTATTTATTTATTTTTTATTTCTTTATTGATTAAGGTGTCACATATTTGTCCTCCCCATTCCCATCCCACACCCCTCCCCACGGATGCCCCCACCCCCCTGTTGTCCTTAACCATTGGTTAGGCTCGTATGCATGCACACAAGTCCTTTGGTTGATCTCTCCCCTCTACCCCCACCCTCCTCTACCCTCTCTCTGAGGCCCGACAGTCCGATCGATGCCTCCTTGTTTCTGGGTCTGTTCTTGTTCATCAGTCTATGTTGTTCATCATTTCCCCTAGATGAGCGAGATCATGTGTTACTAGAAATATAAGAACCTAATGTGAGACGGGCAATAATAGTTATGCTGACAGGCAAATGAATCAGTCTGTAGTGAGTTTCTTTCTGGACCAACAGTTCTTTTGAGACCCAATTTCAATGTCCACCAGTTCCTTATGAGTACATGTCGGTACTGACTTTTCAGCTCTGGATGGTGGACAAATGGTGGTAATGAAGGTCCGACTCCCTCTGGTTTGGTCTCGCCTGGACCCAGGGGCGTGCGGCCTCACCCGGACCCGGGCTCCAGCCTCACCCTGACCCAGGGGCACGCGGCCTCCCCCGGACCCAGGGGCGCACAGCCTCACCTGGACCCGGGGGCGTGCGGTCTCACCCGGGCCCGGGATCCAGCCTCACCCGGATGCAGGGGCGCGTGGCCTCTCCCGGACCCAGGGGCACGCGGCCTCACCCGGACCCGGGATCCAGTTACACCCGGACCCATTGGCGCGTGGCCTCTCCAGGACCCATGGGCGCGGCCTCACCTGGACCCGAGACCCAGCCTCACCCGGATCCAGGGGCGCACGGCCTCACCCAGACCCGGGATCCAGCTACACCCGGACCCAGGGGCGCGTGGCCTCACCCGGACCCAGGGGCGCGTGGCCTCTCCTGGACCCAGAGGCGCGGCCTCACCCGGACCCGGGACCCAGCCTCACCCGGATCCAGGGGCGCACGGCCTCACCTGGACCCGGGATCTAGCTTCACCTGGACCCAGGGGCGCACGGCCTCACCCAGACCCGGGGACACGCGGCCTCACCCGGACTCGGGGCGCACGGCCTCTCCTGGACCCAGGGGCGCGGCCTCACCCGGACCCGGGACCCAGCCTCACCCGGACCCAGGGGCGCGTGGCCTCACCCGGACCCGGATCCAGCCTCACCCGGACCCAGGGGCATGGCCTCACCCGGACCCAGGGGCGCGTGGCCTCACCCGGACCCAGGGGCACGCAGCCTCGCCCGGACTCGGGACCCAGCCTCACCCGGACCCAGGGGCGTGTGGCCTCACCCGGATCCAGGGGCACGTGGCCTCGCCCAGACCCAGGGGCGCGCGGCCTCACCCGGACCCGGGACTCAGCGGGGCTTCGTCTTCTTGATCCCAATTCCTGTCGGTCAATTCCCTCTCATCAATTCCTTCGGCCATTTTCTCAAAGCTCCGGGGCGGCTGCCGTGGAACTCGCTGGGCGGCGGGTTCGGCGAGGCTCCGGTGCGCCCGGTGCGCGGTGGCGGGCTGGTCCAAGGTTGCTGCGACAGTGCTCGGGTCTGCAGCGGCGGTCGGTCGCCAGGCGTGCGCACCTGGCCGCTTCTGGGGTGCAGAGATTCTCGAAGGACTTGGAGGTCAGTAAGCGCGGAGTCTCCCACCCCATGACCCCCAGGGGCTCATCTGTCTGTGCTCGGCAGCGAGCGGAGCCGTCCCCGCAGCCGGAGACCGCCAGGGGAACCGCGCCGAGCACGTTCCAGGCCGCCATTGTGTCGCCAGAGCCGTAGATCTTAAAGTGTGATCTTTGGCTCATCGGCATCAGCATCATCCCGCGTCCCCCTCTCTTTTATTCTAGCCGTAGAGCATCCGCCCAGCCAGCCCTCCGGTGGTTCTGGATGGTGTCTGCTCTGTTCTCCAGCCGCAGTTTCAAAATTGTTGTGGTAGGCAACAATCAGGCGTCTGCCCTATGCCGCCCTCTTGGTCCTCCAGAAGATTCTTAAGTAACCTTATAAATGTGGTTCTGAACACTGTGTCATCCATTACTTTACTTTCCTTCATCCCTTCTATTGGTGACCTGCTTCGGTGTCTCCACCTTTTGGCTGCCTCCCTATGTTGATGGAGTGGCTTTGTGTGGTCAGTGACCTATAGGGGCCGGTAGCTCAGCTTCCCCAATCTCCCTAGGTGGTCGCTCTTGGTACCCCCCTTTGTGGGCTGAGTGCAAAGTCTTGGTATTGTTAAGCCTTGATTGCTGTTGGTAAACTGGGACGATTTGACCTCCAGTGCAATTGGCTGTGAGGATCAGCTGCGTCTATGCCGGGAGACAGCCTTATTCAACTAGACTTGCAAAATTGTAAAAGCCTCTGTGCTCAGTTTGGATGGGGCGGAGTTTCAGGGTGGAGCCTACAGCCTTGGCTTCCTGTCAGCCCCGCCCTATGAGGTTCCTGGGTCTCAGTGTCCCTCTGTACTCCCTGCAAACACCTCTGAGAGAAAAGCGCCCTGGAGTTTCGCCCACTGCCAAACAGTCTAGTCTCTCCCCCAATGAATCTGGATTCCCAGATTCTCACCCGGAACTGGGTTTCCGTGTAGTCGGAACTGGGGCTCAGCGCAGTCTGGCGCTTTTGTCTCCTTCCCACCAGGGCAATTCAGCGGCACAGTCAACAGACCATCCTCTGCGCGCATTCCCGTGCGCGACTCCAGTGCTCTGCCTTTCGCCGCTCCTCTGTGTTTCCGCTTTACAGCCCATATTCCCCCAGTATGAGCCTGGCTTCCCAGGGTCTCGCCCGGAACTGGGGTTCAGTGCAGTCGGAGCTGGGGTTCAGCGCAGACCGGAGCTTTTGTCTCCTTCCCTCCAGGGCAATTCAGAGGCACAGGCAACAGTCCGTCCTCTGCGCGCATTCACGTGTGCGCCTCCAGTGCTCTGCCTTTCGCCGCTCCTCTGTGTTTCCGCCTTACAGCCCAGATTCCCCCAGCATGAGCCTGGCTTCCCAGGGTCTCGCCCGGAACTGGGGTTCAGTGCAGTCGGAGCTGGGGTTCAGCGCAATCTGGAGCTTTTATCTCCTTCCCGCTAGAGAACGCCGGCCAGGCACTCAGCCGCCCCGTCCTCTCCGGCTCCGTTCTCCCCGCACGCGCGCGTGCTCGTGTCTCCGCCCGTGTCTCCATACCTCAGGCTTTTACGGCTCCTCTGATTTTCCTTGTGGTTTTCTCTTTCCTTCTAGTTGTGGGCATTTCAGTCAGCCAGCTTTCCTGTGGTTCTGGATGATGTTCGTTTTGACTTTTAGTTGTATTTTTGAAATTGTTGTGCCAGGCTGTAGGTTAGGTGTTTAACCTATGCCGCCATCTTGGTTTCTCCTCGACAGTTACAATCTGATCTGAGAAAAATCTGAAGTCAGAAATGCCCTATGGCTAAAACATTTACTCATGTATTCATTGCTGTAGGGTAGTTAGTTATAAATTAGTTAATGGGTTCAGCACCCAGTCCTGCCTCTTAATTGAGGCTTAACCTTGCCAAGCTACTTATTTCTCTGAACCTTCCTGATCTACACAATGGGGAGTAATATTAGGGCCTACCTATGTGTTGATGGGAGAATTTAATGACAGTGACTATAAAGAGACTGCCACATATTAAGCACTAAATAAATAAATATAATTACAACAAAGCTTTCTAGAGGAGTTAATATTTTTATTACAATATTACAAATTACATTGAATAGATATAGCAAAATAGTAAACTAAGGACATTGGTCATAAAAAAAAAAGCAAGCTACTTGTTTTTTATGTTATGTTGTGGATTATTCCTTCAGAATTATTTCTGACTCTCATCTTTTATACTTTTGTACATAGACCCCCTCATTTAAAGTGATAAGTTGGATTTTAATACATTTAAATAAAGAAGATTTAAAAATGGTCATCATTATAGGGTCATTATTATAGGGGAACAGTTGTTGTGTTTTATCAGAACAATTTAATTACAGGCATATGACAGTCTTAGTGTTATTTAGGAGATGGGTTAAGGAGAGTTTTATCAAGTAAAGCATTTGATTGCAAGAACTGAAATTTGTCCATAAACAGTGTGGCAGGCCCTGTGATTTGGTGTCCATATGGAAGAACTATGTTTAGAGAGTCCTGTATGAAAACTATGAAACCATGCAAATATGCATGCCAGCCGCAATGTGATTTCATATTGATTATTGTCTGGCACGTTATCATCTCTGCATTGTCAGAAAACTTCCTAGGCTGGCAATATTAAACTATTTGGATTACATAGATATAACATGAAGTCTGTGACATCTAAGGGTAGGTTAGCCAGTTTAATAACAGGTGTTTGGAGGCTGGGGATATTTTTGTGGTTGTAAGTCTCTGTGCCAAATGTTTATTCTTGAAATTGGCCTTGAGAGGGCATGCTGGGAAAAGAAATACAGCAGGAAAAAATGACTTAAGCAGTGAGCTTGGAAGTCAGGGATTTATTATCTTTGTTCTGCTAGAGCTTTTATATACTTGTAAAAATAGCACAAATTACAGATGCAACATAATATTCTTCAATTAATTAAAACATTCTGTGTAGCTGCTAGCAATCTAACAGTGAACAAGATGAAAATGGTTCTTGTCCTCATGGAGTTTATAGTTTAATGGATAAAGCACACATCATTATTTACCAAATGGTGCAGATGTTGAGGATGACTGGACTTTTACAGCAGATAAGATGGTGAGAGAAAGCTTTCCTGAGGACCTGAGAGTTAAAATTCAGGATTCCAGGCAGTTAGCCTGGTGAAGAAGAGCATTTATGCTGGGAGGGGCTCAGCCTATGCAAAGGCTCTAATGGGCCTTGTCAGTTCAGAAGAGAGGCGAGTATGGCTGTGATGGTGGAGCTGGTGTGGAAGTGGGAGACCTAGGAGGCTATTGTGTAAGGTGAGTGGTGATGGTGGCATGGATTAGCGTAACTGTTGGTGGAGAGATGTTCAGGATGTATCTGGATGGTAGAAGTAGTGGGACTGTTGGATTGGGTGGTGGCATTAGGAAGATGGAGAAATCAAGGAGGACTCCCAAGTTTCTAGTTTGAGGAACTGAATGGATGAGAGTGCTGTTAACTGAATAGGAGATTATCTGAAGGAAATAGAGGACACACAACAAAGGCCAAAGGAAATATGAAGGTTGGAAACCCTTAGTAGAGGCTAGCAACCCACATGTTTTTATTCCCATCCCCTTGCTTTTCACCAAAATAAAAGCTTTTTATCTGCTGTAGACTCTTTGAACACAGTACAGCCTCTGTGTCATTAATAATTGCAGTGTTCTCAAGGAAAAGCACTAGTTGCCAAGGCCGTGTGATTCTGATCTGGTTTCCCAGAATATTTCACAGGGCAGATATGAAAGGGAAGGTTAATCACAAAAAAAGTCATCATTTATTAGTACGGTGCAATTTAAAGGGCCATAATTAAATTTTACCCAGGGTCACTCTTCTTTTTGTAGGTGTGTAATCTTCTATGCTAGTAAGAGCCTAGGTGGTCCTCGCGCAACCCCCTCACGGCATCACAAGATGGCCTCCACAAGACGGCAGCCACAAGATGGCCGCCCTCACGTCATCACAAGATGGCCAGCAGGGGAGGGCAGTTGGGGGCGAGATCAGGCCAGCAGGGGAGGGCAGTTGGGGGCGAGATCAGGTCAGCAGGGGAGGGCAGTTGGGGGCGACCAGGCCGGCAGGGGAGGGCAGTTGGGGGCGAGATCAGGCCAGCAGGGTAGGGCAGTTGGGGGCAATCAGGTTGGCAGGGGAGTAGTTAGGCATGATCAGGTTGGCAGGGAGTGGTTAGGGGGCAATCAGGCAGGCAGGCAGGCAGGCAGGCAAGCGGTTAGGAGCCAGCAGTCCCAGATTGTGAGAAGGATGTCCGACTGCCAGTTTAGGCCCGATACCGCAGGGCCTAAATTGGCAGTCAGACATCTTCTGAAGGGTCCCAGATTGGAGAGGGTGCAGGTCGGGCTGAAGGACACCCTCCCCATGCATGAATTTCATGCACCGGGCCTCTAGTGTAACTATAAAGGTACATGCACCTTATTTATAGGAAACTAAATAGGTTGATTGGTACGTTTTGTTTCCAGAGTTATCGTTTTGCAACCTTCCATCCGATATCAGCAGTTTTTTACAGAAAAGTAATTATCCTCATTCATTCATTTTTTATTATTGATTTCAGAGAGGAAGAGAGAGGGAGAGAGAGAGAGAGAAACATCAATGATGAGAGAGAATCATCGATTGGCTGCCTCATGCATGCCCCCCCCCCCCCCCACTAGGGATCGAGCAGCCCACAACGCAGGCATGTGCTCTGACCGGGAATCGAACCCTGACCTCCTAGTACATAGGCCGACGCTTTACCACTGAGCCATACCGGCCGGTCATTCATTTTTTCAAAATTTTTTTGTTTTGCAATTTGGAAGAGGGAAGAGTGTTATTTTATTATATTCACTTTTTGGTAAACAGTAATATACATAGTACAAAATGCAACAGAACAAAAGGGTCAGTGGTGAAAAAGAAATCTTCCTCATACCCCATTCCCTCCAGCTCCTTTCGCCAGAAGGTAACCACTGCATTTTGCTTCTTTGCTATGGGCAGTATTTCTGGCCACTCTTATCCAATATTTTCAAAATCATTGGCCAGTTATCCTCATTCTTATTCTTTTAATAATAAGCCACTTTCCTTGTTATAATGTCTTCCTTGTAGATAATTTGGAAAGTACAGAGAGTTAGACAATCACTTGTAATTTCATTTTTTAAAAAAATTTCTTTATTGATTAAGGTATCACATATTTGTCCTCATCCCCCCATTCCCATCCCACACCCCTCCCCACACATGCCCCCACCTCCCTGTTGTCCTTGACCACTGGTTAGGCTCATATGTATGCACACAAGTCCTTTGGTTGATTTCTCCCCGTTATCCCCACCCTTCCCTACCCACCCTCTGAGGTCCGACAGTCTGATCCATGCCTCCCTGTCTCTGGGTCTGTTCTTGTTCATCAGTCTTTGTTGTTCATCATTTCCCCTAGATGAGTGAGATCATGTTCTACTAGAAATACACTTATAAGAACCGAAAATGAGACAAGCAATAATGGTTATGCTGAAAGGCAAATGAATCAGTCTGTAGTGAGATTCTTTCTGGGCCAACAGTTCTTTTGAGACCCAATTTCAATGTTAAACAGTTCCTTATGGGTACGTGTCAGCAATGATATTTCCGTTCTGGATGGTGGACAAATGGTGGTAATGCAGGTCCGACCCTCTCTGGTTTGGTCCTGGGCAATCTGCAGTGACGCACAGCTGCTGACTGCTAGTATGGCAAGGCGACGTCAGCATCTTCCATCTCTGGACTGCTTCTCTTCTGTCTTCATGGCTGGAGTAGTCCTTTCAATTCCTCTCTGTTGCCAGAATCCACATGGTCTCGGAGTTGTTTCCTGAAAATATACAAACATATTCTCGACCAAAAGTTAATAAAGGAATATTTCTATAAATTTGATTTGGATCCTTTTTCATTTTTTGCCCAAATGATTTTCCTCTGGCTTGTTTTTGACACCATGTGTGTTTTTCATGGGTGTCTTGCTGTTAGCATTACAATTAATTTTCTAAAGTACAAATTTTCTAGATGTAATTTACTTACAGGATATTTTTCCTTATATGATATTCTTCTACTATCCCCCCTTTTTTGATTTAAGTATTAGGAGGCTTTTGAAAATTTTATAATGTAGTCTTGATAGCTTTTAAATTTTAATTTTTTTGCACTATAATATGACTGCTTTAGGTTCATTACATGTTATGCAATTTTATCATGAGATGAACTACCAATAAAAATTTTAGTTAACACTTTAGGAACACCTTTTTGTCCAGTACAATTAATTTTTCTAGAATATTCGCTTATTTCAAATTAGCCAATTTAAATTAGCCTGAAAACTTGACTACTATTTTACTGTCAAATTTATTACTCTAACAACAATCTTATTTTACCCTGTAAATATTAGTGGAAAGGATTATTTGCCTTCTTGAGTAGGCCCTGAGCATTCCTGGTGATAGGCTTTTCTTTACCTTGTAAAAAATCTAATCCATATAATGCTTCACTTTATATGTAGTTTTGTATTTGCCATTTCTTCACTAACATTCTTTTATTTTTTTTTACAATTTAATTTCAATTTTATTTTGTATTGGTTTCAGATTCTAGCTTAATGGTTAGACCAGGGGTCCTCAAACTATGGCCTGCGGGCCACATGCGGCCCGCCGAGGACATTTATCCGGCCTGCTGGGTGTTTTTGCCGCCGCTGCCTGTCCTGCTTAGCAGCCGACTCGTCCCGGGCCCGCAGTGCGCATGTGTGGAATGTGCGCCGCACTCTCCAACTCCCCTCCTTCTCTCTGAGAGACAGTGAACTGGCCCCTGTTTAAAAAGTTTGAGGACCCCTGAGTTAGACAATCATATATTTTACAAAGTGTTCCTCTTGATTTTTCCAGTATCCAACTGGCACCATACAATATTATTGACTATATTCTTTATGCTATATTTTACATCCCTATGACTGTGTTGTAACTACTAATTTTTACTTCTTATCCCTTTACCTTTTTCACCCAGTCCCCCAACCCTCTCTTCTCTGGTAACCACCAGTTCACTGTGTCTGTGACTGTTTCAGTTTTGTTTGTTCATTTATTTAGTTCTTTAAATTCCACATATGAGTGAATTAATCTGGCATTTGATTTTCTCTGACTGACTTATTTCACAGAGCCTGATATCCTCTAGGTGTATCCATGCTGTCACAAATGGTAAGAATTCAGGGTTGTTTTTTTTAATGGCTGAGTAATATTCCATTGCATGTATTTACCACTTCTTTTTTATTTACTTGTATATTGATGGGCACTTGGGTTGCTACCATATCTTGGCTATCCTGTCTAATAAAAGAGTAATATGCAAATTAACCATCACTCCACTACACCCACCAGCCACGCCCACCAGCCACGCCCACCAGCCACGCCCACCAGCCAATCAGAGCGAGTATGCAAATTAACCCCAACCAAGATGGCTGCGGCCACAGAGAGCAGGAGGGAGGCTTGGGTTTCCCTGGCAATGGAGGAAGCCAAATTTTCCACACACCCTGGCGGGCACAGGCCTCCACTCAAGGGTACAAAGTTTCAATTATAGAAGGTAAATAAATTCCAACAGAAATGGCTGCAGCCACGGAGCAAACAGGAGGTTTGGCTCCGCTCCAGGCTACAAAGTTTCTACTGTAGAAGATAAATAAATTCCAGATACCAGGGCCTCCGCTTGGTTCGCAGGGGTGTGTGGCTGGCCTGTAAACCACCACAGGCCCCTCACCCAGTCCACCCCACACCCCAAGGGAACCCCCACCCTGATCCAGGACACCCTTCAGGGCAAACCAGTCAGCCCCCACCCGTGCACCAGGCCTCTATCCTATCTAATAAAAGAGTAATATGCAGATTGACCATCACTCCAACACACAATATAGCTGCCCCCATGTGGTCAAAGATCCTGCCCCCATGTGGACACAAGATGGCCACCACAAGATGGCCAGCAGGGGAGGCAGTTGGGAGGGACCAGACCTACAAGGGAGGGCAGTTGTGGGTGATCAGGCAAGCAGGGGAGGGCAGTTGGGAGGCACCAGGCCCACAAGGGAGGGCAGTTGAGAGGGACCAGGCCTGCAAGGGAGGGCAGTTGGGGGCGATCAACCCTGCAGGGGAGGGCAGTTAGGGGTGACCAGGCAGGCAGAGGAGGGAAATTGGGGGCAAACAGGCTGGCAAGGGAGCAGTTAGGCATCAATCAGGCTGGCAGGAGAGTGGTTAGGGGGTGATCAGGCTGGCAGGCAGAAGCGGTTAGGGGCAATCAGGAAGGCAGGCAGGCGAGCAGTTGGGAGCCAGCAGTCCTGGATTGTGAAAGGGATGTCCCAGATTGGAGAGGGTGCAGGCTGGGGTGAGGGACTCCCCCCTCCTCCCCCGTGCATGAATTTTGTGCACCGGGCCTCTAGTTGTAAATAACGCTACAATGAACAATATATTCTTTTGAATTAGTGATTTGGGGTTCTTTGGATAAATCCCCAGAAGTGGAATTGCTGCATGATAAAGCACTTTCATTTTTAATTTTTTGAGGAAATTCCATGTTTTCCACAATGCCTGCACCAATCTACATTCCCACTAATAGTGCATAAGGTTTCCCTTTTCTCCACTTCCTTGCTAACACTGCTCTTTTGTGGATTTATTGATGATAGCCATTCTGACAGGTGTGAGGTGATATCTCATTGTGGTTTTAATTTACATTTCTATAATGATTGGTGACTTGAGCATCTTTTCATATGTCTATTGGCTATCTGTATGTTGTCTTTGGAGAGTGTCTATTCAAGTCCTTGACTCATTTTTTTTATTGGATTTTTGTTGTTTTTTGGTGTTGAGTTTTGTAAGTTATTTGTAAAATTTGAATATTAACTGCTTATCAGATGTGTCATTGGTGAATATGTTCTCTCATTTATTGGGTTCTCTTCATTTTGTTGATGTTTTTCTTTGCTGTGCAAAATTTTTTACTTTGTTGTAGTTCCATTTGTTTATTTTTCTTTTGCATCCTTTGCCCAAAGAAAAAATATTGCTATGCGAATTGTCTGAGATTTTATGGCCTATGTTTTCTCCTAATTTATTTTTATGGTTTCGAGTCTTATATTTAAGTTTTTAATCCATTTTGAGTTTATCCTTGTGTATGGTGTAAGAAGGTGGGCTAGTTTAATTTTTCACACATATCTTTCCAATATTCCCACTACCATTTATTGAATAGACTATCTTTACCCTATTGTATATATTTGCCCCTTTGTCAAATATTATTGACCATAAATGTGTGGGTTTATTTCTGGTCTCTCTATTCTGTTCCATTGATCTATGTGCCTGTTTTTATGCCAGTACAATGCTGTTTTGATTACTGTAGGCTTTATATCAGGTAGCCTGATTCCTTCAACATTGTTCTTCTTTCTTAACATGCTGTGGATCTTTGAGGTCTTACATGGTTCTATATAAATTTTTGGAATATTTGTTTGAGTTCTGTGAAATATGCAATTTGTATCTTGATCAGAATTGCATTGAATCTATAGATTGGGTAGTATGGACATTTTAATGATGTTAATACATTCTATCCATGAACATAGCATATGCTTTCACTTATTTGTGTCTTCTTCAGCTTATTTCTTCAGTGTTTTATAAATTTCTAAAGATAGGTCTTTTATACCCACGGTTAAAATTATTCCAAAATGTTTTATTTTTTGGAAGAAATTAAGAATGAGATTGTTTTCTTAGAAGCTTCCCTTTCTGATAGTTCATTGTTGGTGTGTAAATATGCAACTGATTTCTGTGTACTTATTTTGTATCCTGCTACGTTACGAAATTCATTTATCAGTTCTAATAGTTTTTTGGTGAAATCCTTAGGGTTCTCTACATAGAGTATCATGTCATCTGCAAATAATGACAGTTTTACTTCTCTTCAATTGGATGTCTTTTATTTCTTCTACTTGTTGAATAGCTGTGGCTTTGAGTTCCAGTACTATGTTGAATAAGTTGGGTGAATGTGGACATCCCTGCTTTGTTCCTTATCTTAAGAGAAATGCTTTTAGTTTTTCCTCGGTGAATATATGATGTTTGGCTGTGGGTTTGTCATATGTGGCTTTTATTATGTTGAGGTATGTTCCCTTTATTCCCACTTTGTTGAGAGTTTTTATCATAATGGGTGCTGGATTTTATCAAATGCTTTTTCTACATCTGTTGATCTGATCATGTGATTTTTATCCTTCATTTTGTTTATGAGGTATATCACATTTATTGATTTGCAGATATTTTACCAATCTTGCATCCCGGAATAAATCCTAAATTATCATGGTGTATGATTTTTTTGTATTGTATTGCTGGATCCAGTTTGCTAATATATATATATATTTAAATATATATATATATTTTAAAATATATTTTATTGATTTTTTACAGAGAGGAAGGGAGAGGGATAGAAAGCCAGAAACATCGATGAGAGAGAAACATCGACCAGCCGCCTCCTGCACACCCCCCACTGGGGACGTGCCCGCAACCAAGGCACACGCCCTTGACTGGAATCGAACCGGGACCTTTCAGTCCGCAGGCCGACGCTCTATCCACTGAGCCAAACCGGTTTTGGCCAGTTTGCTAATATTTTGTTGAGGATTTTAGCATCTATGTTCATCAGGGATATTGGCCTATAATTTTCTTTCTTTGTAGTGTCTTTATCTCGTTTTGGAATTAGTATAATGCTGGCATTGTAAAAGAGATTGGGAGTCTCCTTCCTCTTGAATTTTTTGAAAGAGTTTGAAAAGGATAGGTGTGAGTTCTTTGAATGTTTGCTAAAATTCACCTATAAAGCTACCTGGTCGAGGACTTATGTTTGTTGGAAATTTATTTTTTTTAATTACTGCTTCCATTTCATTAGTTGTAAATGGTCTGTTTAGATTTTCTGATACTTCCTGATTCAGTTTTGGAATGTCTCTTTCTAGGTATTTGTTTATTGCTTCCAGATTTTCCAATTTGTTGATGTGTAGTTGTTTATAATATTTCCTTACAAAATTTTCTTTTGGTATTTCTGTGGTGTCAGTTGTTACTTTTTTTGTTTCTGATTTTATTTATTTGAGCTCTCTCTCTTTTTTCCACAATGGCTGCACCAGTCTGCATTCCCACCAGCAGTGAAGGAGGGTTCCCTTTTCTCCACATCCTCTCCAGCACTTGTTGTTTGTTGATTTGTTGATGATGGCCATTCTGATAGGTGTGAGGTGGTACCTCATTGTTGTTTTGATTTGCATCTCTCGGATGATGACTGACTTTGAGCGAATCTTAGAAGAAGCAATAGGCAGCAAAATAGCAGAAATTTGTTGTAGCAATATATTTAACAATACAGCTCCTAGGGTAATGGAAACTAAGGAGAAAATAAACAAATGGGACTGCATCAAAATAAAAAGCTTCTGTACAGCAAAAGAAACCATCAACAAAACAACAAGAAAGCCCACTGCATGGGAGAACATATTTGCCAATGTTATCTCTGATAAGCGTTTAATAACCAACATTTACAGGGAACTCATACAACTGAACAAAAGGAAGATAAACAATCCAATCAAAAAATGGGCAAAGGACCTAAATAGACACTGTTCGAAAGAGGACATTCAGAAAGCCAAGAGATCCTTTTTTAAAACTGCTGCATAGTATTCCATGGTATAAATGTATCACAGCTTAATTATCTACTCATCTACTGATGAACACTTTGGCTGTTTCCAGATCTTATCTATTGTAAATTGTGCTGCTATGAACATAGGTAGTGGTGCATACATTCTTTCTGATTGGTGTTTCAGGTTACTTAGGATATATTCCTAGAAGTAGGATCACTGGGTCAAATGGCAGTTCCATATATAATATTTTAAGGAAACTTCATACTGTTTTCCATAGTGGCTGTGCCAGTCTGCATTCCCACCAGCAGTGTACTAGGGTTCCCTTCTCGCCACATCCTCACCAGCACTTGTCATTTGTTGATATGTTGATGGTAGCCATTCTGAAAGGTGTGAGGTGATACCTCATTATTATTTTAATTTGCATCTCTAGCCCACAGGAGATAGGGTGCAGCTTCTCAGGCACCCCAGGTGCAGGTGTAGCCACTCTAGCCCATAGGGGATGGGGTGCAGCTTCTCTGGTGCTTTGGCAACGCACATAGCCCTTTTGGGCTGTGGAGGACAGGGTGTAGAGTCTTTGGTGGTTTGGGCATGTGGGTGCTCGAGCAGCTGCTCTAACAGGCCCAGATTCACTGGTGCTCTGGAGGGAGGAGCAGCTACTCTGGGCCTGTGGGGTGTGGCCAGGGATGTAGTGTGGCAGGTGATGCTGCTGTTCTGGAACACTGTCGGGGTGGGGGAAATGGCCTCCAATTCAGAGCCACACAGCTTTGTCTTTGATTCTCCTTGAGATTGCTCTCAATATCTCTCTCTCTTTTTTTAAAATATATTTTATTGATTTTTTTACAGAGAGGAAGGGAGAGGGATAGAGAGCTAGAAACATCGATGAGAGAGAAACATCGACCAGCTGCCTCCTGCACACCCCCTCCCGGGGATGTGCCCGCAACCAATGTACATGCCCTTGACCGGAATCGAACCTGGGACCCTTGAGTCCGCAGGCCGACGCTCTATCCACTGAGCCAAACCGATTTCGGCATCTCTTTAAGAAAATCTGTATCACAGGCTCAGATAGTAGACTCCTCCAGCTGACTGGAGAAGTACAGGGTGACAGGGGACCTGGAGTATGGGGCCAGTGCTGTTTTGGAGGGGAGTACTTGACCCAGGAAAGATGGTATCTGTGAGCAACCTGGGGGAGGGAGTCAGCATAGGGACCCCGGTGGCTGTTTCTTCAATTCTCTCCCTGGAGCCACACAACCCAGTCTGTCCTCCCCTGGGTCTAGTATGCTCCCAACTGCCCTCACTCTGCTGGAGCCCAGGGTGAGTTGCTGTGAATGAGATTTTGTTCATTGACCCTTTAAGAGGGTGCCTGGGTTTCTAGTAGAATCCCGTTTCTCCCTGTTGGCCAGAATCCCCACTGATTTTATGTGGGTGACTCTTCCGACCTCTGTTGATCTGGGCTTGGGAGCCTGGCATGTTCCTCATGGGGGACTTTGCAGTTAAGCTATCCCTCTGGATTCTCAGCCACCCCCCATAGAAATGGGGCCAGCCCTTTTGGGGTCTCTGCCTTTCCTATCAGTCTCAATGTGGATTCTTCTCTAAATGCTTGGTTAAAAGACTTCTGTTCTGCTGGTCTTCACTTGGTTATTTACTTGGTTGTTTATTGTTCTATAATTTAGTTGCAATTACAGTGCAGGCCTGGGAGGAGATGAGTGTAACTTCTACCTGCACTGCTGTCATCTTCTTCCCTCTCTCCTAACATTCTGTTTTGACTGTTTTCTGTCTTATTAACTATTGTTCAAAGATGACATTTAAGTGGCTATGTACTATTCCATGGCATGCAACATTTAATCATTTTCTTGCTATTTAGCAGTTAGGTTATATGCTGTTCTTTGTAGAGAAATTTTAAATTAAGGAAAAAAGTCATACAGGTTTTATGGAAAACAATGTTTTAACAAAAGAAACCATTGTCTTCTTCAAGCAACTTTAGAAGAATTATTGGCATATCTGAACAATAGAAGTAAAAGTGCTCTGGACTCTGCTTTCAGGGCTTTTCTGTGCCCTGAGAGGTGCTGGAGCTATATGTGAACTCCCTTTGCTAAGCTGCTCAGGTCCGTTGCTCACTGGGATCTTTGCCCTGGTCCTTTGAAGCCTGTCTTTATTTCCATTGGTAGCTGGCACCTCGGGATCTTGCCTTGCAGTACTGGCTGGAACTGGGGAGCGAGATAGGTACAGCCCTCTTACCAAGGCTGACAGATTTGCCTTGCTTCGTCCGTGGGAGTCCCTCAGGTCTCAGCAGGTCTCTACCTATCCATCCAATCAACAACTGTTTATTGAGCATCTACCACATTCTAGGCACTGGGGTAGGTATTGGGGATACGATGGTAAGTTAGGTACACCTCTCTTCGTGGTTTATGCTTGGTGTGAAGTAACTACATTGGAGGAAGTATATATTGTTCAGTACAGTTTGGGAGAGAGATATACAAAAACAGGGTTCTAGATAGTTCAGAAAATAAACAGACCTTAGCTAGCTTTCCCACATATACTGAGTACTCTCTACATATTGCATTTTAGAACCTGTGCCCACACACCTTTAGGTATGAACTGCAACTGTTAAAACTATAAAATGAGATGAAAGAACAGTCAGTGAAGTGAAAGCTTTGCTTGGAAATGCCGCTCTGCTGGCTTTTTGCATTATTGGAATTATCATGCTAGGTCCTCGGGTGCCACAATGCAGGTCTGGGTTCAGGAACTAGTCTTCCCTGTTTTGCCTATGACAGGTGCATGCCCTATATTAAAGGTGGAGGTGGGTAGAGCTTGGGTTGTAGCGTGCCTAGAAGGTGACTTTTATTCTTGGTGTGTTTCCTTCCTCTTCTTAAAAGAACACAGAATATAAGTAGAATTTTGCATTTGTCTAGTTATTCCTTTATCACACTCAGTCTATACTACAAATGTGATGTGCTTGAGGGCAGGGTACCATGTTATGCTTTTTGGTTTGGTTTGCCTTATTTGGCAATTAGGCAAATACATCTTCATGGGTGAGGAACAAAATGATTTTACCTGCTAAGTTCTTTGTGGACATTTTTTCTTGCTCATTAATTATTTTTTTCAGAAAAACAATCAGTATTTCTGACAGATGTACCTAATATGGAATTCTCTGTTGGACATATCAGGGAAATGAGCACACAGGTATATTTGGATTTTAGCAATATATCCATCTCATGGTATTTCTTCACAAAGGTGAAGACATATGGACTAGATACAATGAAAAGCAGATGACTTAGATACATTAGGTATTATATTTAGTGAAGATGTGATACAAGGAACCCTAAACATACATTTTTTTGTTCGGATTGATACTTTTACTCCACTTCCTATTAGCCATGTGGCCTTGGATAGTTTAATAGTGATAATCATAATGATATATAATAGTGGTTGACATTTACCCAGTAATTACTCAATTTGTAAAAAGTAATTCACGCCGAAACCGGTTTGGCTCAGTGGATAGAGCGTCGGTCTGCGGACTGGAGGGTCCCGGGTTCGATTCCGGTCAGGGGCATGTGCATTGGTTGCGGGCACATCCCCCAGTGGGGGGTGTGCAGGAGGCAGCTGGTCGATGTCTCTCTCTCAACGATGTTTCTAGCTCTCTAACCCTCTCCCTTCCTCTCTGTGAAAAATCAATAAAATATATTTTTTTAAAAAAAGTAATTCACTAGTTAAGATGGCAGTAGAGATAAATGTGGTACTCAGATCCTCCCACAACCACATCAGAAATACAACTAAACTTCAGAAAACCATCATTTAGAACTGCCTGAAATCTAGCTGAATGGAAATCCTACAACTAGGGAATTAAAGAAGCCACATTGAGACTGGTAGGAGGAACAGAGACATGGAACAAGCTGGTCCCACACCCATGTGTGGTGGTTTCTAATCAGGAGGGATATCAGAGGTTCCCCCCTGGGTCCCAGCTTCCCACCAGACCCCTGAGCTCAGGGTTCCAGTCCCAGGAAGAGAAGTACCCACAACTGTGGGCTGTAAAATCTAGTGGCTATTGGGACTGAGTGACACGGAGGTTGCTGGAATCCCAGGCAGTTCCTCTTAAAGGGCCCACACAAGGGACTTACTCATACTCACTTCCTCTGAGCTCCAATGTTGGGGCAGGAACTTGAAAGGAACCAGGGACATACAGGGAGAAACTAAATTGTCTGGCATCAGGGCAAGAGTTGGGGGGGGGTAGCTTTTTACTAGACAAAAGTGCTGGCAGAGACTATTATTCCTTTGCTGAGGCCACCTCACCATAGAGCCAACAGGCGGGTACCATATCTGAGTCTCCAACATCGTGGCTCACACTTTTCACCCTGCCCTGGTGATACCTTAAGACCACACCCCTCCCAACTTGTGGGCTCCTCCAACCTGTTCCAGTGACTTTTCCATACAACTGGCCTCTCTTGCCTTATGCTTCAGAATTGCTTCATGGTTCTGGAATTAACTGTAGAGTAGAGGATGCTGAGAATCTCTCAAATGAGCACCATGTGGCCTCTGTGTACCCACTATCTCTTGCTAAGTGGCCCCAGACCTAGCATTAGTGGCAGCCCACCTTGGTTCATAGCTTGGCCTCTCCTGGGCACCTCCAAGCTCAGCACAAGTAGCAACCATCTGCAGATTGCACTGTTGCTCATGCCAGGTGGCCCCAGACAGGACATAGGCAGTGGCTAATGTTGCACCTCCAGGGAGGCCCCAGAGCCAGTGCACCTGGTGTACAGCTTCAGACCATGCTAGATTACCTCCCTACCACCTCCATGAGTGACACATTTAAGGGGCGGATTCAGTGAGCACCAAAGCTCCACTGAAGCAAGTCCTGCTCCAAGGGTCAACTTCTGCACAGCAACCCCTCTGTTGTAGTCACAGCTGGTTCTTATAGCTGGTTAGTCTAAGGAGTCAATCCCTGCCAGTGATGCCAATAGCAATCAAGGCTCAACTACAAGAGGACAGTGTACACAGCCCACACAATCATGCACTAGGAGTACCCAGCTCAGGTGACTGTGGAGGCTGCACCACAGGGCCCTACAGAACACCTACTACAACAGGGCCATGATACCAAGTCTGGGAGATGTAGCAGCTCTACCTAATACATAAAAACAAACACAGAGAAGCAGCCAAAGACAAAGAAACATCCTATATAATAAAAGGCTAATATGAAAGTAGACCGAACGGTGGAACAACTGAACAACCGGTTGCTATGACATGTGCTGACCACCAGGGGGTGTGCATGGAACATGGCGGGCTTCGGTGAGATGGTGGAGCAGGTGAGCGGGGGCGCCAGACCAAGGCAGGGCACCAGTTGCTGTCATTGGGGCAAGCCACTGGTGGTTACTGAAAATTCTTTGCTCCTGTGCCATAGTCCCACCCGGTGCGCGCACCTGCTGCCGGTGCTGGCCCCACTTGCACCTGCTGCCAGCACCCGGTGCTGGTCCTGATCACTCAGTGCCATCAGCGGGTGCAAGCAGCGGCTGCTGGCCCCAGTTGTCCCTGAGGGCTTCTCCACCTCCCCCTGCTCCTGAGGGGCAATCAGGGCAGCAGCTACCACTCACACCCACTGATGGCGCTGGCCCCACTCACACCCGCTGCTGGCGCCGGACCCAATTGCTCCACGCTGTCAGCGGGTGTGAGCAGGGCTGGTGCCGTCAGTGTGTGGAAGTGGCAGCAGTGGCAGCGGGACTGCCAGAAAAGAAGGTACCGGGGGCCGTGGCAGGAGGGGCCGGGCAGAGGCACAGAGGATGGGCCAAGACCCATCCCTGTGCCCACCGCAACCTCACGGCCCACAGTTCCTGTCAAGGTGCACGAATTTGTGAACTGGGCCCCTAGTGTCCCAAATAAAAGAACAGGAGAAATCTCCAGAAAAAGAACTAAATGAAATGGAGGCAAGCAAACTACCAGATACAGAGTTCAAAACAATGGTTATAAGGATACTCAAGAAATTCATTGAGAACTTCAACAGCATGACAAAGGACATAGGAACCATAAAAAAGAACCAGTCAGCAATGAAGAATACACTAAATCAGCAGTCACCAACTCAACTGGTGGTCTACAGACCACTGGTTGTCCGTGAGGTCAGAAAGGTTGACGACCACTGGTTTAAGGACACCTTTGGAGCAGTGGTCGCTAACTGGTGGTCCATGGACCACTGGTGGTCCATGAGATCTGAAAGTTTGGCAACCACTGCACTAAATGCACTGAAGAATGATTTACAGGGAATTAACTGTAGAGGTTGGCCAGCCATGGGAGGTTGGCTGTGGGAGTACACTGACCACCATGGAGCAGCTTCTGCATTGAATTTCTGCACCCTGGCGGTCAGTGCATGTCATAGCAACCAGTCGTTCCCAGTCGTTCTGCTGTTAGGGTCAGTTTGCATATTACCCTTTTATTATATACGACTAGAGGCCCGGTGCATGAAATTCGTGCACAGGGTGAGGGGATGTGTCCCTCAGCCCAGCCTGCGCCCTCTCACAATCCAGGACCCCTCGGGTAGGGTCCCTAGGCCTACCTGGCGATCAGGGCCTATCGGAGCTTTCCTTCCCCCGGCTGCTGATAGCTGGCCCCGCCCCTTATGCTGCCACTGCTTGCCATCTGTACAGCGTTGTCCCCCCTTCCCCCGCCACCAGTCACCTCCCTCTGTGGGCAACAGGTGTGGGTACGATTGCTTGGCTGGCCTGGGCCTCCCTCTGTGGGGTGGGTATCATTGCTTGGCTGGCCTAGGCCTCCCTGACCGGCCCCGCACACCCGCCACAGCATTGCTGGCTGGTGGCCTGGGCCTCCTTCTGCGAGGCCCCCAGATCGATTGCCCTGCAGAGGTAGGTCCTGCCCACCTGCCACAGCACTGCCAGCCGGGTGGCCTGGGCCTCCCTCTTTGGGGTGATTGCGGAGGCCCCCCAACACCCAATCCATGGCCCTGCCGGCTGGTGGCCTGGGCCTCCCTCTTTGGGGTGATCGATCACAGAGCCCCCCTCATCGATCACCCTACAGAGGGTGGCCTGGACCTCCCTCTGTGGGGTGGTCGTGGGGTGATGGTAGGATCCCCCAACCAATTGCATCACACCTGCCTTGGCTGGCCTGGCACCAGTGTGTGTCATAGCGTGGTCGTCCAGAAGGTTGTCTAGATGTTCATTCTGCTGCTCGGTCATTCAGTTGATTTGCATATTATGCTTTTAATTATTCTCGATAATGCTGCTATGAACATAGGGTTGCATCTATCCTTTCGAATTGGTGTTCAAGATTCTTAAGATATATTTCCGGAAGTGGGATTGCTGAGTCAAAATGCATTTCCATTTTTAATTTTTTGAGGAAACTCCATTCTGTTTTCCACAGTGCCTGCACCAATCTGCATTCCCATCAACAGTGCACTAGGGTTCCCTTTTCCCCACATCTTCGCCAGCACTTGTTGTTTGTTGATTTATTGATGATAGCCATTCTTACAGGTTTGAGGTGATATCTCATTGTGATTTAAATTTGCATCTCTGATGATTCGTGACATTGAACATTTTTTCGTATGTATATTGGCCATCTGTATGTCCTCTTTGGAGAGGTATTTATTCAGGTCCTTTGCCCATTTTTTAATTGGATTGTTTGTCTTCCTGGTGTTGAGTTGTATGAATTCTTTACATATTTTGGAAATTAACCCCTTATCAGATGTATCATTGCCATATATGTGCTCCCATACTGTGGGCTCCCTTTTAATTTTGTTGATGGTTTCTTTTGCTGTACAGAAGCTTGTTAGTTTGATGTAGTCCCATTTGTTTATTTTTTCCTTAGTTTTCCTTGCGCTGGAAAGTATATTGGCAAAAATATTGCTAAGAGGTGTCTGAGATTTTACTGCCAGTGTTTTCTGCTAGGGTTTTTATGGTTTTGCGACTTACATTTAATTCTTATCCATTTTGGGTTTATTCTTGTGTATGGTATAAGTTGGTTGTCTAGTTTCATGTTTTTGTATACGTATATTCATTCTTAATATGTCTGTCTAAATGTGCTTTTCTTTTGCCTATATCTATAAATGATAGCTGGTGCAGATAAAATTAAAACTGGAATTTATAATTTGTTAGGCCAGGGACTGTTTCTCCTCCTTTTTTGTTTTGTTTTTTATACAGTGCTCAACATTATGTTTTAGTTGTAACTGATACTGTTAACATAGGGTTGATTTGATAGAAATTTTTAAAAACTAAAAGCCTGTGGGAGTTGTGAGATATTTGTTTTCATCTTTGAGTCAGGCCTTCTCCTCATAGGAGCTTATTTGATTGAGTTATGTACTGTCATGTCTGTGCTTGATGAGTTGGCTTCGATGACCTAAACCTAGGAAATAATAACCCAGTTGAAGACCTTTAACATAAACTAGTTATTATATTATTTCAGACCCATACTAACTTATCAATTTGAATGCAGTACAAGGAACTTATTTATTGGGATTTATTTTACCTCTTAACAGAATACTTTTGAAAAAAGAAAGTGATGTAGTGGAAAGAATCAAGAGGCCTGAGATTTGTGACTAGTAGTATGTGAATTTGTGACTAGTAGTATGTGTTTTTTGGGACCAACTATTTGTGCTATTAAGTAAGAGGATTAAAAAATAAACTATTTTCCAATTCTTTTTCAAGTTTCTATTACCATCTGTAGAGTCTGGAGGCTACAGTAATCCTATCAATGTGGGATGGTTACAGACCTTAGTTGATTTGAGGCAATGCCCCTGACTCCTCTACCTCAGGATAATAGCTGTTTCTTATGTGTGGGCCACAGATTCCAGTATTTGCATAAGCTTCCATTGAAAAGCAAGCTCATTTTTTATTTTTAAATTCTTTATTGTTGTATTTGCAAGTGGATGTCAAGAGTATCAGGAATATTGACTAAGTTATGTTAGTGAGTGGTTGGTAGTACATCAGCTTTTTTGAGAATGATCATTTTTTAACCAGTCAGTTTGTCTAGATCAGACAAGGAAATCAATAACACATTCCTCTCCCTGCCCCCCCCCCTGCCTTTTTTTTTTTTTTTGTAGAAGAGTAATTATTTCCCATAAAATTTGCAGATGATATTGTTTGCTTTATTTCCAAGTAAAACATAAACATTCAACTTTCTTTAGCTTTATCTGTCTTCAGAAGTTAATGGTCAATTTTTATGAAAGCAGTTAATGTTGAAAACTTAAAATATGTTCTATTTAATACTAGTTGTTAAACATCTTTTTATTGGCTGTTAGTGGGGACCTCTTTATCATGAAGACACACTGTGCTCCTTTACTTGAAGGCTTAATTTGATTTCTTGGTTCATTGTTTTAAAATTGAATATCATAATTCTTAACAGAAAGTCAAATATCAAAGAAGAGAAGTGGTTAAGAATTATAAATCCTATTTTTATACCTGTCCTGTATTTTATGAGAAATTACAATACAGAAAAATTTTTCAATCAGCTTTTAAGTCAATTGATTGGCATATTTATACAATTGTTTTGTGATGGTATCAAAGAAATAACAAATATAATTTGTGTTTTTGAATAGATGATTATTTAAAGGGACAAGAGAAAGAGGGTTCAGGTCAAGAAATGTTTCTTTCGACTTATAACACATGCTAGAATGAACATAAATTATGGCAAAATTTTGAGTGTGTGTGTGTGTGTAGTATTTCTGGAATACATAGTGTATATATATAAAATTCCTGCTAACTTTAGACATACAGATTTAGACATTCTGGAATTGAGAGAGATGTCATCTCTCAGATACTTCATATCATGGAAGTAGTGCCTCTGGTCAGAAGTATCGTGAATTGTGCTCTTGATATTGAATCAAATTCTTGTATACCACCTAACATTCGCTATATTTTAATTTATTTCTCACCTTGGGTCTTAGGCTTCCACCAATTTTCAGGATTATTTAAGTATTAAAATTTAGTTTTTCAATTTCACATCCATTTGATCAGTGTATCCAGTTAACACATGAGTAATGGGATCCTTTGGTGTACAGGTCTGGGGTAGCCATGTAGCCTGGTCAGGGGAGTATGGGTGCACTAGAGATGGATAGTGGATGGTCAAAGAAGAGCTATAGATAATGGAAGTCAAAACTGGTCTGAAAGATATGGAATCAGTTGAAGCAGGAAATGCAAACAAGGCAAGCAGAATACCAAGTCAAGACTGCAACGCCATTGTATAAGAGAAAGGTTTCTTACTACAGTGCTAGAACTAATTTCCCTCTACCTCTGTCATGATCCCAGCTGAGTGGAAAACCTTGCCTCTTTCCAGGTGTTTTGTAGCTGGAAGAGATGGTAAGCCTTCGAGTATGTCCTGAAATAAAGTAAAGGCTGGACATGGAAATAGAATTACAGAGAACTTGTTATATTACAACAGTCTTATGAAATGAACATGAAGTTTCTTCACCTCATGTCCTAAAAACAAGCATTAGAAAGCCAAAGCACTTTTTCTATGTGTGTGCAGCATTTTAATTTATAAATCAACCCCACCTTTCAAAGTTAATTTATGCATACAATACCATTTCAGCCAAAACCATTCTGGGATTTTGAGGGGAACTTGAAAGGATAATCTAATGGGAAAATTAACACGAGAGGTTTCCAAGGAACTTTCCAAAAAGAAGAGCAATGAATAATAATGATTAAAAAGTATAAACACAGATCTATGGAACAATATTTGAGTCTAGAAATAGATTCAACAATATAATAAAACCCGTTTTCTCCAAAACAGGAAGGATTACAGTGGTGTTGGAATCTGAGTAGCAGTTTTTAAAAAAGTAGTAACATCAACACCTTTTACTAGCTACCAATATAAAATTGAAATAAATTAGTGAACTTGATTAATGAAATTAATGAAAAATATTCATGTTGTAGAAAGACTAAGAGAAAATAGAATAGAATATATAATAGAACCATGAAATGATAGCTGTTTTAGTTTTAAAGGAATAGAAAAAATAAAAAGATTTGAAAAAAAACTTAAAATATATGCTCAATGATAACAGTTTTTAATAGGACAGTAGCAAAGTGGGAAAATAGATCTGCACCAACATGATGGAAAAAGAATCTATATCTATCTATCTATCTATCTATCTATCTATCTATCTATCTATCTATCTATCTATATAAAAGCCCAGCAACCGGACTGGCAGAATGACCAGAATGACTGGTGGCTATGACATGCACTGTGGCAGCCAACCAGCCTGATCTGGGCCCCCATCAGCCCCCCTTCCCCCATCCAGCCCGGCCCAATGGGCCCCCATCAGGGCAGGCCAGCTGGACCCACCTGTGCATGAATTTATGCACCAGGCCTCTAGTATCCTTATAAAGTGCTTGTTCATTTTTATCCCCCAAACATTGAGACTTTTATAGATGAATGGACAAAACTGATAATTTACACAGAGGGAAATACAATTAGTAAAGTAAGCCTGAAAAAATGTTTATCATAATTCATGATCACAGATTTGATGAAGTATTAATCATTTCAGGCTGTCATAACAAAATACTGTAGACTGGGTGACAAACAGCAGAAATTTGTTTCACACAGTACTGGAGGCTGAGAATTCTAAGATTAAAGTGCGATTTACTTCTCTAGGGATGGCTAGCTTTCTGGCTTGGAGACTACCTCCTTGCTATATCCTTACATGGCAGAAACAGAGAGAGACATTTATCTGATGTCTTTCTTATAAGGGTACTAGTCTGATCATGACCTCAACTAAGCCTAATTACCTCCCAAAGGTCCATCTTCCAACACAATCTCACTGAGGGTTAGGGCTTCAACATATGAACTTTAGGCAGATGCAGTTCAGTCTAAACCAGGTGGTAAGTAAGCTTGCCAACAGGGACCCTATCCTAAACTTTTTAAAGCTCCAAGCAGAGAGCTCATTCCTGTTGCACAAGTGCTGTCATGGAGATCAGATCAGTATTAGTTAATTAAAGGTGATAGTTGTTGCCCTGGCTGGTGTGGCTCAGTTGGTTGGGCGTCATCCAGTGCACTGAAAGGTTGCTGGTTCCATTCCCAGTCAGGGCACATGCCCGGGTTACAGGTTATGGGCTTGATCACCATTAGGGAGCGTGCAGGAAGCAGCAGCAGCCCATCGATGTTCTGCTCTCACACTGACGTTTCTTTCTCACATCAATGTTTTTCTCTCCCCGCATCTCTCTTTCTCTCTCTTTAAAAATCAATTTTAAAAATCTTTAAAAAAAGATGATAGTTTGTTAATCTTTTGCTCACTGTGATATAATATTCAATCTCACGTTCATAGTAATCTATGGAATTTATTTCAGTGAGTTAGCCTTCTTTTAGAAAGCTAAGCCACAATATCACTTCAGTTCATGTGTTTAACTACTTTCTTTTCCTTTTCTAAAACGTGAACATATTTTATACTAAAGGCCCAGTGCACGAAATTTGTGCACAGGTAGGGTCCTTAGCAGCTGCCGGCTACTAGCCAGGGCCTCCCTTCCTGGCTGCTGGCTGGGGTCTTCCTTCGATCCGCACTGCCCCCTGGTGGTCAGTGCATGTCATAGTGAGCGATCGAACTCCCAGCTGGTCAAACTCCCAAGGGGACACTTTGCATACAAGGCCTTTATATATATAGATATGCTAAGTTTTCTAGGATACAATAAGTTTGTAAGATTGCCTCAAAAGAAATAATTACATTAGTTTTTCATAGGTAAATTAAATTTAGGTTCTTTGTAAGAAATAAGTTAATGTTTATGTACTCTGATTTTCAAATATTGGATAGACTTCAGGATGAGAGACAAAAGAAGAAATGGTATATCCTGAGCTTGGCCAGCACTTCTTGTGAGCAAACTGTTATGTTTTGTGCCAAAAATAAATGGGTTAGTTCTGTCACTTCAGTTAGAATTATTTGTGCCATAATCCCGCAAATAGGCAGATAGAGTGGAACACAAAATGGGAACTTTCTTTTAGTTTTGTACATTTTTCAAGAGGAATAAAAGAGAAAATTAAGAAATCTCTTGGTTTTGACTTTTGCTGAGACTCTCTTATTCTGTATCTAATGATATTTTAAAAGTACTGATTTTTAAGCAAACTGTAATAAGTGCATTATCCTGTACGTGGAAAAAAATTACAATAAAAAATAACTGAAAATTGATTCTTGTTGTTTGCTTTTGGGTTGTTGTCCCCCTCACCTCCCCGCCATGTCACTCAGTTCTTTTTTGCAGTCCTAAACAGAATTAAATTAGAAAGGAAATCTGGGTGATAGGTTCTTTTTATAATACTCTAATGATTTTATATAAATGATAAAAACAGTTCCGATTCTTCTTGTTTTTGCTTTAAACCCAGTACAAAGATAAAAGGTTTTCAGAATGGTAAAATTTTGTTTTTTCATTGCATTTCCTTCACTTAACAGGCAGTGGAGGAAGAATTTTATGTTTGTCTTTGTATAAAGTAATTCTAAAACTGCTTTCAGGGGACATAAATTTATGCCAATGTGTGCCATTTATAGCCATTTCCAACAGGTGTTATTTACACCAGTCTGTATCACTGTCTGTATATAAGATTTGAAGTACAATAATTTTCAGAACATTTCAGGGAAATAATTAGATTTCCTCATATTTATTCAATAATATAGCTATAACAACATACTAGTAATATGACATTGATTTAAATATTTTTTATTTGCCATCTTTGGCTTTTTAATATGGTATTTTATTAAGCAGTAAAACAAAATCTTTTCGTGTTGAGGATAAATATTTATGTGCCAATATACGTGGGGAAGGTCTTTTTTCTTCTTCATTATCTGACTCATTGTACTGGTAAATAAACACATATTCCTCTATTTGTCCTTCAGTTAATGCTTTCTTAGAAAATTTTGAGAAGTGTGATGTAATTATATATAAAAGTCAGCAAAAACATTAATGAAATATCAAGGTAATTAAAAGACTTCTTTTCTAAATGGGCTGCTGTCAGGGGCTTCCAGAAAAGTCTCAGAAGAATTTGCTTTTTTCACAACCATTTAATTAACTTACTACAAATATGCTTCAGAAAAGTGGTGAGTCTACGGTGTACAGGGTGTCTTCACCTTCAACAAGACCAAAGTGTTGTGTTTTTCAGGTGGAATTTGAATATAATTTATAAATCTCAGCAGAAGTTTTTAAACATATAGAAAGGATAATTTTGTCATGAACTTTGCCAGAATATCTCCTAAAATAAAGCCTCGTGTTATTTGCTCCATAAACCTGTTTTATAGCAAAATGTTCACTGCTTTTCTGCAGGTCATTACATTCCCTGTCCTGAGCTTCTTTAGCAAAAAGCTTTTTTAAAAATAACATTTGCTCCTCAGAGATGGGCCTCTGGAGGAGGACTTTTATCTGCAACAACGGTGAAGGCTTCCAGCAAGTCAAGTGCCATGGAACAGAAGTAGATGGATTATGCTGTGTTCTGTATAGGCTGGAGTATATTTAGCAAGCTTAACACATATTCATTAAAACAACACAAAACAACTTCACCCTAAAGAGGAACAAAACTAATCATGATACGTATTTTGTTTTTGTTTTGGGTGTGTTTTCTAAATTGGGTATATCTCTTTAATTGGATGTATCTCTTTTGTTTTTGGGTGAATCACCTTTAGAGCCCACTGCGTGGCATTTTCACATAATCAGTTAAGCTCTAGAGCAGGCGTCCTCAAACTACGGCCCGCGGGCCACATGCGGGTGTTTTTGCCGTTTTGTTTTTTTACTTCAAAATAAGATATGTGCAGTGTGCATAGGAATTTGTTCATAGTTTTTTTTTAAACTATAGTCCGGCCCTCCAATGGTCTGAGGGACATTGAACTGGCCCCCTGTTTAAAAAGTTTGAGGACCCATGCTCTAGAGTAACCCTGTAGGGTAGAGCTCTTATTCTAATTTATATATCCTATATAATAAAAAGCTAATATGCTAATTAGACCAAACAGCAAAATGACTGTTCAGATGACCGTTGGGATGAATCCAGAGCTGCGAGGGGCTGTGAGGGCTGGCCAAGGCTGTGAGAGCCAGCCGAGGCTGCGAGGGCCGGCTGAGGCTGTGAGGGCCGGCCAGGGCTGTGAGGGCCGGCCAGGGATGTGAGGGGCTGCGAGGGCTGAGCCCCTTGCATGAATTTCATGCATTGGGCCTGTAGTCCTAATATATAAAAACCCAGGGTTCGTAACGATAGACCAAAGGCTTGACCAAACACTGGAAGTCAGTCCTGCAGACAGTGCTGGGTTGCCGTGGCAACCCAGCACTGACTGCCACTTGTGCAGGTGCAGCAACCCAGCTCTGACTGCCGAGCGGGCTGCGGATCAGGCCTGGAGAGAGGCCCGAAGAGAGAGGCAGGGTCTGATCCCCAGCCTCCATGTCAGCTGTTGATCAGCCATTGCCTCTCTCTTTCTCTCCGGGCTTCAACAGCAGCTGCGCCTCTGTTTCTCTCTGGGCCTCCTCAGGGGCTGCTGATCAGCCCCGCCTCTCTGATAAGGCCCAGAGATAGGCCCGGGACGCTGACTGGCATAGAAACTGACCAATCAGAACCAAATCTGGTGAACTGTGAGGAGCCAATAGCTGCCTAGGAGGCGGAGCTTTTGACACTGACTGGCATAGAAACCGACCAATCAGAACCAAATTGGCCAGCAGGGGCGGGCAGTTGGGGGCCAGATCAGGTCGGCAGGGGAGGACAGTTGGGGGCGAGATCAGACTGACAGGGGAGGGCAGTTAGGGGTGATCAGGCAGGCAGAGGCAGTTAGGGGCAATCAGGCCAGCAGGGGAGAGCAGTTGGGGGTAAGATCAGACTGACAGGAGGGCAGTTGGGGGCGAGATCAGGCCGGCAGGGGAGGGCTATTGTGGGCGAGATCAGGCCAGCAGGGGAGGGCAGTTGGGGCAACCAGGCCGGCAGGGGAGGGCTATTGGGGGCTAGATCAGGCCAGCAGGGGAGGGTCGTTGGGGGCGAGATCAGGCCAGCAGGGGAGGGCAGTAAGGGGCAACCAGGCAGGCAGGCAGGCAGAGAGGTTAGGGGCGATCAGGCAGAGGGGTTAGGGGTAATCAGGCAGGCAGGCAGAGGCAGTTAGGGGCTATCAGGCAGGCAGGCAGGTGAGCGGTTAGGAGCCAGCGGTCCCAGATTGCGAGAGGGATGTCCGACTACCGGTCGGACATACCCTAAGGGGTCCCCGATTGGAGAGGGTGCAGGCTGGGCTGAGGGAACCGCCCCCTCCGTGCACTAATTTTGGGCAATGGGCCACTAGAATATATATAAAAGCCTAAGTGACCGAAGGACTGGAATGACCAGTCGCTATGATGCACACTGACCACCAGGGGGCAGACGCTCAACACAGGAGTTGCCTGCCCCCTGGTGGTCAGTGCTCTCCCACAGCAGGAGCACTACTCAGCTGACTGATTCGTCCCGGCGGCCCACCAGCCCAGCGGCAGCCACTCACTTCCTCAGTAGTCCTGCAGGTCCAATCTCCGGAGAACAGGCCAAACACCAACAGACACCAGTAGACCAGTGCTGTCGGCATGATCACAACAGCACTGCCAGCCTCCTGGATGTTGGCCTTGGGCACCATGCCCGCTTCCCCTCCCTAGATGCTTTGCAAGGAAGAAACAATATAAAAGCGGCCGCCAGGTGGCTCCTGACAACCAGCGCGAATGTCACTGGGACTGATACGGATCCAGGGCCGGCAAGGGTGTCCCACCACCCTCCTGGAGGGCCGATTGTGTCCTCCCCTCCCCCACCACCCTCCTCGGGATCCCATCTGTGCACGAATTTGTGCACCAGGCCTCTAGTTATACTGAGAAGGAACTGAGGCTCAAGGAGGAAGTGCTTGCCAAGATTCCATAGTTGGTTCAGAGTAGAACTAGGAATTTGAGGGCTTTTTGATTCAATTCTAGTCCTGGTACACCTTCTTCTATAGCATGTTCACTCTTCATTCTGTGTTCTCTCCAGTGTAGGTTGGGTATGTGGAACAGAAAGGGAGTATAATCCAGGTCACCATTATCTTTCCCCTAGTAGCCTCTGACTGCATGTCTTACCCCTCACAGCAGCCAGTGATGTTTTTGAAATATATTTGGATCATCTCCTTCTCTGCTTAAAAGCCTTCAGTGATTTTCCATTGTACTAAGAATAAAATTTGGAATACTTATTTTGGTCTACAAAACCTAGCACATTCTAGCTCCTGTTGATCTTTCCCTTGCTGGTCTAGTGTCCTCTGACTGTACATAGTTCCTGGAACCCCTCACACCCATGCTTGCCTCAAGACCTTTGCATTTTCACTTTCCTTTGTCTGCAGTTCGTAAGTTCTTTCTGACTATCTTCAACTGATCATCTTTCAGGTTTCAGCACAAATGTAATTTCCTGAGGAGATACCTTCCAATCTAAGCTCTCCTGTTTTACTTATATTCTTTCTCCTGCCATTAAAATCTTGCCTTTAGCCCTAATCGGTTTGGCTCAGTGGATAGAGCGGGTCCCAGGTTCGATTCCAGTCAAGGGCATGTACCTTGGTTGCGGGCACATACCCAGTAGGGAGTATGCAGGAGGCAGCTGATTGATGTTTCTCTCTCATTGATGTTTCTAACTCTCTATCCCTCTCCCTTCCTCACTGTAAAAAATCAATAAAATATATATATATAAAAATCTTGCCATTGTATTTACACTAGAGGCCCGGTGCACGAAATTCCTGCATGGGTAGGGTCCCTAGGCCTGGCCAGTGATCAGGGCCGATCTGAGGGGCTACCAGCGGGGCGATCAGGGCCCCGCTTGCACCTTCCTTGGCCTGGCACTGCCCGCTGGCCCCGCCCCCTGCTGCTGATTGCCGTCTGTGGGGCGAATGGTGGGGCTATCGGGGCCTCTGCTCACACCCGCCTTGGCCTGGTGCCACCCGCTCACCTGCTCCACCATCCTGCAGCAGTCCTGCTCCTGTCGGGGCCCATTGGGGCCGGCAGCGCTTCCACTGCCACCTGCTGCATCCCCGATGCCCGCCATGTTCTGACTGCCTCCTGGTGGTCAGCGCACATCTAACTCCCGGTCAGTCAAACTCCCGCCCGTGGGGACGATTTGCATATTAGCCTTTTATTATATAGGATAATAATAATAATAACTAACAATTTGGGTTCCCTTTCAGTGTGCTGGTCACTGAGTATTGCCTTTAACCCTGTTTATAGATTAGGAAGAAGATACTTTCCCAGATAACAGTAAATTGTGAACCAGGATTTAAACCCAGGCTTCCTGCACAAGACTATAAACACTGGGAAGACAGGAGCCATATCTATGTATTGTTTTATTCCTAGTGTCTGGTATATATGTAGTACGTGTATTACGTCTTCAAGAAATACATGTTGAACAAATGACTTAAAAAAATTAAACAAAAAAACCCCCACAACATTTTAATTCCAGCCTAACCACTTTAGGGGCCATGGGCAATGTCTGGGGCCAATCTTTGGGTACAGTGCTCCAAGAAGGATCCTGAGGGGGACTTACCTTCAGGGAGCTGAGCCCCAAACAGGGCAGGGGCAGGCATGGGGAAAATGCACTTCTCCTTGGCAAAGGAGACCTTCATGGAGTTGTTCTGGCTGATCTTGAAGCCCTGTAGGGTGTCCTGGGCAGTCTCTGCCTGCACCTCCTCATCAAACTCCACAAAGGTGATATTGCGCCGCCCTGGGACTAGGCAGAGCTCCTTGAAGCCAGGGAACTGGGTTAAAAGCATGGACAGCATGAACTCATTTTCTCAGGTATGTTGTAAAGAACAAGATGTGCTTTGGCGGGTTTTCTGAAAGAGGCTTGGCAGGTGGCATCTGGCCCGGCATAAGCTGCTGTGTGGGTATGGCCCCCAGTGGGATCTGGCTGGGTGCGAGGCCTGGAGGTGAGATCGTGCCAGGGCTGGCATGTAGGGAGGCTGACCCTGCATGTAGTGCATGGTGTGGGGCTCCTGAGTCATCGGTGGCATGCCCAGGACAGGCCCCGGGGCTGCCCTCACTGGGGGGCAACTGCCCTGCCTTCTTGGCAGCCGAGGCTCCTGGCTCTTGGGTTTCCTCTTCTGTGTAGGGTCTCACTCCACAAAGGTGCCCTTCATCTGGGCAGTGATATCCGAGTTGGTCTTGGTGTACTGGATGCACACGTGCTTGTCATAGAAGGGGAAATCCTGCAGGGAGCAGGGCATTGGTGGTGCTGTGACCTTGTCATGACAAAAGCCTGGCCCTCATCTTTAGGCTCTGTGACACCAGCGTGTCCAGGATCTGGCCAAACGGGGAGGAGACGGCATACAGGGACTTACTGATTTTCTCATTGAGGTTGTTGATATAAATCGTGTGGTTGGGGCAGGAACTGCCATGGAGAGACCTGCCAAGGTAGGGCAACAGAAGCACAGTTCCAGCATGTGGCTCCTGCTGGGTTTGAGTCAAATGACTTTTTATTTTATTTTTAGAACTTTACTGAAATATAATTCACATACAGTAAGATCTACCCCATTAAAGTGTACAATTCAGTGGTTTTTAGAGGTGTGCAACTATTATCACTATCTAATTTTAGAGTGATTGTATCACCCCCAAAGAAACTCCTACCCATTAGCAGGCACTTTCCGTCCCCCCTCCCCCCATCCTTTGGAAACCACCAGTCCACTTTCTGATTCTGTGGATTTTCTTATTCTGGAATTTTTATATAAATGGAATTATACAACATACGCCTTTTGTGGCTGGCTTCTTTAGTTTTGTACAATGTTTTCAAGGTCCATCCATATTGGGGCTTGCATCAGTGCTCCAGTACTCTGTTGCTGAATATAATTCTATGTATGGATATACCACATTTTATTATTCATTAATCATTTGATGGGGATTTGGGTTGTTTCTACTTTCTGGACTTAGGAATAGTACTACGATGAACATTTGTATACAAGTTTTTGTGAGTACATATTTTTTTCAATTCTCATGGGAATCTTGTGATAACTCGAACTGTTTTCCAGAGTGGCACAATCACTAAGACCTGTCAAAGAAAACCAGAGCTTGACAGTAGTTAAGAGCAGTGAAAACAAATTTTATTCAGGATTATTGCCATAGGGAGAAAGAGACCTCAGTATGGAACTGGGCTGAATTCCAATACAACAAGGAAAAGTGGGGATTTATAGCCAAGGAGCAGGATGGGACTAGGGGGGCAGGGAATCAATAGATGGAAAATTACTAAGAGGGTAGGGCTATTTTTTGCTATACTGACCTAATAGGATTCTTTTACTTTTTAAATAAGTTTTTATTGATTTTTTTTTTTAGAGAGAGAGGAAAGGAGGAGAAATAGAAACATTAATGATGAGAGACAAACATTGATTGGCTGCCTCCTGCATGCCTCCTACTGGGGAATGAGCCAGCAACCCCGGCATGTGCCCTTACTGGGAATCGAACTGATGACCTCTTGGTATATGGGATGACCCTCAACCTACTGAGCCACACCGGCAGGGCCCTAACAGGATTCTTGCTGAAGGCAAGCCAGGGTGATCAGTTATCACTTGGTCAGATAGTGAAGGTGATCAAATATTAACGGTGGTGGATTCTGGCTAAACCTACTTAATAAGATTCTTGCTAAAAACTGGGCGATGCAAGGCAGACAGGCAAGTCTAAAAGTCAAGGTCCAGTTGGAAAGAGGATTCAGAGGACCCTGATTAAAGTCTAGTCGAAGAGAGACTCTTTGTCAGACCCATAACAAATAATTCAGTGATTACCTGTCCAGTGTTTTTCCTCAACTGTATTAGCAAGGAGGTTCCAATAACTTATTTAAATTTCCTTAAATTCTACACAGTGACATTTCATTCAGCATCCAACAGATATTTATTGACATGGTGTTGACTGATCTGAGATACAGCGTATGCACTATTTTCTTGAATCTGGTAAAGCTACTTTATTTTCAATTTAATGCTCACAAATTAGTATTTGTGTTTTCTTTTTAAATCTGTATGGAAACATTTAGCAAATGATAGTTTAGGCCTCTTTGGCATATTCTCATTTATACTGTAAAGAAAAGAGTGAAAGACAATATCATATATTATTGTAGGATTCATAGTTTAGGACATTTGTCTCATTTAAATAAATTACTATTTCCACCATAAATGTACATTTTAAGCATAATGAATACCTAATTTCTTTTTCTTTTTCACTGTTCTTTTCTTTTATAAAAAGAATTTTCTTTCTGTGCTTCAGAGTGGTGTTGGCTCTGATCCGGTACTAAATTGTTTTATTACTATTATTACTTTATCCGATTTACTGAAACATTGTTAGAGTAGATCATTTATAAATTAACCAGCAGCTGCTAAAAATGATTTTAACTTTCTCACAAACTTTTTTTTTTTTAATCCTCAACCAAGGATATTTTTCCATTGATTTTTAGAGAGAGTGGAAGAGAGAAAGACAGAGAGAAATATCGATGTGAGAGAAACACATCAATTGGTTGCCTCCTGCACGAGGCCCAATCAGAGCCCTGGCCGGGGAGGAGCCTGCAACCAAGGAATGTGCCCTTGACAGAATTGAACCTGGGACCTTTCCATCCGCAGGCCAACGCTCTATTCACTGAGCCAAACCGGCTAGGTTTCAGAAACTTTTTAATCCTATGTTTTTTCTACTTTACTACTACCCATCTGTAGAATGTCATGTATCTTTACTGCAAATTTAAAATTTATTTTGAGAATTTAGCAATGCTCCTGAAGACTTGGCTGTCTTGGGGAGCTGGGAATCCAGAGTTGTTACTCAGAAAAATGAAGGCCTCCTCTGAGTGACTAAAGCAGAGCTTCACCAATGTTAGCTACAGCCTCTCCTGTGCAGTTAGTAACTAATGTGTGCCAACTCTCATTGTAATGATTATAATTGCTTGGGTTACATTCACATTCATGACGCATGCCTCTCACCTTATGTGGTGCTCATTCTCTGTTTCTTTAACTAATGTACCATTTTGCCTTTCATTTTGGTGTGGGGAACTACTCTTTTAGGGGATGTAAAGCAGAGAGCAGCTGGGGGAAGAATGAATACTCAGAACCCAGTGCCAGGATTACATACTGATGCACAATCTGAGAAGGGATCTTTTGAGATAGTTAAAAGGAAACACCAAGTGGAACTGCAGCTGGCCTTGCCCTGGCACGTGATGCTAGTCAAGGAGGTACTTGGCTTCCCTCTGCTGCATTTCATTCTTGGGTTGCCAGCTGCTTCGAGCCAACTGCTTGGGCACAGCTAAAGTAAAGGCAAGAAAATTATCACTATATACCTGTATTTTATGTTTGAAAATCTGCTACTAATTTCTAAAGCTTAGGATGTTGGCAATAGCATGTGGATGAAAGCTTAAAACTTAGAGATCCAAAAGGAAAGTAGTTTATCCTTTCTGACTCTGCAGAAGTAGTTTTCAAAGGTTGTGCCTTCCCTTTTTGGATAATTTTTAGAATAAAGGGAAAATATTTTTCATTTTCACTCTTACAGTGTGATTAGATATAATTGAATTTTAATAAGTACATTGCAAAATGAATAGGCATGTATTTTAAATTTCATGGATTTAGAATTTGCAGGAAGAGGAAGGTAACGACTAAAATTTAAATGCCATCCTGCAATGGACCTTCTGAATAGGAGCTTGATATGTAATTCATCCCTTCTCTTCTGCTGTGAACTTGCCCATTTCAGATTCTAAGCTTTATGTCTAGCAATAGACAATATTACTTCTTTTTGTATCCTTTTGATTGATTATAATTACTGGAAGACTGTCTTAACTTGTTCCTTTATGGATTCTTCAATGAAAAACACAGCTATTTAAGAGCATCAGAATTGACATGAACCTTCCCAGGGCACATTGGAAGTACAGTTTGGTTCAAGGGTTACCAGTGTGCACCTCCTGAGCCGTGTCCCAGCTTTTAGGCTCTTCCCCTTTGGGTCGTGCTTCTCATACTTCCTTGTTAGAAGTCCTAGAAACAGATAAGGCATAGGATGCTGAAACAGGATCCCCTTGAAGTTCTTTTAAATTAGGTTAACTTTGCATCCTGTCTTGCAATATATTCATGATTATTTAAATATACATATATTTAATTATCATTTAATGAAGTAAAATTGATGCTCCAGGAAGGTATTGTAACTGACAACGCAGATTCTCTTGCCTGCGTCAATGAAAGCCAAACTGGTGAGACAGGTGCTGGTACAAAAAGAAAGAGGTTTATTCAGGTGCTGTGACCTGGGAGAATGGTGGACTCTGATCTCAACGACCATCT
Organism: Cnephaeus nilssonii; assembly: GCF_951640355.1. NCBI lineage: Eukaryota > Metazoa > Chordata > Mammalia > Chiroptera > Vespertilionidae > Cnephaeus > Cnephaeus nilssonii. The sequence continues at coordinate 71,698,815 of NC_137083.1, read as the reverse complement.
CCCTTTCCTGTTCATGCCTATGGTTCTGAGAGGAATAGGGAGGAAAGGATTTTTTTCTATCCAATTATCTTTTTAGATTTTGGTATACTGGGTCCCTGTCCATTCACCTTTCTAGCTTTTGGTATGTTCGGGCACTGTCTACTCATATTTCTAGCATTTTGGATGTTCACTGTAAGTATCTCTCCCTGTGCCATCTTGGCCAATAGGAGAGACTCTGAAATACTCCCTGATTGCCTATAGTAACAGTATGTTGCCAGAGGCTCTGTGTGGGGGGTATGGGAAGAGACTGGACAAAAATCATACACCTATGGATAAGGACAATGGGGGGAGGGGAGGGAACCGGGTGATGGGGAGATATGGGGGAAAAAAGGAGAAACAATTGTAATAATCTGAACAATAAAGATTTATTAATAAAAAAAAAGAACACCAAGTGAAATAAATTCTGATGTGAAATAAATAAATAAATAAAGCAAACAGCAGTTAGCATAAAAATGCAAAAAGAAACATTGGAAGGCCAATGGACTTTGATATTGGGCAGGTCTGAAAATCAGCATAAAACTCTCCTGCTGTGGGCACAATGGCTCGAGGCTATTTCCCTACCTGATAATGTTTACATTGTTTACCAAACTTTACCTTTGATCTGCCTGTAGGCATTGCTACAGGGCAAATGTGTATTCAAGTAAATAAAAAGGGGACTAGGCAAGAACTTGGTGTGTCTCTTCAAGAAAGAGGCTCCACCTGGCCCCCAATGGCTTCTAAATTTATATTTCTTGTATAGCATTTTCATTTGTGCATCGGCCACTCCTTCAGATCCTGAACCCCGCTGTGAAGGTTGTGGCAGCATGGCATATTTAAGTTGGGGCTTCCTGATGTTATTTGCACCCTGGTTTGGAAAATCCTGGACATAGTGTGACTTTGGGGGAAATTTTTTTACCTGATAGTCCTTTACTTGAAGGCACCTGATAGATACCAGGTATTTTCAGAGCATATGGTGGTAGAATTTTGGTAGTTGCTAGCTTATCTCAGGTGTCTACACTTAGTGTTATGAAAAGAGGTCAGCCTGAAAGACTAGCAGCCTGAGTTTTTAGACCTGGCTCACTATTAACTTGTGATATTGGACAAATTGCTTATTATCTTCAGGCTCATTTTCTCATGCATAATATGAGGGGTGAACTATCCTATATAATAAAAGCCTAATATGCTAAGTGTCTTACCATTCAACCAGTTGCTATGACGTGCACTGACCACCGGGGGGCAAACACTCTGGTAGGTTAGCTTGCTGCTGGGGTCTGGCCAATCGGGACTGGGCGAGACAGACCAGACACACCCTGGAGCCCTCCTGCGGTCCCTCCCTGGCCGGCCAACCTCTCATGGTCCCTCCCTGGCCGGCCATCCCTGATCAGCCCCGATCGGGACTGGGCGAGATGGGCTGGACATGCCCTGGAGCCCTCTCGTGGTCCCTCCCCATCCCCAATCATGCACCGGTGGGGTCCCTTGGCCTGGCCTGTGCCCTCTCGCAATCCGGGACCTCTCAGGGGATGTGGGAGAGCCGGTTTTGGCCCTATCACTGCAGACCAGGCCAAAGGACCCCACCAGTGCACGAATCTGTGCACCCGGCTTCTAGTTTGAGATAAAGCAGCATTTTCCAAAGTATGTTTTGCTTTTCACACTAAGGCCTTTTATTAAAGTCATCCTCAGCCCACTCCCTCCTCTCAGTTGGTGTCATTCTGTAATATTATACCTTCTGAATGTCTTAAGATTCTAGATTGAAGGAAAAAACAAAAAAGTATGTTAGGTTTGAAAATGACCTATGTCATTGCTTAGTTAGTGTTTCTGGTTTAGTAATAGATATTTTGGTTTCAGAAATGCCAGGTCCTCTCATATTATCTTTTGTACTTATTGGCAATTTTCCCTTAAAGCAACTCTTATTTTTGTATGTATTCACTCATTATTGTTTTCTCTACGAAGCCTATTGGAGAGAGTTCAAGTTTTTTTTCTATTTATTTTTTTATTTTTAGAGAGAGAGAGGATGGGAGAGAGGAGAGAGAGAAAGATCAATGTGAGAGAGAAACATCCATCAGTTCCCTCCAGTATGCACGCTGACCGGGGATCAAACCCACAATCTGGGTGTGTGTTGTGACTGGGAATCAAACCCACCTATGACAATTTTTACTTTCTCTATGGCAGAAGTTCTACCTACAGAAATAAAGGCGTGCAGCTGAATTGGAACAGAAGCTAGATAATGTAGGGGCTATATGTTTCTTTGCTCCCAAATTAAGACATTTGGCCTAATGGGAAGACTAAGAAGTTGAGCCTCTTTATGCAACACATTGTTGTCCCTGCTGCCACTCGAGGAAAGGTGTGTTTCTGTGTGCCCCTCTGCTGTGTACTACCTCCTGTTTTCAGTTGTATAATCAAAATTATACAACTAGTATTCTTCAGGCACTCCAACCAACTGAGCTACACAGGCCAGGGCTAGAGAGTTCAGGTTTTAAAACTAAACATAAAACTGCATCCTTGTTTACTGGCAGGGGTCCACTGAGAGATTCAATTGATGACAACTTTTGGATTTTTGAAGCAGAAGTTTCATTACCACCTTTTCATTGCGTTTGATTTTTCACTTTTTGGGATCTGGCCAGGCAGAGCTATGCAGGTGAACAGGAGCCAGAAATAGGAGAGAGATTCAACCACTGCAACTGGCCCAGCTTCTGATGTGGATTAAGGAAGTGAAGAGTGTCAGCTCAAGTCCAGAAACCAAAGAGGTGCTCAGGCAGTAAGGTACATGGTAGGCTACTGCAAAAGGGAGTTTGTGACAAAGAAAGGGAGAGCCAGTAACTCAAAACCTTAGGCTTACTGTTCGTAGAAGTCCAGGCAGGCTGGAACCCACCAGGGAGCACTGAGACTGAGTTTTGGTCTCTTTTTAAAGTTTTATTTTTTAAATTAAAGTTGACAGTCAATATTATTTTGTATTTCAGGTGTACAGCATAGTGGTTAGATATTATATAATTTACAAAGTGATCCCACCTGGCACCATGCTTAGTTGAACTTTAGTCTTTGAAGTACAGGATTGAGAAGGAGTAGATATTAAGTAGGTTACTGGAATGAGACTTTTGAAAAAAAGCAGGAGAAAAAAGTGGGAGAAATAAACAGGCTATTTAACCACCTCCCTAAGAGCCCACACAGTCTAATGCTGTGTAGCATTTTAAATGAATGAAGTAGGTCTGGATGTTCTGAAATAGAAAACTATCTATGATATATTAAGTGAAAATGTAAATTTGTAGTATATTATATACTGCAGAGATCGTACTTTTGAGGGGAAAAAGTACTATTTTAGGGGAAGGAACCTTGGTACATAGTAAGGTAGAACTCTATTCAGATGAATGATACAAACACCTTAGGCATACTTTATGGAGACAGATGAGTTGTTTGCAATTTGTTTTTAATTCTATCCCCCTGGGAATATCCATATTATCCTCTCTAATAAAATGGTAATATGGAAATTAACCATCACTCCGCTACATAAGCCACACCCACCAGCCAAGCCACGCCCACCAGCCAATCAGGGCGAGTATGCAAATTAACCCCAATCCAAGATGGCTACAGCCACAGAGAACAAGGTTTCCCAGGTAACAGAGCAAGCCAAGCTTTCCATAGCCGTTGCAGGCCTAAGTCTCCACTCAAGCTACAAAGTTTCAATTATAGAAGGTAAACAAATTCAAACAAATGGTAGCAGAATGGAGCTTGAGAGAGCAGGCCAGGGTTGCCGGCGGCAACAGGGGAAGCAAAGCTTTCCGCACACCCCAGCCGGGCTCACCCGCTTAAGGCTACAAAGTTTCAATTGTAGAAGGTGAATTAACTGCCACAGAAATGGCTGCTGGAGCCCCAGGCTTGGCTCCGCTCCAGGCTACAAAGTTTCAATTGTAGAAGGTGAATTAACTGCCACAGAAATGGCTGCTGCCCCAGAAATGGCTGCCGCCCCAGGCTACAAAGTTTCAATTGTAGAAGGAAAATAAATTCCAGATACCAGGGCCTCTGCTTGGGTTGCCAGGGGGCGTGGCCGGCCTGCAAACCACCACAGGCCCCTTGCTCAGGCTGCCCCACACCCCAAGGGAACCCCCACCCTTATCTGTGACACCCTTAAGGGCAAACCAGCTGGCCCCCACCCGTGCACCAGGCCTCTATCCTATCTAATAAAAGAGTAATATACAGATTGATCATCACTGCAACACACAATATAGCTGCCCCATGTGGTCAAAGATCCTGCCCCCATGTGGACACAAGATGACCACTACAAGATGGCCAGCAAGAGAGGGCAGTTGGGAGGCACCCGGCCTGCAAGGGAGGGCAGTTGTGAGGGACCAGGCTTGCAAGGGAGGGCAGTTGGAGGTGATCAACCCTGCAGGAGAGGGCAGTTAGGGGTGACCAGGCTGGCAGAGGAGGGAAGTTGGGGGCAAACAGGCTGGCAGGGGAGCAGTTAAGCATCAACCAGGCTGGCAGCGGAGTGGTTAGGGGGTGATCAGGCTGGCAGGCAGAAGCGGTTAGGGGCAATCAGGAAGGCAGGCAGGCAGGCAAGCAGTTGGGAGCCAGCAGTCCTGGATTGTGAGAGGGATGTCCAACTGCCCGTTTAGGCCCGATCCCACCAGGATCGGGCCTAAACGGGGAGTCGGACATCTCTCCAGGAGTCCCAGATTGGAGAGGGTACAGGCTGGGCTGAGGGACAACCCACCGCCGTGCACGAATTTCATGCACCGGGCTTCTAGTTGAATAATAAAATGCCTAAAGCAAACAAATGTGGCTGGTACTCCTGAAGAGAGGCAGTATTAGTATATTGTGGAGGGGCAGCGGGTGAATAGTTAGGGGTACAAACTCCAGATCTGGACTGCCTGGGTTTAAATCCTGCTTCCACCACTGACTACTTGTATGACTCTAAGTCACTTAACTTCTCTGTGCCTGTTTCCCCATCTGTAAAATGGGGACAATAGTAGTACTTACTTCATGTGTAATTATGAGGATTAAATGAGCTAATATTTATAAAATATACACTGAGTGGCCAGATTATTATGATCTCTGAATGCATAATAATCTGGCCACTCAGTACACACATACACACACACATATATAAAGCGCGGTGCATGAATTCGTGCATGGGTGGGGTCGGCCAGCCTGGCCAGGGGGAGGGGACATGGGCGGTTGGCCGGCCTGCCTGCTGGTTGAACTCCTGGTCGAGGGGACAATTTACATATTAGCCTTTTATTATATAGGATATACACTGAGTGGCCAGATTATTATGCTTTTAGAGATCATAATAATCTGGCCACTCAGTGTATAGAACAGTGTCTCTCCCATACTCAGCTCTATACAAATGTTTGTTAGGGAAATAAACAAAAAACATGCTTTCTCAGCTTTCAGGAATCAGTCAGGAGCTGACCCTCAGACTTATCTTTCTACCTCATGTACATGTCTTATCTTAGGACATTAAATTTAAAAAAAAATATTATTTCAAGCACTATAGAAAAATATAGTTACTTTTAAAAGTATAGTTAATTCATTCTTTCTAGCTTAATTCCCAGAAACTGAACATTTTAAAATTACTCCTTGGTGAAGGTGATACCAGTGTGCTGATAGGGTGACAATAATTCTTAACCCTTCCTGAAGGTTTTTATGAAGAATGAAGATGAAAATAATTACTGTAAAACAAGTTGTAAAACCATTCAAATATATTCTATTTATGAAAAAAATTATACAACTAGTATTCTTCAGGTTGCTTAAATATGTAAACACCCATAGTTTAAAGGTTTATAATTTATTTTGAATTTATTATAAATCTATTGAACTTACCATGACAATTTTTACTTTCTCTGTGGCAGAAGTTCTACCTACAGAAATAAAGGTGTACAGCTGAATTGGAACAGAAGCTAGATAATGTAGGGGCTATATGTTTCTTTGCTCCCAAATTAAGACATTTGGCCTAATGGGAAGACTAAGAAGTTGAGCCTCTTTATGCAACACATTGTTGTCCCTGCTGCCACTCGAGGAAAGGTGTGTTTCTGTGTGCCCCTCTGCTGTGTACTACCTCCTGTTTTCAGGCCTGTCTGGTAGGATGAGGCCTGAGCCAGTGTGAAATGAATGGGAGAAAGACACTCATCCTCTCAGATTTAGGCTTTTCTAGAACAGTTGCTCCATAAATAGCAAAGGATTTCTATAATTAAATAATTTTTCTTCATCTACCTTAGAAATGAGAGAATTTCAGAAGGTTCCATTTAAAAAAATAGATTAGAAAACAAAGATGCAGAAAATATCTTGGTAAAACTGTGATGAAACTGAAAGTAGATTTTTCATTTCTAGATGATCAACTCAGGATTTAGCTAATGAAGGTACCAACTCAAGATTTAGCTAATTCAATGTGTGTGTGTGTGTGTGTGTGAATGTTCATATGTCAACTCCTTTAGTGTAAGTATTGCTTATTGTAAATTCTTAGTGAGTTATAAATATTGCCTCATTTTCTATAAAATGCTTAGAGAATGGTAGAAGTATAAAATGTACATTTCTGCCTGGCCGGGTGGCTCAATTGGTTGAAGCGTTGTCCCATACATCAAAAAGGTTGCTGCTTTAATTCTGGTCAGGGTACATATGGGAGGCAACCAATCAATGTTTCTCTCTTACATCAATGTTTCTCTCTCTCTCTCTGTCCTCCCTCTTCCTCTGTCTCTAAAATTAATAAATATATCTTTGAGTGGGGATTAAAAAACAGTATTTTTTAAAAAGTACATTTAGGACTAGGTTTGGCTAGCAAACAAATTTATTCAAGATCCTGAAGGAGTGTCTTTCAGCCAGAGAAGAAGTCACATTTAGGAATCCAGAAACTTTGCTTTTATACTCCTATAGATATGAGTCTTATAAGTTAAGCCATAATAGGTCCCAATTAGATTTTCATGGAGTTAAATTATTTAGAGTGAATAATACGTAGCAGCAGCAGTCATATTATTATTATTATTACTAGAGGCCTGGTACATGAAATTTGTGCACTCCCTCAGCCTGGCCTGTGCCCTCTCGCAGTCTGGGAGTCCTGAGGGGATGTCTGACTGATGGCTTAGTGGGCCTAAGCTGTCAGTCGGACATCCTTAGCATTGCCATGGAGGTGGGAGAGGCTCCCACCACTGCTGCTGTGCTCGCCAGCCTTGAGCCCAGCTTCTAGCTGAGTGGTGCTCCCCCTGTGGGAGCACACTGACCACCAGGGGGCAGCTCCTGTGTTGAGTGTCTGCCCCCTGGTGGTCAGTGCGCATCATAGTGACCGGTCATTCCACCATTCGGTCATTTGCATATTAACCTTTTATTATATAGGATTATTATTATTGACAGCATGTAGATATGCCTTATTTTTTAGATTATTATTATTGACAGCATGTAGATTTTTCATTTCTAGATGATCAACTCAGGATTTAGCTAATGAAGGTACCAACTCAAGATTTAGCTAATTCAATGTGTGTGTGTGTGTGTGTGAATGTTCATATGTCAAAACTCCTTTAGTGTAAGTATTGCCTATTGTAAATTGTTAGTGAGAATATAAATATTGCCTCATTTTCTATAAAATCCTTAGAGAATGGTAGAAGTATAAAATGTACATTTCTGACCGGCCGGGTGGCTCAATTGGTTGAAGCGTTGTCCCATACTAATCCTAAAAATATGCATGTTCTCAAACTTTTGGATTTTTGCTAGTCTAATCAGTGAAAAGGGATTATCTTGTGTGGGTTTGAATTCTCTTGTGAAAGAAGTATTAATTTCTAAGAACTCTTTATTAGTGAGCTTTATGTATTTGTGATATGAGTTACAAAAGTGTGTGGTTTTTAACTTAAATACTGTGCTACATTTGTCCTTAGAGATTTGTCAATTGTCTTAGAGTTGAAAAGAGCCCACAGTCTAAAATTTCTGGTTCAGAGACCTTAAGCTACTGAATCAAGAGAGAGTAAATCTGACTTGTAGATCTTCCTAGAGAGCAATGTTCCATGTAGATAGAAAGAATGCATTGATGGACAGGGAAGAACTCTTAGTTGCAACTATGTTTATGTAATAGTTTTGTACAGTATTGTCATAGAGTTCATAGTATAGCTTGAAGTTCTATAATGTTAAGGTGCAACTCATATTCAAACAATTTAATGGTAGAATAGAAAAAATAAGGATTTCAAGAACTATAACCATTGTTTTTACAACCTTAGTTTTAGGAGCATTGCTGATTAGATGTGTTAATTCAGCCATCTGCTGATACAAGTTAAATGCACTTAATGAGTTACAATATAATAATTGTGAATCCAAGTTATCATGTTACTTTCATTTTTTCTAATGGAGTTATTATGTGATTGTCAACTTATACTCTGCAGTAACTTAAATTATTTATACAATGCTGCTTAAAGCCCAGGGTGAGGCATAGAAATTCTTATCCAGCTGGGAAAGACATGCCAGCTGCAATGGTAGCAAGATCGATGCACGGCACCAGGATCATTTCTGTTATTATAAAGCTTGAGGAAGAATAGAATCAAAAGAGTCATGGTTATATGGGTGCTTTTATGGGTGATAAAGTTTGAATTAGCATATGCAGGACATTCTAAGACAATGTCCACTCTGTTAGTTAATTGGTTGGGGTGAATTCTCTCTCAGTGTTTAATCCGCAATTAAGTCATGTTACCAGCCCACTGTGACACTGAAGCATGGTAATAGTGCTTGGGTGGGTGGCATTGCTCAGTGCAGATTATGCATATTAAATCATTCTGGCTTCCTAAATGGCTCTCCCTCTCTGTCTTTGGAACAGTGTTTTAGGTTCTTGAAAAAAATCTGTGTTATCCATGTACGCAACTATAAATGCTTTGAAACAAACAAGTCCATACAAGATTTTGTGATTGCAGCATTGCAAACATTAAACATCATTGACTATTCTTGTACCATTTTTCTAAAACTGGAATTCACATACGTATAAACATATATAACTTTTCATATTTAGTTCTCCTACAATTTTCTTAATAAAGATAGGAGAGTTTTGTTGTTGCTGTTATTGTTTAATCTGTCAACTTATCCTTTAGTACCTCATTTAAGCTATAATAAATTGAAATGTTCTTTTAAAACTCCCTTAAATTCCTGCTTCAGAAAAAGTCTTACTCAGTGAAGTAAAAAATAGCATTGGTTGTTTTAAAAATTACATATACTTTTATTGATTACTAGAATAATAAATGTGTGTATAAAAAATTTAAGACTATAGAGATTGTAAAGAGTATAAAGTGGAAATTCCATGTAATTCCACCCTCCAAAGATGGTTTTATGGGTTTTTAGTTGATAATAGCAAAATAACTCCATTGGAAAGAATGAAAGTAACATGCTTTGAAAATATTTTCCTACCTTGATTAGAAAACAACACATATAGTAGAAGATTTCTAGTTTATAGTGAAGCAAACAACAATAAATTATACATAATTCTACCACTCAGAATGTTTGCTTTGTGTCTTTCCACATTTCTATGTTCAGAAACTATACATGTTGTTTATGTGCCTGTACAAATAGTGAATGTATCATCTTTGAATTTTTTATAAAAGGTATCAACTGTACATAGCTACATGATATGCTTTATAAACTAAAATGTGGTGACCTTGAATCTAGTGAAGTTCTGATAAGACATCTGGTAGGCTAAGGACCCTACGCCAGCAGGGCAGTCTGCAGCCTTAAAAGTTGCCCCATTCCCCAGTCCAGTTGCTTGTCTCCCGTTCTGATTGTGAGTCAGAGGAAGGCAATTCCTACAGAGGGGAGAAATAGAAACAGTGGAAGTTTCAGAGAAAACTACAGACTACCGCTGTAGTGTACTCCCTTTCGAAGGCTGAGGACCGACCTGTGGAGAAAAATGACTCTTATTCGGCCTGGAAAGATAGCGGATGAGGATAAGAGTGTGTAGGGAGATTTCTTGTGAACTGAAAGCCTGGAGGGCCTCCTGAAAGAAAAGATCTTTAATCCAGTTACAGATGCTATCAGAATCAGGATGAGGGAGGTAGGGAAAGACCAGGTTATGTCCTCTATGAGGATCCTAATAAATAATTGAAAACAGCCGAAACCGGTTTGGCTCAGTGGATAGAGCGTCAGCCTGCGGACTGAAGGGTCCCAGGTTCGATTCCGGTCAAGGGCGTGTACCTTGGTTGTGGGCACATCCCCAGTCGGGGGTGGGGGGGGGGCGTGCAGGAGGCAGCTGATTGATGTTTCTCTCTCATCGATGTTTTTAACTCTCTATCTCTCTCCCTTCTTCTCTTTAAAAAATCAATAAAATATATTAAAAAAAATAATTGAAAACAGCAAGTCAAACAAAACACACAACCACGAAGACGACAGCACAAGACATACAATTAGGGTTAACGGGGTCCATAGACAGTTAATAATAACTTCCGCCTTAGTTCCGCCTCAGGTGGCTCACATTGGACTATGATGTCACAGGCAGGGCCTGTAAATCTCTCTGCCCTGTGAAGCTGTAAGCCCTGCCCCTGGAAGTCTCTGACCACCAAAAGAGATAAGAAACACTGTAAATAAAAGTTCTTTGTTAACCCTAGGACTTCAAAATTTCAATTTAATATAGCAAATTCACAAATCAGAGCAAACTGAAACCCTTACTTATACAAACATAGAGAGAAATTTTTATTACCTAAGTGGGCTGATTTCCTCTCTGTCGGAGACCAAAGACTCTAAGAAAAAGAAATCACTACATATCTTTGAATTTATTCTAAGGAAATAATAAGAATTTCTGCATATATTTATCTTCAAGAATATTCAGCAAAATATATTTACAAAAATATTACTTTTAAAAGCAAAACAAACAAAACCCACTAAATATCCAACAAGAGAAATGGTTAAATATTATATATCATTATGATAATATAGTATGCAGCCATTAAAAATCACATAATCAAGAGGTTAAATAAATTTCCCAAAATCACTGGAACAGGAGTCATCACATTTTCACTGTAAAGGACCAGATATTAAGTATTTTAAGATTTGTGGGTCAGACCCTCTTTGTTATAACTATTCAACTCTGCCCTTGTATTGTGAAAGCACCCATGAACAATACATAAACAAATGAACAGTGATTTTTTTTCCAATAAAACTTTATTTATGAACACTAAAACTGAAATTTTATATATTTTCAACATGTCTTGAAAGACTATTCTTCTTTTGATGTTCTTCCCAATTATTAGCTTATAGACCATAAGCTAACATAGGGAATGTGCTTGCTGGATTTAGCCTACAGGCCATAATCCTTGTTCTCTGTTCTAAATAAACAAGCCCAGGGCAACGACACCTCTTGTCCCTGTCTAAGGGAGTTTAGCATTTTGTTGTTCTAGCTCCAAAATCTGCTAGGATAAGAAAGGGCAGGGGAAGGGGCAAAGGGAGGGAAAGAAAAATCTTAATATTTTAAGGATTGTTTCCAGACAATAAAGTCTCATTTAGGGAGCAGATGCTATTTGTCTTGGAGAGATCCTTAAATAAACACATTGGGTATGCAAAATAAAGTCATAGATTAGATGGGAGACAAACTAACTCCTTTGATTAAGAATGCATTTCTTGGGTGGATGTGAGCTTTCTCCTGATCCACAGAAGGCCTACTAGGTACAGAATTGAACATTTGTGGGCAGCATGAGGAACCATATGATGGGAGGAATATAAGCCATTTCTGAGAGAGGAACTCTAGGAAGAAGTGCCCAAGAAGAGAGACAATCTTAAGAAACAACACCATTTTAAAGGACCATGTTAAGGAACTGAAAAAATCCATGTCTGAGAGCCCATTGAAGTCTATTTCTAGTTGTAAGATGTAGTGAGCTTTCTCAGACAATGTAAGCAATAACATTGTGTTGCAGAGGAGGGGAGGATGGAGTGGAGGCAGGGAAGGGGAAGAGGAAGGGGGTGACAAGGAGTAGAAAGGAGGGACAATAGATAGCTTCTAGGCCTGAGTAAGCAGTAATTCAGCAATAAAGGACTGACAAGTAGAAAGGTCTGTTCATCCCTTGTTTTATTGATGAGCTGTCAAACATAAACATTCTGCTCACCATCAAAGAGACATTCATGCCCAGCCAGGGTGGCTTAGTGGTTGAGCATAGCCCTATGAACCAGGAGATCACAGTTCAATTCCAGGTCAAGGCACATACCCAGGTTGCAGCCTTAATCCCCAGTAGGGGGTTTGCAGGAGGCAGCTGATCAGTGATTCTTTCTCATCGATGATTCTATCTCTCCCTCTCCCTTCCTTTTTGAAATCAATGAAAATATATATTTCTTTAAAAGGGGCATTCATGAAGTACTTGCTTCAGGCACCAAGTGTTATGATGGGTTCATCCTATATAATAAAAGCCTAATATGCTAAGTGTCCGGTTGTCTGGTCATCCGTTCAACCAATCAAAGCATAATATGTTAATGATATGCTAAGGTCACTCAACTGCTCACTATGATGTGCACTGACCACCAGGGGGCAGACACTCCAACTGGTAGGTTAGCTTGCTGCTGGGGTCTGGCTAATTGGGACTGAGAGAGATGGGCCAGACAAGCCCTGGAGCCCTCCTGAAGTCCCTCCCTGGCTGACAAACCTCCCACATCCCTCCCCAGCCCCAATCGTGCACTGGTGGGGTCCCTCGGCCTGGCCTGCATACTTTTGCAATCCGGTACTCCTCGGGGGATGACGGAGAGCCAGTTTCAGCCCAATCCCACAGGCCAGACCGAGGGACCCCAGGGGTGCATGAATTCGTGCACCGGGCCTCTAGTCCTATCTAATAAAGGAGTAATATGCAAATTGACTGTATCTCCGCTACAAAGATGGCGGCCCACATAGCACCATGGTGACGATGCTAGCGTCCCACTCACAGGCCGCAGAGGGAGGAAGAGCTGCAGACAGAACGCTGGGCTGCTGGGCCGGGGGCATGCTCAGAGCCGCCACCCGCGCAGCTTGGGACACGCCCCTGGCCCAGCAGACAGAAGCCCAGCTGACAGAAAGCGGGCGGTGGGCCGGGGGTGAGCTCTGAGCCGCCGCAGCGCGACTTGGGACACGCCAAGCGGACAGACGCTGGGCCGGGGGCTGTTCAGAGCCGGGGCTGCTCAGAGCCACCGCTGTGTGGCTTGGGACATGCTCCTGGCCCAGCAGAGAGACGCCCAGCTGACAGAAAGCGGGCAGTGGGCTGGGGGTGAGCTCTGAGCCGCCGCAGCGCAACTTGGGACACGCCAAGCGGACAGACACTGGGCCGGGGAGCGATGCTGCGCAGTTTGGGACACGCCTCCCGCCCAGCAGACAGAAGCGCAGCTGACAGAAAGCGGGGCCGCTGGGCTGGGAGCATGCCCCTGGCAGCCCCCCACAGTGCGGCTTGAGGCATGCCCCCAGCCCAGTGGACGGAAGCCCTGCGGACACAATGCAGGGGGTCCTCTGTGTATGAAATGCAGAGGAAACACCTTTTCTGAAGGCTCACTGGCTAAGCTCCCTGTAAGCTGCCTCTCACAGTGTTCTTGGTAACTTGAGTTATAAGAATCCAAGAAGGTGATCTAGGGTTTTTCCACCACACTCCTGGAGGAAAAGGTAAGGTCTGCTGCTGGAGGGCTAAGAAATGTCATATCCTGCCCTAGCCAGTTTGGCTCAGTGGATAGAGCCTTGGCCTGCCGATCGCAGGGTCCAGGTTCGATTCTGATCAAGGGCATGTACCTAGGTTGCAGGCTCCTCCCTAGTCAGGGCCCAGATCAGGGCTCATGCAGGAGGCAACCAATTGAAGTGTCCCTCTCACATTGATGTTTCTCTCTGTCTTTCCCTCTCTCTTCCAAGCTCTGTAAAAATCAATGGAAACATATCCTCAGGTGAGGATAAAAAAGAAAGAAAGAAAAGAAATGTCATATCCTATGAAAGACACATCTTGAAAGTGCCTAAAGAAAGCTGTCATTTTTTCATGGTGAAGGGACTGGAGTCCGTGTTGGTGAAAACACCTTGGCGGCTGTGACAGTGGCAGCAGCAGTGGGGTGATGGGGCTGGCGCCTTCCCCTGATCAGCCCAGTCACCTCCCGCAGGGGAAGGCCAGACTGCGGCTTAGGCCCACTCCCCATCAGTAGGACATCTCCTGAGGGCTCCCAGTCTGTCAGAGGGGGCAGGCTTGGCTGAAGGACCCCCCCCCCCCAAGTGCACGAATTTCGTGCACCGAGCCTCTAGTATAATATACAGAGAAATCTTTTGTCCACAAAGAATTCACAATCTCAAGAATTTTTCCAAATATCAAGGTAGCACTTCTCTTTCACTTTTGCAAATTAAAACAAATATTTCAAACCCTGTTAGTGAGTCCTGTGCTTGTATAATATTAAGACTTAAATTATGTAGAGAAGCTTGAATATTTCAAAGGGCAGAATCAAGCCTGTACTGCCCAGTTCAGAGTGGCTGAAGCTGCTGGAGTCAGCCGGTCACTTCTCCCCACCTGCTTCCTCTTTTTCCCACCACCTGCTGCTGACTGATTGTTTTAACTCCCATCTGTGTATGAAAAGTCAGTCTTTTCTTTTTACGAAGAAAACAAAGATAACAACAACCAAAAAAAAAAAAAAAGGAGGGAGGTGTGTAGAAAATGGATTAAGTAGAGATAAAGAAAGCATTTTAAGTTACTCCGCCCACTGAGAAGTTTTCTTCAGAACTGATGTTTGGGGCTTATGCTTAGGGATCACCTTCAGGCCAGGATCTGGACATGTTTGGATGTGCATCTGAAGTACACATAGCAGGGATCATTTTAATACCTTTTCCTTTCCGAGTTTCTTATAGAAAGCCCTACTCCTTCTGTTCAGAAAGAGCACATTATGTTTCCATGCTGCCTTGGAAGTCTTTTTTTTTTATTATTTTATTGTTTAAAGTATTACATATGTCTCCTTTTTTCAGTGATTGACCCCTCCCCAGCCACTCCCACGCCCCAGACAAGCCCCCACCGCCCCAGTGTCCGTGTCCATTGTTTATACTAATATGCATGCATACAAGTCCTTTGGTTGATCTCTTACCGCCCCTCCATTCTCCTCTCCCTTCCCTCTGAGGTTGGACAGTCTGTTCTGTGTTTCTTTGTCTCTGGATCATTTTTTGTTCATCAGTTTATATTGTTCATTATATCCCACATATGCATGAGATCATGTGATATTTATCTTTCCCTGACTGGCTTATTTTGCTTAGCATAATGCTCTCCAGGTCCATCCATGCTGTTGCAAATGGTAAAAGTTCCTTCTTTTTTATAGCAGTGTAGTATTCCATTGTGTAGATGTACCACAGTTTTCTAATCCACTCAGCTGCTGATGGACACATAGGCTGTTTCCAAATCTTAGCTATTGTAAATTGTGCTGCTATGAACTTAGGGGTGCATATATCCTTTCTGATTTTAGGGATATATTCCTAGAAGTGGGATTACTGGATCAAATAGGAGTTCTATTCTTAACTTTTAGAAGTCTTTTGAAGGGACAAGTTGGTGCTTCATTGAAAAACTGTATTAACTAGAGCGTACCTTTTCGGGCTATGTGATTCTGATTCTAGGGAAGCTACTAGTATGTCACAACTCTGTAAGTTGAAGTTAGCTGATGGCAATGAAAAACCCTTCTTGCCTGGAGATAAGCAAATTCCACCCAGTGGAGGTTCACGGGACTCCTGGCTTCTCACTGAGAAAAAGCTGGATTTGTCACATGTGCACACTGCTTTCCCTCCGTCTCAGCCATAACTGCATGTGCTCTGTGCATTCTCCTTTGAACTGGTTGTAACATCGGAACAGTTTCCTCATTGAGGAGTTAAATAAAATCTCTAAATCATGTTTATTTTGAATCTAGGTACAAGTCATGATTTTATCTTTTTTGAAAATTATCCTTAAACCCTTTTTTCTAGTTTACAGATTAGGAGTTACTCCTGGAAAGCACCTCTGTCACCAGTCATCTGGTTATAGATAGACACTGTGTTTGTCTTTCTTATTTATACAGCCTAAATTCATCCTAATGTCTACATTCAATTCCAAGTTAATCCATTTCAGAACTCAGGGGGATGGAAAATAAGACTGTCTTTCCGGATTGGGGAAATATTTTTATTTATTTACTTATTTATTTTTAACTCAATTTATTGGGGTGACTTTGGTTAATAAAATTATAGGTTTCAGAGGTACAATTGTATAACACCTCATCTGGATATTATCTATGTTCACCATCCAAATTCCAGACTCCTTTCATCACCATTTACCCCTGTTTACCTTCTCTCACCTCTCCCCAGCCTTCTATCACTCTAGTACTCACTATTTGGTATCATACTATTGTCTGTCTATAAGAGTGTTTTTTTAATTTTATTTTTTTAAATGTAATTCTTCACCTGTTTCACCCAGCGCTTCTACCTCCTCCTCTCTGACAGCTGTCAGTCTGTTCTGTGTATCTATAAGTCTGTTTCTATTTTGTTTGTTAGTTTATTTTATTCATTACATTCCACATATAAGTGAAGTCCTGTGGTATTTGCCTTTTTCTGTCTGGCTTATTTCACTTAGCATAATACATTCTAGGTCCATCCATGCTGTCATGAAAAGTAAAATTTCCTTTTTTTATGACCAAGTAGTATTCCATTGTGTAAATGTACCACATACTTTTTAATCCACTCATCTATTTATGGGTACTTGGGCAGCTTCCAAATCTTGGCTATTGTAAATAACGCTGCAAGGGACAGAGGAGTGCATGTATTCTTGGAATGACTGTTTTGAGATTCTTTGGATACATTCCTAGAAGTGGAATCTCTGGGTCTTAAAGCAGTTCCATTTTAATTTTTTGAGCTAGGTCCATATTGTTTTCCATAGTGGCTGCACCAATCTGCATTTCCACCAATAGTGCAAGCGGGTTCCATTTTCTCCACATCCTCACCAACACTTGTTGTTTGTTGATTTAATGATAGCCATTCTGACAGGTGTGAGGTGACATCTCATTGTGGTTTTAATTGGTGTTTCTCTGATGATTAGTGACATTGAGCATCTTTTCATATGTTTATTGGCCATCTGAATGTCCTCTTTGGAGAAGTATTTATTCAGGTTCTTTGCCCATTTTTATTGGATTTTTGTTTTCTTGGTGTTGAGTTGTATAAGTATTTCATAAATTTTGGATATTAACTCTTAGCAGAGGTATCATTGGCAAATGTGTGTTCCCATTCACTGGGTTGTCTTTGCATTTTGTTGATGCTTTCCTTTGCTGTGCAAAAACTTTTACTTATGAGGTAGACCCGTTTGTCTATTTTGTTTGTTTGTTTCTCTTGCCCGAAGCAATATATTTGAGAAAATATTGCTCTGAGGAATGTCTGAGATTTTATTTCATATGTTTTCTTCTAGGATTTTTATGATTTCAAGTCTAACATTTAAGTCTTTATAAATATTGTTTGAACTCTGTCTCTGGTAAATTGCTTTCCTCCATTTCATTTAGTTCTTTTCCTGGGATTTCTCCTGTTCTTTCATTTGGGGCCTGTTTGCTTTTCATTTGGCTGTCTCTCTTTCTTTGCTTTTGTGTATTAGGTACATCTGCTGTCTCTCCCTCTTTTCGTAGGATGGCATTATATAGTAAGTGCCTTGTGGGGCTCATTAATAAAGGCTCCTTGGTCACCTGAGCTAGCCGCTTCATCAATGTCCCTAATCCTAACCCCAACAACATTACCACCAACCTACATAAGAACATTTTCCCACTCCCCAAACATTCAATGAGATGGTAGACTGGAAATACCCAGAAATGAGGATTCCCACTTACACCATGCCCACAAGTTTTTTAGTCTCCCAGCTAACGTAATAGGGATTTTATCCATCTATTTTATAGTGAGAACAGTCATAAAAATAAATATGAAGACCCTTAATATTTTTGAGTTAGGAAGCTTTCCAAACACTCTACAACCAAACTTCTATAAATAGTTAAAAGAGTTGATTTTCCTCCATCTTAAATTAAATTATCATATAAAAGTTGCTTTTGAACATAGAAGAAAATAGGTGGGATTTTTAGAAACTAAAAGTCATATTAAAAGTCAAGAAAAAAATTCTAAGACTGTATAGAAGTTCAACCCCAGCCAGGTGACTATCATTATCCCACAAGTATGCATGGGGGGAAAAATTCTATTTAACTTACTCAGTTATTTTGAAATATATGCTCTGAATAGTTTCAATTTCACACTTGTCTTTTGAGTAACCGATATCTGCTTTCTTATGGCTAAAAGAACTTTCATTTGAACCATAAATAAGCAAAAATTAAGCTGTTAAAAATGTGACTTTTTAACACAGCCTTTCCATTTTAGTATAGTAAGAAAAATAATTTCTTACATAAAGGATGTGTTATTTTATATTCCACAAAATATTTTGAGACACATATTTTTTACAAATAGGTTTGTATTTAGCAATAAAATAAATGAATAAATTACATTTAAACTATGGCTTGAATCCTAACTAAATTAAAACAGAAAAATTGAGAAAGAATAAAAATTATATGTATATATTTATATGAACTTCTTGATCATCAGTAGAATTGTCAGAAATAAGAGACTATTCTTCTGGTAAGTCAGTATTTTCTTTTAGTGCATCAACTTCTATTTCATTGTCTTCTTTTCAATTCAAGTGAGAGGACCCCGGAGGCCTTTATCTGTCAGTACTTAGAGACCCCTGCACCCACGTTAGCAGCTGCTCGGCTTCCCTAATCCATGTGGACCAGGATTGGTGGAGCCCACCCCCTTTCTATGGACATGAGAGTTTTACCTAATTCCATCAGTGCTCTGATGGGTAGTCTCAAAAGTAAATCTTTGAAAAATTGTGCAAGAATTTCTGTGGGGTAAGCACTGCCAGGTGCAGGTGTGCACCTGTGGGCCTTGGGCAGGTCCTGCACACTGTTCTCCCAGAGGAGGGGCCATTGCCCTTCCTCCCCAGGGACCCTGCGGGGCCTCTGCTGCCTCACTGTGTCCCCAGGGCTGATGGGCATGAGACCAGAAAACGGCCGGTCCGATGGTGACAGCGCTCTCTCCCCAGTGGTGACAGTGTGTGTGTCCCCACCGGGGAGGTGGGGCATCTCTGATAGGTGCTGCTGTGTGCACCGCCTCTAGACAGACAGTGGTGATGCTGGCCCAGCATCATGAATGCACTTCATGCTCAGGAATGGCAACACTTAAAATATGAATAATAAGATTTATTTATTACTTAAACAGGTTATACAATGAAGAAATGAAAGTTAAAAACAGAAGAAAGAAAATAATAAAAGCAAAAACTCCCCCAAACCCTGAAATAATAAAAATCAAAAGATGAAGAATTGATTCACTCCGTGGAGAACAAATAAACAACAAAATAAAAACAGAAAAGGAAAATTTCAAAGAGTAAGGGTGAAACAAGTTTTGCCCTTAGGACAAGGTGAGCACATTCAACAAGGGGCCCTTGAGCTGGGCCCCCCACAGGCAGCTCCTCCTCTGAGGCAGGAGCCAGCATGGGCTCCAGGGAGGGCTCTTCATCCAGCGGTGGTGGGGCCTCAGTTTCCTCAGTTTCCTCTGGGGCCGGCCCTGGCTCCACAGCTGCAGCTGGAGAGGCTGCTGGAGGTGGCAGGAACTCTGGAGGTGGAGAGGCCTCCAGCTCTGCATCAGGAGGTGCCGCCTTTGCCTCCTGGGCTCGTGCTGGAGTTGGGAGAGGAGAAAAGATCACCCAGGTGCCTGCATTTCCATCTGTCCCCCAAAGACACAACACTGGGCACAGCCGAGGCCCCACCACAGGACGTCCTCCATGCCCAAAGTCCAGCACATGGGTGGTCTGAGGCTGGTCTTTGTTCCTGACCAGGCTCTGGGGGTGCTCCCTGTGTGTCTGGCAGCAATCCCTCCCCATAATTCACATGGCTCTCCCCACCCATTCCACCCCTATCACCCCAACCTCCTTACCCTTAGGCTCTGCCTCGTTGGGCTCCAGGTCTTCCCATATGGTGTTATTGACAGGCGCATAGCGCTTCAGGTAAGAGTTGAAAATTAGCATGTGCATGTTGGGACCGAGCAGCTTAGCGCTTGGATGCTTGTGGAGCCTGGGCGGCTTCGATCGAGGAGTCCTCCATCCAAACACGGGCCCGGGCTCCCCAGATGCCCAGGTGGCCACACGCACTCCAGGCCTGTCCTGGCCCTCAGTGGTGTGGCTCACCCGCCCCTCACTCCTGGACATGGGGAAGGGGTATTCCTCCACCAGCTGCTGCTCCACGTTGATCTGGGTTGAGCGCTGCAATGACAGTGACCAGCAGCCAGTCAGTAGGCCTCAAGCGTGACCTTGGTCACTGCTGCTTCTGCCCCCTGGACCTTCTGCTCCCGGATCAGGCCCAGCCCTGTGTCTGCACAGACCTCCACCCAGGGGAAATGAGAGTCACCTCCAGGGCTCAGGATAGACCTGGGGCAGAGGGCGCCACCCACACTCCACATCCACCCAGCCAGCCTTGACCTGGGGTGCGAACATGACTGGTCCTGACCCCCCAACCCAACCTGTTCCTGTTCTGGGCAAGCCCTCCCCATGTGAACACCCCTTTGCCACCACCCCTCAACACACACACACATGAGCACATGAGGAGGGGACATGGAGCTGCTCAGGTGGAATCAGAGTGGCAGCCTGGCCAGAATAAACCGCTCTGGGCCTCCCCGTGTTACCTCCGGGTCCCGCCGTGCAATGGGCCACAGCCGTCGTCTGGACTGAGTCCTGATCCAGCGGCGGGCACGTCGGAATATAGTCTCACCGCTGCCTCTCTTGAGGCCTCGGCCTCGGCACACTGGGAGACAGCACGAAAACATGGTGTCCTCTCCAACGTCTCTATCCGAGTGAGATGGGAAGGGGCAGTTATAGAATGTGGTGCATGGTTACCGGGTTCTGATGGGCTCCATCGTCAGGAAGTGAGGTCACTGCTCATGTCTGAGGAGATGCTCAAGGTAGGGGACCCAGGGGTGACCTCACTTCCTGACGATGGAGCCCATCAGAACCCGGTAACCATGCACCACATTCTATAACTGCCCCTTCCCATCTCACTCGGATAGAGACGTTGGAGAGGACACCATGTTTTCGTGCTGTCTCCCAGTGTGCCGAGGCCGAGGCCTCAAGAGAGGCAGCGGTGAGACTATATTCCGACGTGCCCGCCGCTGGATCAGGACTCAGTCCAGACGACGGCTGTGGCCCATTGCACGGCGGGACCCGGAGGTAACACGGGGAGGCCCAGAGCGGTTTATTCTGGCCAGGCTGCCACTCTGATTCCACCTGAGCAGCTCCATGTCCCCTCCTCATGTGCTCATGTGTGTGTGTGTTGAGGGGTGGTGGCAAAGGGGTGTTCACATGGGGAGGGCTTGCCCAGAACAGGAACAGGTTGGGTTGGGGGGTCAGGACCAGTCATGTTCGCACCCCAGGTCAAGGCTGGCTGGGTGGATGTGGAGTGTGGGTGGCGCCCTCTGCCCCAGGTCTATCCTGAGCCCTGGAGGTGACTCTCATTTCCCCTGGGTGGAGGTCTGTGCAGACACAGGGCTGGGCCTGATCCGGGAGCAGAAGGTCCAGGGGGCAGAAGCAGCAGTGACCAAGGTCACGCTTGAGGCCTACTGACTGGCTGCTGGTCACTGTCATTGCAGCGCTCAACCCAGATCAACGTGGAGCAGCAGCTGGTGGAGGAATACCCCTTCCCCATGTCCAGGAGTGAGGGGCGGGTGAGCCACACCACTGAGGGCCAGGACAGGCCTGGAGTGCGTGTGGCCACCTGGGCGTCTGGGGAGCCCGGGCCCGTGTTTGGATGGAGGACTCCTCGATCGAAGCCGCCCAGGCTCCACAAGCATCCAAGCGCTAAGCTGCTCGGTCCCAACATGCACATGCTAATTTTCAACTCTTACCTGAAGCGCTATGCGCCTGTCAATAACACCATATGGGAAGACCTGGAGCCCAACGAGGCAGAGCCTAAGGGTAAGGAGGTTGGGGTGATAGGGGTGGAATGGGTGGGGAGAGCCATGTGAATTATGGGGAGGGATTGCTGCCAGACACACAGGGAGCACCCCCAGAGCCTGGTCAGGAACAAAGACCAGCCTCAGACCACCCATGTGCTGGACTTTGGGCATGGAGGACGTCCTGTGGTGGGGCCTCGGCTGTGCCCAGTGTTGTGTCTTTGGGGGACAGATGGAAATGCAGGCACCTGGGTGATCTTTTCTCCTCTCCCAACTCCAGCACGAGCCCAGGAGGCAAAGGCGGCACCTCCTGATGCAGAGCTGGAGGCCTCTCCACCTCCAGAGTTCCTGCCACCTCCAGCAGCCTCTCCAGCTGCAGCTGTGGAGCCAGGGCCGGCCCCAGAGGAAACTGAGGAAACTGAGGCCCCACCACCGCTGGATGAAGAGCCCTCCCTGGAGCCCATGCTGGCTCCTGCCTCAGAGGAGGAGCTGCCTGTGGGGGGCCCAGCTCAAGGGCCCCTTGTTGAATGTGCTCACCTTGTCCTAAGGGCAAAACTTGTTTCACCCTTACTCTGTGAAATTTTCCTTTTCTGTTTTTATTTTGTTGTTTATTTGTTCTCCACGGAGTGAATCAATTCTTCATCTTTTGATTTTTATTATTTCAGGGTTTGGGGGAGTTTTTGCTTTTATTATTTTCTTTCTTCTGTTTTTAACTTTCATTTCTTCATTGTATAACCTGTTTAAGTAATAAATAAATCTTATTATTCATATTTTAAGTGTTGCCATTCCTGAGCATGAAGTGCATTCATGATGCTGGGCCAGCATCACCACTGTCTCTCTAGAGGCGGTGCACATGGCAGCACCTATCAGAGATGCCCCACCTCCCCGGTGGGGACACACACACTGTCACCACTGGGGAGAGAGCGCTGTCACCATCCGGCTGGCCGTTTTCTGGTCTCATGACCATCAACCCTGGGGACACAGTGAGGCAGCAGAGGCCCTGCAGGTTCCCTGGGGAGGAAGGGCAATGGCCCCTCCTCTGGGAGAACAGTGTGCAGGACCTGCCCAAGGCCCACAGGTGCACACCTGCACCTGGCAGTGCTTACCCCACAGAAATTCTTGCACAATTTTTCAAAGATTTACTTTTGAGACTACCCATCAGAGCACTGATGGAATTAGGTAAAACTCTCATGTCCATAGAAAGGGGATGGGCTCCACCAATCCTGGTCCACATGGATTAGGGAAGCTGAGCAGCTGCTAACGTGGGTGCAGGGGTCTCTAAGTACTGACAGATAAAGGCCTCCGGGGTCCTCTCACTTGAGACAAGTGGAAAAACTATCTACATCCAGGATCCCATCAGTTAAACTACATATATGTGATTTCAACATGTAGACACACATGTGAAAATGACATGATACTGTATGTAGAGAACTCAAGATTCTATCAAAAACTACTAGTAATGATAACTGAATTTGTAAAGTAACAGGATCCAAAATAAATATCCAGAAATCAGTTGCATTTATATATACCAATAATTATTAGAAAAGCAAAAGAAGAAAATAACTCCATTTAAAATGTAATCACAATAAATAAATTACCCTGGAATAAATTTAACAAAGCATGTAAAATAACTACTTCAAAAATTATAAAACACTGAATCAAGAAATTTAAGGAAATGGGGGTTATCAGGAAGGCAGGCAGGCGAGCAGTTGGGAGCCAGCAGTCCTGGATTGTGAGAGGGATGTCCGACTGCCCGTTTAGGCCCGATCCTACCTGGAGGGGTCCCAGATTGGAGAGGGTGCAGGATGGGCTGAGAGACACACTCCCCCGTGCACGAATTTTGTGTACTGGGCCTCTAATTATATATATAAAAGGCTAATATGCTAAGTGCCCAACCGACTGTTTGACCGGTAACTATGATGCTCACTGACCACCAGGGGGCAGACGCTCAACGCACAAGCATGGAAACATGGAGCAGATTGATGAATCTCAGAGGGAAAGGGTGAAGCGGGCCGGCAGGAAGAGATTAACCTAAGATCTCATGTGCATACTAGGGGCCCGCTTGGCCTGACCTGAGCTCTCTCACAATCTGGGACCCTTTGGGGGATATTGGACTGCTGGTTTCAGCCCGATCCCTGCAAGTCAGGCTGAGGGACCCCACCGGTGCACGAGTCCGTGCACCAGGACTCTAGAATATAATATTTAACCATTTCTCTTGTTGATTATTTAGTCATTTTTGTTTTGCTTTTAAAAATAATATTTTTGTAAATATATTTTGCTGAATATTCTTGAAGATAAATATATGCAGAAATTCTTATTATTTCCTTAGGATAAATTCATAGATATATAGGGATTTTTAAAAAACAACAGAATTGTGCTCAGTTCATGTGTACAAATTTCTGGGATTGATAAGTATATAAGCAAAATCTCATTATATTTTTAGAATGACTTTAGCAAGTAAATTTGAAGATTCTAAATTGAAGGCATTTAATTTATATAGATAATCCTCTAGGTTTAAGTATTCTGGGGTTAGGTATTCAGATCCTGCAGTTGAATGTATAATCACTGCATTTTTCATAGCAAAATGTCAGGAAAGCCTATGTGCATGTTTTAATACCATTCTTGTTTATGTCACTGAGTTTTATATCCATTGAGTGTTTGGAACTGTATGTGACACAAAACTCCAAATCCAAAGTGAAAAACAGTCACACTCAGGTTTAATGAGATGCTCAGTAACACGTGTAGCTAGATTTTCTTAGAGAGAAAGAATATGATGATTTCGCAGGATATTTATTTATTTATTTATTTATTTATTTATTTATTTATGTGTAATATTGTCACTTCTTTTTTAAAAATCTTTTTTTAATCTGTATTGTTCAGAGTATTACAGAGGTCCTCCCTTTTCCCCCATTAACCTCTTCCAACCCGCTCCCATTCCCCCCACCCCTCTCACCACCCCATTGTCTGTGTCCACAAGATATGTATATATGCATACGCATTCATTGGTTGATTTCTTCCCACCCACCCTCTCCTGCCTTCCCTCTGAGCTTCAACAGTCTGTTTATATTTCTATGTTTCTGGGTCTATTTTTGTTCATCTGTTTATTAGATTGGTTCATTAGATTTCACATTTGAGTACGATCATGTGATATTTATCTTTCTCTTACTGGCTTATTTCACTTAGCATAATACTCTCCAGGTCCATCCATGCTGTCTCAAAGGGTAAGAGATGTACAGATGGCCGAGAGACATGCTAAAAAAATGCTCAAGGTCATTGATAATCTTTCTTTCTTTATTGCCATGTAGTATTCCATTGTGTAAATGTACCACAATTTTTTTTAGCCAGTCATCTGCTGATGGGCACTTAGGCTGTTTCCAAATCTTAGCTATTATAAATTGCACTGTTATGAACATAGGGGTGCATATGTTCTTTCTGATGAGTGTTTCAAGTTTCTTAGGATATATTCCTAGAAGTGGGACCACTGAGTCAAATGGGAGTTCCATTTTTAATTTTTTAAGGAAACTCCATATTGTTTTCCGTAATGGCTGCATTCCCACCAGCAGTTTACTAGGGTTCCCTTTTCTCCACAACCTCGCCAACACTTGTCATTTGTTGATGTATAGCCATTCTGACAGGTGTGAGGTGATCTCATTGTCATTTTGATTTACATCTTTGATGATTAGTGATGTTATGTGTTTTTTATATGTCTGTTGGCCATCTGTATGTCCTCTTTGGTGAAGTTGTCTATCTAGGTCCTTTGCCCATTTATTTATTTTTTACATATTTTTATTAAACTTACATAAAATAAAATGCACATTTTAAGTGTATATTGCCTCTTTTTAAAAAAATCTTTATTGTTGAAAGTATTACTTACGTCTCCCTTTTTCCCCCCATTGACCCTATCTTGCCTGCCCTTACCCCAGCCCCAGGCTTTCACCATTTTATTGTTTGTGCCCATGGGTTATACACATATGCATACAAGGTCTTTGGTTGATTACCTCCCACCCACCCACCCTCCCCTGTCTTCCCTCTTATATTCCGCACTCTGTTCCATTTTTCCATGTCTCTGAATCCACTCTGTTCATCAGTTGATTTTGTTAAGTAGATTTCACATATGAATGAGATTATGTGATACTTGTCTTTGTCTAACTGACTTCACTTAGCATGGCAGTCTCAAAGGGTAAGATATTCTTCTTTTTTACTGCTGCATAGTATTCCATGATATAAACATACCACAGCTTTTTTTATCTACTTGTCTACTGATGGGCACTTGGGCTATTTCCAGATCTTAGCTATTGTAAGTTGTGCTTCTATGAACATAGGGATGCGTAAATTCTTTCTGATTGGTGTTTCGGGTTTCTTAGGTTATATTCTTAGAAGTGGTATTACTGGCTCAAATGGCAGTTCCATATTTAATTTTTTGAGGAAACTCCATACTGTTTTCCATAATGGCTGCACCAAGTCTACATTCCCACCAGCAGTGTACTAGGGTTCCCTTTTCTCTACATCCTCGCCAGCACGTGCCATTTGTTGATTTGTTGATGGTAGCCATTCTGACAGGTCATTGTTGTTTTAATTTGCATCTCTCAGATTATCAGTCACCTTGAGCATTTTTTTAGCATGTCTCTCGGCCATCTGTACATCCACTTTGGAGAAGTATCTATTTAGGTCCTTTGCCCATTTTTTAATTGGATTGTTTGTCTTCCTATTGTTAAGTTGTATGTGTTCCCTGTATATTTTGGAGATTAACCCCTTATCAGATGTATCATTGATAAATATGTTCTCCCATGTAGTGGGCTCTCTTGTTATTTTGTTGATGGCTTCTTTTGCAGTGCAGAAGCTTTTTATTTTTATATAGTCCCATTTGTTTATTTTTTCCTTAGTGTCCATTATCCTAGGACCGTGGTCGGCAAACTGCGGCTCGTGAGCCACATGCAGCTCTTTGGCCCCTTGAGTGTGGCTCTTCCACAAAATACCACGGCTTGGGCGAGTCTGTTTTGAAGAAGTGGTGTTAGAAGAAGTTTAAGTTTTAAAAAATTTGGCTCTCAAAAGAAATTTCAATCGTTGTACTGTTGATATTTGGCTCTGTTGACTAATGAGTTTGCCGACTACTGTCCTAGGAGATGTATTGGTAAACATATTGCTACGAAAAATGTCTGAGATTTCGGTGCCTATGACTTCTTCTAGGACTTTTATGGTTTCACATTATACATTTCATTTTTTTAATCCATTTTGAGTTTATTCTTCTGTATGATGTAAGTTGGTGGTCTAGTTTCATTTTTTTGCATGTACCTGTCCAATTTTCCCAACACCATTTATTGAAGAGTCTGTCTCTGCTCCAATGTATGCTCTTGCCTCCTTTTTCAAATATTAATTGAGCATGGTGACTCGGGTTGATTTCAGGGTTCTCCGTTCTGTTGTATTGATCTATATGCATGTTCTTATGCCAGTATTAGGATGTTTTAAGTACAGTGGCTTTGTAGTATAACTTGATACCTGGTATTGTGATCCCTCCAAGTTTGTTCTTTCTCAAGATTGCTGCAACTATTCATTGTCTTTCTTGGTTCCATATAAATTTTTGGAGTGTTTGTTTTAGGTCTGTGAAATATGCCTTTGTATTTTAATAGGGATTGCATTGAATCTGTAGATTCTTTGGGTAGTATGGACATTTTAATGATGTTGATTCTACCAGTCCATGAACATGGTATACTAGTATTCTTCCCCTTGTTTATATCTTCCTCTATCTCTTTTGTTAATATCCTGTAGTTTTCGGAGTACAGGTCTTTTACTTTTTTAGTTAAGTTTATTCTTAAGTATCTTAATTTTTTTTATTGCAATGGTAAATGGGATTGTTTCATTAGTTTCTTTTTCTGAGATTTCATTATTGGTATATAAAAATGCTAGGGATTTCATTTCCGAATTCATTTATTAAATCTTATAGTTTTTTTAAAAAAATATCATCTTTAGGGTTTTCTATGTACAGTATCATGTCATCTGTGAATAATGAGAGTTTTCCTTCCTCCTTTCCAATTTGGATGACTTTTATTTCTTCTTCTTGTCTGATTGCTATGACTAAGTCCTTCAGTACTATGTTGAACAAGAGTTGTGAAAGAGTGCATCCCTATCTTGCTCCTGTTCTTAGGGGAAATGGTTTTATTTTTGCCTATTGAGTATGATGTAGGTTTGTCATAAATGGCTTTTATTATGTTGCGGTAGGATCCTCTATTCCCACTTTGCTGAGAGAGTTTTTATCAAAAAAAGGTGTCAAATGCTTTTTCTGCATCAATTAATATGATCATGTGTTTTTTGTCTTGCAGTCTGTTTTTCTGCTGTATTACACTTACTGATTTGCAAATATTGTACCATTCTTGCATCCCCAGAATAAATCCCACTTGGTCATGGTGTGTGATCTTTTTAATGTATTGCTAGATCCGATTTGCTAGAATTTTGTTGAGGATTTTAGCATCTATCTTCATTAGAGATATTGGCCTATAGTTCTTTATCTTTGTTGTGTCTCTATCTAGTTTTGGAATTAGGGTAATGCTGGCCTCATAGAAAGCATTTGGAAGTGTTCCATCCTCTTCAATTTTTTTGAATAGTTTGAGGAGGATAGGTGTTATTTCTTCTTTGAATATTCGGTAAAACCCTTCTGTGAAACTGTCCTGACCAGAGCTTTTGTTTCCTGGGAGTTATTTATTTATTACTGTTTCAATTTCTTCAGTAATTTTCAGACTATTCATGTTTTCTCATTGTTTCTGATTGAGTTTTGAAAGGTTGTATTTTTCTAGGAATATGTCCATTTTGTCCAGGTTGTTCCATTTGTTGAAATAACATCGTTCATAGTATTTTTATTATGATGTTTTGTATTTCTGTGGGGTCAGTTGTTACTTCACCTCTTTTCTTTCTGATTTTGTTTATTTGGGTCCTCTCTCTTTGTTTTCTGGTGAGTCTGGCTAGAGATTCATCAATCTTGTTTATCCTTTCAAAGAACCAGCTCTTGGTTTTATTGATCTTTTGTATTGTGTGTGTGTGTTTTTTTGTTTTTTTTTGTCTCTATGTCATTTATTTCCACTATGATCTTTTTTTCCCCCTTCCTTCTACTTTGTGCTTTCTTGTTGTCCTCTTTCTAATTCTTTAAGTTATAGTGTTAGATAACTTATTGCCATTTTTTGTTTTGTTTTGTTTTTTGAGATGGGCCTGTAGTGCTATGAACTTCCCTCTCAGGACTGCTTTCACTGTGTCCCATAGATTTTGGATTGTTGTGTGTTCATTTTCATTTGTTTCCATGATGTTTTTTATTTCTTCTTTGATATCTTGGTAACCCATTCACTGTTTATTAGCATGCTATTTAGCCTTCATGTAGTTGATTGTTTTTGAGCGTTTTTATTGTAGTTGATTTCTAATTTCATGCCAGTATGATCTGAGAAGATGCTTGCTATGATTTCAATCTTTTTGAATTTGTAGAGACTTAGCTTGTGTCTAACATGTGGTCTAACTGGCACAGATGGTGGGCTGGATTTTGCCTGTATGCTGTAGTTTGCCAACCCCTGATTTGCCCATTTCTGAAGTAGATGTGCTAGCAGCAAAATGGCACCAGAATGTTACCAGCGATTGGACCTTGGTTCAGCAACCTTGGTACTTGAGTTCTGGCTAAGAAAGCATTCAGAGCTAAGACTCAAATGCAAGGAAAAGTTTTTTTTAGAAAGTCACAGAGATAGAAGAAGTGATCCGAGGAAGAAGTGAGCTGGCTGGGCTGCGTTGGCTCAGGAAACAAGTTACAGAGGCAAATAAGGGCCCTTAGAACTAAGGAGAAAGAAGGCAAGTATATACATACCTGGGATAAGGAGAGGGGTAAGGCATGGGTGCACTAGAGAGAAAGTGCACTGGGTCCTTGATCATCAGGGTTTTTATCCCCTCTTAGGGGAGGTCCCAGGGGAGGATCTAATAGAATATTCATCAACTTTTCCAGGTGTGTCCTTTCAGGGTCCTGGTCTCTACTGATGGGTCACCACTAGGGGAGGAAATGGTTAGGAATCTTAGCTGGTTCTGATGGCAGCCATAGTGTCACCCCACCTGGCCTTGCTGCTTTTCTGGGCCTGAAGCTGAAACACAACTGAGGCCTAGATGTTATCTTTAGTTTGGCTGAAACTGTCTCTGTAGTCAGCAGAAACCAGGCTTTGTTTATTTGATGCGGGTCAACCTCATTGTTCTGAGGGCTTAAAGCTTAAGGGAGTGGTCTTGCATGGACTTATATGGGAGTCTTATGAAGCTACTAGAGGCCCGGTGCACAAAATTCATGCATGGGGGGGGGTCCCTCAGCCTGGCCTGCAACAACGCCAGCACCCTGTGCCCTGGCCGGCCTCTGGCCAGAGGCCCACCTGCCCTCCCTCCCTTCATGGGCCGGGGCATGCAGGATGCTGGGGCTCGTCGCCAGGGCGATGCTGCCAGTGTCCAGCACCCTGGCCGCTATTGGCACCGCCATCTTTATGATGGAGTGATGGTTAATTTGCATATTACCCTTTTATTAGATAGGATTCTCTGGCCCCCTTGTTCATCCTCTAAGGGGGTCTACCACATGACTATCAACATGGTAGGGGTGGAAAGGTCAGGGGAGAGTCTGAACTGCATGAATGGTCAGGGTGTCTAAACCTCATGACCAGGGATATGCTAGGGGAGGAACGGTCACCCTCGGGCCAGGTCCTTTTTCCTCAATTTTACCCATTGCTAGGTACCTGGGGTTTCCCACCCTGGTTCCTACTCTATTCCTACTCTGCTCATGCCTGTCTAACTGCCTACCACAGATGGCTGCTTATAATACCATACCTACTTTGACAGGGCATATTTCAGCATGATTTAAAAAGTTAGGAGTTGATCACTTTATTGAACACCTTCTATTTTTCTGCCATTTTAATAAGAACCATGGAGGAATAAGAACAAGTATAGGATTGGGGCAGTGCCCAGTAATTAGGGAATTAAGATTATCCTAGAAAATACAAGCTTAATATGCTAAGTGTCCAATCATCTAATGGGCCATTCAACCAATCAAAGCATAATATGCTAATGATATGCTAAGGCCGCTCAACCACTTGCTATGACATGCATTGACCACCAGGGGACAGACAGTTGACCAGTCGACCAGTCGCTATGACATGCACTGACCACTGGGGCAGACGCTTCAACCAGTAGGTTAGCTTTCTGCTGGGATCTGGCTGATCAGGGACTGAGTGAGATGAGCCAGACATGTCCTGTAGCCCTCCCATGGTCCCTCCCCTGCTGGCCAACCTCCTGCATCCCTCCACAGCCCCGATTGTACACTGGTGGGGCCCCTTGGCCTGGCCTGTGCCCTTGCAATCAGGGACCCTTCGGGGGATGTCGGAGAGCTGGTTTTGGTCCAACTCTGCAGGCCAGGCTGAGGGACTACACTGGTGCACGAATTTGTGCACCGGGCCTCTAGTTATATATAAGACTAGAGGCCCAGAGGCACCCCACCCCCTGCCATGTAAGGAGGCACCCCGCGGGGGGCCGGGACCTGTGCCTGACTCACACAGTGCTGGCCGCCACGGGAGTCAGGCCATATTGGCGCCGCAGGAGGCCGGACCGGCACCGCGGGGGGGCCAGGACCTGCGCCTGACTTGCAGCGTCCCCCGGCCCCCCTGCCTGTGTCTGCTCCAGGGCCGCCTGAGCTGCCACGCCGGCTCAGGCAGGCCCCCCTGTCCGTGTCTCCGTCTCTGCTCTGGGCCTCACCTGTGCTTGCAACCTCCTTCTGTCCAGTTGTGACCCGTTACAGCATCCTGGCCTAATTTGCATATTACCTCTTTATATATACAGATTATTAGCAAACAATATGTATTACATGGTATATACTTACCTATTATGTGTTAGGATAACATTATATATTGACTTCTCTATTATATATATGAAATTAGTTATAGACCCCCAAACACTTAAGAAAAAAGGAAAGTAAATACATATTTGAGTCTGAGCACAGAAACTAGACCAGCTGTGGAGGCAGCACTATAGACATCTCAGCACTATCACAGACATCTCAATACTTGTTTGAGATTCTAAATTCACTAGCAGAAATTATATGTTCCGCTCTAATACTAATAAATTATAGTTTAGGCACAAAATAAGGAATCTGTAGATTTTGCCAGTACCTAGAAATATGACCTAAGGAGTAATACTTGCATCTTTGGGTATTCTTTTTGTTAGTGATCTTGAAGCTGGAGCCTATCCGCTCCTATGAGTTAAAGAGATGACGAAGGAGCAGAGTAGGGGATGTGTTAGACTGAGTTGAAAGGTGGCAGCAAGGAGACAGGTTAGAGGGTGTGATAGTCTAAGCAAGAGAAAGGAGGAGGGGACCTCTCAGGGGCACATGAATGGAAAGGAATGTTCTGATCAGAGGCTTCAGAGAGCTGCTGTGGGATCCATTGAGTGGAAGATGCCCTTGGAATGGTGGTTCAGAACTCAGGCTTCAGAGCCAGTTGTGCTGGAATTTACATCTTGGGTCTGTCACTTTCTAGCTGTGTGACTTTGGACAGGTGACTTAAGTGATTTAATCTTTAAGACATTATTTTGTCTCCTTAACAATGGTATTGGTCATTTTGCAGATAGTGCAATTTGACTTATATTGAAGGTGGCATTTTTACAAGTCACGTACTATGCTTGCTTACCGAGTAATCATATTAAATATTTCTCTGTGCTTTGGTCTCTACATCTGTCAGTTAGCATGATTCTATCTTAGCAATTATTCCTTAGAAAAACAGTCTGTGTTGTCATTAGCAGCGCTGTGTGTGTTGGTTTTTCTTTTCCTTTTGGTAGTGTGGGGAGGGAGGGGTGACTTAAATTTTTTTTTTCTGTATTTTTTAGGATGTTTTTGAAAAACCTTAAAAATTAATCCACTTTTTCCCTAGCTGGATTTGCTCAGTTGATAGAGCATTGGCCTGTGGACCAAAGGGTCCTGGTTCGATTCCAGTCAAAGTCACCTACCTTGGTTGCAGGCTCCTCCCAGGTCCTGGCCCTGGTCAGGGCACATGCAGGAGGTAACCAATCGTGTTTCTCTCACATCGATGTTTCTCTCTGTCTTTTCCTTTCTCTTCCACTCTCTCTAAAAGATCAATGGAAAACTATCCTCGGGTGAGGATTAACAAACAAAAAAATTTAATCCACTTTTAAAACAGGGTTATTTTTTATAGTAATGTAATGGTTGTCCTCCCAGTGGTAATACTCATTTGTAAAAGGTGGCTTCTGAGTTTGTGGCACATGATTTCTTGGTATGAGGTTCATTGACTCATTCAGACCCAGGACTGTGGCCTCCTTAACCTTGGGTTTTAACCAACTACTGATCTACCTGGAGGTAAATTGCCTGGCCTCTAAGGATCTATGCATTGCATTAGGCAATTGCTAACTAAAAACCTGCAACTAACTAACTAACTTTCTGTCTTTCTTTCTTTTGGTACAAATATGTTCCTTTTATTATTCTCTTTCTTTTTTATATTACAATGACTGGGTCATTCACAGAGAAGCTTGACGATGTCTGAAAACTATTTGTGACAGAATAGATTTGAAAGGGAGAAAAAGGCCATCCACAAGGATTGGGGGCATTTGTATTAGGGATGACATCTGGAATTTATTTGCATCTCCTAAGAGATTTTTTTTTTAAAAGTTGGTTTACCAATATTGGAAAATACCAGTGCTCTAATTCCCTGGGACTGTTACCTGTGGACATGAAAGACAGGTGCATTTGTGATTTACCACTTACAATTTGCTGCCAGCCCCGGACCGAGGGAAATAATTTCAGGTGTCCTCTGGAATAGTAACCAGTCATTTGATGCAACTGTAAAGACAGATCTAGTTACTGGATTTGAAAATGATGAAGCCTTACTTTGGACAACGGGGCAGTTGGAGCAGCTGACTACTAAAATATTGGCCTGTCCAGTGGTTTCCCCTGTGGCTTGTTATCTCTGTGTGTTATGCACCCTCACCCAGAGGGAAATAGCCTTACCACAGTTTACAGCAGACCTCTGTTATGGGCCGCTTTTCACTCAAAAGAGAAGTTAGTCTTTGAACTTTTGGAGAATGTAATGGAAAGAAACAGCTAACTTAAAAATCCTATTTGAATTTTACTACCCCATGGCCTCTAGTTGCTTCTCTGTCTGCTCAAACCATTATCTTTCTTTGAGGCAGACTCTCTAGCTGTAATTTAGCAGAGGGTTTCAAAGCAGAGCAAGTAAATTAACAGAAAGTACAAAAATCAGAATAAATATAATAAGAAACATATTTATTTTTATTTTGCCATTTAATCCTAACTGATCAAACAGGATTATCCATATGTGTAATTGTCAGGTTCAAAATCCTGTCAAATAAAGTGCTTCATTTAAAAAAAAATAAGTTGGGTTTTTTTTTAATCCTTACCTGAGGACATGCTTATAGAGAGAAAGGGAGAGAGAGACATGGATGTGAGAAAGAAGCACCAACCGGTTGCCTTCCGTACATGCCCCTACTGGTGATTGAACCCGCAACCCAGGTATGTGTCCTGGCCGGGAATCAAACTGGCATCAGTACACAGGACGATGCTCAACCAACTGAGCCATTCTAGCTGGGCTGTTTTAATCATTCTTTTAGGATTTCTTAGGAGGATTGATCTTGTTGCAGTGAAATAAAAGTTTGAGTTTTATTCCTAATTCACACCTAACTCATAAGGTGCTATTTATATTTTCTTTGAACTTAAGTCACACTTTATGATAAACTCTCATCTCTTTCCTGCAAGACTCACTGTAGCTGCAGCCTGTGCTTGCTGCCACAATTTCCCTCACTGTCGCTAATCATTTGCAGTTTGATTTTGGCAATGTTCTCCAGACTCTCCAATGTTCTCCAGACTCTCACCCTGCATGCCACATTGTTAAGAGCAACTCTTGATTTTTTTTTTAAATTTAATAAATCTTTATTGTTCAGATTATTACAATTGTTCCTCTTCCCCCCCCCCCCCCCCCATAGCTCCCCTCCACCCGGTTCCCACCCCACCCTCTGCCCTTACCTCCCCACCACTGTCCTCATCCATAGGTGTACGATTTTTGTCCAGTCTCTTCCCGCACCCCCCACACCCCTTTCCCCCCGAGAATTGTCAGTCCACTCCCTTTCTATGCCCCTGATTCTATAATATTCACCAGTTTATTCTGTTCATCCGATTTTTTATTCACTTGATTTTTAGATTCACTTGTTGATAGATATGTATTTGTTGTTCATAATTTTTATCTTTACCTTTTCCTTCTTCTTCTTCCTCTTCTTAAAGAATACCTTTCAGCATTTCATATAATACTGGTTTGGCGGTGATGAACTCCTTTAGCTTTTTCTTATCTGTGAAGCTCTTTATCTGACCTTCAATTCTGAATGATAGCTTTGCTGGGTAGAGTAATCTTGGTTGTAGGTTCTTGCTATTCATCAATTTGAATATTTCTTGCCACTCCCATTTGGCCTGCATAGTTTCTGTTGAGAAATCAGCTGACAGTCATATGGGTGCACCCTTGTAGGTAATTAACTGTTTTTCTCTTGCTGCTTTTAGTATTCTCTCTTTGTCTTTTGCTCTTGGCATTTTAATTATAATGTGTCTTGGTGTGGTCCTCTTTGGATTCCTTTTGTTTAGGGTTCTGTGCGCTTCCTGGACTTGTAAGTCTATTTTTTTTTCACCAGGTGGGGGAAGTTTTCGGTCATTATTTCTTCAAATAGGTTTTTAGCATCTTGCTCTCTCTCTCTTCTTCTGGCACCCCCATAATTCTGATGTTGGTATGCTTGAAGTTGTCCCAGAGGCTCCTTACACTATCTTCAAATTTTTGGATTCTTTTATCTTTTTGCTTTTCCGGTTGGGTGTTTTTTGCTTCTTTGTATGTCAAATCTTTGACTTGATTTTTGCATTCCTCTAGTCTGCTGTTAGGTCTCTGTATAATATTTTTTATTTGTCATGTTTTGCATTCCTCTAGTCTGCTGTTAGGTCTCTGTATAATATTTTTTATTTCAGTCATGTGTAATATTTTTTATTTCAGTGTATGTTTAATTTCTAGTTGGTCCTTTTTCATATCCTTGAGGGTCTTGCTAAATTTATCGGCCTTTTCTATGAAATTCTTGAAAAACCTTATAACCGTGGTTTTTGAACTCTATATCCAGTTGTTTGCTTTCCTCCATTTCTTTCATTGTGATCTGTTTTTTTGTCTCCACATTTTCGCTGCTTCCTTGAGGTGGTAGAGTAGCTAGGTGTCCTATAGGGCCCAGTGGCTCAGCCTCCCCCAGTTACCTGAGGTGGACACTTTTGGTGCACCCCTTTGTGGACTGTGTGCACAGCCTTGTTGTAGTTAAGTCTTGATTGTTGTTGGTATCACTGGGAGGAATTGACCTCCAGGCGAATTGGCTGTGAGGATCAGCTGTGTCTACGCTGGGAGAACTTCTGTGCTGGAGACACCTTTATGGGAGAAGACTTACAAAAGCCTCTGTGTTCAGCTTAGATGGGGCGGAGTCTCAGGGCGGAGCAAACAGCCTTGGCTTCCCGTAAGTCCTGCCCTACGGTCTCAGTGTCCCTCGGTAATCGCTGTAAGCACCTCTGAGAGAAAGCCACCCTCGAGTTTCGCCCACTGCCAGACAGTCCAGTTTCTCCCCGAATGAGTCTGGTTTCCCAGAAACTTTCCTGGAACTGGAGTTCAGCGCAGTTGGGAACTTCCGTCTCCCTCCTGCTTTAGAAAGCCAGCTGCGCACTCAGCCACCCTTGCACTCAGCAGTCAATCCTCTCTGCGCGCATGCGCCTCTGGACCTCTGCCTTCCGCAGCTACCCTGAGTCTCAATGTGCTTTCCTCTTTCCTTCTAGTTGTAGAATTTCCACTCAGCCAGCTTTCCTGTGGTTCTGGATGGTGTCCGTTTTGTCTTTTAGTTGTAGTTTTGATATTGTTGTGCAAGGCAGCAGTTTAGGTGTTTATCTATGCCGCCATCTTGCTTTCTCCCCATCTTCTTGAATTTAACTCTGCACCATGTGAATGCCCAACTTCCCACCCTAGTGGTATTACCAGAGCTCTCCACTCAAATGACTCTCAAAGCTATCCATTTTACATACTGCTGCATTACTACAAAATACATCGTCTCAGTCACATCTCCGTTCACCAGTGGTGGGTATCTTCTCACTCTTTGCCATATGAAGTCTCGACCTGACATTTGAGCCAGCATTCTCTCCCTCTCCCACTGCTTCTCCTCATCTGCTCTCTATGCCAGCTCACTTCCTTTGTGTGTGTGTTATATCTGTCTGGGATCCATACTGTCTCTATTCTCGTCTACAATCTCATGCTCCAAGCTTATCCTTCTTTTAAAGCCCAGAAGGACATCTCATTCATCAAGCTCTCTAATCCTTCTACTTGGAAGTAATAGCTTATTCCTTTAGGTTGTATCTGTACCTCTTTTCTGATATGTTTCATATTCTGTCCTGTGTTATTTGTGTGGGCATCTTATTTTCCCTTCTCAAGGGTAGGATCATTCTCATCATTTTATTTCTCAACTCCAGGTTCTAGTTGAGAGTCTTGTACTTTTTATAAGTTAAGTACATTTGGATAAATGAATGAGTTAGCTGATATTAGTAAATATAGAGCATTTACTGAAAAAAATTTTAGGAAGTGGATGGTTATTCCATTACTCTTGTTACTATTCTTACCTTTCTTAGTTATTTCCATGCATTTATTTTTATTGATTTGAGAGAGGGAGAGAGATCTGTTGTTCCACTTATTTATGCATTCATTGGTTGATTCTTGTATGTGCCCTAATTGGGGATTGAACCTGCACCCTTGGCGTATAGGGATGATGCTCTAACCAACCAACTGAGCCACGTGGCCAGGGCTTTCATGCATTTGAGATTTAATAATTATCTGTTCAACCAGTTGATTGCCACAAGTATTTTGAACACTTTTAGGTAGTTATCTCTATTCTGGCCCATTTGGTAATGAGTTGCAACATTCAACTTGCAAACCTTCTAAAGCTTCTATATATTTTTAACCCTTTGCACTCGCTTGCTTTTTTCTCAATTCCTTTATTCTAATGCTAACCGTGTCGAGTCACACTTGACATCCGAGTGCAAAAGGTTAAAAAGAACTTCCAATAAATGAGGGGTACATGAGGAGTTGGTGACTAAATGCTTGTCAAGATGATGGAAAGTCCTAGCACATTTTGCATAACTGATGCTGTGAGGAGCCTGTTGGAGCGCCGGTGTGAACACAAGAATCACTGAGAGTGTTCTTCTACCAAACTGATTACAGCCATTCTGTAGAATTGTTCATTACAGCTCACTGTGGTGACACCTGGCTTTTCTAGAACTCAGCAATTCAGTCATTTCAACTCCCCAAACCACCAAGCTCTAAGAAAAAAAAAAAGCCAGTGTACATAGCACATACAGATGAGCATCAAAGAGTTACAATGGGACACCACAGGTCTTATTTTACACTAGAGGCCCGGTGCACAAAATTTGTGCACAGAGGGGTGTCCCTCAGCCCAGCCTGCATCCTCTCCAATCTGGGACCCCTCGAGGGATGTCCGACTGCCCGGTAGGATCGGGCCTAAACAGGCAGTCAGACATCCCTCTCACAATCCAGGACTGCTGGCTCCCAACTGCTCGCCTGCCTGCCTTCCTGATTGCCCCTAACTGCTTCTGCCTGCCAGCCTGATAACCCCCTAACCACTCCCCTGCCAGCCTGATTGATGCCTAACTGCTCCCCTGCCAGCGTGATTGCCCCTAACTGCCCTCCCCTGCAGGCCTAGTCACCCCTAACTGCCCTCCTCTGAAGGCCTGGTCACCCCTAATAGCTCTCCCCTGCAGGCCTGGTCTCCCCCCAACTGCTCTCCCCTGCAGGCCCGGTCGCCCCAACTTCCCTCCTCTGCCGGCCTGGTCACCCCTAACTGCCCTCCCCTGCAGGCTTGATTGCCCCCAACTGCCCTCCCTTGTAGGCCTGGCCCCTCCCAACTGCCCTCCCCTGCTGGCCTGATCACCCACAACTTCCCTCCCCTGCTGGCCTGCTCCCTCCCAACTGCCCTTCCCTGCTGGCCATCTTGTGGCGGCCATCTTATGTCCACATGGGAGCAGCCATCTTTGACCACATGGGGGCAGCCATCTTGTGTGTTGGAGTGATGGTCAATTTGCATATTACTCTTTTATTAGATAGGATTAGATAGGATAGAGGCCTGGTGCATGGGTGGGGGCCAGCTGGTTTGCCCTGAAGGGTGTCTTGGATCAGAGTGGGGGTTCCCTTGGGGTGTGTGACGGCCTGGGCAAGGGGCCTGTGGTGGTTTGCAGGCAGGCCACACCCCCCGGCGACCCAAGCGGAGGCCCTGGTATCTGGGATTTATTTATCTTCTATAATTGAAACTTTGTAGCCTTGAGCGGAGGCCTGGGCCGGCCAGGGTGTGCAGGATGCTTGGCCTCCTCCATTGCCAGGGAAACCCAAGCCTCCTGTTCGCTCCATGGCCACAGCCATTTTTGTTGGGATTTATTTATCTTCTATAATTGAAACTTTGTAACCTTGAGTGGAGGCCTGGGCTGGCCAGGGTGTGTGGGAAGCTTGGCTTCCTCCATTGCCAGGGAAACCCAAGCCTCCTGTTTGGTCTGTGGCCGCAGCCATCTTGGTTGGGTTAATTTGCGTACTTGCTCCTGATTGGCTGGTGAGCGTGGCTTGTGGGTGTAGTGGAGGTATGGTCAATTTGCATATTACTCTTTTATTAGATAGGATAGTTCTACTGCACATCCTTGGGGTTCTGCTTAGCAGCTTTTTTGTTCTGCCCCCTCCCCACCCCAGCGCAAGGCTGAGTTAGAAGAACAAACTATGTATTTCTAGAGCAACACTCAGAATTGCCAGTTAATTTGTTTCCATGTCTGCCTCTTCCACAAACCCAGAGTTCCTTTAGGACAAGAACTATGTATTATATATCTTTGTATCCCCAGTATTTTACACAGCCTAGCATACATTAATCACAAATATTTATTGAATGACCAAAGTTGGTTACCTGCCTTTGATGCAGCAATAGAGTTTTAGGTAGCATGTTAAGAAGGAGAGAGAGCAATTTGAAGCAGGCACACAATAACAACAAGTAATAATTAATACCTGATAACCTATAATGTGATAAAAATAGTATGATAAAGACACAAAAAACACATTAGTCTGGGATCATTTCAATTTGGAGGGAAAAAGTATAGAGTACTTGAAGAGTTTTTGAAAACATTGCTGCATGCTCGCACAGTACTACCATTTATGTTCATTTTGGTGACTTGGAGCCAGCAATTAAAGATTGAAATATTTCTAGGATATTCTGTTTAAAGATGCAGTCATATATGGAATGCATTTTGGAATGATTTCTTTGTAAAATTGCTTTAAAATGAAGTGTTTTTGGTGTTTAATGTGTAAGTCATTAACTATCCCAAATGAATAATTTGTGAGCATTCTATAGCCAAGATCTTGCTGTGTGAGGATAATATAAGTATGTCTGGGACCTTCTCAATTTATCAATGGTTGGTCATTCAGTCTACCTAATAAGCATCTCACATTGCACAAGTACTCTGGGGATAGAAACACACACACACACACACACACATACTTCAGAAGAATAGGCCCCAGTTATCAAGACTTTTAAGTTTTTCCAGATACAGGAAGATCTTTAAAATCAGAAATCCTGGGGAATTTGCAATGTCATCACCTAGCACTCTGCCCTTATGCAGTCATTCAGAGTTCACCAGACATTGAGTACCTCTCTGGCCAGGCTCTGTGCTGGGTGCTGGAGGATTGAGGCACAGTGAGTGCTCGGAGGCTAGAGGTGCCTGGAGCCCTGAGGACCATGTCTCCACAAGGCTTCTTTCTCTTTGCAGCATAACTTTTCCCATTCGAGACAAATATGCCTTTTTTTCTTCCTGATGTTAAACAGGAAGACTCATAAAATGGTCTGTAATCCTAAATCAAACATATTTTAAATAGCTAAGAATGTAATTAGACTTATATAAGCCTTTCTCTTGTTCTTGACCACAGTATAGTTCCTCATTATCAACCTCTTGTAAATAAAAGGGGACAGATAATCTGAGATCTTGCTTCACGTGTCCCTGAGGGTTACTGAGGTTTGTAAGTATCTGGCTTTGGACAATCCCTCATGGCATGACAGATGGCCTTCCCCAGCAAGGGCGAGGAGCCAAGAAGACTGAATACTGCTTCATAGAGTTCCCAGGATTACAGCTGAGAAGAGAAAGAATGTGCTTGGCTCTACTTCTCAGTAGAGCAGATGCCCAGGAAAGCAGAACAGTGTACCTACCTGTAAAGTTGCCATGGCAACATCAAGGTATGGGGAAGAGTAGACAGAATGATTTATGAGGGGTTCTTGCCGTAGGAATGAGTCTAAAAATACACTTTCATGTCCTATGTCTTTTTTCTCACAAGGCTAAATGCCACAGGATTTATCAAGGGAATTGTGATGCATAAAAGCTCATGACCTTATCAGAGCCCAAGGAGACCAGGGTGAAAGGCAAGGAGAGGGGAAGCAGAAGCAACAAATTAGAAAAAGTGCCCACGGTATGCTTGGCTTTCAGTCTTCTATTGGACTGATGCTGTGCCCAGATGTAAAACAGGTTTTGTAAGGTTTTTTGAAACATACAAATGTATATTTAAAATGTGAGTAGGAAAAAAAATGTCATTCACTGGGGTAAAATGAAGATACTTGCTTTCCATATTTAAAAAAAAGTTTTCTTTCAGCTTCTATTTTAGTATTACTGGATTTGCAAAGACAATTACACATTAGCATGTGGAATAACATGTTATGGCAACAGCATATGGTCCATTTTTGGGAATTCAACAATTTCTTTGCCTTCTAAAATGGCTGCCTTCAAATTCACTCTCAAGTTTAATAACTCCGCTAGCGACTAGAATCCAGTTAAAAGGACCCATCTATTAACTGGCTCTTCATTTGTTTTGTAGGGCATCCATGTTTAGTACAAGGACAAATAATAATGCAGGTGATTTACTCCTTGGCCTGTTGTCCATAACATACTTGCTTTCCATATTTAAAAAATTTTTTTCTTTCAGCTTCTATTTTAGTATTACTGGATTTGCAAAGACAATTATTGGATTTGCAAAGACAATTAGCATGTGGAATAACATGTTATGGCAACAGAGTTTGAAGGTGCATTTTATTTATGAAAGAAGCTCTTGGGGCAGATAGAGTTGGCACGTCTTAGCACCCTTTCTGGACATATTGCAGTTAGCCAGAGTTTCAGATGCCACATTAATTTTTACTTTCATGAATTATACATGATTAGGTACATTTTATATTGCTACATAACAAATGAGTACACATATAGCAGCTAAAACAACACATTTATTACCTCATGGTTTCTGTGGGTCAGGACTGCAGACACAGTTTAGCTGGGTCTTTTGCCCTGGGTCTCACCAGGCTGTAATCATGGTGTCAACCAGGCTGTGATCTTATCTGCAGGCTCAACTGAGGGAGAATCTACTTCCAAGTTCACTCAGGCCATTGGCAGATATCATTGTTATAGAACTGAGGGCTTCAGTTTCACATCGGCTGTTGGCCAGAGGCCAAACTCAGCCCCTAGAGGCTGCTTGTAGCCCATTGCTACGTGGGCTTCTCGACATGGCCACCTGGCTTCATGGAACCAACAAGGAGAGCCTCTGCATGTCTGCTACCAAGATGGTATCGCACATATCTTTGTTAGAAGTAAGTTACATGTCCCACCATAGAGATATGAACACCAGAAGGCCATTGGGGGCATCTTAGGGTTTTGTCCATCACAGTGTCAAATTCTATAATTTTAAAAGCTGTACAATCTGGAAGTCTTTTCAAAATTAGCATATGTGCAGACTAAACTGTTAAAGTTTCCATTTTCACGCTTTCATCCTCTGGTAAACGAGGAAGGGCAGAAGTGAAGTTGCAACCTTAATGGAAGCTGACAGGAAATAAGAGATTTCATAGGTTTGAAAGAACAGTGAGGTAAGAGAAGAGAATATCACCTATTCTCACAGGGAAAAATGCCAATGTGGATTAAACTATTCCAGTATGCTCCCTGTAGCCTGTGGCTGAATTGATGGTTCCCACAGCATCTAGTAAGGCAGAGATCAGAAATTTAGGAGCATATGGTCCATTTGGGGAATTCAACAATTTCTTTGCCTTCTAAAATGGCTGCCTTCAAACTCACCCTCAAGTTTAATAACTCCTCTAGTGACTAGAATCCAGTTAAAAGGACCCATCTATTGCCGAAACCGGTTTGGCTCAGTGGATAGAGCATCGGCCTGGGGACTGAAAGGCCCCAGGTTCAATTCCGGTCAAGGGCATGTACATTGGTTGCGGGCACATCCCCGGTGGGGGGTGTGCAGGAGGCAGCTGGTTGATGTTTCTCTCTCATCGATGTTTCTAGCTCTCTATCCCTCTCTCTTTCTCTGTAAAAAATCAATAAAATATATTTAAAAAAATAAAAAATAAAAGGACCCATCTCTTAACTGGCTCTTCATTTGTTTTGTAGGGCATCCATGTTTAGTACAAGGACAAATCACAATGCAGGTGATTTACTCCTTGGCCTGTTGTCCATAACACAGTGCTTGGCACATAAAAGGTGTTCAGTAAGTGCTAGTATAGCTGCTATGACTACTACAACTACTACTACTATTATTATATTAACATTTTTTAACATTGACATTATTGTAGATGTCCCCCTTTTCACCCACTTTGCTCACCTTCCCCTCTCTCACCTCCCCCTCTCTTGGCCTTACCACACTATTGTTCCTGTCCATGGGGTATGCATATATGTTCTTTAGCGAATCCCTTCACCTTCTTTATCCAGTCACCCCATCCTCATGCCCTTGGGCGCTGGCCAGTCTGTTCCATGAGTCCATGTTTCTGGTTCTATCATTATTTAATTTTGTTCATTAGAGTCCACATATTAGTGAGATCATATGGTATTTGTCTTTTTCTGACTGGCTTATTCGCTTAGCATAATACTCTCCAGGTCCATCCATGCTTTTGCAATTTTACAGCCTAAATAAGCTTACAGTAGTTTCTTTAACCTTTGTTTTCAGAGATATTTTTTCCCTAACGTTTGAAATGATTGCTGATTTTTTTTTTTATAACTTTTTAGTTTTTTTCTGTTTCACATGCCATATTTTAATGAGGCATTAAAGGGAGCACAGGACAAAGCAGATCCACATTTTGGGTTGTTGTTGTAGAACTGCTATCCAGTTCTATCTAGTCAGTACCTCCAACTCTTTAATGTTCCCTTAGCCTCTTCATTCCAGGGCTCTGTGTGAGGTGCACTATGTCCCCGGAGACAAACACACAGGGTTATGTGCTCACTGTTTCACAGGTCTTTTCTAGGAGTGGAACTTGGGAATAACTTGTGCTCTGAAGAATATGGAAGGAGGCTCTTATTGTCACGAGGGCCAGAAACGAGGCTGGCTCCTCACAGGCCCATTACACGTGATTCCTGAATAAGCCCTCTGGTATTCTAGTTCCTGCTCACCGGAGTGATTCTTCACTTCCCACAGTCACCTGTTGTATTATGTTCTTATCTCCTCTCTCCGATGATTCATAGAGGTCACTTAATTTTTGATCCTTGTATCTAACCCTCCTACCAAGTTTCCTCTTAGGGCCATGCTTAGTTTCTTCCCAATTACTCATTAATTAAATGAGAAGACCTTGCCAAGTTAAAGTTCAGCAAATTCAGACGCTCCATGATGCAGCCCCAGAGGCTGCCCCTGGATAACTGGTGAGCTATTCTTTGAGCCAGGGTGACCTGTTGGGAGTGCCCGGCTGGATCAAATGAGAAGCCTTAATTTTTGTCTCTGGGTTGAAATAGCACATTAGGAGAATTTTATTGTTCACAAAGCTAGGTTAATCTTTACCAGTTTGTTTTTGAATTT
Source organism: Cnephaeus nilssonii (assembly GCF_951640355.1). Taxonomy (NCBI): domain Eukaryota; kingdom Metazoa; phylum Chordata; class Mammalia; order Chiroptera; family Vespertilionidae; genus Cnephaeus; species Cnephaeus nilssonii. Next base: position 71,653,989 of record NC_137083.1, on the reverse strand, counting down.
GCTTTGTCTAGTCCTAGCAAGTAGTGATGTGCCTGGACATTTCAGGAAAATCCAGGTAATGTTTCAAAGTGCATACCCCAATTTTTAGGTACATTATCAGGCCTCATGTTTTTAAAAGTAATTGCTAGTGACCCTGGCGAAACTAGTCAAGATACTCCTTGGTTGTAAGGCAGTTTGGCCTGTGTGTACAGCCTTCATGTATTGGGGAGGCCTTTAACTAGGTTCCTCCCTCTTTCAGGGCGGCTTCCTGCCTTTCCACCCTGGGGCAGCACACACCAACGATAAGATCACAGTGGACTTATTTTTAAAGGTCAGAAGTAAAAATAAGTACAGTATTAAAAACATTCATTATTTATAGCTTCTTTTCCTTTGCCAGTGATAGGCTACTGTTTTCCTTTCGCTATTTTATTCCTTAATAGGCTCTCATCAGTATCCCCATGTGTGCCCTGTCATGCCATGAGCCTGAGCTTTGAGGGCAGGGCCACTGGTTTTTAGGTCTTTGTCACCCTTCAGCTGTGACATAGTGAGGTTGATGTGAAAATTAATTCTCTAATAAGTGAAAATGCTTTTGTTATAAACATTAAGTAATAGGTAGATTGAAGTGGCAAGTATTAAGCATTGATTTGCCAAATGCCATGCCTTAATGATTTTAGCCAGAATATCCAGTAAGACTATAAGATCAGTAGGTTCTTCAATGAGCACCTTACACTCTCTAAATGTTTCTGTTCCTGCTTTTCTCTTTATTTGTATCTCTATTTCTTTGAATGCTCATTATTATCTCTCCCAACTCTAGTCAGCTTTCTGTAACCAGATATAATAGAGAAATATATTTTAATTATTAATTATTGTTGCTATACAATCTTAATGAAATAAAACCAGATGAGTGAAATGTTTATTTTTCTCTCTTTAAAAAACTCAAATAATTTGTTCATTTATCAAAGAATTAAAAAATGTTTTTATTGATTTTAGAGAGAGAGGAAGGGAGAGGGAGAGAGAAATATCGATTTGGTTGCCTCCTGCATGCACCCCTAACTGGGGATCAAACCCACAACCTGCTTATGTGCCCTGGTTATGAACTGGTAACCCATTGGTGCATGGGATGATGCTCAACCAACTGAGGCACACTGGCCAGGGCTATCAGTTAATTCTTGATGATTAATTGATTAGCAAGCCAGTTTTCAGTAGAAAACCTTTCCTCTCCTTCCTTTATGATTTGTTTCTGGGAAGTTCATAGTAGGGCTACTAAAGCACTTTTATTTTATTTTATTTTTTCCCATTTTTTTTTATTAAGGTATTATATGTGTACATACCTTACCATTGCCCCCTACCCCCACTCCCATACATGCCCTCACCCCCTAGTGTTTTGCGTCCATTGGTTATGCTTATATGCATGCATACAACTCCTTGGGTTGATCTCTTATCTCCTCCACCTCTCCCTAACCTTCCCGCTGTAATTTGACAGTCTGTTTGATGCTTTACTGCCTCTGTATCTATCTTTTTGTTCATCAGTTTATAATGTTCTTTATTATCCACAAATGAGTGAGATCATGTGGTATTTTTCTTTCATTGACTGGCTTATTTCACTTAGCATAATGCTCTCCAGTTCCATCCAGGTTGCTGCAAATGGTGAGAATTCCTTCTTTTTTATGGCAGCATAGTATTCCATTGTGTAGATGTACCACAGTTTTCTGATCCAGTCATCTGCTGACGGGCACCTAGGCTGTTTCCAAATCTTAGCTATGGTGAATTGTGCTGCTATGAACATAGGGGTGCATATATCCTTTCTGATTGGTGTTTCTAGTTTCTTCGGATATATTCCCAGGAGTGGGATTACTGGGTCAAATGGGAGTTCCATTTTCAGTTTTTTGAGGAAACTCCATACTGTTCTCCACAGTGGCTGCACCAGTCTGCATTCCCACCAGCAGTGCACGAGGGTTCCTTTTTCTCCGCATCCTTGCCAATACTTGTCATTTGTTGATTTGTTGATGATAGCCATTCTGACAGGTTGAGATGGTACCACATTGTCATTTTGATTTGCATCTCTTGGATAATTAGTGACTTTGAGCATGTTTTCATGTGTCTCTTGGCCTTCCTTCTGTCTTCTTTCAAAAAGATTCTGTTTAGGTCCGTTGCCCATTTTTTTATTGGATCATTTATCTTCCTGTTATTAAGTTGTATAAGTTGCCTGTAGATGTTGGAGATTAAACCTTTATCAGTGATAACATTTGCAAATATGTTCTCCCATACAGTGGGCTTTCTTGTTGTTTTGTTGATTTTTTTTTTTTTTTTGCTGTGAAAAAGCTTTTTATTTTGATGTAGTCCCATTTGTTTATTTTCTCTTTAGCTTCCATTGCCCTAGGAGCAGTATCAGTGAAGAAGTTCTTTCGGCATATGTTTGAGATTTTGCTGCCTGTGGATTCCTCTAGTATTTTTATGGTTTCCCATCTTATGCTTAAGTCCTGTATCCATTTTGAGTTTATTTTTGTGTATGGTGTAAGTTGGTGGTCTAGTTTCATTTTTTTGCATGTATCTGTCCAATGTTCCCAACACCATTTGTTGAAGAGAGACTGTCTTGACTCCATTGTATGTTCATGCCTCCTTTGTCAAATATTAATTGAACATAGTGGTTTGGGTCGATATCTGGATTCTCTGTTCTATTCCATTGGTCTATATGTCTGTTCTTGTGCCAGTACCAGGCTGTCTTGAGAACAGTGGCTTTGTAATACAGCTTGAAATCTGGTATTGAGATCCCACCTACTTTATTCTTCTTTCTCAGGATTGCTGTGGCTATTCGGGGTCTTTTTTTATTCCAGATGAATTTTTGGAGAGTTCTTTCTAGGTCTGTGAAATATGCCATTGGTATTTTAATGGGGAGTGGATTGAATCTATAGATTGCTTTGGGTAGTATGGACATTTTAATGATGTTGATTCTACCAATCCATGAACATGGTATGTTCTTCCATCTGTTTACGTCTTCCCCTATCTCTTTTTTCAGTGTCCTGTAGTTTTCTGCATATAGGTCTTTTACCTCCTTGGTTAAGTTTATTCCTAGTATCTTAATTTTTTTGATGCGATGGTAAATGGGATTGCTTTTTTTAGTCTCTCTTTCTGTAAGTTCACTATTGGTGTACAGAAATGCTATAGATTTCTTGGCATTAATTTTGTGTCCTGCTACATTGCCGAATTCATTTATTAAGTCTATTAATTTTTTTATGGAGTCTTTCGGGTTTTTTATGTACAATATCATGTCATCTGCAAATTGGGACAGCTTTATTTCTTATTTTCCAATTTGGATGCCTTTTATGTCTTCTTATTGTCTAATTGCAAAGGCTAATACTTCCAGTACTATGTCGAACAGGAGTGGTGAGAGTGGGCATCCCTGTCTTGTTCCTGTTCTTAGGGGAAATGGTTTTAGTTTTTGCCCATTGAGTATGATGTTAGCTGTGGGTTTATCATGTATAGCTTTTATTATGTTGAGGTATGATCCTTCTATTCCCACCTTGTTTAGAGTTTTTATCAAGAAAGGGTGTTGCATTTTGTCAAATGCTTTTTCTGCATCAATTGATATGACTATGTGATTTTTATCTCTCAATTTGTTTATGTGATGTATCACATTTATTGATTTGTAGATATTGTACCATCCTTGCATTCCTGGGATAAATCCTACTTGGTTATGGTGTATGATCTTTCTGATGTACTGCTGGATCCGATTTGCTAGAATTTTGTTGAGGATTTTGGCATTTATGTTCATGAGGGATATTGGTCTGTAATTCTCTTTCATTGTGTTGTCTTTATCTGGTTTTGGTATTAGGGTGATGCTGGCTTCATAGAAGGAGCTTGGAAGTGTTCCTTCCTCTCGAATTTTTTGGAATAGTCTGAGGAGGATAGGTTTTAGTTCTTCCTTGAATATTTGGTAAAACTCCCCTATGAAGCCGTCTGGCCCCGGGCTTTTGTTTGCCGGAAGCTTTTTGATGATTGCTTCAATTTCTTCCATAGTTATTGGCCTATTGAGATGTTTAGATTCTTCCTGATTGAGTTTTGGAAGGTTATATTTTTCTAGGAATATGTCCATTTCCTCCAGGTTGTCCAGTTTGTTGGAATTACTGAAGCACTTTTAATTCAGGCTAATCTTTTCTCTGTCTTTTAGAAGTGTGGATTTTATTGAATTCAATGCTTAGTTTGTCCTTAGAAAGTTACTAAAAAGTACATAGTACAGATATGAGTGTTCGTAACTATAGAGTAACAAATGAATCCTCTGTTCTGGTGACTTTTTTTAAAAATAATCAGAAATGTGTGATCAATGATAATGTAAGAAGGGGAATTTTGAGAATTTTAGGCACTTCAGAATTAGGCTGGCAGTTATCAGCTCTAGATTTGTAACTAGGGTTGTTTGGTTTATGTTTTGTTTTTTTCCTTTTTAGAAATCTGCCTCCTTCCACAGATTGTTGTGTGGGAAATAACAAATCACTATGTTTTTGTTTTTTATAATGGCCAAGCAAAGCCACCTCAGCTGTACCTCCTCTTGTCTTACAGCTCTAGGCTGATCTCCTTCTGTGCCTTTCTCTATCTCAGAAAGTGTTTATGTAGTCAAGTCATGACTTCTGACTGAACACATTGTGTTAGTCCAGACCAGTGGTTCTCAACCTTCCTAATGCCGCGACCCTTTAATACAGTTCCTCATGTTGTGGTGACCCCCAACCATAAAATTACTTTCATTGCTACTTCATAACTGTAATTTTGCTACTGTTATGAATCGTAATATAAATATCTGTGTTTTCTGATGGTCTTAGGCGACCCCTGTGAAAGGGTCATTTGACCCCCAAAGGGGTCGCGACCCACAGGTTGAGAACCGCTGGTCCAGACTCTTGTGATTACAAATGACAGACCACAAGTCAATTTCATTTTAAGAGTGGGTACAGAGGTAGGATGGTTTATTGAGAGGATTCCCCTAGCCAGGAAGGATGGAATCTGCGTATTTTTCCACATCTGCTTATTTGCAAAGGGTTCATAGTTCAAGTTCCTTCCCACCTCAACTGGCACAACTGCTTAGAAAGGCTGTGCTGTTTGCTCAGCACCTCAAAGCAGGCCCCTTTATTTGCTCATATTGTCCTTCCATCCCTCCTCCTGCCCTCTTTGGTCTGGTTAAGGTCTACTTAATCTCCTAGTCCTCTTCCCAGACCCCCAGCCTGAGATGCGTTCTTTTTATGTGTTTTCATAAAATTCTATGCACAGAAACTATATATACATTCATCAAACTTTATGGTAATTGCTTATTTATTTGTTTGCTTCTCAAGTGACCTTTTGGAGTTTGGGAACTGTGTCTGATTCATGGTTCCATTCTTTTAAAAAATATATATATATTTATTGATTTCAGAAAGGAAGGAGAGTGAGAGAGATATCCTACCTAATAAAAGGGAAGTATGCAAATAACCATCACTCCGCTACGCCCACGATTGGGCCGGTGGGAGGCTGGGGGCGGGACTCAGGGTGGCTGATTGGGCTGGCGGGAGGAGCGGGGGGCGGGCGCTGCGGGAGGACTCATGGGGCCGGCAGAAGGCGCCGGTGGCGGAACTCGGGGTGGCCGATTGCGTGGCTGCCGGCACCAGTTTTCTGCCAGCACCAGTTTTCCTCTGGCCACCCGTCGATCGGAGCACCTCCTGCCAGCCACGGTGGGAGGCGCTCCGATCGGCGGGTGGCCAGAGGAAAACTGGTGCTGGAGGAACTCGGGGTGGCTGATCGCACTGGCGGGAGGCGCTCCGATCGGCGGGTGGCCAGAGGAAAACTGGTGCTGGAGGAACTTGGGGTGGCCGATTGCGCTGGCGGGAGGCGCTCTGATCGGCGGGTGGCCAGAGGAAGACTGGTGCTGGCGGAAAACTGGTGCCGGCAGCCAGGTGAAGGAAGGTCTATTGCACGAAACTTCATGCAACGGGCTTCTAGTAGAAACATAAATGATGAAAGAGAATCATTGATTGGCTGCCTCCTGCACCATCCCCACTGGGGATCGAGCCCACAACCCGGGCTTGTGCCCTGACCACGAATTGAACCGTGACCTGAGGTGTTATATACCCTCCTGTCTATAGGTTTCGAAATTCCTCTGCTGACTATTTTGGTACAGATTCATTCCCCAGGTGTCCCCCCCCACCTCCTTTTTTTTTTTTTTTTTTTTTTTTTTTTTTTACTTTGTTGTGGGCTCCCCAGAACTCATGAAAAGCACCTGGCAACTTTATCTTGCCAAGCCTTGAGACTGCTGGCTTCTCTGCTTAGAGACTAAAACTGCCCTTTTTTCCTATCCGCTTTCCCCCCTCCCTTTCTGCATTCTCTAATTAGGGAGGGTTGTTTTTTTTTTTAAACCATTTGCTCTGTGTCCTTGGTGGGGAAGATATTGGCTTGTTAGTTACAAGCTGGCTGCCTACACTGCTTGGCCTTGTTTTAGCTTTCCTATCTCAGTTTCTCTATTCCTCCTGCCCTGGAATCCTGTAACATTTCCACAAACAAATTCAGTAAGCAATCCTATATAACAAAGAGGTAATATGCAAATTGACCATCACTCTAACACACAAGATGGCCGGCCCCATGTGGTCAAAGATGGCTGCCCCCATGTGGACACAAGACGGCTGCCACAAGATGGCCAGCAGGGAAGGGCAGTTGGAGGGGACCAGGCCTACAGGGGAGGGCAGTTGGGGGGACCAGGCTGGCAGGGGAGGGCAGTTAGGGGCAATGGAGCCGGCAGGGGAGGGCAGTTAGAGGTGACCAGGCCAGCAGGGAAGGTCAGTTAGGGGTGACCGGGCTGGCATGGGAGGACAGTTAGGAGCAATCGGGCCAGCAGGGAAGCAGTTAGGCATCGATCAGGCTGGCAGGGGAGTGGTTAGGGGGTGATCAGGCTGGCAGGAAGTGGTTAGGGGGTGATCAGTTAGGGGCAAGCAGGCAGGCAGGCGATGGGTTGGGAGCCAGCAGTCCTGGATTGTGAGAGGGATGTCCAACTGCCTGTTTAGGCCCAATCCCAGTGGGATATCCCTCGAGGGATCCCAGATTGGAGAGGGTGCAGGCTGGGCTGATGGACACCTCCCCCCCCCCCCCATGCACAAATTTCATGCACCGGGCCTCTAGTATGAATATGTGTGTAAAAAGCCTTTTAGGTCAGTTGTTGTTTGGGTGATAGCCAAAGTTTTATGACATATCTAGTTATAAATGATAATAACTAAAATATATTTATAAAATGTGTAGCTAACCTTTTTATTCATTTATTTACTTAATTCTTCAATTACAGTTGACAGTCAATATTATTTTATATTAGTTTCAAGTATACAGTATAGTGGTTAAACTATTATATAATTTATGAAGTGATCTCCCTGACAATTCAGGTACCCACTTGGCACCATACATAGGGAATACAGTATTATTGACCATATTCCCTATGCTATATTTTACATCCCTGTCCTGTGACCATTTTGTAACTACCAATTTGTACTTCTAATCCCTTTACCTTTTGGACCCAATCTTCCAACCCTCCTCCCATTTGGTAACCATCAGTTTGTTCTCTGTATCTATGAGTCTGTTTCTATTTTATTTGTTTATTAAATTTCACATATAAGTGAAATCATATGCTATTTGCCTTTTTTTGGACTGACTTATTTCACGTAGCATAATATCTTCTAGGTCCATCCTTGTTGTTACAACTAGTAAGATTCCATTCTTTTTTTATGGCCGAGTAATATTCCATGTATATATGTACCACATCTACTTTATCCACTTGTCTATTGATGGGGACTTGGGATGCTTCTGTATTTTGGCTATTATAAATGATGCTGCGGTGAGCATAAAGGCTGTATATAACTTTTCAAATTAGTGTTTCGGATTTCTTTGGATATGTACCAACATGTGGAATTACTGGGTTATAAGGAAGTTGTATTTTGAAGTTTTTGAGGAACCTCCATATTGTTTTCCACAGTGTCTGTCCAATCTGCATTCCCACCAACAGTGCACAAGGGTTCGCTTTTCTCCACATCTATGTCAACACTTGTTTGTTTACTTAATAACTTGAGCCTTCCTGACAGGCATGAGGTGATATCTTAGTGTGGTTTTAATTTGCATTTTTTCTGACAATTAGTGACTTTGAGGATCTTTTCATACATGTATTGGCCATCTGTATGTCCTCTTTGGACAAGTGTCTATTCAGGTCCTGTGCCCATTTTTTAATTGGGTTGTTTGTTTTTTTGGTGTTGAGTAGTATGAGTTCTTTATAAAGTTTGGATACTAACCCCTTATTGGGTGTATCATTAACCAATATCTTCTCCATCCAGTAGTTGTGTTTCGTTTTGTTGATGGTTTCCTTTGCTGTGCAAAAATTTTTTAGTTCGGTTTAGTCTCATTTGTTTATTTTTATTTTTGTATCCCTTGCCGGAAGAGAAATATCAGAAGAAAATATTACTAGGAGAAATGCCAAAGAATTTTTTACCTGTGTTTTCTTCTAGGATTTTAATGGTTTCGAGTCTTACAATGAAATCTTTAATTCATTTTTAGTTTATTCTTATGTATGATGTAAGAAGGGGTTCTAGTCTCATTTTTTTTGGCGTGTATCTGTCCAATTCCCCAATACCATTTATTGAATAGGCTATCTTTACACTATTGTATGTTCTTGTCTTCTTTGTAAGTGAACCTTCTTAATGGGCAACCAGGACAATTATATAGTTGATGTGAACAGAGTGCCAGGAGCCAGTCAGGAAAGTATAGCTGTTGAATATAGTTATTTTTTATTTGTTTTAAGGCTGACATACTGCTTTGTTGGTTAATCAAAGACTCAGATGTATAGGTCCCACAACACATATAGGGCATCTTCATTATTTGACTGACAGGTATAACCAGCTTAGATGAGACTTTTCAGTGGTGATGAATCCAAGAAAACTATTCACAACAATAAAAAAGGTGCTCTTTTTCCTTGTATGGAGCTTTTTTTCTTTCAGGATTTATAACCTGACACCTAATATTCTGAACTTGTGTAGTGCCTAACCATTTTATTGGGGCTTTGTTATAGTTGTAAGAATTCTTATCACCAGAAACAAATGATTTCAACAGAAAGAAAAATGAAGCAGTTGTTTTTACTGGCATGCTCATGCGTTCTTTGTTCTTCTCCGTCTCTTTCTTTTTTCAGTGAGCATGTTTTTGAATACGTTAACACCGAAGTTCTACGTGGCCCTGACAGGCACTTCCTCACTAATATCGGGGCTTATTTTGGTAAGTGATGGAATCTTTCCTATTTAAAAACATGCTGATTACGTGTGTGTGTGTGTGTGTGTGTGTGTGTGTGTATGGTGTCCCCAAAAATGTATACACACACTGAATAATTATGAAGGCAGTGTTTATTAAAATACATTTCATTTTCAAAATTGAGCTATCAGCTGTTGAAGTGTGTTTTCATTTTTTGGGGACACTCTGCATACATTAGTATGTATACAGGGGAAAAATCTAGAAGAATATACACCAGCAGCTTAGTGATTATCTTGCATGTGTGTATATGTTGGGTGGGGCCATTTATAGAGGCCTAATACTACTTAGGTTACATATTGGTAAAATATTTTTTTAAACTTTTTTAAAAATTGATTTCAGAGAGGAAGGGAAAGGGAGAAAGAGATAGAAACATCAGTGATGAGAGAGAATCATTAATTGGCTGCCTCCTGCATGTGCCCCCTCTGGGAATTGAGCCTGCAACCCCAGCATGTACCCTTTACCAGAATCAAACCCGGGACCCTTCAGTCCACAGGCCAACACTCTATCCACTGAGCTAAACCAGCCAGGGCCATATTTGTAAAATATTTTTAAAAACTTTAAGCAATAAGTCTGGCTGGTGTAGCTCAGTGGTTGAGTGTCTACCTGTGAACCAGGTCATGGTTTGATCCCTGGTCCAGGCACATGCCTGAGTTGTGGGGGTGTGTAGGAGGCAGCCAATCAGTGATTATCTCTCACCATTGATGTTTCTCTCTCTCTCCCTCTCCTTTCCTCTCTGTATCTATCTATGTGTGTATATATATATATATATATATATATATATATATATATATATACACACACACACACACACACATATGTTTAAGTTATGTATTACTTTTGTTGAAAGTGGAAAAACAAAATATAAATAAAAGAGAAAATAAAGGAAAACAATTTCGCATCAAATTCTAGGGTCTAAGACACTACAAAATAAATGTGACTCAGTTCAAGTAAAATGTTTTCATTACTCCTTTCAAAATAAATTATTGGACATAATCAAAATCAATAGAAATCAAGCTCTGTCTCTTTAAATTTATTGACATGGATATGGAAATTCTAAGCTTTTTCCCTCTGATCTCCTTTTCTCTCAAAATTTACATATTTTTCTCTATTGTTTCCCTTTAAATAATTCCAAATAAGCAAAAACTATGATAATTATCTCTGTGGTTCTATTACATTAAGCTCTAAAATAGTTACAGGTGAGATAAATGATAACATCTGAAGTCATTTTCTTTAAGTACCTTAAATAGGGTCATCTATACTCAGTGGAATCAATCCATATACTTAAATGACCTTTAAGGAGAACGTGGATATATATATATATATATATATATATATATATATATATATATATATATATCTCCACGTTCTCCTATACACACACACACACACACACACACACACACACACACACACACACACACATACACCCTGTGATTACTTTTTATTATAGAAACAGGGACAAGAAAGTTATCACAGAGTTTGTGTTGAGAAAAGCTGTAGAAAAACACACTTTTTTTGGGGGGGGAGGGCACAAAGATGTGGAGCAAGAGGGTAAATGAACCTGGATGAACAGAGGGTTTCAGAAGCTTGAGCTTTTAAGGAGCAGAGAAAAAAGGTGGAGCTATGTGTGTAGGGCAGAAACCTGCAAACAGGTGAGAGGAATGGTGGTAGTGTGGGGAGCACCCTTTTTTGTGGTCAGAGCATCTTCAGGTTAATCTTGCTATGTTGTAACATATGGGTTGCTGGACTCAAGGGAAGAGATGTTTAAAATTGATACTATTGCACCAGGAATGGGAAGAACATCAGCAAGGGGCACTTCAAGATGGTTATGTAAGTGGAATCCAAATAGAAAGCCCAATGTTGGCTGCAGAGACCAAGCAAGGTTAGGGGAAGTATATTAAAGTTCCTTCTAAAAATGGGTTGAAATGAGGTGTATGAAATAATTTATACCATATTGCCCCTTAAATGCACACCCATCTGTATCTGAAGTCTTCCTTGTTCTAAATAAAGACCTCATAGGGAGTTCTGCATCAGCTGTAAGAGATTTGCCCATGCTCATGTTTTTGGTTCATAGTGAAGCCAGATCTAGAACTTCTGACTTTAGGTTCCCACCTCAATATGCTGAAATGGACTGAAGAAATGTCAAACTTAGAAAACGCTTTCACATGCTTGATACGTTATTACTAATACATGCTGAAAACATGGCAATCTTTTCAGCACATATATATTTTTTTTTGGGGGGGGGAGGTAGGTATTACAAATCTCCATCTAATAATTATTTACATTAAAAATAATATTTTAGTATTTTTTTCTAAAACATCTTCAAAATCTTTTTTCATTAAACAAATGGAAACAAAGGGTGAGCATTTTTGCATACAATTTGAATAGCAATATCATACCGAAGCCAGTAATCCACCTGGTGTGGAAAGGTAGGGTTATGCATTCCTCTCAGAAGTGTTCACTTGAGAACATTACCTGCTTAGGTGGTGCTTACTTTGTGCCAGGCAGAGATCTAAGCGCTGTACATGCTAACTCATTACTCTTCACAACAGTACAATTAGGTAATTGCTAGTGTTGTTTCCATTTTACTTACGCATAAACGGGGTGGTAGAATGGGCAAGGAAGAAAGCTGCCTTAGGTCACACAGCTGGCGAAGGGGGAAGAGGTGTTTCCACCCAGGCAGTCATGCTTTTGCACTCATTTCACTGCCTGCTCAGTTGTTGTGTTAGCTTGCTGCACAAATGGCGGGTCTGGATTTTATTCTAGCAGTATATTGTCATGGGAGCATTAGGCTTTAATTACAAGAATGTGGGTTGCGCCCTAGCCAGTTTGTCTCGGTGGATAGAGCGTCATCCTGTGGACTGAAGGGTCCCAGGTTGGATTCCGGTCAAGGGCACATGCCTGGGTTGCGGGCTCGATCCCCAGTGCGGGGCATGCAAGAGGCAGCCGATCCATGATTCTCTCTCATCATTGATGTTTCTATCTCTCTCTCCCTCTTCCTTCCTCTCTGAAATCAACAAAAATATATATTTTTTTAAAAAAAGAATGTGGGTTGCTTTCACTCTGATAAGCTAGACCCCAAACAGTCATTTTTCTTTCTAATTCAGGGATGGTGAAATCCCATCAGCTTGCTTTTCTTGTCCTCCAAATAAAGGATTTCCCTAGACCAGTGGTCGGCAAACTCATTAGTAAACAGAGCCAAATATCAACAGTACAGCGATTGAAATTTCTTTTGAGAGCCAAATTTTTTAAACTTAAACTTCTTCTAACGCCACTTTTTCAAAATAGACTCGCCCAGGCCGTGGTATTTTGTGGAAGAGCCACACTCAAGGGGCCAAAGAGCCTCATGTGGCTCGCGAGCCGCAGTTTGCTGACCACTGCCCTAGACCATGGCCATTTTTTGCACATCAGGCTGGTGAGGCTTTCTCCCTGCCTGTGGGCTGCAGCTGCTGAAACCTGATGACCACTGCAGTGCTTCCTTATGGGATATTTGCATTGCAGCATTCTCAGAGGATATGCCTTGAACAGCGTCCAGCACGGCCAGGGTGAACCTGAGGAGGGGCGGTGAAGGATTAAATAAGACAGACAAGAGAATACAGTTGGGCTAGATGGGACACTGTTCTCGGATGGAGAGACAGTGCCACAACCTGTAAGCCGAAGCTTTATTTTATAGTCAGATCACACAAAACAAAACAAGGGCAAGATATTTAGAATGTTCTTGCGAATTTCAAATCTTCTTTCCTGTTGTTGCCATTCTCTGAACTCTATTAAGTTTTGTTTAGGCAGCACTTGCTGCGCGTGCACTTGCACACACACAGACACACACACAAACACCCCGCAGCCCACATCCCTTAGCTACCTAGGACTGCAGGGTCCGACTATAAGGTCAAGCTTACAATCATAGCCTTTTGGTATAATTGTGCTGGGAGGGCTTTGCCCTCCAAGCTGGGACTTGTATGTGGCTTTGCCACACGTCAGTCCGAGGCTTGAACCTGTCCGAACGCTGTAGCTGCTCTCCACAATGCCTGACTATGTGGAACTTGAGCAAAGGAAAACCTCTAACGTGTGGAGATTTTGAAAGGCGTTTCTCAAAAATGTTTAGTTTGTACTGAGGGCAAAGTAACTCCAATTATACTTGATAATTGTAGGCTCCTGCTTTAGATTGTTGACATTGGTGTTGTCCAGCCTTCGGGGACTCAGCTTTGCTAACGCTGGAAGGAACCTAGGGTGGAGGTTTCTATTCAGCCACAACTCTTTTCTGCCAAGTGCATTTCTTGGAGAAGCAGCATTGAGGTAAAGGATCAGGTGCTCTGAAAAGAGCTGCTTAGCGGTTTGGTTTGTTTCCTGGCACCAGAGAGACGATTATCTAACTACTCTCCCCTGAGCAATGTTAGGAGAGTCAAGCAGAGAACTTTCATAGTACCGGGCTGCCCCTGGGGAAATTGGTTGTTTGGGGACCTCAGGATTCCTTTGCTGGAGACTGAAATTATCATGTAATGTGATGTCTTAGGAGAAGAGAGGTAAGAAAACAAACAAAAAACCCTGGTGTTTCCTTGTCAAGAAAATGTCAATTAATTGAACAAATATACATAGAAATAAAATGTATTTGCCAAATGCTGTTCTCTTTTACACTAATGTGTTTAAAAACATATGAGGACTAATTGGTGTACATTTCACTAGATGTCACAGCTAGTTCTTAATTTCACAGGTTGAAAGCCAGCAATGAGTTTGTTATACCACCTACTTCTCACTCTTCCCATTTGGTTTCTGTGCCCAGGTACTCATCCAGGCAGCTCTCTCTCTGCTTAACTTCAGGCTGCCTCTCTGCCTGCTTGGCACAAGCCCTTCCTTCCTCCCTCCCTCCCTCCCTCCCTCCCTCCCTCCCTCCCTCCCTCCCTTCCTTCCTTCTTTCCTTCCTTCCCTTCCCTTCCCTTCCCTTCCCTTCCCTTCCCTTCCCCTCCCCTTCTCCTTCCCCTTCCCTTCCCCTCCCCTTCCCTCCCCTCCCCTTCCCCCCTCTCTTCCCTTCCCCTTCCCTCCTTTTCCTCCGATTGACCCCCCCCCTGCCATTCCTGCCCCCCCAGGACAAGCCTCCACTGCCCCAGTGTCTGTGTCCATTGGTTATGCTAATATGCATGCATACAAGTCCTTTGGTTGATTTCTTACCTCCCTCCCGCCCCCTGCCACCTTCTCTCCGAGGTTGCACTGAGGGAAGCACTTTCTCCACATATCCATCTGACCACTCTCAAAAACAAAAACAAAACCCAGAAATGTGCTCCATTGAAATAAACATTGCCCACAGAGGCTACTGGGCATGTCCTTGATAGAGCAGATAAAAGACGAAATCGGTAGATTGGGTTGTGATGACAAATGGCTGGAGTCGGACTGAGATGAAAAGGCTTGTGCCAGTGCTGGAGAGGATGCGGAGAAAAAGGAACCCTGGTGCACTGCTGGTGGGAATGCAGCCTGGTGCAGCCACTGTGGGGAACAGTATGGAGATTCCTCAAAAAACTAAAAATGGAACTCCCATTTGACCCAGTGATCCCACTTCTAGGAATATACCCCAAGAAACCAGAAACACCAATTAGAAAGGATATATGCACCCCTATGTTCATACCAGCACAATTTATAATAGTTAATATTTGGAAATGGCCTAAATGCCCATTAGCAAATGAATGGATTAAAAATACTGTGGTACATCTACACAATGAAATATTACGCTGCTATAAAAAAGAAAGAACTCTTACTATTCGCAACAGCATGGATGGACATGGCGAGCATTATGCTAAGCGAAATCAGTTGGAGAAAGATAAATATTACATGATCTCACTCATTTGTGGAATCTAATGAACAACATAAACTGATGAACAAAAATAAGAGACAGAGAAGCACGAACAAACTGTCCAACATCAGAGGGAAGGGGGGGCGGGGGTTAAGAGATCAACCAAAGGACTTCTATGCATGCATATAAATATAACCAGTGGACACAGACACTAGGGATATGAGGGCATGTGCTGGGGGGTGGAAATGGCTGGGGAGAGGTCAGTGGGGGGAAAAAGGAGACATATGTAATACTTTAAACAAAAAAGAATTTTAAAAAAAGTAAGGGAGTGGGACTGGAAGATTGTTATGGCTCCTTTTAACTTTTTTTTTCTTTCATTTATCTAAAGAACTTGACCTGCACTTGAGGTAGCACTTTGATAGACATATGGATCATCCAAGTAATTATGGTGCTAAAAGTGAAAAAAGACTCAGGGAAACTTGATTGGAAGGGCTTTTGAGGTGTGGAAGTAGCATATAAATACCAAGTTGTGTCCGTTATGGAGCAGCTTGTCTCGGCTCTAGAATAAAGAGAGAGATGCTATAGGGGCTAGATTGCAGGGGAGCCTGCAGACAGTGGTAGGAGACTAAGGCTCATTCAGCCTTATCAGCTTCCTGGGGTCACCATGAAAATTAATAACCTTTGCAGGAGATTAGATGCCGCAGAGTAGATAGATGCCTGTCAGGGATTGACTGTGGATATGAGTGGATCAGATAAATGATGAGACATGGTGAAGAAGGTGAACAGGCTAATGGCAGATAAAGGGACAAAACTATCTTTTTGGGTTTTTCAATTTACGTTTGAGCACCAATTGAGAGGCTTGAAAATTATGCAATTGAAGGGCTGGAGGTAGGAACCCTCAGAAGCCAAGCAATTGAAACCAGAAAAGACCTAAGGACTAGGCCTCCAGAAAGCTTATGACTTGCCCAGGTCACCTTGCTAGGTAAGGGTGAGTGAGGACTAGGATTTAAATCTCCACTGCTTTGCCACGGCATCCTTCTCCTTTCATGACATGTTGACTAGGAAGGTGGATAGCAGCATGTCTAGCAGTTGATGTTTTCATGTTAACAGACTCACAGAAATGGGTCAGGAAGATAAAAAAGGGGGCAGGGGGAGAGAAGAAAAAGGGAGAAAGATGCAACCTTCTCAGGGGGAGACACTTTTTTCTTTTTTCTGATTGGCCATGGGTTGGGTCAGATTTGGCCAGTCTAGAACATAGACCAACAACTCCCACAATTTATTTAAAAAGTATATATTTTTTGTATCATCATTTATTGTTTTTTTCTCTCTATATAATGGAAGCTTCACAAAGGCCGGGACCATATCTATGTTTTTGTATATGTTTGAGTAAACACTTAGGGATATTTGTTGCTTGCACAGAGATCCAGTGAGTGAAGGAATTAACCAACTGCATTAGGATTATCTGGGGAGCTTATTTAAAATGATGGGTTCTGAACACCACCCAAGACCAAGTACGTGAGTTGGCAGGGCTTGGGGCACATGGCACAGGCTGGCTTCTCCTAATTGTCCGTGGCTCTATAACTTCATCCCAGGAGAGTGATCCTTCCTTCTAAGCCACAATCAGTAATGCTAACATGGAAAGTCTCATCCTGTGGACATACAGACACTGAGGCAGGATGGATCATTGACTATTGACCTTGAAGAGAACCTCAGATCTCTGTCTTCTCTCTTTTCTTAAAGGCAGTAGGTGGCCAGGAGAGAGCATGGAAGGGCATGAATACCAGTTCTTCACACAGCCCCCATGACTGATAGGGAAACAAGTGACTGAGGAGGGATCAGCTGAGGCCAAGGAAGCAGGAGGTCACGACCTCTTTGAATCTCTTCAGTATTCCTAAACAAAACATACAGAAACTAAGAGTAAAAAAATGTCTGCCATAAGGAATTGGGTGGGACTTTTAAAGGGTATGTGAATATGGAGAAAGAAATATACTTGAAAATTCTAATAGGAAAGTTATGTTATGGATCTTACCATAAATAACCTGTAACAACTGCCTTAGTTTATCTCATTTAAGCCCGGGATATTCCCTTTTGCCCCAAACACTGTTTAGCCCCAAATATATTTCTGAAGACTTAGAGCAAGTGTCAATTGGGCATTTTTTCCATAGAAGTATACTGCTAGAAAGTTTCATATTTCCTCTTTAATCTCCATATCACTGTATCTATCCTCTTGCTATCATCATCTACTTTAATCCACAGGAAGCACTCAGTCAATTTCAGACTATGACATCTTTGTATTTCCCATGGATTTAGTGGAATTGGTGTGTAATTACTAAGGTGCTGCTATATGGAATCTTGGAGTGTTTTTTAATGTGATATGTGTATAGGGAAGTCCCTGATTCATGGAGAGAACTGTTTTATATATAGAACATGCAGTTCAAGAAGGGGAGGTCTTATTGGCTAGGAAGAACCTAGGCATCTTCAGGAAAGATTCAGCTTTTAGGTCTGCAAGAAAGATGAAAGGGCCTTGTCAGATTTTTGTTTCTTCCCTGGGGCAGAAGATGAGACAAGTTTGCACCTTAGGCCAGCTGCCAACCTGGATCTCCACCCTAAGCCCCAACCCCAGTGCTCCTTAGTCATCCTCTACTTCTGTCCGTTAGTAAAGAGGAGGAGGCTTGGTAACTGAGACCTTGACAAATGGGTCTTTGTTTTAAATGTGATCCAGGTCCTGAGTATAGCTTATGGCCCTCTGTTCTGCAAGGTATAGATTCAAACCATTTCTTCCACCCTCACATTTCCAATTCCATCTCCACTTATTCTTAGAACATAAACCTTGTCTGCATCTCTATGGAGATGAGTTTCACCCATTTGTTATCCCTTTGTTGCCTTCTTATATATGTAAAATAGCTCACATCACACCCTACTTTCCAAAATAGAATGGATCCCTCTACTCATTCATCCTTCCCCATTCTTCCTGCCTTAGATTAAGAAATGGTAGGTTACCTTTTCAAGGAAGGGTGGCTGTGCTTCCTGGGCTTTGGCATCTTGCCTCATGTTTGGTTGACCTTTTTTGCATCCTCAATTTCTCTTTCCACTAGATTCTTTCCTCTTCCACAAATATATGTAAGCCTCTCTTTTTTAAAAATAGCAAACAAAATTAATATAAACCCGTTCATTGGTCCTGCTGTTTATTTAAATTTTATACCATTAAATCACCAGACCAGTTCTTATCATTCATCCATCCATTCAACCTTCTAATCACCTATTCATCCAGTCTTCCAATCATCCACCCACCCACCCATCCAACATTAACTGAGTGCTTCCTGTGAGTTTATTTTACACATTAAATAATCAAGCCCCAGAGAATCAAAAGAACCACCCAAGGTCATACAACTCAGCTGTCATGAAGTGTGTTAGGGTTTTTACCTTTTAGCTAGATGGTAGGTTCACTGTTGCTTTTTAATCCATTTGATGTTGTATAATCCTTGGGATGGAACATGAGTAGGAAACACATATGAGAGAGATTACGTTTTTAAGACTATGAAATGTGTTGATTTATATTTTAATTTTATGGTTATGTTTCAGATTAAAAACTGTTTTGTTGTGCTGTGGCAAGCCCAGTTACTAATAGCTATTAGCATGTCCAAAAACTAATTTTAAAATCTAAATTTGTTTATGAGAGCTATGTAGGTTATGCACTGGGGAGAAGAATTCAAAGTGACAACAAACCTGTGCATGTTAGGTAACACCATCTGCCCATTTGGATTTGTGTGGCTCTTCTAAAATACTGTGAGACGCTGGCCCAAAGCCTGTCATGTTTCAGGATAAGAGGCAGCTTGTTATGCAAAGATCCCAAAATAGAATACTTGGTTTGAAGTTGAAGAAGGCTTTAAGTCCTCCCTTCTTTCTTGAAGTGTTTGTTCATTCAGTACATATTGGAGCCTCTGTTCTTCGGTGGTGGGGGCACTAGTATAAAGAAAGACAGGGATGGGTAAGAAGCCCTCTGCTGCTGAGAAAAGGCCCTCCTCTTCTCCCCCAAACTGCAGAAATAACCCAGTCTTTACTGAGGCCCATTATTCCTGCTTTAGAAATACTGTATAGAAGGTCTGTCTCCGATTATAATGTAAATATCCTGTTCATAAGAGTCATTTACACCTTAGAGTGAGCTATCAGGTCCCATTTGATTGGCTACTTCTGGATTGGTTTTGACAGCTAGGAAATTTAAGAGAGACAGTAGAGTGGGAGGACACATGGAAGTGAATATTTGAAAAGGGATAGGCTACATCTGTCTATTTGTTTAAATGATCAAGAGTGTTAAAAAAGATATCTTATTGTAGGGCCCTGGTAAGATTAGTGGCATGGAGCTGGGGCTTTAGACTAAGCAACTACTTAAGTAACTGTGTGACTTTGGTCAGGTCACAGCACCTTCACATACAGACCTCATTCCTCATCTCTAAATGGAGACTGTACATGGTACTTTAAAGTCCCTTTTAGTACTGACATTCTCTGGTTCTGCTGGGAAAACAGAAATCTGAAGCATCCCGAGGTGCTTTTTGTGATGGGAATAGGCCATGCTAGGAGCAACCTGGGAGAGGCATTGTAGGTCTGTGACACGGACTGGTAGTGCAGAGCCACATCTGTGCTCTCTAACAGCTCATGCCTGGTGTGGAGCATTTAGCGCTGTGTGACTGAGAGAATGAAGTAAGGCCTGGCAGGTGCCCAAGCAGCAGAATATAAGAAGCAGAGCAAAGAACGTTCCCCCATCACAGATGATTGAGAGCCACCCGCAGTTCTGTGTTTTGAGTCCCTTGGAGTCTTCTCTTCCAAAGGCAATGCCACTAATCTCTTCAGGGCTGTGTTGGATGGTCAGGACTGAATGGTGAGCAATACCCCTTTTCACAATGATTTCCAGGGTTTTCAGCCAACAACGTAGTAACAAGACAAGATACTGTACTAGCACAAATTGTAGACTGGCAAAAAGAGGGGTATGTCCTAGCAGTATGTGAGGTGTGTTTGTTATCAATACACCAAACCCGTGGTCGGCAAACTGCAGCTCGTGAGCCACATGTGGCTCTTTGGCCCCTTGAGTGTGGCTCTTCCACAAAATACCACGGCCTGGGCGAGTCTATTTTGAAGAAGTGGTGTTAGAAGAAGTTTTAAGTTTAAAAAATTTGGCTCTCAAAAGAAATTTCAATCGTTGTACTGTTGATATTTGGCTCTGTTGACTAATGCGTTTGCCAACCACTGCTCTAAACGATAGCTTTGCTGTTACTTTTGAGAACTACCTATGCAGCAGGCACTGAACTAGGCCTTTTACATGGAGGTTGAGACCAGGTGTTTTACATGGTTGTGAAAATTGAGGACCATTAATAATAAATATATTTTTATTGATTTTAGAGAGGAAGGGAGAGGGAGAGAGAGATAGAAACATCAATGATGAGACATCATTGATTGGCTGCCTCCTGCACGCCCCCTAATGGGGATCGAGCCCGCAGCCCAGGCATGTGCCCTTGACAGGAATCAACCCAGGACCCTTCAGTCTGTAGGCTGACGCTCTATCCATTGAGCCAAACCAGCTAGGGCTAATAAATATGTTCTTAATATTAAATATGATTTGTAATATATATGATTTCCACTAAAGAAATTTGCTTTCCAATAGATTAAATAATTCACCTGAGGTTACAAACTTTCTTCTGTATCCATGGTTTATAAATTTACCATTCTTAAACTTCCTTCCTTCTTTAAGCAAGATCTCTTATTCCTAGCATTCCAAATGTTATAGACTAGTCCTTTTTATTCTTAGCTTTCATAACATATTTTCCCATCTGCACAGTGAAATTTATTAAACTTGATCTCTTAATACATGGAAATTCACATGGGCAACTGTGGTAAATCTTTGGATTTAATCAAGTTCTTGGTCTAATTGATATTTTCTTCTGGTCATTCATAGATGTTCTTTCTGTCTGTCTGAAAGAAATTTTTGTTAGAGCAAAAGAGAGAAAACATCAATTTAAAAATAATAGCTCAAAGCCCATTCCAGAGTAGATATCAAAATTTTGTTTTTATGAAATAAGTAAAGTTAAAGGTAACTAATTATATGTTATTTTCACATTCTTTATTGTTATGGAAATATAATATAGTTATGCTGTGAGACTCTGGGATATAGTTGATTCTTAAATTTCTTCTGAGTAAAGATCTGTGACTGCTTAAAAAAGATGTTCCAAGTCAGACAGGGAGGAGAGGAAAGGATGTGGGAGAGAGCGTTCACTGGAGGGGTAGGGGAGCCAGGTGAGGAGGGTTGGGAGAGGTCGCTTGCTTTCCCCGTGCTTAGAAGATTCACTGAGTGTTATTTCTTTTCTCCTTTGCAATCCACAGTACATAACAATTGATATGTTTGTGAACTAGGAAACATTATTGGTAGATGCTTGTGTTTATAAAGCACTTCTTAGCAGGTGGGACTTTGCTGAATCTCCTAGCAGTTGAATGCTATCCATACAGGAAATGGGATGCCTTCCACGCTTTTTGTAAAACCAGCCTTTTTCTAAGGAGGTTGTTTCTTTTTTAAGTGGATTGTGCTATCTTAATAATTTTATGCAGGTATGGCTTTATCACAGTCTTAGGTGGAGAATTTCATAAGCCATACTTCTAAAACTGGCTTATTTGTATATATTTTTAGAGTTCTCTTTCAGCTATAATGATTTTGTTATTAGAATAACCAGAGGCCCGATGCACGAAATTCATGCAAGGAGCTCGGCCCTCGCAGCCGTGGTGGCTTGCCTTGGCCCTCGCAGGCTTCATTCAGAAGGTCATCCGGAAGGATGTCTGGAAGGTCGTTCGTCTGTCTGGTCTAATTAGCATATTATGCTTTTATTATTATAGATTGTTATAGATATGTAAATTTGTAGAAAAATAATACTGAGCAACTCTTTCAGTGTTCTTTTACCCATCGTTGTAGTTACAGATTTTTCTTTTAAAAAATATTTTTATTTATTTGAGAGAGAGAGAGAAAGAGAGAAACATCAATGTGGGAGCAGAACATTGATTGGCTGCTTCCTGCACACTTCCTACCTGGGATTGAAGCTGCAACCCAGGCCTGTGCCCTGACCAGGAATCAAACCAGCGACCTTTCAGTGCACAGGAAGACACCCAACCAATTGAGCCACACTGGCCAGGGCAGATTTTTAAAAGAAAAACAATATTAATTGGAGAAAACAACATTAAGAATTTAAAGTATAATTGGTGTTTTTACTTTTATACATTCTTTAAGTTTTAGAATAAAACAAAATTTTTGGGATAAAAATTATTTAAGGTACATATAATTAGTAAAGGTACATATAATTAGTAAATGCAATATATTTTATGGGTATGTATACAAAAATCATAAACAATAACAAGAACCATAATCATACTTATTATTTTTCTATTCTAGATATTTGAATGGTGGTATTTTCGCAAGTATGGAACATCATTCATTGAACAAGTCTCAGTAAGCCACTTGCGCCCCCTTCTGGGAGGGGTTGACAACAACTCCTCCAACAATTCTAACTCCAGTAATGGGGACTCAGATTCCAACAGGCAAAGTGTCTCAGGTATGAAAAGTCCTTCTATTTGCAGCAGTTTGGTTACTAAATTACTCTTTGACAGTAAGAATGTTGTTATTTAAATATTCAGAGAAAAATTTAGTTTCTTTTCCCAAGGAGTTGACAACCTCTACCAGAGAACTATCATATAAGCCTCCCAAGGAAAGGAATATTTATCTTGTTTAATTTTATTTTTCTTTCATTTGATTTAGCTAATGGTCAACATTCCAAACTTGAGTCTCCAGCCTTCTTGTCCCTAGTTTCTCAAACATTATTGAGTGTATCAACTTTCTTCCATGCTGATTACAGAACCTTATGTCTGCCTAGTGCTGATAGCATTGCTCCTCTGCTTAAGAGTCTTCATCGGTTCTCATTACACTGAAGGTAAACTCAGATTCCTTCGCACAGCATAAGCTGCTTCTAACTATTTTTGCCTACCTGGGCTTCTGTCCCAATCCTGTCTGTATTCTTTTTATTTCTTGAACATGCCATGTTTTCTAAAGTCCTTCTGCCTAGAAGTCTGTCTCCTTGTCTCCTGTGTTTGCTTAACTTTTACAACACAACTCAAATGTTATATCCTCAGAAGCCTTCTGTGATAGATTGTACAACATATCTCCACATTTACTGACTCTTAATATTTTTATCTTTAGCAACATTTATCAAATTGTACTATGATTTTTTTGTTAATGCTCACCTGAGGATATTTTCCCATTAATTTTTAGAGAGAGTGGAAGAGACGGAGAGAGACACAGAGAGAGAAGCATCTATTTGAGATAATTCATTGATTGGTTGCCTCCTACACGCCACCTTACTGGAGCCAGGAATTGAGGCTGCCACTGACCCTTGACCGGAATCGAACCCGTGACCCTTCAGTCCAAGGGCCAACACTCCAACCACTAAGCCAAACCAGCCAGGGCAAATTGTACTATAATTTTCTAACTGACTATTTTATTATAGTACCTCTAGCATTTTGCAGTATCTCATATTGCTGAAGCTTAGTGAATGAATGAATGAGCACATACAAGACCTATGCTTTCTCCACCCATAAAAGAAGAAGGAAGAATATAATTTTATAGTTTGGTCTCATGATCAGCTCAGTAAACATTTCCGAAGTTCCTAATATGAACCTGGGCTTGCACAGGTTCTTATAAATAATATGTCCGCATGGGACTCTCGTGTCTACTGATGGAGACAAAGTGATTAAGTTCTCTGTATGAGGGGAGCATCAGTGCTGTGGAGAACAGAAGAGGGGTCCTCTGCTTCTTGAAGGAGGGGGCACAAGTTCTGAGACTCCAAGAATGAAGAGGAAGAAGTTAAAGAGCTAGGTTAGATGTTTTTTCTTCCTTCCTAGAATAACTCAGTCCACATTTCATAGGCAGCTGATAAGCTCAAGTAGCATTGTGTATATATTTTATTCCTGATGTTGATTCAATGCTCTTTTAATACACCCTTTGCCAGCCAGCCATGAGTGGCAATGGGCACCTCTAGGTACACATTTACTTCATCCTAAAGGTTACATGTATAAGAGAGGGTATACCAAGGTGACAAAATTATCTGAGACTTTGTAAACTCATCCACTTTGTGAAAGAAACTAAAAGAGACCTCAGCAAAGTGAACCATTACTTTAACCAGCTACTCTAATGAGTGTGGCATATCATGCTAACGAGGAATCTTGATCACTCAGTAATCATCACATAAGCAGTTGTGGATAATTGCCGTCACTTTGCATCTGCTGTGAAGACCTCAGAGATTAACTGTGCTCTTGCCTGATTACTGTAGTCTTTAACTGATACAGAACATTGTAAAAAATTAACGGATTGAAAACAGAAAGCAGCCTCATTTGAGGCCAGTCTTTATTGTGAATATGTTTTTATTTTCATTAAAATTATCTCTCTACCCAGTTTAAATCTGTTGACATCATTCCTTAATGCAATAAAGAGCTCATGCTCTTCTTATTGTTATTATAATTTTTCTCTCTCTCTTATTGAATGCCTTAAATAAGCCTTATGCATTCAATGAAAGCCCTTTATAAAAATACTAGAGGCCCGGTGCATGGATTCATGCGCAGGTGGGGTCCCTCAGCCTGTACAATCCGGGACCCCTCAGGGGATGTCGTACTGTGGGTTTCGAAACCCGGCAGTCCGACATCCCCCCCGAGGGATGTAGCAGTGCCAAAGTGGCAGGCGGCTGGGCGCAGCTCTGCTGCTGCTCATCCCGGCCCCTCTGCACCTGCCGCCACCGCGGCTTAGTAGTGCTACCGTGGAGGTGGGAGAGGCTCCCACTGCTGCAGCTGCGCTCGCCCGCTGTGAGCCCGGCTTCTGGCTGAGTGGTGCTCCCGCTGTGGGAGCACACTGACCACCAGGGGGCAGCTCCTGCATTGAGCGTCTGCCCCCTGGTGGTCAGTGCATGTCATAGCAACCAGTTGACCAGTTGTTCCGGTCATTTGGTCATAAAGGTCACTTAGGCTTTTACATATACAGGCAGTCCTTGGGTTACGTCGCTTCGTGGTTATGTCGCCATCTCCCATTTATTTATTAAAAAAAAAAAAACACGTCATTTCAACGTATGTACATATGTGCTTTATGTTTTTTATTATTTATTTACCACAAGTAAAGGTCAGAAATTGTTATCTTTCTTTTAAATTTTTTTTTACTATTTCACTTCATTACTGCTGTGTATGTGCTCTATGTGAGTGATGTAGGTGCTTATGTAGGTGGGTTCCGACTTACAGCGAAAATCACATTACGTCACGCCATAGGAATGGATCTCCAACGTAACCTGAGGACCTATTATATAGATAGTCCACAATAATAATCATGGACATTCCCAGTTTTATTTGTACTGAGTTATTACCTGGTGAATACTGAGCTTTTGAATATTATTCAGTTCCACTAGCATTTATTTAAATATGTACTACTATGCAAAAATATTTCTATTCATAATATACATAGTATTTATGATCTGATCTCATAACTGTGCAAATAGTTATATTTAGGCAAATTGAAATTATCCTAAGCATTTTTAAAAAATATATGTTTTTATTGATTTCAGAGAGGAAGGGAAAGGGGGAGAGAGGTAGAAACAACAATGATGAGAGAGAATCATCCATCAGCTGCCTCCTGCACACCCCCTACTGGGGATCGAGTTCACAATCCCTGCCCTGACCAGGAATCCAACCGTGAGCTCATGGTTCATGAGTCAGCGCTCAACCACTAGGCCACACCGGCCAGGCATAAGTATTTTTAGGGCTCAGTCTGCACAGTTCTCCTTGACATTTGGGTTTCTAATATTTGGCTAACTCAGACCAACAAACATGTATGTATGATGGTATGGAAATACCAGATACCATGGGACTAATACCATTTCCTCTTCTTTTTTTCTTTTGGTGATTTTTATTTTTTAATAAAAATATTATAAAATTGTCTGTGCTTATCTCTATCCTTAATCACTTTCTATAGTCTGGTTTCAGCTAAGTATAAAAGGAAAAGTAGGTCAAAACTGAGAGTAATAAAAATATTTTGTTAAAATTATTTGTTTAAAAATCCCTATTGCCTTAAAAATAATAAAATGACTATTGCCTTAATAACAGAAGGGTGAATCTATTGAATTTCTTGGAGCATCATAAGACAGTTTTTTGCTGGATCTTACATGAAATACAACATGGCTAACAAAGTCCCATTGGGCATAGGCAAAAACACTTGAATGACATTGCTTATTTGAGAAAATCATTGAAAAAGCTAAATATAAACAAAATACTAGTTATAAACATCAGTCTCTATGAAACTCATAGTCTAGCTCTTTTTATAAAGAATCATTTGTTTTGATTAAAAGCTAAAAGACCTGGCCTACATTAGAATAATTTGGGGAGTGAGGAGTGGGAAGTTTGTGATTGTTACAGGGCAGACTGTTCATATATTTGTTTAACATTTGGATCTGTATAAATTGACCTAAGTGCAGACCCTCTCAAAATTTGCAGTGATCTTTATCTTAATATAGCCAAATTTTAGATTATTTGATTTAGGTCAATATTTATGAACATTTCATTTGTTTTGTGTTATTTGCTATTTTTCTCACAAATATAGTTTCTGATAAATCTTGCTGATATATTTGCCATGTCATCTGCTGCCATTTCTTAATTCAAGTTAGCTTTTGAGATGATGATGCATAGGGATTTAAAACGTGGCCAACCTCTCCCTGTCTTAAGGGAATAGATTCTCATGGCCCAATAACATTCTAAATTTGGGTTTATGGAAACATCTGTTTGATAATTTTCCCTGTTCTCAAATAAGATGCTATAAAGACAAGATTTGCAGTGCTCAGTTTCTTCAAGATATTTGGAAAAGTGCAGGATGTTCCATCACGTGAGAAGTATCCTTGCCAAAGTCAAGTTTAAATTCTCTGAGACACTTTAATAGCCTCTTGAATAGAATTGGATCTTTAGACAAATTGGTTATAGTAATTTGGCTTTCTGTCACCAATCATCTTATTTTACACTCATATAATCTGTATAAGGTATATATCTTTTTTTTTTTCAATTTTTTTATTAAGGTATTATATGTGTACATATCTTACCATTGCCCTCCCCACACCCCACTCCCATATATGCCCCCACCCCCCAGAGTTTTGCATCCATTGGTTATGCTTATATGCATGCATACAAGTCCTTTGATTGATCTCTTATCTCCCCCACCTCTCCCTAACCTTCCCCTTGTAATTTGACAGTCTGTTTGATGCTTTACTGTCTCTGTATCTATCTTTTTGTTCAAGTTTATAATGTTCTTTATTATCCATAAATGAGTGAGATCATGTGGTATTTTTCTTTCATTGACTGACTTATTTCACTTAACATAATGTTCTCCAATTCCTCCCAGGTTGCTGCAAATGATGAGAATTCCTTCTTTTTTATGGCAGCATAGTATTCCATTGTGTAGATGTACCACAGTTTTCTGATCCAGTCATCTGCTGACGGGCACCTAGGCTGTTTCCAAATCTTAGCTATGGTGATTTGCGCTGCTATGAACATAGGGGTGCATATATCCTTTCTGATTGGTGTTTCTAGTTTCTTAGGATATATTCCTAGGAGTGGGATTACTGGGTCAAATGGGAGTTCCATTTTTAGTTTTTTGAGGAAACTCCATACTGTTCTCCACAGTGGCTGCACCAGTCTGCATTCCCACCAGCAGTGCACGAGGGTTCCTTTTTCTCCGCATCCTCGCCAACACTTGTCGTTTGTTGATTTGTTGATGATAGCCATTCTGACAGGTGTGAGATGGTACCGCATTGTTGTTTTGATTTGCATCTCTCGGATAATTAGTGACGTTGAGCATGTTTTCATGTGTCTCTTGGCCTTCCTTCTGTCTTCTTTTGAAAAGATTCTATTTAGGTCTGTTGCCCATTTTTTTATTGGATCATTTATCTTCCTTTTATTAAGTTGTATAAGCTGCCTGTAGATGTTGGAGATTAAACCTTTATCAGTGATGCCATTTGCAAATATGTTCTCCCATGCAGTGGGCCTTCTTGTTGTTTTGTTGATGGTTTCTTTTGCTGTGAAAAAGCTTTTTATTTTGATGTAGTCCCATTTGTTAATTTTCTCTTTAGTTTCCATTGCCCTAGGGGCAGTGTCAGTGAAGAATTTCTTTTGGCATATGTCTGACATTTTGCTGCCTGTGGATTGCTCTAGTATTTTTATGGTTTCCCGTCTTATGTTTAAGTCCTGTATCCATTTTGAGTTTATTTTTGTGTATGGCGTAAGTTGGTGATCAAGCTTCATTTTTTTGCATGTATCTGTCCAATTTTCCCAACACCATTTATTGAAGAGACTGTCTTTATTCCATTGTATGTTCATGCCTCCTTTGTCAAATATTAATTGAGCATAGTGGTTTGGGTCAATATCTGGATTCTCTATTCTGTTCCATTGATCTATATGTCTGTTCTTGTGCCAGTACCAGGCTGTTTTGAGAACAGTGGCTTTGTAATACAGCTTGAAATCTGGTATTGAGATCCCTCCTACTTTATTCTTCTTTCTCAGGATTGCTGTGGCTATTCGGGGTCTTTTTTTATTCCAGATGAATTTTTGGAGAGTTCTTTCTAGGTCTGTGAAATATGCCGTTGGTATTTTAATGGGGAGTGCATTGAATCTATAGATTGCTTTGGGTAGTATGGACATTTTAATGATGTTGATTCTACCAATCCATGAACATGGTATGTTCTTCCATCTGTTTACGTCTTCCTCTATCTCTTTTTTCAGTGTCCTGTAGTTTTCCGTGTATAGGTCTTTTACCTCCTTAGTTAAGTTTATTCCTAGGTATCTTAATTTTTTTGGTGCGATGGTAAATGGGATTGCCTTTTTAGTCTCTCTGTCTGTAAGTTCACTATTGGTGTATAGAAAGGCCATAGATTTCTTGGCATTAATTTTGTGTCCTGCTACATTGCCGAATTCATTTATTAAGTCTATGAGTTTTTTGACGGAGTCTTTCGGATTTTTTATGTACAATATCATGTCGTCTGCAAATAAAGACAGCTTTACTTGTTCTTTTCCAATCTGGATGCCTTTTATTTCTTCTTCTTGTCTAATTGCAATGGCTAATACTTCCAGTACTATGTCAAACAGGAGTGGTGAGAGTGGGCATCCCTGTCTTGTTCCTGTTCTTAGGGGAAATGTCTTTAGTTTTTGTCCATTGAGTATGATGTTTGCTGTGGGTTTATCATATATAGCTTTTATTATGTTGAGGTATGAGCCATCTATTCCCACCTTGTTGAGAGCTTTTATCAAGAAAGGGTGTTAGATTTTGTCAAATGCTTTTTCTGCATCAATTGATATGACTATGTGATTTTTATCTTTCAATTTGTTTATGTGATGTATCACGTTTATTGATTTGCGGATATTGTACCATCCTTGCATTCCTGGGATAAATCCTACTTGGTCATGGTGTATGATCTTTCTGATGTACTGCTGGAGCCGATTTGCTAGAATTTTGTTGAGGATTTTGGCATCTATGTTCATGAGGGATATTGGTCTGTAATTCTCTTTCATTGTGTTGTCTTTATCTGGTTTTGGTATTAGGGTGATGCTGGCTTCATAGAAGGAGCTTGGAAGTGTTCCTTCCACTTGAATTTTTTGGAATAGTCTGAGGAGGATAGGTTTTAGTTCTTCCTTGAATGTTTGGTAAAACTCTCCTGTGAAGCCATCAGGCCCCGGGGTTTTGTTTGCTGGAAGCTTTTTGATGACTGCTTCAATTTCGTCCATAGTTATTGGCCTATTGAGCTGTTTAGATTCTTCTTGATTGATTTTTGGAAGGTTATATTTTTCTAGGAATATGTCCATTTCCTCCAGGTTGTCCAGTTTGTTGGAATAGAGTTGTTCGTAGTATTTTGTAACAATCCTTTGTATCTCAGCGGGGTCTGTTGTTATTTCACCTCTTTCATTTCTGATTTTGTTTATTTGGGTCCTCTCTCTTTGCTTCTTGGTGAGCCTGGCTAGAGGTCCATCAATCTTGTTTATCCTTTCAAAGAACCAGCTCTTGGTTTTGTTGATCTTATGTATTGTTTCTTTGGTCTCTATGTCATTTATCTCCACTCTGATCTTTGTTATTTCCTTCCTTCTGGTTACACTGGGCTTTTCTTGCTGCTCTTTTTCTAGCTCTTTGAGTTGTAGGGTTAAGTAATTTATTACCATTGTTTCTTGTTTTTTGCAATAGGCCTGTAGAGCTATGAACTTCCCTCTCAAGACTGCTTTCGCTGTGTCCCATAGATTTTGGATTGTTGTGTTTTCATTGTCATTTGTTGCCATGATGTTTTTTATTTCTTCCTTGATCTCTCTGGTGACCCAGTCCTTGTTTAATAGCATGCTGTTTAGTCTCCATGTGTTTGATTTCTTTGGATTGTTTTTATTGTAGTTGATTTCCAGTTTTATGCCACTGTGATCTGAGAAGATGCTTGATATAATTTCTATCTTCTTGAATTTGAAGAGACTTTGCCTGTGACCCAGCATATGGTCTATCTTTGAAAATGACCCATGTGCACTTGAGAAGAATGTATATTCTGTGGCTTTGGGGTGAAATGTTCTGAAGATGTCAATTAATTCCATCTGGTCTAGTGAGTCATTTAGGATTGCTGTTTCTTTGCTGATTTTTTGTTTAGAGGATTTGTCCAGTGGTGATAGTGGGGTATTAAAGTCTCCTACTATGATTGTGTTGCTATTAATCTCTCCCTTGATATCCTCCAGGAGTTTTTTTATGTATTTGGGTGCTCCTATATTGGGAGCGTATATGTTTACCAGAATTATTTCTTCTTGTTGGATTTCTCCCTTTAGTATTATGAAGTGGCCTTCCTTATCTCTTGTTATGGCATTTACTTTGAGGTCTATTTTGTCAGATATAAGTATTGCTACCCCTGCTTTTTTTTTCATTTCCATTTGCCTGAAAGTTATTTTTCCATCCCTTCACTTTCAATCTGTGTGAGTCTCTTGTTCTGAGGTGGGTCTCTTGTAGACAGCATATATATGGGTCGTGTTTTTTTATCCATTCAGCTACTCGATGTCTTTTGATTGGAGCATTTAGTCCGTTTACATTTAAAGTTATTACTGAAAGGTATTTGTTTGCAGTCATATCTATTTTTGTGTCTGTATTCCTTCTTACCTGTTTATTTCTTCTTTTTACAGTATTCCCTTTAGCAATTCTTGCATTGCTGGTTTGGTGGTGATAAACTCCCTGAGGCTTTTTTTGTCTGCAAAGCTCCTGATTTCCCCTTCAATTTTGATTGATAGTCTTGCTGGATATAGTATTCTTGGATTCAGTCCTTTGCTTTGCAACACTTTGTATACCTCCTTCCATTCACTTCTAGCTTGTTGTGTTTCTGATGAGTAATCATTTGACAATCTGATGGGTGTTCCTTTGTAGGTAACTCTCTGTCTCTCTCTTGCCGCCTTTAGGATTCTCTCTTTATCATTTATATTTGCCATTGAAATTATGACATGTCTTGGTGTGGGTCTTTTGGGGTTGATCCTGCTTGGGACTCTCTTTACTTGCGTAACTTTTATCTTTCCCATATCCGGGAAGTTTTCTGTCATTATTTCTTCAAATAGATTTTCTAATCCCTGCTGCTCTTCTTGTCCTTCTGGCAGCCCTATTATACGCATGTTACTTCGTTTCATGTTGTCCCGAAGCTCCCTTAGGCTTTCCTCCTGCTTTTTAATTTTTTTCTCCAATTGCTGTTCAGCTTGAGCT
The DNA here is from genome assembly GCF_951640355.1 of Cnephaeus nilssonii. Lineage (NCBI taxonomy): Eukaryota > Metazoa > Chordata > Mammalia > Chiroptera > Vespertilionidae > Cnephaeus > Cnephaeus nilssonii. The sequence goes on along the minus strand of NC_137083.1, from coordinate 71,622,145 downwards.
TGTTTCTGTACCTGATCTTCTAACTCACTAATTCGGTCCTCTGCTTCTTGTAATCTACTGTTGAAACTTTCCATGGTGTTTTTGATTGTAGCTATATCACTTTTCATTTCTTCCTGATTCTTGCATAAGTTGTTGATTTTCTCATCCATCCGATGTATAAATTCCATGACCATTACTCTGAACTCCTTTTCGGTCATGTTGCAAGCTTCATTTTCACTAATTTCCTTTCTTGGCGACTCCACATTTTCTTTCCTCTGTGAGTTATTTCGTTTCCCCATTCTGGCTATTACCAGAAAGCTCAAGCTTCTGTTTGCGTGGACCTGGGCCGTGTGCTGTGGGGACTTCGCTCCACCCTAGTTTCACTGAAGTGCTCTGACACTAGGACGTGTGACTGTCTTTGGTTGGTGGGAACCAAACTTGCCCAGGATCAGTGTCCCCAGTGTTCCGTGTGGTCTCATGTGCACATTTAGAATCAGGGGCCCTGTCTGCACCACACTGTTGGTATGTGCCGAGAGTGAGATCCTTAGCATGTGCCAGGAGCCAGAGTTTCCCTGTGTCTGCACCAAGACTCTAGTGTCAAAGTCTCTGTTGCCTTGTGCGGTTTCTCGTTGAGAATCAGGGTCCCTGTGTGTGCACGCACCAACAATTGGGGTCGCTGGCTCTTAGTGTGAATGCGCTGTGAGTCAGGGATCCCAGGCAGCTGTGTCCGGCGTGCCAAATTCCCTGAAGTGGGGCTTCGTCCTGTGTGTGCTCTCTCTACTGAGCCAAACCGGCTAGAGCGCACATTCTTAAAAACCTGAAGGTGAGCCGGCTCAGTGCACTCTCCCAAAGTCCCAGAAGGGGGGCGGAGTCCGTCCTGCGCGCCAAATTCCCCAAAGGGAAGCCCCTCTGTGCACGCTTTTAAGAATCTCCGAAGGGGGAGCTGTGCCCCGCGAGCCAAATTCCCCCAAATTCCCCGAAGGGGAGCCCTCTGTGCGCACTGACAGATTTCCCCGACGGGGAGCTGCTTCTGTCCTGTGCGCGAGCGCGCGCGCCAAATTCCCTAAGAGGGAGCGCGTCCCTGCGCAAAGCTCGGCAGCTTGGGCCAGGGGCGGGTCTATCAGTTACTATGGCGCTGTCTGTGCGCGCGCCTGTGAGCAGCTTGGGCGAGGGGCGCGTCTATCAGTTACTATGGCGCTTTCCGCACGCCTGTGGGCGCTCAGCAGCTTGGGGGAGGGGCGGGTCTATCAGTTACTATGGCGCTATCAGCGCCTGCGAGGAGGGGGATAGGCTCTTTGACTCACGGAAATCTGCCGGGAAGTCTGGATTCTTGTTTGTTTGTCTGAAGCTGTGATAGCAGTTCTCTGTCCCCAGTGGCTGCAGGGTCCTGGTTTGTGTCAGAAGCCAGGATCCGAGTCTCGGGCAGCTCTGTTTCCCAAGATGGCGTGGTCTCTGCGTCCGCACCAGCCGCCGAGAAGTGTCCGCTTTGTGAGCGGGGCTCCGCCGTCCAGGGCTGCCCTGTTCGGGAGCCCCTTGGAAGACCTGCAGAATCTAACTGACCCTATCTCATATACACACACACACACCACACACATCTACACTCTCCTCTATGGGTTCCTCACTCACACTCTCTCTCTCCCTACCTTCCTGCCGGTCGCCATCTTTTTCCAGGGCTCTCAGGTATATATCTTTTATCTAAAACTTTTAAAAAGAATTTCATATAGAATTTTTAATTACAGTATTATATCACTAGAGGCAATTCAAGCCCTGATTAAATACAGATAATAAATTAAAGAAAAGCAATGGAAATGAAGAAACTCATGTAGAGGACTAAGATATATTCTAAGACCTTCATAGACCCTTGAAGTCTCATAACACTAGAGCAAATAATTTTTCCCATAGAAAGCCATATAGTTCAAATAGTAATAACTAACACTCTAAGTGCCTACTATCAGCTTTACATGTATTAACTCATTTAATCCTCACAATAACCCCACAAGCAAATATTATAATCTCTATGTTACAGTTGAGGGAGCTGAGGTACAGGAAGGTTAAGTCATCTGCCCAAGGTCACATTTGGTGGTTTTACTTCAAAGTCCAAGATATTAAGTACTTACTCAAAAATTTAGTCCAGATCCTCTGTGAGGCCTATAAACTCAAGACTAATGCAATTATTAAGCAATTAAACAGAATCATTTCATTAAAACCCTGTACTCTAGTATATAACGTTATTGCTGACGTGACATTAGCCAATAAACAGCTCAGTGGCAGGATTGCTGATGTTTGAGAGCTCAGGCTTTTGGGTCAGTCCAATGTGGCCCTAATCTCTCCATTGCTTACAGATTGTGACCTTGGGCAAGTCACTTGAACCTTCCTTAATATCTTAATTTTCACAAATGGAAATAATGATACTATTAACTTCAGAGAGTAGTCTGCGGATTAAATGAATCATGCAGCAATATCAAGTCAGAGGACAACCATTTGGCAGTGTTCTCCAGATGAACTGACTTCTTTATGAATCTGATGGGAAGGACTGAGATAAGGCCGAGGGTTCAGCTAGGTTATTACTAGTTTAGTGACTCATTATAACCAGGCCTTTCAGTGCTTACATTTCAGATCTATCCCTCAGCAAAACTGCAAATTGCTCCATGTCAAGGACCCTGGGAGTTGCTCTCCAATACTCTCAATCGGGAAAACCAGTTTGTACTTGCCAAAATCTGTGTATGTGTTGAAAATGATTCTCTTAGCCAATGCTTAGTACGTCTTTTGAAATATTTTGCCACTAAAATTTATGTCTGGTATAGATTAGATTTCTAGTTAAATGGTGAACATTAGTCCCTGGTGAACATTTATTCACAATTTCCACATTATTTGGTAGGGTTGATTGATTTAGGGAGTAACATATTTTTTGAATTGAAAGCTACCTACATGTTACTTTGTGACTTCTAATAATTGTTTAAATAATTATTTTGAAAAGTTATGAAAGTAGTTAAAGCTTAATTATATAAGAAAATGGATATTTTGTTATTCTTGATGATTGCTTAAAATTGACCCATATGAAGTTCATTTCTGAAATTGACTTGGTTGGGGTTAATCTTGTGTTTTTTTTTTTTTTAAATATGTTTTTATCAATTTTAGAGAAAGAGGAAGGGAGAGGGAGAGAGAGAAACATCAATGAGAGAGAGAAACATTGATTGGCTGCCTCCTGTACGCCCCTTACTGGGGATTGAGCCTAGAATCTGGACATGAGCCCTTGAATTGGAATAAAACGGGTGACCTCTTGGTTCATAGGTCATCACTCAACCACTGAGCAACACCGGCCAGGCAAATCTTGATTGTTCTAACATATCTGATGAACTTTAGTGAGGGTTCTTTTCTGTTATACTTTGGAGCTAAAATGTTTAAAAGTAGTATTCTGATGAAGGCACAAGATTTAAAAAATATGATGTTGTAGGGTAACAGGTCTGTTGCATAAAGTGGGTAATTGTTGGGCACTCTGGACACCAGGCTTTAATCTCAGTTAATGTGAACCTTGGGAAATTATGTAGCTTTTCTATGCTTTACTCCTTACTTCTGTAAAAAGGGCCCACTATATGCTCCCCTCACTAAGGGTTATAGATAACTTGAGCTTTAATCCCCTTTATGAAAAGGCTCAATGAAAATCAAGCTTATAGCTATAACAAAAATTTCTGTTGCTATTATTTGTGATAATATTACCACCATGATCAGGTGTTGCACTCTGGGAAGAGATGGTAACTTTTTAGTATAAGAAATCTTCCTAGGCTATGAATTAGTAAATTACATATTTGAGGGCCCCAGGAGTGGGATACACACACACACACACACACACACACACACACACACACACATATGCCTAAGTGGTTGAACGGTTGTTATGACGATCGCTATGACGATGCACTGACCACCAGGGGGCAGACACTCAAAAAGGAGCTGCCCCCCTGGTGGTCAGTGCACTCCCACAGCCACCTCCCGCAGCTGACCAACCTCCCATAGTCCCTCCCCCTGGCCAGCCATCCCCGATCGGCCCTGATCGGCACAGGCCCGATCGCTGGCCAGGCCAAGGGACCCCACCCATGCATGAATTCATGCACCAGGCCTCTAGTCCTCCTATCTAATAAAAGAGTAATATGCAAATTGACCATCACTCCAACACACAAGATGGCTGCCCCATGTGGTCAAAGATCCTGCCCCCATGTGGACACAAGATGGCCACCACAAGATGGCCAGCAGGGGAGGGCTATTGGGAGGGACCAGGCTTGCAAGGGAGGGCAGTTGGGGGCAATCAAGCCTGCAGGGGAGGGCAGTTAGGGGTGACTAGGCCAGCAGAGGAGGGAAGTTGGGGGTGACCGGGCCTGCAGGGAAGAGCAGTTCGGGGGGACCCAGGCCTGCAGGGGAGAGAAGTTGGGGGAGACTAGGCCTGCAGGGGAGGGCAGTTAGGGTTGACCAGGCCTGCAGGGGAGGGCAGTTATGGGTGACCAGGCCTGCAGGGGAGGGCAGTTAAGGGTGACCAGGCCTGCAGGGGAGGGCAGTTAGGGGCAAACAGGCTGGCAGGGGAGTGGTTAGGAGGTTATCAGGCTGGCAGGCAGAAGCGGTTAGAGGCAATCAGGAAGGCAGGCAGGCAAGCAGTTGGCAGCCAGCAGTCCTGGATTGTGAGAGGGATGTCTGACTGCCCGTTTAAGGATCGGGCCTAAACGGGCAGTCGGACATCCCTCAAGGGGTTCCAGATTGGAGAGGGTGCAGGCTGGGCTGAGGGACACATACCCCCGTGCACGAATTTCATGCACTGGGCCTCTAGTATATAATAAAAGCATAATATACTAATTAGACCAGATGTCCTTCTGGACGACCTTCCAGATGAAGCTGGGGCAGCTGGAGGGAAGCCCAGGTCCTGGGTGCCAGAGGGAAGCTGGTGCCAGTAGCTGGCAAAAGTGAAGCTTACTCTTGCACGAATTTCATGCATGTATACACACACACACACACACACACACACACACACACACACACACACACATACATACACATATATTGTATTTTCTGGCATATAAGACGACTTTTTAACCCAGGAAAATCTTCTCAAAAGTCGGGGGTCTTGTACGCCGGAAAATATGGTAACCCACCCATCATTTGACAATAACTCATTTGTTAATTCTAAATTGTAAATACCGTATTTTCCGGCGTACAAATTATATATATAATTTTTTTAATTTAGGAGGGAAACGTTTTCAGAATCAAATAAGTTGGATGTAGAATAATATTTTCTTCCATGTTATTAACAGTCCCATGACATTGGAACCTTTTCATTTTCCTGAGAATTAAGTTCTCTTTTTCCTTAAGGATTGTGACAAAGGGAAAGTCTTTGGTTCTCTCAGAACATTTGTTCTAGCTATAGAGCTTCTTCAGCTGACTGTCAGATAATGGTTCAATGTCCTTCTTAGTTTTCTACCAAGGCTCTATAACATCCTTTTTATCATAAACTATCTTTTTTTTTGTAACTCAGGGCCTAGTGCAGGGACGAATGCGTAATAGCTCCTCTCTACATGTTTCAACCACACAGTCCTATGAGTGACGGGTGGGCATTCCAGAGGAGTAACTGAATCTGAAAAGGCATGAAGTGAGCATCATTGAGATTGGAAGTTTTAGTAGGGAAAGGAGAGAGGGAAGACTGAAGCAAAGATGGGAGCTTGATTTTAAAGTCATTGGTGATAGGTACTACACAGAGACTTAGCATCCTATTATGACAAGGGAGAAAAATCTGTTCTGTAGGCTTTGGGGACTTTCTGCAGGCTTTGGGAACTAAATAAGTGCTATTCTATTAAATACTGCCTCTCTTTCTCTAATTGCATTCTTGCCTGCATGCCGAAGTCTGAACATTTCTGTCAGCAGTTGGGGGCAAAGACTTGCCTGTGGGTTGCTGCAGACAGAAGGAAGTATAGAGGACATGTTTATTGTATCAGGAGCACACTTTAAACTGAACTATTAATGATGTTAGCAAGCCCCTGAAGGGGTCTTCGTCAACTTTGAGTGCCTCTAAAGAGTATGAAATTGTTGGTATTAATGAAAAATTTGTTTTGGAGATAAACTTTTGTGTCTTAAGGAATTTATTCCTCAAAGGCACAAATAAGATAAGAAACTTGAACTCATCTGGAAAAAACTTTTACCCTCTGGAGACCTGAGTTTAATTTTCTGACTTAAATCTCCATATTCTAATATGTTTGGCATTTTTAACTTTTGTCCATATCACAAAACCATTAGGCAGTCTGATATTTATGGGTTAGGGTCCCTAGAGTGATTCCATATTAAAGTTTTTGTGGTAAAGATTAGATTATGAAATAGAGCAGCAAAGAAGAAATTAGTGTAGTTATGACCTAATATGAAGTGAAACTTTGACATGTGTTCATATTTGACCTCTAGATTGCTTATTCTTTTTTATTTTTAAAATATTTTTTATTGACTTTTACAGACAGAGGAAAGAAGGGGAGAGGGAGAGAGAGATAGAAACATCGATGAGAGGGGAAACATCAATTGGCTGCCTCCTGCATGTCCCCACCTGGGATCGTGCCTGCAACCTGGGCATGTGCCCTGACAGGGAATCAAACCAGAAACCTATTGATGCATAGGTTGACTGAACCACACTGGTCGGGCCAGATTGCTTATTCTTTTTTTTTATTTTTTTATTTTTTATTTCTTTATTGATTAAGGTGTCACATATTTGTCCTCATCCCCCCATTCCCATCCCACACCCCTCCCCACGGATGCCCCCACCCCCCTGTTGTCCTTAACCATTGGTTAGGCTCGTATGCATGCACACAAGTCCTTTGGTTGATCTCTCCCCCCTACCCCCACCCTTCCCTACCCTCCCTCTGAGGCCCGACAGTCCGATCGATGCCTCCTTGTTTCTGGGTCTGTTCTTGTTCATCAGTCTATGTTGTTCATCATTTCCCCTAGATGAGTGAGATCATGTGTTACTAGAAATATACTTATAAGAACCGAATGTGAGACGAGCAATAATAGTTATGTTGACAGGCAAATGAATCAGTCTGTAGTGAGTTTCTTTCTGGACCAACAGTTCTTTTGAGACCCAATTTCAATGTCCACCAGTTCCTTATGAGTACATGTCGGCACTGACTTTTCAGCTCTGAATGGTGGACAAATGGTGGTAATGCAGGTCCGACTCCCTCTGGTTTGGTCTCGCCTGGACCCAGGGGCGCAGCTTCACCCGGACTCAGGGGCGCGCAGCCTCACCCGGACTTGGGACCCAGCATCACCCGGGCCCCGGGGCGCATGGCCTCACCCGGACCCAGGGGCGCGTGGCCTCACCCGGACCCAGGTGCGCGCGGCCTCACCCAGTCCCAGGATCCAGCCTCACCCAGACCCAGGGGCGCGCGGCCTCACCCAGACCCGGGCTCCAGCCTCACCCTGACCCAGGGGTGCACTGCCTCCACCGGACCCAGGGGCGCGCAGCCTCACCCGGACCCGGGGGTGTGCAGCCTCACCTGGGCCCAGGATCCAGCCTCACCTGGACGCAGGGGCACGCGGCCTCTCCTGGACCCAGGGGCGCGCGGCCTCACCCGGGCCCGAGACCCAGCCTCATCTGGACCCAGGGGCACATGGCCTCTCCCGGACCCAGGGGCGCGGCCTCACCCAGACCCGGGACCCAGCCTCACCTGGATCCAGGGGCGACGGCCTCACCCGGACCTGGGATCCAGCTTCACCTGGACCCAGGGGCGCACGGCCTCACCTGGACCCGGGATCCAGCTTCACCCGGACCCGGGACCCAGCCTCACCCGGATCCAGGGGTGCACGGCCTCACCCGGACCCGGGATCCAGGTTCACCCGGACCCAGGGGCGTGCGGCCTTGCCCAGACCCGGGGGCGCGCGGCCTCACCTGGACCCGGGGGCGCACGGCCTCTCCTGGACCCAGGGTCACGGCCTCACCCGGACCTGGGACCCAGCCTAATCCGTACCCAGGGGCACGCAGCCTCGCCCGGACCCAGGACCCAGCCTCAGCCGGACCCAGGGGCGTGCGGCCTCACCTGGATCCAGGGGCGCATGGCCTCACCCGGACCCGGGACCCAGCGGGGCTTCATCTTCTTGATCACAATTCCTGTCGGTCAATTCCCTCTCAGCAATTCCTTCGTCCATTTTCTCAGAGCTCCCGGGCGGCTGCCGCGGAACTCGCTGGGCGGCGGGCTCGGCGAGGCTCCGGTGCGCCCGGTGCGCGGCGGCGGGCTGGTCCGAGGTCGCTGCGACAGCGCTCGGGTCTGCAGCGGCAGCTGGTCGCCGGGCGTGCGCACCTGGCCGCTTCTGGGGCGCAGAGATTCTCGAAGGACTCGGAATTCAGCAAGCACGGGGTCTCCCACCCCATGTCTCCCACGGGCTCGTCTGTCCATGCTTGGCAGCGAGCGGAGCCATCCCCTCAGCCGGAATCCGCCGGGGGAACCGCGCCGAGCACGTTCCAGGCCGCCATTGTGTCGCCAGAGCCGTAGTTCTTAAAGTGTGATCTTTGGCTCATCGGCATCAGCATCATCCCGCGTCCCCCTCTCTTTTATTCTAGTTGTAGAGCATCCGCTCAGCCAGCCCTCCAGTGGTTCTGGATGGTGTCTGCTCTGTTTTCCAGTTATAGTTTCAAAATTGTTGTGGTAGGCAACAATCAGGCGTCTGCCCTATGCTGCCATCTTGGTCCTCCAGATGATTCTTAAGTAACCTTATAAATGTGGTTCTGAACACTGTGTCGTCCATTAGTTTACTTTCCTTCATCCCTTCTATTGGTGACCTGCTTCGGTGTCTCTACCTTTTGGCTGCCTCCCTATGTTGATGGAGTGGCTTTGTGTGGTCAGTGACCTATAGGGGCCGGTAGCTCAGCTTCCCCAATTTCCCTAGGTGGTCGCTCTTGGTACCCCCCTTTGTGGGCTGAGCGCAAAGTCTTGGTGTTGTTAAGCCTTGATTGCTGTTGGTACACTGGGAGGATTTGACCTCCAGTCCAATTGGCTGTGAGGATCAGCTGTGTCTATGCCGGGAGACAGCCTTATTCAACTAGACTTGCAAAATTGTAAAAGCCTCTGTGCTCAGCTTGGATGGGGCGGAGTTTCAGGGTGGAGCCTACAGCCTTGGCTTCCTGTCAGCCCCGCCCTATGAGGTTCCTGGGTCTCAGTGTCCCTCAGTGTCCCTCAGTACTAGCTGCAAGCACCTCTGAGAGAAAGGCACCCTGGAGTTTCGCCCGCTGCCAAACAGTCTAGTCTCTCTCCCAATGAATCTGGATTCCCAGATTCTCCCCCGGAACTGGGTTTCAGTGTAGTCGGAACTGGGGCTCAGCGCAGTCTGGCGCTTTTGTCTCCTTCCCACCAGGGCAATTCAGCGGCACAGGCAACAGTCCGTCCTCTGCGCGCATTCACGTGCGCGCCTCCGGAGCTCTGCCTTTCGCCGCTCCTCTGTGTTTCCGCCTTACAGCCCAGATTCCCCCAGTATGAGCCTGGCTTCCCAGGGTCTCGCCCGGAACTGGGGTTCAGTGCAGTCGGAGCTGGGGTTCAGCGCAATCTGGAGCTTTTATCTCCTTCCCGCTAGAGAACGCCGGCCAGGCACTCAGCCGCCCCGTCCTCTCCGGCTCCGTCCTCCCCGCACGCGCGTGTGCTTGTGTCTCCGCCCGTGTCTCCATACCTCAGGCTTTTACGGCTCCTCTGATTTTCCTTGTGGTTTTCTCTTTCCTTCTAGTTGTGGGCATTTCAGTCAGCCAGTTTTCCTGTGGTTCTGGATGATGTCCGTTTTGACTTTTAGTTGTATTTTTGAAATTGTTGTGCCAGGCTGTAGGTTAGGTGTTTAACCTATGCCGCCATCTTGGTTTCTCTTCCAGATTGCTTATTCTTAATGGAAAATCATACCTTCCCTGCACCCTCCATTTGAAGGGTATAGCTAATGAAAACATTTCTTACGTATTTCATCATGTTTTTTATCATTTAGAACATTTTGCATTTTTTTATAATCCTGTTTTCTAAAGTTTAAGGATAGTGAAGAAACTGACTATAGGCCACATGTATAACACTAATATTAACAATGATTTTCTTTGATATTTTTTTTACTACTGTGTTTTAGTTTAAAAAATATTATTGAGTCATTTTAAAAAATATATATTGATTTCAGAGAGGAAAGGAGAGGAGGAGAAAGATAGAAACATCAATGATGAGAGAGAATCATTGATCAATCGGCTGCCTCCTGCACACCCCCAACTGGAGATCAAGCTCACAACCTGGGATGTGCCCTTGACCAGAATCAAACCTGGGATCCTTCAGTCCACAGGCTAGGGCTTGAGTCCTTTTTATGAAAGGTGAAGACTGTGCCCATCTCCCTCTCCCCAGTTCTTTGTTTTAGTAAATTGTATTCCTTTAAAATTTTTTAAAAAAATTACAGTTGATATACAATAACACTTAGTTTCAGGTATACAATATAATGATTATGAAGTAATCACCCCAATAAGTACAGTACAGTATCTGACACCAGATATTACTATATTATTGACTATATTTCCTGTGCTGTAATTTACATCCCCATGACTTTTTTATAACTGGCAATTTGTATTTCTCAATGCCATTTTTTCATTAAGGTATTATATGTGTACATATCTTACCATTGCCCCCCACCCCACCCCACTCCCACACATGCCCTCACCCCCCAGAGTTTTGCGTCCATTGGTTATGCTTATATGCATGCATACAAGTCCTTCAGTTGATCTCTTATCTCCTCCACCTCTCCCTAACCTTCCCGCTGTAATTTGACAGTTGTTTGATGCTTTACTGCCTCTGTATCTATCTTTTTGTTCATCACTTTATAATATTCTTTATTATCCACAATACGTGAGATCATGTGGTATTTTTCTTTCATTGACTGCCTTATTTCACTTATCAATGCCATTTTTTTTTAAAGTTCAGTTCCCTAATAGAAGGCATAAAAAGTATTTCAAAATGTTTCCAGCACCCCCTGCTGGCTACATTTTTGCACTTCCTAAATAAATATAGCATCTTCAGATACTGCTCATCTTCAGATAATACTTTAGGTATACCTACTATTTATGCAGTTATTTTTATTTAGAAATAATTTTATTTGCATACAATATATAAAGTTGGATTGAATTTTTACTTGAAGATAGTTTGCTTTATAATTTGTCAATTGATATTTGAACATGCTTATCCTTCCAGTCAATATAATGATATATTTGCTGGAGACAAATTAGTTGCCATAACCTTTTTACTAATATTTCAGATGAAATTCATTGAGGGAGAGGCATCTCCCCAAATGTACCTGTTTTATTGTAAATAATGCTACCATGAGGGTCTTTGTGCATAAACCTGTGCGTATGTTTATTGTATGTTAACTACAAAACTTGCAATATTTATGAAGTTTTAAGAAGAGCACTTTGAATCTTGAAAGACATCCTCTGAGGAGGGGTTGGGAGTGGTAAAGACCTAAGAATTATAGCCACAAGGACAGCGATCATGGTTGTTTGGCTCAACAGTATGATTCAAGCCATGATCTGGCATGTGCTAATGACACCTCTTAGGAACTTTTTGTTGGGGAGAAAGGTAATTATTTAAGGGAAGCGTAATTATTTAGTTAGTGCCATGTGAAGTGACAGCCACTGAATTTCAGTTTCTTAAGAATACAATTCAAAGATGCTGAACTGAGCCAAGATCGTTTCCTAAATGACAAGTTAAGCTAAGTGACAGAAAACTTAGGGTCATTGTTTATAAACATTGAGCAAATTTTAACTGGAATCCTGTGCTAATTTAAAGATACATTTATCTCTTTTAAATAAAAACATGTCTTCCTGTTATGTGTACACCCTTCATTCCATATTTTTAACAACTATTTATTGCGATTGCTTAGTGTTCCCATAGTGCTTCATGTTTTTCATTTTCACACTGTATTGTAATAATGGTTATCTCTTTGTTTCCCCCACTGGTTGCTCAGTGCTCATTGGATGAATGGGAGGGTGAGTTGGTAGGTGGGTGGGTGAAAAAATGGATAGTGAATATAATAGGACTGAGGGTAGAACCTTAATGTCTTATCCATGGCCTTTAATGTTCCTTTGATTTCTACAATAATTGCTTACTTTTATGCGTATGTCTTTAGGTGTGTTTTTTTGGCTGAACACACACACACACACGGATGTTTTAAGTACTATTAACTAATTTTATTTTCTAATAAAACATGTATCCAAAGAAATGTAGTATTCTGAATCAGTAGAAAGTCTTAATCATAGGCTGTCTTAAAAGAGTTTTAGTTTGTTAGTCATGCACTTACTATTACACAGTCCTAAGAGCTAATGATTGACTTTCCTAAGTTAAGTCCTGTGATTCTAAATTTCTATGGTCCTTAACAAAGATGTATAATCTATTAGTACATGCGAACATTATGATGTTAGTATGATGATTAATGCATCTGGATAGGTAAGCAATGTTAAATGCTTTAAAACGATTTAATTTCATAGCCTTTCTCCCTACCATTATGTTAACTGCATTAATTTTCCTATCAATCCTTTTATGACAGTGTAAAAGCAATTTGGTGAATTATCACACAACAATATCACATAGACCCTAATTAGAAATCTAAGGCTCTTTGCATATTATACTATAAAGCTTCAGTTTTGCTTATTATATATAAAGTTATTGTAAGATATATTTTAGAGTAACAGAAAGTACTTCTACCTATAACTTTAGAAATAAACTTATAGAATCTATTTTGACCTCTTGAAATGATTGTAGAAGTTATAAACTAGCTGATTTTGGCACATAACTTGATTTAATAAATGAAGAAACTTGGGCTCAGAGAGATTAGGTAAAAATTTCCAAAGTCCTGGTGCCTGAGCTACATTTCCTGATTAATCAATCACCCAGTTTTTCCATGTTGCTTCCCTTGTAGAAGATAGAGAATAAAATTATCTTATCAATGCCAGGAAGGGTGTTTTGCTGAATTAATTAGCTTGTAGCTGTAGTGTCTCTGAACTATGTGTAACATTTTCATATTTCTCTTCTTTGCAGAATGCAAAGTATGGCGAAATCCACTAAATTTATTTCGGGGTGCCGAATATAATCGGTAAGCATTTTGACAGTTTGGGAAACAAATGAGTAGTTCAGAGAGCAAAGACAGCAGCAAATGTTTTTGCTGGTTCATTTAGGGGTCATTGTAAGAGTCTGTTTAGTGCTTCTATTCTTTGATACAGTCCTCAAATGTTTTGATTTTTCTCTTGTATAAATATTTTAGCATTGAAATTGGGATAATGTACAAAAATATGTAGTTTTTGGAAATTTTCTATTATAGTCATTCTTTTCATTATATATTATAGAGACAAAATATTTTGAAGCTTACCTGGAACATGGTTATAAAGATGCCACAGAAGTTATGTTGAAATTTAATTTTGCACAGTAATTAGGCAAACCAGAATTGTCATAGCTTTGGGGAAATTTCTGTTTATAATATTAATTAGGGAAGGTTTTCACTAGCTAGTGCTAGTAAAGTGTAAATCCACAAATATATGGGAAAATGTATACTTCTTTGCCGCTGATATATTTTCTAAAGAAAGAATAAGATGATTAAAATATGTATATTTTTATTCATTGGCAAAGCTGTTTTAGTACTCAGTTAATGGTTTATATTTCACTTCCTATGCAGATTAATATTTTGTAGGCCTTGCTTTCCTTTCTCAAAGGTGTTTGACTCTTTTATTTTCCCTTTACAGGTATACTTGGGTGACAGGACGAGAACCTCTGACTTACTATGACATGAATCTCTCTGCCCAGGACCACCAGACATTCTTTACTTGTGACTCGGACCATCTGCGCCCTGCAGATGCAAGTACGGAAAATCCTTTAGTTAGTTCCTGAGGGAGAGGGTTTTTTGATCTGTTTTAAGTAGTAAGCTTATTACTTTTAGAATATCTGCTCTATAAAAACTCCAAGGAATTGGTACTTCCGGTCAAGATGGCTGCATAGTTAACACGGTACTGCCTCCTCCCACAACCATATCAAAATTACAACTAAACTTCAGAACAAGTATCATTCAGAACCGCCTGAAATCTGACTGAATGGAAGTCCTACAGCTAGGGAATTAAATAAGAAGCTACATCAAGTCTGGGAGGAGGGGTGGAGATGTGTGGAACAGGCTGGTCCTGTACCCACATGTGGCAGATTGGGAGGGATATGTCAGCTCCAGAGGTCCTCCTGAGGATCCAGGGGTCCCAGCCCCACACCAGGCCTGCCAGCCCAGGGTTCTAGTGCAGAGAAGAGAAGTTCCCATAACTTCTGGCTATAAAAACCAGTGGGGATTTAAGCTGAGGGAGACAGAGGACTGCTGGAGCCCCAGAGAGTTCCCCTTAAAGGACCAGTGCATGGACTTAGACTCATTCCCACTGACCTCCAGTGCTGGGGCAGCAGCATTTAAGGCACCAGGCACATATGGGGAGGAACTGAATTGTCTGGCATTGAGATAAGAGCTGGGAGTTGGGGGAGCAGCTTTCTCACAGACAGAAGTGCTGGCAGAGGGCACTGTTAATTTTCAGAGCCCTTCCCCCACAGAGCCAACAGATAGGTGCCATATATGAGACTCTATCAACCTGGCTCACACTGTTTGTCCCGCCTGGTGATCCCTGAGGCCCCACACCACCCAACTTTTGGGCCCACCCAAGCTGTTTCCAGTGGCTTTTCCATACAAATGGCCTGTCTTGGCTCATGCTGCAGATTTTCCTAAAATCTCTCAAACAAGCAGCATCTGGCCTCATTGAGCCCCATACTTCTCACTAAGTGGCCCCAGGCCTGGCACTAGTAGCAGCCAACCTTGGTTCACAGCTTGCCCTCATCAGGGCACCTTAGTCCAGCACAAGTAGCAGCCTTCTGAAGATTCCTTTGTAGCTCATGCCGGTGGCCCTGGGCAGAACGTGGGCAGCAGCTGACCTTGGCTTACACCTCCCAGAAGGCCCCAATGGACAGCCTCAGAACACATCGAAGTATCACCATCCAAACACCTCCACAAATTACACACTCAAGGGGTGTACTTAGCAGGCATCAGAGCCTTGCTGAAGAAAGTCCTGCTCTTTGAGGTTGAACCCTGCACAGCTGATCCTCCACAGTGGTCACAAGTTGGTGGTTGTAGATAGTCCTTGTAGCTGATCAGCCTGGGGGCAAATCCCTCTCATTGATGTGCCAACAGCAATCAAGGCTCAACTACTCGAGGAGGTGTACACAGACCACATGGGGGGTACACCTCAAGTGCCCAGATTAGGTGATCAGGGAGGGAGTGCCACTGAATCCTACAGAACACCTACCAAGCATGGGAGATGTAGCAGCTCTCCCTAATACAGGGAAACAAACACAAGGAGGCTGCCAAAATGAGGAAACGAAGAAACATGTCCCAAATGAAAGACTCGAACAAAACTCCAGAAAAAGAACCAAACAAAATGGAGATAAGCAATCAACTAGATGTAGAGTTCAAAACATTGGTTATAAGGATGCTCAATGGACTTAGGGGAAGAGTAGATGAACTTCAACCAAGGAATAGGAAACATAAAAACGGAGATAGAAAACATAAAAAAGAAGCAGTCAAAAATGAAGAACACACTAACTGAAATGAAGAATAAATTACAGGGAATCAACAATGGGGTAGATAAAGCCCAAGATCAAATCAGAGATTATGGAGATAAGAATCAAAAGACATCCAATCTGAACAGCAAAAAGAAAGAAGAATTAAAAAAATATAAAAGCTTAAGGAGCCTCTGGGACAACTTCAAGCATTCCAAAATTCAGATCGTGGGGGTGCTGGGAGGAGAAGAGAGCAAGAAATTAAAAACTAAAGATAACAACAGAAAACAACTTCCATAACTTGATGAGGAAAATAGACATATAAGCCCAGAAAGTGCAGAGTTCCAAACAAGATGAACCCACACCAAGACATATCATAATTAAAATGCAACAGGTAAAGGCAGAGAATCTTAAAAGCAGCAGGAGAAAAGCCATTAGTTACTTATAAGGGAGTTCCCATATGACTGTCAGCTGATTTCTCAGCAGAAACCTTGCAGGCCAGAAAGAATTGGTGAGAAATATTCAAAGTGATGAAAAGCAAGGACCTACAATGAAGATTGCTCTACCCAGCAAAGGTATCATTTAGAATTGAAGGACAGATAAAGAGCTTCCCAGATCAGAAAAAACTTTGATTTCATTACATGAAATGTTAAAAGGGTCTTCTTTAAGAAGAAGAAAAAGCCCAGGCTTGTGTGGTTCAGTTGGTTGGAGTGTTGTCTCATGCACCAAAGGTTCTTGGGTCAATTCCTGGTCAGGATACCTAACCAGGTTTTGAGTTCAGTCCCGGGTTGATCCCTGGTCGGAGTGCATGTGGGAGGCAACCAATCAATGTTTCTCTCCCTCTCCCTTTCTCTCTCTAAAAAAATCAATAAAAACATATCCTCTGGTGAGAATTTGAAAAAAAAGAAGGAAAACGAAAAATATGAACATTAAAATGGCAATAAATACATATCTATCAACAACTGAATCTAAAAAACAAAACAAACAAGCAGAACAGAAACAGACTCGTAGTTACAGAGAACATTTTTATGGTTACCAAATGGGAGGAGGTTAGGGGGATGAGGAGAGGTGAAAAAGGTGAAAGGATTAATAAGTACAAATTATAGCCACTGTGGAGAACAGTTTGGAGTTTCCTCAAAAAACTAAAAATGGAACTCCCTTTTGACCCAGTGATCCTACTTCTAGGAATATATCCCAAGAAACTAGAAACACCAATTAGAAATGATATATGCACCCCTATGTTCATAGCAACACAATTTACAATAGCTAAGATTTGCAAACAGCCTAAGTGCCCATCAGCAGATGAGTGGATTAAAAAACTGTGGTACAGCCCTAACCGGTTTGGCTCAGTGGATAGAGCGTTGGCCTGCAGACTCAAGGGTCCCATGTACCTTGGTTGTGGGCATATCCCGGGTAGGGTGTGTGCAGGAGGCAGCTGATCGATGTTTCTCTCTCATTGATGTTTCTGACTCTCTCTCCCTCTCCCTTCCTCTCTGTAAAAAATCAATAAAATATATTAAAAACAACACTGGTACATCTACACAATGGAATATTATGCTGTGGTAAAAAAGGAGTTCTTACCATTTGCAACAGCATGGATGGAACTGGAGAGCATTATGCTAAGCAAAATAAGCCAGTCAGAGAAAGATAAATATCACATGATGGCACTCATTTGTGGAATATAATGAACTACATAAACTGATGAACAAAAACAGATCCAGAGACAGAGAAGCATCGATCAGACCATCAAAACTCAGAGGGAAGGTAGGGGAGGGTAGGGGTAAGGGGGAGAGATCAACCAAAGGACTTATATGCATGCATATAAGCCTACCCAATGGACACAGACACCAGGGGGGTGAGGGCATGAGTGGGGGGGGGGTAATGAAGGGGAAAGGACACATATGTAATACCTTAATCAATAAAGAAGAAAAAAGTACAAATTGGTTGTTACAGAATAGTCATGGGGATGTAAAGCACAGTATAGGGAATATGATAGTCAATAATATTCTAAAACTATATATGGTGTCAGATGGGTGTGAGATTTATTGTGATGATCATTTAGTTAACTATGTAATGTCTAATCAGGGAGGTATACACCTGAAACTAAAGTAATAATGTATGTCAACTGTAATTGAAAAAATGATTTAATAACACAAACAAATAAAAATTAAATTGGAGATTGACTAGTGGAACTCAGAATTCTGATACCTAAATAAAGGCTTTATCACAATGAGATAGTGATATAGAAATAAGTCCCCTCATTATAATTTAAAGTATCATTTAAAAAATATTCCAAGGTTGGATATACATGTTTTGAATATTTATAAATCTTATATGAAGCTAATTAAATCCTTGGTTGAGATAGAATGAAAGGTCATGTTTTCCTAATGATATTCCAGTTAGAAATTGGGAGTCAGTGAATCCAAATGCTTAAAGAGTATATTATAGAGATTTATATGCCTATTTATTAATTCATTAGAATTGAATGGGGGCATCCCCATTCGATTGGAACCCATATTTGTTTTCCATCCTAGAAAAGAATTTGTTGAGCATGCATTTGACACTGTTTGAGTTATAAATAACCCTACTGATATTTTTTATATTACTAAACTTAAAGTAAATAGGTGAAAAAAATCTTTAAGAAAGGGAATACATACACACTCCTAAGAAAATAACTTAGAAGATAAAAAATTATAGAACAAATTAAATAAGGACCATGGTACTTATTTTTAAAATGGTACTCTTTGCCATGGTGGAACATCATAGTAAAAAAATTATTTCAAGCATTGAGCTTCCCACAATACACTCACAAACTACTTTGGTATATGAAAACTAGGTTTGCAGCAAACACTGGAAACAGGTACACATGTTAAAAGCCTAAAGTACTTTTTTCTGACCCAACTGATAATTCTCAGATGGTTTTAAAATGTGCTAATATCCAGAGCTTGTGGCAAGTGTTTGGGGAAATGACTAATAGAAATTATGTTGTGTGGGGAAGGCTGCGTCAATGGGGGGAAAAAAAGGAGATATTTGTACTACTATATGTAATACTTTAAACAATAAAAAAAATAATAAAGAAATTATGTTGTGTCTGTGTAGAAGGAAGAAATTAGAGCAATGTCATCTCAAAATGTGTGCAATATACTTTAACAACAAGCAGCATTAATGAGCAAAATAAATATTAAATATCTTTAGAGTGCCTCTTCTTGATTAAGAAATCTTAATCAAGATTGTTTCAAAGATTATAGAAGACAAATTAGTCTATAAGATTTATTTACTTCTATTTTTTTTCCTTGCAAAGTCTGTTGAGACAAGTCTAGTGTTAGTGTTTCAGGTAGCTCTGTATTGTTTACATCTGTAGCTCTGTTTTGTTTACACCTGTATACATTCGTAGAAAAATTTATACAAAGTGAATTTGGAAACACTGTTTTTAGTACAAACTGTAAGTACTAAATGAAACTTCTACTATCTATGAAATGAATGTTCCAACATGGTCCCCATGTAAATGCATGATATTACAATATTTTGTGGAAGATACCAGCATTCCACATATAAGGTTCACCTTTGTACTAGTATTCCATTAAAAACTGAAAAATATTACAAATAGCTAATGCACGTATTAGTCTATGACAATGTGCACTAGTAGTATGTACAAACTACTACCAAAGTCTGTTGAGACAAGTCTAGTGGTTTATAAGATTTAAATCTGTAGTTTTGTGAGCATAAGAAAGTTTTGATATTAGCAATTGGAGGTCAGTTGAATAGCAAGTTAGAATATGTTTGTGTGACTTTGGAGGATTGGGCTGATCCTCTTGGTAGTGAAAAATTCCCCTGTAATCCAAGCCTAATGCTACTAATTCAGCTATTGTCCTGTACTGAGTCTTCCTAATTATATGTATTGATTGACTTGCTTTTTTTTCTTTTTCTAAAATAGTAATGCAGAAAGCCTGGAGAGAGAGAAACCCCCAAGCTAGGATTTCGGCAGCGCATGAAGCATTAGAGATAAATGAGTAAGTGGGGAAAATCTTGCTTTTAAAAGGGAAATCTTATTCTTTGCCGAATGTATAGAGTTGCCATTGGTAGGATACTGATATTAAACTATGCATTTGAACTTGAGGATTATTTTGGGGACATTAGTTTATAAAAAAAGACTTTGTGAAGGTGGTTTTAGTCATTTTAGAGAGCAATTCAGTGGTTTGCTGTGATGCTAAATTAAATCCTTCAAGGACTATCCGTAGGATATTGTGAGTATATAAAATAAATACTATTCTTTACATATCTAAAACATTTTGACAGGGTAATTATTACAGATGTAGAATGCTCATCTGTGCCATCACAATTTCTAGATAGAACTTCAGCTAGTGGGAAAAACATAAGGTAAAAAAATTACACTTTAAAAATACTTCAAGATCAAGGCAAAGATAAGAGGAAAGGCTGTGCTTGGTGTTGTTAAACAATCTATGGGTTACCAAGGAAGACTGGGAAATCTCTTCTGGAGATCTCAGAAAATGAGAAAGATTCTTGAAGTTGGAGTCATAAAAGCTCAGGGTTGGCAGAGATCTTAAAGGTCATTTAGCTCCGCCACCCATCTGGTGCTTGAATCACCTCGACACTCTCCCGGCCAAGTGGTCATTGTTAAACTATTTTATGATTTTTTTCTGAAGAAGGTTACAGAATCTTCTTCAGCAGTCTCAGAAAAAAAATACTCACTTGAGAGTTGGAAATCTTGCCATTATAACCTGTTGATCTATGTGGTTTCTGATTCTGTTATGCAACATATTTACTTTCCAGTTTCTTGTCATCTACAAAATTGATGTGCCTGCCTTCTGTGTGTCATCCATGTTTCTGATAAAAATAGCAGCGTCAGGGCTATATCCCTGGGACATGACATGTAGAAATCATCATCCTTTGGTATTGTTCAGTTAATTACTAAGCCACCATGATTCAGCCCATACTCCTCCATTTTTATTTTAAGAATGCCAGTTGCAGCTGTGGATCTTTAATGGGTAGTAAATCTATTAGAGTAAATTAAGCTAGCGCAAACTGATTTGTTTAGTCTTAGTGAATTTAAGCTAGCTCCAGTGTTCACTTTCTTTTTAAAATGCTTGGAGACTATCCCTTTCATAATCCATTAGAATATCTTTCCAAACCACTGTTCTGCAGTTTGGGAAGTCTGCCTTCTTCCCCTTTTTGAACATTTATCCTACATTTGTCATCTCATCTTCTAGTACTTCCCCATTCTTTGTGAGTTCTTAACTATTCCTTGGCCTGCCTATGTTTGTTGGCTTCCTGGGATTTGCCCATCCCAGTATAGTAGTCGATTTAGGATAGACTAGTTATTTGCTATGACATCTTTTTACCCATTTTAGAGTTTAATTTCTTCTCCCTTTTTCACTCTGATAATCATTCTCCTTAATGGAGAAGCCAGGAACAAAATAGGAATTAGAAAATACTGCTTTCTCTTTATCTGCTGCTCCTAATTATAAACTTTCCTTGTTTTAATGTTGTTCTGTGTTGTTTGTCTCTTTTGTTTATTTATTTTTGTGATGATTTTGGAGAAATGGGGATGGTGATAAGGCCTTACACATAATTTAAAAACAGGGACTAGATGGTTGTCTTTAGCATTTTTTGTTTTGTCTTTATTTTGTTTTGTAAGCTTAAGCTCATTTGAAGTTTTAGCTCTCCTGACATTATTCTTATAAGCTCATTTCACTCTTTTTATAGTACTTCATTACACACCCTGTTTCCATCTTTTTTTACATGTCCTTTAAAAATCTGATCTTGTGGAGATCTCTGTGCAGCCATATTGATTACTTAATTGTCACCCCTCTTTTCTTCCTGAGAGGATCATAGTGATTGTAGTTAACAGTTGGACATTTGGACACTACCCAACCTTCTTAAACCATTTTCCTCCTGCGTCTCATATCATTGAATCATACCTCTTTTCTTTGAATTTTTTGAAGTTCACCTTACGCTCTTTGATTAGTCTGAACTCCAAATGACATAGTAACTCTCTCTGAATGTTCCTATCGATTTTCATTTCACCAACTATTTTTTTCTTCTTGGTCAGAATTAGGTCCAGAGTTGAAGTTCCCCTAATTGCTTCCTCTACCATCTGGGAGATAAAATTGTTACCAAAGTAAGTCAAGAACCTGTCGGGTGCTCTACTTCTAACCAAATGAGACTTCTATCAGATATCTGGATGGTCAACACCCCCATCACCTCATTTTCTTACATCTGTATGTGTATTGTGTTGTGACAAGGATGCATCATCTGTATCTTCCATCAAGCTGAGCAGTCTGTTCTGTATTGCCCAACCATTAGTACTTCTATTGCTCTTTCTTTTCTCCTTCACTCACAAGCTCTTAGCATGTTTCTACCCCATAAATTTTCACATAGATGTATGTTTTCTTGGCCAGTAGTGCTACTCTGCCTCTCCTCCTAAGATACTATTTGTAATACATAAAAGGCTAAGCAACCATCTGAACGGTAGCTATGACGTGCAATGACCATCAGGGGGCAGATGCTCTGACTGGTAGCTGTGACGCGCACTGACCACCAGGGGGCAGACGCTCAATGCAGGAGCTGCCGAGCTGCAGTGACTTGGCAGCTGCAGTTCTTGGGTGACACACCCTGGAACCAGAGAGGAGGGAGCCTGGGGTGCGTCACCCAAGAACCACCCTCTCGCAATTCAGGACCCCTCGGGGATGTCGGAGAGCCTGTTTCGGCCTGATCCCCGCAGGCCAGGCCGAGGGACCCTACCTGCTGGAGGGACCCTGCTCACTCTGCAGCCACCCTTTGAGCCGCGGTGCCACCCCAGGTGCGGGAGGTTGGCTCCAGGGCTGTTGGGTCCGTCTAGCCCAGTCCGCCCCGCCGGCCACCTTCTAATTAATTTCCTTACAATGTGCACGAATTCATGCATCAGGGCACTAGTTTGTAATATAAATGACCAAAGCAAGCAAGCTAGCCCCAACCTGTCTTGAGTTTTCAGTCCACCAACTATAATCTTATAGCTAATTTCTCAGATACTGTATCTATCACTCAGTATTATAATCTTGATTTTCACTTCATTACCCTTGACCCATATTTATATGTTGGTATCTGAAGCCTTAAGTATTGTTTCCTGATGCCTATACAATTCTTTTCCCTAGTGAATTATTGGGCAGTTTCGGCATCATTATTGCTCTTGCCAAGTTATATCTACTGCCCTCCAGAGTAATTGGTTTACAGCTTTTTTTCCTGGGCATTTCCATCCCTATCTCACCATATTCTGTTTAAGCTTCATTGACCAGTCCTTCCTGAAACAGGATGGACTGGCTAAGGAACTCTAAGACCCCCTCCTCAAGGCTAAGATGAACTAGTAACCTAAAATCTCACATCAGCCATAAGTTCAGCCTCCTTTTCCCAGCTAGCCAATGCAGTTTATGAATAGTAAAAGTAGCATTTTGTTTTACTTTCTGTTAATTTTCTCTCTGTGGTTTGATGAGGGTTCTGTTAAGAAGGGAAATGGCCACAAGAGAGACAGTGGAGAGGAAGGAAACCAAAGGACCTGTGCAGATGAGGACCTGTGTGGTCTGCTCTGGCCTCAGCATTTCTCCATGATATTCCTTTTCTTTGGCAGTTGGATTGTTCTTATGTGATTTAGAAGGTTTAATTTTCCAAGAGTTCCCCTTATTCATTAGTTAACTGCTTATCCTTTCTGGCTTCCTACCTTAGAGGTTGTTGAAAGTATTAAATGAGACAAAATATGTTAAGTGCCTGGTACAGTGCTTAAGGTATACTAAGCAACAGGTGGTAGTTGTTATTGTTAAAGGCATGAGATTTAAGCTTTGTTTGCTACTGAGGCTGAATCAGATTTTGAGCTTTTCAGAAATAGCAATGCCTGGAGGTTCTAGTGTTCTCTGACGTAGAAAATCAGTGCTAACTGTAATGAGATCTTGAGCGCTGTTTTTTTCAATGAGTAACTTACTTGATTTCTGAATCTGTGTTTGAGAATAGAGACTCTATATTTAGTAAACAGAAGTAAACTTATATATATATAGTACCTCTAACTTTGAGTGTTGGAAAGATATATTTAATACCAGCTATTGTTATCACTGTTGTTAGTTGACATTATTGAGCATGTACCACATGCTGGCTACTGTACTGAGCACTTTACATGCATCCCCTTCCTTAACCTTCACAGCAACATTGTGAACAAACAGATCCCATGTTGTTCTCTCTCCATCAGGGAGGCAGAGTAATAACTTGCCCAAAGTGACACACTAATAAGGGACAGAGTCCCATGCTCCTAACACTGTGCATCCTACCTCTTAAGCTAAAATACACACATTTCTTTTGTACCATTACTTTGTGTCAACAACTACAAACGGGTGCATGAACCAGTTGGCCGCTATGCATGTTTTGGCGTTAACTCCTTGCCCTTCTGCATGCATTCCTACAGCTATTACAATGTCCTTGAATTTGTAATTAATGGTGGCTATTATCTGAATGGACAGGTGTGCAACCGCTTATATTCTCTTGGCTGAAGAGGAAGCAACAACCATTGCTGAAGCAGAAAAGCTGTTTAAGCAGGCCCTGAAGGCTGGAGATGGCTGCTACCGGCGTTCTCAGCAGCTACAGCATCATGGATCCCAGTATGAAGCCCAACACAGTAAGGTTTCCTCCAGGTTGAGGTGTTGGGGATCAGAATTGTCACATGATTAATCAGAGCGAATTTTAAGGCCAGTTCAAAATATGATTCTCCTAGATGGGGATAAATACTGGTTTTTATTTTTTTTTAATTCTGGTTTTTCCTTCCCATAAGAGTGCAGTACATAATTAACTTATAGCTTCATTACTGTTCAGATCAATGTTCAGATTCTTTCTGTCCATAGATTCCTAATTCCAAAAATAAATGGCAATAACCTTTAGTGGTAACCTTTTTTTCTCCCTAAAACTTTTTTCATATTTCTGTTTACCAAGTGCTTCTTTGCCCCATAACTTTAAGTCCTAATTGGGAAATAGCACTTAAATTAATGTTAATGTTATCAAATGTTTTATTTTATGGGTCTTCTATAGCATGGGCTGAAATAAGACCATTAAGAAAATTGCAGTCCTAACCAGTTTGGCTCAGTGGCTAGAGCGTCCGTCCACCTGCGGACTCAAGGGTCCCAGGTTCGATTCCGGTCAAGGGCATGTACCTTGGTTGCGGGCACATCCCCAGAAGGGAGTGTGCAGGAGGCAGCTGATCGATGTTTCTTTCATCGATGTTTCTAATTCTCTATCCCTCTCCCTTCCTCTCTGTAAAAAAATCAATAAAATGTATTTAAAAAAAAGAAATAAAATAACAGTTATTGGTTATTGTCTCAGTATTTAGCTCTTATTTAAGAAGCACTGGTGTTGACTTCCAGAGAGAAAGAGTCAGAGAAAGAGGAAGAGAAAGAGTTCCTAATTTATCTTATTTTTACTTTAAAAATGATGACTTCTTTTATTTAAGATAACTTTAAAATGAGACCTTTAACTGCAGTACACTGAACTGAGAGTCAGTGATGTTTTGGGGGAATGGTATAAAAACAGGACTACAAAATTATTTCTGAAGTCGCCCCCCAACCCCAACTTGCCAGTTTTTTGATTGTTTAAACCGAAATTTAGTAATCCTCATGAGAGAGAGCATTTTCATCATCCAACCTGACTTTGGGTTGTTTCCTTAAGGTGGAATTTCTCTCACCTCATTTCTCCCTCCTGCCACTTGGAGAGTAAGAGTGTATCTCCTTCATATTTGCGATTATAAAATTAAATATTAGTGTTACACTTGGATTTGGTGCAGAAGCTAAGTGCATTACTCCCTGTGACTGAGGTGCAGCGAAATCTTTTCATTATGGCCTGTGTACACATGAGTAGTTTCACAATAATACACAGGTTTTTATTTATATTTTGCAGTAAGTATATGTAAATTAAGTCTCTAATCACCAAATGTATCTTGCTTTTAAAAGATATGTATAAATAAATTTTGAAGACATATTAGTAAGTGTCATTTTGTGAACTAAGTGAGGATTAATACATAAAATTACATAGCCTATAAGAAATTTTCTTTATTTCTTTTCTTCTGTATATTAAATCCTTTCAACCTATTGCCTATATATATATCCAAAAAATATAATCACATCTTTAAAATAATTTGTAGGTACTTGGCAGATTTTCAGCACACATCTTGTTCTCATTGTTTAAAACTTGAGAAGTTAGGACTTTAGCCTTAACATCTTTTAATAGCTGCATATTATACATGTACTTAATCTATAACAGGTGTGTCATATTTTTCTCAAACATGGTAATTTTATTGAGGATTAAGCACATGTATGTTCTCACTGGTCTGGAAACATACCCAAAAGGACATATAATTAAATAAAAGATTAAGATAAGAAGTTGTTAATGTACTTTTTAAGAGCCATTTTGGTGACTATTATTATAACTGTTTAGCTTGTCAGTGCTTTCTCTAACACTAGGGTAAGTTTTTCATTTTGTTGCATACTCTGTTGTCATATCTGGAATGTATTACATTGCCATCTAAAATCGACTGCTTTGGGGACCTGGAGATGATTATGATGTCAGTAATGTTTGGGAAAGAATAATATAAAACAGAAGTTCAAAATGAGGCTTCTCCAGACTTAATGTCAAGAAGGAAAAAAAAAATGTTCATTAGGATGCAACCTGAGATTCACCTCTTGCTTCTTCACCAAAAATATGCACACTTGCAGAATGTGGAATTCTTGCTTGTAAACCACATGCATTGTGGGTATGTTCGTTTTCCCAGCACATTGTGGCAGATGATTTTATTTATCAAATACTGAACATGCTAACTCAAAAGCATGAATTAGAGAGTCAGTCACAGGATTTGACCTTTGGAAGTTCTAAGGACTTTGACTTTACTCTGTTAGCAGAGTTGTCAGTTTTCCTGGAAGTAAGGAAAAACTAAGGAGCAATCTTTTCACTCTGAGGTTTTACCTCAAAGGCCTGGCAAATGGGCCTCTGTATTTCTTCCTGCTGATCAGCTGAAAGATCGTGTTTCTTTTTTTTTCTTCTTTTAATTTTAGTGTTCTATATCTTCCTTTTCAGGACGAGACACCAATGTCTTGGTCTACATCAAAAGAAGGCTAGCAATGTGTGCCAGAAGACTCGGGAGGACCAGGGAAGCAGTGAAAATGATGAGAGATGTGAGTTTGAATTTGTGGTTGGGAACGTAGCAATGAACCTGACTTAGAGAGAGAAGGAGGAGCCCACTGAGTGGCTGTAGCAGAGAATACCAGTCATGGTGTGGTGGTCCCATGGGCATTAGAGCCAGACTGTCTGGAGTCCAGCTGCAGCTCCCCATGTACTAAATGAGTGATCTTGGGCAAGTTACTCAACTTCTTTATGCCTTGTTTCCTCATCTGTAAAAAGAGAATAACAATAACAATCCAATAATCTACATATATGAAAGGCTAAGTGACTGGCTGACCGGCCGGTAGGTATGACACGCACTGACCACCAGGGGGCAGACGCTCAACAAAGGAGCTGCCGAGTGACAGCAACTTTGCAGAGTGTCCTCTTGCACTCTGGGACCCCTTGGGGGATGTCAGGCTGTCGGTTTCGGCCCGATCCCTGTAGGCCAGGACGAGGGACCCCACCTGCTGGAGGAACCCCACTCCACAGACGCCCTTTGACCTCCAGGTGCAGCCAGCGGGGAGGGACCGCTGGAGGTTGGCTCCAGGGCGTGTCAGGCCCCATCTCGCCCTGGCCAGCCACCTTCTAATTAATTTCCTTTCAATGTGCATGAATCTGCACCAGGCCACTAGTAACATAATAAACTACTAATAATAATTACTACAACTTGGAAGTGTTGCAAAGATTAAATGAGATAATACATGCAAAAATTTTTAATAGAGTGACTGGCATATTAAAGAAATCTCAAAGATGTCCTTATTAAACTTTTGAGACTATAGCTGGAAGCCAAGAATGAGATCAGCCATTTTAGTGAACTGACTTTTTTTTTTATGTGTAGTTGTTAGGAAGGTTTGAATAAACTATGGATCAATTTGTTATCCTCAAATTTAATAATATTATGATCTGATTGTATTGTAGTCATTTCAAGCATTTTCCTAGATTCTTGAGGCAGGATACTTTATTGGTAGAGTTACAAAATGAAAGAGAACAAGGGAGGCTGTTATTATGTAATTTAAAATCAAAGCAGTGCTTTTAAGAGAAACCAGTTGATAAACTTTTACTTCTACATTTAAAAAAATAAACACTTTAAATAAAGAAACTAACACTAGTGTGAATTGTATTTATAAACCATTTCCTTTTTAAATACAGTTTCAGAAAACCTTGTCAACAGTTCCTTCTTCTGCTGTCTTCTGGGTTAGGAGACTAGGTAACTGTTCATTATAAAAATGAAAGAACCAAGGGGCCAGGAAGAAGTGGTATCTTCTCCAATCTCTGCTTTGGGGTTTGAGAATCGACTGTGCAGACCTAGTGAGTCTTTTCTCAACTTGTCTCTGGAAAGGCAGTGATTTCTGTGAGTCCCCAGTCTCTGTGGAGGCGAGGCCTGCACTCCATGCCCAAGCCTGGTGATTTCTGCGGGTCATAGCATCTAAGTGAGGTGCGGGTGTGGATTCCAGCTCCTCCTTCAATAGCATTATCGTCCCCAGACCTGAGGATAGGAACAAGAGGAGAGAGATTCTGAAGTGATTTTATTTGACTGAAGGTGATAGATGCACTGCTAAGGGGATCTCTCAGGATTTAATTCTTTCCGTTGACAGAAACATTTAAATAATGTTTGGTATAATGTATAAGTGCTAATGTTAAGAAAAGGAGATTTCTGCATAGATATGAACTTGCCCTCAAGCTTTTTAACTTGCAGAAGTTTCATCCCTTGATATAGCAGAGAAACGCGACCAGTTTCGTCAGCTCTGAAAGAGCTGAGAATTTTATGAAGGACGGGGTCTTTCTCTATCTTAACCTGGCACAGCTGCATCCAGCCTTGAACAGGTGTTTTATATTGATTGTTTTTTCTTAACCCTTAATTAGCCTAGTAGAGGCATGCATGGAAGAACAGATTTTGTTGATTTTCTGTATTAAATGTTCAAGCAACTTATAGGAAAAACAAACTTGGGTGATTTTAATTCCAGTTGTTTTCCATCAGTCTTATTTGGATTATCATCATTTTTAGTATATGCATATAAAATGTCACATGATTAAAAAAATACATCTTTACTATGGTTTAATTTTTATGTAATATTATTTTATACTTACAATTCCATTTACTGACCTAATTCAATATAGATCTTAGGGGAAAGTCTTCGTGCAGTGGAATAAATGTTGGGCAGGAGTCTGAAAACCTGGATGTGAATCTTAGCTTTGTTCTTCACTAGCTTTGTGATTCAGGGCAACTTCCCTTTTCTGGGCTTTTCATTTGTCTTAAGTTAATTGGGCATACTGATTCTCACCTACAAGGGTAATCAAGAGAGCAAATCGTAAACATGCTTACAGTTTTTTCCCTATATTTTCTCCATTATATATGTATGCCTTAATTTGCTTGCTCATTCCACTGATGGGCATTTTGGGATACTTCTGATTTCTTTTTCTTGAGTGAATCAGTCAGACAAGCAATCTCTTTTTTTCCCTACATATATATGCACACATATTTATGTATGTGTGTATCTGTATGTATATGTGTTTGCTTCTTGGGTTACTTTTCTAAAACAGTGTCATATTATTAGAATACCAATGCATGTTGCTTTCTGGCTGGGTTTATGGAGCATCCAGTTGATGTGGCCCTGCTGTTGTAACAGTCCTGTGAAAGACACTGTCAGACACGCTGGAGATGTGTTTTGAAGGGAAATATTCCAAGTGCTCTTCTCTTCAGAAACTCCTGGCACCCAAACGGAGGAAGGGAGTTTGAGGGTCCCTCTCTCTGCTAAAGCTGCAGCTGGTCCCAGCCTTGCAGGAGACAGTTGTTGGCTGGGCCTGACTCCTCTCATGTCACGGGTCATACATAAACAGGGACAACACTGAGGGGTTGGTTCCCTCCTTTAACAACACACACAAAACATCTTGCTGAGAAGCTTCCGCTGTTAAAACAGCACACTGGACTCCAGGCAGCATGCTGATAAAACCTTTAAGCAGGAGGATCTAATTTTTCTTTAACACACTGCCATCCTCTCCCCATATGCATTGGTTGAAACTTTCCTAGAGCAGATTTTAAAGTGGAAATAGAAATGCTAGAGTCAGAATGCCTTCCATATAGAGAATAGACTCTAAAAAAGTTTCTCTGGAATCCCCTTAATGAAGGGAAAACAATTGATGAGAAATCCTGAAAGAGAATGGAAGGAAATTCCTGGAAGTACAGTGGTAGATGATTATGGGTCTAATAAAATATGATACTTAAGTGAAATATTGATGAGGTAAGAACACATAGGTTCCTTTGTGTTCAAGATTCATGGCTTCTCATTTTTTAAAGCAACACACGAATTATTTTTAATTCCCAGGATGTTTTTCCAAAAAAACTCACTTAAATTAGCTTCCTTTTGCAATCAAGAGAATGGAAGCCCCTTACTGAAGGAACGTTTTGGCAGTGGGTACGGCTTTTGAACTTCATGTAAGGTGTTATTATTCCAAATGAAAAGGTTGCATTTTCTGTTTTCTCAAATTTAAGGAACAATCTTTTTGCTTGTTCTCGTTTTTGGTAATTGTGCCTCTTTAATAGTTGGTACATGACACAATTTCTGTTTTCTTTTTAACTTTTACCATTTAGATAGCCTCAAGCTTTTCGTCTATTTTTCCCCCCTGACCTATCTGAGCAGATTTGGAATAGAATTCATAAGACTGACTGGTTTGGACCCTTAGCCATACTCACTCAGAACTGGCATAGATAACTAGTGTGGATGGAGTTGTTTGCCTGTATGAAAGAACCAAAAGCTCCTCAGGTCTAGCGTAAGATTTCTGAGTCTTGGCATAATTGGCATTTTGGGTTGTTGTGGAGGGAAACACTTCGCATTGTAGGATGGTTAACAGTAGTCCCTGGCATCTACTCACTAGATGCCAGTAGCAACCTGCCCCATTGTTGCTACCGAATGTGACAACCAAAAATATTTCCAGACATTGTTAAATGTCCCATTGGGGGCAAAATTGTTCCCCATTAAGAACCACTGGTTTAGAAAAACCTGAAGTGATAAATCTGTTCAAGGCAGACATTGGTTTTCTTCCCTTGTTAGTAGACTGAGCTCCCCCTACTACGGAACAAACCTCTAAAGCAGCGATCACCAACCGGTGGTCTGCGGACCACTGGTGGTCCGTGAGGTTCAAAAGGTTGGCGACCGCTGTTCTAAAGCATCTCTAGACTTGATCAGTTTCTACTAGAACACTGGGATGGTTTGGGGACCTGTTTTGTCTCAGATGGGATTTCTTGAAGAGGAATCCGAAGTATGGAGAGTAAATGAACTAGGAGGTTGTGGTGTGGTTCTGTTTGGAGGGATGGGAGAGAGGAGGATGTGAAAGCTGATGCTTCTTGTGCCTGCTTCCAGATCATTGTCTGCATCTTCTTTGAAAGTTGAAGATAGACTCTCAGACTTTATCACCTGTCTTCCCACCTCTTTGTAGTTTTCTGCAGACCTGAGTCATTCCATCTCATTATTATTTCACTGTCTCTTTCAATATTCTGTCCTCCTGTTTGACACAGATCATCACAACCTTCTAGAAACAAGATTTTTAGGAAACCATGTTCTCTTCATTCTAAAATCTCACAGTCTTCCTGGCTAGATTCTCTTCATTGTCCTGACTTCCAAAATTTGAAGTACCCCTGGCCAGTCTTGAGCCTTCTTTTCAATCTCTGTCTACAACTTTGGAGAACTACATTTGGACTCAGAGTTTTAAATACCATCTAAATGCTAACAAATATTTCTGTAGTGTTTACTGTGTTCTAGGTATTGTTTTCAGTGCTTTACAAATATAAACTCATTTAATTCTCATAACAAGCCTCGACATAGGTCTTGTTGAAGGTAACATAGCTAGTGAGTATTTCTGAGAGTATGGTGTACCAGTCACCTATCTCTGAAGTATCATAGGGTTGATATAGTAATAAAATGGAATAATCTATGCAAAGCCCTTGGCATAGGACTTCATGAATAGTAAATACTCAGTGTTGCTTTTCTTACCATTGTTGTCTAGGATATATTGTTAAGTGAAAAGGAAGGTGTACATATTAGATATAGTTTTAATACATTTTTTCAATTAAAAATAGATGCTGCCCTGGCTGGCTAGCTCAGTTGGTTGGAGCATTGCCCCATACACCAAAAGGTTGGGGGTTTGACTTTCTGTCAGGGCACATACCTAGGTTGCAGGTTCAGTTCCCGGTTAGAGCGCATATAGGAGGCAACCGATCAATGTTTTTCACATTGGCATTTTTCTTTCTCTCTCTCTCTCTCTCTCTCTCTCTCTCTCTCTCTCTCTCTCTCTCTCCCTCCCTCCCTCCCTCCCTCTCTATTTCTCTCCCTTCCTCTCTCTCTAAAAATCAATAACATACTTTGGTAAGGATTAAAAAAAAAGATGCTAATATTGCCAGTAGTTCTCAAACATTTTGGTCTTAGAACCCATTTAAAATTACTAAGGACCCCAAAACTTTTGTACATGTGGGTTTATCTATTGGTACTTATAATTTTATCTAGACACTAGTGGCCTGATGCACAAAATTTGTGCACAGGGGGCGGGCGCAGGGGTTATCCCTCAGCCCAGCCTGCACCCTCTCCAATCTGGGACCCCTTGGGGGATGCCCGACTGCCAGTTTAGGGCCTAAACCGGCAGTCGGACATCCTTCTCGCAATCTGGGACCGCTGGCTCCTAACCACTTATCTGCCTGCCAGCCTGCTCGCCCTCAACTGCCCCCCTGCGAACCTTCTCACCCCAATTGCCCCCCTTGCTGGCCTGATCGCCCCCAACTGCTCCTCCCCCCACTGGCCTGATCGCCCCTAACTGCCCCCCCCCTGCCAGCCTGCTCACCTCCAACTCCTCCCCTTCCCCCCCCCCCCCGCCAGCCTGATCACCCCCAACTGCCCTCCCCTCCTGGCCTGATTGCCCCTAACCGCTCCGCCTCTGCCTCGGCCGCCACCATGGCTTTTGTCCGGAAGGTCTCCCGGTCTAATTAGCATATTACCCTTTTATTAGTATAGATATTTACATTTATCAACTAAAACAAGTTTAAAAATATTTATTCACTTCAAAATAACAATTATAAATACATGTTAACACAAATAACATTTTAATGAAAAGTGACTGTGTTTCAAACAGAAAAGTTTATGAGAAGAGTGACATTGTTTTCCCACTTTCGTAAATTTTTAGTGTCCAGCTGAATAGGAGACAGCTGGAGTCTCATATTCGCTCTACATTTAGTCTTCTGAGGTATCAGCCAGCATGTGGCCTGTGTACTCATGACCGGATGAGAGTGAAAAAGTCAAAAAACATATTATGCAAATATTTTTGACTTAAGGATCCCCTGAAAAGGTGTCAGGAACCGCTTGACTATACTTTGAGAGCCACTGTATAAACATAAGAAAAAATTGAAATAGAGAGAAAATTGTTAGCAGTAAGATTATAGCTATTGATCGATCTGTTTTATGAATGTATGTAATATTAAAATATTAAATTGAGCATGTTATTCTTATTTTCTCATGATGACAAAAATAAAACTTAAAAACAATATCTGAAACCACTTTCAAAAAAGAAAAATGGTGGATGTAAAAAAGGTAAAAATGGGGTAGACACAAGGAAATGCAGATATTAAAGAAAAAATCCACCCACCTAAATTTAGCTTAAAGCCAACCTGTGATTTGTGTATGACCAGGTGTATTCATTTCCTAGGGCTGTGGTAGGAAGGTATCACGAACTGGGTGACTTATATAACAGAAATTCGTTCTCTCACCATTCTGGGGACCAGTAGTCCAGAGCCCAGGGTGAGCTGGGCCACACAGCCTTCCTCTGAAGGCTCTAGGAAAGCATCTTCTCTTGCCAGCAGTCCTTGGCACTCCTTGACTTGTAGGTGCATTACTTCACATGGCGGCCCTCCCCCCTCCGCCCCGTCTCCACCCCCCCCCGCCCCCCCGTGTACCTGTATCTCGGTGTCCAGATTTTCATCTTTCCATAAGGACACCACTCATATTGGATTTAGAATTGGACTTATGATCTCATCTTAACTTGATTATGGCCACAAAGACCCTATTTCCAAATAAGGTCACATTCACAGGCACCAAGGGTTAGGATGTTAATATATCTTTTTAGAGGACACAATTCAACCCACAGCATCAGATCCTATATAAAAATATAGATACTCTGTATAAACTCCCTTTTTCTAAAACTTTATTACATGTATCAACTAAAGGCATGTTCTATATGCCTTTGACGGTGTCAAACCCATGCTCAGCCTCACTGGTAAAGATGATAAATCTATATGCCATAGCTCTGATTCACCAATTCAATTTTTTTTTATACTGTTATGGTATTTGTTTTTCTTCAGGATGACTCTCCAACCAACTGAGCCACTTGGCTAAGGCAGCATCTATTATTATTATTATTAAATATATTTTTATTGATTTCAGAGATGAAGGAAGAGAGAGATAGAAACATCAATGATGAGAGAGATTCATTTTGATCAGCTGCCTCCTGCATGCCCCACACTGGGGATTGAGCCTATAACCCAGACATGTGCCCTGACTGGGAATTGAACTGTGACCTCCAGGTTCAGAGGTCAACTCTCAACCACCGAGCCACACAGGCCAGGTTATTTTTAATTGAAAAATGTAAAAATCTAATCATCCTTCTTGTCTTGTGTTCTCAGTTATGGCTCTTTGTAAAAATGGAGAAAACTACAATGACCTCATCCTTGGGCTTGGATCCTTCCTGCATCCTCAGCATTTTCTCTAGTTCAGTTTTTGTCATCAGTAAGTTACATGGGTATTAATTACCAAGTGCCAGACATTTATTAAGAAGTTTACATAGACCATTTCATTTAATTTACACACACCATGGATATCCTACTAAATTACAGAAATAATTTATATTCATTGTAACAAGTCAAAAAAGAAGTTATGATATATATCCCCTCCACTCCTACCATGCTCTCATTGAAGTAACCAACACTCGTCATTCAATATATATTTTTCTACCCCCTTTTCTTTCTTCCTACAAATACATACCTAATCATGTAAGGATTTTGAGCAGAGTTGATTTGTATCTTACCCACGTTTCCATACGAGAACTAAGCTTTCATGGGGATACTTAATACTCGAGCATCTTCTGTGGGGCTCCCTCACTAAAGAAAACATGTAAGTTTTGAGATAACATAGTACCATTTCTCCTGACCTCTTTTTTCACAGTTATTCCTATATTCAGTGTTTATCTCAAATCACTTACTCATGTGATCCCTTCATTAAGGAGAGATTAGGGCTAAATGAATAGAGAGAGACAGGTTTTTTGAGCTGAATTTTTAAAGCATACAAAAGGATAATTGAAGTTCACTAGATTTAGAGCTTCTTGAATGCTGGTATGATATTTGTTTTTTTGCACAGTACCTTGTACATAGACACAGTAAAAAAATATTTGAATTGGTGAATCAAAATTATGGCATACAAATTCCCAGTTAGAGCTTTGTACCTGTGACCTTTGATTCCCAGCTTCTTGTTGAGTATGACACTTCTTTGTTACTGGTTTAATTATACTAATTTTCTACCTTCATTATAAATGGTAACATTTATTTTTAAAATAATGTAAATTAAAAGGACCCCAATTACCTCCAATTTTCCATTATCCCAGCAGTGCTACAGTGAACACCCTTATAGACATGTGAGAGGCTTTCTCTACGGTGTATGCCTGGGAGTAAGATTGCTGGGTATTAGAGCATGTGCATGTTTGATTGCAGTATGTCTGGAGAGGACACTCTCCAGAATGGCTGCTTATGATTGTGTAAATTTTCGTCACTGATACATGACTATTCCCATGTTTCTCTGTATTAGGCTGTTTTGAGACTGTCCTTGTTGCATATAGCTTTTCATAATGTTATTCCATAATTTAAAAATACTTTTATTTTTTTCCTCCCTTTCATTTTATATTCTGTTTATTTGCCTTTTTGTTTATTTTTCTCTGATTAATCTTGCCAGAGGAATGTCTATTTTATTAATCTTTTCAAAAGAGCTAGGATTTGATTTAGTTTATTTTCTCAACTTTTCCCCAGCGTTTTCTGCCCATATAGTACAATTTTGTTTCTTCTCCTTCTCCTCTATTATGTTTTTTTTTATTACCAATTTCTTAAGTTGAACAGTTAGCTCCATTTGATTCTTAGTATTTCTTCACTGCCTTGTATTTTCATCTTGCCCTATATATTATATTTTTGCCCCTTGTCAATAATTTTTACATCATGCTTAGAGAACAAAGATCATGTATTTATATAGAGAGAATTTGTGGAAGCTTCCTTTGAGGCCTAGTACATAGTTAGTTTTCATAAAAGTTATATCTGTGCTCGAAAGTAATATGGTCCCTGTTGGTTATCAAAGTTTATATTATTTGCTAGTTTGAGCTTATTAACCATGTTGTTCAAATCTTCTGTATCTTAGCTTATTTTGTCTGCTTGCTCTTTCAGTGTTTGAGAGGGATATGATAGAATATTCACTTCCAATGGTTTATTTATCTGATTTTTTCCATGTTCCATTAATTATTGCTTCATATATTTTGAGGGTATATTGTCAGAAGCATTTATGCTGATGATTATTCTGATGATATATAATACCCTTTGTCCCCATTTTTCTGCCTGGATTTTCTTTTTAACCTGTATTAATAAGATGGGCTACTCTAGCTTATTTGGATTGATATTTGCCTGGTATATTAATTTTCAGATTTTATGACCAAACTTTCTATAATTTATTTATTTATAAATAATATTTACTTATTAAATTGATTGGGGTACCATTGGTCAACATGAACATATAGGTTTCAGGTATGGGTTTCTATGTTACAAGATCTGTATATTGCACCATGTGCCCACCACCCAAAGTCAAATCTCCTGTCTCCTTATTTTAGGATCCACTCTCCCTCCTATCCACTTCCCTCTGGCAACACCACACTGCTGTTTGTGTTCATGAGTGTTAGTTTTATATCCCACATATAAGTGAAATCATATGGTTTTTAGCTTTTTCTGACTGACGTATTTCACATAGCATAATGTTCTCAAGGCCCATCCATGTTGTTGCAAATAGTGCTCTTTTATCCTTTCTTATGGCTGAGTAGTATTCCATTGTGTATATGGACCACATCTTCTTTATCTAGTCCTCTATTGCAGGACACTTAGGTTGTTTCCATGTCTTGACCACTGTGAATAATGCTGCAATGAACAAAGAGGTGCATATATCTTTGCGAAAACATGATTTTGAGTTCTTCAGG
Source organism: Cnephaeus nilssonii (assembly GCF_951640355.1). Classification (NCBI taxonomy): domain Eukaryota; kingdom Metazoa; phylum Chordata; class Mammalia; order Chiroptera; family Vespertilionidae; genus Cnephaeus; species Cnephaeus nilssonii. The sequence continues at coordinate 71,585,150 of NC_137083.1, read as the reverse complement.
TATATACCCAGGAGAGGAATTGTTGGGTTATATGGTAGTTCTATTCTTAATTTTCAGGAATTTCCAGGCTGCTTTCCATAGTGGTTGTAGCAGCCTATATTCCCACCAGCAGTGAATGAGGGTTCCCTTTTTTTCACAACCTCTCCAACACTTGTTATTGCTTGTCTTGTTGATAATGGCCATTCTAATAGGTATAAGGTGGTATCTCATTATAGTTTTGATTTGCATTTCCCTAATTGTCAGTGAGGTTGAACATCTTTTCATATACCTATATGTCTTCTTGGGAGAGGTGTATTTTCAGGTCCTCTGCCCACTTTTTTTAAAAAAAATTTTTTTTATTGATTTCAGAGAGGAAGGGTGAGGGAGAGAGAGAGAGAAACATCAATGATGAGAAAGAATCATTAATCAGCTGCCTCCTGCACTCCCCCAACTAGAGATTGAGCGTGCAACCTGGGCATGTGCCCTTGACTGGAATAAAAGTTGGGACCCTTCAGTCTGCAGGCCGACGCTCTGTCTACTGAGCCAAACCGGCTAGGGCCTCTGCCCACTTTTTGATTGGATTATTTGTTTGGTGTTGAGTTTTATGAGTTCTTTATATATTTTGGAAATTAAACCTTTGTCAGAGCTACTGTTTGCAAATATCACCTCCCATCTGGTTGGTTGCCTCTTTGCTTTGTTGACAGTTTCTTTTGCTGTGCAGAAGCTTCTTAGTTTGATATAGTCCCATTCATTTATTTTTGCCTTTACTTCCCTTGCCTTTGGAGTCAAGTTCACAAAATGTTCTCTACTATCAAGATCCATAAGTTTGGTACCTATATTTTCTTCTATGTAACTTACTGTTTTGGATCTTACATTTAGGTCTTTGATCCATTTTGAATTAATTTTTGTACTTGGGGACAAACTGTAATCCAGATTCATTTGTTTGCATGTGGCTTCCCAGTTTTCCCAGCACCATTTATTGAAGAGACTATCTTTACTTCATTGTGTGTTTCTGGCTCCTTTGTCGAAATTATCTGTCCATATACATGTGGTCTTATAGCTGGGCTCTCTATTCTGTTCCATTGATCTGTGTGTCTGTTTCTCTGCCAATACCATGCTGTTTTGATTATTGTAGCTCTGCAGTATAATTTTAACTCAGGTAGTGTGATACCTCCAGCTTCATTCTTTTTTCTCAGGATTGCTTTGGGGTCCTTTGTGGTTCCATACAAATATGATGATTTCTCATTCTTTTTTCTTAAAAAAAAAATGACATTGGGATTTTGATGGGGGATTGTATTAAATCTGTATAATGTTTTTGGTAATATGGCCATTTTAACTATGTTGGTTCTTCCAAACCATGAACATGGGTAGTTTCCCATTTTGTTTTGTCTTTTTTAATCTCTTTTAATAATGCTTTGTAATTTTCAGTATATAGGTCTTTCACATTCTTTGTTAAATTTATTCCTAGGTATTTTATTCTTTTGGTTGCAATTGCATTTCTTTCTCTAAAGTTTTGTTGTTAGTATACTGGAAGACAATGGATTTTTGCACATAGATTTTGTATCCTGAAACTTGACTGTATTTGTTTAATGTTTCTAAAAGTTTTTTTATAGAATCTTTAGGGTTTTCTTTATATAGAATCATGTATTTGGCAAAAAGTGACAGTTTGACTTCTTCTTTCCCTGTTTGGATGCCTTTTATTTCTTCTTCTTGTCTTACTGCTCTGGCTAGGTCAGACTTCCAGCACTGTATTGAGTAAGAGTGGTGAGAGTGAATAGCCTTCTCTTGTTCCTGATATTAGAGGAGAGTCTTTCTATTTTTCAGCATTGAGTATGATATTAGCTGAGGGTTTATCATATATGGCCTTTATTATGTTGAGGTACTTTCCTCCTATTCCTGTTTTATTGAGTGTTGTAATCATAAATGGATGTTGTATCTTATCAAATGCTTTTTCTGCATCTACTGATAAGATCATATGATTTTTATCCTTTGTTAATGTGGTGAATTATGTAATTGATTTGTGTATATTGAACCATCCTTGTGCCCCTGGAATGAACCCCACTTGATCATGATGTATTATTTTTTTGGATGTACTGTTGTATTCGATTTGCTAGTATTTTGTTTAGGATTTTTGCATCTGTATTCATTAGAGATATTGGTCTGTAGTTTCTTTATTGTGTTATCTTTACCAGGTTTTGGTATCAGAGTTACATTGGCCTCATAGAATGTGTTAGGAAGTATTGCCTCTTCTTCAAATTTTTTTGAAAAGTTTGACAAGGATAGGTTTTAAATCTTCTTTGAACACCTGGTAGAATGCACTGGTAAAGCCATCTGGTCTTGGACTTTTGTTTTTGGGGAGTTTTTTTATGGTTGTTTCAATTTCTTCACTGCTTATCAGTCTATTTAGATCTTCCAATTCTTCATGATTTAGTCTAGGAAGATTATATTTCTAGGAACTTATCCATTTCTTCTAGGTTATTGAATATTCTAGTATGACCCTTTGTATATCTGTGATATCTGTGGTGACTTCTCTCACATTTTTTATTTTGTTTATAGGATAGTTTCCCTTTTTTCCTTAGTGAGTCAAGCCAGGAGTTTGTCAATTTTATTAATCTTTTCAAAGAACCAGCTCTTTGTTTTATTGATTTTTTGTTGTATAATATTTTTGTTCTACATTTCATTCTGCTCTAATTTTTATTATTTTCTTTCTTCTGCTGACTTTGGGTTGCTTTTGTTTTTCTTTTTCTAGTACTTTAGGATATGATGTTAGGTTGTTTACTTGGAATTTCTCTTGTTTCTTGAGATAGGCCTGTAACAATAAAAACTTCCCTCTTGTTACTGCTTTCGCTGCATCTCAGAGGTTTTAATATGTTGTATTGTCATTCTCATTTGTGTCTATATATATTTTTATCTCATCTTTTATTTCTTCTTTGACCCAGTCATTTTTTAGTAGTATGTTGTTTAACCTCCACGTATTTGTGGGTTTCTTTACTTCCTTTTTACAATTGATTTCTAATTTTAAGGCATCATGGTCAAAGAATATGCTTGGATTCAATCTTCTTGAATTTGTTGATGCTAGTTTTTTGATCCAACATATGGTCTATCCTTGACAATGTTCCATGTGCCCTGGAGAAGAATGTATAATCTGATGTTCTGGGATGAAAGGTTCTATAAATGTCAATTATGTCCATTTGGTCTAGTGTTTCATTTAAGGCTGATATTTCTTTATTGCTGTCCTGTTTGGTTGATCTGTCTAGAGCTGTATTGGAGTATTAAGGTCTCCAACTATAATTGTGTTTTGTTTTGTTTTTTAAATATATTTTATTGATTTTTTACAGAGAGGAAGGGTGAAGGATAGAGAGTTAGAAACATCGATGAGAAAGAAACATTGATCAGCTGCCTCCTGCACACCCCCTACTGGGGATGTGCCCGCAACCAAGGTACATGCCCTTGACCAGAATCGAACCTGGGACCATTCATTCAGCAGGCCGACGCTCTATCCACTGAGCCAAACCAGTTAGGGCTATGATTGTGTTTTGATCTATTTCTCCCTTTAGTTCTGTGAGTAGCTGTTTAATATATTTTGGTGCTCCCTGGTTGGGTGCATATATATATATACTAGGGGCCCGGTGCACGAAATTCGTGCACTGGGGTTGGGGGTCCCTCAGCCCAACCTGCCCCCTCTCACATACTGGGTGCCCTCAGGGGATGTCCTACTGATGGCTTAGGCCCGCTCCCCACGCTCCTTTGTGGGAGGCAACCGGGCTGATCAGGGGAAGGCACCAGCCCCATCACCCCGCTGCTGCAGCCACTGCCAGTCACCACAGCCACCAAGGTGTTTTCATCAACACGGACTCCAGTCCCTTCACCAAGAAAAAATGACAACTTTCTTTAGGCATTTTCAAGATGTGTCTTTCATAGGATATGCTTTTTTTTTTTAATCCTCACCTGAGGGTATGTTCCCATTGATTTTTAGAGTGTGGAAGAGAGAGGGAGAGACAGAGAGAAACATCAATGTGAGAGGGACACTTTGATTGGTTGCCTCCTGTATGAGCCCTGACCATGGGCGCCAGGCTGGGGGGCATGCAGGGACCCCTGGGCCGCACGCAGCGGTGGCCGCCAAGGGTCTCCACACACTCCAGAGGCCAGCAGCCAGCCCCCCATCATGGGCGCCAGGCTGGGGGCGTGGACCAAAACTGCCTCTTGGTGCTGGAGCATTCCCAAGCGGCTGGGGGCACTATGGTGACAAGGGGATGTTTCCGCCCCACCCCGCCCCCAGCCCCTTGGCTCCTGCACCTATAGGCTCAAAGTGGCCAGGGGGCATTCTGGGAACCTGCCGCTCAGGACCTAAGCGCGGGCCTACAGGCTCTGATCAGCCTGGGTCCGGAGGATGTTTATGGGACCCAGGCCGCTCAGGACCTAAGCGCAGGCCTACAGGATCTGAGAGGCTTGGGTCTGAAGGATGTTTCCCAGAACCCAGACTGCTGCAAGTGTTTGGGGGCGGGAACATTCCCGCATCGCTATGGCGACGTGGGAATGTTCCCGCCCCGCCAAGGCTCCCAGTGGCCCGGGGGCGTTCTGGGGCCCCTGCCGCTCAGGACCTAAGCGCGGGCCTACAGGCTCTGAGCGGCTTAGGTCCCAGACCCCAGACTGCTGCAAGTGTTGGGGGCGGGAACATTCCCGCGTCGCTATGGTGACACGGGAATGTTCCCGCCCCGCCAAGGCTCCCAGTGGCCAGGAGGCGTTCTGGGGCCCCTGCCGCTCAGGACCTAAGCGCGGGCCTACAGGCTCTGAGCAGCCTGGGTCCGGAGGACGTTTACGGGACCCAGGCTGCTCAGCGCCCGCATATGCAAAGTAACCGCCATCTTGTTCACTCTGATTGGCTGTGGGCGTAGCGAAGGTGCGGTCAATTTGCATGTTTGTCTATTATTAGGTTAGATGTTAAGATGTTTTCTTGATGCAGTGTTTCCTTTATCATTATAAAGTGTCCATTTTTGTCTCTTGTTATCTTTAAATCCATTTTGTCAGACATAAGTATGGCTACACCTGCTTTTTTTGGGTGTTATTTGCTTGGAGAATCATTTTCCACCCTTTTACTTAGAATCCACCTTTGTCTTTGCAGCTTAGATGTGTCTGTTGTAGGCAGCATATGGTTGGGTTTTGTTTTTTAATTCACTCTGCTACTCTGTGCCTCTTTATTGGTGAATTCAGACCATTTACATTTAGGGTAGTTATTGATGTATGAGGATTTCCTATGGCCATTTTATCTTCTATTTTCCAGTAGCCTGTGCCTCCATTGGTCCTTTTCCTTTATATTCCTGTCTGTTGTTTTTGTTTGGTCGTATTCCATACATATTTCCTCTGTTTCCTATTTTTTTAAAGCTATATGTTTTGGTTTGGGGGTTTTTGTGTGTGGTTACCATTATGTTTATAAAAAATGAAGTTGCATATATACCGTAGTTTTTTCCCTTTTGAGTGCATCTGATACTTGTTTTTAGAAAATTGTATTTTAATTGTTCCTCCAAACCAAACATTGTGCCCTTTGGCCTGAAATGATAGATATCTGGGTTGATGCAGAGTCAGGTGTTGTTGGGTGAGTGAAATAGAAAGACTGGGATGCCAGGAACATGAGGGATAGTCAAGGAAGTGGTAAGGTGATGTGCCATGAACACTAGGTCAGAGAAGGGAGGGGAGGAGGGAAGAGAAGAAGGAATGATGGATTTATTTTCTAAAAACAAGTATCTTTTGAGTGCCTACAAGGAGTTCTAGGCACTAAGTATAGTAGACAACAAGACAGACAACAACTGTGGCTGTAATGGGGAGAGGGGCCTTGGACGATAGTTTCAGACCGTGGTAAGTACTATGAAGGAACTATAAAAGCTGCTGTGATACAGGGTAGCTGGGTCAGGGCCAATTTAGATAATTACTCTAGGAGGGTATCCATGAGGAGGTAACATTATTGCTGAGACCTCAAGTGTCTGAATATCAGGGGATGATTTTACAGAATAAGAGCTAATGCAGAAACCCTGAAACTGGAGAGAATCTAGTATGTAAAGAGAAGATCAGAATGAGATGAATTTGAAAAGGCAGGTGGGAGATGTGTCATTTAGGACTTTGAAGGAAATAGTGAGGCATCTATATTTCATTCTTAGTACTGGGGAATTCATTGATGTGAAACAGGAGGGATGTGATCTAACTTACATTTTTATAAGATTACTGGTACATTGTTGAGAATGGAGGACAAGAATGGAAACAGGTGAGCATTTATAGTAGTAATGCAGGCAGGAACTGATGAAGGTGTGGAATTGGGGGTGGCAGTGAGAAGTGGATGGATTTGAGACATATTTGGACATAGAATCAACAGGATTTGACTATTGTAAATTATATTGGCTTTACCTTTAAATGTGTATTTAAAATCTACCACTTCTTACTGTGTCCACAGCCAGCCTCTTGATCTAAAACCATCATTATCTCAACTTGGGTTGTAATAACCTTCCAACTGGTCTGACACTTCTACTCTTGCCCCTTGCATCTACTCTCCACAGAGGAGCGAGAGTGAGCCATTTAAAACATAAGTTAGATCATGCCATTCTTTGGCTTAAAACTGTCCAGTAGTCTCTCGTCTCACAATTTAAGCTAAAAGTGGCCTATACAGCTCTAGGTATTCCAGCCCTTCTTTCTAACACATGTTCACTGTGCTCCAACCACACTGGCCTTGCTATTTGTTGAACCTGCAAGAGTCACTCCCACCTCAGGATCTTTGCACTCGCTGGAACCCTTTCGTGAATGTTTTTCTTCCAGACATTCTGGGGACACACTCCCTCATCTGCTTCAGTTTCTGCTTAAATGTTATCTTTACGATATGCCTTCCCTAGCCCACCTTCACTGACAGCTCTGTGTAAAATTGCATCTGCCTGCCACGTCCATATTCCCTAACATCATTTCCTCTTTATTTATTCTCCTTGGAGCTAGTCACCACCTGACAGTCTGTGTATTTACTTACCTGCTTATTTTCTTTCTTCACTAGAATGTCACTTTCAGGTGGGAAAGAATTTTTAAGAAATCTGTTTACTACTTTTATCTCAGTAGAACAGTGCCAGGAACATATTAGCTTCTCAAGAACCAGTTGAATAATGAATTACAGAATGGATTGGATGTAAAAAGAAATAGAAATTATAGAGAAGGAGAAAAAATGGCAGCCAAAGAGGCAGACCTCCTGCCAGGGCCAGACTGGAAAAAAAACTAAATTAGAGGACATTCACCTGGGCTTACTAACTGAGGTCCAGCTGAGGAGGAGACTTATATCAAGAAAGGACAGAAAACACCTGGAGACCGGTCGGAAGGGTGAGGTTGGAACTGACCCAGCTCCCAGGGGTGCCAGGCCGAGAATGAGGAGGGAGATCCCGGCTACGGGAGGGTCTGTTCCCTCAGAAGATAGAGGCCCGGAACCCAGGCTGGGCTCCACAGCTCGGAGCACCAGAGCCGAGACCAGTGCCACATAACATCCAGGCATGAAAAGCGGCAGGCCTGCCGGCCACGGTGGAGTCTGGAGCTGGTAGATTGAAGCCTGCTGGAGAGAAAGCCAGCCACAGTTTCCATTCTTTCTTTTTTGAAACCCAGAGCACAGTTTTCATTTGCAGCTACTCACCTAAGGATTTGGTGTAGGGAGGGAGGTGTGGACTTCAGGTACCTAAGGAGAGGCTGGGGTGGGAAGCATTGTGGGGAGACGTGAGCAGCCAGGAGTCTTTGGTCCTGGGTCCCCAAACCAAAACGGCCATTTTTTTCATGAAGAGGAGCCAGCTGCTCCCAGTAGCCAGAGGGCAGAAAAAGGAAAAACCCTGCCTTAGGTGATACAGCCTGTCCTACCTTAGGATCCCTGCATGTCACACCCTGCGTTTTGACCTTTTCATGGGGAACAAAAGCAGAGGCCAAGCCTACAGGTTTGAACAGTCTCATGAGCTTCAGTGACTGGATTGGCAGAGGGGCTGTCCACCCCACTATCCTGGGAACCAGACTGGTATAATGCCCGCACTAGAGAGATGATGAAAACTCCAGGTTTCCAGGTTTCCAGCCGACCCCCTGGTCTCCATACAAGGATCTCTTTCAGCTGAGGGCAGAGTAATATTTTGAGCCACTTGCAGAGGAGTAGCTCTGGGACAGTGCAACACACCCACCACATTCCCTGAAAGCTAAATAGTCGTCACCCCCCCCCCCCAAAAAAAAAACACACAAAAAAATCACCCCAAAAACTAACCCTTTCAGTAACAGACCTTTGAGTGATTAAGATTGACAGCTGGCTAGCAGGCAAAGGTGGGCAGAGGTGAAGCCTGGGGAATAGGGTAACTTTGCTGACCCAACCCTGGGCCCCATGCTGTTAACAAACCTACTTTACAGGGCAGATGGCCCCTCCTGCTTACAGCCAAGGCCTGTGGAGACAGACACAAATGGTGGATCACTTGGAGCTTCAAGCAGGCTGCTGAAAGCCAAAGGAGCACAGTTCCTGACAATGGTTAGCACTTAAGTACCTCACAAGAATCCAGAATTGGCAGACAGAACAGAAGAGTAGGACTCAAAGGGAGCCCCATGGGACACTAAACTCTGCTGAAATGAATGCCACTTTACTTTTTATTTTATTTTCTCTTTTATTTATTTTATTTTTTCTTTCTTTCCCCCCTGTTTTAAATCTTCTTTATCTATCTGCTTTATTGATTTGTTATTATGCTAGTCTCTGTTGTTTTGTTCATATATCTAATTTTCCTGTGCCCCTTTCCTACCAATTTTGTTTAATTTTTTTCACTACTCAATTTTATTTTCTCTTTTCTTTCTCTTTCCTTTTTCTTCTGCTTTCTCATCTTTTTTCCTTTTCAAAAATTTCATTTCATTTCTTCCTCTTTTATTTTAAACCATTTTCCTTCCCTAATTCTTTATTCTGATTTTCTTTATTTCAGCTCTGCATCTACATATTCCATCCCCCTTTTTGTTGTTTTTTGTTTGTACTTTTTTGTTTGTTTGTTTGTTTTGTTTTCTGATATTTCTTTTTTTCTATCATTCTTGCTCTCTTTTCTCTTTCCTAATTCTCTCTTCTATAGGGTTATTTTTGTTGGTGCTGTAGGGGTCTTGTGTATGATTTTCTTTTGTTTTGTATTTTGCTGTGTTGTATTTTGTTCCCTTCAGTCAGCACCTCCACAAAAGCACGCATGACGTAGTCAGGAGTAAGCCACATAGTTAGCCAGCCTGAGAGGAGACTCCTTCCACGAATGGGACAATACCATTCAACACCAGGAGAACCCAAATAACTCAAGTAAGGGGCTTTGCTAGAGAACCCAGCTTGGGAGACCTAAGACTGCACCACTGGGTCCCACAAAAACATCTACTACATAAGACCACTCCACAAAGTCTGGGAGGCATAGCAGTTTGATCTAATATACAGAAACAAAAACAAAGAGACAGCATAAAGGGGACGACAATAAGACAACCCCCAAATGAAAGAAAAGGAGGAATCACCAGGAAAGGAACTACATGAAATGGAGGTAAAGAATTTGTCAGATGAAGAATTCAAAGTAATGGTAATAAGGGTGCTCAAACAATTCAGTGAGAACTACAAGCAACTTAATGAGAATTATAGGGGTCTCAGTGAGAGCTACACCAACATGAAAAGAAAGCTTGAAACAATAAATAAAAATTCGTTGGAAATGAGGAATGACATAGCTGAAATAAAGAACTCCCTGGAAGATTCAACAGTAGACTAGAAAAAGCTGAGGACTGACTCAGTGAATTAGAAGACAAGGTAGGAAAAAACACCCATTCAGAGCAGAAAATGGAAAAAAAAATTTTTAAAGCAGGAAGAGAGTCTAAGGGAGCTTTGGGACAACATGAAACATAACAACATTCGAATTATAGGGGTACCAGAAAGAGAAGAATCCAAGCAAGGAATAGAAAACCTGTTTGAAGAAATAATGGCAGAAGATTTCCCTAACCTGGTGAAGGAAAAAGTTACTTAAGTTCAGGAAACAGAGTCCCAATCAAGATGAACCCCAAAAGACCAACATCTAGGCACATAGTAATTAAAATGGCAAACATTAAAGGCAAATAAAGAATCTTAAAGGCTGCAAGAGATAGAAAGTTACCGACAAGGGAGCTCCCATTAGACTGTCAGCTGACTTCTCAATAGAAACACTTCAGGCCAGAAGGGAATGAAAACCCAGGGACTGAACCCAAGATTACTATATTCAGCAGGGTTAGCATTCAAAATGGAGGGTAAAATAAAGAGCTTAGCAGATTTAAAAAAAAAAAAAAGGTTAAAAGAGTTTATTAACACACCACATCAGCACTGCAAGAAATGCTAAAGGGAGTGTTGTAAGAAAAAGAAGTAGAGAGAAAGAGAAGGACACAGGTAAAAAGAATAAGAATGGCAATAAAGAAGTACTTAATAATAACCTGAATTGTAAATATATTAAATCCTCCAATCAAAATACATAGGTTAGCTGAATGGATGCATGATATTGTACATAGAAAAAGCCTAAAGATTCCATAAAAACTGCTATCTATAATAATAAAAGGATAATATGCTAATTAGACTGGACATCTTCCAGATGTCATTCTGGATGTCCTTCCTGATGAAACTGGAGCTAGAGGGAAGCCGGTCCAGTCCCAGGTGCCTGCGGGCAGCCCAAGGGAAGCCAGTCTGGGTCCCAGGTGCCTGCTTGCAGCCGGAGGAGGGAAGCCCGGGTCCCAGGTGCCAGAGGGAAGCTGGTACCGGCAGCCAGGGGAAGGAAGGCCTATTCTTGCACGAATATTCGTGCATCAGGCCTCTAGTATTTAATAAATGAAATCGGCAATGTAGCCAGATACAAAATTGACACCCGGAAATGAACTCACAGAAAGAGAAACTAATAATGTAGCCAGATACAAAATTGACACCAATAATGAACTCACAGAAAGAGAAACTAATAAAACAATCCCATTTATCATTGCAACAAGAAAATTAAGATATTTAGGAATAAACTTAACCAAGGAGGTAAAAGACCTGTATTCGGAACACTACAGAATATTGAAAAAAGAGATAGAGGAAGATATAAACAAGTTGAAGAATATACCGTGTACATGAATTGGTAGAATCAACATCATTAAAATGTCCATACTACCCAAAGCAATCTACAGATTCAGTGCAATCCCTATTAAAATACCAACAGCATATTTCACAGACCTAGAACAAACACTCAAAAAATTTATATGGAACCAAAAAAGACTGCAAATAGCTGCAGCAATCTTGAGAAAGAAGAACAAAGTTGGAGGAATCACAATACAAGATACCAAGTTATACTACAAAGCCACTGTACTCAAAACAGCCTGGTACTGGCACCAGACTAGGCATATACTAGTAGATCAGTGGAACAGAACAGAGAACCCAGAAATCAACCCAAGCCATTATGTTCAATTAATATTGGACATGAAGACAAGGATATACAGTGAAGTAATGACAGTCTCTTCAATAAATGGTGTTGGGAAGATTGGATAGGTACATGCAAAAATTTAAACTAGACCACCAACTTATACCGCATGCAAGAGTAAATTCAAAATGTATGAAAGACTTAATTGTTTAAGTCATGAAACCATAAAAATCTTAGAAGAAACCATAGGCAGCAAAAGCTAAGACATCTCTCGTAGCAATATGTTTGCCAATACATCTCCTAGGGCAAAGGAAACTAAGGAGAAAATAAACAGATGGAACTACATAAAAATAAAAAGCTTCTGCATAGCAAAACAAACCATCAACAAAATGAAAAAAGAGCCCACTGTATGGGAGGACACATTTGCCAATGATACATCCAATAAGGGGTTAATTTCCAATGTATAAAAGGAACTCACAGAACTTAACAAAAGGAAGACAATCTAATTAAAAACTGGGCAAAAGGCCTAAATAGACACTTCTCCAAAGTGGACATACAGAAGGCAAGAGACATATGAAAAATGCTCAAAGTCACTAATCATCAGAGAGATGCATATTAAAACAACAATGAGGTTTAAAACATCCTCACCTGTTAGAATGGCTATCATCAACAAATCATCAAATGACAAGTGTTGGTGAGGATGTGGAGAAAAGGGAAACCTAGTTCATGGCTGGTGGGAATGCAGACTGGAGCAGCCACTGTAGAAAACAATATGGTGTTCCTTCAAAAAATTAAAAATGGATCTGCCATTTGACCCAGTGATCCCACTTCTAGGAATATATCCTAAGAAATCAGAAACACCAATCAGAAAGAATATATGCACTCCTATGTTCATAGCAGCTCAATTTACAAGAGCTAAGATCTGGAAACAGCCTAAGTGTCCATCAATAGATGATTGGATAAAAATAAAACAGTGGTACATTTACACAATGGAATACTATGTAGCTGTAAAAATGCAAGAATCTTACCATTTGCAACGGCATGGATGGACATGATGAGTATTATGTTAAATGAAATAAGCCAGTTGGAGAAAGATAAGTATCACATGATCACACTCATATGTGGAATCTAATGAGCAAAATAAACTGATGAACAAAATAGATCTAGAGAGGTAGAAGCATTTAACAGGCTGATGAATTTCAGAGGGAAGGTGGGGGTTGGTGGGTGGGCGTGGATTAACTGGGAAACTTACATGCATACTAGGAGCCCAGCACTCAATTCGAAATCGTGCGGCGCCGCCCACCCTTGAGTTGTGGGTCTGGCCCTGCCTCACTCCCTGGGCCCCACAGCAGCCGTGGCCACTGCTGATCAGGCCCTCCCCCAGCACTGCGCGCAACCTCCTCCTGTCTGGTTGACCCGTTATGGCATCCTGGTTAATTAGCATATTTCTCTATTATATATATATATATATATATATATATATATATATATATATATATATATATATATATGTATATAGATATGCATAGCCCATGGACACAGACAATAGAGTGATTAAGACCTGGGAGGATTGGGTGTGGGGTTGGGGGGAGTCTGTGGCAGAAAAACAAACAAAGGGATCATCTGCAATACTTTCAACAATAAAGATAAATTAAAAAAATAAAAATACATAATATTAAAAAAACAAAATAAAGAAATTATATAATCAAGGAAACCTAAGAGTCCACTGGTTTCTTGCCTAAGCTTCTTGACGATGGTCATACCATTTTCGAAAAGGAGAACAAGGAGGGAGCAGGTTTTCATTGTAAAGTAGGGATTCTGTTTTGGCCATCATGTTTGAGATGCCTATTTTACCTTGAGGTGGAGATTTCATAAAAATCTTGGACATGTGTTTAGAACTCAGGGGTGAGGAGTTTGGGAGTTATCAGTACATGTGTAGGGTTTAATGCCATGGTGCTGAGTGAGACCGTGTATATAGAGATGTAGATACAGAAGGAAGAAGGTTAGGAAGTGATCCCCGGAGGTCTCTAACACTGGCAGGCTGGGAAGATGAGAAACATCTGGTGGCTTTGAGACGGAGCGCTAGGAAAGGTAGGAGGGACACCAAGAGAATGTGATATCATGGAAGCTGAATGAACCAAAAAAATGAGAGTAGTGGAAGGGGTCTGAGCGAGAGAAAGACAAAAATAAGTGGAAAGGATGACACTGGTGGTCTTAGTGTAGCTACAGAGGAAGTTTAGTGGGAGTAGTGATGTACGATAGCTGGAGGTTGGTACATTATGGTCAGAGAGTTGTGTATTTTAGATGGAACATGTCTAGATGTCAAGGTCCAGGGTTTGTCTTGGTCCTTGGGTTACTTTGTTGTAGCTGAGGGGCAGTGTTTTGCTTTGAGACAGTAAGACAATCAAGAATCTAGGATACCAGATGGGATGTTTACATAGACTGTGATCATCTACAGTGAGGGTAGCACTTGAGGTTAAAGAGTAAGACTATATAAAGCTGTCACTGCTATGTAAGTCTGTTACTTGGTAGAAAACATGGTCAAAGGATGGTGGCAGGTGTTGGAACATTATGTCATGAGCCTCAGAGAAGGAACTGCCTCCCAAGCGCTGAGCAGTAAGGGTTTGGACTTGCTTGGAGAACTGGGAGAAGCCTGCCCTGCATCTTGCCTGGCAGGCACAAGTTTTGTGGGTGAATTTAAGAGACAGCACAACCAGTGAACTCAGACTCATGTTCTGTAAATAGCTTATGGACGTGTCAGTGAATTGTGTATCACGGAGTCGGGTTCTGGGGGGTTCAACAGAAAGACTGGGGGAGGAAAGAGAATATTGGAAGGCAAAGGATTACAGAGCAGTGTCGGGATGAATGTCAAAGGTCGAACAAAGTACTGAACTTCTGCCTGTTGCTCTTAAAGCATATTTCATAATACTTAACTTTTAGCATGACCCTATTGTGAAATGCCTGCCAGGGTGAGCATTTATTGACTGTGCCCCAGATAACCAAATGAGTTAATTGTTTGAATAGAATTATTTACCATAACTCATGTGAATGTGGAAGGGTGTATACCAAACACAGTTACTGTAGTTTGGGCATAAAAGTCCTTCTGACAGTAATTGTTGGCTGGTATGTTCAGCCTCTGCTGATTGAGGCAACTTTGAGAACAGGAAAGCAAAGCCATGTCACCACAGAGGGAAGGGTGCTTATTGTTGTGTGTTCCATTACCATCCTGGCTCCAGGCCATGTGAAATGCATCAAATTTTCAATTTGTTCATGATCTCAGGGCTAGGCACAGCCCCAGTTGAAGCTTTTTAAGGTGATAAAGCAAATATTATACTCAAAGTATTACCTGTCAGTTTTGAGGAGGGTATAAATCATTCTGTTCCCCAAGACAGAATAAGGCTGATTTCTTCCCTGACCTCTTCTCCATTTTCACCCTAGAGGTTCTGGAAGCTGCAGTTTAGAGTTGGGGAAATTGTACCAACATATAATAGCAGAAAAAACAGTGGTACTATGAGACCCTTGCTTTAGGAGAGGAAAGTTTTTGACGTCTTGAAATGCGGTAAAGAATTGTCCCTGAGGATGGTAGAGGTTAAAGAAGAGAATCTTTGACGATTTCTAACTTCTGACGGGGGTTGTGCTTGTTTTATCTGATTAGGAACAGATAAACTGATTAAGGAATTGATTGGGTACCAAATGGAAGAGGAACCTCATTTTATACTGAAAATATATTTACACAGAATCGGTATAAATGCAAAACGTGTCTCCTTCACTAGAACTTTTCAGGAAAATTTCCCTTTCTGGGATGAAATGAGCATAATTTTGACAGGAAAAGTAGGTGATTATTTAGGTAAGCTTCCAGCCCTTTGATTCTTCGAGCGATGCAGTCATTGATTCATTGTAGTGCCTACAACTGCTATTTCTCAGTCATGGATGTATTTACCTCATGTGCTCAGTCCAGTGAAGAACTAGTTAACTTGTGATTTAACTAACTGTCCATCTAGATCATATTACTTTTCAATAGATATAGCTTATTATTTTCGTTTAGATTAGCTCTGAAAAATGACATTTTCTTATTAATGTATGCGTAAGCCTCTCAGGACTGCATTTTATAGTGGTCTGTGTAAATGGAACTCTCATGGGCTTTGAGGACCCAGGTAAACAATTCCTTTTTTCCTTTCATGGCCCTTAGTGTCAGTAAAAAACACTGCCAAAATAGTACCATGCAATAGAGTGTCTTTTCTATTGTGTTTATAATTTTATTTGAACTATAATTAAATAATGTCAAGCTTACAACTGTAACAAAATAGTATCTGCTGTTTGAATAAAACACAGGCCAAATTCTATGCACTTAATTAGGCCAAGCTTGCACTGACCTCAGTAGGAATCTGGCTGAGGATCTCTTTTAATTACCCCTTCCTTAAAATATGTAAAAATTTTCACATTGCTTTCCTCACTCAAGGAACAATGCATGGACAGCTAAACTAATAAAATGTTTAAATAGATACAAATCAAACGTGAAAGTTGTTTTCATCCTGTAAGTCAGCTGAGAAAAAGCATGCATACCATAGTTCTAAATTATGTCCATAGAGTATTTCAAAACCAGTGAATTAATTCTCCTTTAAAAAAAAATGAGCTCATAAATGTTAACCTCAGAAGTGCCTCAAATTCTCCCATTGAAATAAACTTGAACTGACAATAGCCAGATGATGTAAAATTGAAACTGAAATTCTATCCTTGGCCCATCCCATGTTCTTCCCCATAGGTATTAAAGGAATCATAGTGTTTCGTTGTGTGTGAACTGTAATATTTAGACAAATGGGGCATATAAGTTTCTTACTGCCAGGAGAAAGCAATTACCATGTGGAGAAGATAGCTGGCAGTAAATAAACAGAACTATGCTAGATAGTGAATGAGTTTAAACATATATTTAGAATGACTGGGCTTATAGAAAACAGACCTTTATATTTATCATATGCCTTTATTCAAGTTCCTTAATAGAAAGGCCAATTATGTCACCAAGGCATTTTATATTTTATTTTAGCATAAATAAATAAATTGAAATAAGCTATACTGTACAATCAAAACTAAAAAGGGAACTGGTTGCACAGAGAAAAACAAATAGCATTTTGAAAATGTAGAATACCTATATGAATGTTGTGTAAGAACATTGGCCCCCCTTTATGAAGCCCCCACATTATATCTGGGTGCACTGTGAGCTGGGAGTTATCCTTGCTTGCAGATAAGAAAATCAGTTCACCTGGTACTAAGAAACTCCACTGTCCCTGGATGTGAACTCACATCTGTCTGGTCCCAAAGGCGGTAGTGCTCTTGACTCCTGCATGTGCCACCTCTCCAGCTGCCCCAATGCCTTCTCTTTTATTTTGAAAACGCTGTGCCATTGGGGATCTTTGAAGTGGTTCTGGAGAGAATCAGGAAGGAACTTTATGACAGAAGAGGTTTCTTATTAAGTCATCTTGTCTAAGCCTAACACTAACCCAATGCGAAGGCACAGAGAGGGAAGGAACTTACCTTATAGTCAGTTTAACTCTAAAGGTTCCTTCAAGGTGAAATAATAGTTCTTATAATTCCTCACACCACATGTGTCAGTGGACCTGCTCTCTGGAACTCAGATAGAGAGGAATTAAGCAGTGGCTAAGCTGTAGTGCACCTGAAATTAGCAGTTATTATCTTGATATCATTACAGAATTCAAGTGCAGTGTATTAAAATCTATTAGATGAAATTATTTTTTGAGGAAATTCTCTAAATGTTGTTTAGTCAGACTTGGATCTTTTTTAGACTCCAGCAATACTTTAAGGGGCTATAGACTCAAAGCCCCAACGGAAAAAAATAATTTTGTCTTAAGGCACTTAGAAAATAGGAAAACAAATAAAAATTAAAGTGATGAGAAATTGAACTCTTCATGACTTGAGGCGTTACAAATGAAAAGTACATTTAATGAACTCCCTATGTTTCAGGAAGTAACTTTAAAAATGTACATAAAAATAAAGAATAACATATTAAAAACAGCCTCACTACCCAGAATTAATAAATAAAAATAACAAATAAAATTTTGTCATGTTCACCTTGTTTACTGAAAAGAAATAAAACAATATAAAGCCATAGCCCCCGTCTGACCACCATTCACCATTCACTTCCTTTGAGGTGCCAGCAGGTTGGTGTGTTTAGTTTGTTTTCATACGTTTCTACAATAAATACTCATAAATGATATGTAAAATTGTTTTGTGTGCATTTTAAAATTTAATTAAATTCGATCACATTCTACAATGTATTTCTCCATAGTGTTTTTTTTTTCCCCACTCAAAACTCCTTGATATTTGTCCACATTAAGATATACAAAGCTGCCGAAACCGGTTTGGCTCAGAGCGTCGGCCTGCGGACTCAAGGGTCCCAGGTTCGATTCCGGTCGGGGGCATGTACCTTGGTTGCGGGCACATCCCCAGTGGGGGGTGTGCAAGAGGCAGCTGATCGATGTTTCTCTCTCATTGATGTTTCTAACTCTCTGTCCCTCTCTCTTCCTCTCTGTAAAAAATCAATAAAATATATTAAAAAAAAAAAAGATATACAAAGCTTAGCTTAGTCCTTTTGCCTGCTAAGTCGCTTTTGTCATACGAGTGTACCTGATTGATCTATCCATCCCACTGTCTGTGGCCGTGCTTCCCATCTTGGGTGGCTGCCCCGGTATGTCCCTTCAGAAGCCCGTGGGAGTGTCTCTAGGAAGAGAGCTGGAGAAGTGTTGGGTTAGAGGGTCAGTCTTTCTCAGTTTTGCCATGGAGTGCCAAACCAAATGCGCATAAGGGGTGCTATGTTTTTCAAATATAATATCACTATGAAACTTTTTATAAAACTCCTTTTAAAAATTATCCTGTTAACCAGAAGTTGCAGACTAAGGCCTGCAAGCCAAATCTGGGTTCCTGCCTGTTTTTGAAGTAAAGTTTTATTGGAACATAGTCTTACTCTCTCAGTTATATATTTATTGTTCATGGCTGCTGCATTCACGCTACAATGTCAGATCTGAATAGCTGCAAAACAGACCATCTGGCTTGCAAAGCCCAAAATATTTACTCTCTGGCTTTTTAAAGAAAAAAAATTGCTGACCCCTGTAATAATAGTGTTACCTACTATCTCTCTTTTTAATTATTTTTTATTTTGCTTATTATATTACCTAATATTAAGCAACATAAAACAAGATGATTTCAGAAAGTGATAGAAACAATGGAAAATGGTGAATGGGGTGACACTGTTAGGTAGGGTGGGTGGTAGAGAGAGTCTGAAAAGATGCCATATGAGCTGAGACCCAGGAGATGAAGAAAGCAAGGTTCAGAGAAGTTAAATAATTTGTACAAAGGGTCACAAGTGGTAAGGGGCAGGAATAACTCCAACTATAGGCTCTTTCCTCAGCTGTCTTCATACAGTCTTATAAACACTATACAACGCAGATATGTACGTGTAGCAGAGAAGCATAAGCAAAATGGTTTAGTTCTCCAGGACTTGGCAGGCCAGAGACTGGGTTCTGATGTGCTGAAATTTGGCATCAGTATTGATGACTGGATTTGAATCATAGTCCTGTAACTAATTTTGGCTGAATCACTTAAATTTTCAGACTTCATTGTTTTTGGTGGGGTGGGCGTGGGAGGGGCCGAGTCTGTAAACTGAGCAGGTGTTTGGATGACCTCCATGGGCTCTGCTGGCTCTCACTTTCTGTGACTTTAGGAGGTGGCATTTGATCTGGGCTTTGGAGGGTGGGGTGGTTTTGACAGGCTGCCTTGAAAATGAAGGGAAAAGGTATTCCAGGTGGTGAGAACAGATTGAGCAAAAACACAGTGGCTAGTAACTGGAGAAAGAATTCCGGGAATGGTGGGTAATATCTAGTCTGACAAGGCTACAGTTTTGATCCTGTAGAAGACAAGAGAGGCAAGAGGGGTGTGGTGCTGAGCTAGGGAGGGCCTGAGAGTTAAGCTCAGGAGCTGGGGAAATGTCCCCTGGAATTACTGAACTGGAAACATCCGGGGTCATTTTTTGAGAATCCCTGTTCAGTGACTGGCTTCTCTCTATATGAGTAGTTCCAGTGAGGGAGCCTTCTCTAGACTATCTAGTCCATTTTCAGACAGCTCTCAGTGTAAGAAAATTCTTCCTTCCATTAAATCAGAGTTTATGGTTGTAGCTGGACCTTTTCCAAGGTGTGGATAGTGGAAGGTAATTGGAAGATTTTAAAGGGTAGAGGAACCAGTTCAGGGATATATAACCTGAAGTGGCCCTGTGGCAGCACACATATAATTTGTGCCCCAAAGGAAGAAACTTCAAAAAGCATTCTATTCATGAAACATGTGTTGAGCATCTATGATGGGTCAGTTAGTGACCAAGAGTCTATTGCTAAGAAAGCGGTCCTGCTCTCTCACTTGTCCCAGGCTCAGGGGAGGATGGAGCAATAGACCATGGTGACCAGGACTCTGGGAGTTTGGGGCAGGAGTACTTAACCTGGCAGATGGAGGCAAGAGGCCAGGAGTCAAAGGGCAGGTAAGGGTTCTGGATGTTGAGGACCTGGCCAGATGGATCAAGGAGGCAGAAGGGAGAGCACCCGGGCGGAGAGGGAGTGTGGGTAGAAACACCAGTGAATGTGGCCTGTTTAAGGAACCGAAAGCTGTTCTGTGGTGGGAGCGTGGTGTGTGGACAGTAAAGTGGCTACACATGAGGCTGGCGCAGTGGGCAAGGTCTTGTCATAAGTGGCTGTGTTTGCCAGGCTAAGCATTTTATATCCTGAATTTGATGAGAAGCCAGTATTCTTATATGTAGTCTTTCCTCCCCAGTTTATAGAATGTACATATACTCCTTAAAAATACTAGAACATATGGAAAATATGAAGGAAGAAATAAAACTCACCTTTAATCTCACTAACCAGAAATAAGCCCTGTTAAAAGATTTGGCTCATTTCTTACCAAGTGTGTTTCTATGTGTAGATATAGAAGGAAAGCATGATCTTATTGCAAAATATAGTCTGCATCCTGCTTTTTCTAATGTAACTTTGTATGTCAGCATTTCCCAGGCCATGCCATTAAAACTTATTTGAGAATTTAATTACTAAGGACTACATATAATGGCCCAAAAGATGACTATGTCTTACATTTAAATGCCTCATAATGGAATAAAATTTAAGTTGCTTGCATTGTTCACTATCTACAATAATCTACAATAATAAAAGCATAATATGCTAATTAGACCGGATGTCCTTCCGGACAAAGCCGGGGCGGGGAGGGAAGCCCGGGTCCCGGTGCTGGCGGCCGGAGAGAAGCCCGGGGCCTGGGTGCCAGAGAGAGGCTGGTGCCGGCAGCCTGGGGAAGGAAGGCCTACTCTTGCATGGATCTCGTGCATCGGGCCTCTGGTTATAAATAATGTTGTGATAAGCAGCCTTATTTGTAACTTGTATTCACATGTGCCTATTTCCTTGGGGTAGGTCCAGCCATGCCCGTGGTTGCTTTTTAAGCAGCGGCATGATGGACTCCACTGTATGTTTGAAAAGCGTTATGACAGCAATGTGCAGGGTGGATAGGAAAGAGGTGATCCAGAGGCAAGCAGAGCAATTTAGGCCAAGTATGAGGACATAACCTAAGGCAGTGGTCGGCAAACTGCGGCTCGTGAGCCGCCGCGGTTTGCCGCTCTGTTGACTAATGAGTTTGCCGACCACTGACCTAAGGTATTAGCAGCAAGGCCCAAGGAAAGAGGAGATGCTAATGATTCTGACCATCATGTTTGCTTGTTAATTGTTTGTTTGCATAACAGCTTTCTGTGAACCTATTGGCAGTTTTTACATATTAATTTGGGGGTTTCGGGACCTCTAAGGTGACTGTAGTGGGTAGGGTGAGGAGGGCAACAGGAGCTAATGATTCTATTTTCCACGGTAGGAAATACCAAGGGGAAGAGCAGCTTTGAAGGGCTGGCTTGGGGAGGAGGAATTTATGAGCCTGGTATTAGGTGTATCAGGTAAAACTGTCAGGGAAATCGTTTATAAACTGACCTAATATAATCACTTAGGAGAGGGTCAGAGAGGATGTGAGGATGGGGGAGCCATCCCCACAAAGATGGTTGCATTGAGACTCTGGACACGAGAGTAGTCCTAGCGATCAGGGTGTTCATGAGAAGAGTACTTGGGACACAACGGGGAGACTACTTACTCCTAAGTAGCAGACAAGTGGGAAGGGGAGAGGGAGCTGGGAGACAGGTCAGAAGAAAGCCAGAAGAGAATGGTGCTGAGGAAGCCAAGGGAGACGAGTTTCAAGGAAAAAGTCATCAAGCTGTCAAAGTTGCAGAGGTCAAGCAGGAAGAGTACGGGAGGGTGTCCACGGAGCAATTTAAGTCACCTCTCCACGGGGATGAACAGATTCAGAGGAATTGTGGGCTGGAAGCCAGGTTGTAGCTAGGTGGTGAGGAGTAAAGGGAGCTGGGGAGTAGTGCTCATGGCTTTTTCTAAGTAAGATAGCTTGTGAAGGGCGAGAGAGGACAAGGCGATAGCTGGAGTGAGGGGAGGCAGCGGAAAGATCACTTTTTCTTCCTGTTCATATTAAACAAGCAAAGCTAGATCTCCAAATTGTCATATGACTTCAATTACCTCTCCAACATTTGCTGTTTGCCATGATGGAAGTCCTTTTATGGGTGATTTTTTGACATGATAGACTCTGTCCAAACTTCCAGTGAAAGCACTACTGCCCCAGCTCCTCCGACCTTACTTCAAGTTCTGTTTGCGCAAGCCGAGGCCCCCTGTTGGTTCATACAGTCTCATTGGATTTTAATAAGACTCCTCTCAGTTTTAAGCTTCAGCATGCCAATATTGGGAATTGCAGTTTTAAAATTGCCGAATATGACTTGTGTCCTTGAAGTTTGACCTGAGGTATTGGTAAAAAAAATTGTAAATGTTTAGATGTTACAGTAGGGAATATTTTTATTGTATTGCCAAATGCTGAATGATGGAGAGCTTTAATCCTAACAAGCTCTAATTAGAAAGAGAAAAAAATCAAAGGGTGATGCCAACCAGAATCAAAGTGAACCAGAACAAGAAATACTTTTATTGATTACAGAACATCAACAATGTGTGATAGTCTTATTCATTTCCTTACTAGCAATAAAAACATAGCACGCTGTCTCTAGGGGCTTCAGACAGTCGTATTGAATGCACAATCATTTTGATAGGTGTTTTTCATTGGTAATGTAATGCTCTTTGGGGCTGCATAAAATTATTTTTAGAGATATGCTAAATTATTCTTGGCTTAAAAAACACACAATATGGCAAATGTTTCTAATGTAAGAAGTGCATAGACAATGCACTGTACCCACTGGTTTCTTGCTTATGGGTGAATTAGCCTATTTTTGAGTATTCTCTCAGCACAATTGCTTTAACAATGTTCATGTAAAAAAGTTATCACTTTTTTTACAGGTCATTGTGTTATAATAAAATAGTTATTCATGTAGGAGATAAAATAGAGGATATATACATATGCTTTTTTTTTTCTTTATAAAGAAAGGGTTATTTTCCCCGTAAGATGAGATTTACCTTTCTTTAAGATGATTTTACTCTGAAATATTTGTCCTTTCTCTTTTCTCTTTGTTTTCCAGTGAGGTTCAATATACTATTTTTAACTCTCATTGGACCTTTCTTCTGGCCATTCTGCCTAGAACCTTTAGACCATTCCTTTAATTATTCTTTCACCATTCTTGTCAACTCTTACCCTTGACTTTTCATTAAATCTAAATTAGTGTGCCTAGTTTCAGCCCAACTCATCTGTCATCTTTGCTACTGATCCTGGGCAGCTGGCAGCTAAAACTTGACAATTATGCCCATTGTACCCTCTATAAATTCATCGTCTCCAACATTTTAGGCCCTCAAGATAGCCTTAGGAATGCTTGAGTATTTCCTTAGGCAGTTCTTCCCTTTGTGACTATTCTGCCCCCCATCTTTCACCCCTATCTTTCAACTTTCTCCCTGCCACCTGTTCCCTCAGTCTCAGAAAATGTCATGACTTTTGTTTTATTGAGGTAGGACTGCTGAACATCCACTCCCTTTACTACCACTCCCTGTCACTACTTACATGTTTTCTCAGTCCATATCACCTTCGTTATTTTCCTACCTTTTCTCCTTTGTCACCAGGCTGCTCCACTCGAAAGGTAGTGCCTGCTTGCTTCCCCTTCTGTTCTCTGGCTTCCATACAAACTGTTCTCGATAGGTTTATATGTTAACACCTGAGAGAGAGTTTTCAACCTTCACTTTATTGGGTCCCTCTGGTATTTCAGCATTACTGAGCACTACCTCTAAGCATCTTTCTCAGTTTTTATGAACCCCCCCCCCCCGCTTTTGAATTTTCTCCCATTTTAGAATCTCACAAATTCAAAGTTGTCATTTCCCCAAAATAACAGGAAAAAATTTAAGCATTTAATGCTTTACAAAATAATAATGTGTGTGAATACATATAATGCAGTATTAACTATACTTTAAAAATTACATTATACATTTATATTACATAAATATATTACAATTCAGTGTTAGTTATACTTTTAAAAATGAGACGGATATATTAATTATTCCTTGTTTTTTTTTCTTTCCTAGTTAATGAAGGAGTTCCCCTTGCTAAGCATGTTCAACATCCACGAAAACCTTTTAGAGGCCCTTCTGGAGCTACAAGCATATGCTGATGTTCAGGCAGTTTTAGCAAAGTATGATGGTAAGTCCTCAGTTTTTTTTAAATCTACATGAGTATTCCTCTTTGTGATGTATTTAGTGATTAGATTGGCCTGGCTGGGAGTGACTCAATTGGTTGAGCATTGTCCTGTGCACCAAAAGGTTGCTGGTTCAATTTCCTGGTCAGGGCACATACCTGGGTTGTGGTTCAATCCCTGGTCAGGAGACATACGGAAGGCAACCAGTTGATGTTTTTCTCTCACATCGATGTTTCTTTCTCTTTCTCTCTCTTTCTTCATCTCTCTTTCTCTCCCTCTCTTTAAGCATGTCCTCAGGTGAGGATTAAAAAAAGATTAGGTTGGAAGGATCATTTCAAATAGCACAGCACTTTGTTAACTATCCTCTTAGAGAATTTTTGTTAACAGTTTTATGATGGCATTTACAGAATCTTACAATTTAATGGTTAATGGGGGCCAGAAATGTTGAGTGTCCTGTGCCACATCCTCTCCTTCCCTCCCAGCAGATTCCCCTCACACTCTTCCTGTCAATGTTCTGCTTTATTACCTCCATGGCCAGAAAACACTCAGCACCTCTGTAGGCAGCACATACCCTACTGGGACAGTGCTGACTGCTGAAGCTCCTGTTATGACCCCCACATTAGTTGACTGTGATCACTACCTGTTGGTCATGTGGAGCCCTTGCTACAGCCCTTGTGACAACTCAGTAAATATTTGAAGATAAAATTATGTCCCCTTCCTACCAGGTCTTCTCCTCATTAGCGGAAACCCCCATTTCTTCACATGAGGGACTTTGAAATCCCTTAGCTGTTCTGGTTACCATCCATGAGCTTATTCCATTTTGCCTGTTCTTTTTATTTTTAAAATCTTTATTGTTGAGAATATTACAGATGTCCCCATTTTTCCCCCATTGCCCCCCTCCACCCAGTTTCCACCCTGCCCCAGGCCTTCACCACCCTATTGTCTGTGTCCATAAGTAATGCATATCCTATATAATAAAAGCCTAATATGCTAAGTGTCCGGTCATCCGATCGTCTGGTCATCCATTCAACCAATCAAAGTGTAATATGCTAAGGATATGCTAAAGTCGCTCAACCACTCGCTATGACGTGCACTGACCACCAGGGGGCAGATGCTCCGACCCATAAGGTTAGCTTGCTGCTGGGGTCCAGCTGATTGGGACTGAGCGAGACGAGCCAGACACGCCCTGGGGCCCTCCCGTGGTCCCTCCCCAGCTGGCCAACCTCCCGCGTCCCTCCCCAGCTCCGATTGTGCACCTGTGGGGTCCCTCGGCCTGGCCTGCGCCCTCTCGCAATCCGGGCTGAGGAAACCGCCCCCCCCCCCCCGCCCAAGTGCACAAATTTCGTGCACTGGGCCTCTAGTATGCATATAAGATCTTTGGTTAATCTCCCCTTCCCTCTGAGATTCGTTATCTGTTCCATGTTTCCATACCTCTGATTCTATTTTATTCACCAGTTTATTTTGTCATTAGATTTCTTATTCGTTTATTTTGATTTTTAGATTCAATTGTTAATAGATATGTATTTGAAATGTTATTTTTCATATTTTTAATTTATTTTTTCCTTCTTCTTTCTCTTCTTAAAGAATACCCTTCAACGTTTCATGTAATACTGGTTTGGTGGTGATGGACTCCTTTAGCTTTTTCTTGTCTGTGAAGCTCTTTATCTGACCTTCCATTCTAAATGATAGCTTTGCTGGGCATAGTTATCTTGGTTGTAGGTCCTTGCTATTCATCACTTTGAATATTTCTTATACTCCCTTCTGGTCTGCAAAGTTTCTGTTGAGAAATCAACTGACAATCATATGGGCGCTCCCTTGTAACTGCTTTTATCTTGCTGCTTTTAAGATTCTCTCTTTGTCTTGAGTCCTATCATTTTAATTATGATGTGTCTTTGTGTGGGCCTCTGGGTTTCTCTTGTCTGGGACTCTTTGAGCTTCCTGGACTTGTAAGTCTATTTCTTTCACCAGGTAGGGGAAGTTTTCTGTCATTATTTCTTCAAATAGGTTTTCAATATCTTGCTCTCTCTCTTCTCCTTGCACTCCCATAATGTGAATGTTGGTATGCTTGAAGTTATCCCAGAGGCTCCTTACACTGTCTTCATATTTTTGGATTCCTTTTTCTTTTTGCTCTTCTGATTGGATGTTTTTGCTTCCTCATATTCCAAATCATTGATTTGATTCCTGGAATCCTCTACTCTACTGTTAAATCCTTGTAAATTATTCTTTATTTCAGTTAGTGTATGCTTAATTTCTGATTGGTCCTTTTTTCATGTCTTTGAAATTCTCACTAAGATCCTTGAAAGTATCACTAAGTCCCTTGAAGCTCCCATTGAGTCCCTTGAAACTCTCATTAAGTCTCTTGAGGCTATCATTAAGATCCTTGAGTAACCTTATAACCACGGTTTTGAACTTTGTATCCAGTAGTTTGCTTGCTTCCATCTCTTTCATTTGTGACATGTTTCTTTGTCTCCGCATTTTGGCTGCTTTCCTGTGTTTGTTTCTATGTAGTAGGTAGAGCTGCTTTGTCTCCTGGAATTGGTAGAGTGGCCTTATGTAGTAGGTGTCCTGTAGGCCCCAGTGGCTCAGCCTCCCCAGTCACCTGAGCTGAGTACTCTATGTATGCCCCTATATGGGCTGTGTGTACAGTCTTGTAGTTGAGCCTTTTTTTGCTATTGGTGTCATTGGGAGGATTTGACCTCCAGGCCAGTTGGCTGTGAGGACCTGCTGCGACTACAGTGGAAGAGCTGCTGTGCAGGAGACACCCCTATGGAGCAGAACTTTCTTCAATGGGGCTTTGGTGCTCACTGAGTCTACCCCTTCAGTGTGTCGCTTGTGGATGAGTAGAGTTGTAATCTGGTATAGTCTGAAGCTGTCCACTGGTGCACTGGCTCTGGGGCCTCCAGGCAAGTGTGAAGTCAGCCACTGCCTGGGGCCACCTGGCAGGAGCTACAGAGAGGTCTGTAGATGGCTGCTACTTGCATTGGGCTTGGAAGTGCCCAAGCAAGGCCCAGCTGTGAAGCAAGGCAGGCTGGTGCTAGTGCTGGGTCTTGGGCCTTTTATTAATAGGTTTGGATCATGCTGACACCAGCTGTTGCTTGTTTGAGAGATTTTAGCAAAGTCTGAAGCCTGAGCCAGGACAGGCCATTCATGTGGAAGAGCAAACAGCTTAGCTGGGGCTGCAAATGGGAAGGGGCAGGGTCTGGGAATCACCAGGGTGGAGCAAAAAGTGTGAGCCAGGCTGATGGAGACTCAGATATGGCTGCCAGTCAGCCCTGTGCTGGGGGAGGTTTCAGCACAGGAATAATGACTCCAGGAAGCACCCCCGTCTGGGAGAAAGCCACCCCGAGTTCCTGCTCCTATGCTAGACAATCCAATTCCTCCCTATATGTCCCAGGGTCCTCCAAAGCCGCCCAGGGCTGGAGCTCAGCAGGATCGAGTCTGAGTAAGTTTGTGTTTTGGCCCTTTAAGAGGAACACTTGGGTCTCTGGCAGCCTCTATGTCACTCGGCCACAATCTCTACTGGTTTTTACAGCCCCAAATTATGGGGACTTCTCTTCCCAGCTCTGGAACTCTGAGCTGGGGGTCTGGTATGGTATATTACTCTTCACAGGGTGGGGGGTGCTTTGCAACCAAGCTAGCCATATTATATTATATTACATATTATATTATATTATATTATATTATATTATATTATATTATATTATATTTATATTGCCATTGTCTGTGAATCACTTTTTGAATAATTTTACAAACGTTATCCACATATTACCTGCCATGACCTGGTTTACTGAAATCTCTGCATAATTTCATACTGTTCTGCTTTATTTCATTAACGCTTTATCCAAAATAAACATGTTTGCTTATAAAGTGGATATTAGGGAGTGATTATTTATATTACATGATTATATTTTGTACTTTAGAAAATATTCTTTCTTTAGTAAGTATATTTAGTGCATTTAATGAATATTCAGGTAAAACTTTCCAGCATATCATCAACCATGTAGAGCAAACTATATTTTTGAGGCTTATTTTTAATTTTTAATATATTTTTATTGATATCAGAGAGGAAGGGAGGGGGAGAGAGAGATGGAAACATCACTGAGGAGAGAGAATCATTGATTGGCTGCCTCCTGCGAGCCCCACACTGGGGACTGAGCCTGCAACCCGGCATGTGCCCTGACTGGGAATCGAACCATGACCTCCTGGTTCATAGGTCGACACTCAACCACCGGGCCATGCCAGCTGGACATTTGAGTCTTATTTTTGACACACAATTCTTTATAAGGAATCTCTGAAATAGGTTGTAGTTAGGTCCTACAGTTAGGAAAACAGAGGCATTGTAAGACTGCATTTGTTTTCTTTTGTTGTTAGTTCTTGCTCACTGATGGAAACTATGAGCCCTCTGCCAGTGATGGTGTCTCTTGGCCTGAGCAAACACAAGCACCCTGGGGGACAAGGTACATGCTACCAAACATGGAAGCAATTTTAGAAAAGGAGAAAAGTGTTTGTGGTACACTTTATAGTAAACAAACTAAAGACTGTTTGGCCTTCACATCAGCTCACTTTTGTTCTGTTTATATGCTGGAATCTCACTGTTTGGCTGACTTTGGAAGTCTAAGTCATGAAACTACCTTATAGGCATAATGCTTATACAGTGAGGGTCTTTTGATACCAAAGAAAGCCAACCCCATGCATTTGGTTCAGGTGACCATGAATTTTTCCAAATGCCACCCTTTAGCCATCAGTGACATAGCAAGTTTCCAGTGTTCTCATCCCATGCCAACCTGTGCTCAACCTGATACATCAAGGCTTAAGAAAAAACGATTTAGCCAATAGAGCCTTTGGGATCTCATATCTCTTAAGGCTCTTTTCATGAAGATCTCAGTTCATTAGATAAGTCATCAGCTTTGTGTTATAAGACAGATTGTAAAATAAAGAAATGAACTCATTTGGAGCTTTCTGTCATCTCTATCTATCCCATTGCCTCGCCTCTGTTCCACAACAGCAGAAATCTGATTTATTAGATTCTGATAACATATGTTCACATTATTTGTTACAACAGCTGTCCCACCCTCTACTAGAATTTGGCTTGCACGTTGCAAAATTCCTTTGTTGCAAATGGACAAACTTACCATACCAAGGCCCTTGTGTTGAGTTTTGTTTATGTTGTGTACCTGGCAACAGAGATGATGTTCTTATTCATTATTCATGGAAAAAGAGCCTCATTAGTGGCAGACACATACTGTTGCTGAGATGCCTTGTTTGGGGTTGTGAGTTCAACAGTTGTCAATAGACTGCAGATGACCTAATCCCGACTGAATTCTGAAGGGTGTTTTGGTGCGGACTTGGCTCAGACCTGTGTCATTTACAGTAGAAATATAATGAAGTGGCTGCTGAAGTTACTGTTCTTGAGGAGTGAGCTGCAACCACACACGATTATTAAAAACCTGCCTCTTATTTCTCACACCATACCATAAAGTGGGCTTTTTCAAGTTTATCCCTGCTGCTTTCCCTGGAGACCCAAAGGAACTATCCTGAGTTGTCCCATTTTCTGGCCCTGTGTTGGTGCTTTAGAGGGCTTGGAGTATAGACAGCAAGTAGGGGTGCCCTGACAATGGTTCAGACGCCATCACTCTAATCCATGCCATGCTGGACACAGCACTTTGAATCCCAGACTCTCCATCCCTCTCTGTAGAGCCACATCTAAAACAGCAGGATTATATGTTATGTTTGCAAATTGGAATGTTCTTGTTGGATACCTGTTTCTTGTATGGTTTATGGGAACACCAATCCTTCTTTATTACTTTTGCTAGGTGGCTGAATGTTTTTAAATGGTACGTTGGGAAGTGACACAATGAGATTAGTGCTGCTTTTCTGACCTTTACAAAAAGGATTCAGAAATATGGCAGGAACAGGGTGAGGGTGTGTAGAAACATTATGTTTTGAGGAAAGGAGGAAGGCAACATGTATTCCCTTTGCCTCTTCTTCACTGTTTTCTGGGGGTTGTGTGTGTGTTTGGGTTTGAGTTTTAAAAGTGACATTCACAAACTCCTTTTGTAGTGAAGTACTTTGGAAGCTATGCATCCCTAGTAGGATTACCAGTTATTTGGTCACACATCTTTGTAATCTTCAGTCTAATTTTGATTTTGCCCTTGAGGTAAATTCTCATGTTATGTTATGCTATTCCAGCCATTAGTCTGAAAATCTGTCTTGCCATCCTCAGGAGTTTTCATACTCTTTTGTTTTCAATTTGGGTGGATCATTTTTATCCGGGTGGTTGATCCTGGATTTGGAGTGTCCTTTACACAATGAGTAAACTAACAGCAGCAACAATAGCTAGCATTTATTCATTCTTATAATATCAGGGTCAGACACGATTCTAAACCCTACATGGACGAACTCATTTATGCTCATCACAAGCATATGAAGTAGATGTTACTATTAGCTCCCCTTTACAACTGTGGTAACTGGTGCCAAGAGAAGTTAAGTAATTTGCCCAAATTAAGGGCCTCATATGTGAAAGTAAAGCCATGAAGATGATATGTTATGAGAGAAAAGAGATAAACTGAGAACATTCTTTTTTCAGTAAGAGCTGAATTCTACAAGGAAAGGAAAGCCAGAGTAAAAACTGAGGTGGTCCGACTCCAGGCCCATGGTCTCGGCCATCACACTTCTGCCATCTCTGCTGTTGGCAATATTTTTAAAAATTGTTTTTATTAACATGGTTCTTGTTGTTATTAATTAGCTACAATTTATTGAGAAACTATCATGTGCCAAACATGTTATACACATTACCTTTAACCCTCACAATAACCTTGCAAGGAGATGGTTATTCCATTTTAGCAGATGCAGAAACTGAGGCTTGTGAGTTTAAGTAATTTTCAAGAACACATTCCTTGAACACTGCAGAACTAGTGGGATTCAAATCCAGGTCTCTCTGGCTTTAAGAGCCCATGTGCTTTCATAAACATGAGCCTTCCTTAGGTGACTTCCTCTGCCTCTCTTACTCCTCTTCTGAAGGCATGGGGTAGGCAGGCTGCAGCATGGTCAAAATATGATTGGTGCCAAATTGTCTTTTAAGATACCGTTTTAATCATTCCTTCAGAAAGGTATGTCTGTGTTTGCTTGTCTTTCTGAAACTATCTTCACAATTTGGCTTTCCATCTTCAATCAACTTGTGTCTGCTTTCTTTAGTCACAAAGGGGATTTTATGTATGGTGTTCATTTAATTTGAGACTTATCATCTTTTTTTTTCCAGTCATACATTTGTTATAAGGACAGAAATGTTTTTAAGATTATTATCATCAACCTTCTTTTAGAAGCCATTATGAACGTTGTTACAATCTTTGGATTCCCTTTATAGGCTACCTCAGTTGAAAGCTTAAATCTCAAAGATTAGGGTGGTAATGTGGAAAAGAATTCATTCATTTCTTTATTATTATTTGCACATTTCGATTTTAGAAGAATCTCAGAGAACAAGTAAGAATGTGAATGTGAATGCTACAAGCTACCTTTGGGAGCATCTGTTTCTGTCTGTCTCCCTGGGATACCAAGGCAGTCACTGGTAATGGTGAGATTAAACCCAGCTCCACCCCAATAGCTAAGTGAATTCAGCAAATTACTTAACCTTCCAGGCCTCGGTTTCTTCTTCTGGAAATGAATGGAGGCTTAGAAAGGCTAAGTAACTTTCCCAAGATCACGCAGCTGGGAATTGGTTGTGAAGAATAAAGTAGTTAATCCATGTTAAGTGTTTAGAACAGTGTGGAGCACAGGGTAAGAGTTCAGCAACTGTTGGCTTTTAAAAAGAGCCAAGATTACCACTTAACTTTATCATTGTTCTCAAATCAATTTTGTTCAAATGGAAAACCATAAATAAAATGATAGTTAAAATAAGAAAATAAGAGTCCAGTCTTATGCTCCCCAAAAGGCAGTGCCATGGCCTCCTATTAAAATTAATTTTGGATGTAAAAGGACATATCTATAATAATAAAAGTGTAATATGCTAATTAGACCAGGTGTCCTTCTGGACGTCATTCCAGGACAAAGCCAGGGCTGCAGCTGCCATGGCTGTGAGGGAGGGACTGAGACAGCCGCGGCTGTGAAGGCCTACTTTTGCATAAATTTCATGCATCGGGCCTCTAGTAAACAGATAACTGATAAAACAGAAATACTTAGTTTTATCTATAAATAATTCCTAAACTTTTGGAAAGGTGAAAGAAAAATTCCAGGATTTTAACTCCTGATCAAATTGTTTCAGCCTTGGGACAATTTGTACAGTGCAACTACAAATCCAAGCTCTTTTTTTAGATTTACTTCATTAGGCCATTTAGTTATTGTCCTAAATGTAGGGGCAGAAACTTTTTTGTGAGGGATAGCTGGACTCTTTGTAGTCACAACTGTTATATGAATGCAATAACTATATCAAGACCATTTTTACTGATGTCATCAAGCCCATCCTAAATTAGCTTTCTTATTTGCCATCTGGTAATGTGCAAAGGGTATACTTTTAAGAACAGGACATATTGCTAATATTGGGGGAAATACTTTCATATCCGTAGATTGAAAATAGAAGTTCTAAAGAACACATTAGGGAATCTATAGGTGATAACTCATTAGGAATCTGTGAGGTGATAACTCATTGTGGTATTAATTTACATTTCTCTGGTGGTTCTGACCTTGAGTATCTTTTTACATATCTATTGGCCTGTATATGCTCTTTGGAGAGTGTCTATTTAGGGCCTCTGCCCATTTTTCAAACTAGATTATTTATTTATTTTAATTTTTATTTAAATTCTTTATTGTTTTAAGTATTATGTAAGTCTCCTTTTCCACCATTGACCTCTCCCCAGCCACTCCCTTCCCCACCCCTCCAGCACATGCCCTCTCCCCCCTACTGTCTGTGTCCATTGCTTATGCTCATATGCATGCATGCAAGTCCTTTGCTTGATCTCTTACCTCCTTCCTCCTGCCTTCTCTCTTAGGTTGAATGGTCTGGCCAATGCTTCTATGACTTTAGCTTTATTTTTGTTCATCAGATTATGTTGTTCATTAGATTCCACAAATGAGTGAGATCATGTGATATTTATCTTTCTCCAACTGGCTTATTTCGCTTAGCATAATGCTCTCCAGGTTCATCCATACTGTTGCAAATGGTAAGAGTTTTCTTTTTTATAGCAGCGTAGTATTCCGTTGTATAGATGTACCACCCTTTTTAATCCACTCATCTGCTGATGGGCACTTAGGCTGTTTCCAAATATTAGCTATGGTAAATTGTGCTGCTCTGAACATAGGGGTGCATACATTTTTTCTGATTGTTGTTTCAGGTTTCTTAGGATATATTCCTAGAAGTGGGATCACTGGGTCAAATGGCAGTTCCATATTTAATTTTCTAAGGAAATTCCATACTGTTTTTCATAATGGCTGCACCAGTCTGCATTCCCACCAGCGGTGTACTAGGGTTCACTTTTCTCTACATTCTCTCCAGCACTTGTCATTTGTTGTTTTGTTGATGGTAGCCATTCTGACAGGTGTGAGATGATACCTCATTGTCATTTTAATTTTCATCTCTCTTATGATTAGTGACTTTGAGCATTTTTTCATATGTGTCTTTGCCATCTATATGTCTACTTTGGAGAAGTGTCTGTTTAGGTCCTTTGCCCATTTTTTAATTGGGTTGTTTATCTTCCTTATGTTAAGTTGTATGAATTCCTTATATATTTTGGATATTAACCCTTTAACAGATGTATCATTGCCAAATATGTTCTCCCATACTGTGGGTTTCCACCAGGAAGGGTGGAAACAAGGCTTGGATACGTTTTAAATAAAAGATCTGAACATTTAAGTAAGTAAAATGTGTATTATCTGCAGTTTTAAAAAATTATCTTCCAGTGACAATCAATGAGTGGACTCTAGCAAACAAGATATTTGATTCCTAGATTGATTTCCCACACTGGGAAGTGGTTAAATGTTTAGATATTGGAAAAGCAATGAAAAATCTGTGAGTGTCTGACTTTTTTTTTTCTTAATAATAAACATACCATTTTATACTATGCATATGGTGGTGAAATTTTGTTTGTATATAATATCTGAGATCAGGGTTGCAAAGACTCTCTCCCTTTCAATTCTGTGTTGGTATTTTCTATAATTATTTGTATTTTCTCAATGTCATTGAAATTTCTCTCGAAGAGAAATTCCTCATGCTGGAATTGATGGTAAATACTTGTTATTGGATGAGGGATTGGTTTTCTTTTATGAAAATACTAGCAGCCTGTTTGCACGAAGATTCGTGCAATAGACCTTCATTCACCTGGCTGCCTGCACCAGTTTCCTGCCGGCACCAGGGACCCAGGCCTTGGCTGTGGCCACCGCCTTCTGCCTTCTTTCAGGGTCGGGGCCCTGGGCGACGGCCTTGGGCTCGGCCGCACCCAGCGTCCCTGCTAAGGATCATAGGAGCCGACCCCCGGTGGTTGCCTGCGATCCGTGCAGGCTCCCCGCTGGTACCCAAGGCCGGGAAAGCCTCCGCCCGAGGCTTTCCCGGCCTTGGGCTCAGCCGCACCCTAGCGTCCCTGCGACGGTTTCCTGGTGGGCGTGTTTGGTGGGCGTGGCTGGTGGGTGTAGCAAAGGTATGGTCAATTTGCATATTACTCTAATATTAGGTAGGATTTTCTTCTTCTGTCTATTGGCTAGTGTGGGACTTCCTTTCCATTTCTACTGTAATACAATTTTAAGTTGAAAACAGATCTGTAAAGAAACTTACAAGGATTCCAGGTGTTGTATTCCTCTAGCCCAAAGTGAATTTGGCAGCAACACAAATTACATATTTTTACCTGGTCTGAATTAGAATGCATTTCGATGTTATATTATACATTTGGTTGAGTACTAAAGAAATACTATTCTAGTAAGAAATAGATTCATCCTGGTCATTGTGGCTCAGTTGTTGAGTGTTGACCTATGAACCAGGAGGTCACAGTTCAATTCCTGCTCAGGGTACGTGCCCTTGGTTCACCAGTAGGGGGTGTGCAGGAAGCAGTTGATCAATGATTCCCTCTCATCATTGATGTTTCTATCTCTATCTCTCCCTTCCTCTCTCTGAAATCAATAAAAACATTTTTAAAAATAAAGAAATAGAATCATAATTTAAAAACAAATATTTTCCCCCAAAGGACTACTCTCTTTGAGTTTATCTACTCTTAGTTGTACCCTGTAGTTTTACTTCCCTGCAAACTCATTATCTGAACCTATTACTCACTCCTCCTTCATCTGAGATTTTCTACACAAACTGAGAGGAAGTTGTTCTGGGAAACAAGTTAGGCTTTATATGAAAAGGGATTGAATGAACAAAAATTGTATAGTTTTCTAACAATTTCATATGTATATCATTATATATATAAAGACTTATTATATAGTTTTAATATATATGTTACATTTTAACAAAAAAACTGAATTTGAACTTCTTAAAATGTAATTCAAAAGATATATAGTTTGAGCTGTGGTATGTTTTTGTTTGTTTTTTAATTAAAGGTAATAATTTTTCCTTCACATTGGTATTTCATATGCCTGTTGATAAATTTTTATAAGTAACAAAGAGATCATATTTGCCTTTCATGATATCAAGGGTATTCATGTAACATTAAATTGATATATTTTTAGATATTCTCTGCTTGAGTAAACTCAACAGATAAAACTACATATTTTAAAGTAGAAGATGATTGCTAAAGTCAGTCTGATAGATTTTAAACATGAGTTATTTACAAAAATATAAATTACTCTTGGTTGCACATGCCACCCAGATACATAAGGAATAGCTGTGTACTGTAGACATTATAATATTCTTAATTTATGCTTTATTAGACTTACATGTTTAAAATACTAGCATATTAAAAATCATTGCTCCTTGTTTTTGAAAACTTACAAGAGTTCCTACTTTCTTTCTTTTCTTTTTTTTTTTTAACAGATATAAGCTTACCAAAGTCGGCAACAATATGCTACACAGCTGCCTTGCTCAAAGCAAGAGCTGTCTCTGACAAGTAAGTGAGTAACAACCTGTGTGGTACTAAATGCCCTACCGACTTAAGAAGATGTTGCTTCAAGAGCTTCTCTGGAAGTCTCTTGTTCTATGAGCCCCTGCTTATAAGCATGCATTTTCCAAAATCTGCTGATCTTTTCTTTCACTACCAGCAGGAGGGAATGTACACCCTGAAGTATTGTAGGGGTGTAAGAATCCCTGAAGAGGGATTTATATAAAATTCCATGCCTCTGAAGTGACTTTCTTTTCTTTTCTTTTTTTTTTTGTCAGATAATACAAACTAAAAGGCCTACTTAGGACTTAACACAAAATGCCTTTCTTTTATTCATTTTTTGCCTATTCCTCTTCCTTCAGCAGTCCGAGACTGGGTAGTAGTATGGCAGAGGGGGTGGTCATCTCCATTCTTTGTCTCATCTACTCCAAACCAACTCCCGCCCAGGGTCTGTTTACTTTGAGTGGCCATCTCAATGGGATATTTGCCCATTTTACTCAGGCAAGTGACTGTGGCATAGAGAATTTCCATAAACATCCAAGACGACTGGCAGGTGAGAAAGAATAGATGGCTTAACTGTTTTTCGGTCAGAAACACACTTTCCCATGTATTCCCTTGGTCCCACTGAAAATCAGATAACAGGGAAAGAAAATAGCCTCTGCCATGTCAGACAGGTTTGCTGTTAAGTGTGTGTGCACTTCAAGACCGAAGTAATTGTCTTTCATTCTTTTTTTGTCCTGTAGATCGCCAGTACCTACTGCAACATCTTTTCTCCCTACACAGCGACTCCAGCTTGGGAGGGCAGGGCCAGGGTTGTCACAGCTTCCCCTGTGGTGTCTGCCTGCCAAGCACAGCTCTGGAGTTAGCCCTGGGTGTGAGGTGAGAAAGAGATTGCATGGTCTGGTTTTTTTCATCCACTTGGGCAGGTGTCTGGCCCGCAGTTGGGGCATGCACACACCCCTGCCAGCCCGGCCGCAGGCAGGTTCTCCTGCTGCCACTGAGGCTGCACGGCTTACCCTCCAGGGCAGCACTGAGGCTGGGTTGGGAGTTCCTTGAAAATTCTCCCCAGTTTTGTTTTTAACCAAGAGTGTTCTTCTGTAACCTAGTTTTCTCTTTTCCTACACTGTCTGCCCTCATCAGCCCTATCCCCTCCCCTGACCTAAGCAGGTGCCCCAGAGAAAATTTAGATAGCGATTTAGACAGAGAGACTTGACGCTGAATTTAATTTCTGCCACGATTAGATGCAAACATGCTTTCTGCTTCTGTGGGGGTTTTTGTTGGCCTTGGTCTGAGGTGTCACTCGGAGGTTCCATGTAGTGGAGGTTTGGAAAGGTCATGCCATTGGCTTGCTGTGGTTTTATGGGCCCTTGAAATGTAGATGCCACTCTGGGTTGATGCCCAGAGGTCCCAACTGGATGGTGTTTGTCTTTCTGCTTTTCAGATTCTCTCCCGAGGCTGCATCTCGACGGGGGCTGAGCACAGCAGAGATGAATGCAGTCGAGGCCATTCACAGAGCTGTTGAGTTCAATCCTCACGTGCCAAAAGTGAGTATGTGGAATCCCCACAGGAACTCGTTATGATAGCGGAGAAAATGTTCCATGACCACAGTATCATGTCTTGAATGCAAACAGTCATAAAAAAAATGAATTGCATCCAACAAACATTGAGGCCCTGTATAATCTATGATTATTAACTTCATTTTTAAGCAAAAGCTTCATGCAAGAGGCTTTGGGGCTGGTTTTCAGCCTTCATATAATCAAGGTAAATTGATAGGCCTGGCTTAGACAGTCCAGGTCAAGAAAGTCTGAAATTGGCAAACTGTGGAGATCTCAAGGGCGTTGATGTATTTGACAGGAATTTCACACAAGTTTTTAGTCTTACTTAGACCCAACTCGGGAAACGAACCTTGTTGTGAATAAAAGTGGTAAAAAATACTTACCAATGTGACCTTCTGTGTCTCTCTAAATAAATGATAATTAATTAGTAGTGGCAAGAAATTAATAGGGAAAACCTCCAAGTATGAAGAACTATTATTCTTTTGACTTGTGAGTGCCATTTCAGTAAGTTTGTGTAGTAGGAAATATTTAACCACATGATTGACCAATTTATAACTATAACTACCCATTATAAATACCAATTTAATATGTCTAATGTATTTTTTCTGAATTTGATTTTAAGGGAGTCAGTCATGGTAGAAATATACAGATATTTCTATAATCTTTTGTTCAGGGGATGGATGTATATTTATGATTTACCTGTATTTGAGTACCTACTATGTGATAGGCACATCACTTAACATTTTCAGTTTTTTTATATTATACAGCACATTTTGACCTCTACGAAACTATCCCGTCAGTGCATATCAGGTATTGCAGGGCAGAATTTTCTTGGCAAAATATCTTATGAAGACTTTATTGGTGAAAAGCGACAAAAGAAGTGCCACAGTTGCCGCAGTTACAGAAGGGCGTATTCATTCACCCTAGTCCCAGTGCATGGTGACCAGCCTAGCATCTGTAGTCTTAGGTATTGTACGTAGAGTGGGATAAAATACTTCTCTTCATTTAATCTTTTTCAGCTAAGTTAAAAAGGTTCACTCAAATATTATTAAAATGTAAAACTAGTTATGAAAACTTCATACTGAATTACAGTAAACTGAAGTCATCAACTAATATTTGTTAAATGCCACTCACTAACTACAGAGCTATCCTATGAAAATAAATAAGGCTCTTTTAGAAATAGTATGGGACAGTATAGTCCTAGACTCTGAGACAAGAACTTGCATTCAAGGTCTGTCTCTATTACTTGGGCTTAGCATCTCTGAACTCAGAATTTCATCTTTCAAATGAAGATAAAAAAGATAAAGATAAGGTGAGATAATACAGTCAAAGTTTTTAAAAATACTTGAGCACTATTTGTTTGTAAACTATTAAAATGGTTAATGTTTTACTTGTTGGTGGCTCATTAAGTCTCATAATCATGTCTTAACTTTTCTAGTTATGCCAACCAGAGCCTTATAATCCTGGGGCTCAAGCTAAAAAACTGGTATAATACTTGTTGGTGAGATATTTTAATTGAAGCTGTTGTTTAATTCTTGGTAATGGTCTTAAATAGTTCACTCAGCCTCTAGAAAGAGTATTAAAATCCCTAAGAAACAGTCTAGCTACCATGGAAGAATATGACTCAGTCAACTAGCACTCTCCCTGCAAAATAGAATTCTTCTAAAAGTGGAAACATTTTAAATATTTGATTTCACTCTATTTTCTAATCATTAAATGGAGAAAAGATAGGCTATGCAGGTAAATTGATTGTCTACCACTTTTATTTGTTGCTGATTGTGCCGAAGGGAAACTTGTTTCCAGATCTTCTTTCAACATTTCCATGAAGAAAAGGTCCTGTGAATACTGGCCTCATATGTTCAGAATTAAGTGCAAATCTCTGGTACATGTATACTATATGCAGGCTGCTGTAAACATCTTCTATACATGTTCTGCAGTTTATTGCACTGCTTGCTAATACTTCAGTAAACACACCCACACACATGTGCACATACACACACATTGGTGCCTTTTAAGGCAGAGAATAGCCTTAATTCTAATGAGATATCAATGCAGAATATTGAATGGGGCAAAGTAGGTTTACAGCTGTGAGCACGAGAAGCACAAAGTATATTCTTGTATTACTAGTTATTAATTATTGCATTTTTTTAAATACAAACAACTGTAAATCTACTTTTGCTTCACCCTGTAAAAACACTTAGACTCTTGGTATAAGAAGGGGCCTTAATGGTTACCTAGGACACTTTTCCATCCTAAGCTTGACTCTCCTTATAGTGATATTATGATAGTTATTTTATTATTGGCTTCTATTGGATGTTTACTATGTGCCAAGCACAATGCTAACTGAACTACATATGTTAATTCATTTTTTCATAACAACATTGTAAAGTGTATCATGTTATTGTCTCTGCTTCCCAGATGAGGGCACTGCCGGTTTGAGAGGTTAACTAACCTGCTCATGATCACACAGTAAATAGATGACAGAGCCTGGACTGATCTGGGTTCACTAGCTCTTAAACATCACTCCACTGGTGGCAGACAGCCTGACTTGAACACTTCAAATGATGATAAGCACATCACTTTGTAGGGCCCTCAATTCCTTGTGGACAATTCCTACTTCTTCAAGATATTATCATGTCTTAAACACTTCCCTGGCTCTTTTTTCTCTCTCTCAGGAAGTTGTCAATGGCCTACCACAGGAATTTCCAGTACCTTCACACTGTTTTACCCAATTATAGTCTTCTCAGGAGAAAAAAATACCAAATGTAGTAGCTGAGAACTGCCTTCCATGCATTTTTAGCTTTGTTCCATAAGGTATTCCATTAAGCAAAGGTACACAGTTAATATTTTAACATTCAGTGAAAAATATTATTTACTCCAGGAGTTTTACTCTTAGGAACAAAGAGTAACCTGCAAACATGAGTAGTAGGAGTATCTCTCTTAACCACATCACAGGAATGGGAAATAAATAAAAGCATTAAAAAGCCATGGGTCTCTATTCTGAAGGAGCCTCTTAATAGTCAGCTGGATTCTCAATATGAGGATTTCTGAAGCTCTGGTTTGCAGCACATTATAAGGAGGAATCAGCCCTTAGACTCATCATTGCAAATCAGTTCCCCTCCCGAGGACCTGCAGCAGTGTCTCCAGCCCTACAGGACCCTCATCATCTGCCTCCACTTGTTTTTTCATTTTCCCAGCTCCTTCTAGCAGACTGTTCATTGTTCCAGAAACATTCTCTTCCCCTTCCCTCTTTGCTTCTTCTGAGGAAATCCTACTCATCCTTCACCCACCATTAAAAGTCACCACCAGGAAACTATACCTTCCTCATCTGAGAATCAGTCACTCCCCGTGTGATCTTTCACTGTAGTGCATTGGTTATGTACTTACTGCTTACTCTTTTTTTTGAAGATGACTAGGGGTGTTATGATCTTAATTTTTTATATCAGAGAAAGGTATATAATTATTTATATTATCATCATATAGTCATACTTAAGACTATTTCATTCTGCACATTTTTAATACGTCGGAATCATAGTCACACAGCATATTAGTATTTTTAAAAAACATGGACCACTTAAATTGAACTTTATGGTTGAGTATTGGGAGTATATCTATTTTCTTGGGGAGGATCATCAAATTTTCTGGTTCTTTGACCTTTAACTTAACATTAAAGTCCAAGTCTTTTAGTCATGTGCCTTTAAACACTAAAATGCTGTATTCTCTGTAACTATTTTCTGGATGATTTACTTTAATATGTTTATGTCATAGAAACACAAATCATGAAATCTACCTTCTTAACAAATTTTTAAGTATATAGTACAGTGTTAATGATATTCACATTGTGTGCAGCAGATCTCTAGAATCTTCTCCTCTTTCATCACTGAACCTCTGTATCATTGCACAACAACTTTCCATTCATCCCTCCCCCAGTCATGGTAACCACCATTACACTTTCTGTGTCTGTGAATGTGGCTGCTTTAGACACCTCCTATATGTGGAGTCATTGGTCCTTCTGTGACTGGCTTTTCTTGGATTCTAAATACGAGGATTTCTGAAGCTCTAGCTTGTACTTACTCCAAGTTCATCCACATCACAGCATAGGACAGGATTTTCTTCCTTTTTAAAGCCTGATTAACATACCATTGTGTGTGTATATGTATCCATTCATTTATTGATGGAAATTTAAGTTGTTTCCACTTCTTGGCTATCTACACTAATAAAAGAGAAAGATGCAAATTGACTGTACCTTCGCAATGCCCACCAGCCAATCAGGAGTGAGTAGGCAAATTAGCGGGACTAAGATGGTGACGGCCACAGAGCCAGCCAGAGTGAGCGGGAGGCTTGGGTTGCCCCTGGCAATGGAGGAAGCCAAGCTTCCCGCCCTCCCAGGCCGGCTGCAGGGACCTGCAAGTGGAGGACACGGAGCCGGCCCCGGCGGGTGCGTGGGAGGCTTGGGTCGTTGTCGCCCAGGCCAACCACCGAGGGAGGGGCCTGCAAAAGGCCCTCAGCCCCTTAACCAGGCTGGCCATGCCCCCATGGGGTGAGGGTCCCCGCTGGGGGGCGTGGCCAGCCTGCAAATAGCCATCAGCCCCTCACCCAGGCTGGCCACGTCCCCCAGCGGGGACACTCACCCCATGGGGGTGTGGATGGCCTGCAAACTGCCCCAG
Source organism: Cnephaeus nilssonii (assembly GCF_951640355.1). Classification (NCBI taxonomy): domain Eukaryota; kingdom Metazoa; phylum Chordata; class Mammalia; order Chiroptera; family Vespertilionidae; genus Cnephaeus; species Cnephaeus nilssonii. The sequence continues at coordinate 71,542,820 of NC_137083.1, read as the reverse complement.
CCCCTCGTCCAGGCCAGCACCGTCCCCAGTGGGAACCCCCACCCCAATGGGGGTGTGGCCGGCCTGCAAACCACCACAGGCCCCTTGCCCAGGCCGCCCTGCCCCCCAAAGAAACCCCCACCCTGATCCGGGACACCCTTCAGGGCAAACCAGCCTGTGCACCAGGCCTCTATCTATACTAATAAAAGGGTAATATGCTAATTAGACTGGGAGACCTTCCAGACGTTCTTCTGGACAAAGTCATGGTGGCGGGGCCGAGGTAGAGGCGGTTAGGGGCCAAGAGGGGAGGGCAGTTGTGGGTGATCAGGTCAGGATGGGATGGCAGCCATTTCTGTTTGGATTTGTTTACCTTCTATAATTGAAACTTTGTAGCCTTGAGTGGAGGCTTAGGCCAGTCAGGGAAGGCAGAAAGCTTGGCTTCTTCTATCACCTTGGAAACCCATCCTCCCTCCTACTTTCTCCATGGCTGTAGCCATCTTGGTTGGGTTAATTTGCATACTCGCTCTGATTGGCTGGTGGGCGTGGCTTGTGGGTGTAGCAGAGTTAGGGTCAATTTGCATATTACTCTTTTATTAGGTAGGATATGCAAAGTGTCCCCTCAAGCATTCAGCCGGGAGACCAGGAGTTCGATCTCTCGCTATGACATGCGCTGACCACCAGGGGGCAGCATGGAATGAAGGAAGGCCCTGGCCAGCAGCTGGTAGCCCAGGAAGGAAGGCCCCAAACGGCAGCCAGAAGGAAGGCCCCAATCGGCCCTGATTGCTGGCCAGGCCTAGGGACCCTATCTGTGCACTAATTTTGTGCACCAGGCCTCTAGTTTTGAATAATGCGGCAATGAATATACAAGTGCAAATATCTCTTCAAGATCCTTTTTTCAGTTCTTTTGGGTGAATACCCAGAAGTGGGATTGCTGAATCATATGGTAGTACTGTTAATTTTTTGAAGAAATTCCATACTGCTTTCCATAGTGGCTGCATCATTTTACAGTGCATAGGAGTTCCAATTTCTCCACTTCCTTGCTAGCAATTTTTATATTCTATTTAAAAAAAATAGTAGCCACCCTAACATGTGTGAGGTGATATCTCATTGTGGTTTTGATTTGCATTTCCCTCATTGTTCGTGATGATGAGCATCTTTTCATGTACCTGTTGGCTATCTGTATGTCTTTGGAGAAATGGCTGTTCAAGTCTTTTGCCCACTTTTTAATCAAGTCTTTTCCCATTTTTTAATATAATAATAATAATAATTATATATATATATATATATATATATATATATATATATATACATACATATATATATAATTTCACAGATTTTTCTCCCATTGTATAAGTTGCCTTTTCACTCTGTTGATTGTTTCATTCTGGTGATTGTTTTTGCTGCATAGAAGCTTTTTATTTTGATGTAATCCCACTTGTCTATTTTTTGTTTTTGTTGCTTGTGCAATGTTCAAGAAATGATTGTTAAGACAAGTTTTATGAAGTTTTTATCCTATGTATTCTTCTAGAAGCTTATAATTTTAGGTCTTACGTTTAAGTCTTAAATGCGTTTTGAGTTGATTTTTGTGTATGGTGTAATACAAAGTTTCAATGTCATTCTTTTGCATATGTATATCCCAATTTTTCCAGCATCGTTTGTTGAAGAGAATGATTTAATTCTTGTATCTTCTATTGTAGATATCAGGTTGTGGTCCACCTCAATAGTGCACTATTTTGGGCTAAAGATTTTTTGATGTTTAGGATAGATAAACAGAATGGGAATTGCTGAGTAACATATAGGAGTACTTTAGGGCTCTTGATATTTATTGCCAAATTGCTTACCAAAAAAGATGGTAGCAGTTTGCACTCCCATCAGCAGGCGACTCCTTTACCATTTCATCACACCTTCACCAACATTCTGTTTAAAACAGAAAGAAGGAAAACAAAAAATATTTATGCTTTTATTAGGTACAAATGGAATTCTATTCTTTTAGTTTGCTTTTTTTTTTTTTTTTTTTTTTTTGCTACTACTAGTAAGCAAATTATGTAGACTACCTATTATGGGAAAATATAATGATGGAGCAAGGGGTAGCAACATAAAGGCAGGCAGATCTGTGAAGTATTATTGAAAGCGTTCCAAGGTATGTGAAACAAGGACTCCCACTACTTCCTGTCTATGCATCAAGGAAACTATGAGAAGGGGGGAATTAATTAGCTCCTTGTCCATTTCCTTTTTAATAAAATGGGGATAAAAATTAAGGTTGCCCTAGCTGGTTTGGCTTAGTGGATAGAGCATCAGCCCACGGATTGAAGGGTTGCAGATTTCGATTCTGGTCAAGGGCACATACCTTGGTTGCAGGCTCGGTCCCAAACCCGGTCGGGGTGTGTGCAGGAGGCAACCAATTGATGTGGCTCTCTCATATCAATGTTTCTCTGTCTCTTCCCCCCTCTCTAAAAATCAATGGAAAATTGTCCTCAGGTGAGGATTAACAAAAAAAAATCCTATATAATAAAAACCTAGGTGGCGTCACGCCCTCACATGATGCTCTTGCGTGACGTTGTCACAAGATGGCCACCACAAAGATGGCTGCGTGCACAGTGGAGGTGGGGCCCAGCGGCTGCTCTGCACAGTGAGGCCTGGGGGTCCCGTGGCTCTGCATAGCGTGGAGGAGGCTGGTCCCATGTCTCCACAGCCTTGTGTAGAGGAGGCGGGTCGCAGTAGGGGAGGGAAGTTGGCGGCAATCAGGCCGGCAGGGGAGGGCAGTTGGGGGCAATCGGGCCGGCATGGGAGGGAAGTTGTGGGCGATCAGGCTGGCAGGGGAGCAGTTAGGCATCAATCAGGCCGGCAGGGGAGCAGTTAGGGGGCGGTCAGGCCGGCAGGGGGAGCAGTTGGGGGCAATCAGGCCAGTAGGAGAGGGCAGTTGGGGGCGATCAGACCGGCAGAAGAGGGCAGTTGGGGGCGATCAGGCTGGCAGGGGAGCAGTTAGGCATCAATCAGGCCAGCAGGCGAGCAGTTAGGGGCAATCAGGCCAGTGGGGGGGGGGGGGCAATTGGGGGCAATCAGGCCAGCAGGGGGGAAGTTGGGGGCAATCAGGCTGGCGGGGGGGGCAGTTGTGGGCAATCGGGCTGGCAGAAGAGGGCAGTTGGGGGTGATCAGGCTGGCAGGGGAGCAGTTAGGCATCAATCAGGCCGGCAGGGGAGCAGCTAGGGGGCGGTCAGGCCGGCAGGGGGAGCAGTTGGGGGCAATCAGGGCAGCAAGGGGGAGGGCAGTTGTGGGCAATTGGGCTGGCAGGAGAGGGCAGTTGGGGGTGATCAGACCAGCAGGGGAGGGCAGTTGGGGGCGATCAGGCTGGCAGGGGAGCAGTTAGGCATCAATCAGGCTGGCAGGGGAGCAGTTAGGGGTGATGAGGCCGCAGGCAGAGAGGTTAGTGAAGATCAGGCAGGCAGGCAAGTGGTTAGGGGCGATCAGGCAGGCAGGCAGAGGGGTTAGGGGCCATCAGGCAGGCAGGCGAGTGGTTGGGGTGATGAGGCAGGCAGGCAGAGTGGTTAGGGGTGATGAGGCAGGCAGGCAGGCGAGCGGTTAGGAGCCAGTGGTCCTAGATTGCAATAGGGATGTCCAATTGCTGGTTTAGGCCCGATCCCTGTGGCAGTTGGACATCCCCTGAGGGGTCCCAGATTGCGAGAGGGTGCAGGCCAGGCCGAGGGACCTCCTCCCCCCCCATGCACGAAGTTCGTGCACTGGGCCTCTAGTATATATATAGAAAGAGAGAGAGAGGAAGGGAGGGAGTAAGGGAAGAGGGGAGAGAGAAAGAAATGCTTATTACAGAAAACTTGGGAAGCTTAGGAAAAGTGCAAAGAAATTAATCTCCCATAAAATCAGATATTTAGCCACTATTAGTATTCAGTCTATTACCTTCCAATGTTTTTAGTGCCTACAAATACATTTTTATTACAAACACCATACTCTGTATGTACACTTTATTTATTTAGTAATATATCATGAAAACATTATGCTAAAAATATTCTTCTACCAAGAAGAAGAAATAAAAGGCATCCAAATTGGAAAGGAGGAGGTAAAACTTTCATTATTCAAAGATGACATGATACTGTACATAAAAAACCCTAAAGACTCCATCAAAAAACTACTAGATTTAATAAATGAATTTAGAAACAAACCAGGGTACAAAATTAACACCCCAAAATCTATAGCATTTTTATATACCAACAGTAAACTTGCAGAAAGAGAAATTTAAAAAAACAGTCCCCTTTACCATTGCAACAACAAAAAAAATTAAGATACTTAGGAATAAACTTAACCAAGGAGGTAAAATACCTGTACTCAGAAAACTACAGGATGTTGAAAAAAGAGATAGAGGAAGTTATAAACAAGTAGAAGAATATACCATGTACATGGATTGGTAGAATCAACATCATTAAATGTCCATATTACCCAAAGAAATCTACAGATTCAATGCAATCCCTGTTAAAATACCATTGACATATTTCACAGACCTAGAATAAGCACTCCAAAAATTTATATGGAACCAAAAAAGACCTCAAATAGCCGCAGCAATCTTGAGAAAGAAGAACAAAGTTGGAGGAATCACAATATCACATATCAAGTTATACTACAAAGCCACTGTAATAAAAACAACCTGGTACTGGCACAAGAACAGGCATATAGATCAGTGGAACAAAACAGAGAACCCAGAAATCGACCCAAGCCACTATGTTCAATTAATATTTGACAAAGGAGGCAAAAACATAAAATGGGGTCAAGACAGTCTCTTCAATAAATGGTGTTGGGGAAAATTGGACAGGAACATGCAAAAAAAAATGGAGCTAGACCACCAACTTACACCATACACAAGAATAAACTCAAAATGGATAAAAGGCTTAAATGTATAACACGAAACCATAAAAGTCCTAGAAGAAACCATAGGCACCAAAATCTCAGACATCACTTGTAGTAACATGTTTGCCGATACATCTAGCACAATGGAAACTAAGGAGAAAATAAACTAATGGGACTACATTAAATAAAAAAAAGCTTCTGCACTGCAAAGGAAACAATCAACAAAATAACAAGAGAGCCCACTGCATGGCAAAACATATTTGCCAATGACAAATCCGATAAGGGCTTAATCTCCAAAATATATAAGGAACTCATACAACTTAATAAAAGAAAGACAAACAATCCAATTTAAAAATGTGCAAAGGACCTAAATAGAAATTTCTCCAAAGTGGACATACAGAAAGGCAAGAGACATATGAAAAAAATGCTCAAAGTCACGAATCATCCGAGAGATGCAAATCAAAACGACGAGATATCACCTCACACCTGTCAGAATGGGTATCATCAACAAGTCAACAAACAACATGTGTCGGCGAAGTTGTGGAGAAAAGGGAACCCTAGGATACTGCTGGTGGGAATGCAGCCTGGTGCAGCCTCTGTGGAAAACAGTATGGAGTTTCCTCAAAAAAATTAAAAATAGAACTACCATTTTACCCAGTGATCCCACTTCTAGGAATATATCCTTAGAAATCTGAAACACCAGTTCGAAAGAATGTATGCATCCCTATGTTCATAGCAGCGCAATTTACCATAGCTAAGATTTGGAAACAGCCTAAGTGCCCGTCAGCAGAGGAGTGGATAAAAAAATTATGGTACATTTACACAATGGAATACTAGACCACAATAAAAAAAAAAGAACCCTTACCATTTGCACCAGCATGGATGGACCTGGAGAATATTATGCTGATCGAAATAGCCAGTCAGAGAAAGATAAGTATCATTTGATCTCACTCATATATGGAATCTAATGAACTAAATAAACTGATAATCAAATAGATCCAGAGACATAGAAACATGAACAGACTGTTGAACCTCAGAGGGAAGGCAGGGGAGGGTGGGTGGGAAGAGATCAACCAATGAACTTGTATGTATTTAGGCATAACCCGTGGACACAGACAATTGGGTGGTGAGGGCCTGATGGGGAGGTGGGAGGAGATGGGAGTGGGCTGGAAGAGGTTAATGGGGGAAAAAGGAGGACATATGTAATATTTTTTTAATTTTAAAAAAATAAATTTAAAAAACCACACCTCATAAACACATACACAAATAAAAATATTCTTCTATTAACAGCTTTTTGGGAACAACTTGATAGCCATCGACTAATTATGCTGTAATTTAATTAACCTGTTTTTGTTTGTTTGTTTGTTTATTCACATATTTTTTGCTAATGACTTTCATATGTCTTCTGACCTTATTGGTATGAAAATTCAATAATTGGCTATAAATTAATTCCTTGTCATTAATATCTATATCAGTGGTGGGAACCTTTTTTCTGCCAAGGGCCATTTGGATATTTATAACATTACTAGAGGCCCGGTGCACAAAATTCGTGCACGGAGGGGGGTTGTCCCTCAGCCCAGCCTGTACCCTCTCCAATCTGGGACCCCTCAATGGATGTCCGACTGCCCGTTTAGGCCGATCCCTGGGATCGGGCCTAAACGGGCAGTCGGACATCCCTCTCACAATCCAGGACTGCTGGCTCCCAACTGCTTGCCTGCCTGCCTCCCTGATTGCCCCTAACCGCTTCTGCCTGCCAGCCTGATCACCCCCTAACCACTCCCCTGCCAGCCTGTTTGCCCCCAACTTCCCTCCTCTGCCGGCCTGGTTACCCCTAACTCCCCTCTCCTGCAGGGTTGATCACCTCCAACTGCCCTCCCTTGAAGGCCTGGTCCTTCTCAACTGCCCTCCCTTGCAGGCCAGGTGCCTCCCAACTGCCCTCTCCTGCTGGCCATCTTGTGGTGGCCATCTTGTGTCCACATGGGGGCAGGATCTTTGACCACATGGGGGCAGCTATATTGTGTGTTGCAGTGATGATCAATCTGTATATTACTCTTTTATTAGATAGGATAGAGGCCTGGTACAGGGGTGGGGGCCAGCTGGTTTGCCCTGAAGGGTGTCCCTGATCAGGGTGGGGTTCCCTTGGGGCATGGGGCGGCCTGAATGAGGGGCCTGTGGTGGTTTGCAGGTGGGCCACGCCCCCTGGCAACCCAAGTGGAGGCCCTGGTATCTGGAATTGATTTTCCTTCTACAATTGAAACTTTGTAGCCTGGAGCAGAGCCACGCCTGGGGCTCCCTCCGAGGCCCGCAGCCATTTGTGTTGGGGTTATAATTGAAACTTTGTTGCCTTAAGCGGGTGGGCCCGGCCAGGGTGTGCGGAAAGCTTTGCTTCCCCTGTTGCCAGCGGCAATCCTGGCCTGCTCTCTCAAGCTCCATTCTGCCACCATTTGTTTGAATTTGTTTACCTTCTATAATTAAAACTTTGTAGCTTGAGTGGAGGCTTAGGCCTGCAACGGCTGGCAGAAAGTTTGGCTTCCTCTGTTACCTAGGAAACCTTGCTCTCTGTGGCTGTAGCCATCTTGGTTTGGGTTAATTTGCATGCTCGCTCTGATTGGATGGTGGGCGTGGCTTGTGGGTGTGTTGGAGGTATGGTCAATTTGCATATTTGTCTATTATTATAACATTATTTGAGGGCCATACAAAATTATCAACTTAAAAAGTAGCCTGCTATTAAGAGTTGCTTAGTTATTTGGCTACCTCAATAAAATTATAAATGACTCTTCTGAAAAAATTAGCCTGCTATATTGGGTCAAACATTTAATTAATTCACCCCCTAATGCCTTGGGAGGGCCAGACCAAATTATTTTACAAGCCTTATATGGCCCGCGGGCCGGACATTCCCCACCCCTGAATATGACGGATAACTTTGGGATCATTTTCACTCGAATTATTATAGAATTTTAAGACCTTAACAGGAAAGATCTGACCATTCATCTGGGGTGGGCTCTGATGGACCAAATTTCTCCTGGGGCTTTCCTGACAGGGAAACCACCCTCTGCTCAAATACCTCCATAAGTAGGCACGACTCAGCTCCTCTTTCTGTGTTCCTATATTGGGCATAAGAAGCTAGATTCTGACAAATGGGTTTTGAAAAGTTGCTTCCAAAACTTTTAGTAGCCTGATTTGAGAATCTGGGAAGGAAGTTAGAGACAGGTTGGCAGGCAAGATAGCAGGGAGTGCAGGCTTAGCTAATAGAAGCCAAGTAATTATCATAGACAGGCCGAGAGTTCTCTGATTTACAAGATACAGTTATTCTAATTGATTTCTGCATACTTGTGGATAGGGATCTGCCCCTTTCCATTTATTTTTCACTTGACAAGTAAGATATGAAATGTGCCATGCCTTTCTAATTTAAATGTTACACATGTTGAGAACTGACCTTGCCAGCCATTTTAAGCCTGACCAAAAACATAACACGTTGTTATTAGTCTTCATCATCTGGTTAGAGCCAACATGTTGTATGGAACTGTATAGGAATATAAACCTTCTTTATAGCATAACCTATTTCTGCCATAAAGTAGATGTGATGAGAAGGCAGCTAAGTTTCCTTGGTAAGTTGCTCTGGTCAGCCTCATGAGGCTGATTAGGCCAAGGATGCTCATTGAGAGACTTCTTAGGAAGAGATTCATGCTCTTGAGGATCTTATGATTAAGCTGAGGGGAAAGACACGTGAATAAATAATATAAGGCAGTATGTGAAAATTATACATATGCTAAGATCAGAGGGAGCTTAGGGGATAAACAGAACATTACCTCACAGCCCACATTTGGGGCTGTGAATGATGTCCTTGAAGCCATATGCACCACATTCAGCCTGCAGGCTGGGTAAACCATCCATCTCACACATGTGCACTACTATTTTCCAAATTGTAAATGCCAGCAATGCTTTTAAATGAATTCTTATTTTATGACATCTGTTGTAGCCCCACCCCCTTCTAGTTTGTTTCAACATCTACCTACAAAAATGGGTGGCTACCAGGCTCAATTCTTCTCAGGTGTCCCTATACCTGAAGGTTTCTTGGGCCAAGAGAAGAGTTTTCTCATAAATGCTTAATGAAATTACTTTGAAAGCTTTCCCTCATAATGGAAATAAAAGGAATAATAGCTTACACTTTTCTTTCAGCCATTTTTTGGTTATCAGGAACTTCAAGAGATTTCTGTATATGTGGGACACATGAGCTAGTGGTTTTCATATTTAGTTGACTAATTGGTAGGTAAGGTGGCTGTAATTATTAGAGAATTCAGAAATCAAAATCTTACTCTAGGGCTGTTATTAGGTAAGAAATTTTCCTATTCCTTTGTTCTCTGGATGATTATTAATAGTAACCAGTTGGTCTTCTCTAATTTACTCTGAAACAATTAGTACAGTTTGTAGCATTTTACAAATTATTTATCTTTCTCATGACTCATAGCCTTTGGGGTCTTTTAAGATCATCCTGGGTAGTAGCAATATATAGTCTAATGGCTTCTATTATGGTGACAAAATCATGAGAGGATAGTCAAATATCTCAAACATAAAACTTACCTTTATATTTATATTATGGCTTGTATTCATGATATATATGGTGCTAGTTGGATTGCTAGGTAATTCAAAATTGTTATTTTTTTCCAAAAGATTTTTGCCTTGTGCTGTTTTAAAACAAGATGGAGAAGGAAAGCAGTAACTTGTAGAATTTAAAAAGGTATATAAACAAAAAAGTTCTTTTGGAACTCATACTTGAGGAGATCCCATCAAAATAATAAACACCTTTCATGAACTGGCCTGGAAAGAGATCTCTCTCTTGAAGAAGGCCTTCTTTCTTACCTGTCCCCCAACTGTGATGGCTGTGGACCCCTGTTTTCTGCTGCACTGTAGGTAGGCTCTCTCTCTTTCTTACTCTTCTTCCTGCTTTGAGGCTTCTTCAAATAGCAGGCCCCAAATGAGGAAAGTTTTATTTGCTGAAGCAAGAGGCCAGAATGTGTTCTCACAGCTCCTGCTGAGCAGTACACCCTGACACCACCTGTGCCAACAGGAGAGGAAGCTCAAGGCAACTGCACCCAGCAGGCCCCAAGTGCCTAAGTCCACAGTGAGATGATAATGACATGTTGATAGGGGTATCGTAATCTCCATCCTGTATGTTGGGGTTCTTCCATTCTTCCCCCTTTTCACAAATTTCCACCAACAGTTAAATCCAGACAATTGTTTGTGGTGTTAAAAGTGTTGAACATCTCTTCTTATAGCACTTCCTTTTGCTGTGTTTGTCCTATTTTAATTCTATATCCCTCCATCATCTGTTAATCTCCATTTTTTTAGTTACTTTTTATTTTTCAATTATAGTGGACATATACTATTATATTAGTTTCAGATTCACACCCCAGTGATTAGACATTATATAACTTACTAAATGATCATAGTGATAAATCTCCTACCCATCTGACATAATACATAGTTGTTGTTTTAATTAAATCTCTATTGTTTAAAGTATAACATATGTCCCCTTTTCCCCCCCATTGACCCCTTCTAGCCCAGCCCCACTCCGCCCACCTGGCCTTCACCAGCCTATTGTCTGTGTCCCGGGTTTATGCATATGAGTTCTTTGGTTGATCTCTTCCAACCCACCCACCTACCCCTGCCTTCCTTCTGAGATTCCACAGTCTGTTCTATGGACTGGATCTGTTTTCTTCATCAGTTTATTTTGTTCTTTAGATTCCACAGATGAGTGAGATCATGTGATACTTGTCTTTCTCTGACTGGCTTATTTTACTTAGCATAATACTCTCCAGGTCCCTCCATGCTGTCTCAAAGGGTAAGATATCCTTCTTTTTACTGCTGCATAGTATTCCATGGTATAAACATACCACAGCTTTTTTATCCACTTACCTGCTGATGGGCACTTGGGATGTTTCCAGATCTTAGCTATTGTAAATTGCGCTGCTATGAATGTAGGGGTGCATATATTCTTTCTGATTGATGTTTCGAGTTTCTTAGGATATATTCCTAGAAGTGGGATCACTGGGTCAAATGGCAGTTCCATATTTAATTTTTTGAGAAAACTCCATACTGTTTTCCACAGTGGCTGTATCAGGCTGCATTCCCACCAGCGGTGTACTAGGGTTCCCTCTTCTCCACATCCTTGCCGATACTTGTCCTTTATTGATGTGTTGATGATAGCCATTTTGACAGGTGTGAGGTGATACCTCATTGTCATTTTAATTTTCATCTCTCTGATGATCAGTGACTTTGAGCATTTTTACATATGTCTCTGGGCCATCTGTATGTCTACTTTGGAGAAGTGTCTATTCGAGTCCTTTGCCCATTTTTTTATTGGACTATTTGTCTTCCTGGTGTTGAGTTGTATGAGTTCCTTATATATTTTGGATATTAATGTTTATCGGATGTATCATTGCCAAATATGTTCTCCCATACAGTGGGCTTCCTTTTTATTTTATTGATGGTTTCTTTTGCTGTTCAGAAGCTTTTTATTTTCATGTAGTCCCATTTGTTTATTTTCTTTTTAGTTTCCTTTGCCCTAGGAGATATATCTATAAACGTTGCTATAAGACATGTCTGAGATTTTGGTGCCTATGGTTTCTTCTAGAATTTTTATGGTTTCATGACTTACATTTAAGTGTTTTATCCATTTTGAGTTTATTATTGTGTATGGTATCAGTTGGTGGTATAGTTTCATTTTTTTTGCATGTGCTTGTCCAGTTTTCCCAGCACCATTTATTGACAGGACTGTCTTGACCCCATTTTATGTTCTTGCCTTCTTTGTTAAATATTAATTGAGATAAATGGCTTGAGTCAATTTCTGGGGTCTCTGTTCTGTTTCATTGATCTATATGCCTGTTCTTGTACCAGTACCAGGTTGTTTTGATTACAGTGGCTTTGTAGTATAACTTCGTATCTGGTTTTGTGATCCCTCCACTTTTATTCTTCTTTCCCAAGATTGCTGCAGCTATTCAAATAGGGCTCTTTTTGGTTCCATATAAATTTTTGCAGTATTTGTTTTAGATCTGTGAAATATGCTGTTGGTATTTTAATAGAGATTGCATTGAATCTATAGATTTCTTTTTAATTATGTTGATTCTACCAATCCATGAACCCAGTATATTCTTCCACTTGTTTATTTCTTCCTCTAGCTCTTTTTTCAACATCCTGTAGTTTTCCGAGTACAGATATTTTACCTCCTTGGTTAAATTTATTCTTGAGTTTCTTAATTTTTTTGTTGTTGCAATGGTAAATGAGATTGTTTTTATAGTTTCTCTTTCTTAGAGTTCATTATTGGTGTATAAAAATGCCACCCATTTCTGGATGTTAATTTTATATCCTGCTACATTGCCTAATTCATTTATTAAATCTAGTGTTTTTTTTATAGATTCTTTAGGATTTTCTATGTACAATACCATGTCATTTGTGAATAATGAGAGTTTTACTTCCTCCTTTCCCAATTTGGATGCCTTTTATTTCTTGTCTGAATGCTGTGGCTAGGACTTCCAGCATTATGTATAATAATAAAAGCATAATATGCTAATTAGACCGGACATCCTTCTGGACGACCTTCCGGATGAAGCTGGGGCTGCAAGGGAAGCCCAGGTCCCAGGTGCCAGAGGGAAGGCAGTGTTGGCAGCCGGGGGAAGGAAGGCCTACTCTTGCATGAATTTTGTGCATTGGGACTCTAGTCCTATCTAATAAAAGAGTAATATGCAAATTGACCGTATCTCTGCTACGCCCACAAGCCATGCCCACAAGCCAATCAGGAGCAAATATGCAAATAAACCCACCTAAGATGGCTGAGGCCAGGAGAGCAGGAGGGAGGCTTGGGTTTCCCCAGCGATGGAGGAAGCCAAGCTTTCCGCTTGCCCTTGCCGGCCCAGGCCTCTGCTTAAGGCTACAAAGTTTCAATTATAGAAGGTAAATAAATTCCAACAGAAATGGCTGCGTCCACAGAGCGAGCAGAAGGCTTGGCTCCGCTCCAGGCTACAAAGTTTCAATTGTAGAAGATACATAAATCCCAGATACCAGGGCCTCCACTTGGGTCGCCAGGGGGCGTGGCCGGCCTGCAACCACCACAGGCCCCTCGCCCTGGCTGCCCCACGGGAACCCCCACCCTGATTTGGGACACCCTTCAGGACAAACCAGCTGGCCCCCACCCATGCACCAGGCCTCTATCTTATCTAATAAAAGAGTAATATGCAGATTGACCATCACTCCAACACACAAGATGGCTGCCCCCATGTGGTCAAAGATCCTGCCACCATGTGGACACAAGATGGCCACCACAAGATGGCCAGCAGGGGAGGGCAGTTGGGAGGAACCAGGCCTACAAGGGAGGGCAGTTGTGGGCGATCAGGCCAGCAGGGGAGGGCAGTTGGGAGGGACCAGGCCTGCAGGGAAGGGCAGTTGAGGGGGACCCAGGCCTGCAGGGGAGGGCAGTTAGGGGTGACCAGGCCTGCAACGGAGGGCAGTTAGGGGCAAATAGGCTGGCAGGGGAGCAGTTAGGCATCAATCAGGCTGGCAGGGGAGTGGTTAGGGGGTGATCAGGCTGGCAGGCAGAAGCGGTTAGGGGCAATCAGGAAGGCAAACAGGCGAGCAGTTGGGAGCCAGCAGTCCTGGATTGTTTAGGGCAGTCGGACATCCCTCAAGGGGTCCCAGATTGGAGAGGGTTCAGGCTGGGCTGAGGGACACCACCACCCCCATGCACGAATTTCATGCACCGGGCCTCTAGTGTTAAATAAAAGTGGTGAAAGTGGACATCCCTGTCTTGTTTCTGTTCTTAGAGGAAGTGGTTTTAGTTTTTGCCCATTGAGTATGATGTTGGCTGTAGCTTTGTCATATATGGCCTTTATTATGTTGAGGTATGATCCCTGTATTCCCACTTTGCTGAGAGTGTTTATAAAAAACGGGGTTAGATTTTTTTGAGTGCCTTTTCTGCATCATCTAATTGATAGGATCATGTGATTTTTGTCTTTCACCCTTTTTATGTGATGAATCACAGATATTGATTTGCAAATATTGTGCCTGCCTTACAAACCTGGAATAAATCCAACTTGGTCATGGTATATGATCTTTTTACTATATTATGGAATTGATTTGCTAATATTTTGTTGAGGATTTTATCAACTATGTCTATCCGGGATATTGGCCTGTAATTCTCTTTCTTTGTACTGTCTTTATCTGGTTTTGGAATTAGGATAATGCTGGCTTCATAAAAAGAGCTTGGAAGTGTTCCTTCCTCTTGGGTTTTTTGGAATAGTTTGAGGAGGATAGGTGTTAGTTGTTCTTTGAAGGTTCGGGAAAACTCTTCTGTGAAGCCATCTGGACCAGGGCTTTTGTTTGCTGGAAGTTTGTTTATTACTCCTTCTATGTTATCAGTTGTTATTGGCCTATTCAGGTTTTCTGATTCTTCCTGATTCAGTTTTGGAAGATTGTATTTTCTTAGGAATTTGTCCATTTCATTCACATTGTCCAGCTTGTTGGCATATAATTAATTGTTCATAGTATTTTCTTAGAATCTTTTGTATTTCTGTGGTGTCAGTTGTTACTTCACCACTTTCATTTCTGGTTTTATTTATTTGGGTCCTCTCTCTTTGGTTTTTGATGACTCTTGCTAAAGGTTCGTCAATCTTGTTTACTTTTCAAAGAACCAGCTCTTAGTTTCATTGATTTTTTTTGTATTGTTGTTTTAGCCTCTGTGTCATTTATTTCTGCTATAATCTTTATTATTTTTTTCCTTATACTTACTCTGGGCTTTTCTTCTTCTTCTCTCTCTAATTCTTTAAGTTGTAGGATAAAATAGTTTATTATTAATTTTTCTTGTTTTTTGAGGTAGGCCTGTAGAGCTATGAACTTCCCTCTCAGGACTGCTTTTCCTGTGTCCCTGAGATTTGGGGTTGTTGTGTGTTCATTTTCATTTGTTTCCAAGAAGTTTTTTTTTTTTTATTTCTTGATCTCAGTAACCCATTCATTGTTTAATAACATGCTATTTAACCTCCTTGTGTTTGAATGTTTTTAAATATTTTTACCGTAGTTGGCTTCTAATTTCATTCCATTGTGAGCCGAGAAGATATTGATATGATTTCAGTCTTCTTGAACCTGTAGAGATTTATTTTGTGTGCTAACATGTGGTCTGTCTTTGAGAATGACCCATGTGAACTTGAGAAGAATGTATATTCTGCAGCTTTGGTGTTAAATGTTCTATAAATGTTAATTAAATCCATCTGATCCAGTGTTTCATTTAGAGTGTCTGTTTCCTTATTAATTTTTTGTATGGAAGATCTATCCAGCAAAGTCAGCAGGGTGTTAAAGTCCCCTACTATGACTGTTTTGCTGTGGATCTCTCCCTTAAAAATCCTTTAGAAGTTTTATATATATGCACTCCTATATTGGGTGCGTATATGTCTTACAGGGTTATAGTCTCTTCTTGGATTGATCCCTTTAGTATTATGTAGTGACCTTTATTGTCTCTTATGATGGCCTTCATTTTGAAGTCTCTTTTGTCTGATATGACTATTGCTACTCCAGCTTATTTTTTTATTTCCATTTGCATGGAAAAAATTTTCCATCCCTTTCCTCTCATCCTGTTTTAGTCTTTTGTTCTGAGGTGGGTCTCATGTAGACAAAATATAATTGGGTCATGTTTTTGTATCCATTCAGCCACCCTATGTCTTTTGATTGGAGCATTTAATTCATTTACATTTAAGGTAATTATTGATAGTTACTTATTTATTGCCATTTAAATTCTTTATGTCTATGTTTGTCTCTCTATTTCTTCTTCTCATTGTAGCAGTCCTTTAAGCATTTCTTGCAATGCTGGTTTTGTCGTGATAAACTCCTTTAGCTTTTGGTGATAAACTCCTTTAGCCATTTTTTGTCTGGGACACTCTTTATTACTCCATCTATTTTGAATGATAGCCTTGCTGGATATAGTAATCTTGGTTTCAGATCCTTGCTTTCTGTTACCTTGATGACTTCATGCTATTCCCTTCTGGCTTGTAAAGTTTCTGATGAGAAATCAGCTGACAGCCTTATGAGTGCTCCTTTGTAGGTAACAAATTGCTTTTCTCTTTCTGCCTTTAAAATTCTCTCTTTTCTTTAATTTTTGGCATTTTAATTATGATGTGTCTGAGCATGGGCCTGTTTGGATTCTTCTTGCTTGGTACTCTTTGTGCCTCCTGACCTTGTGTGACTTTTTCCTTCACCAGGTTAGGGAACTTTTCTGCTGTTATTCAAAGACATTCTTTCTCCCTTGCTCACTTTCCTTTCCTCTGGCATTCCTATGATGTGAATGTTAGGTTTCATGTTGTCCCACAGCTCCTTTAAGTTGCCCTCCTGTTTTTTTAATTGTTTTTTCTTTTTGGTTCTCTGATTGACTGATTTTTTCTAACCTATCTGCTTAATTCACTGACCCGATCCTCAGCTTCCCCTTTTCTGTGTATTCCTTCCACTGTGCTCTTTATTAGTGCTATGTCATTCTTTATAGTTACTATATCTTTTCTTACGCTGTTGAGCATCTTTGCCATTATTATTCTGAACTCTATGTCTGACAAATTTCTTATCGCCATTTCATTAAACTCTTCTTCTGGATACTCTTGTTCTTTCATTTGGGGCTTTTTTTTTTTTCACCCCATTTTGGCTGCCTGTTTGGGTTTGTGTCTGTGTGTTAGGTAGATCTGCTAATACTACCAGTCTCTAGTGCTGGACAATGTTAGGTACTGTTTGTGACTGGCCCTGAGTACCCTGATTGGAGCTATCAGCAATCCACAGCTTGTGGTTCTCTCTGCTGAGGCTGGGTGTCTTTGGGAAGGCCCAAGATGTGCAGTGGGGTCTGCTTTTCCTGGACCTGGGCCCAGAAGGAGATCAGGAAGACTCAAAGCCTCCAGATACCCACCTCTGTCTGCAGTCTGATTGCATTCAGGCTTGATTAGCCTTAGGTTATCGGTCACAGGGTGGGGCTACTTGTGCTGGGCTTAGAGGTGCCCAAGAGAGGCCAAGCTGTAAACCAAGGCCAGATGCTGCTAGAGCCATGTCTGGGGCCACTTAGCAAGAAGTATGGTGTACACAAAGGCCAGATGCTCTTATTTGAGTGACTTTAGGAAAGTCTGAAGCATGAGGCAAGAAAGGCCAGTTGTATGGAAGCGCCTCTGAAACCAGCTTGGATGGGCCTGCAAGTTGCATGGGGCTTGGTCTAAGGGACTCACCATGGTGGGATGAATATTGTGACCAGGTTGATGGAGACTCGGATATGGCACCTGCCTGTCAGCTCTTTGCTTTGGGGGTTAGGAGGGGAAAAACTTAGCAAAGGAACAATGGCCTCTGCCTGCACTTTTCTCTGGCAGAAAGCTGCACTGCCTCCACCCAGCTCTTGCCCTGTTGCCAGACAATACAGTTTCTCTCCATATGTCCCTGGTTCCTTTCAAGGCGCTGCCCTGGTGCTTTGAGGGAGTGAGTTCAAGTAAGTCTGTGCACAGGCCCTTTCAGAGGGACTGCCTGGGACTCCAGCAGCCCTTTATCTCTCTCAGCCTCGATCCCCGCTGGATTTTACAGCCAGAAGTTATGGGGCCTTCTCTTCCTGGCACTTGAATCCTGGGCTGGGAGGCCTGGTGTGGGCCTGGGACCCCTCGCTCCTCAGGGGGCCCTCCACAGCTCAGATATCCCTCCTAATTTTTATCTGCCACACAATGGGTGTAGCATCAGCTCATTCCATATCTCCGTCCCTCCTACCAGTCTCAATGTGGCTTCTTCTTTAAATCCCTTTTTGAAGGACTTCCATTCAGCTAGATTTTAGGTGGTTCTGAATGGTGGTTGTTCTGTAGTTTAGTTGTAATTTTTGTTAATCTCCACTTTAAAGGAGATGCATATGTTTATGTGATGGTGGTTGGTGGTGGTTGAGTATGTGTATGTGTGTTGGGAACAAATGGGGAAGGAAGCTAATAAGTAATAAATGGAAGGCCAGGCAACAGGAAGAAGTTACTATTTTCAAATATAAAATAGCATCCTAGATTTATTTCCCTTTCTGTCCTAAACACAAAAAACTACAAATGGGAAATTAGTGTTTTTTGAGCCTCCAGGAAGAATATTCATTCTTGCCCTGTACCCCCACCTCCTTTATAGAAGATGGGAATGAAGAGGGTAAGGTGAGAACCCTCCAGTCTTTGGGAAAGGACCTAAAAGAACATTGTACTTTGGGGTCTGTACTGCTCCCCTCTTTGGTTCTTCCAATGCTCTGGCTGCTACCCCTCTTCACTCCAGCATCTGAGCAGTGATGGATGGCCCTTTTCACAGGACTGGGTCCTTCTCCTTGATAGATCTGTATAGAAAAAGTAATGGGCAGTGCTAGTCAATCTCAAATCTCTCTAGCACAGCTGGTTTAGTTATATGGTTTCTTAACCTTCACGTGTCCATTTTATATATTTTCATTCTGGTGCACATACTTTGATCAGAATGAAATTATATTCTTGTCTGAATGCTGACAAGTGCCTAAGTCCACAGTGAGATGATAATGACACGTTGATAGGGGTATCGTAATCTCCATCCTGTATGGAGATTATATTATACCAAATTATTGCATCTTCTAAATTTTCCTTTATGCTGTTTGTCTATATTTATGTGTTTGCTTACAGTGTAATAGCCTTAAAGCCTCTGATCTTTACTGTAGTAAACTAGTACAAGGCTAATTATCTGCCAGCAAACTTTGGATTGCTGGATGTTTTAGTTGTTGCCTTCAAATGTAGTAATGGGGTTGCAGGTTTGTTGAAATGCTTATGAGTGGTGGCTTTAGGGAAATCAAGCTTTCTGTTTTCAATATTGAATTCCAAATGACTATGTATTAATGCATCTGTCTCCTGCTTTTTTATTTCAGTACCTACTAGAAATGAAAAGCTTAATTCTACCCCCAGAACATATCCTGAAGAGAGGGGACAGTGAAGCAATAGCATATGCGTTCTTTCACCTGGCACACTGGAAGAGGGTGGAAGGGGCTTTGAATCTTTTGCATTGTACGTGGGAAGGCAGTAAGTAATTTTCTTTTTTTGGAACATTGTTTAAGAGCATGAAAAGATGCTAAAACTGTTTTTACCCTGATTGCCCATGATGAATAATGATTTGCACATCAATAGCTGTTCCTTTTTGTGATGTTCGTCACTGTGAGGTGGTTAATTACTCAGGCTCTCCATTTCCTGGTGGTGGTGGGTGTTACTATGGTGGTGCATCAAAAAGGCAAGTTTCTACAGCAGGTGTGATGAGTCTGGATGCTCCGGCATAGGAGCATCCTCCCGGCGGAAAACCCTCTTTGGAGACCTGGACAGCCCCATGCCATTGTGGGAATCTTTGGCCTGGTGTTAGATCTTGTGCTGGGCTCTCATTACCACTTCTCAATGGATTTTCTGGATGGGTTAGCTAATGAGCCCCAGTTCTCCTTTACTAGAGTCAGGTGGCCAAACACAAATGAGCAGCGGTTCTGCTTCAGAACAAGAGCAATGGCCATTGGACCCTGGTGTTCGGTGGCAGATTATGTTAGACTAGAGACCCGGTGCATGGATTCATGCACTGGTGGGGTCCCTCGGTCTGGCCTGTGGGGATCAGGCTGAAACAGGCTCTCCAACATCCCCCGAGGGGTCCCAGATTGCGAGAGGGCACAGACAAGGCCGAGGGACCCCACTGGTGCACAATCGGGGTCCGGAGGGACTGCAGGAGGTCTCCAGGGTGTGTACGGCCCATCTCGCCCAGTCCTGATGGGCCAGACCCCAGCAGCAAGCTAACCTACCAGTCGGAACATCTGCCCCCTGGTGGTCAGTGCGCATCATAGTGACTGGTCGAACGGTCAGACACTTAGCATATTAGGCTTTTATTATATAGGATGGCTGTGATTAGCTCCCATCATTCTGTGTAAGGAGAAGAGGCTCCGATATGGTGAGATGTGCCCCTGCCCTGGAGAAGTTCTTCTCTACTTGGGTGTATTAGTAACCAGAAGCGTGTAGCAGCTGCCCAGTGGTTCTTCAGAAGGGAGAAGTCTTTGGGGGTGGAATGGTCATGTGTAACCTTACAGATCATGTGAGATTTGAACCAAGTCTTGAAGAATTGGGCCAGTATTATAAGCAAGGACACCGAGAGAATGTTAATAAAGGGGAAAAGCCTGAGACTGTGGATTATTGGACACGTGTTTTGACACTCTGTTATCATTAATTTAAGCAAAACAAGTACCACATGTAGAATGAGGCTTTTTTTCTCCTTTCCTGAGGAAACCAAACAAATATTAGAGTCTTCTGTTAATTTTTTTGTAGTTCCTCCCTACTCTTATCAGCTTTATTAAACAGATGTCTCTTTAATCCCTTTAACGCTGTTTGTCTTAGCTGCTTCCATTTTTATTTTTATAATCTGCTCTTCCCTCTTCCTGTCCTTCCCTAACCTAGAAGGAATCTAAATTGGAGCAGGAAGAGGGCAGCGGGGGAGGCGCCAAATAGGATGGAATAAAAGTGAGTTGATAGAGATGGATGGGACTCAAGTAGATTGAAAGTTTTTTGTTTAGTTGTTTTGAAAATATTTCTTTAGAGAATTAATAGTTGGTCTGCGTAGATAATTTACCATTTATAACATGAGGGATGTTGATTTGATTGATGCTTCTACCCCCACCCACTCTGTAAGTGCATTAACATATTCCAGGTGTCCTGGTGCTGGTATTTGGATGTGTTAGGACAGCACACTCTACTCAGGCATGTGTGGGCACATGTACAGTCCTCTCTGGCTTCAGTCATTGTTGCATTTAAGGTGTTCTTCCCAAATAAGACAAAAGGAATTTTTATTTAAACACAAGGGGGGGAAACTACACACACACACACACACACACACACACACACACACACACAACAAAACAAAACAACAGAAAAATCACAGCAAGATTGAACATGAGAAGCCTCAACCTAGTTGTGGATAAATTAAATGAACAGATTGACTTACCAAATAAGAACATATTCCTACATCAGCATTTTGGAAACAGTAATAGAAGCTTATCAATTGGATCCAATTGAAAAAAAAAGTTGCCAGTCTGCCCTAACCGGTTTGGCTCAGTGGATAGAACGTCTGCCTACGGACTGAAGGGTCCCAGGTTCGATTCTGGTCAAGGGCATGTACCTTGGTTGCGGGCACATCCCCAGTCGGGGGTGTGCAGGAGGCAGCTGATCGATGTTTCTCTCTCATCGATGTTTCTAACTCTCTATCCCTCTCCCTTCCTCTCTGTAAAAAATCAATAAAATATATTTTTTTAAAAAGTTGCCAGTTCTATAGAAAGGATCAAAAGGGGTGCCCAGGGGCAAGAAGTGAGAGAGACGCTGTTAGGAATGCATAACTATAAAAAGAAATTCTCTGAGAAATAACTGGAAATTCTGTTTGGAAATTAGTTACCCATATAATCGTTTAAAAACAAACAGATGCTTTGAATCACCTGGAAGGACAATGGGATTTCAAGAAATGTGATGTGACATAGTGAGTTCCAAAATAAAATGGGAATGTAATTATTAGAGTAAAAAAAAAAAAAACGAGAAGAATTTTTATACGTAAAACAGTATGGCAAGGCAATGAGAGACCTATAGGAAAGGGAAATTCTGCGCCTGGTTCTTACTGACAAATAGGAACCACTCCAGGGAAGTAACACTGCTCTTCGGTTTTCCAAAAGAGATCCGTGAGAGTGCTTAGTAGGTACCAAATGCCTGTGGAACACCAAGAGCCTTGAAGAGTGTTTGTAGAACTGGGTAATTCTACAGAGGGTTTGCATTTCCATCATTTCATGCATTCTTTCTGGTAAAGTTCTGAGTTAGGCAGGGCAGAGTTGTCCATCTTGGTTGCTCAAGAGAGAGACAACCCTAGCCAGTTTGGCTCAGTGGATAGAGTGTTGGCCTGTGGACTGAAGGGTCCCGGGTTCGATTCCGGTCAAGGGCATGTACCTCGGTTGCAGGCTCAATCCCCAGTCCTGGTTGGGGCACATGCGGGAGGCAACCAATTGCTGTTGTCTCTCTCATGTCCAATGTTTCTCTCTCTGTCTCTCCTCTCCTTTCCACTCTTTCTAAAAAAAATTAGTGGAAAATATTCTTTGGTGAGGATTAACAAAAACAAACAAACAAATAAACAAGAGAGAGGAACAGATTAATTGAGTAGAGTGACTTGTTGAATGTCATGCAGCCATTGTTGGTGGAACCACGATATCAACCTAACTTCACTTTACCTTCACTCCTCTTTTCTATACTATCAGCTAGTTAGGCCTTCCCTACACAGAAAAGGGATAAGAGGATCAGTTATCTTTGAAACATTTGCTTAAGCCCTCAACTTCTACATCACGACTTTCAGGCTGAGGTACAGTATACTTATTCCCTTCCTTGTGTTTATAAAGTTAATCATTCTATATAAAACCATATTTTTTATTGTTCAATACTGACTTAAATATTTTGAATGTAGAATGAGTCCATTTTTATTTTTAAAAAATAAAGAAATCCAATTGTAAATGAAGGAAAGAAACTGGAAATGAATACATTTTTAAATAAATTTTAAGTGATTTTTCCCTTCATATTTGCATTTTCAAATTTTTATGCAAGGATATATATTTCCTACAAGCATAAATATGTGTATATATGTGTGTGTGTATACATATATATGTAAATTTTAAAAAATAATCTTTCATTACAAGCACTTTGGTCTTTTTACAAACAAAGCTATAAATCTGTCATGCAATTTAGATGAGAGAATACCATTCCAACTCCACACAATTGTGTGCAATCCTTTGCCATTACTTCTAGATCAGTGTCCAAAGTTAAATGGGAGCATCAGAGCTCTGGGTTTTGTTTTATTTTAATTTATTTTTTAGTGAGGTATAATTGACATATAAGGTATTAGTTTCAGGTACACAATGCGATGATTTGTAATTTGTACATAAGATCTACTCTCTTAGCAGCTTTCAAATATGCAATACAGTGTTATTGACTATAGTTACCATGTTGTACATTACATTCCCGTCACTTACTTTATAACTGGATGTTTTTACCTTTTGACCTCCTTCACTCTTTTCACTCCAAACCTCCTACGGTAACCACCAATCTGTTCTCTGTATTTAGGATGAGCTCTGGATTTTAAATCAGAGGACTTGGATCAGAATGCTGACTTGCCTGCTTACAGTGGTATTTACTTAATTGACCCATTTTTTGAGCACTGTGAAGCACTCGTGATATTGAAAGCCACCCCCTACCTCACCTCCACCCCCCTCTACCCGCTGCCCCGTCGGTGGGCTTCCACGCAGTTGCGCAGAGGGTGATTGCAGCACCTGAGCTGCTCCCTGTCCCTCCTGGAGTAGTTGGTGGGCCTCCCCTGGGTCATGCCTGAGCGCAGGATGCTGCACTTCCTCCAGTGCGCCACATGGTGGTGCCTTTTGACATCTCCAGCCTCCTAGTTTAGGTTTGCTTCTTTAAATCAGGTTTGTCTTCCTTCTGAAAGTTTAGGGCATCCCCCAGCTTCCTTTCAGTGTCCCCTTTTCATTAATAGGGAATTCAGGGGGAAGGTAGCAGCACCTAATTTCACTAGTTTCCATGTTAAAAATGAGTATTATTTTTGTCAAATTTTAATTTGGAGATTAAAAAAAGTTCTGTCAGAAGTATTGTTTAGGGGTGGGGATGGAGGTTTATTTTGCTTTTCTCTTTAATGTTGTGTGTTTTTTTAAAATGTTGGAGCATTAGTCATCTTGTGGGATTAAGTGAGTTTCTCAACAATTAGGCTGAAATAACTCACATTTTTTTATAAAACCCCCAAATCCAGCTGATGCATGGCAGAGATTGTTTGGGTTTGAAACATATGGTGGTTAAAAAAAGAGTCCTCAAACCACAAGTACATCAGCATTTCAAAGGTTTCTAAAATGTTTGATTCATCACTGTCCCAGCCCTTGAAATTACACAATATGTTCCTTAAAGTCAGGATAATCAAGAAAGGGGAAAAGTTTTAATTTATAAGATTTAAAAATATGTTTCTTAGTTCATTACACAGCTGCCATCTTATCTGAATTATACTTATTTTAAACACTGTAGGTTCTGGTTATTCTCTCTCTCTCTCTCTCTCTCTCTCTCTCTCTCTCTCACACACACACACACACACACACACACACACACCACTGCAAGTATGAGTTGAATATAAAAAACACATATGAATGCAGGATTTCGCTTGAACTGGGTCTTATTTACAATGGTATTGTGCCTTTTGGGGCCCTATTTTAAATGGCAGGTCTTCTGTCTTACCTGTATTAAATACTGGTGTGGCCTTATCTCCTTCCTACCTAGATCTTTTCAAGGCTGTTTTGGTTGCATTTATTTTATAAAGCAAGGTAGTCTGCTAACTTCAACTGTGAACTTTAAGATTTAACTTTCTAATTCTATATATCAGAAGACTAGTATGCCATGGGGTACATCACTTAGCCTTTCTTTGTTTCCATTTATTCCACTTTACCAAGTAAGACTCTTTATTTTCTTTCTGGAGATCCCCCTTCCCCCCAAAGAATTCCCTAAATAATGTATAAGATATGAAGGTGGTGGTTTTTAGGAGGACTAAGGCAGAGTACTTCCTTTGAGAGGAGAAAGTAGCCCATTGTTAGCGCATAGGATGAAATTCTGATTCTAATTTATTCTCTTTGAACCTAACGGTAAATGCTACTGCTGTAAGATGTGGGCCTTGGGGTATTTCCTCTAACTAAACCTTTCCTCCGAAAGGCTGGCACCTTCTGGGCTGCTGAGGAGAGATCCCCACCCCCACGCACCATCCCTGACATCTAAGATGTTGTTTCTTGGGGGAAGCAGTGGTCCGCTAAAGGCCCCGGTGATAGTTGCCATTTACGAAGAGCCAGTGTCCAGACCCAGGCCGGTGCTTTTCCACCTCTGCCCAGTGAGCCCAGCTTGCTCCTTCATGTTATTCAGTCTTGCTGACTGACCACAGTTTGGATCCACCTGAGTTTCTACAAAGGAAATTCTGCTCTTTCTGATTATGCATTAATTTGTTCATTCCTTTACTCAACAAAAATTTATTGAGTCCCTCCTTTGTGTTGGGGATACCAAGATGAGTAAGACTCTGAAATGCTTTGGGAGAAACATGTGTATGTGTATACATATGTACAGATATATTCACATGTACATATACACACGTGTGTGTGTGTGTGTGTGTGTGTGTGTGTGTGTGTAAGCAGTACTGTCATGGAAGTAGGAGCAGAGTGCCAGAGTTACTAACAAGTTATGAATCTGCTGTAAATCTCTAGAATTTCTCTTCAGAATTAGAGTGGAACATCATTTAATCTAACCAATGGAAACTGATTTCCCAAGGCCACTAACGAGATACTGAAAGAATGTGGATCAGAACCTGGGCATTTGACTTTTGTACTTTCTCATACCCAAATGTCTCACAAAAGAGACAGCCCTCCTGGGCAGTTTCCTACAGTGCAGTGAAAGGTGAGAATACAAAATTTGTATTTGGATGATGATTTTCTATTCTATTATTTGTACTTCTAATTGTTTACAAACAAGCAGCACTTTTATTTGTAAGCTAGAGTATGACCTAAGAGAGAGAGCATGAACCTGAGGGTTAGTAGAAAGGGAGGGTGGAGAGGAAACGAACTTGTGTTGAGCAGCCAGGCGCTGTGTATAGACACCTTGACCTCTGCTGTCACACGTAGTCCCCTTGACAGCCTCGCCAGGTCCGCGATATTCTCATTTACAGACCAAGAGACTTGACACAGATTAATGACCCACCCAAAGACATGCAGTTAGCCTGGTCAAGTTCAACTCCTTTAGCTGTCACCCCGCCCCCCCACCCCTCCTCCAGATAAACACAGCCCCACGGATCTCTCCGACCAGGAGCTGCACAGTGGGAACTCACACATATTGTCATGGTTATTGGATCGTCCACTTTCCGCCCTGGGCAGTGAGCTCTGTCAGGGCAGGAGCCACGTGTGCCTGCTCACTTCTCTCAGATCCTTGCTGCATGAGGACGACGTTCACATGTTTAGGAGGTAGAGCTGGGACTCAAATTCAGTTCTCACTGTTACAAGTAATCAGTCTGTATGAGGGTCTCTGGATCCTCTTTGGAAAGACAACATAGACAAAACATTACCTTCTACCCTTGTCTGTTTCACTGGGGAAATCAGGCATGAACTTGTTCCCGTATCCATCCCTCTGTCCACTCTTTGGTTCTGTTGCATTTTCCCTCCAGAACTGGTGGAGAGTGTTTGCTGTGCACCGCACTCACAGACTAGGAGCCGAGAAAGTGTGTCTGGTCAGGTGTAGAAGGTAGCAGTGCAACACCGCAGCCTCACTGCGGAGGGCCTGGTGTGTTCATTAACTGGTTCCGGGTCCTTTCACCCCAACAGGGGCATGGCAGAGAACAAGGTGGGGAGCGATGCACACCAAGGAACATACAGGTGCCATTTGTGCGCCATGTGGTAACACGGAGTGGTCTAGCTTTTTGGTTTTGTTTTTAAGCAAATACATGTAGATCTTTAATTTCTTGGAAATGAGTGTTTTCTCAGAAAATATTTTTAGGAGGTTTGTGATCACACATAAAATAAATCAAATTCATAAAATAGATTAAATGACCTTATTTTCCTTCATATTTGTTCTTGCAAAATTTCTGGACATTAAAGCCACGAGGTTCTCGCGGAGCAGCTGCAGGCACGTTTCTGCAGGGAAAGGGACCAGGAGGCGGAGCTGCGAGGCAGGAGCAGCGCCTCTTCCTGCTCCCGGCTCCCCTGCTTATCTCACAGCTGCACTTCCCTGACCCTGCACAGCAGGGCGGCTGAAGGATGGAATTATACAGACAGAAACTGTACTTGCTTTTGTTCAGTGAAGCCAAAAGTCTTACTATTATTTTATGAACTCAATGTAGATAATAACTGACATGAGAAAGAGCATGATTTTAAAGAGCACCTTAATACACGTCTTTACAATCTTGGCAGTGGTGGGAGGAGGACAGTGCAAGGTGTGTGTGTGTGTGTGTGTGTGTGTGTGTGTGTGCTTTTTTAAGCTGTATATAATCAATGTCTCCACCCTCTCCAAAAAGACCGGAACTGATTAGAAGAAAAAGCTAACTTGATGCACATAATTCTGTATGCATGTAAAAATACATTTGGCATCTGATTGAAAAGATACCAACTAACCATTTGATTTCCATGGTTGAAAACTCTCAAGATCTTGTGCTCCTATATTTCATTTTAAGAATTACTCCCTGAAGTACAAACTGACTTCAAATTTTGAATAAAATCTAGCATTCAAATTTATAGTCACTTTGAAAACTGAGGGTTTATTTATATCATATAAACCTGAACAGATTCTTAACTACAGCAGCCCAGTTGTACATGGAGAATCTGGATTTTTTTTAAAAAGAAGAAGAAGAAAGAAAAACTTTCACATACATTTCTCTACATATTTGGGATATTTTTAAAGGAGCCATCATTTATGGGAAATGGTATTAAAATCCTGCCACATTGCAGTTTAAATTTAAATGCACCACTTCCCAGAAAAGATTTTAGTGTATCCTACAAAGGACTAAAACGATTTTTTTTTTGTTTTGTAGTTTTTTTCTTCTCTTGCAAGCTTAATTCTATTAGGAGAGATGCGGTTTCTTGGAGTGATCTTTGTGTGTTAACAACTGGTATGGAGAGCTCTCTCTTGGCTGGTAGCGGGCAAAAGTCATCTCTGTTTGCATGAAGTTAAGGTCTGATTGAGCTAGGGTGAGCCTTTCATTTTAAGAACAGTTAAAGACTGGGGTGTTTTTAATGTTTTAATCTCTGTTTAAGAGGTTTCTGTTACGAGAGGAAAATTGATAACATTTTTAACTCAGCGAACTGGCTCTGCTCTAATCCCGCGTTTATGTGATTTATATTCTCCGTGGCAACGTGCTGTAACCCCAGAGTGATACCACTGTGGTGTAGATTGACTGCATTCCAAATGCTGGAATCACATACATAACGTTTTTACTTTTAAATAATATTCAGACACCAGAATAAATACCATATGTGCACCGATGCTGGTTACAATGGAACCTTGTCATTTCTTGTGAGGGAGAACATTCTTTGTTTCTGATTCCTGTTTGAAATAAGTATGCAAAAAATAAATACATACATTGACAGCATTTTGAGAAGGTTTAGGTAATCACACAGCTAAGGGTGTAGCTACAATTCCTTGAAATGCTGCATTGAAACTAAAAAGAATCCTGTGTCGCCACCACCCCTCTTTGACAGGCATGAAGGCAAGGATTGATATCCAACATTTCCCAGTGCAGGGCTCAGTTTTTATATTTTATATCTACAGCACTCTGTAGTTAAAGGACATCTGCTGAAGAGAAATCACCTCCATGAGCATTGTTCATAGGAGCGGTGAGACTAACATGCTGATGACATTGTTACAGGGAGAGGAGCACAGGTGATACAGAGGGGCCGGGTTGATTGGGAAGCCAGGATTCAGTGTGAGACCTAATGTCATCTGATGCCACAAACGCAGAATTGAGGTGGCCCAGCATCAAAATGCAGTCTCTCTGGATCCATTCTTTCCCACATGATGTTGAAGGTTTAAATGTTTCATAAAGTTTAGAAATACCTCCCAAGTCATGCATTTTTAGATTTTTGTTTTTATCCATCTTGGTTGGAATTCTAATCCACCTAGACATATTTTAAAATGCCTTTCATATTTGTGCATCTACAACAGGCTCCAACAAGTCAATCCACATTTTTTTCTTGGGGAAGCATTTCAGTGCAGGTTTGTGCTGTTCCCATCAGTTGAACTATATTGAATTAGTGCTTATGGCATTTTAATAATATTTTGTAGATGAGGAAATTCTGGGCATTGGAATTGATGGCTTCCCTACTCCTCTGCACCCCATCCCCACCCAGTTTTGTGAGGTTTGCCCAGAATATATAGTGAGATTAATGTGTGAGTCATACATCATAATGCACCTCTGACAGCTTATCTGGCAATGACTCAGAGTTTGGGGAAATCTTGCATCCTTTCTAGGAGTTATTTGTAGAAGTGTTCCCCATTATGAAAATGCTCAAAAGTTGAGAAGTTCTGAGACAAATATTGAACCTCTAACATACTGTCTCTCCTTTCAGCTTTCCGGATGATCCCTTATCCCCTAGAAAAGGGGCATCTCTTTTATCCTTACCCGATCTGCACAGAAACAGCGGACCGAGAGCTGCTCCCGTGTAAGTGCCCCCTCTCGTTGTCTTCAGCCCCTGAGGAGGGTGCCTGGGTGCGGGTGGGAATGATAAGTGTTTATAATGTTCCTTGTCTTTTATTACTCTTCTCCCCAACCCTGTCCTTATTTGATAGCATATGCATTAAAGTGACTTACGTGAATGGGTTTGGCTTCCTGCTCCTCCAAGTCTCTTCAGATTTGTCAAAGAGAAAGACCCCAGAGGACTGAAATTTACAGGAAGAGGCATCGTGTTGGCCTGAGCACAGAGACCCCTACTTTGGGGCTGCTGTTGACTGGGCTGGTCTAGCGTGCAGAATGCTGCCTGGCCTCTCCTCTGGCCACATGCAGTTCGCACAGACTTCAGGGGAGCTGCAGATGAGTCACTGATGGGAGAGCAGCACCAGGACCCTGGCATCTTGGCCAGAGGTGGAGTCGTGGGGCTGGGGGCGGGGGGGGGGGGCAGGTGTGTTCTCTGTGGTGATGCAATACTCTGGGCCAGAGGGATTCCCGCGAGCGCCTAAGGGCTGCACGTAGTGAGTTGGCGTACCATGTGCGGAGCCCATGTGCAGCCTCAGCGCTGTGTGAGCGGGCCTCTGCTCCCAAGTGCCGGACCAGCCAGTGTCTGCCCATACCGCGTGTGGTTGACTGTAACGACGCCGTTTTGACAGTTCTGGGTAACTAGTTTTTATCAAATCACACTGTGCACGAGGAGCATGCCCAGGCTCTTCTTGTGGCCTGACTTAAGACCTATTTTTCTCCCTCAGATAATGAGCTCCAAATTTTGGCTAATCCTTCTTTCCCATCTCTCTCCTGCCACCCCCTCCCTTTTACCAGCCCCAGTTATATCATACCTCATAACTATAACATATTTAAATACTTTGCCCAGAGGAATTGTGTAACATTGGAGCCCTGAGTGCATAGTAAATTGTCCAACACCAGCATTATTGAGCCAGTCATAAATCTCCAACATGGTGGGGTCTGGGTGCAAAACAAATCTCTGTCTTAAATTGCAGTAGCAGGAGTAGCTCACTGGTCTCCTTGCTAGCTAGCCCCAGTGTGCGCTTTGTTACTGAGGGAGCTGGGAGGCCTCAGTGACATGTTGTCCTCACTGGCCGAGTCCGATTGTGACAAGGGTCTGGTGTCTCACACTACATTAGATTTGATTTCAGAAACCCCTGTTATGGGCCACACTTTGCCTTTTGACTTCCCCTTCAGGGAGATCCTTGTTAAAGTTTCAGTTTTCTGGTATGAGAGACAGTTTTCTGAAAAGTACATTAAATGTTTTAGTTGAGTCCAACTAAGTTTCCATGGGGGTAGATTCACTGTTACAACAAGATTACAGTTCTTAAAAGAAACTTTACAGGAATAATCTTTATAAGCTGGAAGTAGGAAATAATGGCTCACATTTATTTAGTTGAATGCAGTGGTCCAAGTCTGATCTCCCCTCAAAAGTTAGGGGGGGCTGGGTTTTAAAAGTGAGGATATGGAGAAAGTCGCTGTTGCCACAGTGGCCCCGAGTACACCTCCACCCACGTCTGAACCCTACAGGTTGACTTCCCTGGTTCAGGTGTGTGGTCGGTTGTGCTTTGTCCCTCTCTCCCTCTCGGCCCTCTCCGCCCTTAGTGTCAGCAGAGTGGATGACTCGGGGGTCTAAGTAATGAGAGCTGAGCAGTCAAGGAAAGGCCTTTACATCTTGGATTTGCTGAGGAAAGGGGGGCGCTTGGATCCTTTTGGTTCAAGTGGCAATATTGTTCACACGCAGTCTCATGGTTTCCCTCTACCAGGGCCTCGGGCAGCTGGTGCTGGTCTCTCAGGGAGGCCAGCCCCCACCTCCCCTGGTCAGCACCCCCTCCGACCAGGTCACAGGCAGCCACAGAGCCACAGGAAGCAGGGAGTCCATTTTCTCAGTGGTACAGCTTTTTGGTTTCCCCAAACCCAGCATTTGAAATGTGAAAGTGACGGAAGGTGCTCTACAGAGCACCAATTATTTATTTATTTATTTATTTATTTATTTATTTATTTGGGCGGTACTTGGGAGTATATTCATCATCACAAGTCTCCTACAGTTGTGCCAGCGAAAGAGGTCCTGCTGAACGTCTCTCGATCTGGGCAGCCCCTCCATCAGCATACCTAGCGCGCACCAGGAAAAAATACCAGATGAACTGATATCGCTGCCTTGTGATGGTTAAAAATTACAGGCAGGTGAAAATCTAGAGACAGGATCTTTTTTCAGTCAGTACTTTGGATTTTCCAGGTTGTATACAGTGAACATGTGTTTTATAATTTGAATAAAGTTTTGTTTCCTTTGTGTTCACTTTCAAGAAAAGAATATAATATATCGGGCATAGATGGTGTTCTGTCCCTGCCCGTGAATGTGTGACATCCCCACATGAGCTCTATCCTGCTCCTATAGAGCACTGACGGTTGAACATGGACTTGGGAGAAGCAGATAGGCAGCCAAAGGCTGGCTCCAATGTTGACCCTGGTTTGTTCAAGTGCTCTGCCTTTTTCATTTGCAACAGGCTTAAGCCACAGCTCTGAAGAGTCCATCCCACATATAGAAATTCCCTGAGAATGCATGGTGTTCCAGCCTTGATATTCCCTCTGATCTTCTCCACAGCTTTCCATGAGGTCTCAGTTTACCCAAAGAAGGAGCTTCCCTTCTTTATCCTCTTCACGGCCGGACTGTGTTCCTTCACAGCCATGCTGGCCCTCTTGACACATCAGTTTCCGGAACTTATGGGGGTCTTCGCAAAAGCTGTGAGTATTTGCCAAGAGGGAGGCCTCAGGGAAGGGGCGGGAAAGTAAGAGAAGCAACACCAGAGAAATGGGGTGCAGTTGTGTAGAAAAGGATATGCCCGTATTGATCATTTGCTCACTATTTAATT
The DNA here is from genome assembly GCF_951640355.1 of Cnephaeus nilssonii. NCBI lineage: Eukaryota > Metazoa > Chordata > Mammalia > Chiroptera > Vespertilionidae > Cnephaeus > Cnephaeus nilssonii. The sequence continues at coordinate 71,510,862 of NC_137083.1, read as the reverse complement.
TCCTTATCATCAATGGAATCTAAGGGCTCAGGCTCAAATGAGAAAGATTGTTCGTTAATGCGAGCCTTATTTTGTTTCCTACACAAAGAATTCTCAGCCGTTCCCCCCAAATGCATAAGGTCTAAAAGGATTAAATAAATAATGAAGGGACTCTTAGCAAAATGAAAAATGTGTGGGAGATTATTTAGTTTTGTATAATTGAATTACATTATTTTAAATCTTTAGATATTATGAGTCTTTTTTCAAGAAACATGAGATTTACATTTTCAAAGATGGTTTAAATTAACATTTTTTAAATGATTACAAACGTTTGGCTCAGTGGTTGCCAACCAGTGGTCAGCGGACCATTGGTGGTCCATGAGGTCCAAAACGTTGGCGATTGCTGCTTTGGCTAATTTGGGAAATGAACTGAGAGGGTGTGAAGAGCTTGTAGTAGTAAGAAGTACACAGATATGACATTTAGAAATATGGAAATCCATTAAGAATCTTTAAGGAGGATTGTGGAGAGGAACTTTAATCAGAAAAGCCACCTGCAATTGACCATCAAGAACCACTGTTTCCTTCTTGAAACTGACATTTTGGCCTGCACACACACTGAGGATAAGTTAACTGACTTTGCCACAGATGAGTTTCAGACAGAAGAAATAAGGAAAAGCATAGCCATTGTTTTCCTGGAACTCCTGATTTCAAGGCAAATGGAGTCAGAAAGGATGATTTTTAACGTGGCTCGGTTGATTTCATCCCTTTCCAGATGATTGACATTTTCTGCTCGGCAGAGGTCAGGGATTGGAATTGCAAGAGTACTTTCATGCGTTTTGAAGATGAACTGGATATCCCACCGGCACCTCAATCTCAACATTTCCAAAACTGAACTCATCACCCTTCTTCCTCACCACCAAAATCGCTCCCCTCCTGTATCCCTGACCTCCACAGTAGAATCCTGTCACTCAAGCCAGAGACCCAGCAGTCCTCCTTACTCTTCCCTCTCTCACTCCCCACATCCCATCTGTCCAGTCTCCAAAACCTGCTGGGTGTAACCTCCTAAGCCACTAGACATCAGTCAATGTAGCTCACATCTCCTCCTCCTCCTGCCATGGCCTCTCTCTTCGTTTAGGTCTTCATTATTTCTTGCCCGGAATCCTGTAAGTCTTAACGGTCTCCTTGCTTCCTGTCTATTCTTCGCCAGTCTTTCTTTCATACTGACACAAAAATGTGCTTCCTAAATTGCAAGTCAGAGCATGTTACTTCTCCAATCATTTCCCACCATCTTTAAGATCAAACCCCAGCTCTTTAGTATGGCATATAAGGTCCCTTATGTTCTGGCCCTTGTTTGCCTCTTCAGCCTCATCTCTCCCAGCTCTTTCACAGGCACTGCTCATGGGCCACAGTGAATTGCTCACCCTTCCCAGATGCACCAGGGTCTTGTATACCTCAGTACCTTTGCACATGCTATTTTCTCTGCATGGCATGGTCTTTCCCATCACCACCCCCACTTGTCCACCCTACTAGTGCCTCTTTATTCCTTTATACTCAGCTTTCTTTCTAAATTTCTCCTAAGCTGAGTTCGATCTCTCCTCTATGATCCCACAGTATTCCATGCATACCTATATGATCACACTTATTGTATTATATAATTGTTGAAAACTTGTCTGTCCCCCTTTTAGAATGGGAGCTCCTTGAGAGCAGGACTGTGTCTTCCTCATCTCTGTATCCCCAAAGCTATGCATAGTTCCTTGCACATAGTAGGTTTCCAATAAATGATTATTAAATAAATAAATGGCAGTGGTTTCTGCAGAAAGAATCAATGTAAAAATCAGATACAGACTAGCATTTCTTCTCTTCTTTTATACTTGTAATTGTAGACGCTTAGGGTTGAAAGGGACCTTAAACAAATTGCCTTCAACAGAAACATGATGGAGATCATTTAGACTCATCTTGAATACTTTCAGCAATGGGGAGCTCACCTATTTAACATCAAAGCCCATTTCATTGTTCAGTCACTCAGAACTTTTCTTTATCCTGATAAAATTGGCCTCCCTTTAACTTCCACTATTGTTCCTACTCTGCCTCCAAAACTATAGTAAACAAGCCTATTTCCTCTTGCAAATTCTTAAGATACCTAATGCATTGATGGCCACCTCTAACTTCTGACTGACTACCTCCTCTTTTCTCCAAGCAGAGTATCTTAAATTTCCTTATGTCTTCTGTACATGGCATGATTTCTGTACCCAGTAAGAATATATTTACAACATTAGATAATTACTGTTCCTCCTAAGTTCATACTTTCTTAAACATTTTTAAGGCATATTTGTAAAAGTATGTTATTGGCCCTGTATTTTTCATTAAACTAAAAAAATAGCATTTGGTGGGAGTTTTGGATTAGAATAGAGATTTTCAATCTCTAGAGTGCATAACATTCACCTGGTCCTACCACCAGAAACTCAGAATTGTGAGGCTTAGCACCCAGGAATCTTTTTAACGAGGACCTCAGATTCTGATGACGGGTTGGGGACCAGACTTCCTTTCAAAAACGTTACAGGTGTGTGGTGTGCTGTCAGAGCTGTTGAGGTGAACACTTTCTACGAATCAGTGGTTTCCCCGGGCTGCACCTGGGAACCATCTAGGGAGATTGACAGTTACTGGTGCCTGCCCTCACCAATCCCCAAGGGAGTCTGGCTTGATTGGCTTGGGATGCAGCTTGGCACCTGAGTTCTCAGACACTCCCGAGGTGACTCAGGTATGGAGCCAGGGCTGTGAGAGCCCCGGCAGTGAATGAAATGACTCATCTCCTGACACTGTGTTAAGTAGGATGGGGTTGGGAGGGTGGGGACAGTAAATAGGGGACTGAATGTTCTCTAGGGAAGCTGTGCAGCCCCCCGAGTGTCCGTGATGCGTTCACTATGGTGCCAGACAAGGGGGACTCTCCTTATTTAACGTTTTCAAGTTTTGGTTTTGAGTCTAAGATCAAATGATTGAACAAAATATAAGTTTGCCTTTGCTTGGGCTCATCATATTTTATACTCTACCAAGGTGTGGTCGTTTGGTCAGCTACTTGTAATATTCAAATATGACTTAGATAAATTTGCTTTTAAACCTCTGTCTGGAGGATCACATTCATCTTGCCCTTCATTAAGGTTTCACAGTTTCCAAAATGTCTGGAGAGACTTTGTGAGGAAGGAAGATGGATGGCCTGAAAGAGATGAGCCGCATCGCCCTCCTCCTCCCCACGCCGCCCCGTAGTCTTCTCCGCATCACATTTGCACCCTTGTCACCTCACAGGGCCCCTTACGAAGCCTCCTGCAGGTTATCAGGGCTGCCCTACAGGCTGCCTGCACCATCTGCTGCTTGTGAAACGGACTTTCCCAGCCCTCGCCTGCATCATGTCCCTGGGATAATGACTTTTAGCAGATGAAGAGATGGCCCTGCCACCCCAGGCCATGTGCAGAGTGGGAACTCCTCGTGTGTTTACTTGTTGATGTGCAGCCAATAAGGAAGCCCAGCCAATGGGCGCCACTGGAAATAGTGAACGAGAGGCTTCGGCTGGCTTCCCCTATCTAATCTACCTCAATGACTTAGGACTGACTCCTCCTAGAATGTTTGGCTCCCAAGATAAGGTTGCTCATATAAATAAGTTATGTTCCAGCCCAGCCCCTGAGAACGTGGGAAGGTCAGCATTCTGACCCCTTCTGCTTTCAAGGGCCCTGTCTTTAGCCCTGCCGTCTTTCTCCTTCCTTCCCTGAGATGAGCCCGCTGGCTTCTGACTCTCGTCTTCACTTACAGGCCCTGCCCTCTTTGAAGTCTGATATTGATTACAGTGAAATGTCAATTGTCTGATTGCAGGGGCACCTGGAACTTATTCAGATAAGCAGAGGCGTTTCTAATGTTAACGGAGCACGCTGGGCGCCACGGCCTTCTTCTGAGTGATGGTGCTTCAGGAAAAGGAGGGTCAGGCGACTGAAGTGTCACTCTCCCTTTTTCATTTGTCCCGTTGCTTTTTCTCACCACCAGACACTGATTGACTCACGGCCATTGGACCATATATCTCTGCCCTCTGGACAGAGGTTTTGGACATTGAGAGAGATGAGCTGTTCCAGGGTTGCCTGGTGCTGCTCACGGCCTTCCCTCTCCGCGCAGTCAACTTCCCAAGTCTGCGAGGGAAGCTGCTGCTCCTCTGTGTGCATTGGTTGCGTCTCTGGCCAAAAAAATAAATAAAAAAGGACTGGTTTCCAAGCATGCAAAGAAATATAAATGACCATCCCAAGCAAGCTGGGTTCTATCCAACGTTTTTCTAGTGCCTCCAGTGAAAGCTGCTGACCTTTGTTTTGTTCCTAAATGAGAGGGCTCAGCAGCTTCTCTCTGTGGGCGGGTGTGGGAAGGAGGCTGTGGGGCAGGGTGCTAAGGAGGAAAGCAGCTTAGTAATAAAGTGAGCGCATCACAACTGGGTGCTGTAGGAACACTGGGGTCTCTTCTCAATTTCCTCAGGATGGAACATTCTAGATGTGAACAAGAGCAGTAAATTATCATATACCTTGGAGGTGGGGCACTTAAATCTCTGGAACCTTGGTGAGAAGGCAGGTGGAGTCAGGGAGGCAGCCCCATTGTCTTGCTGCACCTTGGCAGACATCAAACACGGAGAGAGGCTCGCCTCTTGGTTTCCAGAGGCCTTGCCTTTTGCACTTGCTATCCAAGTCAGGTCAGTGCCCAAAACAAAGCAAGCAAACGGCTTTATTTCAAACCAGCTTTGTAACAACATCCCCATTCATTCTGCTGCCCAAGCTGAGGCTCCCTGAAGTCTCCACGTTCCAGTGCGGGGAACACCCAAGTGCAGCCGCTGAGCCGCCTTTCCTCTGACGCACCGCACATGCTAGTACTTCGGTAGTCCCTCCCCCTCAGTCACAACGTCAGCAGTTCTAAATCTGTTTCTGGTCAGCTCTTTAGGATGTGATCATCTCACCAGCAACATCACCTGTTCACTAGCCCGTCTTCCAACCCCTGTCGGAATCTGGTTTATCCAGACCCCTTAGCACCCAGCTCCTCTTTATGGAAACAAGTATTATAGGCAAATGCTGTGGTTTATGAAGCATGGTAGTCTCTGAACACATAAAAATCAGTTTAAAAATGTGTAGGTATTTTTAATTGTATAATGTTACCGTATTAGGTTAATGGAATCAGTAGACTTATTACATATTATCCTTTCATAACCAGGATTTTTGCACTCTTTCAGAGGAAGTAATTACTCATTTCTGGGCCAAATATCTCTCATGATGCCTTACAACTTTGTTCAACTCTAAACTGAAAAGGGTGGGCATAGGGAGTCAATTCTGTAGGGCGAGCATCTAAAGTGGTTCTGTGCACTCAAAGGCTAGTTTCAGCAGGTGACTGGAGAGTGCCATGTACTGTATCTCGCATGCACTTGAGGGGAGAAAGAGCCATCCATCTTTGCTCAAGTCCTAATGTTGCTGCCTGTTTCTTAACTACAAATCCAGCCTGGCTTTTAGGCCCCTCCCACATCCTTCTAGTTACCTTTCAGCTCTGCCTGTGACTCGTCCAGCCAAGCTCGACTATTTACTATCTTCTGGTCATCCCAGTCGTTTTCCCATTTCTCTTCCAGTTGTTATTGGGCCTGGAGGGTCCAGCTACTCCTGTTTCTTTCCTTATCATCCTTACCCCATCTCTCCTTTTGCTATCCAGCCATCATTGGGGTCTATTTCAGTTGCCTCATTGTAAGATGTTCCCGATCCTTTCAACAGGAAACATTCTCTCCCTTTTTGGATCCTCCTGGTGCTCCTCTTCCATTCTGGTCTCTCTGGTATTATTACTCTGCTGGGTACAGGCCTAGTGCCGCTCCCTCCCAGTCCCAGGCTCTGAGGTTTCTGACAGTCGCAGCTTTGTCCTTTACCCCTTTATACTCACCCAGCACTTAAGTGCCTCACTGAGCAAACATATTTAATGGATGTAAAAGACAGCACAGAGAAAGGCTCCAAGTCTTACACTATCTTGGGTTTTCTTTACATCCTCACACTTGATGATCCAGCTGTAATGTGTCACAGGCCTTCTCAGTTTGTACTCTACTGGTTCTTTTTTAAAAAAGGAGGAGGAAAGATTCTGAGGTCAAATGAATCTGGGAAGCTTGCCTACCATACCCTTCCTTGAAGACCCACAATCGATAGAACATATGACCCGCAGAGAAGCCTGTTCTAACTTCATGAAGTGTACTGTCCACTCATTTTTTGACCTAAGAACCATGTTCCCCCTCTGCATACATACTCACATCACTTCTATGGGAAATCCTTGGTAATATAGACAATGATGTGCTATGGACAAGGGATTAGGACAAAGGACTCCCCAGTACTCAAACCAGGTATTGGACCCTAGTGAGGTGATACCTGGGTTCTGAAGAGACAGACAGAGAGCAAAGAAACCTCCCAATGCCCCTCAAGCCTGGCTGGGTTGGGCCCCTCTTCTGCCAAATATTGGATGGTTTATGATGTGAAGGCGAGTCTTCACAAGAACACAATCAGAACAGTTTTGAGATTACGTTAAATGAGTCTCCGGCAAAGCACTTGGGTTTCTTTTTTCTTAAAAAAAAAAAACAAGCTTGTTTTATTTTACACATGATATGTGTAAGGCATTTTTTCTTTGAAACAGTATATACTTAAATGACAGAGACTGTATTTGAATTTGTGTTCTGAATCAAGCTTTTAAGCTTTTATTTTCAGTTGGAATTCTTTGCATTTAAGCTACTTTAAGTTCAATGTGAGGAAACCTCTTATTTGTTCTTTCTCCATAAAAAGACTAGTCTGATACATTTATCTCCTTTTTTAAAATTTTTTTATTGATTAAGTTATTACATATGAGCCGAAGCCGGTTTGGCTCAGTGGCTAGAGCGTCGGCCTGCGGACTGAAAGGTCCCAGGTTCGATTCCGGTCAAGGGCATGTACCTTGGTTGCGGGCACATCCCCGGTGGGGGGTGTGCAAGAGGCAGCTGGTCGATGTTTCTCTCTCATCGATGTTTCTAGCTCTCTATCCCTCTCCCTTCCTCTCTGTAAGAAATCAATAAAATATATTTAAAAAAAAAAAAAGTTATTACATATGTGTCCTTATCCCCCCATTACCCTCCCATCCCCCCCACTCATGCCCTCACCCCCCTGTTGTCTGTGTCCATTGGTTAGGCCTATATGCATGCATACAAGTCCTTTGGTTGATCTCTCCCCCTTACCCCTAAGATTTGGAAACAGCCTAAGTGTCCATCAGATGAGTGGATTAAAAACCTGTGGTACATCTACACAGTGGAATACTACACTGCGGTAAAAAAGGAGTTCTTACCATTTGCAACAGCATGGATGGAACTGGAGAGCATTATGCTAAGTGAAATAAGCCAGTCAGAGAAAGACAAATATCACATGAGCACTTGGGTTTCTTAAAAGGCACCATTACTGTGCTGAATTACTCTCTGCATGTAAAGCAGGAAGTTTAGTAACCAAATGAAATAGCTCCCCAAGGTCTCCTCTTCAACAAGGACGTGCCGTCGGCGGGCTGGTCGGTTGGCTGCCCTCCCCAGGCTCCCGTGATGCGCATCATGATGCAGGCTGCCATGATGCAGGTAGTCAGAAAGGAGCATGGGCTGCACAGGTGTTTGGGAGACTATAGGATCCAAAGCAGTTCACAACCATACAACAAACTTGACTTTAAAATTCCCTTTTTCACTTAGTGAGTTCCATACCCAGCGAGGTAAGCAGGTAGCCACTATTTTTCACTCTTTTGCCCACTTGCTGCCTATCAATCCCTTTTGATGGCCATCTGCATGGGCAGCTAGGAGATCCTGAAAGCTAACGGGAGGACTCAGAATTGTGGGGCGGCTCTCACAGGGCAGAGGGGCTGCCAGGAGACACTTCTCCCTTTACCTCCCAGGGCTCGGGGGCGGGGACTGGAATGTGGGTTTGAACATCAGCCGGTGTTTCCTGTAGACATAAATCTGAAGCTGCAGCCTTTGAGACTTTTATAACGCAAAACTGCAGATCAAACCTGAGTGGGAGGGGCATATTTTATCATCTTGAATGAGATCTCTCCTGACATCTGCGCCCTTCTGTTCTCTCTGCAGTTCCTCAGCACTTTGTTTGCCCCCTTAAACTTTGTCATGGAGAAGGTGGAAAGCATCCTCCCCTCCAGCCTGTGGCACCAGCTGACTCGAATCTAGGGAAGCCCATCGTCCTCCCACTCTGCGCCCGGTGGACTGCGCCAACGTTTCCATGCCGATTCCTCCCAGAGCACAAGAAAGCATGACTTTGAAAAAGGGAAGCCATTTGGAGATTTAGAACATTCATGGGCTGTCTGTTCCATATTAAAGCTGTTTTTGTTGTACAAAATTTATTAATGTTTATTTCTATTATTTCCTTCAAAAAAGAAAAAAGTCAAAAATAAACTTTTGTGTATTGCAGTAACCAGTTGTGACCTTCCTATGTCTTCCAATCCTAAAAGTTTTGGTGTCCCCAACAAACCTACAGGTTTACGTTCATTCATTAGGGACCCAGTAATTTACTTTGCTTGTGAAGCTCAGCAGGCCCTTAGAACTCCTGCAGTCAGTAACTTGGAAATGGCATCTCTTTGGCTCAAGAGCACCATCTTTTTCAGCCCCAAACTGAGTGTCCTCATGGGCCAAGTGCACAAAACAAGCCCTCAAAATGAATGACAGGAAGTGCGCGTGAGATGACACGGATGCACTGTAACAGGTTGTTCCAGTTCAGATTCTACTCATTGACTGGAACTCAACACTTCCATTCTCAGAAGCATTTTGTTTTGCTTTCTCCCAACTTGTGAGAAGAAAACCTTTGATGAGGCTATAGACTCAACAGTTTGCTGTAGAACCGGGCCACTTCACCCACATTGCCATTTTAAAATGTTTTCTCAGAAGGTACTTTTCAATGTCATGTATGCATGGCTTGGAATATGGGCATTCTTTGCATCTCTTAGTGATGGCTTGTTCTCACCACTTTTAAAAGCTTTCTACGTGATTTACACCTGCCGAGCATCTGGCTTTAGCAAAACAAGAAAAATAACCTCGAATCCTCTATCTGAAGTGGAACGTACCTCTATTTAAAATCTCAATCCAGTTCTTTTAAAAAGGGAGGCGGGGTTGTCCTTTACGTACTTTGTTTCCCTTTTATTTAGAATCCCGAATCTTTCCCCAGAAGCCTTCAAATAGCAGCGCGTGGGGAAAGGGCCACACACATCCTCACAGCTGGACCCTGCAGGCTCCCCATCTCCATCCCAGAGCAAAGCCAAGTGGGCAGGTAATGTTCACATGCCCATGGGTTGCTCATGCTTTCGGCAAGCTTGTCTTTGTACCTCCTCTGTGCACAGCCCCGATGGGGACATACACCTGCCTCCTGCCCTTAGGAAGTTTTCTTGGAAGAGGTTGAACTAAATGCACACCAGTAGGGCTGCTCCTGAGGGCAGGGCCATGTCTGCCTTTATTTGCCTCTTTACCACTTATTCCCCCAACACAACCCTTGACCTGGAATGGGTGCTCAAATGACAAGGAAACTTTAGTTCATGTTCAGAGGAGAGAGATTGGTTCCCAGAGAAGGATGAGGGGAGGCACAGAATTTCAATTTTGAGCTGGAAGAATAAGTAGTTATGATTACAATTATTTGAATTAATAGATGGGGAAACCATCTACTAAGTGTCCCTTAGCCTCAACTTACATGTGTTGGAATACAAACGCAAGTCCACAGTGATGTTCACCTGCCTGAGTTGGGGACTCTAGATTGTGACAAGACTTCACAGAGTTCAAGAGCCTGGAGGCAAAGGCAAGTGGGGACGGCCCAACGTGAGTTACATACTCGTATTAGGAGCCCTCGTTCCAGGAAACCCAGCAAAGAAATGTAGCACAGGATGGAAAAGTTCATGTCAATGTAATAGGACTTTAGAGCAGTTACATGAGTAGGGGAGGCAGAAGTTAGACTGTGAGGCGTAAAGGGATGAATGGGGGAGGTGAAGGTGGAAAAAGGTGGTGGCAGAATGAAGACACCAGCCTGGGTATGGAGATTGTTGAAAAAAATGGGTCCATGATCCCAGAAGAGCTAATCACGTGAGGAGGAGGGAGGCATTTCTAAACTTGTGTGAACTTAATGCCCTTTAACCTTAAAACCTAGAGTTGCTCTTCAGGCCAAGGCTGTGACCCCAATGCTCCCTTCCCTCTGCCTCTTCCACTACTCAGCTCAGCTCTTTTATTGTCATTACTAGAGGCCCAGTGCATGAAATTCGTGCAAGGGTAGGGCCCCGCCCCCTGGTCAAACTCCCGGTTGAGGGGACAATTTGCATGTTAGGCTTTTATTATATAGGATTATTATTTTAATCTTTATTGTTGAAAGTATTACATATGTCCCCCTTTTTTCCCTATTGATCTCTTCTAGCCCCAGGCCTTCACCACCTTATTGTCTGTGTCCATGGGTTAATGAAGTTGATTCTACCAATCCATGAAAACGGTATATTCTTCCACTTGTTTAGATCTTCCTCTGTATCTCTTTTCAATGTCCTGTAGCTTTTCCTGGTTAACAGCAGGGGCCCAGAGCTGAGTCAGCACACTGCCCCTAGTTCCCCAGGCTCCACCTCCGCCTTTGCCTATTAGCCAGCTGTCAATCTTAATCACTCAATAGTCTGTTTCTAACCGGCTTTAGGTGGGGGACGTGCTGTTGAGCTTTCAGGGAAAGTGGTGGGTGTGTTCCCTTGTCCCAGCGATACTCCTCAGCCAGTGGCCCAAAGTATGACTCTGCCCTCGGCTGGGCAGAGATCCTTGCATGGAGACCAACGGGGTTGGCTGGAAGCCTGGAGTTTTTAATCAGTTCTCCAGTGCGAGGAAAGTATCAGTCTGACTCCCAGGATAGTGGGGCGGATGTCCCCTTCCCCAATCCAGTCACGGAGGGCTCCTGAGACTGTTGAAACCCGTAAACTTGGCCTCTGCATATGTTTCCTCTGAAAAGCTCAAAATGCAGGGTGAGGCAGGCTGGGCCCTGGGGGTGGGGCGGGCTGTATCACCCAGGGCAGGTTTTTCCTTTACCTGCCTTCTGGCTGCTGGGAGTGGCCAGCTCCTCTCTGGAAAAACGGCCGTTTCAGTTTGGGGGCCTACAACCAAATGCTCCTGGCTGCTGTTCTGCCAAGTCGCCCACAATGCCTCCAGCCCAGCCTCTCCCCAGGCACCGGAGCCCACATCTCCCTCGCTGCACCAACGCCTCGGTGAGTAGTTACAAGTGAAAACTCCTGGGCTCTCGGTTTAGAGAAAATAATAAATGAAACTGCCACTCTCTCTCCTACCAGCTCAGGTGTCCGGGCTCCAGGCTCCATTGCAGCCAGCAGCCCTGCTGCCTCCAGGGCTGGATGCTACTGGGCGGCTGGATGCTACCTGGGTGGCAGGTCTCTGGGCTCCAGGCCTCCGTCTTCTGAGGGAACAGACCTCCCATAGCAGAGTTCCCTCCTCCCTCTCGGCCCATGGCCTCTGGGAGCTGGGGCAGCTCTTCTCGGGACCTCGCCCTCCCTCCCTGTCTCCATGTGTTTTCTGTCCTCCCTTGATATAAGTCTCCTCAGCTGGGCCTCAGGTGGTAATTCCAGGTCGATGTTTCCATTTTAGTTGTATTTCTAGTCGGGCCCTGGGACAGGAGTATGACGGGTCTGCCTATTCAGCTGCATTTTCTTCTCTGCTCAGCTCTTGAGCGGAGTCCTGACTCCCTCTTGCCCTCTGGGCCTCACCAGGACTGGACGCCAGGGCGGTGCTCTCTCCCAGCTCCTGCCTGATTTGCTGCACCCGGGGACGAGCATTCAGGGCTTTTGTTCTGAGGCTTTCACACATTCCGTGGGGAGGCAGGGCCAGAGCCGCAGCCACCAGTATGGAACAGCAGTTTTTAAACCATTTCCACATGGTGCTCACACTCCTCACCCAAGGCCCACCGTTTCTAACTTCTTACTGAAACGGCAACTTCTATGTATTGGGATACAAATGCAGGCATTCTAATTTAAAAATGGTCACGTTGAATCTTATACCGGGAATAATCTGGTTTATTTGTTTTTAACTTCCTTATCAATACTTAGTAGGAAGGTCATTCTGCCTTTATAAAAAGAACTGTGGAGTTTTCCATATTTTTATATGGCCCAGAATAAACACTGAAATGACCTTCTCTTCAAGGATTAGAAACAATCCAGATATGAAATATCTGACTGTTGGCTTGTTAATGATAGACCTTTGATCATGTTTTTACTGTCTACTATGGTGATCAGTCTCCGCAAACATTCTATTTCTTCTTATGTTTAGGTTGTATAATTTTTCTAGGAAGTAACCTTTTTCTCTAGCCATTCAAATGTTTCTAAGGGTCACGTCCGGGAGGCAGAGTTCCTGGACCTGGTGGGGGTTGGGTCAGGGAGTGACGATGGCATCGTGCACGGCCAGTTGCTGGTAGGAAGAGCCGGCCATCGGGCCTCAGTCGGCAGACTCACACTTTAAGGCAGTGGTTCTCAACCTTCCTAATGCCGCCACCCTTTCATACAGCTCCTCATGTTGTGGTGACCCCCAACCATAAAATTATTTTCGTTGCTACTTCATAACTAATTTTGCTACTGTTATGAATCGTAATGTAAATATCTGTAATTTTGCTACTGTTAGTTTGTAAATATCTGTAATTTTGCTACTGTTAATGAATCGTAATGTAAATATCTGTGTTTTCCAATGGTCTTAGGCTCTACAGCAGCAGTCGCGACCCACAGGTTGAGAACCGCTAGCAGGGTCGCCTAAGACCATCGGAAAACACAGATATTTACATTACGATTCATAACTGTAGCCAAATTAGTTATGAAGTAGCAACGAAAATAATTTTATGGTTGGGGGTCACCACAACATGAGGAACTGTGTTAAAGGGTGGCGGCATTAGGAAGGTTGAGAACCACTGCTTTAAAACAACAGATCCAGAGACAATGCCCCGGGAAACAGAGCCTGAGGCGTCACTGAGAGTAACTGGGATGAGATTGTTGACAGCTGTGATGCCAGGAGCCTATAGGTCCCTCCTCTGTGGCATCTCCGCCTGTGGTTTTGAGAAGCCCCCTGCCACCCAGCAGCGAGCCATTCTTCCTTGTATCGAGGGTTATGATGTGATCGCTCAAGCCCAATCGGGGACAGGAAAAACGGCCACGTTTGCCATATCGATTCTGCAACAGATTCATTGGCTCTCAGGCCACCCAGGCCTGGTCCTGGCATCCACTGGGGAATTGGCACCGCAGATACAGAAGGCAGCCATGGCTCTGGGACACGACATGAGCGCCTCCTGCCTTGGGGGTACCAATGTGCACCTGAGGTGCAGAAGCTGCAGATGGGCGCTCCCCATATCATGGTGGGTGCCTCAGGCCGTGTGTTTGATATGCTCAACTGTAGATACCTGTCTCCCAAATACATCAAGAGGCTTGTATGGGTGAAGCTGATGAAATGTGAAGCCATGATTTAGGGACCACATCTATGACATATTCCAAAAGCTCCCCAGCAACACCCGGGTGATTTTGCTGCCAGCTACAGTGCCATGGCGCCCCAAGTGCTTGAGGGGACCGAGACGTTCCGAGGGACCCCGTTCGGGTTCTTGGCGGGAAGGAAGAGTTGACTCTGGAGGGTATCCGCCAATTCTGCATCAACGCGGAAGGAGGGGAGAGGAAGCTGGACGCACCTGGTGCCTTGGATGAAACCCTCCCCATCACCCAGGGAGTCGTCTCATCGACACGCACAGAAAGGCTGCCTCACTGAGCAGAGGCTCGCCCGAGCCTTCGCCGTCTCTGCCCTGCACGGAGATGCGGACCAAGGAGTGAGGTGTGATCGGGAGGGAGCTCCCCTCTGGCTCTAGCAGAGTACTGACCCCCGCCGACTGCTGGCCAGAGGGATGTGCCGCAGGTTTCCTTAGCCTTTGACTGTGACCTTCCCACAGCAGGAAGAGCTGTACCCACAGAATCTGTCAGGTGACATGTTGGCAGTAAGGGAGCAGCCAGTAACAGGGTGACAGAAGAAAAGAGGACTCTTCCAGGCATTGAGACGTTCAGTGTTGCTGACCTCACCTGAGAGGGGCTGGCCTGCACCTCACCTCCGCTGGCTCAGTCCTCAGGGGGCCGAGCAGCAGCAGGAGGGGAGAGGGAAGCGACGGACATCTTGTCATTGTTTTCTTCTGAAGAGATGTCACTTTCTGAGGCGAAGAAGGAACCATGAGCATTTAGATACCCTTCTCTTCCGGATAGGCTCTTGCCCCAGGCGCTGTCTCGTCTCCCCAAAACACGCGAATCCATGTCCTTAACCTAGTCAACCTCCAAACCCTAGGCGGCGCTCCCCACTCCAGCCAAATTCCTCTGAAGATGGGTCAAGGGGGCTAGAGTAGCCATTTCTACATTGTTTTGTACAGAATTTATTGATTTAGGAAACAAACACAAAACTCTGAATAAAATTACTTGGAAACTGAAAAAAAAATTGTTACCACAGGGTTACTTGGGTATATCATTTACATACATAGTTAATCTCCTCTGTATTTGTGATAATTTCTCTTTTCTCATAACTAATTTTGTATATTTTTGCTGTCCCTGTCTTTTTTACTCCTTTAACAACCTCACAAATTTATTCTTTCAAAGAAACAAGTTTTGAAATTAATGAACGCATTCAACCATATTTTTTGCTTTATCTTTTGTTACTTTCAGCTTTTATCTTTATTTGCTCTTCCTGGCTTTTCTTGTTTGTAAGAATTATAAATTTTCTAATTTCCTTAGATGAGTAGTTGATTCACTTTTATTTTAAGAAAGAAAATATTTAAGGCTATACATTTTTCTATGTGTGTAGCTTTCTTGTCCGATAGATTTTGCTATGAAGTATTCTTCTCTTTCTTTTCTAGAAATTTCTGTTTTGGTTTCTTCTCATCTAGGAGTGATCCTTTCCTAATAATTGGCTTCCACTACTGCCTTCAAGGGATTTATTTGTAATGTTACTTTGCAATGTCTAATGAAAACATTAAATGTGCTCAACTGCCTGCCCCCAAATATGGTAAACCCTGATAGCTCACACCCAGGGGTTACGTCTAAGGAAACTTTGGATCCCTCTTTCAATCACTCTTAAAAAATACATCTTTCTTTCATGGGCAACTTCAGGGACGTTGTTAAATGTGTGCAGCATGTTTGTGTTCCATGCACCGTCCGTGTTGTGTTCTCCTTGCCCCGTGGCCACGCACACTTCCCCTGGCTGAGTCACGCCCGCGCGCTGAGTGGACACCGGTAAGTGGCACCCAGAGTCGGTGCTGAAAATGAGGGAGAAGCGGTGCCTCGAAGACATCCCCATCACACACGTCGGCTTCTGCTCTGCGGTCGTGACAGCGTGGGCTGTGCTAGGAACTCACCTTGGTGGGGCGTGCCTAGACACGGGTTTGAAGGAGCTGGTCTTGCATTTCTGCCTTTTGAGAGTCAAGAATGGCTGAGGTCGAACAGACAAGAGATGTCCGAAGAGAGGAAATGTCCAGGCGACCTTGAGGTGTGTCTGTCTGTATTTCGAGCGGTAGCTGTAATTCTCGGGCAGGAGCGCAAAGGGCAGAAAGGACGCCATCTCTCTTCCCCTCTCTCCAGCTTGTGTCTATGTCCAGCTGTAGCCGATTGCACAGTCCCCCAGGGCCTCAGCCTTGACGTCTGTGTGCGATCAGCCTTAGGCAGGAAACTCTGGAATTGAAAACCTCAACTGACCAGCCTCAAAAGGCAAGAACTCCGTGTGTGTGCTTGTCTAAGGAAGGGGCAGGACGTTACAATTTCAGAGAGTGTACAAGGAATGGAACTTTAAACAAAGCCGTGTCCTGCCGGCCTGTGACAGTGCCGTCATCTGAGCCTGCACTCCCCCTAAAGTCTGGTGGCTCTCTGCCCCTGCGGCACGCATGGGCCGTGGGACCTGGGGACCCCCCTGCGCCAGGCGCCCCCTGTGTCCCGAAGCCACCCTTTCTGAGATCTAGGTGCTGCTCACAGACTCACACTTCGCGCCCCCTGCCTCTCAGCTTCTCCGCTCTCCCTCTGGCACACCCAGGGCCGTCTCTACAGTGGGAGCGGGTCCTTTCGTGACAGTTATCTGGGGCGAAGAACTGCAAAACCCGTACCTTCAACTGGAAATGATAAAGGAAGACTTCAGGGGTAAAATATGAATGAACATCACAAAGATATTTTGCCCCTCAAATCAGTGACAACCTCCTGCACGACAGCATCAATTCGCTCATTTGTTCACTCTCCTTTACTCGGTTCAGTGGACTAGGACCCCCTTTGTGCCAGGGGTGTCGTCACGTTCTCCCAATGGCACCGTGTCTCACTTGTTCATTCCTGCTTCCCCACCGGGCCACAGGGAGTCTGAGTTCCACATTATGGTATTCATCTTCATGTCCTCGTGGTCTGGAACGAGCTATTCTCTATTCTAGAATAGTAAAGCTCAACCAATGTTTGCAGGAAGGAAGGCCAGATGGGGTAGAGGAGAGGATGGTGCTAAAACAGAAGTGAGCATTGTTTTACAGAAATCTGTAAAACGGACTTCTAGGGGAAATATTACCATGAAATAACATTCATTCTATTTTGGAACAGCTGCTGTTAATGAGGAGCTTTTGTAAAAAATGTTGCCAAATCATAATTTTATTGGGGATATATTATTTCCTTGATGTTCCCCACACCATCATTGTTCTTGTTTACTGAGCATCAGGTACGCGTGTGCATGATTGCTTTCAGTTCTCCAGACCCCTCTGTGGGGTCGGTGCTAATGCCATCCCCACTGCGCGGCTTCGGAGGTAAGGAGGTTTGAGCCCGAACAGCTGGACACTGGCCAGGACGCAGCCTCTACCTCCCTGCCCGCTGGTCTCACAGCTGTGAGCTGGTTACTCACCAGCTGACCTGTGACGCTGCGGAAAGCACCCCAGGGACTCTGCTTCTCAAGGACCCGGGAAAGGTGCGAGCCTGAGCAGATCTCAACAGACAAGGTGACCTCTCATTTTTCTTCACCACGTGTGTTATGATAGGAGATAGGGAGCTAATGTTTCTAGAATACACAATAGCACAAAAGCAAGTGGAATGCTGCGTGGATTTGGAACAGGAAGAGGATCCTGTAACCAGCACAGACCAGCGTGTCCCACGTGGGTGTGAGAAACGTGAGTCCGGTGACATGCTCTTTTGGGAAACATTGCAGCTTTTGCCATTCTCTTGGAAGTCACAGTGTGAGGGAGCCCTGGGAATAAAGAAGTCTGTTCAGCTAGCAGTTCTGACAGGCCATAGGCACCCTTCTCTTTCATAAAGGTCACTTGTGAACATCTCACAACACTTATTTTGGAAGACATTGGACAAGGCCAATGCTGAATCCAAAGGAGGGTCCTACGAACAAGATGTGTGGTCTCGCTGAGCATCCTGTCCGTCCTGACCAGGTGGGGCCTGCCAGACAATTTCAGGAGGAATCCAGGCTGCATCCAGCTGTGAGATGATGTCATGCTCCCCAGCTGGGCATCGTGTACTCTGCTCCCACTCCTGGCCTGCCTACCAGTCCTGATGGGACTGGTCATGGACTCCCAAGAGGGTCCTGGGACCTTATAATTGTCCATGGAGACCAATACGGCTGAACAAAATAGAGACATTAAAGGCTGGTGCAGCCGTGCAAGTGTTCTGTTCTTTCTCCAGTCATTCAAGGACACCTCAGTGATGTGTCTGAGAGAGCCTGTTAAGAGCTGATTTTTTGGCCACAGTGACCAGTTCATTACTATCACACTCCAGGGACCCCCACCAAGTGGGGGTTTTCACCAACCCAAGCCTCCGGGTCTTACAGATAACAAATTATATTTTACATTATTTTTCAAAAGCTGGTTAGTGACAACTAAGATGGTCCCTCTGCAATTAGAATCTAATGTCAGAGTGAGAAAATTGCCTGTTCACTGGAACTCCCATATCACTCAGGCTGTATTAGTGATATTTATTCCTCCTGGTTGTTTTATTCTTAAAAAATGGCTCCCCTGGTTGCAATGTTAGTTCAGCATACTACAGGTTACTCCAAAGTCAGTTCATATATTACAGGTCGTTGCACTCCTGGGAACACATTTCTGAACAGCGCTCACTCCACAGTTCCAGTTCCACACTGAACACGGGCTGCCAAGAAGGTTGTCTGTTCATCTCTGGCTCCTGGCTTTCCCGGGGAGCTTTCTTCCCCCTCTCCTTTCTACTCCTCAGGGAAGATGTGGCCTCCAGTAAGGACAGTGTACCTGGAGAAGGTGGAAAGTAGTTTTCTCTGGGGTTTTCTGTAGGTGAGGTCAGAAAGGGGCAGCTGTGTGGGGCAGCGGGCTTGGTGCGTCCATGGAGGCCAGCAACGTGCATGAGTGGCCACGCTGATTCCAGAGGCAGGGGATGGGCGTGCCCGCATCCATCAAGACCGCTGACCAAGAGCCACGCCTTTTACAGCAACACTAACACCAGGATGAGTTTTGTCCTCTTTTGTGATCGGGTCTTTGTCTTCTGACATGCTCATAAGCAGCTGTGTTGTAGCATTATTAATAGGCAGTTTTAGGAATGTCACATGATCTAATCTTTTTTGTCACTTCAGTAAAATCCATGACAACATATTTTTAATCCTGTCTGCTTCAAGATCCAAGCACAAAACTCTGATGAGCCACCAGCTTCTGTCTTGGCTCCATGCATTTATTCATTCAACATGTATTCTGCATTGAGTTGCATCAATACACCAGAAAAAAATCAACATGCAAGGGCCACAGCCCTTGAGGGGAAGTGTCTGGGTTGTAGCAGCAGATGCCAGGCAACACCAGTGACCCGCCCCTCTGGTGTGGCTCTTCTGAGGAGTAAACAAACAGCATTGGGGAGCCAGCATGTCACACCCATGGGGGCGTATGAAATTGTTCTCAGTGGGTCCCGAAGACTCCAAGGTGAACAAGTGAGGAGCCACTTCTCTCCTGGGCCGGTTTGCCAGTTCTGACCTCCCCACACAGCTCCTTTCAAACTATCTCAGTCGCTGCCCTACACCGTGTGACAAGCGCCAGGCACCTCTCTTCTTCAAGATAAGGGAGCGTCTTCAGTGGAAGAGTGACGACCATGGGGCCAGGGTACGAGAGCCTCTGGAGCCCACAGCGTCGCCCTCAGCCGCAGAGGCAAAGGCCTGAGACCCGTGAGAAATAAGGATCAGATTGTGTCCAAATACATCGCAACCTCTTGGGCTGTCTGTGGCCATATAAGGAGCTGGCCAAGAGCTATTTATCAGAAAGGTTCTTGAAGGCAACGAGAACCTACAGGGCACTTCAACTGGCTGAGCAGTCCCTGGCTCGGCTTTCTTGTCTGGAGCTGTCAGCAGGAGGGATATCGGTGATTCAAATGGCACTGCTATGATTTCATATGCAAGGGCTGCACAGACCCCTTTCTCTTGCCTCACTCCTTTAAGCATCTTTGCCCATATTTGCACAGGGTCTTGGACGCCAGGAAGAAGTCTAAAAATAGCCAAGCTATAGCCAAGTAGGTGCTTTAATCACCTGCTTCAATCAAAGCATCAAAAGAGATTGCCCAACAATCACTGGTCACCAGAGTCAAAGACATGTCTTCAAAGGGTCACTCAGGTAATCCACCTGCTTTGCCTGTGCGGTTCAACTGAGAACAGAGAATGGGAGTCATGACAGATGCCCCAGGCGCTCATTTCTCTGCCTTGCTCCACTGCGATTATATCCACTGACAGCCTCAAACCCAAGGGGCCTACGGCGTTCCCCGCAAGACTAACCAGTTCTGTTTGAATATCAGTAAGAAACGTTTTCATAAATGCAGTTTTTCGGCACTCATAGGAATATTTACCTTCAAAAATATCCCCTCAATGTCTTTTAGTTCAGAAAGGGCTCACCTGGTGGTTAAAGAGCACACTGGGTCATCCAAAATCAGGCACTCCACACACCTCGTAACCGTGTTTGCCGCAGGAAGAACTGAGATATTTTTTTCAGTTTTATCTCTGAAGGATGCTTTCTCCATCTCGCCTATGAAATGTCTGAATACTGATTTATTTGCCCTGTCATGTGAAAGAAGCTTTTTCAAAAATTCTCTCTCTGGCCCCAGCTGGCGTGGCTCAGTTGGTTGAGCATCATCCTGTGCACCACAAGGTCGCTGATTCAATTCCCAGTCAGGGCACATACCCAGGCTGTGGGTTCAACCCTTCCCCCCACCTCCCCACCCCCGTCGGGGTGCGTGCGGAGGCAACCAATCGATGTTTCCCTCCCCTCTGTTCCTCCCTTCCTTTCTCTCTCTATAAAAAAAATCAATAAAAACATTTTTTTTTAAATTCTCTCTCTGTTGATACCATTATAGCAGCACTCAAACTTAACATGTTAATGTCTCTTTCTATCCTGCGATCAGATTTTGAACATATTTATTTTTGTATTCCCAATGTTTAGCACAGTGTCTGCATTGGTGGTGGTCAGTAAATGCCGAGCAGAAGGAAGGGGGGAGGGTAGAAGGGTGGTTAGGGTCAGAGAAGTATTTTCCTCCCACAGTGTCTCATGTGGGAGCTTAAGCTCCTGGGGTTCGTGGCTTGGGTTCTGGCACCCTTTGTGCTATGTTGTTTGGTAGTCGAGATGGAAATATTTTATTAGATGTGTTCAGAGCCAACTTGCAGCAGTCACCTGAAGATTTTTTCCACATGTGAGTGGTAAAGAGCAAGACCAGCCTAAAGAAAGGTGTGAGGCTGGGACTCTTTAAAAATCCCAGATCCTTTGCTCGTTTCCCACATCTCATACATAGCCCATATCCTACTGTAAACCGCGGGCTTCTGGCACTGGAAGACATATACTAGTGAATAGTATGGAAGGCAAACAAAAATGAAAAGGAATAAAATACTTAGGAGTAAACTTAACCTAGAGATGAAGACTCATGCACAGACAATGACAAAAATAATGATGAAAAAAATTAAAGAAGACAAATCAACTGGAAAGACATTCCATGTTCATAGACTGGAAGACAATATCGTTAAAATGTCCATACTACCCAAAGTGATCTACAGAGTCCATGCAATTCCTGTCAAAATTTCAATGACAATTTTTACAAAAAAAATTTTAAATCCTAAAACTCATGGAATCACAAAGGACTCCAACATAGTCAAAACAATCTTGAGAAAGAAGAACAAAGTTGGAGTCATCACACTGTCTTATATCAAAATATATTACAAAACACAGTAATTAAAACAGTATGGTCTGTAAAGACAGAGATATAGACCAACTGACCTGAACAAAGAGCCCAGAAATCAACCTGTGCGTATTCAGTCAGTTGATCTTCTATAAGGGTGCCAAAAATACACACTGAGGAAAGGATAGTTTCTTCTAAATGGTGTTGGAAAAACTGGATGTACACATGTAAAAAAATGAAATTGGACCCTATCTTACACCAGAAATGACAATCAACTCAAGATGGATTAAAGACTTAACAGTAAGACTTGAAACTACAAAACTCCTACAAGAAAACATAGGGAAAACCTTCATGACATTCTCTTGGCAACAATTTCTTGGGTATGACACCAAGTGCATAAGCAACAAAAGCAGAAATAGACAAGTGGGACTACATCGAACTGAAAAGCTTTCTTTCTGAAACGTAAGCACTCAGCATAGTAGAATAGTAATCTATGGAATGGTAGAAAATATTTACAAACCATAAAACCAGTAAAGGGTAATATCAAAAACATAACTTAGTAGCAAAAAAAAAAAAAAACCAAAAAAAAAAAACAACCCAAAAACCAAAACAACCCACATGTAACTTGGTTTAAAAATGGGCAAAAGACTTGAATAGACATTTCTCTAAAGAAGATACACAAATAGCCAACAGGTATATGAAAAGATGCTTAACATCACTAATCATCAAGGAAATATGATTCAAAACCAATGAAAAAACAAACAAACAATCAAACAACAACAACAAATAAAACCCACAACAAGATATCATTTCACAAGTGTTAGGATCACCATTATTTTTTAAAAAAAGATAACTGATGTTATCAAGGATGTGGAAAAATTGGAACCTTTGTATACTGTGGGTGGGCATGTAAAATAACAGAGCCACTATGGAAAAGAGTGGAAAAAATTAAAATAGTCCTACCATATGATCTAACAATCCCATTTCTTTGTAGAATAAAAAAGAAAAGTGTCCCCTTAGAACAGGGTTTCTCATCCTCATCACTGTGACACTTTAGGCCAGACAGTTCTTGGCGGTGAGGAATTGTCCTGGGTGTCCTTGGCAGCACCCCAACCTCTACCTATTGGATCTGAGGAGCAACTCCCACCCCACAGTTATGACAACCAAAAATGTGTCCAGAAATTGTCACATGTCCTGGTTGAGAACCACTGCCTCAGAAGAATCCCAACAAGCCTAGCACTCTGGCACCCAAGGAGCCAATGGTGAAGGTCAAATGCAATACTTGGCGGCCATTTCCTCAGGAGTGCAGCATGGCCCATTCGGAGGATGAGTGTCCCTCCCTACTTTGGGCTCGCCCAGCCTAAATTGGTGAGGACATCCAAAGTACATGTTGGTTTCAGTGTTTACTTAGTTAAAACAAAATGAAAGGAGAATAGGACTCCGTGTTAGTTTCCTAGGGCTGCAGTAACAAATTACCATAAGGTACATGGCTTAGAACAACAGAAACTTATTCTCCCACAGTTCTGGCGGTGGGACGTTCAAAATAAAGGTGTCGGCAGAGCTGCGCTCCCTCCCAAAGAAGGCTTCCTTGCCTTTTCCTGTTTCTGGTGGCTCCCCTCCCCTCTGTGTGTCTTTCCTCTGTGTCTCTTATAAGGACACTTGTCAGTGGACTTAGGGCCCACCCGCGTGATCCAGGATGCTCTCATCCTGAGATTCCTAATCATATCCACAAAGACCCTTTTCCTAAATAAGGTCACATTACAGGTGCCAGGATGTGGAGATACTTTCAACCCATTACATGCTTTAAAAGAAAGCTCCATTTTTTAAAACATAGAGACTAATATTTTTATGTTTTTTTAAACATTTGAAAACAACAAAAATTTACAAGAAAGTTAGAAGTATAGTCCAAAACCCCCCTTATTATTATTTTCTTTTTTGAGATTTAGTTGCTGATGTGATTCCCCATCACCCCCTCGCCTTTCAGTGTCCGTTCCCTGCAAACAAGGACATTCTTCTGATGCAGAGCAACCTCCCCACTCCAGCTCAGGGATCCCATCCAGGCTCCTCCAAAGGTCCCATGACTGTTTCTGTAGTCAAAGCGTTTACTTCAGAATCACACGGAGCATGGAGTCATGTCCCTTCAGCTTTCTCCACTCTGAGACAGATTCTCAGTCTTTCCTTGAGATTTAACTCCTTAACACTTTGAAGACTGAGAGCCTGTTACTTGGTAGAATCTCCTTCAGTTTGGACTTGCCTGGTATTTTCTTATGATCAGATTCAGGTTATGCATCTTTCTCAGGACGACTCCCAAAGTATTGCTGTGTTCTCATTGCATCCGGTACCATATGCTTTCGATTTGTAGAATCACTGCCAATGAAGACTTCAATCGCCTGATGAAGGTGTATCTATCAGGCAACTCTTCTTCCCCTTGTAATTAATAAGTATTTTGTAGGGAGAATCTTGACACTGTGTAAATATCCTATTCTTCACCAACTTTCAATATATTACTGGGTTTATTTATATCTGAACAGGCTCATGAATATCTATTTTATTCAAGAGGTTATGATCTGTTGTGATCATTATTTTGATGTTCAAATTGTGCAATATATGGCTAGCAGGAGCCCGTTCAGCCCGACTCTGTGGCTTTTGGACATGTCCCCATCATTCTTTGATCACCTCCTTGCTTTCTGGCACAACAAAACATTCAAAGCTTATTTCATCCCTTCTCTGCTCCTAGAAGGAGCTCTGGGCTCCTTGTAGTGGGAAATGGACAGTGTTTTGGTAACTGTGTGCTTGTTCTTGCTCGTTTTCCAGACTATTGTGACAGTTTCCCTCTGGTGCTTCTCTCCTCGTTCCTTCCACATAACACACCCTCCCTCCCTCGCTCTCCTCTGCCCCTGCATATCCCATTCTGTTTCTATGTTGATAATTGGAGGCAATAACTCTGTGGAACAGCAGCCACACAATAAGCAGCCCCAGGCCCTGAGCAAGGCGGGCCTGTTAGCAGCAGGGTTGCTGAACCCAACCCCACCCACTAACTCTTGCAATATATATATATATTGTTATTGTTATTGATTTTAGAGAGCAAGAGAGAGAGATAGATAGAAATATCAATAATGAGAGAGAATCATTGATTGGCTGCATCCTGCACACCCCTGAGTGGGGATCAAGTCCGCCAACCCAGGCATGTGCCCTTGACTGGAGTCAAACCCCAGACCCTTTAGTCCACAGGCCGACGCTCTATCCATTGAGCCAAACCAGCTAGGACAATGCCTTTTTAAAACAAACCAACCTTCTATTTAGGTCCATGTCCAACATGAGGATGGACTATTCTCTTCCCTGTCATCCACTGGTATCTTGTTCCCTAATAAACATAGGAAGTTCCCTAGCCCTTCCTTCCCTTGCTATCATCTGGGCAACCTCAGTGTCCACAGGGATAATTCATGGACCAGGTAAGCCCTAGAGTTCCTGAACACATCTATTCCAAAAATAAGGAAAACAACATGTAAAAAAGGCTTAGTACCTTATAGCTTAGGAAATACTTTCCTGGTCATAATCTCATTCTGTTTTGATTTTTGAACTCTACTCCCAAAGCCAAACCATGGACTCATCTCCTTACACAGCCTTATTTCCAAAACCTGATGTCGTAATTTTCTTTGCATTGAGGACAATTTCTTAGGCTCCTATTCTTTCCCTTTAGTTTCGCATTCTCTTAGGATTCATCGAAACCCTTTGTCTTTAATCTTTTCTAATCTCATAGGATCCCAGCTCTCTTCGGGTTTCCTTACCAGGTCAGCCAGAATCCCAGGGTTGGCCCTTGAAATGCTGCAGGGCCAGCACGCAGAGTCTCTTGTCCCTTGATCTACACTGTACTCACTTTGTCGATCTTCAAGTTTTGCTTATTGAAAACACCTGCTCTTGCTGTTCAGCCTCTGTTCATTCAAGCATATCATTCTCTCTCTCCCATCTCAGCTGGGCCCTCAATACCATCTATAATCTATAATAATAAAAGGGTAATATGCTAATTAGACCAGACATCTTCCAGACGTCATTCTGAACGTCCCTCCTGATGAAGCCGGGGCCGGAGGGAAGCCAGCCTGGGTCCCCGGTGCCTGCCGGTGGCTGGAGGAAGGAAGCCCAGGTCCCGGGGGGCTGGAGGGAAGCCTGTGCCGGCAGCTGGGGAAAGGAAGGCCTACTCTTGCATGAATTTTTGTGCAGCGGGCCTCTAGTTTAAAAGTATTTAATTAGGTTTCCATTAGCTCCTGATCTTCATTTTCTTCTCCCAAATCTTTCTCCGTCTACCTGCACTCTAACTCTCCTCACTCCAATCTCCTCCAGGTTTTTGCATTTATTTTTCATCTCTTTCTCTACTGTTTCCCTTTCAGGTCCTCCCATCTCCATCCCCCCCGCCCCCCCTTTTTTTTTCTTTGGTTAATCCTCACCCAAGGATATTTTTCTATTGATTTGTAGAGAGAGTGGAAGGGAAGGGGAGAGACAGAGAGAGAAAGAAACATCGGTGTGAGAGAGACACATTAATTGGTTGCCTCCTGCATGTGCCCAGATTGGGACTGGGGATTAAGCCTGCAACTGAGGTACATGCACTTGACCGGAATTGAACCCAGGACCCTTCAGTCCAAGGGCCAATGCTCCAACCACTGAGCAAAAACAGCTGGGGCTCAGGTCCCCTTTTTATTGCCCTAAATGAATGGTCAAATATTTTTCATTTCTTTTTATATTCCTTATTATTAAATTTATTGGGATGACACTGGTTAACAAAATTATACACGTTTCAGGTGCACAGTTCTACGTCACATCATTTGTACACTGTATTATGTGTTCACTACCCTAAGCAAGTCTCCTTCCACCACCATTTATCTGGACTATATTCTCACCCTCCTTCCCCACCCCACCTCCCCCTGGAAATTACCACATTGTTCTCTAAGACCATGCGTTTTGTCTCTTTTCTTCTTCTTTGTTCAATCCATCCACTCCACCCCCCCCCCCCAACCCCACCCACTAACAGCTGTCAGCCTGCTTTCTATCTACACGTCTGTCTCTATTTTGCTTGGTAGTTCATTTTCATCATTAGATGTCACGTGTGAGTGAAATCATATGATACTTCTATTTCTCTGACTGGCTTATTTCACTTACCACAATGCTCTCCAGGTCCATTTATGCTGTGACAAAAGGTAAGAATTTCTTCTTTTTCTTAAAATTTTTTTTATTTCAGAGAGGGAGAGAGAGATAGAAGCATCAATGATGAGAGAGAATCACTGATTGGCTGCCTCCTACACATCCCCTACTGGGGATCAAGCTTACAACCCAAGAATTGAAGTGTGACCTCCTGTTCATAGGTCGATGCTGAACCACTGAGCTACACTGGCCGGGCAAGATTTCCTTTTTTATTATGGCTGAGTAGTGTTCCACTGCGTAAATGTATCACAGCATTTTTATCTACTTATATACTGATGGACACTTGGGCTGCCTCCAAATCTTGCCTATTGTAAATAATGCTTCAATGAACATAAGGATGTACATATTCTTTTGAATTAGTGTTTCAGCTTTCTTTGGTTCAATTCCCAGAAGTGGAACCACTGGGTCAAATGGCAGTTCCTTTTTTAATTTTTTGAGGTAACTCTATACTGTTCTCCACAGTGGCTGTACCAGTCTGCATTCCCACCAACACTGAGCAAGGGTTCCTTTTCTCCACATCCTCACCAATGCTTGCTGTTTGTTGATTTATTGATGATAGCCATTCTGACAGGTGTGAGGTGATATTTCATTGTGGTTTTAATTTGCATCTCTCTTAGTGACGTTGAGCATATTTTCATATGTCAATTGGCCATCTTTGGGGAAGTGTAAAGTTAGGTCCTTTGTTCATTTTTTAACTGGATTGCTTGTCTGTTTTTGGTGTTGAGTTTTATAAGTTCCTTATAAATTTTGGATATTAACCCCTTATCAGATATATCATTGGCAAATATATTCTCCCAGTCAATGGGTTATCTTTTTGTTTTGTTCATAATTTCCTTTGATGTAGTCCCATTTGTTTATTTTTGTTTGTTGTTCTTGCCGGAGAAGATATATCAGAAAAAATATTGCTATGAGAAATGTTCAACATTTTACTGCTTATGTTTTCTTCTAGGATTTTTATGGTTTTGAGTCTAACATTTAAATCCTTAATCCATTTTGAATTCATTCTTGTGTATAGTGTAAGAAGGTGGTTTAGGTTCATATTCTTGCATATGTCTGTCCAATATTCCCAACACCATTTATTGAGTGAACTGTTTTCACCCCATTGTAGGTTTCTGCCTCCTTTGTCAGGTATTAATTGACTATAAAGGTATGGATTTATTTCTGGGCTCTCTATTCTTTTCCATTAACTATATGTCTGTTTTTATGCCAGTACCATACTATTTTTATTACTATGGCCTAGTAGTATATTTTGATATCAGGTAGCATGTTTTCTCAAACTTTGTTCTTCTGTCTCAAGATCGCTGTACCTATTCATGGTATTTTGTGGTTCCATATAAATTTTTGGAATATTTGTTCTAAGTCTGTGAAATACACCGTTGGTATCTTCATAGGAATTACATTGAATCTATAGATTGCTTTGGGTAGTATGGATGTTTTCATTATGTTAGTTCTTCCAATCCATGAACATGGTTTATACTTCCACTTGTTTGCATATTCTTCTATTCCTTTATTCAGTGTCCTATGGTTTTGTGGGTACAAGTGTTTACCTCCTTGGTTAAGTTTATTCTAGGTATCTTATTTTTGTTGTTGCAATAGTAAATGGGATTGTTTTCTTGGTTTCTCTTTCTGAGAGTGTTATTGGTGTATAAAAATGCCACCAATATTTTGGTATTAATTTTGTATTGTGCTATGTTGCTGAATTCATTTATTAGACTTACTAATTTTTTTGGTGGAGACTTTAGGGGTTTTCTATGTACAATACCATGTCCTCTGTGAATAATGACAGTTTTACTTCCTCCTTTCCAATTTGGATGCCTTTATTTCTTCTTGTCTGATTGCTGTGGCTAAGACATCTGGTACTAGGTTGAATAAAAGTGGTAAGAGTGGACATCCCTGTCTTTTTCCTGAACTTAAGGGAGATGTTTTTAGTTTTTGCCCATTGAGTATGATATCTTTGCTGAGAGTTTTTATCATAAATGGGTGCTGGATTTTACTGAATGCTTTTTCTGCATCTATTAATATAATTATGTGATTTTTATCTTTCATTTTGTTTATGTGATGTATCACATTTATTGGTTTGTGGAAATTATACCAGCTTTGCATCCCCTAAAATAAATCCCATTTGGTCATGGCATCTGAGTTTCTTAATATATTGCTGGATTCAGTTTGCTAGTATTTTGTTGAGGATTTTGGCATCTATGTTCATCAGGGATATTGGCCTATAATTTTCATTTGTTCTAGTGTCTTTATCTGGTTTTGGAATTATGATAACACTGGCCTAATAAAAAGAGTTTGGAAGTCTTTCTTTCTCTTGAATTCTTTGGAATAGTTTGAAAAGGATAGGTGTTAATTCTTCTTTGAATGTTTGGTAAAATGCCCCTGTGAAGCCATTCGGACCAGGAATTTTGTTTGCTGATAGTTTTATTATTATTATTATTATTATTATTATTATTATTATTACTGCTTCAATTTCGTTAGTTGTTTTTGGTTTATTCAGGTTTTCTGATTCTTCCTGATTGAGTTTTAGAAGATTGTATGTTTCTAGGAATTTGTCCATTTGGCCCAGGTTGTCTACTTTGTTGGCATATGTTGTTCATGGTGTTTCCTTACAATCCTTTGCATTTCTGTGATGTCAGTTGTTACTTCACCTTTTTCATTTCTGATTTTATTATATGGGTTCTCTCTGTTTGTTTCTTGGTGAGTCTAGCTAAAGGTTCACCAATCTTGCTAACCTTTGCAGGCCTGGTCCCTTCCAACTGCTCTCCCCTGGTGGCCATCTTGTGGCAGCCATTTTGTG
Source organism: Cnephaeus nilssonii (assembly GCF_951640355.1). Taxonomy (NCBI): domain Eukaryota; kingdom Metazoa; phylum Chordata; class Mammalia; order Chiroptera; family Vespertilionidae; genus Cnephaeus; species Cnephaeus nilssonii. Next base: position 71,481,713 of record NC_137083.1, on the reverse strand, counting down.
TCCTCATGGGGGCAGTCATCTTTGACCACATGGGGACAACCATCTTGTGTGTTGGAGTGATGGTCAATTTGCATATTATTCTTTTATTAGTTAGGATAGTTCCATTTATTTATTTTATATTTAGTTTCCTTTGCCCTATGAGATGTATTTCATAAATATATTGCTACTCGAGATGTCTGAGATTTTGCTGCCTATGGTTTCTTCTAGGATTTTTATGGTTTCCCAACTTACATTTAGGACTTTTATCCATTTTGAGGTAATTTTTGTGTATGGTGTAAGATGGTGTTCTAGTTTCTTTTTTTTTTTTTGCATGTTTCTGTCCAATTTTCCCAACACCACTTATTAAAGAGACTGTCTTGACTTCATTGTATGCTCTTGCCTCCTTTGTCAAATATTAATTTAGTTTAATGGCTTGGGTCAATTTCTGGGGTCTCTGTTCTGTTCCATTGATCCATATGCCTGTTCTTGTGCCAGTACCAGGCTGTTTTGATTATGGTGGCATTGTTAGGTGTGAACACCAATCAGAAGGAATGTATGGTCTCCTATGTTCATAGCAGCACAATTTACAATAGCTAAGATCTGGAAACAGCCCAAGTGCCCATCAGAAGATGAGTGGATACATCTTTTCTACCAACATCTAGAAATCCCCCTGAAAATGTCTTTATTTTACCTTTGTTCAGATGAATACAGTTATAGATTGATATTATTTTCTTTTGGGGTTTTAAAAATATTATTCCATTACCTTCTTATTTCTATCATTGCTTTGGAAAAGTCTACTTTTGATAACTTCTCTTTTTCTTTTAGTCTGTACATTTTATGCAATATTTTTGGTGTGTATTTATTTTCTTTATTCTAATTGGAACTTCTGCTTCTTAAATCTGAAAGGTTCTATTTTTTATCCATTCTGGGAAAAGCTCATCTTTCTCATTTTCTCTCTTCTTTCATTCTACCTTCCATCTCTTTTACCTCCTTTCATATCTTTCATTTTCTTATATCTTGGGCAGCATTCTGAGTAATTTTTTTAGATCTATATTTCACTTCACTAACCTCTTCAGCTGTATCTACTTTTCTGTTTACCACTGAGTTTTTTAAAACACATTTAATCAGCTTCATGATCAAATTATTACATTTAGCAATCAACAAGTGAACAAAAAAAAACCCTATATTAAATTTTTTTTGTTGTCATGCTTTGCACTTTTCACAGAACAGAAACTAAAATACCTGTTTTATAATTAGTAATAAATACGCTTATTTTTGTGGGAGCCATAGGAGTATTTTCTAAAATACATCTCCCTGTAGCAGTTAGGTTTTGCCACTGTTTGGAAACCGGTTGTAACTTGTAGTTTTTCTGTCACTTCTCTGTCTCTCCTGTTCTGATAAGGTTTTTTTTTCTTTCTTGGAAGTAATTAAAATCTTCTGCCACTGCCATACTTACTGGTGTTGCTGAAACACCCATAACCACCTTGATTTGGGGGTTTGGCAAAGTACAGACCCATACCACCATAAAAACAGAGCTTCTGCTTCCAAAATGTTCTCCCTTCCTGGGTACAGAATTTGAAGACTGAGTATTATAATTGCCAAGGTTGTAGTTTCCACTAACTCCAAAACGGCTTCCATCATTACCCAATTCACTATATCCATCAACACAACACCATGGCTGCCACCACAGCCATCACAATCACCGAAGTTTCCTTCATAACTAAAGCTGTCATTCCCTCTAAAACAGCCTCCACAAACCACTGCCAGTCTTCAGAACCACTTTTGGATGAGACTCTAGCCATCTCTTGCTTATCCAGGGTTCTCTTTATTTCACAGTTATGGCTATTCATGGCATGGTATTTCTGAATGACAGTCTTACCATGGAGTTATCACTGTGACCAAAGGTTACAACAGCAAAGCCTCTCTTCTATTCATTGCCTTAGTCCAGTGGTCGGCAAACTCATTAGTCAACAGAGCCAAATATCAACAGTACAACGATTGAAATTTCTTTTGAGAGCCAAATTTTTTAAACTTAAACTTCTTCTAATGCCACTTCTTCCAAATAGACTTGCCCAGGCCGTGGTATTTTGTGGAAGAGCCACACTCAAGGGGCCAAAGAGCCGCATGTGGCTCGCGAGCCGCAGTTTGCCAACCACTGCCTTAGTCATTAATAATTTCAATCACCTCAGTCTTCCTGTGCTGCTCAAAGTCTCTTACCGGATGTTCTTCAGTGTCTCATTTCATGCCTCTATGGTATAGGTAACTGGGCACCTGGCCTTTGACACCTTCTCTTGAGACAGCCGTCTTTGGTTCCACAACGCTGCCATTTACCTCACATGGCCTTGCATTCATGCCTATGTCTGCTTGCACCACAGTGGCATATGTGATGGACTCAAAACTCCTGGAATGCTTGGTGTTTGGATCTTCCATTACAACACAGTCTGTGAGTGTTCCCCTGGCTTAACATGGCTCCCTAGTCTCTGGCTGGTTATCTTAAAGTTCAAACCTTTAATGAAGAGTTCCTGCAGCTCTTTGGGCAACTTCGAATTAGACACAATGGCAGCAGGAGAAAAGGTTTTAACCGTTTCCTCTGCTGTGGCCTCAGGCAGGAACTCACTAAGTTTGTAACATCAGTGGTTATACTTGTCATTTACGGATGTACCTTTTATTTTTTTTCAAATATCTTTTAGCTTAATTTTTCCTTTAAATATTAAAAATCTTATTCATGTTCATTATTCCATTTGAAATTTTCTTTTATCATGCCTAGCAGATTTGTTTTATTGTCTATGAATAATAATTTTACCATCTGATATTCTTAGGAGTCTAAATTTATGGTTTGTTTTTCCTGTAATGCTCAATCTTGATGGCTTACTTTTGGGTGTGTTTTGTAATTTTAGATTATGAACTCAGGTTTGGTGAAGCTTTGTCTGTGAAAATCCTTGCAGCCTGGTTAAAAATGTGACCCTCAAAGTGGTTTTGTTCTTGCATCTGCCTGGCACCTCAATCTAGAACTGTCATGTTTTGTTTTGTTGAGGCTATTTTTTTAAAAAATACATTTTATTGATTTTTTTACAGAGAGGAAGGAATAGGGAGAGAGAGTTAGAAACATTGATGAGAGAGAAACATCAATCAGCTGCCTCCTGCACACCTCCTACTGGGCATGTGCCTGCAACCAAGGTACATGCCCTTGACCGGAATCGAACCTGGGACCCTTGAGTCCGCAGGCCGACGCTCTGTCCACTGAGCCAAACCAGTTAGGGCAAGGGGCTATTTTTTTAAACATTATTTTCTTGGGTACACAATTTCTGAAGCATACAAATTATGTCATTCTAACATCAAGCTAAGGTGAGGAGAGGCTGGTAGCTATAAATGGTCAGAGCTGTAAATGTATTGTAATTAATTAACTAATTCATTAATTAACTTTTCCCTACCCTAATCCCATTTCATAACAAACTAGTTCCCAGTTTATTCCATGTGCTGGTGGTCAGATTTTTCCTTTATTAAATGTAGGTTTTGACTTTATGTGGGAAGGGATGGAGTGGTGCATCCTTATTCCAATCCTTCACTTTAACAAAGCCTTGTTTTCTGCACTGACAGGGCCTTTACAACCCAACCTTCTAGAAAGGAAGATTACCAAAGCTTGAGTTTTCAGCTTCCTCTTCATTTTTTTTGGCCTTTGGAACCTTTCTGTATTTGAGGGTAGGGGTAGAAAGAGTTCACTTATACATAGCAAAGAATGCTTATTTTACCTGATGTCAATCAAACTTGTAGGGATTTTGCAGTAAGAGGCTTCTTTTTTGGATATTTCATCGCCATATTACCAGAAATAGAAGTCTCATTTGTTTCATTTACCTTATTCAATGTTGTTTCCCCAACACAGGGGAAAATATTTGATAGATGAAAAATTGTGCCAGGTGTTTGTTGAATAAAATAATTGTTGGGTTAAGGAATAATATTCACTCACTTTAAAAGAAAATTTCCTAAAATAGGTTCTTAATCTCTAGGTAGCATTGATGAGGGTCCCCATTTAAAAACCATAAAAAGGAAATGACATTTGTGGGTGAATTGTTCCCCCATCCAGCCATAGTTGGCAATATAATCTACCCATAGACCTGATTCTTATATAATAGTTATAAGGGAAAATGTTTACATGTTCAAGAAGTAGGAAAATTGCCTTTGGACATGATATCTCTCTATTTATTGCTCCAAAAGAATGAATTACATTTTAGGCAGGATTACATTCCCCCTCGATTATATTTATTTATTTTAAGGACCATCTTCTCCATGATCTTACATTTCCTAGCCGCTTTCTCACAAATTAAAATGCGTATCTGGGGACAGTTTTTTCCTCGTGAATAAACATGAGTGTAAATCTATTCCACATACTTCTAGAGTAATTGTAATAAAAATTCTCCACCATCTCCCCTGACTCATCACTTAAGATTCCCTTTAGACAAAGTTTCTCTCACTTTCTTACATGCATCAGCTATTCATGTAAGGACTTGTCTTTGGTTCCTTACATTCTGAAGAGACATTTGTTCTGCTGATTTGGCCACCATCACAGTCATAACCACAAGGCTGGACTAAGTGAGCAGTCAATAGAGATCAACTGAAGGTCAGTGATAGCAACATGAATTGTTCCAATCCCACTGGGCTGTTTCTAGATCAGAAGATAGAGGAGAGATCACCTGTCACTCCTAGAAATAGTATCTAATAATCTAGGACAGTGGTCAGCAAACTCATTAGTCAACAGAGCCAAATATCAACAGTATAACAATTGAAATTTCTTTTGAGAGCTAAATTTTTTAAACTTAAACTTCTTCTAACGCCACTTCTTCAAAATAGACTCGCCCAGGCCGTGGTATTTTGTGGAAGAGCCACACTCAAGGGGCCAAAGAGCCGCATGTGGCTCGCGAGCCACAGTTTGCCGACCATGGATCTAGGACTATACAAATCTTTCCAGTTTGCTTTATGGAAAGAAAGACCAAGCATACTTCATATTAAACAAGGTGAAAATATTATTGCTAATAGAGGTTCATATCATATTTACATATATTTTATACCTTGAAAAATATTTTTAAATATATGGTTACATTTGAATACAATTCTGAAAACAATAATTCTTTGGCAACATTGCTAAGAAAATTTTTACTGTCTCTCTTCTTCCCGGTGTCAAGCAGTGGTCATTGGTGCCAAGCCAATGCCAACAGGAAGTCCCAATTTGGGGTGTAGTGAAGAAGGAAACTTTATTCAGTACAAAGAGCTCAACAGTGATACAGTACGGCTGTGAGGACAGCACTGCTGTGGACACTAGCTCAGTGGTGATGTGGCTCTTCTCCAGCTAGACAGCTGCTTGCAGGTGTGCCAGGCCCCTCTCCAGGGTCTCTCTGTAGCTAAGCAGCTCTATGCTGGTCTCCTCCCTGGTAAGGGAAAGCATGCTTCCCTAGACAGGGGAACTGGCTTATGTGGACAGGAGACCCCTCCATCCTCATGCAAAGGAGGGCTCTGAATCCAGGAAGTTTGATTGCTACAAAGGGCACTACCCTGATTGGTCTCAATTGGGGGGTGCAGGAGTGGGGGGAGGGGAGCTGTGCAGTTCTGATTGAATGGGGAAAGCCTCAACCCTAATGGTTGAATAGTTCCAGGAAACCTCTATAAGGGCTGGCTCAGAGGGCACTGCAGTTTAGCACAGAGGTCTCTCCAGGAAGTGCCGTTTGCCTGAGAGACCCCCGTGCAGAAATGCCTGCTAGGCTCTGCTTTTTAAATGTGAGCCCAGTTAGCCACCAGGAGCCTTTCTTAGTAGGTGTCTTTTTTCCCCCTCATGGTTAACACGGGTAAGAGGGCGAAATGTATGAAAAATATTTTTTAAAATTATTGACATGTTAATTCAATCTGGGTGATCAAACATTAGGTAAGAGTTTGGGGAAAACTCTTAATAAATAAATCATGCTGAAACCGGTTTGGCTCAGTGGATAGAGCGTCGGCCTGCGGACTCAAGGGTCCCAGGTTCGATTCCGGTCGGGGGCATGTACCTTGGTTGTGGGCACATCCCCAGTGGGGGGTGTGCAGGAGGCAGCTAATCGATGTTTCTCTCTCATCGATGTTTCTAACTCGCTATCCCTCACTCTCTTCCTCTCTGTAAAAAATCAATAAAATATATTTTTTTAAAAATAATAAAAATAAATCATGATTCATGCCATGTTTGAGTTGATACATAATATTTTTGAACCATCTTCAATTGTGTATAGGATCAACACATGGTAAAGTAGATTTCTTATGATGAGGTATGTCAGATTTTCTAGGAGAATCTCAAAACTAATTTATTCTATATAATTAAGAGGTAATATGAAAATTGACTGTCACTCCAACACACAAGTTGGCCTCCCCCATGTGGTCAAAGATGGCCACCACATGTGGACACAAGATGGCCACCAGGGGAGGGCAGTTGTGGGTGATCAGGCCAGCAGGGGAGGGAAGTTGGGGGTGACTGGGCCAGCAGGAGAGGGCAGTTAGGGGTGACCTGGCCAGCAGGGGATGGCAGTTAGGGGCGATTGGGCCAGCAGGGGAGCAGTTAGGCGTTGATCAGGCTGGCAGGGGAGTGGTTAGGGGGTGATCAGGCTGGCAGGCAGAAGTGGTTAGGGGCAATCAGGCAGGCAGGCAGGCGAGTGGTTGGGAGCCAGCAGTCCTGGATTGTGAGAGGGATGTCCGACTGCCTGTTTAGGCCCGATCCCACCAGGATCGGCCCTAAACGAGCAGTCGGACATCCCTCAAGGGGTCCCAGATTGGAGAGGGTGCAGGCTGGGCTGAGGGACAGACCCTCCCAACCCCCATGCATGAATTTCATGCACCGGGCCTCTAGTCTACATTAATAAAAAAGTAATATGCAAACTGACCATATCTTCGTGACACCCACCAGCCAATCAGGAGTGAGTATGCCAATTAACCCAACAAAGATGGTGGGTTAATTTGCATACACAGGCACTGAGCAGCCGGGGGTGGGGCGGGGCGATGACGCAGGCATTCCTCACCACCCCAGCCTCTGGGCAGTGTGGGAAGGTGGAAAGGCGGCTCCAGCCAGAGTGAAGGCCGTGCCGGCAGCCAGGGGAAGGAAGGCCCATTCTTGCACGAATCTTCGTTCATCGAGCCTCTAGTTTTAAATTAAAGTACATTGTTACCTGTATAACTAAAAGCCTCTTGCTCCCTGGTAGGACTTTGTTAAACATGTACCTACATATAACTTACTGTCTGGGATGCACATAAATGAAACCAGAAATCCCAGAAATTTCCTTGCAGTGCACCCGTCCTCATTTACATTTGGGGAATATGGTCATGAAACCAATGAAGTAATTTTCAACAGCCCATTGGGAAGAATGCTTCTCACTGAGTTTTAATCAGAGGGATCTCTGGTATACTGGAAAGGACCCTGGAATGAGAGTTAGGAGATAGATATTTGAGCCCAGGTTCTGCCTCTTATGAGTCTTTTTATGACCTTGGGCAAATTACTAAATCCTTCTGAAACTTGCCTTATTTCAAAAAAGAGGATAATTACGTTTATATCTAAGGGTGGTTCCACGGATTAAATCCCATCATGCATGTGAAAGGGCTTGTAAAGTAAGAGTGTTCACGCTCCGTGCCTGCCCTCCCGGAGGCTCTGAGCAAGGGCACTTGTCTTAGTCACTGTTGCATTTCCAGTATGTAGCACAGCAGCTGACTCACAGGAGCTGTTCAATACAGACTGATGGCGTGAATAATGGCTCTTCTTCCCTGAAGATGATTCAGTGCCCGGCTTACATCAGAGTCCAAACTATAAAATTTCTTTTTGTTTTCCCATGAATCAAATGTGAGGAGGTTGGGATAACTTGATGTGCATTGTTCCTTCCAAATGTGACATTCTGATTCCGTGAACCCTCGCTCTCGGGATCCTGGAAGTGTCACGGACCCTCGCTGCTCTGCTGAAGTTCCCCATCCATATGACAGAACAACAAAAGTTCCAGAAACCGTTTAATAATATATCTATGAAGGCAAACCAGAGGGGTCATCTTGACCCAATTATTCAGTTAGTTCAGAAAAAAGAAAAAATCCCAGTGAATGCATGGTTAATAACCAGAAGACGTCAAATGCATTTGTCTGTATAGACAGTCAACTGAGTAATTCTTACTCCAGTTACCAAATCCTGTAGAATAGGGAACTTTCTCATCTGTGAATCATGATTCTAATAAAATCTCCAAGGGCTGGTGGCAACACTTATAAAAACACTAGTGCTTATTATTTCATGAGGGAAGAGATAGAGTTATTTATTCATCCAACTGGATTTCAATCATGCTATATGAGAGTTGCTGAGAGGATGAGATATTGTTTATAGTTACAGCAACATTCAGGGAAATTAATCCTTGCTCCTTCTAGTTGTACTATTATGCTCGGAATATTTGTCTTGATTATGCATGACTTCACGTTGACGACTCAGAGTTCAAGGTCCTTCATTAAGTCGTCATTACTATTGGAAAATAACGCTCACGAGGCAGATAACAAAGTTTACATGGGTGGGTAGACTTTTAAGACTCCAATTCAGATTTCGTTTTCTGTGTTTCCTGCTATTCGGCTGGTGTATGGCCTCCACCTGCAACAGGAAGCACCTAAACAGTTACAGATGGGTTTGCCAAGCTTCCCAGCCTCTGCTGAAGTAACCAGTGTGAGCAACCCAACTAAGCAGATCCTGGATGCACTTCATCATTGATTATTTGAATTGGGTTTACGGGCAGTAATGTGAGTCCTCTCATTTGCGGGACGTAGGAAAGACGGCAATCCTATTACCATAGGATTGGGTGGACGGCCTGGGGAAACCCAGAGCCTGTGACTCAGGCACAGGGGCTTTCACGGGGCCAGTCACTACTTGGAAATTAAAACATCAAGTTAAGAGTCTAAAAACAGCCTGGTCAGTTGATCATGTTGGTTGGATTTCAGTCCTGCTCTATTATCTAGAAGTAGATAATAGCACGAGGGAACAGACCGGTATTTATTCATCCAAGTGTTTCTCATCTGCTCTTCGCTTCTATGGGCAATCTCAAATACAGATTCGGTTTGGCCCATGAAAATTCGTCAAGCAAAAGACGACAGGCTTTCTTCGTCCTTCTTTCAGCCAGTTAGTTAGCCGCCCCAAATTCTTCAGCCCTTGGGGTTACTCTTTATTTGGCCAGTCACCCAGGCTTCCTTCTTTCTGCACTCCACCCCATCTCGCATCCAGCCTGTCTGCCCCTTCGCACCTTCCTTGGCACATGTTGGACAGCACTCTGATTCCTTCCTGCCACAAAAATATCACCCGTACAAGGCTAGTGTTACCTGGGATAGGGACATCTGGCAGTGTGTGTGTGTGAGTGAGTGTGTGTGTGTGTGTGTGTGTGTGTGTGTGTGTGTGTTGGGGTTTCTTTCAAGGAACAGCCCTCCAGATGATCCCCTTACTCCACCTTAAACTGGAAATTCTCACTGTCTCATTGCTTGAAACTCAGACTTCCTCCATCTCGCAGTGTTCCATCTTCATTATTACCCTCCTTTCTGTCCTGAGAAACTAAAAATTACTCAACTATATTAGGCAGAGCTAGAGCATTCTCACTCCTCCGCCTTCCAGGCCGTATCTTGGGCTTGTTTTTCCCTCCGAGTGTTGTGAAACTGGGGAGTTCCTAAGAAGAATTCCGCTGCCAGCTCCTAAAACCACATTGTGTTTCCCGTTGCTAAACTTTCCTCCTTCCTGTGAGTCCCACCGTCCGGGGACACACAGGGCGGCCTAAGTGAGCTTTAAGTCTCAGCCCGGCTCATTCCGCCCATGATGTGAGGGGTTCTAATACTATATCTTTTCCAAAGATTTCTTCCCAGCTGGTCTGATACACTCATTCTGAGAAGTCATCCCATTAAACTAACATGTCCCAGTGAGACATTTCTAACTGAAAGTGGCAGTTTCACTCTCACCCTTTGCCGCCTCCTTCCCTCACCGGGGACATTTGGCAATGTCCGGGGACACGTTTGGTTGTCACAACTGGGGAACAGGGGAATTGCTTCTGGCATCTAATGGGTAGGGGCCAGGGTAGCGTCTGCAGATCTTACCAGGAGCAGCACAGCTCTCTTACACAAAGGGCTAGGTAACAGGGAAATGTCATTGACAATGTTCAGGCAGAAACATTTGGGGGAAATGCCTTTTGCAAAACACACACAGACACAGGGGACACCACCTCTTCTTCAGACCATCTGAGCATGGAAGGAACAACGGAATCCTAGAGAGAGTGAGCTGTCTGACCATGCAGCCACCTTGGGGTGCGTACAGTGCAGAGTAAGCACCTTGCTTAGTTAGGTCAACCCCAAAACAGTTCATCAGAGAGGAGAAAATGGGGATGGATTTCCTTTGCTGGGGAGGTTTTATTTCCATATTCTGAGCTTTCGCTGCATGCATATAAGCAGCATACACAATCAGGATGCACAGATCTCAAAAAAAAAAAAAAGAGAGAGGGGTTTTGAATGTTTTTAATCAAGCTGAAACTATCATTTCAGACCAGAGCAAGCACATACATGAGAAGCAATGGTTCAGAGAAGTCCTGGGGGGAGGGGGGGAGGGGTCTGGCTGCTGTGGACACTTAGAAGCACTGCCAAAGCATGCTGGCACCAAGAGGGTGCAGGCCCCTGCATGATGACCACAGGGGACCCAGGGTGGACACCTGGAATAACTTTTCAATCCACTAAAAGTCTTGCCCACTCACTCACTACAATAGTTATCAGTAAGATAGGTCAGTGGTCTTCCCTGAAAATCTTTACAGACTTGAAAGGCTGCCCTTGACCAAGTTGTGTTGAGTGTGGTCCTGAGAGAGACAAGGGGATGATTCCCAGAACCCGCAGGGATTTCTTTTCACCAGAGGCTTTGGCAAGACATCACAAGATTAAAACAACAAAGTCAACACGGAAAAGTCACTTTATTATGTTTTGATTTCACAGAAAACGTAGACTTGTAAATAACAATAGTCCTTTGTAACAATCTGCGTGACACTTTTATTAGCTTGTGGCCGTGGGAGGTTTGGTTAAACAGGAGTCCACGTGAGTATCAGGGGGAAAAACCCTAGAGCTGGAACAACAACGATTTAGAAAAATAAGGATCATGTTGGGCTTTGCAAACCACCTGTCAACTCGCTGATCCCCAGAAAAATGTAAAGAACATTCTCATGGATGACTGAAAATGTTCTCTGCCGAGGGAAGGAGGTCGGCATCAGCACGCCTCGGCTGTCAGCTCCCACCTCGCATCGCTCTTCAGAAGGTCAGCACAGACCTGACAGAAGCCATTTACCAGCTTTGGAACCAGCGAGATCTATTTGTTAAGAGCATAACTCTTGCTCTTAAGATAAGAAAAGCCAGGCTGAAGTACAGTAAACAAATACAAAAGAATGGTTCTGGTCCATTGGATGCCTCTCTGAGCCTTTATGTTGAAAGTGGGCAAGAGGGGAGATGGGTGTTCTTCAGCGGAGTGAGAAAACACCAGCCCTGGGCCAGCCTTTAATAAATGAGAAGTAATAACAAAATCCTGGCCTGAAAATGCCAGCAAGCGCAAGCGCATGCACAGTCACGTTGGCTGCCTCGGAGAGAGAAAGTCCATACTGTAGGTCTCATGGAGTTGATGTAAGATTCTTAGTAAGTTAACATGGTTGAGAAATCTCAATGAGAAGGTAGATTTTCTGACTTTAAAGCTCTCTTCTTTGAAAAAGAAATGCGATACCTGCCATTTTCAAGCTACATAGTAACTCCAATAAAAAGAAATACGGTTGGGGCCGAAACCGGTTTGGCTCAGTGGATAGAGCGTCGGCCTGCGGACTGAAAGGTCCCAGGTTCGATTCCGGTCAAGGGCATGTACCTTGGTTGTGGGCACATCCCCAGTAGGGGTGTGCAGGAGGCAGCTGATCGATGTTTCTCTCTCATCGATGTTTCTAACTCTCTATCCCTCTCTCTTCCTCTCTGTAAAAAATCAATAAAAATATATTAAAAAAAAAAGAAAAGAAAAAAGAAATACGGTTGGGACAATTGAAAACATCTCTTAACCCCTTGCACTTGCTTGCTTTTTTCTCGATTCCTTTATTCTAATGCTAACCGTGTCGAGTCACACTCGACATCTGAGTACAAAAGGTTAAAATGAATGTCACAGACCCTAGCAGAGCCACACAATAGGTACAGAGGATCTGGGCAAGGGCCTGAGACTCTGAGCCTCGTAGGTGCTGGGAGGGGACAGCGGGGGTGGGGTGGGGGTTTGAGGGGGGGCCGCTACAGCAGAAGGAAGGGTGGAGGTTACCAACAAGAGCTCAGCCGATCACTTGCCAACAGCTACACGCTCTTTCCCTCTCACTCCCCTTCCCTTCATCTGGCTCCATGCGGAGTACATTGACATTTGATAGATCCTTCCAGGATGCTCATTTCAATCTGGCGACATTTGTATAAGATAGTCAGTGCTCTGGGGTGCCCTAAGCCCCTCCCACATCCATCCTGAATCCTCTGTGGTCTAATAATGCCAGGCTCCCCCTCCCAAGGGGCACAGAGCCGGAGCTGAGTGTGGTAATTGCACTGGGGGCTTTTGTGCTTGAGCTTAAGGCATCTGAGCAGGTAAGCTGGTCTCTGAAGGCAGGGCATCGGAGCTTTCAGAGCATGAGGCTGTCCAGGGGGCTGTTACTACCATGTACTTGACAAGCGTGTTCCCAGAAGACAGATCAGTCTGCACCACAGATTAATTCAGGGAGGCAAACTACTGAAGAGAACAACCCATTTGCTAAGTCTCAGAGTCACGTGCAGACTTTTATCTTTATTGAAGACACTCCAGTGAATTAGGATCTCCTATGGTGTGGAAGTTTTTCAGAGATTGCAGAAAATTAATGGATGTCATCTTGGGCCTAAAAAACTTCAATTTATAAATATTTTACTGGGAGGTAATTTGTAAGAGGATTTGACCTGAATAGAATCTCTTATTTTGTTTTGTGTAGTTTATGCCATGCATTCCCTTAAATGCCTCAGCTATCAAGATTTTAGATTTAAGGAATATCAACCCTCACTAAGCCCTAACAAAACTGAATTTGAATTATCTTCACCACCCCACCCCCCATTTTTTCAAATAATGGAGATTTCCTCTATCAGAAGAGCAGATACAAGTACTTCACTCTCTTATGCCCTCCACAATGGCCACGTCCGCTACCGCTTTAGGTGGCTGGCAGAGTCTCCTTTACAAATTAGGACAATTTATGCAGATGTGAACGTGGACATGCCTTGTCCCCTTGCTCCTTGTCAGGAAGGATGCACTTCCCCATGAAAAGAAAGTCAGATTTAAACATCCCAGGAACATTGCCTTTGGATGCTAAAATTATTTAGAATCTACCGAGTTGATCCTGAGACAAACCAGTTTCATGTAATAGATAAAGTGCTTAACTTTCTGGAATACTCAGAGCGTGGTCCTGTTTGTGATGGAGCACTGGCGTAAGGGCTGATACTGGCACAGATCTCCGGTCTCCGTTTCCCAGATATAAACTGGGGGCAGGCTGAGATGTCCTCTAGGCCCCTTTCCATGTCTAAATACATCCCTGGATCTTTTACGTCACAGTTCATCCAGCAGGAAGACGGGCTAATGGCTTTGGGATTCCATGGAAGTCCCTTTGCCCTCCCAGCGAGGCATTCATAGCAAGCTTCAGTGTAACGAAGACGGAGCCCGCTTGCCTGGCCTTCCCACGCCCCACAGACCCCACTAAACTCAGAGTAGCTACTGTCACACTCCACTCTTCCCCTTCTGAATCCACAGGACAAAAAGAGGGAAGAGCCTCTTTGGAAAAAGTAGACACCTAATTGTGGGGTTTGGGGCTGAGGGAAAAGAGGTGGATGCAGTCATGTTTAAGAGGGCTGGGAGGCGACGGTCACCTGTGACGAAGCACTCCAGCAGGCTGTTTCCCACAGGCCTCCGTCTCCACGTCCTGCTGTGAAGTGAGGATAGAGAAACCAGAGGCCAACGACGTAAAGAATGAGCAAATATTAACAAGTTGACGTCAGATGCGTGTAAGGAAGCTTCCTGTGACTCAACATAGCTCTGTGAAGCGATCACATTTTGAACAAGAACCAAATTGTAGGAGGGCATGAGAAGGACCTTCATATATTTCACTTTTTTTTTTTTATGTAATACACAAAACGGGACAGGCAGCCTCTCCATTTCCCCCAGATAGTCATCTTTTTGCTCATAGCAGAAGCCAACCACAACCTGTATATTGATGTTCCCATAATGATAGCTGGGCCTCTTACATATAGTCTCCAAGTTACTATTTGTTTGCAATAGAACATACCAGGGTTACCAACTTTATAAGCAAGGCTACGTGTCCTTTGCTGTAGACTGCGGTATTTTGACATCTCGTCAGCATCAAATGAACACAATTACATATGCCAGGTCTTTAAAATGCATGTGCAGGGTGGTGAGTGCTCGCTGATACTCCTCTGCACACGTGGCCCACCATCTGCGTATGGGAGAGGCTGTCTGGGCAGGACTGAGCCCTGGACACCTCCCGGTCAGCATTTTGGTTCCCTGCTCTGATCATCCCCAAAGTTCTCATTTCAAAGCCATCTAGTTACAAAACCCCAGAGGTCACATGCATCATCCCGGGTAGGAATTTGATCCCCTCCCCTTTTCCTTATCTGTACAAACACATTTTCTGATACTCTAGTCCCGTGGTCAGCAAACTGCGGCTCGTGAGCCACATGAGGCTCTTTGGCCCCTTGAGTGTGGCTCTTCCACAAAATACCACGGCCTGGGCGAGTCTATTTTGAAGAAGTGGCATTAGAAGAAGTTTAAGTTTAAAAAATTTGGCTCTCAAAAGAAATTTCAATCGTTGTACTGTTGATATTTGGCTCTGTTAGACTAATGAGTTTGCCGACCACTGGTCTAGTCACTGCGTTCTTTTCCTCCATCTTCACCCTACAGCTGTAGAATACTGACTGTCAGTTTTCTCAACTCTCCCGATCCTACGTGAGAAAGAAGGCTCACTGCACACCAGTTCTTTGCATTGAGAGGACAGCCATGCCAGGCATTCCTTTCTGAGGCTTCTGCTATTGCTGCTCCCAATGCATTTCACCCCTCAAGCGGATGGAAAGCCGCCCTTCTCCAGCTAACTGCCCACTGCCCCTGGAGGCTGTGGCAATCGCTGCCTCAGGCACAAGCCTGGCTTGGTCTTAGAAATGGAAGCTAATTCAGTGGCAGCTGGTCCTGCTTTCCCTCCGTTACCCTCCAGAGAGAAGCCTGGGACTTTACATGAGCATTTGTGGGAAACACAAGAGAAAGCTCCTTTGAGACACTGGTTCCCCCAGGAGCCAACGGCTCTGGGAAGAGGAACCGTCTGGAGGGTGGAGACAGTGACCTGGGCCCACACCCCTTCCCCTGGAACAGCCGGTCAGACCGACCAGGAAGAGGGGTGCCCAGAAAGCTGGCGGCAGAGAGGGCGGGGCGCTCTCCTGCACCTGTGGCCCCAGGCCCGGGCCCCAGGCAGGCGGGAGAGGCTTCTTCGGAGACAAAGGCCACCGCCTCCTGAGAGAACCCAAAGGCCCAGTGTCCCTGCGGATCCGGGGAGTCCTTGGAGGGAAGGTGATGGCACCGCCACTGGGGTCATGTGGGCGCCGCCCAGTCGGCGCTCTTCGGGGCCTTGCACGTGTGCACGTCCAGGGCCTCCAGGCAGTCCTGGCAGCGCACGGCGCAGCACCAGTGGAACTTGCACTCGCACTTGGTCATCCGCGTGACGCGGGACGTGTCGTAGCCTCGGCCGCAGCACATGACTTCGCAGCTGTCCATGCCCCGGGAGGTCAGGTTGCACACGCGGCCGGCCGTGCCCAGGGAGCCTGGAAGGACAGAGAGGCGTCACTGGGGAGGCGGGGGTGGCTGGGAGCTGCCTCCAGGAGGAGAGTTACAGAGTCATCCATCCTCCAGAACAGCACCCTGACCCCCCATTCTGGGGCCCAACCCCAGGGGACATCGTGCTGCCGAGGGCCAAGTCCAGGAAGGATGGAGCGGAGCGCAGCTTCGGAACTGCCCTGGGCACCCTGACCCCCGCGTCCCCACTTCTGCCTGAGATAAACGTGTCAGGTGATCCCTACCTAGCCTTGGACTGATGGACCACCGAGTGGGCAAGGCCAGACCAGAATGAAAGAAGGATCTATACAAGTCCCCTCTCTCCTGACCTAAGAAGCACATTAAGGGAGCAGTGGCCAAAGCTAGCTTTCTCACAAGGAATTTGTCCGGGTGTGGAGCCCTCGAAGGGAGGGGTTCTGTCTCCCCAGACCTGGTTCCCCGGCTCATTAGAATGAGGAGAGAACCCCGGTTGGTGATGGGGAGGTGTGGGTATCATTTGTTTAAGCCCTGGAGGAGGGAGCTATGCCCAGCCAGGTTGTCTTTCATGCTGTGGTGTCACAGGCCTTCGAGATGTGTGTGAGGCACCTGGTTGAAGCCAGGAGCCTAGATCTTCAGTGAACACAATTACTGTGGGAAGACCATTGGAACGTCATCTGAGTTATTTGGGGTGATTCATATTTATGAATTTGTTCCTGAAAAACAGTCTCCATGATAGGAAGCCTCTTCATTTGTTCTGTTTTGTGGGAAACACCTAGAATTCTTTCACAAGAGAACCAAGTAGAGTGGACATTTTCGGAGCATCTGCTCAACTCACAATGGTCCTTTCTGCTTCTTCCTCCTGGACAGAGATGGGGGTCTGGCAGCCATAATCATCCAACATTACCCTGTTCTGTTGGAGGCAGATGATTGGACCAGGGGAGGGCACCTGACTTATGGTGAGCCAATCAGGTATATTTCCCTGAGGAATTGTGATTTTTTTAAAAAAAAAATTGTATTTTTCAATGACAGTTTGCATTCAACATTATTTTGTATTAGTTTCGGGTATATAGCATAACAGTTAGTCATAGTCTGTGTGATTTTGATAGAGAAAATCTCGCCAAGTATAAACGCAGTAGCCATTGGTAGGCACACACCACAATGAGGTCCGTGGACTAGAGGAGGTCCAGAGAGAGACCAGAATGAGACAGATGTACAGACAGCAAGGATAAGACACGGAAAGAGAATGCTGCTCAGATCCTGGACTGTTTTCCCATCTACTTCTATCTCTACCTGAGGTCGGGCTGCATTCCAAGCTTTGGGCTCATAGCTTTTCCTGGGATGAAAAAGACAGCAACTTAATTCACTTCCCCTTCCTTCAACACGTAACTAGCCATTTCTGCCTCTTCAGAGCTCCTCCAGTGCCTCCTGACTCTCTCTGTGTTTATCACAGTCTGCACTGCGTTCCAATTATCTATATAAATGTCATGTTGCCCTGACAGTCACGAATGACCAGGGAAGCAGTCAGGTTCAAGCGGAGTGTGGGGTCAAGAAGAGAAGAGGGAGGGGCATAACTTGCTCTGTGATCAGGCCACCGGCAGCAGGAAGACAGGCAGAGGAGAGGAAGGATGGCAAGGGCTGGGGCCAGGGTGGCGGGTGGGTCAGCCAGGGACATCCCTGATCCTACACGGTGCCAAAGAAGCAAAGGTTAGAAGAGGCAGCATCTGGGCCGAGATTTGCAGCAACAATCAGGACAGTGCTCAGAATTACTGATTGTGCAAGAAGGACTCACTGCCAAATGCTGCCTCTTAAACAGCACACCCGTTTTTTTTTTTTAGAAAGTTCTTCTTCTTCTTTTTTTTTTTTAAAATCCTCACTTGAGGATGTGTTTTTATTGATTTTAGAGAGAGAGGAAGGGAGAGGGAGATGAGAGAGAGAGAGAGAGAGAGAGAGAGAGAGAGAGGTGGGAGAGGAACATTGATCAGTTGCCTGGACTAGGAATCAAACCAGCCACCTAGGCATGTGCTCCAATGGGGAATTGAACCGGCGACCTTTCAGTGTAGGGACGATGCTCCAACCAACTGAGCCACATTGGCCAGGGCAGCACACCCATTTTTTAATTCAATAAACATCTGGTGAACACAAACATGTCTGAGCCACTGTGCTACCTGCTTGGAGAATTTGCTGAAAACCTACTGTAGCCTACAGTAAAGTTTTACACAAAGCACCACTGTAGACAAAGCTCAAAGGTGATAAATGAGGGTATTTAGGGCTTGCACATAATCCTAGCTTTGTTATGCATCAACTGTGTGACCTTGGGCAATTAAGCTTCAGTTTCCTCTCAGGCAAAATTGGAATAAATACAGTTCCTTCCTCATCAGGATGAGGATAGAATGAGATAATTCACAAAAGTGCCCTGAATAATAAGTACTCAAAAATATGAGCCATTCATTCAATTAACAAGGGTTTACTGAGTGCCTACTATGTGCTAGGCACATTTCTGAGAGCTTAAAATTTATCAGCAAACAAAACAAAGATCTTGCCCCAAGGATCTTATGTTCTAGGGCAGTGGTCAGCAAACTGTGGCTCATGAGCCACATGCGGCTCGCAAGCTGCGGTTTGCCGCTCTGTTGACTAATGAGTTTGCCGACCACTGCTCTAGGGGAAGTGAGCCAAGGTCCTCTTCCTATCTAATAACAGACAAATATGCAAATTGACCACACCTTCACTACACCCAAGCCACGCCCACCAGCCAAGCCACGCCCACCAACCAATCAGGATGAGTATGCAAATCACCCCAACAAAGATGGCGGCTAATTTGCATATCAAGACAGCATCGAAAGAAGCCAAGAGCTGCAGAAGGGAGTAAAGCTTCGAAGAAGCAAGCAAGCCGGGGGGAGGAGAAGGGAGGAGCGAAGGCAGGGCCGGGGGCGAAGGGAAAAGCAGGTGGGCTGGCTGAGAAGGCGGGGCGGGCGACAAGGGAGGAGCGGAGGCGGGGCCGGGGGCGAAGGGAAAAGCAGGCGGGCTGGCCGAGAAGGCGGGGCGGGCGACAAGGGAGGAGCGGAGGCGGGGTAGAGTGCAGCAGGAAATCCTATTGCAGGATTTTTCCTGCAACGGGAATGCTAGTATATAATAAAAGGCTAATATGCAAATAGACCAAACAGCGGAACAACTGAACAACTGGGTCGCTATGACATGTGCTGACCACCAGGGGGCGTGTGTGGAACATGGCAGGCATTGGCCGTGGCAGGATGGCGGAGCAGGTGAGCGGGGGTGCCAGACCAAGGGTGGGGGGGCACTGGTCGCTGTCACTGGGGCGAGCCTCTGGTGGTTACTGAAAATTCTTTGCTCCCTTGCTACAGTCCTGCCCAGCGCTCATACCTGCTGCCAGTGCCGGCCCTGCTCGCACCCGCTGCTGGTGCCCGGCACCGATCCCAATCACTTGGTGCCATCAGTAGGTGCGAGTGTCGGCTGCCGGCCCTGATCACCCCTGAGGGCTTCTCCACCTCCCCCTGCTCCTGAGGGGCAATCAGGGCAGCAGCCGCCGCTTGCATTGCTGACAGTTCTGGCTCTGCTTGCAACCGCTGCTGGCGCCAGCCCCAATTGCTCCGCGCCATCAGCAGGTGCAAGTGGGGCCGGCACTGTCAGCGCATGGGAGCAGCGGCAGCAGGAGCGGGGCTACCGGCAGACATGGGACTGGGGGTCATAGCAGGAGGGGCCGGATGGGGGTGCAGAGGATGGGCCAAGACCCACCCTTGTGCCTACCAAAGCCATGTGGCCCACAGTTCCTTTCAAGGTGCACGGATTTGTGCACCGGGCCCCTAGCATTATAATAATACTAGAGGCACGATGAACAAAATTCATGCAAGAGTAGGCCTTCCTTCCCCCGGCTGCCAGCACCGGCTTCCCTCTGGCACCCAGGACCCGGGCTTCCCTCACAGCCCTGGCTTCGTCTGGAAGGTCGTTCGGTTTAATTAGCATATTACACTTTTGTTATTATAGATTTATTGGTATTAATATTAATAGTAGCAATCATGATCAGAAGAGAAGCTGTTAATAGCAGTTTTGTAGAGGAGGTGGCATTAGAAATCCTATATAATAAAAGCCCAGCGACCGAAATGGTGGAATGACCAGAGACCAGAACGACCGCAGCCCCTCACCTTGGCCGGCCCCGCCCCCAGTGGAGACCCTCACCCCAATCGGGGGGGTGGCAGGCTTGCAAACCCCCCATGTGGCCCCTCGCCCCAACTGTCCCCACCGCCATTATCTGGGGCCCCCACCAGTGCACCAGGCCTCTATCCTATATAATAAAAGGGTAATATGCAAATTGACCCTAACGGCAGAATGACCAGAATGACCGCTCAACCAGTCACTATGAGGTGCACTGACCACCTCTTGGTCCCTCCCCTGCCTGGCAGGCTCTGATAACCTGATGGCGAATGGGGAACCGGGGTAGGTGGAAGCAGGGATCAGGGCCAGCTGCGGGCAGCCGGAGAAGATGGCCCTGATCGCAGGTCAGGCCTAGGGACTGTTCCCGTGCACAAATTTTGTGCACCGGGCCTCTAGTATGATATAAATTATGAGTAGATTAGTAGGGGGAAATGCGGTGAAAGGCATTCCAGACAAGAAAGAACCTCCCACTCACTGAATTAGGGAGTGGGTGACCAGGGTGTCAAGTAGGAAAAGACTGACAATGTTCATTTGGCTCAACCAATGCCCTTTGATGAGGGAAGCTATGGATGGGCACAATGGATTGAAAAGCAAATGGGCAGAGAGCACAGCTGAACCCCAAATGGAGGCGATTTTCAAGAAGCTTGGTGATGAAACAAATGAAAAAGTATAGCTGCAATGAGTGATGAGGCTGGAGATAGGACCTAAAGGTTATTTTAGGCCATTAAGCTCATTGGCATCTTTAAGCTTATTGTTTACCCTGCTTAGCTTCCGAGATCAGACGAGATGGGGTGCGTTCAGGGTGGTATGGTGGTAGACGACATCTTGTTAAGTAGCAGGAGATGTGTGACACAATTCTGTGATTTTCATTTATATACAGTACAAAAGTGGGAAACACTAGTCTATGCTATTAGAAGTCAGGAGAGTAATTTCTCTGAGGATTGTGTAAAGGGTCATGAATGAGGCTTCTGGAAGACTGGTCCTCTTTGGGTTCTTGACCTGAGCACATGTTCTGTGGGTGTACTCATTTGGGACAATTCAGAGTTGTACATATGTGGCATGTGCACTCTGCTGTATGCATTTTGTATTTCAATAACAAGAAGAAGATGGAGGAGAAAAGGGAGGAGGCAGCAAAGACCAGGAAATGTGTGAGGAGCAGAGAGGTATTAAGCATGGCAGGAATATGGCATTCAAAAGGGAGAGTGTCAAGAATGAACCAAAGAGATGGGGAGAAGCTACACTGTGAAAGGCCTTGTGTGATAGGTGAAGGGGTTTAAACTTTAACCCAAGGCCAAGGAGACGCTACTGAGAGCTTTTACACAACAGAGCAACATGATTTGATCAGAAGAATCATTGTGGGTGCTGGGGTCTAATGGATTGAAGGGGACCAGAGAGAAGGCAAGGAAATAAGTTAGAGACCAAAAAAGGCCACGGACTGGCCTGGATGGAGACAGTGTTGGTGGTAATGGGAGAGGCGAATAGACTCAAGCGAAGGTGAGGCAGCAGCACCTTCAGGACATGGTGCCTGATTGGACGGACAGGTGAGAGGATGAGAAGAGTCAAGGAGTCCGCCCAGGTTTCTGGTTTCCGTCTTGATTGATCGAGACTGAGTTTATGCTGGTGACCTTCCCTAGGGTGGGGACCACGTGGGGAGGGGCAGGCTTTGAGAAAAGATAATGAGTTTAGTTTTCAGCTTGTTGAGTTTGCTGTGAGTGGTTCATCCAGGAAGACATGCTCGCTGGAAACACTCTTTGACCCTCAGCAGAGAGGTCGGGTGGAGGTGCAGATCTCAGCGATGTCCGGTGAAGCCGGGTGTGAATGGGACCCCAGTGGGCGTGGAGAGCGCTCTCACCTGCCATCCCACAGGAGACTCTCAATGTTTACTGTCTCATGTTTTGATCAGAAGCCCTCCACACGCATAAACATGCGTCATTTCTACTGAAATGCACATATCACACTATGAACATATTCCCATGCAATTAGAATGTTTTCCTCGCCCTTGGGGCTGTGGGGCCCAGGATGTAATGATCTCATTCCTGAATCAGGCAAAAGGCCTCCCCTGACATCACACTCAGTGGTCTTTCCCCGGGGCTTACAGCCTGAGGCTGTCTGAGCCTGTGACCTGGCTCAGCCTTGAGTAATGGTCATGGTGGTTTTGTCTCCCAAATGCAGAAAAGGAACTGGATTCTGAACAGAAGGATTGCTCAGTGAACTGACGTCGGCCCCGTCAAACCTCTGAGAGCAGCCTGCGAAGTGATGGCCACTGACAGAGCTTAACGCAGAGTGGTTTCAGCAAAGGAGGCAAAAGCTCTGGCAACGGGGTATTTCAGCAGCTCCGTGTTCGGTGACAGAATGCTGGGCAATGCAGTTCACCTGAACACACCACCTCCAGGCGCCCTCACAGGGCGTGTGAGGCCCAGGAGCAGGCAGGAGATGAGAGGGGGTTTTGAAGGCCGAGAGCCACTGATGTGAGAACAGCGGTGGGTGTAGGCGGCAGGGGCAATGGGCCCGTGAGGTGGCAGCAGCACCCAGGAATGGGCCACGGCAGAGGGAAGGGCGGGCTCTGAAGTCCTGGGAGAGATGAGGCTGCACAGCGATGGACTGCACATGGGCCCTGCTTCGGGGTTTGGATCTGATTAGCTCTAATGACAGGCTGAAGGGCATAGGGCAGTTCTGACACTTGCTGTCATCTGAGCAAATACACAGCCATTTCATCAAAATGGCGGAGGAGCACATCTCCAGACTGCAGAGCAATGGGAAATTTGTCGGTACTGCTTTCCTTTATTGGAATTATAATAAGGACTCATTATAATTGACAGCAATAGGGTATACTGTCTCTGCAGCCTCGCACTAGTCCAGTGGTCGGCAAACCGCAGCTCGTGAGCTACATGCGGCTCGCGAGCCGCGGTTTGCCGCTCTGTTGACTAATGAGCTTGCCGACCACGGTCATATACTACCCTTTACCTCTTTGCACACAATATGCCACAATTGCCTAATCCTCACAGCTTCCAACTACACGGTAACATTTAGTCTAGTCCAGTGGTCGGCAAACTCATTAGTCAAAAGAGCGGCAAACCGCACCGCATGTGGCTCGCGAGCCACGGTTTGCCGACCACTGCACTAGTCTTTCCAAAACTGAAAGCATCGCCATTATTCTTAGAGAACTAGAGGCCCGATGCACAAAATTCATGCAAGAGTAAGCCTTTCTTCCCCTGGCTGCCGGCACCGGCTTCCCTCTGGCACCAGGACCCGGGCTTCCCTCGAAGCCCCGGCTTCGTCAGGAAGGTCGTCTGGTCTAATTAGCATATTATGCTTTTATTAGTATAGATAAGAATCAAGACTATCCATGTGCATATGTGCACATTCTCTCTATGAGAGGGAGCCACTGAGCTGTATGGCCTGCCCGCTATTTAGTTCTCAACATTTGGGACATGTATTTTCAGGTCTCTTTTCTAAAGAACATACCCACTTATTAATGAGTCACTCACCCCTGCCTGGGCCAGGACAAGAACTCTTGGGGAAACAAAGCAAGCTCTGTCAGCCTTGCGCCCAGCGGGCACAGTTCTCACATTTTCAAAACCAAATAGCCTTGAGGTTCATCCACCCCTTTTTTCATCTTTTCCCCCTCATTCTTCTTCTTTCTGCCTTCTCCTCTACCTTCTTTTTCATCGTCTTTCTCTTCTTTCCATTCATAATTGAGGTCAGGATTTACGGAGCACTGCCGTGGGCTGGGCCCGGGGGAAGCATTTGCCCACATCATCACATGTAGTTCTCATATGCTTATAAAGTAGGTATTATTTTATTTATTTATTTATTTTTTTGGTTAATCCTCACCTGAGGATATTTTCCCATTGATCTGTTAGAGAGAGTGGAAGAGGGAGGGAAAGACAGAGAGAAACATCCATGTGAGAGAAACACATAGATTGGTTGCCTCCTGCATGTGTCCTGACCAGGGCCTGAGCCAGGGAGGAGCCTGCAACCAAGGTACATGCCCTTGACTGGAATCGAACCTGGGACCCTTTGGTCTGTAGGCGGATGCTGCATCTACTGAGCCAACCCGGTGAGGGCTAACGTAGGTATTATTGTTATCACCATCTTGGAAATGAAGACTTGGAGGCTCAGGGAGCCGTCCCACTACCAGCAGGTAGAGGGTCGGGATGTGGGGGCAAGTTTGTCAGACTCCAGAGCTGGAGCTCTTGACCTTGTGACAGGCAGCCTCTCGGCAGGGCTCGGTCCTCTGCCCCCCCACCCCACCCCCCACCAGGCCCCAGGCAGCAGGGTGGCGTGTCGGGGCCACAGGCAGTGCTCTAGCATATCTCCCGCTCTTTCCCTCATTGTTTTATCAAATGAAGACTATGCAAAGCTCCTGATATGTAACTTGTTTGGAGGGACCTTTTTCTCCAGCTCATGATATACTGCAGACAATGGGGATACCTCAAGTTACATGAAAAGGTGAACAAGACGAGTTACCATGGTGTTAGCAGCTCACACTGCATTTCTCCTGCGCTGAAACGCTTGTCACCTTTTTGAGAAATGAGACTCATTATTTTGCAATGCCAAGGTGGCATGTGCAAAACCTGTGTGCCCTCGAGGTGGTGTGAACGTATGTCACTGAGGTGGCCCAGGCGGAAGGCTTGAGAAGAGCCCTTTCCAAGCAGAACCCTCTGTCTCAGGAAAGCCCACAGCAGTGCAGGTCACCGGACACGGGGTGGCAGCCTGGTCCCGTACCTAACTCTCCTCAGACTTCCTTCGTATGTTCTCTGAGCCATTTCCAGAAACCAAATTGATCTTTATAGGTCAGATATTTGCATCAGACCGTATCTACAAAAGCACATCAGGCTGGCTCTAAAAATATTTCAAAGGAGAAATTTTCAAAAATAGTTTTGAGTAACAGCCCTATCATTAGTCTCCCAAATTTACATGTTAACAGCATAAACACCTATGTAGATACTTCACATTTAATGTCTATTTAAAAAATCACTCCTATTGCTTAAAAACGTTACCTCTTATCGCACTTTAATCTACCCAGTTCAGTTAAGAGAAAGGAACCAGCCCTAACCGGTTTGGCTCAGTGGATAGAGCGTCAGCCTGCAGACTGAAAGGTCCCAGGTTCGATTCCGGTCAAGGGCATGTACCTTGGTTGCGGGCACATCCCCAGTAGGGGGTGTGCAAGAGGCAGCTGATTGATGTTTCTCTCCCATTGATGTTTCTAACTCTCTATCCCTCTCCCTTCCTCTCTGTAAAAAATCAATAAGATATATTTTTTTTTAAAAGAGAAAGAGCGAGAAAGGGACCCATTGGAAGCTCCTTTCCCGAATTCCCTTTGCTTTGTGTTTGTGACGTGTGCCCAGATGTGTAGACTGCCTGCATGCAGGCCTTAGTCCCCGGATAGAGGGCTGCAGACTCAGGCTCAGTGGGCCCAACCACCTTCTGTCATCTGCACACCACACTGTCCTGAGATCACCTAGACCAGTGGTCGGCAAACTCATTAGTTAACAGAGCCAAATATCAACAGTACAACGATTGAAATTTCTTTTGAGAGCCAAATTTTTTAAACTTAAACTTCTTCTAACGCCACTTCTTCAAAATAGACTCGCCCAGGCCGTGGTATTTTGTGGAAGAGCCACACTCAAGGGGCCAAAGAGCCGCATGTGGCTTGCGAGCCGCAGTTTGCCGACCACGGGTCTAGACTCAGTGTCGACAAGACCCAGGTAGTCCGTACCGTCTGTGCCGTGGGGAGGCGTGGGTTCCAACCAGATCTACCCCTCCCCTCTCCACAGGTGCTGTCCTCACCACGACTTGCACAAGAGCTCACATAGGCATGGGGAAAGGGAGGAGGGAGAATCGGGGTTTCTAAGCTACGTAAGTGTGTGGCCACATCATGTCCTTCTGGTGGGGCGATGCTGAGGGAACTTCCCAGCATCGAGCATCCCATCCCCAGAGCTATAAAATTAATAACGGAGCCAGGGTTCCCAGTACAAAAACATTTCTGTCTCCACCAACATGCATCTTCCTGACAGCCGAGGAGGATGGCGGGCCTTTGCTAATAGTTCCCAGACCCACACCTCCGGGACCTGCAGGAAGGGTGCTCTCTCTGTGGATGGGCCTGTGGCTCTGGAAATTCCTGCCCCTCCAGGCTGACAGGAGCCCATATGTTGACCATTAGGGTGTAAAGCAACATTCACTTAAGCCCGTCATCCAATAGGCTGTTTCTCCTCTGGTTGACTTACACGTTGTCATCAATGACACAGATTTATGGAGGGAAGAAAAGAATGTTAAAGAGCAAATGTTAGAGACCGCACATTCATCTACTCACAAGGCTTACCCTTCCTTGCATTAAAAATTGCCAGGTACAGCTAGCAAAGACTATGTCTCCACTTATCTCAGATGATTTTACTTAATGTTTGCATAATAACTAGGAAAAGTTTGACCAGCACAGGAAAGCACGTCCCATTAAATTAGCAAATGCCGCTGTGAAATTAAAGTTGTTGAGGCCAGACTCTGCAAGGCTCTCCATAGCAGCACTCACTAGCCCACCCACGTCACTTCCCACTGCCCCCACCTGTGTCCTCTAACCAGGCCATCTTCTCACCGCTCACCAGAGTGACTCTCTGATATCACAGACCTGCAGACTGTTCATAAGGGTCACTCTCACCCGCTGCTCCAGACTTTCCTCTGCCTCCTTTAGGTTGAAAATCTTCCCATCCTTTGAGATTCAGGCCCTTCAGAGAGCTCTCCCTGACTGCCCCACGCTCAGCTGACCTCCTGAGTCCTATAACTCATGTCATGCAAAAGGGGCTCATGTGCTGTTTTGAAATGCTTTATCATTTCTCACTCATCTTCTTTCCCCAAGGACAGGGGTTCGGTCTTATATTTCTTCTATCTATTGCATAGTGCTCAGGTGGCCAACATATACCTGGTATTTCCTGATTTATTAAATTTAAAGCAATTTTAAAAATTAAAATCAGCCTTCCATTGCCAAATCAGGGCACTCTTCTCCAGGGAGCAGCAACCCCGTCCTTAATTTATATATTTATTTATTGAATGTATGGGGATGACATTGGTTAACAAAATTATATAGGTTTCAGGTACACAATTCTATAATACATCATCTGTATACTGTATTGTGTGTTCACCATCCCAGATCTTCAGAACTTAGAAGTAGAAGAGGAGAAACTAGCAACTGAACTTGAGGAAGGCCAGCTGTTGGGGCAGGAGGAAAATCAGGGGAATGGGGTGTTTTAGGAAAGAGGGAGGAGCTAATTACATTGTAAGTTACTAAGAGTTTGAAAAGATGGTCTTCTGGTTAATAATGAATATTAACCATACAACATAATCAATTAACTGCCTATGAAATGGTGACTTATAAGCCTCACAAATATGTTTTTCATCTTCTCTTCCAGTCTCGCTGTCTTAGCACTTTTTAGATATCAATTCACGAATGTCTATAAGTCACAACGCAGAAAGGGAGGAATAACTTTGTCAAAATGACAAATGAAGGATAAGACCTTGTAATAGAGCAATGGAGTGAGGACGGAAACCTGAGAAACACCACTTTCCTGCCCGGCTCGAGGGCTGTGCCCCGTGGCTGCCAACCTGGCTCATCTGCAGCCCGGGAGGCCAGCAGGGCACGGCCCAGTTCGTCTTCCTCCTCTTTGCATTCAAGGGGCGTATGCCATGTGTGGCATATAGAAGGGGCTCAGTGAGTATTTGTTCTGGGAAGAACTGAGGCACTTAAGATGTACTGGTGGGAACTGTGCATTTCATATCAAAACAAGGCCCGCCCATTGCTATTGGCTCACATGTTGCTCCCTTGTTTTTAATCGGGTCACAGTCACAGCGTTTAGAGGTTCTGCGAACCTGGCCACACCAAAGGGCATGTCTAGAACACCAATCTCTGTCAACCATGGTTGGCATTGTGTTTCCGTGGGTTCTGAGCTGTTGGCCAAATATGACTTACGTGAGGAAAACCCTCGACACCTGAACACTTCGACCATTCACAGCCTCCAGCTGTCAGCCAGGTACTGGGCTTTTAGCGGGCTAACCCGTTACACAACGGCAGGACTCCGTTTGTTTTTTGAACTTGACTGGAGAAGGGTGGAGGGCTGCTTCCTTCCTCTGGCTGATGAGGAGACCTCCGGGTGACCTCTCGCCCAGGTCAGGGCTTGTATATCACAACCAGCGAAAGTGGCCAGTGATTAGGTGCAGACGCTACTCTGCGAGGATAGCAGCATTCCTTAGTGAGAGATGAACCTATCTCTGACTTAAGGGCTTCTTTGATTTATGGATGCCTGGGGCAATAACCGGAGTAGATAACACAGAACTGCCAGCATACCCATCCCAGAAGCCCAGCTTCCAGACCTAGCCTCCCATATGGCCTGCAGAATGTCACATGCGCAGCCTCACACGGCTGGCCATGCTCTTCACATCAAGGGGAGTATTTATAGTCGAACATCAGAGCACTCACTCGGTTTTCAATTGAAGACTCGGGGAAAAGGTCTCTGACTGTTGTTGCCGTAAGAATACCTTCCTTAATCGATTTTTGAGCCGATCATTTCTTAGGAATTACTAGCAATATTACCGTTCCTCAAAACTTGAAGGGCTTGTAATTGACAGGGGAGTCAAAGCAACCTGAGCCAAGTGTGGGTGAGGTTGAGCCCGACCACTTTCCATCCCCCACCCTCCACTTTGTAGGCACCTCATTCCATGATGTCCCCAGGTCCTCATGCTGCCTCTTGATCAGACAGATCTCCCCTCCCCGCCAAACTTCAGGAAGTAAAGTGGTGGAGTAAGGGGAGTATGGATTTCTGTTTTGATTTTGATTAATTTGTTTTGTTTACCACTTACAGGCCACAAACTCTTGGGCAAGTTACGTGGCTTTTCAGAGCCTCGGTTTCCTTTTCCCTAAATAGAGGGAACTGCCATGAAGATTCAGAGAAAATGCACACCAGGTATGTAGCTCAGGGTCTGACTCTGAGTAGGAATCCACCCAGCGTCCCCCTCCCTTCCCCACCTGGGGTCTGCATCTGTCCGCACCCAGGAATACCTCAGGGTCTTGCCTCACCCTTCTGCAATTCTCGTCGAAATCTGTCCTGGTGTCATTATGTCAGGACGTCACCACAAGGCTGACTTGATAACCTCTGTCAAACTGATTCCAGGGAAAGCTCTGAAGGCTGAAATCCTTTTAACGTGCTTACTCACAGTCAGAGGGTTTCTGAGAATGCAGGGTCTGGATGGGAAAGAACACCCTCTGACCCTGGGCAAGCCAGGGTGGGGGATATTGTTTGGGAGGTGACATTTATCTAGAGATCCTCAAATAAAAAACCTTTTCCTTCTTTGTCTTACAAATAAGAGAACCCCCACCCCCCGGGATTTCTTCTTATCTAATAATTACAGAAAAATCAGGAGTCCTGGATTACTTAAACTGCTTGATGTATTTAAGTTTGAAATGCTTACAGAACATCAGGAACAATGTCCTGAGATTTTAGTTTGATATACCTCTGAAAAGGACCTCACTTTGGAAAATAGTGGACTAGACCCCTGGTCAGCAAACTGTGGCTCACGAGCCACATGCGGCTCTTTGGCCCCTGGAGTGTGGCTCTTCCACAAAATACCACGGCCTGGGCGAGTCTATTTGGAAGAAGTGGCGTTAGAAGAAGTTTAAGTTTAAAAAACTTGGCTCTCAAAAGACATTTCAATCATTGTACTGTTGATATTAGGCTCTGTTGACTAATGAGTTTGCCGACCACTGGACTAGACGGTAGACTTGACCCACTCCACAAGCCACATTGACAAAACAAGCCGACTCACTCTATTCAACTCGTGAGTTAATTTGAACAGGAAACAGGTGCTAACCAACAGGAGGAAAGACATTCAGTCCCAAGTATCTATTACTTGACCATCTTCAACCTGCTCACCACCATTGTGTTCCCTGTGCTGGCGAGTAAAAGGTGCCCGATACGTTGAATATTAAACGTGCCTGATATTACAAAGAGCAAAATAAAACCATATGACCACAAGCAAACAGATTGGGTGGTATGCGATATGCTCTAGGGGAAGGGTATGTCAATTTTAATAGAGAAAATTTTTTTAAAGTTTATATATACATTCATTGATTTAAAGTTTACTGCAAACTTCTGACGTATTGGGAGTTCCCTTTACCAGAAAACAGGCTGTCCCTAACATAGTAAGAGTCGAGTGAAGGGAAGGGTCCCTTGGGGATGTGCTCATTCTGTGACACGTGCATGCTGCAAGGATGTTAGCCTTGACCCCACACCTTCCTTTCATGATGAGAGAGCAGAGCTCAGAGGAGGAATGCCAATGCGAGTTAGGTGACGACGTCCCCCCTTCTCCCAGGCCTCAGATTCCGTCACACCTCCCTGCCTCTACAAAGAGAAGCTAGGAGCCACTCCAGGATGATCCTGAACCACACACTTCCATGTCTGTTTGACTGACTTGCTCGGATGCACACTATGGCCAGGATAAAGCCTCACCTTTGGAAGGCCACGATCACACAGACAGGTGCAAGTCCCTTAGCAGCTGTGTGGGTTGAAGCAAGCTTTCTTACGGGAAATCTACATCTTATACGTGTAAGTATACTCTGCCATTGATCTGCACTTTTGCTTGCATGATGTCAAACACCCTGAATCGCCAAAGCAATCATTGAGAATTACAATCAAGAGAATTACAGCCCTAGCCTCTTTGGTTCAATGGATAGAGCATTGGCCTTCGGACTGGATTCTGGTCAAGGGCACATGCCTGGGTTGCAGGCTCAATCCCCAGTAAAGGGTGTGCAGGAAGCAGCCAATCAATGATATTCTCTCATTATTGATGTTTCCATCTCTCTCTCTCCCTCTCCCTTCCTCTCTGGAATCAATAAAAAATATTTTTTTAAAAAAAAGGAAAGAAGAGAATTACAAAGAAATATTGCAAGGTTTGCATGGATGACTTTGGCATTTTCTTAGGTTCAGCTCAAAAGGGCATTACGTATTGTTCAGGTAACTTATGAATAATCTAGGAATGTTACTGGAATTCTGATCTAATACATTGGAACTAACTACTTAAAAAAAAAAGAGAGTAACAGGGTGGTTCCTGATTAATCAACACCAACGGTTCACATATTTGCGAGTCAGCTAAGCTGGAATAAGCTTAGGGAGAAGAGAAGTAAATGAAGAGAATGAATAAATTATATCGCTTCCCTCAGAAAGTCACACTGCGGCAGTGTGCTGTGTGGCTGGCACATCTGGAGGCCGAGTAACGTGATTACAAGAATGGATGAACTCAGGTGCAGATCCCTGCTCTGCCTGCCTCTTACCAACTGAGGGTCCTTGGGCAAAATCCATAACTTGTCTGTCAGAGCCTCAGTCTCCTCTCCCATAAAATGGGATAATAACATACCCACCTTACAGACTTCCCATGAGAATCAAGGAGAGAATGTAGACCAAGCCCTAACACATGGCAGGTGCTACGGATGTGTTTGTTATTTTTAGGATCAAGAAACAGAATTGTGTTCTCATACAGGGAGTAGAAAGAGCAACATGTGCAAGAATAACAGTATCCTGAAGTTGCCTAATCTCCTCGTGAGGAAGAGAAAGTAAGGTCTTTATGTCATTGAATATCCAGGAGGCAGTTAAATGATCATCAAGCATAACTGTTTACTTTGCTGTGCAAACTGCTTCAATCAAAACAAAACAAAATAGAAACGAAGTCCCAGGGAAGCAGATCCTCTTACATTTGAAATGAGGCCTGTTCACATGCATGCCCTCGGAGACAGGTAGGGACAAGTTACAGTGTCAGGGTCAAGAGCACAGGCCATGGAGTCAGCCAGCCAGACATCGCTCCCCTCCAAGACCCATGAGGTCTTGAGCTGGTCCTTCGCTTTTCTCACGTGTACAATTGGGACGATGACCTCTAGGGCTGCTTATCTGACTAAAACAAAGCTGTGCATTTGGCTCTTGGTTGATCAACCAGAAGCCACCCTCTTCTTCCTTCTTCTTTTTTTTTCAGGAAACCAGTTCCAATGCACTGATGTCACAGGGCAGCTCAAAAGATGAAATAAAACCACGTGTGCAATGATCTTAGTCCGGTACCTGGCACACAGGGGTCAATGGGTAGCTCCTAAAATGATCCCGATATCATTATCCCCATGGTCTGCCCCAGGACCCTGAGATGAAGCAGCTACTTAAGAGAAGGACCCGAACCTCTGGGACAATCTGTACCGAAGCACAGGTCTCATGGGGATTCTGCTCAAACTGTGGCCCAGCAGGAAGGAAGACCTGCTAGAGGTCCCCAAACGCGTCAGGAATGCTGCAGGGCACAGCGGCGGGCCCTCCGCTTGGCAGTTATTAGTTCAGAGACTGCATGTATGAACCTGCTCAAGTGCTGCAAAGAGCTGGCTCATCAACCAGGAAGGAAATGCAACCTCTCAGGTCAACGAAGAGGCCCTGGACTTCTGGTGACATTCCCTGGTCATCGTGCTTCTTGGTCAGTCTAAGGTTAGGGGCTGGCGGCCGGCTGCACTGTTTTACTGGTTCCTTTTGCAATTACTTTGGAATGAAAAACAAACTGGGAATTTAGGGTCAAGGATGTTTTTCCTGATCATGGGCTCCCTTGTTTTCTACTAAGTCTGAGGAGTTGGCTTGAGCCAAAGTTGGCTATGGGCTCCCTATCACCTCCTATCCACTTGTACTCATTCTTATCTTGTACCAGATTCTTTGCAAAGACTGTGCTAAGCCTGGAGTTCAGTGCTGAGCAGGAGGGGTGGGAACTGGGCACAGCACACTTGCAAAACACACCGGGGGACAGCTGTGCTGAGGTTGACGGAGCTGCCCCTGGGTGGGTTCAAACAGGAAAGGTGCGGGGTGCAAGGGGGGCTGTGGCCGCAGTAGCCGAAGTGCCTCTTCCACAGCCCTCATCCATCGCTCCCCGGCAGCCAGGCCAGTGGGATGAATTCTTTCTCTAGTATCTGGCAACTTCTGAGCATAGTGGAAAGCGCAAAGGAGTGTGAAAGACGGTAGATTTCAAAAACGGGCAAACTTGAAAGCCCTGGGACCCAGAGGTCGGACCTGCAAAGGGGAATCTACACGGCAAAGCCATGCTCCTGTCGGCTGCAGAACCACAGGAAAGGCGCTGGGATGCTATACACAGTGCGGGTTGACACACCAATTCCAGTTTTGTCCAGGCGGAAGAATTTTCCTAATCTGCATATTGTGACTTTTTTTTTTAAAGGTATATTTTACGGATTTCAGAGAGGAAGGAAGAGGGAGAGAGACAGAGAATCATGAATGATGAGAGAGAATCATTGATCGGCTGCCTCCTGCATGCCCCCCGCTGGGGATCAAGCCTGAAATCTGGGCATGTGCCCCTGACCAGAATCGAACCTGGGACCCTTCAGTCTGCAGGCCGACGCTCTATCCACTGAGCCAAACTGGCTAGGGCCGTATTTTGACTTTTTGCCACAAACATTCTTGTTGGGGTCCCATTTCTCCAGGGTCTTAGGAGAGCTCTCTGTGCACTTTAAATATGAATGATAAGAACATGAGCTTTGCGCCGGAAGGCAGCAGCTGCACTCACAGGACTGGGGAGCTGGAAATACAGAACTGCCTTTCCCTGGGCATGCTGACCGCTGGAGAATTTACGTGCAGTGAGTAAAGTGTTTGAAACTTACCTGCATCTCGGTCCCTGATACAGTAGTCTGGAGAGTTCTCAAAATACACGAGGTCATTTTTCGTCGGCTTCTTGAACCTCTTGTTAGCCACAGTGAAACCGGTGCCGTCCTGGTTCATGACCACCTGGATGGCCCCATTGTACTTCTTCCACAGGTAGTCGCCCGTCCTCCTGAAGTCGGCCATGGCCAGCCAGCACGTCCTCAGCGTGCAGGAACCGCTCACGCCGTGGCACTTGCACTCTTGTTTCAGGAACCGCTTCACCGCCTGTGGGGAAAGACAGGCTGTCCAGTGGAGGTGGACCCAAGTGCGTGACATGCGCTACAGCTTTCCGGACAGCGCGAAGTGACTGAAGACACAGGACCCCGGGGCTAGCACGGGGGATGTCTGTGGTCACTGGCTGCTCACGTCAGCCACACTGCACTGACTGCATAGCGTGCAGGGAGGCGGGGAGAGAGCGGGAGGCACTGCCTGGCCGTGAGCCCCATGAGGCTGCCGGTATAACAAAAACCGCACTCATGTGAATTCAATAGGGAACGGGGCCAGTCTGAAGAGTAAGGCAATGAATTAGAATATTCTCTACATAAATCTAGCTGTATTCTATTTAAAATGTATGCTATTAGGCAAATTTGGCTAAGTCTGCATCATGTACTAAACCGATTCTAGTGATTGCTACTACTGATGGTTGCGCTGCGTGTTCCATTGTGCTAAGGCCTTCTACACTCTATCTCGGTGACCTTGATCTTCACAACAATCCCACGCTCCCTACTGTCCTTATTTTTCACATCTTAGGAGGGGACAGGTGGGAGCAGAGGGGGCAGAGTTGGGGAGCCAAGATGGCCCTCCTAGGGTGTGTCTGTGGCCAAGGCCTGCCATCCAGGTCACCCAGGGAGCCTCATACCCAACACCCGAACATAAAGATATGAGGGTGAGGGCATATAGGGGAGTTGGAGTTCCAGGAAAGTTCATTCTGACATCCTTAAAAAACGCCCAGGTCTTTGTGACCTGGTGTACCAAACTAAAGCCATTCCCCCTTCTCACGTCTCTGTCCTGGCCCTCCAGCGCTGCCTCGTGATGACAAGGACAGATTCCAGATGTAACAGGGCTCCGTCCGCCCGCTATGACGAGCTAGGAGGGAAACACCTAGGTGGCGAGCCCAAACCGGGAAGGGTGCGAGTGGGTTAATTTACAGCCCTTCATTCCTGGCTCCTTCAGCTCCAGAATGATTTTGACACATTTTCCAAGCATGTGAATAAATTAGGACTGACTTTCTGGAATGAAGAACGTTCCTGCACACTTGGTTCTACCAGAGCCTTGGTCAGCAACTGAGTCTGTGGAGCAGGCAAACCAGGTTGGAGCACCAGGAGTAAGTTACCTGGGGTGAGGCCCTGGGGAGGTAACCTGGAATATTGGTATCTGTGTGTGTTTGCTGGGGGGGGGGGGGGGGGTAAAAGAGGGGTGAGCATGAGTGCTGCAGGGAGCCTCCCACTCACACCCCACACCCACCATATTATGCCAGAATCTCAGGAAGTAGGCAAAGCCGGCGTATAGCTACACCTCCAAGTTCTTAGAAATAATGTTCTCAATGTGTTACGCTAAGAATTTAGTTCAGAATTACCAGCTTGGAAAATGTCATCAAGGGGGTTCCCTGCCCCCTCTGTCTATACCCCCACCCCAGAGACCCTCCGTCTTGGGGATCCAAATTGAGGAGGGAGACTGTCAGCAGGGTGGTTTCTCCTCCTCTGCTCAGCGACTGAGCCAAGGACGAAAGCCAGGGTCCTGTGAGATCGCCAAGGCTGATCACCTCATAGCCCTTCTTCGTGTCACGTTGCTCTGAGTGTCTGATGGGAGCAGAGCCTAATTGTCAGTTGTGATCTTTCTCGAGCTTGGGAATGGATTATGAATGCTCATTCTTCACAGCTTTTTCCTTTTAAAGCTGAGTTGTTTACTCATAAGTAACCTTTTGCACTCGGATGTCGAGATTAAAATTACTCTTTGAATGTATCAATAATTTGAAATATAAAAAATCCAAATAAATAAGTTTGTATGAAAAGAAACTCCAGTTTTTTATTCTACTGCCGCGCTTTGTAAAATCTGGGTATTTAAAAAATTAAATCCCGAGTAGAGTAAAGGAATCGAGAAAAAAGCAAGCGAGTGCAAAGGGTTAATACTCCCAACTTTAAAATGATTGGATAGCCCTGGCCTGTGTAGCTCAGTTGGTTGGGTGTCGTCCTGTGCGCCAAAAGGTCACCGGTTCCATTCCTGCTCAGGGCACATGCCCAGGTGGTGGGTTCGATCCCCAGTCAGGGTGCATGTGGGAGGCAACCCATTAATGTTTTCCTCTCTCTCTCTCCCTTTCCTTTCCTCTCTCTCTAAAATCATTAAAAACATTTTTAAAAATAACAAGATATAGTACTGCCCTTCCTTTGTAATGCTAAGTTCCCAGGTTGCAAACTTCAAAGTTGCTATTTTTATATGTTTGACTGGATGATTTACATATTAATTTAAGATTGGATCTTAAAGATACACCTTATAAATCCTTAAAAATGCATGTGGCAGTGGTACACACGGTTGATCATCACTCACTAATTGAGTGGAAATAGCCACTGTCCTCTTCCTTCCTCAGTTTTGCTCAGGTGTTGGCAGCCATGTGCTTCAGAGGTAGCCATGTCTCTCTCTGACCCCAGAGCAGACCAAGTCAATAAGGGGACTTCCATGGTCCTGCCACTGACTCTTTCCAGCAGAGGGCATGGGATGATTCCATTTGGCCCAATATCATGTCAGGAGTAGTCTGCCAGGGACTTGTAAGAAAGGTTTCTTCACTCAAAAAACATTTAAAATCTTAAATATAAATGGCACTGTGCTTTTCTCAAGTTTTGAATTATGCAAACTCTGCTTCCTCCATTGTTTTGAATAAGACAATAATTAATGGGATAATATTAAAGACCTATTATAATAGGGGAAAAGAGGGAGAGAAATATGGGGGATTACGTTGCATCTTTCAAATAGTCATCAAAAATCTATTAACCAGCCATTCACAGAAGAAACACAGAGTACTAACAAAAACATGTTTAACTCTGCTAGAAATTAGAGAAATGCAAGCTGAAACAATACAACACTACATATATATATTATTGTGCCTAGCAGATTAGCATATAGCCGTGGTTGGCAAACTGCGGCTCGTGAGCCACATGCGGCTCTTTGGCCCCTTGAGTGTGGCTCCTCCACAAAATACCACGGCCTGGGCGAGTCTATTTTGAAGAAGTGGCGTTAGAAGAAGTTTAAGTTTTAAAAATTTGGCTCTCAAAGGAAATTTCAATCATTGTACTGTTGATATTTGGCTCTGTTGACTAATGAGTTTGCCGACCACTATATGCCATATAGTAAAAAGATTGACTATAAGAATGTTGGTAAGCCCTAACCAGTTTGGCTCAGTGGATAGAGCGTCGGCCTGCGGACTCTAAGGGTCCCAGGTTTGATTCCAGTCAAGGGCATGTACCTTGGTTGCAGGCACATCCCTAGTAGGAGGCAGCTGATCAATGTTTCTCTCTCATCAATGTTTCTAACTCTCTATCCCTCTCCCTTCCTCTCTGTAAACAATCAATAAAATATTTTTTTTTAAAAAAAAAAAGAATGTTGGTAAGAGTATGGGAAAGGAGATGCTTTAACAAACTGTTGGTGGGAGAGTAAATTGATGTGCCATTTAAATGGAGAGCATTTTTGCAATACTGTAAAAAATTTCAATATACATATCCTTTAACCTTGGTGATTGTATTTTGGAAATATTTGCACAACTTCTGAGGAATTTACACCCACATGAATGTTCACTGCAGCATAATTAGCAATAGCAAAAATATTAGAAAAAAAACCCAGATGACATCAATAGGAAAATATGGTTAAGCACTTCATGGTATATGCTTAATAATGCAATATTATGTGGTCCTGGAATAAGTCTTTAAGTCTTACAGCCATAGAAGGAAGTCAAGTGATAGAAGCGCAATGCAGAACAATGTATGTGGTCTGGCCCTTCTTAAAGGCCGGCCTGTGTGTATATGCACTAAGAAGAAAGGGAAAGCGTGTTCTCTGACAGCCGGGCTGCAGTCTGGGGGCTGCATGGTCTGGAAAAAGAGGGGAAAACAAAAAGTCCAACTATCTGCACAGTGAAATATACACAGGAATGTGGGGTTTGTTTCCCGGCACCTGGGGAGCCCAGAGCCAGGGTTCTCGTTCGGCTGCACATTAGAATCAGCTGGGGCGTCTCTAGCACACACAGCTGCCTCTCCCAGGCGGAATACAGCAGGACCTGGACTTGGGGGCGGGGCGGCCTTGCGGGCACTTCGGCTCTCAGGTGCATTTTTTCTTCTTAATTTTATTGTTGAAAGTATTACGGAGTGGCTGTTTTTCCCTCCAATGACGCCGCCCCCACCCCCATCGCCCTTTAGCCGCCCCGCCCCAACCCCGCTGGCGTCCTCCCCCTCCCAGGCCTCCCCAGGTGCTTCTCCTGTGCAGCCAGGGCTGAGGCTCACCCAAACCCAAGCATGCTGCGGAGGAGAGCGGGCCCACGCCCGGTTCCAGCCCATGGAGGGCCAGAGCAGGTGAGCCAGGCCCGTGGACAGGCGGCATGACGGTTCTGGGATCAGGGACATCTGACTATTGAATGAGAAGTTGTGTCCGACCCTAGGTCTCCTGGGGAAAATAGCGACAAGCAACAGTGTGGCCTGGTGCTGCACTGGAGGAGATGAAAGATGGGGGTCCGCCAGTGGAGGAAAACCCGGCGCTTTTAGAGGAACCATTGTCAGAGGAGGTTCCTGTCTGAAAGGGTGCACCCACCCTCTCCCCAGGGGTCTCAGAGGGCTGGGGGAGGGGCTGGTGGGCCCCCACACAGGCCGTTGATGGAGCAGCTGCACACATTTGATTTGCTCTGCAAAGGAAGCACTGAGCAAAGAAGAACCTGGGGACATCCCAGGGGCTACCAGTCTGGGAATTCTTGGGTTTGTTTTCATTGTTACTTTCAGATTCTTAAATGAAGGAAATATGTGAGTTTTAAAAACTCAAATAGTCTAGGGATTCCAAGATGGTGGGGTATTAAATGGAAGCTACGCTGACACTCTCCCAGGACCAAATACAACTAAAATGTAGAAACATCATCCTAAATAACCAACTGAAGACTAGCTGGAGAGAAGCCTTGTAACCAAGAACGTAAGCAGAGGCCACATGGAGACTGGTGGGAAGTGTGGAGGCGTGAGAGGGCTGGCTAGGCTCCACAGGCAGCAGCTGAAGTTCTGGAGGAGTATCTCAGCTGGGGGGGAGGGTCCCCCCTTAGAGGTCCGGGGTCAAACCCCAAGCTGGGTGCCTAAGCCCAGAGTAACAGAAACGGGAAAGGTGCCCACCTAAATCTGGCTGTGAAAAGCAGCAGGGGTTCTGTCCAGCAGGGAGAGAGGGCTAGAAACACAGGCCCCCTTAAAGGGCCAACACTCTAAATTACATTTGCAGCCATTCACTGTAGGCTCCGGCAGAGGGAGGGAAGAGTGGTCTAGAGCTGCGTGAGGAGAGTCTGGGGTTGGTGGCTCTGGGGAGAGAGCTGAGAGGACAGCTGTGGGGATCACTGTGCTAAGTCATTCCTTCATGCTGCAGAAACCATCTTTCTCAGGCAAAGCTTTCCCATCAACAGCTTTTTCGGTGGGGCGGGGGGTAGGGGGGTGGGATGGTAGGGAAACAATTGCTCCACCCATTGAAAACCCTCTTGCCACACCCTGTGGAGTGTATGCCCTGCTGAGGTCTACAGCCTGAAGCTCATTAAGTGGCTCTCTGGGTGCACTGAATCTTTGCCAGACCTGACTCTGGAGGCTTTGATTCTTTGCCTGACCTGCAATATCTGGGTACTTTGAGTCTTTTTTTTTTTTAATTCTTTATTGTTGAAAGTATTACATATGTCCCCTTTTCACCCCATTGTCCTCTCCCAGCCTACCCCTGCCCCCCAGCCCCAGCCTTCACCCCCCCACATTGTCTCTGTCCATTGGTTATGCTTCTATGCATGCAAGTTCTTTAGTTGATCTCTTGCCACCCACCCCCTCCCTCCACCACCCACCCTCCTCTGCCTTCCCTCTAAGGTTTGATGGTCAATGATTCTATGTCTCAATCTACTTTTGTTCATCAGTTTATGCTGTTTATTATATTCCACAAATGAGTGAGATCATGTGATGCTTTTCTTTCTCTGACTGTCTTATTTCACTTAGCACAGTGGTCAGCAAACTGCGGCTCTCGAGCCTCGGTTTGACGCTCTGTTGACTAATGAGTTTGCCGACCACTGGGATAGGGGATTAATCACAAGGAACAACAACAGCCTGTAATTATTGGAATCCAGAGTCTAGGTCAGTGGTCGGCAAACTCATTAATCAACAGAGCGGCAAACCGAGTCTCAAGAGCCGCATGTGGCTCGAGAGCCGCAGTTTGCCGACCACTGACTTAGCATAATGCTCTCCAGGTCCATCCATGCTGTTGCAAATGGTAAGAGTTCTTTTTTTACAGCAGCATAGTATTCCATTGTGTAGATGTACCACTGTTTTTTATTTTGTTTTTATTATTTTTTTATTGTTTAAAGTATTACATATGTCTCCTTTTCCCCCTATTGACCCCCCACCTGGCCACTCCCACACCCCACTACCCCAGGCCCCAATGTCCATGTCTATTGGTTATGCTAACATGCATGCATACAAGTCCTTTGGTTAATCTCTAAACTGCCCTCCCCCCTCACCCCCCCCCCCCCGCCTTCTCTCTGAGGTTGGATGGTCTGTTCAGTGTTACCTTGTCTCTGGATCTATTTTTGTTCATCAGTCTATGTTGTTCATTATATCCCACATATGAGTGAGATCATGTGATATTTATCTTTCTCTGACTGGCTTATTTCACTTAGCATAATGCTCTCCAGCTCCATCCATGCTGTTGCAAATGGTAAAAGTTCCTTCTTTTTTATAGCAGTGTAATATTCCATTGTGTAAATGTACCACAATTTTCTAATCCACTCATCTGCTGATGGGCACTTAGGCTGTTTCCAAATCTTAACTATTGTAAATTGTACTGCTATGAACA
Source organism: Cnephaeus nilssonii (assembly GCF_951640355.1). NCBI lineage: Eukaryota > Metazoa > Chordata > Mammalia > Chiroptera > Vespertilionidae > Cnephaeus > Cnephaeus nilssonii. The sequence goes on along the minus strand of NC_137083.1, from coordinate 71,440,952 downwards.
TAGGGGTGCATGTGTTCTTTCTGATTGGTGTTTATGAGTTCTTGGGATATATTCCTAGAAGTGGGATCACTGGGTCAAATGAGAGTTCCATTTTTAATTTTTTGAGAAAACTCCACACTGTTTTCCACAGAGGCTGCACCAGTCTGCATTCCCACCAGCAGTGAAGGAGGGTTCCCTTTTCTCCACATCCTCGCCAGCACTTGTTGTTTGTTGATTTGTTGATGATAGCCATTCTGACAGGTGTGAGGTGGTACCTCATTGTTGTTTTGATTTGTATCTCTCAGATGATTAGTGACTGAGCATTTTTTGATATGTCTCTTGGCCTTCTATATGTCTGCTTTTGAGAAGTGTCTAGGACCTTTAACCATTTTTCATTGGATTTTTTATCTTCCTTTTGTTAAGTTGTTTGTGTTCCCTATAAATTTTGGAGAGTAACCCTTATCAGATGTACCTTTGGCAAATATGTTCTCCTATGCAGTGGGCTCTCTTGTTATTTTGTTGTGGTTTATTTTGCTGATCAGAAGCTTTTTATTTTGATGTAGTCCCGTTTGTATATTTTGTCCTTAGTTCCCATTATCCTAGGACAGTGGTCGGCAAACTCATTAGTCAACAGAGCCAAATATCAACAGTACAACAATTGAAATTTCTTTAGAGAGCCAAATTTTTTAAACTTAAACTTCTTCTAATGCCACTTCTTCAAAATAGACTTGCCCAGGCCATGGTATTTTGTGGAAGTGCCACACTCAAGGGGCCAAAGAGCCGCATGTGGCTCGCGAGCCGCAGTTTGCCGACCACTGTCCTAGGAGATGTGTTGGTAAACATATTGCTATGAGATATGTCTGATATTTTGCTGCCTATGGATTCTTCTAAGATTTTTATGGTTTCCCATCTTACATTTACTAGTTAATCTTTTATCTATTTTGAGTTTATTTTTGTGTATGGTGTAAGTTTGTGGTCAAGTTTCATTTTTTTTTTTTTGATGTATCTGTCCAATTTTTCGAACACCATTTATTGAAGAGACTGTCTTAACTCCATTGTATGTCCTTGCCTCCTTTGTCAAATATTGAGCATAATGCTTTGAGTTGATTTCTGGGTTCTCTGTTCTGTTCCATTGGTCTATATGTCTGTTCTTGCGCCAGTACCAGGCTGTTTTGAGAACAGAGGCTTTGTAATATAGCTTGATGTCTGGTATTGTGATCCCTCCAACTTTATCTTTTTTTCCCCTCAGGTTTGCTGCGGCTCTTCGGGATCTTTTTTTATTCCATATAAATTTTTGAAGCGTTTGTTCTAAGTCTGTGAAATATGCCGCTGGTATTTTAATGGAGATTGAGTTGAATCTATAGATTGCTTTGGGTAGTATGAACATTTTAATGATGTTGATTCTACCAATCCATGAACACAGTATATTCTTCAACTTGTTTATATCTTCCTCTATCTCTTTTTTCAATATCCTATTGTTTTTTGAGTACAAGTCTTTTACCTCCTTGGTTAAGTTTATTCCTAGGTATCTTAATTTTTTTGTTGTAATGGTAAATGGGATTGATTTTTTAGTTTCTCTTTCTGTGAGTTCATTATTGGTGTGTAAAAATGCCATAGATTTCAGGATGTTAATTCTGTATCCTGCTACATTGCCAAATTCATTTATTAAGTCAACTAGAGGCCCTGTGCACGGATTTGTGCACTGGTGGGGTCCCTCAGCCTGGCCTGCAGGGATCAGACTCCGACATCCCCCGAGGAGTCCCAGATTGAGAGAGGGCGGTTCTCAGATGATGCACCCCGGAATAGGGCTCCCTCCTCTCTGGTTCCATGTGCATCAGCCAAGAACCACCACTGCCAAGTGACTGCAGCTTGGTAGCTCCTACATTGAGCATATGCCCCCTGGTGGTCAGTGTATGACATAGCTACTGGCTGGTCGGCTTGTTGCTTAGGCTTTTATATATATAGATTACCATACTTTCCGGCGTATAAGACGACTGGACGTATAAGATTTTCCTGGGTTAAAAGTCGTTTTATACGCTGGAAAATACGTTATATTGGACTATATTGATGGGATTAGATATAATGGATTAGATATATTGGACTACCGTGTTTTCTGGCATATAAAACGACTTTTTAACCCAGGAAAATCTTATACACCCAGTTGTCTTATATGCCGGAAAATACGGTAGTTTTTTTATAGAGTCTTCAGGGTTTTCTATGTACAATATGACAGTTTTACTTCTTTTCCAATTCAGATGCCTTTTATTTCTTCTTCTTGGCTGATCACTATGTCCAGCAGGAGTGGTGAAAGTGGGCATCCCTCTCTTAGTGGAAATGGTTTAGTTTTTGCCCATTGAGTATGACTTTGGCAGTAGGTTTGTCATGTAAGGCTTTTATTATGTTGAGGTATGAGCCCTCTATTCCAACTTTGTTGGGAGTTTTTATCAAGAAAGGTTTTGGATTTTGCCCAGTGCTTTTTCTGCATCAATTGATATGATCATGTGATTTTTGTCTTTCAGTTTGTTTATGTGCTGTATCATGTTTATTGATTTGCAGATATTGTGCTAGCCTTGCATCCCCAGAATAAATCCCACTTGGTCATGGTGTATGATCTTTTAAATGTATTGTTGGATGCAATTTGCTAATATTTTACTGAGGATTTTAGCATCTATGTTCATCAGGGATATTGGCCTGTAATTATCTTTCTTTGTAACATCTTTATCTGGTTTTGGGATTAGGGAAATGCTGGCTTAATAGAAAGAGCTTGGAAGTGTTCCTTCCTCTTGAATTTTTTGGAATAGTCTGAGGAGGATAGCTTTTAGTTCTTCTTTGAATGTTTGGTAAAACTCCCCTGTGAAGCCTTCAGGACCAGGGCTTTTGTTTGCTGGAAGATTTTTGATTACTTCTTCAAATTCCTCAGTAGTTATTGGCCAATTCAGATTTTCTGATTCTTCCCAATTGAGTTTTGGAAGATTGTATTTTATTGTTTTGATTGTGTCCATTTCTCTAGGTTGTCAAATTTGTTGGGATAGAGTTGTTCATAGTATTTTTTCACATTCCTTTGTATTTCTGTGTGGTTGGTTGTTACTTCACCTCTTTCTTTTCTGCTTTTTTTTGGGTCCTCTCCCTTTGCTTCTTGGTTAGCCTGGCTAGAGGTTCATCAATCTTGTTTATTCGTTCAAAGAACCAATTCTTGGTTCTATTGATCTTTTGTATTGTTGTGTGTTGTTGTTTTCGTCTCTATGTCATTTATTTCCGCTCTGATCTTTATTATTTCTTTCCTTCTACTTATTCTGGGCTTTTCTTGTTGCTCTCTTTCTAATTCTTTAAGTTGTAGAGTTAGATAATTTATTAACAGTTTTCTTGTTTTTTTGAGGTAGGCCTGTAGAGCTATGAACTTCCCTCTCAGGATGCTTTCACTGTGTCCTATAGATTTTGGCTTGTTGTGTTTTCATTGCCATTTGTTTCCAAAGTGTTTTTTTTTATTTCCTCTTTCATCTCTTTGGTAACCCAGTCATTGTTTAAAGCATGCTATTTAGCCTCCAAGTGTTTGATTGTTTTTTATTGTTTTGATTATAATTGATTTCCAGTTTTATGCCATTGTGATCTGAGGTGGTGCTTGGTATGACTTAAATCTTCTTGAATTTGAAGAAACTTAGCCTGTTTCCTAATCTGTGGTCTATCTTTCAAAATGTCCCATGCGTACTTGTAGCTTTGGGGTGAAATGTTCTGAAGATGTCAATTAGTTCCATCTGATCTAGTAAGTCATTTAGGATTGCTGTTTCTTTGTTGATTATTATTATTTTTTTTTTTGTCTAGAACAGTGGTCGGCAAACTGCGGCTCATGAGCCACATGAGGCTCTTTGGCCCCTTGAGTGTGGCTCTTCCACAAAATACCATGGCCTGGGTGAGTCTGTTTTGAAGAAGTGGCGTTAGAAAAAGTTTAAGTTTAAAAAATTTGGCTCTCAAAAGAAATTACAATCGTTGTACTGTTGATATTTGGCTCTGTTGCCAACTACTGGTCTAGAAGGTTTATCCAGTGATGTCAATGGGGTATTAAAGTCCCCTATTATGATTATATTGCTGTCAGATCTCTCCCTTGATATCTTCCAGAATAACTTTTTAAATGTATTTGGGTGCTCCTGTATTGGTTGCATATATGTTTACCAGAGTTATATCCTGTTATTGTATTGATCCCTTTAATATTATGAAGTATCCTTATCTCTTGTTATGGCCTTCACTTTGAGGTCTATTTTGTCAGATATAAGTATTGCTATCCCAGCTTTTTTCTCATTTCCATTTGCCTGAAAAATGTTTTTCCATTTCTTTACTCTCAGTCTGTGTGAGTCCTTTGTTCTGAGGTGGATCTCTTATAGACAGCACATATATGGGACATGTTTTCTTATCCATTCAGCCACCCTATGTCTTTTGATTGAAGCATTTAATCCATTTACGTTTAAGGTTATTATTGATAGATACTTGTTTGTTGCCATTTTTATTCTTTATGCCTGTGTTCCTTCTTCCCTTCCTATTTCTTCTTTTTACGAGTACAACAGTACCTTTAGCATTTCTTGCATGACTTTCTTGGTGGTAATAAACTCCCTTAGCCTTTTTTTGTCTGCAAAGCTCCTGCTTTCACCTTCAATTTTTAATGACAGCCTTGCTAAATAGAGTATTCTTGGATACAGTCCCATGCTTTGCATCACTTTGTATACTTCATTCCATTCCTTTATGGCCTGATGTGTTTCTGTTGAGAAATCATTTGATAGTCTAATGGGAGTTCCCTTGTAGGTAACTTTCTGTCTCTTTCTTGAAGCCCTTAAGATTCTTTCTTTGTTGTTAATGTTTGCCATTGTAATTATGATGTGTTTTGGTGTGGGTCTTTTTGGGTTTGTCTTGTTTGGGACTCTGTGCTTGTGTGACTTTTTTCTTCCCCAAGTCAGGGAAATTTTCTGTCATTATTTCTTCAACTAGATTTTTTATTCCTTGCTCCTCTTCTTGTCCTTCTGGCACCCCTACTTTGCAGATATTGCTTCATTCATGTTGTTACAAATCTCCCTTAAACTCTCCTCCTGCTTTTTAATTTTTTTTCCCAATTGCTGTTCAAAGTGGGGTTTTTTCTACCCTGTCTTCTAACTCACTGATTCAGTCTTCAGCTTCTTCTAGACTACTTTTGAAATCTTCCATTGTGTTCTTTATTGCAGCTAAGTCATTCTTCATTTCCTCTTGATTCTTACTCATGTTGGTGAATTTCTTAGCTAAGTGGGTGAGCATCTTTATAACCATTACTCAGAATTCTTTCTCTGGCAGACTGCTTGCCTCCATTTCATTTAGTTCCTTTTCTGGCGATTCCTCCTTTTCTTTCCTTTTGGGGATTATTTCTTTGTCTCCCCATTTTTGCTGTCTCTTTCTGGCCCTGCATACCTTGTTTGGAGTCCAAGAGATTGAAGACCCTAGTGGTCCAATGATCTGGGTCTCGTTAGCCCAGAGGCTGGGTATGCCTTGACTCTCATGCCTTTATTGTCTCTGCTCTTGAGTTGCACCCCATTCTCCCATGGATTTGGTCCCTCAGTTGTTCACTTCAGATGCTTGGGATCAGCAGGGGTGCGTGTACAGTTCCTCTGTTGTGTGACTCCCTGTGAAGGCCCAGAGCCCTCTGGCATGCAATTTGCTGTGCTGCCCCAAAACTCACAGCACAGTGGCACCATAGGTCCCTCTGGCAGCACACTTGCAGCTTGATCCTGTGACCCATGGCTGAGTGCACCAGCTTGCACAGAAGCACAGTCCCAGGGCCTGAGGCAGGGCATGCTCTGGGTGACTCTGGGTAGCAACAGCAGTGTGGACTTGTGACCCAGGACTGGAGGCACCAGGTGGCTCCAAGTTGCAATGGCAGCATTATCCTGGGTCCAAGGTGGGGCTGGGGCATGGGGCCTCCCTGGCTTGCACTCATAGCTGGGTCTGGGCGCACGGATGAGAGGGTGCAGCATGGCATAGGGGGTCTCTCTGGTGTACACTCAACTGCAGCCGTCTGAGAGCCCACAGCCAGGTACTGTGCCACTCACAGCCAGGGCCGGTGGTGGTCCCACCTGGGTTATGACTGGCAAACGGCTCCTTGCATGGGTCTGGGATGGTGTTCAAGGCCAGTCTGGGTGTCAGTGTGGCTGCATCCCTGGTCTCTGCTGCTCCCCTTGACAAGATGGTGTGGGTTCCACGCCAAAGCTGTGCCCAGCCTGGGAGTGCCTGTGATGGTAGCAGGAGCTCCCCATCTAGGAGCCAGTCCCTGAGACTCCTGTGATATCTAACTGTCCCTCACTCACACACACACACACACACACACACACACATCACACACGTCCACACACTTCTCTCTCGCTCCTTTATTCACTTACACTCTCTCCCTCACCAGCTGCCATGTTGGGATCAGGGTGCTTTGAGTCTTTGTCTGACCTGCTTCTGGGCCCAGGTCTAGGAAAAACAGATCTTGGTACGCAGCTTGGACATTCCTACACACATCCAGCCAGAACCGAGGGGGCCACACGCTGAAGAATTAACATCCTTAAAATATCCATACTACCCAAAGCAGTCTATAGATTCAACACACAAAAAAGTTTCTACAAGTTCAAGAAGATTGAAATTATATAAAATATAATATCAGATCACAATGGCATGAAACTAGAAATCAACTACAATGAAAACACTCAAAACATTCAAACACATGGAGGCTAAATAGAAAATTATTAAACAACTAGAGGCCCGGTGCATGAAATTTGTGCACGGGTAGGGTCCCTAGGCCTGGCTGACGATCAGAGCCAATCGGGGCCTTCCTCCCCTGGTGGTTAGCATATGTCATAGCGAGCTATCGAACTCCCAGTCTCCCGGTCGAACTCCCGAGGGAACATTTTGCATATTAGCCTTTTATATATATAAATAAATGTGTTACCAATGAGATCAAGAAAGAAATTAAAAACTTCCTAGAAAAAAAGTGAACACAAAACCCACAATCTGTGGGACAAAGCAATCCTGAGAGGGAAGTTCATAGCAATACAGCCCTACCTGAAGAAACAAATTAGATATCTCTAATAAGACATCTAACCCTACAACTCAAAGAATTAGAAAGTGAACAACAAGAAAAGCCCAGAGTAAGTAGAAGGGAGGAAATAATAAAGATCAGAGTGGGGTAAAATGACATAGAAATTTTAAAAACAATACAAAAAATCAATGAAACCAAGAGCTGGTTCTTTGAAAAGATAAACAAGATTGATGAATCACTAGCCAGACACATCAAGAAATAAAGAGCAAAGTCCCAAATGAATAAAATCAGAAACAAGAGGTGAAGTAACAACTGACCCCACAGAAATACAAAGGGTTGTAAACATATATTACAAACAACTATATGGCAACAAATTGGACAAGCTGGGCAAAATGAAAAAATTTCTAGAAACACACAATTTTCCAAAACTGAATCAGGAAGAATCAGAATATTGGAACAGGCTAATAACAACTAATGAAATTGAAGTAGTAATCAAAAGCTCCCAGTAAACGAAAGTCCTGGTCTGAATGGCTTCACAGGTGAGCTTTATCAAACATTAAAAGAACTAACACCTATCCTCCTCAAACTATTTAAAAATTCAAGAGCAAGGAACACTTCCAAGCTCTTTCTATGAGACCAGCATTACCCTAACTCCAAAAGCAGATAAAGACACTACAAAGAAAGAAAATTATAGGCCAGTATCCCTGATGAACATAGATGCCAAAATCATCAACAAAATATTAGCAAATTGGGTCTAAAATATATTTAAATGATTATGCACCATGACCAAGTGTTATTTATCCCAGGTATGCTAAGATGGTACTATATTTACAAACGAATAAATGTGATACATCACATAAACAAAATGACAGACAAAAATCATATGACCATATCAATAGATGCAGAAAAAAGCATTCGAAAAAAAATACAGCACCCATTTTTGATATATACTCTCAGCATAGTGGGAATAGAGGGATAATATCTCAACAAAATAAAGGCCATATATGAAAAACCTACAGCCAATATCATACTCTATGGGCAAAAACTAAAACCATTCCCCTTAAACTCAGGAACAAGAAAGGGGAGGTCCACTTTCACACTCTTATTCAACATAGTACTGGAAGTCCTAGCCACAGCGATCAGTTAAGAAGAAACAATAAAAGGCATCCACATTGCAAAGGAGGAAGTGAAACTGTCATCATTCACAGATAACATGATATTGTATATAGAAAAATAAGGACTCCACAAAAAAAAAAAAACCCAACACAAAGACCCACTAGATTTAATAAATGAATTTGGCAAAGTGGCAGGATACATAATTAACAACCAGAAATAGATGGCATATTTATACACCAATAATGAACTCTCAGAGAAACTAAAAATACAATCCAATTTACTATTGCAACAACAACAACAAAAGATATCTTGGAATAAACTTAACCAAGGAGGTAAAAAACCTGTACTCAGAAAACTATAGGACATTGAAAAAATAGAGGAAGATAAAAATAAATGGGAGAATATACTGTGTTCATGGATTGGAAGAATTAACATCATTAAAATGTCCATACTACCCAAAGCAATCTACAGATTCAACACAATCCTTATTAAAATACCAATGGTATATTTCACAGATCTATAAAAAATACTCCAAAAATTTATATGGAACCAAAAATGACCTCGAATAGCCTCAGCAATCTTGAGAAAGAAGAACAAAGTATGAAGAATTATAATACCGGATATAAAAATTATACTACAAAGCCATTATAATAAAAACAGCCTAGTACTAGCACAAGAATAGGCATATAGATCAATGGAACAGAACAGAGAACCCAGAAATTGACCCAAGCCATTACACTCAATTAATATTTGACAAAGGAGGCAAGAGCATACAATGGAGTCAAGGCAATCTCTGTAATAAATGGTGTTGGAAAAATTGGACAGGTACATGCAAAAAACTGAAATTAGACCACCAACTTACACCATACACAAAAATAAACTCAAAATGGACAAAAGACTTAAATGTAAGTCGTGAATCCATAAAAGTCCTAGAAGAAATCATAGGCAGCAAAGTCTCAGACATCTCTCATAGCAATATGTTTGTAGATACATCTCCTAGAGCAGTGGTCGGCAAACTGCGGCTCGCAAGCCACATGTGGCTCTTTGGCCCATTGAGTGTGGCTCTTCCACAAAATACCACATGCGGGCGCGCATGTACAGTGCAATTGAAACTTCATGGCCCATGCACAGAAGTCGGTTTTTGGCCTGGGAGAGTCTATTTTAAAGAAGTGGTTCTAACGCCAAGCCATACTCAAGGGGCCAAAGAGCCACGTGTAGCTTGCGAGCTGCGGTTTGCTGACCACTGTCCTAGAGCAAAGGAAACAAAGGAAAAAACAAACAAATGGGACTGCATCAAAATAAAAAGCTTCTGCACAGCTAAAGAAACCATCAACAAAATGAAAAGAGATCCCATTGTATGGGAGAACATATTTACCAATGCTACATCTGATAAGGGGTTAATTTTCAAAATATATAAAGAACACATACAACTTAACAAAAGGAAGACAAGTAATCCAATTTAAAAATTGGGCAAAGGACCTAAACAGACACTTCTTAAAAGAGGACATACAGCTGGCCAAGAGACATATACAAAAATGCTCAAAGTCACTGATAATTAGAGAGATGCAAATTAAAATAACAATGAGGTATCATCTCACACCTGCCAGAATGACCACCATCAACAAATCAACAAATTGACAATTGCTGACAAGGATGTGGAGAAAAGGAAACCCTAGTGCATTGCTGGTGGGAATGCAGACCGGTGCAGCCACTATAGAAAACACTATGAAGTTTCCTCAAAAAATTAAAAATGGTACTCCCATTTTACCCAGTGATCCCACTTCAAGGAATATATCCTAAGAATCCTGAAACACCAATCAAAAAAAATATATGCACTCTTATGTTCATAGCAATTCTATTTACAATAGCTAAGACTTGGAAACAGCACAAGTGCTCATCAGTGGATGAGTGGATAGAAAAGCTATGGTACATTTACACAATGGAATATTATGCAGCTGAAAAAAAGAAGGTGCCCTTACCCTTGAGACAGCATGGAAAGATCTGGAGAATATTATCCTAAGCAAAATAAGTCATTCAGAGAAAGACAAGTATCACATGACCTAATCTATATGTGTAAATTAATGAACAAAATAAACTGATGAAGAAAATAGATCCAGAGACACGGAAGCATGCAATAGGGTGATGATTCTCAAAGGGAATAGGCGGGGGAGAAGATACTAACCAAAGAACTTATATGTATACTAGAGGCCCGATGCACGAAATTCTCACAAGGGGCTTGGCCCTCGCAGCCACGGCGGCTTGTCTTGGCCCTCACAGTCCTGGCTTCATCCGGAAGGATATCTGGATGGACGTCCAGAAGGTCATTCAGCTGTCCAGTCTAATTAGCATATTACGCTTTTATTATTATAGATATCCATATCCCATGGACATACACAATAGTGCAGCGAATGTCCACGGATCGGCCAGGAGTGGGGTGGAGGGGGACCATGGGGGGCGGGGAGGGGACATCTGTAATACTTTCAACAATAAAGATAAATTTTTAAAGAAATAAAATAATAATAATAACTCACATAATCCAGAAAGGATCAAGGTGACAAGCAATAGCCCCCTGCTGTACCCTTGTTCTCATCTCTCCTCTCCTTACTCCCCTTCCTGTCTGCACAGCCCAGCCCAGAGGTGGTTACTTTTAGTGAATTCTGCTTTTAGTCCTTTGATGGCTACCTAAATGCTCCTACAGCCAGTTCTGGCTAGCCGACTGCCAACTGTGGTGACAAACAGAAAAGGGCATCCCATCCTAAACACACCTGATGGACATCTGCCAGAAAATCACCCTCATAACTAAACAAATCGACAATAACAAGAGGTGAGCCCAGCCGTGTGGTTCAGTGGTTGAGCGTCGACCTATGAACCAGGAGGTCACAGTTCAATTCCCAGTCAGGGCACATGCCCCGGTTGCAGGCTCGATCCCCATTGTTGGCATGCAGGAGGCAGCCAATCAATAATTCTCTCTCATTATTGATGTTTCTATCTCTCTCTCCCTCTCCCTTCCTCTCGGAAGTATCCTATCTAATAAAGAGGGAGTATGCTAATTGACCCTCATGCCATCGCAAAGATGATGGTGCCCACAGCCAATAAGGAGGGAATATGCTAATTGAACGCCCCATCCTCAAAGATGGCAGTGTCCAGGGCTGGCCCGAAGCACAGGCAAGCCTCACATGGTGGCTGCCCAGCCGCCCAGGGCTGACCGACGCTCAGGTAACCAGGGCCAACCGAGGCTTGTGCTGCCAGCAGTGGCAGCACCAGAGGTGTGATGGGGCATCGCCTTCCTCTGATCGCAGGGTCACCTCCCACCCCTGAGGGCTCCCGGACTGTGAGAGGAGGCAGGCCGAGCTGAGGGATCCCCCCTCCAGTGCATGAATTTTCATGCACCGGGCCTCTAGTATCTATACTAATAAAATGGTAATATGCAAATTGGTCACGATGCCCTCACAGTAACAACCGAACAGCAGGCTGCATGGGGCAACAAGGCCAGCAGGGGTGTTAGTGAGGGACGACCAAACGACTGAACAGCAGGCTGTGTGGGCGACCAGGCTGGCGGGGGCCGGGGGGGCAGTGAGAGGCAATCAGGCCAGAAGAGGGGGGGCAGTTGGGGGCAACCAGGCTGGTGGGGGGGCAGTTGGGGGTGACCAGGCTGGCAGGCGGGGGCAGTGAGGGGTGACCAAGCCAACAGAGGAGGGCAGTGAGGGGCAACCAGGCCAGAAGGGGGGGCAGTTGGGAGCAACCAGGCCAGCAGAGGGGGACAGTTGGGGGCGACCAGGCCAACAGGGGGGGCACTATGGGGCAACCAGGCCAGCGGGGGGGGGGGGCAGTTGGGGGCGACCAGGCCGGCGGGGGGCAGTTAGGGGCGATCAGGCAGGTAAGCAGATGAGCAGTTAGGAGCCAGCAGTCCTGGATTGTGAGAGGGATGTCTGACTGGGATCAGGCCAAAACCGGCAGTCGGACATCCCCTGAGTGGTCCCGGATTGGAGAGGGTACAGGCTGTGCTGAGGGGACCCCCCTCCCCCGTGCACTAATTTCGTGCACTGGGCCTCTAGTATATATATATATATATATATATATATATATATATATATATATATATATATATATATATATATATATATATATATATGGTGAATGGAGCCCTTTGGAGATGTGTGGTGTAAACCTGGCACAACTGAATGTGGCAGCTCTGCATATCAATGTTTATGTACCTATCAATCAATGTTCCATATTTCTTATTATGGAGATTGCAAATTTCACTCAGTCCTCACTTCCCTCCCCGCAACTCCCAACATGTTGTATCAGGATTCTGGTGAGCTCTGCAACTTCCAGGAGCACACTTACACCCCTTTCCTGTTCCAGAAGTCACAGGTGCTATCTCTCAGGAGGATATTGCAGTCCCTCCTCCCCTTCTACCCCAGTCTCAGTCAACAGTGCCTGCCCTTTTATGGCAACAAAGATGATATGCATCAAAGTCCTGTTCTGGCCCTGGCCGCGCAGCTCAGTTGGTTGAAGCATTGTCCTGTACACCATAAGGCTGTAGGTTCGATCCTAGTCATGGCACAACAGGGAGGCAACCAATCCATGTTTCTCTCTCACACTGATGTCTCTCTATCTATCTGTCTGTCTATCTATCTATCTATCTATCTATCTATCTATCTATCTATCTATCATCTCCCCCCTCTCTAAAAAGAAGTCAATAAAAACATATCCTCTAGTGAGAATTTTTTAAAATGTTTTGTTCTGTAACTATAGTTAAGTCACCCACTAAATATGTCTAGACTTTGATTCTAAAAACTCAAAACAATAACTATCTATGTAATACTGTTAACTGCACAACCACAGACAGTGCCAGGACTGAGTTTTATAATCTACTAGTAGCCCATCGCGTGATATCGCGCACAGTAGGCTGCCCACCACTTCCACGGGAGCCGGCAGGAACTGCAGCACACCGCTGGGAGCCGCGCCACTTCCACGGGAGCTGGGAGGGAGCCACACCGCTTCTGTGAGAGGCAGACCTGCCGTCTCCTCTCCAGGCCTGCGCTCTGCCGCGGGCCAGCCCCTCTGCCCCCCAGAGGCCCTCCGCGGTGACAAAGCAAGCACTCCGCCAGGCCACTCACGCTGCCCGCTCTCAGTGGCCACCCCCTTCTCCCCCCAGGACTGGGGGACTCCGGCAGGGCTGAGGGGACTGGGCGCCGCCATCTTTGTGACAGAGTGATGGTTAATTTGCATACTGCCCTTTTATTAGATAGGATGGTCTAATATCACAATCTCTGTGCCAAAGAAGAATGTTCTTGGACTGAAGTTTGGTGTTTTCTAATTTTACTTGCAACCAATTGCATTTACTGTAACTTAATCCTTTCCATCCTCTCAATTGCTCTCCCTACTCCATCACTTCCCCTTGTTTCCTGGGGGCTCCATAGTCCTCCATCTTCTTATTCCAGCCTGGCCTGGCTACACAGATGAGACCTAATACCCTGCTCTCCCACGTTGGACCTGCTCTGCGAGGTGCCATGTTTTCTCCTGTTTCCCTCCTTGATTCCTTCGCTGCAGCCCCTGCTTAAGGGTGCTCAGGGGATACAATTCCTGAATTCTCGCATATCTAAGATGTCTATTTAGCCTTAACACTTGATTGAGAGTTTGGCTGAATATGGAATTCTGGGATGAAAAGAATTTTCCTTGAGAACTGTGGAGGTATTACTCCATAGGCTTTGTCTGGCAGTATTGTGGATGGGAAGTCTGATGTCTTACTAAATCTTTCTAAACTGATTATTTTTCCTACATGAAAGCTTCTAGAAACTTTCCATTATCTTTAGTGTTTGAAATATCCTAATGAAATATTTAGGATTAAAAACAATCCTACTCAGCCTTCGGTGGGCCCTTTCCATCTGGAAACTCATGTCCTCTGGCACCGAGACATTTTCTCTGCACTTTGTTTCCCTTACTTCTCATTATAGCATTCTAATTAGTCAGCTGCCGCATCTTCTGAATGCATCCTCCATGTCTCTTATATTTTCTCTTTACTATTTTTAATAGTTTCTTCTCGGCTTCTTGAGAAGAAATTCCATTAGAGTAATGCTCCCGGTTCTCTCCTCTGCTTCACGCATTTCTCCCCCCAGGGGAAGAGAAGTGACTTGTCCAAAGGGTGAGTTTAAAGGAAAGAACAGGACTTGTGTGTCTGAGGGTCCTTCTCTTGGGGCATCTGCCAGCGTTATAATCAGCTCCTACCCTCCAGCAAGTGGCTCCCTGCAGAGAGCCCAGTGCCCAGCCAGTGACTGGGTGATAAGTCTTCCCAGTTCAGGGGTGGAGTGTGGGAAGCACATCGAAGCTCTGAAGCTACATCCTTCGGGGCAGCTTTCTTCTCAGTAGTGTGACAGATGCGCTTACTCCATCCACCCGCCTCCCTTGTCCATTTGTCAGTTGGTTTCAAATTCAAGTGGTAAAGATGGGTGTTTTTATGGATCTCCTTGAGCTCCAAGTGTCTTTTAGGCTGCTGTTTTACTTTCTGGGAGATCTCTTTGGCTTTCTCTTCCAAGTTCTTTCTTGTTCTCTTCTTGTCAGTTTTTCAAAGCATCCATTCTTATTGTTTATGGATGTTACTACTATCTTCTTGAGTTTCTGTAAGTAGACTAAGTAGGCTTTTTAAATATCCTCTTCTCATCCCTGATTTATTGATTTTTTCTCATGGGGAGCATTTTTCCTCCAATTTTTGGCTTTTTTATTTTTTCCATACTGCTGAATTTGCTCAAATATATGGTAATCCTTGGACAGTCTCTTCATATCTAAGAATGAAGTCATAATGAGAAACTCTGGTAATATGGGTGGGGCCTGTGGGACAGAGAGGTTTATTTTCTGGTGAGTAGGTGGGATACTGGTTGTTATGCTTGAAGCTAACTCTAAAAAGCTTGTGAGGTTATGCCAGACTTCCAGGATTCTGCTCGAGGGTGGAGAGGAGGGCATGGGATTCAGGATTCCATGTACGGGTTTTTCAGTTAAGCCCAATGTTCAGGCCTATGCTTCTCTCCAGAGCTCATCCTATCTAATAATAGAGTAACATGTAAATTACCATCACTCCGCTACGCCCACGATTGGGCGGTGGGAGGCTGGGGGGCGGGACTTGGGGTGGCCTATCCGGCCATTGAGAGGCACAGATCCGCTGCCACTGAGGGGGGCTACCCTGCTGTTGAGAGGTGCAGGGGGCGGGACTCCCGCCCCCTGTGCCTCTCAACGGCCAGATCCGCGGCCGCTGAGCGGGCCTGCCGCGGACACCCAGCTGCGCCTCTCAACGGCAGGGTAGCCAGGTGTCCGCGGCAGCCCCCCTCAGTGGCCGTTGAGAGGCGCAGGGGGCGGGAGTCCCGCCCCCTGCGCCTCTCAACTGCAGGGTAGCCCCCCTCAGCGGCCTCGGACCATCAAAAGCATGGGAGCTGGGTGCCTGTCCGCTGGTGCACCAGCCGGAGGCTTCTGAAAGGCCTGGTGCCGGAGCAGACAGGCACCCAGCTCCACCGCGAAAAGCGAAAGCGTGTAGGGGACCCTACACGTGCATGATTCAATCATGCACTGGGCCTCTAGTTTGTATATAAAATTTTCTCAGGGCATCTTTGTTCCCACGTTGGCTATTGCTCTACCTGCTTTTTCTTTTTCCCGTCTGCTGTGGCTTCTCCATCCCTCTTTATCAGTTACAATGTCTTCATTTGCTTTCCACTCTCCTGAAATTTGTTGAGCTCCCTCAATGCTTTGGCCATTCTCTTTACTGTTGACTTCAACCATTTTTTTTTATTCCATTACTATGTCTTTAATGAGGTTTGGGGTTGGAAGAGGTGTAATAGTATATGTCCTGTCCACAGCCTTGAGACCGCTTACACTATGAAATGTTCTGGAAGGAGACCAGGATTCTGAGGAGACGAAATGGTCCATTTTATGATACACTTCTGCATGGCTCAATTTGTTACTTTTGTTCATGCAAGTATTATTTTCACAAAAGAAATAAAGAACATAGGAAAGACCTTCCTTCAGAGATTCTGCACTCTGTTCCATGCTTCCATGATCACAGGTCTCGGGGGAGAGTGCTCAAACCCTGATCCGTTAGGGCATCCGATAGATCAAAGTTTAGGAACTCCAGGTGTGATGGACACTTCTCTTTAACAGGTCCAGATGGAGTCCCATGCCTGCCGATCCGCTTTTATTTGCTGGCATCTCTGCCCAGTCCATCTCCAGTCCTTCGGATAGGCTTGGGCTGGAAGACAATACTCTCCCACTGCTTTCTGTACTGGATGCATTTCATGCTAAGACACTTACAGGAGGGGTTTGACAGGAACCCCAGACATCAGTAATCCTGAACTGGAGGATTGTGAAGATTCATGGGAAGTACCAGTCATGGTCCCGAGGAATAACTGAAACAAATGCCTAGGAGACAGCGTGTTTTTCTCTGCCAAAGCACTGCTGAGCGTTATGTAGTTCCAGGCCAGAGGACTGACCAGCTGTCCACCCTTGCTGACCCACCGCATGCCTTTCCTTCTGTCTTTCAAGGATGCAGCAATGAGCAAAAAGGGATAGTGGAAAAGGAAGCCCTGATAGTAACAGGATGGAGTACTGCTCAATACTCAGCTAGCTGGGGCGCTATATGGAACCATACAAGTTGTACAAATCTAGAAAATCATCCGATGCCAAAATTTCTGGTTCGGGTCCGAGTTCTTTGTCTTGCGAAATCGAAGAATGAGTTCACGGACAAAGACGGAACACTTGAAGCAATTTCAACTGGAGTTATACTGGCCCGGACAGCGCAAACACATCAGATTATCATTTCACGAAATATCCCCTGATTTAGAGAAATCATCTTCAAATGGAAGCAAGCAGTGAGTGTGTGTTCCGGCTGGCACTTCTGTCACCACGCTGACTGCCAGGTTGCAGTCAGTTGATTTGAGTGACTGTGGAAGATCTTTCCTGCATGTTGGTTTCTGCCTAAGCCTCTGTTCTGATATTGAACCTCTGGACTTCGGTTACCATTCCTTTCAGGGGGACTGGCCCTGAGGTTCTTGACCTGGCCTTTCCCTTTCCTGTCTCAGCCCTCATATGGACAGAAATCCTTCACCAGTTCCTCTGAGACCAAGCCATGACTTAGACAGTAACTTCCTGAAGGTTTGGAAATGATGGGAGAACAATACTGAAGGCCTTGCATGTCATATTCAATGGGTTAATATTGGACTAAAGGGAATGCAAAAGCAAGATACATCTATGCGGGGTATCAAGCTGACATTTTTCAAAAAACTAACTTGTCGGGGAAATTCATTCACCAGTAAAACCAGTTTGCTTTTACCCTCACCCCCAAATAAATGCACCTGCTTGCTGCTTTCATTGGCTGCTTGGGCCTCCTGCAGGCACCACACCGAAGCTTCCCATTTCAGCTGTTTGTTGGATGTCTAAGGCAGGGCTGCATCACTGCACTGAACAGTTTCAGAATTTTTCTTAACTGCTTAGAACAACACAAAACAAGCATCCTTTGGAAACATACTGATTTTATGTGAGAAACTGACCACACTCAGTTACGGAGGAAATATTCAAGAAAACGGTTTGTTACCTTAATTAATTTTCCCCACAGTTTTATTGATAGTAAATACTATTTATATATATGTAAGTTTCTATCTAGTAGTAGTTAGCAGTTTTCCTGCTACTTATTGAAGTATTTAAAAATAATTTATATAAACATTGAATTCTTCACTTTGTCTATTTACCCTAACAACGTAAAGGGCAATACAACTATAATAAATTTGCACCTGATTTGCAAAAAATAAAAATAAAAAAAATAACACAGGAAAGAATCCGGTACAGTGACTTGCTGTTTCTCTCCAATGAGTGATGCTGAGAACATTTTCTGGAAACTTAGGCCACAGTCCATGCACAACACAGGTCCTATTTTCTATTTTGTCTTGAATCTTTTCTAAAGGATCTCTTGTTCTATTTCCTTTTCTTTAATTCTTAAAGTAGGCTGCAGTCAAGGTGCCATTTCCAGCCTTCCCTTTTGCTCCTCTCTTCATATCCTCACAGCCCTCAGGCTTTTTATATCACCATTGTGGCCAGCTCAATTCTTCATCAACCCTTCTCCCTACATCATTTGCTTAACCCCATCTAATGTTTACTCTGTGGCATCCTGTCAATACATCCTTGCTCATTTGACATGACTACTTTTTAAGACAAAAATTTGACTGCTAAGGACTCTTGGTGTTTAGCCTCATAGGAATCATTCTTAGCTTACCATCTAACTTTTCTCAATAAAAATTTTCAATAAGCTCCTAATTGCTTCAGTGCTAAAATCTTGGCAAAGTTTTGATGGGCCTTAAATCTTTAGTTTTTAGCATTTTAAGCCTTCAGGTCTACAGAGGCTATTCTCTACTCTTAGAATTTAAGAAACTTATAAATATTATATACCACAGAGACGTCTGAATTTAAAAACAGAAGCAGTGGAATAAGGAAATGCATGCATTGTTCAGGCTAGAACATCCTATTTTATATTGATCTGCCCCAGTTTACTGTCAGAGCATAATAAGGAGACATAACATCATTAAGCTTCTACCATGTCAAACCATGCTCAATCCCCACAAGCATGGAAGGTATATATTATTTTCATCCCATTTCACAGATGAGGTTATTCAGACACCTACAAGCTGAGGACCTTGCTCTAGGGTCTCGCAGCCAGTGTGGCTAAGGCAGAATGTAACCCATGCCTGCCAGACAACAAGCTGACACCTTAAATCACTCTACCAGTGTTTTTAAAATGGGCGTTGGCCAGCCCCTTGGAGTTTATGGTCTCTAGGTTCAGTGGAGTCTATAAAAGTATTTAAAATTAGTGTTTGCATATCTAATTACAAAGAATTGTTTTGGGAGAAACCAAGATGGCGGCATAGGTAAACACCTAAACTGCTGCCTCGCACAACAATTTCAAAACTACAACTAAAAGACAAAACGGACATCATCCAGAACCACAGGAAGGCTGGCTGAGTGGAAATTCTACAACTACAAGGAAAGAGAAAAGCACACTGAGACTCAGAGTAGCTGCAGGAGGCAGAGTTACTGAGACGCGCGTGCGGAGAGGACTGGCAACTGAGTGCGTGGCTGGCTTTCTCAAGCGGGAGGGAGACAGAAGCTCCCAACTGTGCTGAACTCCAGTTCCGGGCGAGACTCTGGAGACCCAGACTCATATGGGGTGAAACTGGACTGTCAGGAAAGAGAAAAGCACACTGAGACTCGGAGGAACTGCGGAAGGCAAAGGTACCGAGGCGCGCGCGCAGAGAGGGCGGGCAACTGAGTACGTGGCTGGCTTTCTCAAGCGGGAAGGAGACAAAAGCTCCCAACTGCACTGAACTCCAGTTCTGGGTGAGACTCTGGGGACCCAGACTCATTCGGGGAGAAACTGGACTGTCTGGCAGCAGGCAGAACTCGAGGGCGGCTTTCTCTCAGAGGTGCTTGCAGTGATTATCACGGGACACTGAGACAACAGGGGCCTGTTAGGGCAGGGCTGATAGGAAACAAATGCTGTCTGCTCCGCCCTGAGACTCCCCATCCAAGCTGAGCACAGAGGCTTTTGCAAGACTTCTCTCATAAGGGTGTCTCCAGCACAGAAGTTCTCCCAGCGTAGACACAGCTGATCCTCACAGCCAATTGGCCTGGAGGTCAATTCCTCCCAGTGATACCAACAACAATCAAGGATTAACTACACCAAGACTGTGCACACAGCCCACAAAGGGGTGCACCAAGAGTGTCCACCTCAGGTAGCTGGGGAGGCTGAGCCACTGGGCCCTATAGGACACCTAGCACACAAAGCTACTCTATAAACACAGGGAAACAGCCAAAATGCAGAGACAAAGAAACAGATCACAAATGAAAGAAGTGGAGGAAAGCAAATGACTGGATATAGAGTTCAAAACCACAGTTATAAGGTTTTTCAAGAATTTTCTAGAAAAAGCCGATAAATTTAGCAAGACCCTCGAGGATATGAAAAAGGACCAACTAGAAATTAAGCATACACTTACTGAAATAAAATATTATACAGAGATCTAACAGCAGACTAGAGGATCTCAAGAATCAAGTCAAAGATTTGAAATACAAAGAAGCAAAAAACACTCAACCAGAAAAGCAAAAAGCAAAAAGAATCCAAAAAGTTGAAGATAGTGTAAGGAGCCTCTGGGACAACTTCACGCATACCAACATCAGAATTATGGGGGTGCCAGAAGAAGAGAGAGAGCAAGATACTAAAAACCTATTTGAAGAAATAATGACTGAAAACTTCCCCCACCTGGTAAAAGAAATAGACTTACAAGTCCAGGAAGCACAGAGAACCCCAAACAAAAGGAATCCAAAGAGGACCACATCAAAACACATCATAATTAAAATGCCAAGAGCAAAAGACAGAGAATATTAAAAGCAGCAAGAGAAAAACAGTTAGTTACCTACAAGGGAGCACCCATACGACTGTCAGCTGATTTCTCAACAGAAACTATGCAGGCCAGATGGGAGTGGCAAGAAATATTCAAAGTGATGAATAGCAAGAACCTACAACCAAGATTACTCTACCCAGCAAAGCTATCATTCAGAATTGAAGGGCAGATAAAGAGCTTCACAGATAAGAAAAAGCTAAAGGAGTTCATCACCACCAAACCATTATTATATGAAATGCTGAAAGGTATTCTTTAAGAAGAGGAAGAAGAAAGAGGTAAAGATAAAAATTATGAACAACAAATACATGTCTATCAACAAGTGAATCTAAAAATCAAGTGAATAAAAAAATCTGATGCACAGAATAAACTGGTGAATATAATAGAATCAGGGGCATAGAAAGGGAGTGGACTGACAATTCTCAGAGGGAAAGGGGCGTGGGGGGTGAGGGAAGAGACTGGACAAAAATTGTACACCTATGGATGAGGACAGTGGGGGGGGGGTAAGGACAGAGGGTGGGGTGGGAACCGGGTGGAGGGGCGCTATGGGGGAAAAAGAGGAACAATTGTAATAATCTGAACAATAAAGATTTATTAAATTTAAAAACAAGAATTGTTTTGCCAATTATAAAGACAAACTTCTCCAAAGGAGAATGAAATTTGGGTTTCTTAATTCAGCTTTTCTGAAGACTAATCCCAGCAACACCAGGGTGTCTTTGTAAGACTTCTTCCATGAAGATGTTTTTGTTGTAAGTTCCTGCATTTGGCTAAGTTGAAAAACCCCTATATTGTGTCCTATAGATTCTCTTCCTGTCAGAAAAAGGGCAGTCCACCTGTTTGAAAGGTATCCCAACTTAACAAATGACCTTGCCTTAGAAATCCTACCTAGAATTTCTTTTAGGTTCTTAGATGCTATGTTTTAACTAACTTATTTAGTTAACTTGAGCATTCAAAGGAGTGTTAGTACTTCACTTTTTATTTGGGTGTATGCCATAAAGCAACTAACATACTTCTGCACCTATATCAATTTTCCTGAGGGAAACAAACATTAAAACATTATTTAATTTTCAGATGCTGGCCTAAACCCAAATCCTATATAATAAAAGCCTAATATGCTAAGTGTCCGACCATTCATTCAAATGTTCGACCAGTCACTATGATGCACACTGACCACCAGGGGGAAGATGCTCTGACCTGTAAGTTAGCTTGCTGCTGGGGTCAGGCAGATTGGGACTGGGCAAGATGGGCCGGACACACCCTGGAGCCCTCCTGCGGTCCCTCCCCAGCCCCGATTGTGCACCAGTGGGGTCCCTCGGACTGGCCTGTGCCCTCTCACAATCCGGGACCCCTTGGTGGATGTCAGAGAGCTGGTTTCAGCCCGATCCCTGCAGGCCAGGCCGAGGGAACCCACCGGTGCAGGAATCTGTGCACCAGGCCTCTAGTACATTTATAAACAGTTAAACCCTTTTGACAGGTCAATGCCTCTGAGTTACTGAAAATCAGAACAACTTATATCTTTCAAATATGTATGCTTTGAAACTAGGAAAACAAGGAATATTTATTACTGGACTGTGCAGTTAATTGTCTTATGCAATAACTTATTAACTTAAATAAGACATTGTGATTTCTTGAGCACTGTCATTCTTTGAAAACAGTGACTGTGGGTGGGCTTAGCTAGGAAATGTAAGGTGTGGAATTTTTATTTGTGGAATTCAAGAACATTGCTCTTGACTAACCATATATAGGCTTTCTCCCCAAAATGTATACACACACTTTGAATAATTAAAAAGGCAGTGTTTATTTAAAAATTCATTTCATTTTCAAAACGGAGCTACCAGCTGTTAATGTGTGTATACATTTGTGAGGGGGGGGCACGATAATTCTCAATGACTAATGAGGCCAGTCTAAAAAACATTTTTCTATGAGTAATAGAACTTTACATGGAACTGTAAGCACTTTGTTAAGTTATTCTCTGCTTTGGGACTTTAAGCCTGGGTAGTTTTTAATTCATATGCTATAAAAAGATCTACAGCATCAAGCACATACTACTTCTGAGTCCAACAAGACAGCAGTGAGGCTGGTAGAGCTGATCTCATTTCTCAAAAGGCATTCAATTTTATGAACTAAGGAGACTAATCAGAAAACACATTAAACTAAGTGAAGGTTGTGCCTCATAAAGATGTTGAATGCTGTTGAAGGGAGGGTTAAGATGAATAGGAGGTTAAAGCAATCTGGCTCTGTATTCAGTTCAATGTTATCCTTTTCTTCTCGATTGGTAATTCCTTTTTAAGAGTGATTTCTTTTGAATCCTGCCCAGTTCTCTTGGTTCAGATGCATTATTTGTTATGTATATTAAATGGCATCACAGGACCTATTCTTGGAAGTCTTTATTAGGCCCTAAGTTTACTTGCCTATAAGGTCGTGTTTACATCTTGGACGATATCCATTCCTGTTTACTTTGGAGGCATTTCCTGCAGAGAGAACTTAGAAGTATCTGCTTTGTCTGGGCGCCCCAGTGCTCCACAGCGCTAATCTTGAGTGGTGCAGGGTTGGGTGGGGCATGAAATAGAAACTCTGGATGCCTTCACCCTCTGAACTTCTTCCATATAAAATACAGGATGTCAAGGTAAGCTTGAATTTCTGATAGCAAATAAATTCCGTTTGTTTGCTAATTCTGGCCACCCTATTATAGACCTTAGTCTCTTCATTTGCAAAATGCAGTTAATAATCCTACCTACCTCTTAGGCTTGCTCAAAACTTGGTGCATGTGTGTATATATTTTATTTTTGATAGCAATTCTTGTTAGGTAACCTGTCCAAGGTCATGCTCAACTATTAGAACTAGGGTTCTCATTCCAGAACCCCAGCCTCCATAGTACAAGATGATGTAAATAGCTAAGAACCCCAAGTAGCCAATAATAATGTGAACATTATATTAAAAATATAAATATCAACACAGTTGCCATATGTTAATTTTGTTGTTATTATTAAACCTCACCTGAGGATATTTTTCCATTGTTTTTTTTTTAGAGTCAATTGAAGGGAGGGGGAGGGACAGAGAGAGAGAAACATTGATGTGAGAGGGACACACCAATTGGTTACCTTCTGCAGGTGCCCTGACCTGGGCCAGGATCCATCCTGCAGCCGACGTATGTGCCCTTGATCAGAATTGAACCCGGGACCCTTCAGGCCACAGGCCGATGCTCTATCCACTGAGCCAAACCAGCCAGGGCGCCCTATGCCAATATTTTATTAATAAACGTTGGGAAGCTTACTATCCACATCAGTCCTATGTTTATTTTATGGCTGAAAATAAAATTCAGGGAGGTAGACATTTCTCATAGTTTTTCTAGTAAGTCTATTTTTAAGTCATTCAAACATATCACAGAAGATTTGAACTCTGGAACCTGTCACTGTTTTAAAGTGGACTCTAGAAAAGTTAGCAATGCATAAGCATGAAACCTAAGCATTAATTTCTCCTGCAATGCTCAACACCTGCCGAGTGCTTCACGGGGACCTCGTTCGAGGCTCTCCAGACTCGAGTCTGCAGCCTCAGCTCCTAGCACTTCTCAGTCATGAGCTCCATCCACCCTGGAGCCCTCGTCACCCTCCGCTCTGATGTCCTTTCCGTCCCAGCGTGTTTCTTGGTCTGGTCGTCCCCCCATCCTGGAAAGCACCCTCCCTGTCTCCCCATGGGAAGTCTTTATCTCCAACTCGAACACCCGGTTTTGTGACACAGCCTTTCTCTCCCCAGCTCCCTGGCCCTTCGGCTGATTTTCCTATTCCACACCTAGCGTGTTGCTTGCCTCCCAGTTGTATTTCACGGGTCTCCTTGACTAAAGTTTAGTTTCTTATGGTCAGGGGCTTCTTCCTCTTATTCTTTTCCACATATAACTTAGCGCCCCGAATAGCTTTTCCCAAAGTAACTCAGTAATAAATTATCTGTTGAAACAAGTTCAGCCCAGCAGCTCCGAGGAACGGTGTTCTGAAACGGGCAGTGTCGTTAGTGGAAATTTTGTGAATCCACTGGAAAAGGCTAATTGGCGCTGAGCTGTTCACAATCATTAGCCGTTACATTTCTACATTTAAAACATTTCCCCTGTTGTTTAAAAAAAAGATACATATTTATTTTAGAAAACTTGTAAAATAAAGACACACACAAAGGGGAAAAATAATTCCAAGGACGGTGGCTGCTGCTACTGCTCCTTTGTTTAAAATACAAAAATACCGTGTGTGTGTGTGTGTGTGTGTGTGTGTGTGTGTATATGTGTGTGTGTGTGTGTGTGTGTGTGTGTGTGTGTGTGTGTGTTTCTCAGAAATTCTCAACAGAGACAACATGGAAAGGTAGATGAAAACATGGGTGAACACAACTGGACTTGAACCCACCAAGCCCAGCACTTCATGATTGTGTGACCCTGGTCAGTCCCTTCATCTCTCTAAGACCCAGTTTCTCATTTGAAAAATAGGAATACTAATACTGTTTTTTCAAATTCCCACTTGGGTTTTTGAAAGATAAAATTATAAAACATTTGACAGTGTTTTGCACAGTTGCAAATAATATTTGCCTGGATTATTTATTTATTTATTTGCTTATTTATTGATTGGTTTTAGAGAGAAGGGAAAGGAGGGGGCGAGAAACAAAGATTTGTTCCACTTATTTATGCATTCATTGGTTGGTTCTTATATGTGCCCTGACTGGATCTAACCCCCAACCTTGGTATATCGGGACAATGCTCTAACCAACTGAGCTACCCAGCCAGGACCTATGTGCCTGTTTTTTTTATTAGTATGTTAAACTAAAGCAAAGATGAGTCTATGGATACCTGTAGTGATCAGACTGAATAGTTCAATCTGAACTAAGTAACAGTTCAAATTGAGTTTGTGCCTATCTCTATTACCTACATTACAGATAACTTCACGCAAGGGAAAAGAATGAACTTTTATTGAGCACCTACTACGTGCCAGGATCTCCGCTATTGGCTTTATGCTTGTCTTCCTGGAGCACCATATAATACACTTTTACACATGATAGAACCTGAAATTCAGGGAGCAAAGCCACTGGTATTCCATGGCTAAGACTAATGTGGGTCTCATTTCAAATCCCATGTTCTGTCTTTACCATAGGAAGAGATACCTTTTAGGGAAAGTATTTTTTATGGAGTCCCTCTTAACCTTATTATAGAAATGTCCAGTGATTAAAGGGCAGGATTTTGCTGGATACATGATTTTGATATACATTCTCTCTTGAAAGGTAAAAGAAGTTGTGATTATTTCATATTAGGGAAAGAGTAGACTAATTTTAAAGCCATTTTCAACCCCCGGAAGGGAACAAATGGTGACTATCGGCCAAGTAACTTGTGCTTGTAATTCGCCTCACCTTATCCTAAAATGTAACTCAGAGGCTTTCCTCGCACGGCTTCTCTACCCCTAAAGAGAGCCACTGAGAGCAGCTGTGGGGTGTCTTTCTGGATAGAAAGTTTGTATTGAACAAGGTAAATTTATCTTTCTAGGACTCTCTGGAGGTAGAAAACAAGGCTCCATCAAGGATGAGTTTCAAGTAAACATGAAGGAAAGAAACATCATCACAAATTCTGCTGGAGTGGTGAGTAAAATGATACAGTCGCACCGCAGATCCAAAATGATATTACCATACAAAGACACATGAGGGTGCTCTAACCAGCTGTTATAATAAGCGAATTAAACTGCTCAAATATTAGGGGGAAATTAAGGTCTTTTGTGAATGGCAGTGTTGAATTACGACTTATAGCACTGGCTAAACAGAATCATCTTAGAATAGATGTGTTTTAAATAAAATGTATTGGTCCCCCCACAATGTTAAAAAGTATAAGATATTCATATTAGACAATTGGGGAAATACAGAAAAGCACAAAGAAGAAATAAAACGGAACTAATGTTGCGGTCAGCCCTGGGTGGCTGGGGTGTGCTAGACCAGGCCCGCTGGAGATTTAACTCGGGAGGCCTGCCTTCAGCCCAGGCCCAGCCTGTTCTCATTTTGATTCCACAGACCTTCTGCCTGCACGAAGGGGGAGTCGGGAGTGGGGGTCTAACGACGGCAAGGAGAGAATTAGAGACGCATGTTTATCTCAATACATTCACTCTCGTTAAAGTTCATACTCACTGACATCATGCATCTCCTTGAAAAAGTCTGCCCACCCACCATTAATTAAAGCCACATTTTAAAAAGTCAGCGTGTGCACTTTTATTCCAATCAAAAGTAGCCTCCTCAGTTTTGCAGAGTAGGCAGGAGAATATCTGAGGCCTGACAGCTGTTCACCTCTGCACAGTGAGGAATCATGTGATTTACATTACAAGTCATGTTTATTCAGGGCCTACAAGATAATAGCTAAGATCTGCTGTCCTAAAGACCTGGAGCATTTGATAGCTAATGAACTATTTAGCATAATTAATATTTGTTTTGACGAGTCAACATGCTCTTGGATACAGTGTGTGACCTTTATCTGTAATCTAAGAGATCTAACGTTATTTCCTGCTTCAGTAATTAAGCAGCACACTCCTATCAAAGACACCACCCGTTATAAGTTATGCAGGCGGCATCAATGTCAAAACAAAGTCACTGTACATTGTCCTCTATCCAAACTATTGCACAAACAGTCATTACCAACAGTCGTAGGATTGCACAACCATAGCCTATATTTTTTGGCAGTAGTCACTATAAATTAATAAATTCATGAACATAAGGAATGTTGACTTTTAAAGTTCAAGAAAGGTACTATTTGTAAACAGTTCAGGTCACACTCATCTTATTCCTTGTACTAAGCAAGAGTTCTTTCCTTTCAACTCCTGTTAAATGACATTTGGTCTCTCTGTGAGCTTAATAAGAGAGTTTTCATCCAAACAGATCCGCTTTTTTTTTTTCCAATTCTTTTTTTATGTTAAAGACCACCCCCCCAGACCTTTCAATTGTATGCTGATCTTTCTTTATATATTAATATCAAGCACATTTTAATTTTATGTTGACAAATGACAAATTATGTTTATCTCTTCTCACTGGCAATCCCGATTATTCTCAGATGACCCTAACTGTTTTTCATGCAATTAGAATGACACGAGCTTTATTCACAATGGCAAAAAATGGAAACAGGACAATGGGAAAGTCAATTGTGGCTGATTCCTGGGAAGAGGCTGCAAATGTATGCCGGAAATGTATATCTTATCTAATCACACAAGTGTGGCTGTATCTGTGTGAAAATAAGTATTATAAATATATGAAAATAAATTTCCGAGCTACATACAAGATTAGTGTGCTTCCCACACTTTACGTATCTTATGCCTTGGTTAATCGGTTAAATATGTCATTACCCCAGCCAGTGGGTGCTTCTTACCAAAGGCACAATGGGCAGCATGCTGGTTCTCTAGTTATTCTGGTGATGCCACCATGCCGAAAGACGTGGCTTAGCGATGGATCCGAACACTGTCCTTTTAATGGCTTCATCCTAGGCCAGTGGTCGGCAAACCGCGACTCGCGAGCCACAGGCGGCTCTTTGGCCCCTTGAGTGTGGCTCTTCCACAAAATACCACGGCCTGGGTGAGTCTATTTTGAAGAAGTGGCATTAGAAGAAGTTTAAGGTTAAAAAATTTGGCTCTCAAAAGAAATTTCAATCGTTGTACTGTTGATATTTGGCTCTGTTGGCTAATGAGTTTGCCGACCACTGTCCTAGGCCACAAAACCCCTGGTCTAGCAGTGGAAAGCTGAGTTCCAGTCTTGAGTTTTCAACTGATTCTCCGTGTGACCTTGAGCACCTGAGGGCCTGTTTCCTCATCTAATAAATGGGAGGTAGAGTCAATACTGACCAGTGAGTTCATAGCCCAGGAGGTGAGTAAGGATAGAAGATAAGGGATAGAGTACCCCTTTGGGGCCATGTCCTCCCTCAGTCTACTTCTCCAGTAGCAGAAATCCCAAGGTACGTCTGGTTCTAAAAAGAGCATCCCTGACTCCAAAAGAAGCCAGTCAAGTTGCTTTCCTGGTGAGTTGCTTTCCTGACATGTTTGAGAGAAGATGTTCTGGGTCTTGATATCCTTTAACTGCAAGCATCCCAGGTCCCATTGGTATGTGGGATGAAGCACTAGCTGGCCTGACCCACAGATTCTACCTCCTGTCTAGAATGACAGTCTCCAGGGGGACCATAAAACACTTGACTCTACACAATGCCAAAAGCAATGGGTGGGCTCCTTCAGCTCAGCTGAGGGAAGAAAGGTGGAGCGCGGGCGAGGTATTCCAACCCAGTCTGTGGTATTCTTTTGTTTTTGTTTTTGTTCACCTTCACCCGAGAATATTTTTTCCATTGCTTTTTAGAGCCAGTAAAAAAGGGAGGGAGGGAGAGGGTGAAGAGAGAGAGAGAGAGAGAGAGAGAGAGAGAGAGAGAGAGAGAGACATCGATTGGTTGCCCAGGGATTAAACCTATAACCCAGGTATGTGCCCTTGACTGGGAATTGAACCCGAGACCCTTCGGTGCACAGGCTGATGCTCTAACCACTGAGCCACACTGGTCAGGGCCAGTCTGTGGTGCTCTTTAGAACAAACAGCTTGGGGCTGGGGGACCGTGGGGATGCATGGCTATGCATGGCTATGTGGCATTTTCTCATCTCTAGGAACGTGTAAGGTCAGCTCAGCTTAAGTGACGGTAAGGCCATGCCGCCTACACAGCGAGCAGCGCGCAGCCCTACCTTCCTGCCGGCTCTGTTGTTGTGCAGGTTCATCAGGGCTCTGGCGTCCTTGCCCTTCCGTTCCTTGGCATCCACGAACGCTCGGGCAAACTTGATCCCATAGTCAATGTTATCACTGCAGCCGCCCCAGTCGAAGGTGCCCTTGCTGTCCTTGGCACTTCCCTTCTTCTTTGGATCGCAGGAACAGGATTTTAACTCTCCTTGGCTACAGGCCCTGGTGATGGCAAATACAACTCCAGCTGAGGAGATGGCGTAAACAAAGGCAGATTCCCGACTACCTGAAACAAAAATGCGTTTCTTAAAAGTGGCCTGGAGGTGCTAGTCCTGAATGACTTTCAGATGAGGGCTGGTTCGTCCTTGCTCTGCCTCGGACACACTGCAACACTAGGCAGAAAGGGACTGGTCGTCTTGAAGGATTCTTTTCTAGAGCCAAGGCTCGCTCTTTAAAAGGAATCATCACCATCGAATATAAGCGGCTGTTCATTTAGACGCCTGTCTGGCCACTGTCCTGAAGGTAAACAGAGCAGAAAAGGAAGGACGGCGAAAGCCTGCCTTGCCCAGCTGCCGACTTCGCGTCAGCCTCACACACGTGCTTGCTTAACCCAGAGCCCTCCGCGTTCTAGACGAGAGGAGAGTAGCATTTTTGTTTTTTCATCTGTACATACAGTCCGAACTGTACAGTTCTTTCATTACATAATAGATCTGGGCTATTCCATGATACTACATGAATAAAACCTTGGAAAAAACCCACAACTGCCAAGCCTCTAGGCATTTCTGAGGGCACTTGTATACATTTGATATTTCAGACTGAAATTCCGAATTAAAAAAAAAAAAAGAATCTAGGGGCTGAGGTGGGGAGAGAATTCAAGGCCGTGACCAGCCCCCAGCGCTAACACTGGAGCGCGCTGGCGAGGCATCGACTTTGACCAGTAATTGGGAGATTGTTGAAGGCAATATGCAATATCCCAGTTACATACTACGTCTAACTATGACGGTGAACTTACTTTCTTCTGGAACACCTGCACTAATCGCTGGTATGGGGAAAAGACAGTGCAAAGCTTTCCTTCGGTTTTTCTGGAAGGAAACAAATTTACCGCCTATAATTAGACCTGGGCAAGAACCCTTTGGGGTGATTTCTTAGAATTGTTCTTTATTAGCACACAGCCTACTTTCACTTGCAGGCTGAAAGGTACATATTTCAGAGCAATAACTACATTAAATTATTTTAATAATCTGTAGTAACTCATAACACAGTGTTGTGGTACAGTGACAGATATAAGGCTCTTTAGGGTCTGTGTACACCTCATTTTTCAAGCGGAGCTGTATTTCATTGTTATTAGCACGCCTTTTTATTAATGGTTGCTGCAGCAAATATATTAACAATCAACATCCAGGCTGAACAGCCTCCTGCCAATGCAAGGCAGAAAACAGAGCCATTTGGCGATTCAGTATGTCAAGACGAGTGTGACTTTTTGAACCACACAGCTGGGAGAACAAACCACCTTTCCGCATCAGAGCCCTGCTTGGTTCTGTCTGTCATTCAGCGCTAAAATTTACTATATACATTATATAATGCCCTTTGCAATCTTTACTCTGCTAGTCTCATTATTAAAAATCAGGAAAACATATCTACACCATATTAAATGGCACTTACCTCAGCCCTCCAAAAATATCTGCCCCCAAACCTCTAGCCATCATAAAAAGAAACCAGTCATGCTCTGTGGTTAGGTAAAGTCAATTATATGAATATTTGCTATAGGTAGCAGGTGGTGGTCTCAAGAGGAAAATGCGATGGTCATGAGGGCTGTTTCAGAGTCCCAGGTTATAAGGATTACCGATTTTCTAAGTGGAATTGAGTTGTTTTATAAAAGATGGTGACTAACTGAGGCTAATGTGGTTTAATCCCAGGTTGTGGCTCTCAGATAAATGAGATTTTTATTATACCCATTTTACAGTTTAGGAAAATACCTTGCATTAGTTATGCCAAAACCACTGAGCTGCTAAAGCCTGGTTTTGGATTGGAGTTCAGTGTCCACATTTAGAGATATCACATGGAGGGGAAATTCCCAAGTGCTTAAGGTACTTAGCACTAGCCTTATTTTTTTACTGAGAACGGAGAGAAATTTTATGAGGTGGTCTTTTAGGAGGAAAATATGGACGATGTCAATGATAGAATGCCGGTGGCCAGACAGTATTTTGAAAGTAGTAGAGGAATAAATTGTCTAGGCAAAGCATTCATCCTGGCTTAAGGTACAATTGCATCGACCTGTTGGCTGAAAGAAAGAAATCACTTAAAATCTGCTGCCTTTCGGAAATAATTTCTAAAGCAAAAATACCTTTCACAATATTTGTCACTTATTATTCAAGCACATCACTAAATAGAGAGATGTTTATTTATTTAACTAAAAATGTAGCACAGGGACTGGTTTTTCATTTTACCTCCAGATGTTTTGGTATCGTGTTAGATGTGGCCTTAAGATGTTTTCAGTTAAGTGTCTTAGATGAATCACTAAAATGCTATGTGTGAAATAGTAGCACATTTCAAGAGTTGGCTTTCTAACAAAACAAATTTTGACCTTGGGGCTCTTCTTAGAAAAACGGATTCTTTTTAAAGCCATCATAATATGAAATAAAATCCAAATCTAAATAGTGATATTTAGACTTCCTGATGTGTTACTATTCGTTTCTCTAATTTCTGGGTTGAGATAAGTCAAACAATGTCCATACTAAGTGCACAGGCATAGTTTTTGTTTGCAGTCAGGGATTGTTACCTGGTAGAGCAGAACACTAGACGCTGGGCTTGTTGGAAAGTTATGGGTTCAACTCTTTTAAAATGCTGGCTTTAAAAAAATTTTTATTTTTATTTTTTGCATTTACAAGGATGAGACCTAATGACCTTTTTAAGGTTCATCCAAGAACTCTAGAGGTATATTCTTGCAGGGATATATGGGTGTAAGTTTCTCAGCCTGTGACTGGCGATAGTTTGTTGAGTGAGTGAAATGCAAATGTTACTAAAAATGGGTGTCTAACTCTAAGCTGGCTAAAGCAAAAGAGGCAAATGTTCTCCATTTCTCTATGACCCTGGGATGTGTTAGTAACCTTTATGTTCTTCCTATAAATGGCATCGCCCTTTGCCTTCCTAGTCATCTATAAGGACACATTTAGGTTTCCAAAGGAAGTTCTTCACAATTCTAAGATGTGCATTTCCCTCCAAGCAATTAATTATAAAAATTTTTGGAAGGCTTTACTGGAATTTCATGATGATTTCCAGGATAAACTACCTTAGGCCAAATTCAGCCCTCCCAGAATCAACGCAAAATCATCACTGACAGTCACAGGAGTTTACATAAATGTCCAGGAAGAAATCTGGCCTTCTATGAAGAATGGAAAGAAATTGTGTAGCTTGAGTGTTTTAAGTTTTGAGTACTTTGGCAAAGCATTCAAGCTTCATCTGAAAGAACTCTGAAGGAAACACAAGTTAGAATCTCTTATTTACTTGAGGCCTTAGACTAAGTCAAACTAGTTCCAACCTCTTCCTTCTCAGCACTCCACAGCTCTGAAGAAACAAACACTGTCAAGATTAAGTTAAAGTATTTTATGAATGAACTCCCAGCTTTGGCAGGCCTTGAGGATTAGTGCTCAAAATTAGGTCCTTTGATTTGTGACCTAAAGATTTTCTTCAATATAGAGACATCTTAATGGATTTTCATAGACAGAATTTAGAGGTGATCATTTTATAAATGAGAAGGACATTTAATTTGAAATAATTGGGAAATGGTTGTGAGCACTTTGAAAAGGAAAAACCCTGATGTATCTTAAACACCGAGAGCCTTACATAATTTGTCCGAAGGTATCTTGTGCTAAATATTTGCAAACTTTCTTTGACAAGTTCCGGCACTTTAATTGATTCACTGGCGAGCTAATCTAGGTGAAGTCTGAAAATTCCATGTTGCTGAAATTTACTATTAGCCTTTCAAAAATGTGCAATGTCATATCAAAACTCCAAAAGGAATGCAGAAGAATATAGTTCTTAAGCTAGAGAATAAAATTGCAGAATATGGCCATAAATTTACTTGAGGGATACACTGAGAGTGAGTGCACTACGCCCTGGGGGGATTTTAGAGACATTCAGTTATGCATTTGGCCTCATAAAACCCCGGGGCTGTGATGATTACAAGATAGAAACACCCTCTGTTAAGCATTACCAAGTGTACAGCCTGGATGATTTTCTTAGGGATGGGGGGTGGGGTGGGCAAAAACAAGTGTAAAGTTTCCTGTTTCTGGGGTTCACACAAAACTTTTGTGTTTTCAGTCAGATTTCCCAGTAGCAAATGGACTGTGCTATTTCTTGGAAAATGCTTATAACACCAGGTTAAGGAACAAATTCTTAAAAAAATAAAATGTGATTTTCAGTTAATTTTCTCTTTATACCAACTCCTGAGCTACTTTCCACATTCAGGACTTTAAAACGTTTTTTATGCAATTATATAATGTTGTGGGTTTTTAAAAATTTTTTTAATTGATTTCAGAGAGGTAGGGAGAGGGAATGAGAGATAGAAACATCATTGATGAGAGAGAATCATTGATCAGCTGCCTCATGCACACCCAACATTGAGGATCAAGCCTGCAACCCGGGCATGTGCCCTAGCCAGGAATCGAACCTTGATCTTCTGGTTCATAGGTGGATACTCAACCACTGAACCATACACGCCGGACAATTATATGATGTTCAATGCTCCTAAGTGAAAAAACACACACATACACACAAAACAAAAACAACCCAACTATGTATTCATGGTTCACACTCCTAACCCTCCATAAATACCCTTCTGCCTCAAGTGTACCTGGGAAATAATAGGTGTTCACTACAAGTTCATCCACTCATTCACTCAACCATTCAATGAATGAATGGTGTCTGCAACACACAGAGCATCAAGTGAGATGCAGAGAAGGCAGGCTAGTCCAACCTTAGAGAATTTACAGTCTACTGGGGGGAAAAAGTGTAATTTAGATATAGGGTGACCCAAAGCTGAATAGCTGAATGGGAGGTCAAAGGTGGTGAGCAGAGATTTGTCTCTGCTTTTTAACAACATTTACGCGTTATTGTAATAATAGCCATCTATGGCCAATAAAAGATTTGAGCACTCCATCCTCATCTTCTGCTCAAATCCTCTGGAAGGTGCAAGTAAAAAAGTCAAGAAGGCTCTGTGGCTGCTGCCTCCTTTCTCCCAGAGACAAAGTCTGAACCTGGAGGAACAGGAAGGGGCGAGATGATACTGTGGCAATAATCTGGTTATTAACAGGAAAGGAGTAAAGGGAAGACTAGATAATACAGGCATGCCATTTGTACAGCTTTGCTAATTTAACACTTTCCAAGTCTGTTCCCGACTGACTGGACAACAGCCGCATGCCCAGGACGGTCCCAGTGACGTGGGAAGGTGCCCACCTGTCTGTCAGTCACACCTGGGAACAAATTAGTGGCCAGAATAGGTGTGGCCACTGCAAGGGCTGGAACCCTGAATGTTTAAACTTCTGAACAAAGGAGCAAGCTCTCTTGGTTTTCACTCTCTTGGCTCTTCCGGACCCGGGCTCCCGGCTCTCCTGCTGCAGGGCTGTGCTCCCCTGTGCCCACGCGGCCCATGGCCACGTGGGACCCACACAATGGACTGATGGGCTTTAATCAGCCTGAACGCTGAGCTGGGCCCAGCTGCAGCATGCAACGGAGTTCTGGACCCCCAGCTGCCCCTCTCTCAGGGCTGGGCTAGGGACACGGGACATTGAAACCCGAGGGATGAAACTCCATGCAAACCAAGTCTTTTTCTACATCTCATTCTCCCAGGCGGGCTTCTGAAAAGTCTTATTTCAGTGGTACCCCAAGAACCTCACGCTCACTCGTGTCTGAGAAATCTGGTGCACTAATTCCTCCAGCAACAGATAGAGCCAAGAGTTATAAGACGTCAGCCTGGGGTCTACATTCTAATCTATGGCCAGCCTCCCACACAACTTTAGGCAAGTTCCTTGATTTCTTACGTCCTCATCTGTAAAACAGGGGCAACGCCCCCCAACAGGACAAGCTTCTGACTGAATAAAATGCCAGGAAAAGATGAGCAGGGGCTTCGAAGACCAAATAAAGGGGGGAGTGTGTGAGGGGAGCGCCCGAGGAGGGGCCCGGGGGCTGGAGACTTACTTCGGAGCAGGACCCTGCCGAAGAGGCTGTGGTCCCTGTCCAGGGTGTTGCAGTTCCAGCGGTGCTGGCGGAACTGGTGCTGGCACTCGGTTGTCCACTCTGCCACGCCCAGGCCGATGGCACGCATCACGTCCGGGTGTCGGTGGCACAGCTGCCGCTGGCGGCTCACCAGGCCCGGCACGTTGTCACACATCACCCTGGAGGCGCCGCCTGTGGCTCTCATGTACCTGGGAAGGGCCAGCACAGAGGTGAGCACACTGACACTGAGGCCCGAAGCCACGTTTCCTGGGAGACTGCGTTCAAAGCGCTGTTTCAAATATGAGTTCCTTATCCTTTCAGGGAGACTGGAAAGCAAAGGTTATTTAATTTTAGTTCCACGGAGAAGCAGCACAGCAGGCATGAGAAGAAACCTGGTGGAAGCCACCCCAAAGTGGAGCGATGCTGTCTTGGACGTGAATCCAGGGCCAGCAGATGACGCTCTGGGCGGTCAGGGAACAGCGTGAGCAGGGAGGGGCAGCATCCTTTGGGAAGAGCCTTCAAAGACTGTTCCCAAGAAGGCTCTGA
Source organism: Cnephaeus nilssonii (assembly GCF_951640355.1). Taxonomy (NCBI): domain Eukaryota; kingdom Metazoa; phylum Chordata; class Mammalia; order Chiroptera; family Vespertilionidae; genus Cnephaeus; species Cnephaeus nilssonii. Next base: position 71,404,943 of record NC_137083.1, on the reverse strand, counting down.
TCTCAATGATGAAATGTGTCTGGACTTGGCTTTGGGGGGAAGCCGACCTTTAAAGCTTCTCGCTCGCATTCATTTGACCCGAATGTTTAAGTATGTTAAGAAACTGTCTGTATCTGTCTAATCGACACCTGCTGGTATCTGATGTTACACTCTCCTCACAGACATGCCGTTCTTTCGGATCCTTTAAATATTTCCATTTTCTAGCTCTTCTTGGCCTTTATAGAGAACCTTTGGAAATAGTTCTTTCTATTGTTATTAAGGACACTAAATGTTTGGAAGAATCAAACAGTATTATAGCTCCATAAAGTACTTTTGAAAAGAAACTTTAACAAAAAAAATTACATCATCATCTCTGCCCAGATGTTCTCTATTAGTTGTGAAATGTTTAGAAAAGGTACCTTTTATATAACCAAAGCTGCCATAGGTGTCTTTTGAAGCCATCAAACAAGGAGAATGTCTTTTCTTGCATTTTCATTACTTTATATGATCATAAAATCGTTATGGCTGTGATTTCCAAAAAAAGCATATTTAAGTGACAGCCGAGAGACAAAGTGACAAAAAGACTGGGCAATAAATAATGCTTAACCATGGAAACAGAAGTATCATCTTATTGAAAAAATGGTCATTCTGATAAATCAACCTTTGATCCCGTGTCAGCAATGTCAAGGCTAAACGCCTTCCCATCCAAAGTGGCCGAAGGAGGACTTGAACCCCTCTTCCCATCAGTGCTCTGCCATGCTCCTTTGGAGAGCTCCCTGCCCTCTTCCTCTGGCCCAGACTCCTCACATTAGATTCCCCCAGGGAACAGGTCTTTCTGAATCAGTATTTTAGTATCTGCTGGGAAACTTCTAGGTGCAAGGACGCCAAAGAGCTCTCCATTCCCTCCTTTCAAGATCATTAGGGAGGAAGATGTACAAGCGTTTCTGGGTGGGTAGAAAAGCTCCCTTTGTAAGGGGGCTAAGACCTGTTCTGTTCGCTGTGCAAAATAAATAAATAAGTCGCCGATCAGCGTACAAAGGACAGCAGCCCAGCTCCTCCGGGGGCCCCGCCCCACCCCCAGCCCCGAGCTCTGGGGAGGCGGTAGTCTCTACCTGGAGGCAGCAGCGCGGCGTGCTTCCCACCCATGGGGAGAAGCACTAGGAATGTGGAAGGACGGGAAATAATGCAAAATCACACGCTCGCTCGGGGCTCCACAGCCCCTGCCTGCCTGCATGGCCCCTAGGTTTGTCTAGAGTTTTTTGGGGGGTATGGGAGAGTGGCGGGGGGGCAATTGTAGTTTTCAGAGTCAACACACACACACACACACACACACACACACACACACACACACAGGTCTCTTAATGGGATAAGAAATTGGCTGATTTTGCTGTCGTTCAGCTGGATCCAAATAACCCAAATATCAGAATCAGAGCTCTCATTTGAGGGGGTTGTGGGTTCTTTTTTCTTTCTTTCTTTCTTTTTTTTTTTTTTAGTTGTCAAAGTTGGAATGGTCTTCAGAGGAAAAGCCAGGGGCTGGGGGGATCAGGGCACTGGGAGAGGGCAGCAGCCAGGGTTGCGCCTGGAACCCGCGGAGAACCGCCGCGGGGAGAGGGTTTCCCTGGCCAGCGCGGTCCCCGTTCCCAGACGGAAAACCCGCCTCCCTCCCGGGCCGGTCTGCGTGGACTTACCACCATGAAGAGCTGACCTCCGGCCTGAGCCAGGTCAAGAGCAGAGGGAGCCAGAGCCAGATTCCACCGAGAGGGCCGTTCATATTAACCCCCTTGCGTCCGCATCAGGTCAGACTCCGTGTGCGGGCGCCATGCGTGCCCCGAGCAGAGGCGCTCAGCCCCGGGAGCGCCTGGTCCCCGCCGCCCGCGCCGCGCCGCGCCCCGGCCCCCCGCCCGCTCGGTCCGCAGCGGCCACTGAGTGGCGAGACTCGCTGATAAAGTTTCCAACGACGAGCCGGGGAGCGATAAAGGCCAAGCCGGCCGCCTCGCCCACAGCCCAATTCCCCAGGCGCCCAGCGCCGCGGCCCAGAGCTCTGCGCACCTCCCGCGCCCAGTCCGCTCGCTCCCCACCCGCCCGGGCGAAGCCGCGGGAGGGGGCGCTGCGCTGGCGCCGGCGGGGAGGGGCGCGGGGTTTATCCAACAGACGAGGCAGTGATGGCCAGAGATGTCTGTGGGCGAGCTGGGGCGGGGCGGGAGGAGCACCTCCGTGCGGCCTCGGGCTCCCGCGGAGGCAGGTAGCTTTCGGGAAGCTCCCAGCCAGAGAGCCTCCGAGGGCTCCCGCCGCGCGCGTGGCCAGGGTGGGCGAGGCGCCCCTCCGGCGGATCCAAGCCCCGGAGCGGGCGACGTGGGGAGTCGAGGGAGGGGACACGGAGATAACTGTGCGCAGGGCGCAGGGACCGGAGGCGATGTTCCCTCCACTTGTAAACGTGGAGTCTGTGCCGGGCAGGGATGGGGAGGGGGGGGGTCGGGCCTCAGGGAGAGGGAGGCGTGCGGCCCGGATGGCTGGAGCTGGGCTTATATACGGAGCGCGCAGGGAGGGGGCCCGCGAAGGTCCGTGACCCTCCCGACCTCCCTGAGCGTCCTCGGCCCAAGCGTCCGTCCGGGGAAGACGCGGTGTGGACGCCGCACACCCGGCTCTGCCCAGCTCTGCCCGGCGCCGCGGGAGCGCCAAGGTCCCGGGGGAGGGACCGGGCAGCGAGGACCCCCGGGCAGCGCCTCCGCCGCCCTGGCGCTCAGCCGGGGAGTTTGCGGGGTGAGGGGGCCTTCTCGGTCCTGCATTTGTGCCCCCGCAGAGCCGAGCGAGAGGCACGGGCTGCGGGTGGAGCATCTTGAGCAGCAATTGGCTCGCAGCCCCGCCGTTTATCACCGGAAAGGAAGACCGGGAACTCGGGCGTCGGTGAACGGCTCCAAAGCTCTTTCCCGGGGCGGGACCCCGCCGCCGCCCGCCCGCCCGCCCGCGGGGAGTGTGCCTGGGGGAACCCGGAATTTGGGGAGGGGGGAGCCCGCGGGGGGGAGCGCCACATTGTTCGCCAGGCGCGGAGGGGTGGCCCTCCGGATGGGGAGAGCCGGCTCTCCCCCCACCCGGTCCCCGGCCGGAGCGGCAGTCCCGCCGGGAGGCAGCGCGGTGAGGGGCTGGAAGGAGCGCGGCTCGGAAACGCCAAAAACCTGAAAGATGCTGTCATCGCCACCCCGTTCCCCCCGCCGGGCCCTGGCAGGTCCGGCCCCTCCCAGGCTGACCCAGATACATCCCGGTTTGGGTCCGGAAAGGGAGGGGAGGGAAACCAGCCCCGCGCCACCCACGACTCGGGAAGAGCAGGGCTCGGAGCCAGGCCGCGCCGCCGTATCGCGGGCCGTGACCCCGGCAAGTTCGGGTCGGTCCGCGCAGGTCGCGAGGGCGGGGCCGGGGCGCTTCTTCCCCAGCGCGCGGGAGGGGACCAGGGAGGTGATGTGCTAGGCACCCAGCAGCAACCAATATGGGCATGCACCTCTATGCTCAGGATCACAAGCATGTTCCTGGGTGAAGCAGAAGAATAAGCTACAATTTAATTCCACCCACCCTTGCTCACAGTCTCTCACAGGGAAATCCAGACATTGTAGAAGAGATGGGTGGCCCCAGAGGAACCATAAGAGGCCAACATGCCACTTCCCAGTGAAGAATGCAGGGGTGTGGGTGTGGATGTGGGGAGATGTAGGCAGCTGTATGTTTCGCTCATGGACAAGGAGACCTGAAGCTACCTAAAAAGCTCCTCAGCCCACCTCAGCATATGGTGTCCTGGCAGCTCAGGGGAGTTGGACACCTGGAGTGTGACCATCAGCTCCGAGGCCCTGCCTCTCCGCCCAGGGGAGTTGTCCATTGGCCAGGAGATCTGCCCTTCAGTTGTTAGTGAGGCCAATGGAATGGCCTAAACCTGAACCAGACCTCCTGGAAGAAGAATGGACCATTCCCCCAAACTAATGAAATCCAGCCCAAAGGCCTTCACCCTGGGGCAGGAGGAGAAGTAACAGGCGACTTGAAGAGAGGGAGTAAGGCTTGGTGAGAGGCAAAGGGGGGAACATTTCAGTTAATGAGAAGCTAAATCCAGATGTGAGAAAAGGCCCACACAGACACCCCCTCCTGACCTGTCCAGAGGCGGTCTCGGCCAGAGGACTTGTCTCTGCCAGACCTGTGATTCCATTTCCCTCCCATTCTCCACCCCTTTTCACTTACGACCCATTATTAGCTCCATACAACTTCTTTTCCTGCCCCACAGGCCCGACTTTCCCCTCTCATCTGTACCTGTTCTCTTGATGAACTGTTCACATTGAAGATAGGAGATACTTTGAAGATATTAGAACTTTGGAAATGCTCACGAAAATTAGGAGGAAAGAGGGTGATTGCAAACCTCAGTTCTCTTGCAATAAGAACTGCCATCCCAAAGAAGAGCTAATAATGAAGTAAATTGCACATGACTTCAGCCTTGCTATAGCAGATGATGAGGTAAGGAAAGACAGGGTTAAGAGTGCCTTTAGATCGATGAATTTCATGTCTGATTTTTTTGGTTTGTTTTTTCAATGAGAAATATCAGAATTGACTGTGAAACTCATTCACAGTATACAGAACCTGATTCTTTTTCTGAAGATTAATGTTAGTTTGCTTGTAACTTCAGTATAGCATTGTAGCCAAATGACTCAGTCTATTTTCTTAGTTAGATCCATTGTTTGTCTAATCTCCCAGGGCGGAGAGAGAGAACTAATTTACTACCAAACCATCTCCACCCTTTAAAAATGGATAGTCGCTTCTAGAACCAAATAGTGATTTGTCTTTCAGTCTGAACTGCCTTCTTCTTAAGGCAGTGTCTCCTAATTTTTAGCTACTCACCAACCAATGATTCAAAGTTCAAGTATCTCCAACTTAGCTTCAGTGACCTTTGTGTATTTACAGGACAGGTCAAGGATGGGAAAAAAAGAAATGTGTACTTTTTGTACTTTCGTCTAAGAGTATCAGATACATAACAATATAGGTTAAGTTTGAAATTTGAAATTTGTCTGCAATGCCCTTAAAACATTGTTCCTGCTGGTTTGGCTCCGTGAATAGAGGGTCCGTCTGCGGACTGAAGGGTCCCGGGTATGGTTCTGGTCAAGGGCAAATACCTCATACCTCAGTTGCAGGCTCAATCCCGGGCTCTGGTCAGGCATGTGTGGGAGGCAACCAATCAATGTGTGTCTCTCACATCGATGTTTCTCTCTCTCTCTCTGTCTCTCCCCCTCGCTTCCCCCCCTTTCTCTCAAAATCAATGGGAAAATATCCCTGGGTGAGGATTAACAAAAAAAAACAAAAACATTGCTCCCTTTCCCCTTTAGTCACTCCTGAAATTTAATTAAGCACTCTTACCTATTCTTTGTCAGAAATTGCTTTTAGGAAAAGTTCTATTATCGGTGATTTAAATCTCAGTGTGCATTTAAATTAATGTGCACCAAAAAGTACTCCCAACATGATTTATTCCCCTAGTAAAATAACCTCTAAGACTGGACAAAACTAGAGGAGGCAAATTTTTTCAGGGATCGGTAGGAAACACAGCTGTGATCCTCGAGAGAAGGGAACCACATGAAGTGTGTTCCACAACTTTCTCATAATTGCCCTGGTTTTTCTGCGGAAGGGTACTTTTCCTGGGCTGCAAGAAGCGGAATCCAAGCAGAGCAACAGACTCAGTTAAGGAGGAAGAGATTAGAGTTTTGCACTGTTGAAGTGGCTGAAGTTAGCAGGGTAACATATCTGAAAATAGGTAGCTGTGAAAAGGGAAGTTCCACAGTCTACATGGAGATTCACCACGGGTCCTTGGACAAGAGCTGGACTGAATCCTATATAGCAAAGATCAAATATGCTAATTAGACCGAACAGCAGAACAACCGTCCGGACGACCTTCCGGATGAAGCCGGGGCTGCGAGGGCCAAGCCCCGTGCACGAATTTCGTGCATCGGGCCTCTAGTATAGATCTAACAAGACTCTGCAAGGTCTAGCACAGATTGCCTGCTGCATGGCATGCGGTGTTGAGAGATATTGGAGTTCCAGCTTAGCAGGGTCGGGAGGCCCCATTGTGCACTTCAGACATTCAACTGAGATGCTAGAAAGACCATCCCTCTAAAGTAAGGGTCATGACTTTGTGTAAAAACAGACAGGCCAAGGGGAATTTACAAGAATAAAACCAACGTCCATTAAGTTAAGATGACCTGTATCGTTTATAATCTCAAGCACACAATAAGAAATTAATAGGCAGGTGAAAAACCTGAAAAACGTGACCCATACTCAAGAGCAGGCAGTCAAAAGAAACTGACTCTGAGGTGACCCAGATGTAGGAACTGTCAGGAAGGCAACTTTAAAATAGCTCTTATACTGTATATTGAACATATAACTATGTTCAGGTACTTAAAGGAAAATATAGTCACAGTGAACAAATACATGGAGAGTCTCAATAGGGAAATAGAAGCCATAAGAAACAAAGACAAGGAGAAAATATTAGAGCTGCACAAAAAGACACAAGCAGGAACTACTGAAATCAGGAGACAGTAGAATAACATCTTTCAAAGGGGATGCTGCTGAACTGGAATTCTATAATCATTGTAAAGCTCCTTCAAAAATGAAGGAAAAATAAAGATGCCTTCAAACAAAAGCTAAGAAAATAAATATTAAGTCAGTTCTTTAGGTTGAAAGAAAATTATACCAAATGGTCTTATGGAATCACAGGGAGGAGTGAGCACCGGGGAGGGTAACTTTGAAGGAAAATGTAAAATAATATTGACTGTTAAAACAATGGTGGTTGTATCTTGTGAGATTTAAATCCTATAGGAGGAAAACATATGGCATCACGAGTACAAAAACAGGAGGGGACTCTGATTCCAGATAAGATGACTGAAGTACACTATACCCTGTCTCTCCCTCTGAATGTGCCCGTGCAACTCGGAAAGAATGCACGGAAAAGCTATTTGAGGATTCTGAAAAGTAAATGGTAGCAGGTGGTTTGAGGAAGACCAGGAATTTAAATATCACCAAATGATGATGAGTTTCTTATTTGTGTATCTCCTCTGATATTCTGAAACCTAGGCCCAAGGCAGCCAAATCCTCAAAGTGGAAACCTTAATATACCGGCAGACCAACAGGAGAAGTCTCCAGAGAAGCCAACTAGTTTTTATTCAAGGAGCACAAAAAGCACCCTTAACATCCTCAGAGTGGAAGAAATCCCCTTGCTTCTGCCCCCTCCATTTAGCTCAGACCTCAGTCCCCTGGGAATTCCTGTGTAGATGTTGGCAGTAGTGACTGTGGCAGCAGTGAGAGCCCACATGTGCCTAAAACTTCAAAAGATGAGAAAATTCCTCTCTAAACAGAGGAACTGAGGTCCCAAGAAGGTGGAACAAAATTCCCTGGCTTACTTTCTTTTTCTCCGCTGCTATGTGCTCCAGAGATGGGTGCAGTCACAGGAAGCGTATGGCAGAGTGAGATAACTAAAACCACAGGTTCTGACCAAAGGACCAAAAAGGGGAGTCCTTGAGAACCAGAAAGTCTTTGGGAAGTAGTGAAAAAGCCAGAGCTGGGGAAGTAATTCCATAAAGTCACATGTGAGCTGCTGTTCATACCCCCTGTGCACATGTTGATCATACTAAGGACTTTGAGGATAGAACTATGGGATAGACCACCTCCCAGGTCCCAGACACATGTGAGGCAGGCATGAATACCATTGCAAAGGCTATGAAAATGGAAAAAAAACCTCAGAACAAGGACCCACAGAAAGCTGGTCAGAATTCTTGGCCTGACTGGGCTGATTATATGCTAAACTAAGAATAGCAACATTCTCCCTAGGATTGAAACAAAACTCAGAGTCTCTTAACATTCTACTCAAAATGTCCAGGATAGAACAAAATTATCTGGCATACAGAGAAGCAAGAAATTCCAACTCAAATAGAAATATAATCTATGGACACTAATTCTTAGATGATACAGATGTTGAAATGATCAAAGATTTTTAAAGTAGCTGTTTTTCAAATGATCCAAGAAATAAGGGTAAATACTTTTGAAATAAGTGGACAATAGAAAATATCAGCAAGTAAACATAAAATAGGTAAGGAACCACATAGAAGTTTGAGAACTGAAAAAAGTACTCATCTTTCACTGTGAGATGGGGAATATCTATCTCACTGGATAAGGCCAACATCAAAGTGGAGATGACAGAGGAAAGTGTGAGTGAACTTGAAGATAGGTCAATAGAAATTACCAGTCCTAACAAGAGAAGGGAAAAAAAAAAAGATTAAAAAGAAATGATCAAAGCTTTAGAAATCTCTGGAACAATTATATAAGGCATAACATTGTCTTGTGAAATCCTATAAAGATAAACCGTCCATTGCAACAAAAAATACTTGCAGAAATAATGACTAAAATATGGTGATAGCTTTCTACATTCCACTTGAAGTTATAAAATGTTGGTTCTAATCTTTGTAATCTTTAGGTTAATCACTAAAGAAATAATATAACAAATAAGTTTTTCAATGATCTGTTGCTGTATAATAAACCACCCCCAAAATAATGGCTTTTTATACATTGAGAAATAACCAGCATGTGACACTGTATTTGTTTTAGGTGTACTGATACAGGTGTACCTGGAGGTATTGCGAGTTTGGTTCTAGACCACTGTGCTACAATAAAGCAAATATGACAACAAAGCAAATCCAGTGAATTCTTTTAGTTTCCCAGTGATACAAAAGCTATGTTACATTCTACTGCAGTCACCTAAGTGTGCAATAGCATTATGTCTAAAAAAATGTGCATACCTTAATTAAAACACTTTATTGCTAAAAATGCTAACCATCATCTGAGCTTTAATTGATAAAATCTTTTTGCTGGTGGAGGGTCTCACCTCTATGTTGATGGTTGCTGACTGATCAGAGTGGTGATTGCTGAAAGTTAGGGTGACTGTGGCAATTTCTTAAAATGAGACAACAATGAAGTTTGCCTCGTTGACTGACTCTTCCTTTTATAAACGATTTCCGTGTATCACACAATGTTGTTTGATAGCATTTTCCCCAAAGAACTTCTTTCAAAATTGGAGTCAATGCTCTCAACCTCTGCCACTGCTTTATCAACTAAGTTAATGTAATATTCTATTTTATTGTTATTTCAACAATTTTCACAGCGTCTTTAACAGTAGATTCTATCTCAACACACCACTTTCTTTGCTCATCTGTAAGAGCAACTAATCTGTTCAAGTTTTATCCTGAAATTGTGGCTATTGAGTCACATCTTCAGGCTCCCTTTATAATTCTTGTTCTGCTGATATTTTCACCAAAACTGCAGTTCCTTCCTCCACCGAAATCTTAAATCCCTTGAAGTTATCCATGAAGGTTGGGATTAACTTCTTCGGAACTCCTGCTAATGTTGATATTTGACCTCTTCCCATGAATCACAAATGTTCTTAATGACATCTAGAATCGTGACTCCTTTCCAGAAGGTTTTCAGTTTTCTCAGTGCAAGATTACCAAAAACTTGAACTTCATAAAAATGCAATACCCGTGGTCCAGCCAGCATGGCTCAGTGGTTGAGCATCACCTATGGATCAGGAGGTCAATGGTTCGATTCCTGGTCAGGGCACATGCAATGCGAGCTCATTCCCAGTAGGGGGCGTATGGAAGGCAGCCAGTCCATAATTCTCTTTCATCATTGATGTTTCTCTCTCTACCTCTCCCTTACTCTCTGAAATCAATAAACACACACACACACACACACACACACACACACACACACACACACACAAAGAATATCTGTGAAGTGCAATAAAGTTAATCATAATAAAGCAAAGTATGCTGTAATGATCTGATATATGTATATATTGTGATATGGATTACTACAATTTAGTTAACATCCATCACCACACATAGTTACAATTTTTAAAAAAACCTTTAAGATTTACTATATTAGCAACTTTAAAATATTCAATGCCGTATGCTTAACTATAGTCATCAAGTTATACATTATATCCCCAGGACTTATTTGTTTTATAACTGGAAGTTTGTACCTTTTGACCACCTTCATCCATTTCCTCCACTCCACAGCCCCACCACTGGCAACCACCAATTTGTTCTATCTATGAGTTGTTGTTTTTTAAGATTCCACATGTAATGCTCATACAGTATTTATCTTTCTTTGCATGTCTTATTTCACTTAACATAATACCCTCAAGGTCCATCCATGTTGTCTCAAAGACAGGATTTCCTTTTTTCTGGCTGAATAATATTCCTGTTTGTGATATTTTCTTTCTCCATTCATCCTGTTCCTGATCTTAGAGGAAAAGCTTCCAGCTTTTCACCACTAAGTATGATGTTAGCTGTGAGCTTGTCATATATGGCCTTTATTATGTTGAGGTACATTCCCTCTATACCCATTTTGCTGAGGATTCTTATCAGGAGTAGATATTGAATTTTGTTAAGTGCTTTTTCTGTTTCTATCTAAATGATTGTATAATTTTTATCCTTCATTTTATTATGTGGTGTATCACATTGTGTGATTTGAGCTTGTTGAATCATCCTTTCATCCTTGGAATAAATCCCACTAGATCATGGTGTAAGATTCTTTTCATGTACTGTTGAATTCTATTAATATTTTGTTGAGGGTGTTTGCATCTGTGTTCATCAGAGATATTGCCCTATCATTTCTTTTCTTGTCTTGTCCTTGTCTAGTTTTGGTATCAGAGTAATGCTGGCCTTATAAAATGAGTTTAGAAGTCTTCCCTCCTCTTCCGTTTTTTGAAGAGTTTTTGAGAGGATTGGTATTAACTCTCCTTTAAATTCACCAGTGAAGCCAGATGGTCCTGACTTTTGTTTTGATTACTGATTTAATCTCCTTCCTAGTAGTAGGTTGGTTAAGATTTTCTATTTCTTTATGATTCAGTCTTAAGTAGGCAGTATGCTTCTACAAATTTATCCCATCCTTATACATTGCCCAATTTGTTGGCATATAATTGTTATTGTCATCTCTTATAGTCCTTTCTTTGTATTTCTGTGATATCAGTTATAACATCTCCTCTTTCATTTCTGATTTTGAGTCCTCTTTTTTTTCTTGGTGAGCCTAGGTAAAGGTTTGTCAATTTTGTTTATCATTTCAAAGAACCAGCTCTTAGTTTCATTGCTCTTTTCTAGTGCTTCATTTATCACTTATTTCCACTCTGATCTTTGTTATTTTTCTAATTCCTTGAGGTGTAAGGTCAGATTGGGGACATACTTTGTATGATTTCATTTCTTTTAATCTATTGAGGTTTATTTCATTGCCCAGCATATTATCTATCTTAGTGAATGTTTCATGTTCACTTGGGGGGAAAAAAAGGCCATAAACAGGTGCTCAATTTCACTAGTTATTAGAGAAGTACAAAATAAAGTGAAAACAATTCTATTGAGCCCATCAGATAAGAGAATGTATGTCAGTTCCTATAAGCATTGGTATGGCTGTGGGGTAGTGAACACTTGTGTGTTGTTGATGGGTCTGTAAATTCATATAGGCTCATTAAAGAGCAGGGTAGCAGTGATGCAGTCAGACTGTCACCCAGGAGAAAATGGCAGGATAATTCGAGGTTTGCTTTACAAAGAGACTATTTTTGAAGGTTTGGGAAAAGGAGCTATTTACCCAACCCCCAACCAACTGCAAGGGACATGGGGAGGGAGTGAAGGCTGGGATCCAAAAGAAATGAATCTTGTAGGGGTTGTCTTGAGAGGAGACGTGTCCTTCAATTGAGGGACACAGATACCAATCTTTCAGAGTGGAGCCAGGTGAATACCTGGACCTCACTCTCCCTCAGGTATTCTGCCGGGGTTCCCTATTGGATACATCCTAACAGGAGCTGAAGGATCCATTAATGTAGTTCATAGTTTCACCTTCCCAGGGAGCGGTTGGGTGGAGAGAGGATCTTGGGGGAGACAAACAGAAATATCTCACAACATCAACAGTTAATGAATTAGAAAACGCTTGTGCTCTATAACTAGCTATTCCACTGCTAAATCTACTCAAGAAACTTTGTCACCTGCACAGGAGGACAAATTTACAAGTATGTATAGTGCAATATTATTGGGAAGAAAAAGTCAGAAATGACTCAAAATTCTATCAGTGTGAGAACAGGTAGATAAAATTGTGGGATGGGCATATGATGGACTATGACAGATTAGTTAAAACAAATTAATTATATCTTTACTTCTTAACATGACTGCATCTGAAAATAGTATTGATGAAAGAGCAAATTGCAAAGTAAGGCAATATAAGTATAACTCTGTATTAGTTGGGAATACCTTTGTCATCATAAACAGAAAACCCATCCATAGTGGTTTAAGTGAAATGGGGTTCATTTTTCTCACATGGTCGAGTCAGGCCACCCGGAGCTGGTGCAGCTGCCCCGGATGTGTACCTGCAGGGCCCTTGGACTTCTTCGTGCAAGGCTGCTCCATCTTACGGCTTCCAGGTATTTGGTAGCAGCCCCCTTTCTGTGCTTAAAATTGAACGACTTCAGGCTATTTAGCAATTCCGTTAACCCTGACTTTCCATCCATGTCTGTAGTATTGTTCTAGTATACATGAAGTAGATAAATATTTTTGTGTGCTTTAAAATTCTTTATTGTTGAAAGTATTACATTCATCCCCCTTTCTCCTCCCACCCCCATTGACCCCTTCTAACCTGTCCCCTCCCCCCTCCCTCCCTTCACTATCCTATTGTCTGCATCCATGGATTATGAATACAAGTTGTTTGGTTAATCTCTTCCCACTTACCCACCCACCCACCCACCCCCGCCTTCCCTCTGAGATTCAACAATCTGTCCCATGCTTCTATGGCTCTATTTTGCTCATCAGTTTATTTTGTTCATTAGATTCCACATATGAGTGAGATTGTGTGATAATTTGTCTTTCTCTGACTGGCTTATTTCACTTAGCAAAATACTCTCTAGATTCCTCCATGCTGTCTCAAAGGGTAAGAGATCCTACTTTCTGACAGGTGCATAGTATTCCATTGTGTAAATGCACCACAGCTTTTTTATTCTCTCATCTGCTGATGGGCACTTGAGATGTTTCCAGATCTTAGCTATTGTAAATTGTACTGCTATAAACATAGGGGTGCATATATTCTTTCTGATTGGTGTTTCTGGTTTCTTGGGATATAATCCTAGAAGTGGGATCACTGGGTAAAATGGCAGTTCCATATTTAATTTTTTGAGGAAACTCCATACTGTTTTCTATAATGGCTGCATCAGGCTGCATTACCAACAGCAGTGCACTAGGGTTCCCTTTTCTCCACATCCTCACCAGCACTTGTCAGTTGTTGATTTATTGATGGTAGCCATTCTGACAGGTATGAGGTGATACCTCATTTTCGTTTCAATTTGCATTTCTCTGATGATTAGTGACTTTGAGCATTTTTTCATATGCCTCTTGGTCTTCTGTATGTCCACTTTGGAGAAGTGTCCATTTAGGTCCTTTACCCACTTTTTAATTGAATTGTTTGTCTTCATTTTGTTAAGTTGTATGAGTTCCTTATATATTTTGGACTAGAGGCCTGGTACATGAATTCGTGCACGGGTGGGGTCCCTCTGGGTGGCCTGTGGAGATCAGGCCCCAGCTCATGCCCCCAGGCTCGCAGCCCCAGCTCACACCTCCAGCCTCGCAGCCCCGCCTGACATCCCGCCTTGGCCTGGTGCCACCCCCTCACCTGCTCCACCATCCCACCTGCAGGGCAATCTGTCAGGCCCGGGTCCCCGCCCAGCTCTCTCAGTGCCTGGGAGCTGGGTGGCAGCTCCCCCCCTCCCCGCCACTGCCACTTGTCGCTGTCTGCAGGGCAATTGTTTGGGGCGACCGGTCCCCCGCTTGCACCTGCCTTGGCTGTACCGCCTGCTCACCTGCTCCACCATCCCACCTCAGTTCTGCTCTTGTCAGGGCCCATTGGGACCCGCAGCAACTCCTCTGCCACCTGCTGCCAACACTGTGTCCCAACGCCCCCCATGTTCTGTGACGCCCCCTGGTGGTCAGCGCATGTCACAGCAAGCGGTTGAAATCCCAGTCTCCTATTTGAACTCCCAGTCGAAAGACTGCCCAAGGGGACAATTTGCATAATATGCTTTTATTATATAGGATAGTTACCCTTTATCAGATGTATCATTGCCAAATATGTTCTCCCATACAGTGGGCTTCCTTTTTATTTTGTTAATGATTTCTTTTACTGTTCAGAAGTTTTTTATTTTGCTGTATTCCTATTTGTTTATTTTCTCCTTAGTTTTCTTTGCCCTAGGACAGTGGTCGGCAAACCGCGGCTCGCAAGCCACTTGCGGCTCTTTGGCCCCTTGAGTGTGGCTCTTCCACAAAATACCACGGTCTGGGCGAGTCTATTTTGAAGAAGTGGCATTAGAAGAAGTTTAAAAAATTTGGCTCTCAAAAGAAATTTCAATCGTTGTACTGTTGATATTTGGCTCTGTTGACTAATGAGTTTGCCGACCACTGCCCTAGGAGATGTATCCACAAATATTTTGCTATGAGAGATGTCTGAGATTTTGCTGCCTATGGTTTCTTCTGGGATTTTTATGGTCTCATGACTTACATTTAAGTCTTTTTAACCATTTTGAGTTTATTCTTGTGTCTGGTATAAGTTAGTGGTCTAGTGTCATTTTTTTTTTTTCAATTTTCCCAATTTTATGCTCTTGCCTCCTTTGTCCAATATTAATTTGCTCCTTTCTGCAGGCTGATGTTATTCTCAGTCTCTTAATGGGCCTCAGAAACTCCACAGGTTGGGGCAATTGCTACCCTCCTCCTCCTCCCCCCCCCCAGGCAAAAGCTGCCTGGATGGTAAAGGTCTGCCAGAGAAATGTCCTCTGCAAGGTCAGGGAATGACTCAGCACAAGAAACTGGGGGTTTCTGCCTTTTAAGCTCTAACCCCAGAGTCCCCAACCCTGGCTTCTGCTCACACAGCTCCAATCCACTCTGCCTTCCCTCTGCCAGAGCCCAAGGTGAGTGGTTGCACACAAAATTTTGTGCAATGGCCCTTTAAGAAGGTGCCTGCATTTCCAGCTGTCTCTCCCTGGTAGACAGCAATCCTGCTGCTTTGTACAACCAGATGTTATGTGGGCACCTTTCTCAGTTCTGGTGCTCTGGGCTGGGAGACCCTACTTGGGGTTTAGTCCCCAGAGTTCTCAGTGGGAACCCCCGACAGCTGAGATATCCCTCCGGAACTTCAGTTGCTGTCTGGAGCCTGGCCAGCCCTTTCACGCCTCTGCCCTTCCTACCAGTCTCTATGCAGTCTCTTCTTTCCATCCTTGGTTATCAGGGTTCTCTCCAGCTCGTCTTCAGTTGATTATTCAGGGTAGATTTTCTGTATTTTAGTTGTAATTCCAGTTTAGACCTGGGAGCATGTCAGTATAGCTTATACTTACTCTGCCACCATTTTGGAATCTAGATAAATATTTTTAAACTACTTTTAATGAATAAAAAGCTTAGAAAATGTGTACCTACCAGATGGATAAACTCTGGTACCCCCCATGTTGTGTAAAATGTTTCAGTGAGATGAGGTCCTCTTTGTGACTTGAGGAGGTGAGAGTGTATTAGGGATCGTATCATCAGACATTCTGACCAAGATTGAGTCACACACCTCCTCACACCACCACCAATCCTCTTCTATGGGATAATAAGAATGCAAAGCCTGGCTTTCTCTACGATCATATGCAGGTTTAATGAGTCTGACTTTACGGTATAGACAAGTGGTTTCTGCTTCTAACTTATAGCTGATTGCACATCTACATTTGAGCGTGCTACATACAATCTGTTAAAAAGGGAGAGAGAAAATAGAGGGGTCTTATCAAATGTTTGTCTGCTTGACCTAGTAACTCTCCTGACCTTGTGCATTGTGAATACATCTGTTTCGGTTTAGAGAATTTAAGTATTTTTGTGTCATTACATGATAGAAAACATTTCCCTTAAAATATGGTCCTGGCAATTAGAAACATCTGACTTTTTTTCTCTTGTAGAGTATCATTTTTGGTGCAAGGCACTGCAATGCATGCTCTATGATGAATAACAATGATAGAAATTATATACTGGCTACCATTTACTCAGTGTATGCCACATACTAGACAGTGTAGACAACTTTATATGCCTTAGTTCACTTAATAATTATATCAACTTTATGGGTTTAATTAAACTTATTAGAACATAGGTTTTGTTGAACTAGCTAAAAGACTGGTATAAAAGCTGCACAGCTAGTAAGCGGCAGAGCTAAAATTGGAACTCAGGTCTGTCTGGCCACAAGTTTGCATTAATTATACAAATCTACAACCATTTCTATGTCATGGCATTTAACATTCTAACCATAACCCAATCTCAGGATGATTTTTATCTTTCAGATTAGAATACTAAATTTCAGAGGAAATAATTATTAATTATAATCATGTATTTCATGACTCTTCTTTTGTGTGTGTGTGTGTGTTTTAACTTTAAACAAATTTTTATTACCCAAAGTCATGTAATTGGATATTTCTCTGCTTTTACACAATTATTCTTGCTCTCTACAGAAAGGCTGCTTTTAACTTCTCATCGGGTGATGGCAAGCATTAAAATCCTCAGTGATTTAAGTCGAAAACAGTACATGGGTACATAGCTCTTGCACTTATCAGGGATGTAAAAGTGAATTTTTATTCAAAAATACAAAATAAAATATCCGTAAGCATGGACAATAGCAGCAGTAAACCATTGCATGTTGTCAATTGAAACCAGTAACTGATGGTTACAGTGATTTTCTTAAACATCGGCCAGCCTTTTTCTTAAGTCATTTCCTTTCATTGGCTTCTCTGAAGTTATAGGTGAGGAGCACTGCCTGGAGCTTCCTCTCTCAGTTCTCATGAACGATGGTAAAGCACTCGATATGTGATTTTTGTACTGGAACACGTGGTGTTCCCCGGATTCTTTGTCTGTCAGAGACAAAGAATGAATCCATGGACTCAAGATGGTATAGCAAAGGTGGAGATTTATTGAAGAACAAGTACAGACTCCCACCTGGGGAGGGGGAAAGGGTCCCACCGACTTCCTGTTTCCTTGGTTTATAAAGGCTGCAAGTCCCTGTGTCCTGATATCCCTTCTGATTGGTCAATATTCCCTTTTGAATTGGTTACTATAGTAACTCCTGAGGCCCTCCTCCCTCATTGTCCTCCTATTCCTCTGGGCTTTCTTCCTTCTTCTTTATTTTGTAAATATAGACTTTTGGCTACTCCCAGTTCCCTTGTCTTATGTAAATGTAACTGTTGCTGGTCCCTTGTGTTATGGAAATGTACCTTCTCCCAGACTGTAGCCATGTATTTTTTTCCATGAACCCCCAATTCTAAAAATTCCCTAAACCTGCCTATATTCCCCTAAAATTCCTATTTCACACTATTGTAGGATTAGAACATGCCACCTCCCATACCACCTCCATTCCATCCATCCTGCCCTTCCCAGGAGCTTTCTCTTCTCTAGAAATTCCTGTGACTACAACTTCTGCTGTTGGCCACTCCAGCAACATGCAATAAAGCAGTTTTCGCAACCTTAGTCAGATCAATGATTCCTTTACCCACCATATTCACAAAATCTGCATCATAACCAACTTCTGAGGAAGTTTGCATAATTTTCTCAACTATCACCAATCCCTCAATACCTGTATTGTTAGCAATAGTCATTGCAGGAATTTTGTGTGCTTTTAACCTTTTGCACTCGGATGTCGAGTGTGACTCGACACGGTTAGCATTAGAATAAAGGAATCGAGAAAAAAGCAAGCGAGTGCAAAGGGTTAAAATAATTTCTATACCAATATTTTTTATCTTCATTAACTGGAATTAATGAGCCTAAGGTTGGAATGCACCACCAAAGCAGGGCACAACCTCCTCCCAGAACAATGCCTTCCTCAACAGCAGCTCATGTAGCATTGAGGGCATCTGTTACTCTTTCTTTTCATTCACTTCATCACTTTTCTCACCAACCTTCAGCATAGCTACTCCATCTGAGAGCTTTGCCAGACATTAATTTAGTTTTTCCTTTTCATATTCACTAATTGTGACATTAACTGCTTGATGATTTCTTGAATACATTTTTCAATTAGACCCTTGTCACCTTTTCCTTTCAAGGGGTGTCACAGTTTTAGCTTCCTATATTCAGAAATTATAGCACCAACAGCTAACACCACACCTCTCCTGATTTCCACAGGATGAGCACCTTTACTGATCTTCTCAAAGCCTTCCTTGGCAATAGAGCATGCCAGTACAGTAGCAGCGGTGGTGACATCCCAGTCTCTTCATTTGTATTGTTGGCAATATCTTGAACAAGTTTAGCGCTAATATTTTTAAATTTATCTTTTCAGTCAATGGACTTTGCAATGGTCACACCATCTTTTGTTACTTTGGGACTTCCCCAGCTCCATTCAATAATCACTGGTCTTCCCTTTGGCTCCATAGTAACAGCTAATAGGTCTACACCTTGAAACATTAAGGCTCAGACATCTGCACCAAATGTTACATCTTTGGCATAAGCCTGAGTGAGATGAAGAGTCAGCGCCCTGGACACTGGCCTAATTTGGTGAAGGACTCTGTGTAATCGAAGCACTTTTGTGGGGCAGCGCCAGGGCCTGCAAGTGGTGAGGCAGGCCATCTGCGGTCAGTGAGGCCTATTTCATGACTCTTGCAAAGTACTGCTGGTAAGTGACAGAAGCAAATACAGAGTCTAAGATCAGCCTACTGGACATTTACTAGGGAGTGCTCTGTAGAGCAACACCTGTGCAAGGAGAGGGAAGGAAGCAGGATGGGCCGAGGGAGAAGATGGGCTGTGATACACTCGGTGAAGGCCTCAGCCCACCCCACCAGGAGTTCTGAAGCAGGGTCCCTGCAGAGTTATCTTGAGTTGCGAGGAGGGCCCCTTTAAGTTCCTATATTAACTAGCCATTACTGGGAGTAGAACATCACTTTTGGAAGGCAGTGTTCCTTAGTAGGGAAATTGCACAGAGAGCACTGTCTGCTCGTCTCATTTCCAGCAGCTGGGGGAATAAGACCTTTATTCCATCACAGCGTCCACTTCTGGATGCAAAACCTTACTAAGAAGAAAATTCACAATTTTTCTTTCATTCTGTGATGTTATTCCTATTTTATATTTTATCTAGAAACTGATTTAAGGACTTTTCATAATAACTAATCTTTCATTTCCACATTTTAAATCCAATCTTGGTAAGCCGCAGCTAGCCATGAGTGCTATTGTGATATTACCACTAACATGAGGGTTAACTGTAATATTACCACTAAGTGGATAGTTATAATATTACTACTAAAGATTCTAGGTGTCTTATTTTAATACCTTACATTGGAAGCAGGAGAAATTGTACATATGCAAGTCCAAAAATTGGTTTAACACTAATAAACCTTGACTCCATGATGAGTAGTTTACTTTAAATCTGGTCTAAATCTCTTCTAAAAGATTTTACACATTAGGAACTTTGTTGATTTTCCCTTTTGTAGCTGTCTTTTTGTAGGAGGCATTGGTTGAAGTTGAGCCTACTCCCATAAGGAAAGATAAATGAATATATCTCCACACTCTCAACTGTAGAAAAAAATTTTAAAATGTTGAACCTCACCTTAGCCTATGCAAGTCTTACAAAGTGGTGTCTAAAAAAAAAAAAAAAAAAAAAAAAAAAGCTTACATTCTTAAAACAACAGGAATCCCAATTCCTCTCTTAATAGTAGCCAAAATATTTAGGTTTTCTAATATCAGATAAAATATATAATGTCTGGGTATAGCCTCTTAAATACAGGGTTTGGCAAAAAGTAGGTTTACAGTTCTAAGTACATAAGACACAGAGTTTATTCTTGTATTATTTATTAAGTATTGGATTACTTATTTGTATTACAAATGTAAACCTACTTTTGTCCACCCCTGTATACTAAGCAATCACTTAGTAATTGTTTAATGACTTGAAATGTCATTACTAGTAAGTTTCCCAAAAATATCATAAAATATTGGCAATAACTGAACATTAAGAGCAATTCTCTTATCAGATCTCTGAATGTGAGATCCAAAGAAAAACCATTCTGGCCTGTATGGCTCGGTGGTTGAGCACTGAACTATAAACCAGGAGGTCACGGTTCAATTCCTGGTCATGGCACATGCCTGGGTTGTGGGCTCGATCCCCAGTGTGGGGTGTGTAGGAGGCAGCCAATCAGTGATTCCCTCTTAGCATTGATGTTTCTATCTCTCTCTTCCTCTCCTTTCCTCTCTGAAATCAATTATATATATATACACACACACACACACACATATATATATATGTATATATATAATATATATATATTTCACTGAATAATATATGTATGCAAAACTACTTAGTGAAGGGTCAAACTTGTCTAGTAAGCATTGATGCTTTTATATAAAGACTCTAAGGTTTTGCTTCAATTTCAGAATTCTGAATCAGATCCATTTCTGAAGATGGTATTATTCTGATCCATTTAACTTAGAGATCATCTGTTTTGCAGATGAGGAGACCAAGACCCAGAGAATGTACAAGTTATTGACAACAAGGCTAGAACCTAGTACATTCTGTTCTGTCTGCCAGCAGAGGTGAAGGGCAGGTTAGGGTTGAGAGGGAAGAGGCATCATGTTATAGTAGACACAAACTTCAAAATGAAAATAATAAAGATAGTTAAAAGTGTTAGAAAGATTCCAGGAAGGAAGAGAGTTCATGGAAACAATTATGAAAGATCAGTTGAGAAGAAATGGTGAATAATACTGTCTTATTGAGATAAGTCCAGAGATGGTGTCACGCCCGAAAATGTCCTTATTTTATTTACTCCATCCCAAAATGCCATGCAATATTAAAAACTTGTTCATTTTGTTTAGAATTTTTATATGATAATATAACTTTACAAGTAGAGAAATATAATAGAGCATTGTTCAAATTATTTAGAATTAGTGTTTCTAATAACTAACAAATGTGTCATATAAGTCCAGTATAACATTTTTATTGGCACTTGAAATAAATGTATTACTCACTAGTGGATGTGCCAAAAGGAAAATCCCCACCCTATTTCCACCCCCATAGAGCTACACATGATTATTTATTAAGTAGTGACAGAGCAACTTGTAGTGCAAAACAGAAGTCATCATGGTTATCTGTGTTCTCAAATAATGAACTTTTTCAGTGTTAAGATTAAAAAAAAGGTTGGCATTCTAAAATCATACCAGAAAAAAAGCCTCAATTTTGATCTGGTGCTTAAAATTGTAGCTGGATTCATTTTTTAATGATATATTTTTATACTTTTAAATATCCCATTTCCCATATTTAATAAATATAATTATTTAGAATTAGGTGTCAGCTGAAATACCTTTCATAGGAAAGCTTTCAAAATTGAGAGTATAGCCTTGCCCATCATTTATTTAGTGCTAGAATATCCTGGTCAAACCTAGGTGGTCTTTGCTTTTGTTTCCAATATATTTTAGAATGTCAGCACCCTATGATATTAAGCTAGTGCTAGGTAATGCTTACATGAAAATTATTCACCTAATGTCCTGGCTTAAAAATATATATTGCACACTGTTCTGGGCAAAGCACTATACTAAGCACATAGCAGATACGCTAGACATATTAGTTAAGGAGTTTCACTGCCAGGATGAAAGTGTGAGGCGCTCTATGGGTGTACTACCTAGAGAAACAAGCAAAGCTAGAGACAGCTATACAAATACAACCTTTATTTAAAGTCTCTGGAAAGAGTCCTAATGGCTCAGAAAAAAAAAAAAAAATGAAGCAACAGTTATTCAAGAAAACTTACTAATACTGAGCCATGATCCATTTCCTCCCTTACCACCAACTCTCCACCCCTAATCCCAAATCGGCTCAGCTTGGCAGAAACTCCACTCTGGGCATAATATGGCCAAGAATATGGAGTTCCCTCTCCTCTCAGGTCCCAAACAAGGGTTATCATAGCTCATCTGAAGGGCAAGCAGAGAGCGTTTCATATCCCCTCCAACTCAAAGCTTACATGGCTGAATTTTGGTGACTGTGTCTGAGAGGTAGAAGGCTCCTTCCACTGAATAGGATGAGGACTACTCAGGAATGGCAGGCCAGGATCCTGACCTCCCTCATCCCAGCTCACTCATAGGGCACAGCAGTGAGAAGCAAACCCAGAAGGTCAGAGGCTACTGCCCTCCCAGAACCCAGGGTAGTAGTTCACAGATTTTGCCCATAGGGAGAAAGAGTTCATAAGAAAGGAGAGCATAAGAGTTCTCTCCAAAGGAACTGACTTCATTTGAAAAAATGTGGGGAAAATTAAACCTAAGGGCACACTTGGAGACAAACCTCTTAATTGGGAGCAACAAGCTAAACGGTAGGTCAGCTAGTTTACCAGATAAAATCAGGAAAAGAGACAGCTTAGAAGGGCCCTCCCCTGGTCAGAATAACCCCCCAAAAGGTAGCCTCACCTGGCCAGTGTTGCTCAGTGGTTGAGCATTGACCCTTGCACCAAAAGGTCACCGATTCAATTCCAAGTCAGGGCACATAACCGTTGTGCAGGCTCAATCCCCAGCAGGGAGTGTGCAGGGAGTAGCCAAATGATGTTTCTCTATCATTGACGTTTCTCTCTCCCTCTCCTTCTCCCTTCCTCTCTCTCTAAAACCAACAAAAACATATTTTTTTTAAAAGGTAGCCTCAAAAACAACCCTTACCCAAATTTAATTTTATCAGCTTGCTGAGCAATTCATGCCAAAACAATAAAGCAATTAGCCGAAACCGGTTTGGCTCAGTGGATAGAGCGTTGGCCTGCGGACTGAAGGGTCCCGGGTTCGATTCCGGTCAAGGGCATGTACCTTGGTTGTTGGCTCATCCCCAGTGGGGAGTGTGCAGAAGGCAGCTGATCGATGTTTCTCTCTCATCGATGTTTCTAACTTTCTATCCCTCTCCCTTCCTCTCAGTAAAAAATCAATAAAATATATTTTAAAAAAAAATAAAGCAATTAACCAGTAATTAGTGGGGCCAGACGTTAGTGGAGCCAGACGTTAGGGTGAAATACCAAATGAGGCAAACAGCCTTCCAGAGTGATCAGGGAAAGAGATAGTTAGAAATAGCCCTATTAAAACCACTATCATCCTAGGGTGACTGTGTACTTGCCCAAGAGCACACCCTCTGAGGGGTGACATCAGGGGCTCCATACTTTAGGGGGACCACACTTTACTAAAATAGTCCAGCCAAGTCACTCAACAAATAAATGTGCAAATAACAACAAACATTCCTTAAGGGGAGGGATAGAGAAATCACTTTCCAGAATTGCTATAATATCTAAAACATCCAATTTTTAACAAAAAGTTATGAGAAATGCAAAGAAATAGGAAAGTGATCCATACACAAGAAAATGAGCCGGCAACAGAAACTAACTGTGAGGGGCATCAGATGTCATATTAAGCCATTATAAATATGTTCAAAGACCTAAAGTAATTCATATTTAAAAGTATAAAGAAAATGTCTCAACATAGAGAATATCTATATATAGAAATCATAAAAAAAGGAACAAATGGAAATTCTGGAGTTGAAAAGTTCAATAGCTAAAATGAAAAAAATCTGTTACAGTGGCTCAATAATAGATTTGAAATGGCAGAAGAAAGAATCACTGAACTTGAAGATTAATAAAAAAGGAAAGAAAAAACATTCAAATAATGGCTGAAAACTTCCCACATTTGATGAAAAACCTTAATCTACACATCCAAGAAGTTCAATGAAACCCAAGTAGGATAAATAAAGAGATCCACATCCAGACAGAAGACAGTAAGAATGCTGAAAGACAAAGGACAAAGAAGAGATCTTGAAAGCAGCAAAATGACTTGTCATGTAGAAGGGAACCCTAATGAGGTCAACAGCCAAATTCTCATAAAAATACATGGAGACTGCAGTAGGATGGCATATTAAAAAAAAAAAACCTGTTAACTTATAATTTACTAGAGGCCCGGTGCACGAAATTTTGTGCACTGGGGGGGTGGGGTGGGTGGCCTTCAGCCTGGCCTGCACCCTCTTGCAGTCTGGGACCCTTTGGGGGATGTCTGACTGCCACTAGGAGTGGGTCTAAGCTGGCAGTCGGACATCCATCTCACAGTCTGGGACCCTTCACTCCTTACTGCCTGCCTGCAGCGGAGGTGGGAGAGGCTCCTGCTACCTCTGTGCTCGCCAGCCATGAGCCGGCTTCTGGCTGAGCGGCGCTCCCCCATGGGAGTGCACTGACCACCAGGGGGCAGCTTCTGCATTGAGAGTCTTCCCCCTGGTGGTCAGTGCGCATCATAGCGACCAGTCATTCCACCATTTGGTTGATTTACATATTAAGGTTTTATTAAATAGGCTATTTAGCAAAACTTTCAAATATGAAGGCAAAAGAAATTTTCAGGTAAACAAAAACATAGAGAATTGCTATCAGACTTACCTTATAAGAAATACAAATAAAGTTCTTTAGACAGAAAAGAGGTAAACCTAGATGGAAATCTAAACACACACACACACACACACACACACACACACACAGAAGTGGTAAAGATAATTATGAAAGACAATATAAATGTATCATCTCCTTTCTTCTCTTATCCTATACTAGAGGACTGATGCATAGATTTGTGCACTGGTGGGGTCCCTTGGCCTGGCCTATGGGGATCAGGCTGAAACCAGCTCTCCGACATCCCCTGAGGGGTCCTGGATTGCGAGAGGGTGTAGGCCAGGCTGAGGGACCCCATGGGTGCATGATCAGGGCCAGGGAGGGACCGCGGGAGGGCTCCAGGGCGTGTCCAGCCTATCTTGCCCAGTCCTGATTGGCTGGACTCCAGCAGCAAGCTAACCTACCAGTCGGAGCATCTTCCCCCTGCTGGTCAGTGCACATCATAGTGACTGGTTGAATGGTCGAATGAACAGTCAGACACTTAGCATATTAGACTTTTATTATATAGGATAATTTTATTGTTGGGCTTATGTCTGATAGAAATGTATTATATTTTAAAGTAACATTGGGGGATTCTAAGATGGTAGAAGATTAGGTGGAAGCTACACTGACCTACTCCCAGGACCAAACTGGAATTACAACTAAAATATAGAAACATCATCCTGAATAACCAACTGAAGACTAGCTTGAGAGAAGCCTTATAACCAAGGATGTAAAGACAAGGCCACATTGAGACTGGTAGGAATGGTGGAGGTGCGAGGGGGCTGGCCAGGCTCCGGAGGGATATCTCAGCTGTGGGGTGTTCCCCCTTAGAAGTCTAGGGGCTAAATCCCAAACTGGGCTCCTCAGCCCAGAGCATCAAAGCTGGGAATGTTGCCTATATAACATCTGGCTGTGAAAAGCAGTGGGGTTTCTGTCCTAAAGGTAGAGATGGCTATAAACACTCTCTTAAAGGGCCAATGCACAAAATTTCATTTGCAGCCATTCAATGTGGGCTCCAGAGAAGGAGGGCAGAGTGAACTAGAGCTGTATGAGGGGAGTTTAAGGTTAGTGGCTCTAGGGAGATAGGTGAAAGGACAGCTTCCAGGACCCCTGTGCTGAGCCATTTCCCCATACTGCAGAAGCCTTTCTCAGGGATAGTTTTCCCATCCATACAGCATTAGTTTGAGGGGAATCAATAGCTCCACCCATTAGAATCCCTCTCATCCATTCTGTGGACCTTATGCCCTGCTGAGGACTACAGCTGGAGGCTCATTAAGTGACTGAGATTAACAGATTTCAAGTAGAGGTGGATCTCTGGGTCTTTTCCTGACCTGCTTCTGGGCCCAGGGCTAGTAAAATCAGACCTCAGTACATAGTTTGGTCCTTCCCAAATGCACCCCAAACCCAGCAGAAAGAGCCACTAACTTTGGATTGCTGATAGCTCCAAACAGGTTGCTCAGGCCAGTCACAGTGTCTGACAACGGTCTGCATCAGAGCCTCTACAAAGAGGTATAGAACCAATACACCCAGTGTCCAGCTTCAAACAGCAACAGAGCAGGATCCAGTAAGCTTCACAAGCAGCATATCCACAGGGGTGTATTGGCAGGCACCAGACCCTGCTTAAGTGAATTCTGCTTTGTGTGATCAGCACCAACAAGCAGCCTGCATGCTGTGTTGGGAGTTAAGCCTCACTATCAGCCAGCCTGAAGGTCAAGACTCTTGTGAACGGGCCAATAGCAATCAAGACTCAATTACAATAGGAGGGCCCACACAATGCTCACAAGGACATTATGAGTGCACCCAGTTCTGGTGATAAAGAAGACTGTGCCACTGGGTGCCATAGGTCACCTATTTCATAGGGCCACACTACCAAAATGGGAGTCACAGCAGATCTACCTAATACATAGAATCAATCAAAATAGCCAAAATGGGGAGAGAAAGAACATTTTTCATGCTCAACAGCATGAAAAAAGATATGGAAACCATAGAAAAGGACCAGTCAAAAATGATGAATGCCAAATCTGAAAAAAGAATACACTGGAAGGAATAAACAGCAGGCTTGATGAAGCAGAAGATAGAATCAGTAATTTCGAAGACAAGGCAGATAAAAACACCCAATCAGAGCAGCAAAAAGAAAAAAGACTTTCAAAATGAGGATAGTTTAAGGACCTTTGAGACAACATGAAGGACATTATAGGTGCACCAAAAAGAGAAGAATGAGAATAAGGGATCAATAACCTATTTGAAGAAATAATGTCTGAAAACTTCTGTTACCAGGTGAAAGAAAAAGACATACAAGTCCAGGAAGGGCAGAGAGTTCCAACCAAGATGGACCCAAAGAGGCTCACATCAAACACATTTTTAACACATTAAAATGCTAAAAGTTAAAAACAAAGAGTTAATCTTAAAAGCCACAAGAGAAGGGCTTTTTTATAGGAGCTCCCATAAGACTGTCAGCTGAATTCTCAACAGAAATATTTCAGGCCAGAAGGGATTGGCATGAAATATTCAAAGTGATGAAAAACAATAATCTACAACTAAAGCTACTTTACCAACCCCTGTCTATCATTTAAAATTGAAGGAGAAATAAAGAGTTTCCCAGACAAGAAAAAGCTAAAGCTGTTTATTACCACCAAAATAGTATTACAAGACATGTAAAAGGGCTTTAAGAAACAGAAGAAGAAAAACAAAACAGATGAACATAGTTTCAAAAATAAAATGGCAATAAATATGTACCTATGAATAATCACTTTAAATATAAATGGCTTAAATGCTCCAATCTAAAGATTTTTAAGGTAACTAAGTGGATAAGTAAACAAGACCCATGTACATGCTGTCTTCAATAGATCCACCTCATAATGAAAGATACACACAGACTAAAGGTAAAGGGATGAAAAAATATATTACATGCAAATGCAAAGGAAAAAAAAGCTGGGGTAGCAACACATATATCTAACAAAATAGACTTTAACACCAAGTCTATAGTAAGAAGGACACTATATAATGATAAAAGGATCAATACAACAAGAGGATATAACCCTTGTAAACATTGATACACCCAGCATAGGAACATCTAAATATGTAAAGCAAAATTTGATGAACATAAAGGGAGAGATTGACAATAATAGTTATAGTAGGTGATTTTAACATGGCATTGATATCAATAGGTAGAAAATAAGTACATGGAAGTACATGGTAGCCTTAAATGACACACTAGATCATATGGATTTAATTGATATCTTCAGAGCATCCCAAAGCAGCAGAATATACATTCTTTGCAAATGCACATGGAATGTTTTCTAGGATAGACCACACATTAGAACACAAAATAAGTCTCAATAAATTTAAGAAGATTGAAATCATATCAAGCATCATCTCTGACCATAATGCTATGAAAACTTAAATCAGTAACAATAAGAAAACTGAAAAACATACAAAGACATGGATGTTAAATAACACGCTACTAAACAGTGAATGCGTTAACAATGAGATCAAGGAAGAAATCAAAACATACCTTGAAACAAATGAAAATAAGAACACAATCCAAAATCTGTGGGACACAGGGAAAGCAGTTCTAAGAGGGAAACTCATAGCATTACATGCCTATGTCAAGAAACAAGATAGAAGCTCAAATAAGCAATCTAACTTTACACATAAAGAAAATTGTAAAAGAACAGCAAACAGAGCCTGGGGTGAGCAGAAGGAAGGAAATAATAAGGATCAGACCATAAATAAATGAAATAGTGTCTTCAAAAGTACAAAAGATCAATGAAACCAAGAGCTGGTTATTTGAAAAGATAAACAAGATTGACAAATCTTTAATCAGACTCATCAATAAAAAAGAGAGGAGACCCAAATAAATAAAATCAGAAATGAAGGAGGAGAAGTAACAACTAACACCAAATACAAATGATTTTAAGAAAATATTATGAACAACTATATACCAAGAAATTGGACAATCTGGAAGAAATGGATAAATTCCTAGAAACATACAACCTTCCAAAACTAAATCAAGAACAATCAGAAAATCTGAATAAACAGATTATAACTAGTAATATTGAAGCAGTGATAAAAAAAAATAAAAGTAAACTCCCAACAAACAAAAGCCCTGTACTGGATGACTTTACAGGTGAATTTTACCAAACATCCAAAGAAGAACTAACACCTAAACTTCTCAAACTATTTTTAAAAATTCAAGAGGAGGGAAGATTCCCAAGCTTATTTTATGAGGCCAGCATTATCCAAATTCCAAAAACAGATAAAGACACGACAAAGAAAGAAAATTATAGGCAATATCCCTGATGAACATAGATGCTAAAATCTTCAACAAAATATTAGCAGACCAGACCCAGCAATACATTAAAAAGATCATACACCATGATCAAGTGGGATTTCTTTCCAGTGATGCAAGATTGGTACAATACCTGCAAAACAATAAACGAGATACACCACATAAACAAATTGAAGGATAAAAACCACATGATCATGCCCTAGCCGGGTTTGCTCAGTGGATAAAGCATCATCAGCCTGTGGACTGAAGGGTCCCAGGTTCGATTCTGATTAAGGGCACATGCTTGGGTTGCAGGCTTGATCCCCAGTGTAGAGTGTACAGGAGGCAGCCAATCAATGATTCTCTCTCATCACTGATGTTTCTCTCTCTCTCTCTCTCTCTCTCTCTCTCTCTCTCTCTCTCCCTCCCTCCCTCCCTCCCTCCCTCCCTGCCTCCCTCCCTCCCTCCCTCCCTCCCTCCCTCTCTGAAATCAATGAAAATATATTTTAAAACACACACACATCTATTGATCATATCAATAGATGCCAAAAAAGCATCTAATAAAATCCACCATCCTTTTATGATAAAAACTCTTAGCAAAGTGGGAATAGAGGGAATATACCTCAATATAATAAATGCACATATGACAAACCTACAACCAACATCATACTCAATGGGGAAAAACTACAAGCATTCACCTTAAGTTGGGGAACAAGACAGGGATGTCCACATTCACCACTCTTATTCAACATAGTACTGGAAGGCCTAGCCACAGCAATTAGACAATAAGAAATAAAAGGCATCCAAATTGGAAAGGAAGTAGTAAAACTGTCATTATTTGCAGATAACATGATATTGTGTATAAAGAACCTTAACGATTCCACCAAAAAATATTAGAACCAGGTTTCCCAATTTGTTGCTATATAGTTTTGTAATATTTTCTTACAATCATTTGTGTTTCTGTGATGTCAGTTGTTACCTCTAATCTTTCATTTCTGATTTTATTTGAGTTCTCTATCTTTGTTTCTTGATGAGCCTGGCTTAAGCTTCATCAATCTTGTTTATCCTTTCAAAGAACCAACTCTTGGTTTCATTGATCTTTTTCATTTCTATGCCATTTTTTTTTTGCTCTGATTTTTATTATTTCCTTCTTTCTATGTACTCTGGGCTTTTCCTCCTGTTCTTTTTCCATTTCTCTTAGGTGTAGGTTAGATGATATGCTAGAGATTTTTCTTGTTGCTTGAGATAGGCCTGTAGTGCTATGAACTTCCCTCAAAGTACTATTTTTGTTATGGGGTTTGGGGTTGTTTGTTCATTTTTGTTTGTTTCCACACAATTTTTTTTCTTCCTGATCTCATTGGTAACCCATTCATTGTTTAATAACATGCTATTTAGCCTCCATGTGTTTGAATCTTTTTGAGCCTTTTTTTTTTATCATGGTTGATTTCTAGTTTCATGCTATTATGATCAGAGATCTTTGGTATGATTTCAAACTTATTGAATTTGTTAATACTTACTTTGTATCCTAACATGTCTATGTGTGAAAATGTTCCATGTAAACTTGAGAAGAATGCATATTCTGCTGTTTTGGGATGAAATGTTCTGTAAATATCAATTAAATCCATCTGATCAAGTGTGTCGTTTTAGGTCACTGTTTCCTTATTGTTTTTTTGTCTGGAAGACCTACCAATCCAGTGATATCAGTGGGATGTTAAGGTCCCATAGTATGAGTGTATTGCTGTCTATTGCTCCCTTAAAGTCCACCAAGAGGTGTGTGTGTGTGTGTGTGTGTGTGTGTGTGTGTGTGTGTGTATGCATGATGAAATTTGTGCACGGGGGTGTGTGTCCCTCAGCCCAGCCTGCACCCTCTCCAATCTGGGACCCCTCGAGGGATGTCTGACTGCCCGTTTAGGCCTTATCCAGGTAAGATCGGGCCTAAACGGGCAGTCGGACATCCCTCTCACAATCCAGGACTGCTGGCTCCCAACTGCTCGCCTACCTGCCTTCCTGATTGCCCCTAACCGCTTCTGCCTGCCAGCCTGATCAACCCCTAACCACTCCCCTGCCAGCCTTATTGATGCCTAACTGCTCCCCTGCTAGCCAGATTGCCCCTAACTGCCCTCCCCTGCAGGCCTGGTCCCCCCCTACTGCCCTCCCCTGCAGGCCTGGTCACCCCCAACTGCTCTCCCCTGCAGGTCCTGTTGCCCCCAACTTCCCTCCTCTGCCGGCCTGGTCACTGCTAACTGCCCTCCCCTGCAGGCTTGATCGCCCCCAACTGCCCTCCCTTGCAGGCCTGGTCCCTCCCAACTGCCCTCCCCTGCTGGCCATCTTATGGCAGACATCTTGTGTCCACATGGGGGCAGCCATCTTGTGTGTTGGAGTGATGGTCAATTTGCATATTACTATTTTATTAGATAGGATTTAGGTGCTCCTATATTGGGAGCCAATATATGTATAAGGGTTATATCCTCTTGTTGGAATGATCCATTTCTTATTATGCAGTGATCTCATTTGTTTTTTATGGCCTTTGTGTGGAAGTCTATTTTGTCAGATATAAATATTGCTGCCCCAGCTCTTTTTTTATTTCCTTTTGCATGGAATATTTTTTCCCATTCCTTCATTTTTAGTCTGTGTGAGTCTTTTTGTTCTGAGCTGGGTCTCTTGTAGATAGGATATATATGGGTCATGATTTATTACCTTTTCAACCACCCTATGTCTTTTGATTATAGCATTTAATCCACTTACAGTTAAGGTTATTACTTACTACCATTTAGGTACTTGTTACCATTTTTATTCTTTATACCTATGTTCCTCTCTCTTTGTTTCTCCCTCTCCCCCTCCCCTCCCCCTCTTACTCCTCCTCCTTCTCCATCTTAAAGCAATCCCTTTAGCATTTCTTTCAATGCTGCTTTGCTGGTAATGAATTCCTTTAGTCTTCTTTTGTCTGGGAAGCTCTTTATTTCACCTTCAATTTTCTTGCTGGATAGAGCAGTCTTGGTTGCAGTTTCTTGCTTTTCATTACTTTGTGTACTCATGCCATTCCCTTCTCACCTGATGTTTCTGTTGAGAAATCAGCTTACAGCCTTATGGGAAGTCCCTTGTAGATAACTATTTTTCTCTTGTTGCCTTCAAGATTCTCTTTTTATCTTTAATCTTGGCCATTTTAATTATGACATGTCCTGGTTTGGGTCTATCTTGATTGGAACTCTCTGTACTTCCTGAACTTGTATGGCATTTTCCTTCACCAGACTAGGTAAGTTTTCTGTCATACTTTCTTCAAACAGGTTCTCTGTCCCTTGCTTGCTTGCTTTCTTCTCCTTCTGGTACTTCCATGATGTGAATGTTATGTTTTCATGTCTCAAAATTCCCTTATACTATTATCCTGCTTATTTTTTATTTTTGCTGTTCTGATTTTTTTTTGTCTTCTAATTCACTGATTCTATCATCTACTTTGTCCAGTCTGCTAGCTATTCCTTCCAGTGTATTCTGTATTTCAGATATGGCATTCTTCATTTCTGATTATTCTTTTTGATTTCCATGTCCTTTTTCATGCTGTTATTGTTTAAGTTCCTTGAGCATCCCTATGACTATTACTTTGAACTACCTAATAAATTGCTTGCCTTCATTTCACTTAGCTCTTTTTTCTGAAGATTCCTCCTATTCTTTCATTTGGGGCATTTCTTTATCTCCCCATTTTGGCTTTTGTGTTTGTTTCTATGTATTAGACGTAACTATGATTCCCAGTCTTGGTGGAGTGGCCTTCTGGTGTTGGTGGACCAAGTGGCACAGTGTCTTTGATCTCCTGAGCTGGGTGCTCTAGGAATGCCTCTTGTGTGGGTTAAGCCTTACTATTGTAATTGGATCTTGATTGCTGTTGACCCTTTTCTGGGTGGGACTGATCCTCAGTCTGGCTATGAGTTTGAACCCTTACCCTGGCATGCAAATTGCTCTGCAGGTGCAGTCTCAAGGGGCCTTGATGGGCTCAGAGGCACAATTGTTAACCCTAGTGGTATTGTTATCACCATGTATGGGAGGCTGCCCCCTCAGGCAAGGTTATTCTAAGCAGGGTCTGGCGCCTGCCACGATCCACCTTGTGTGTCTAGTTGGGTCGAGCTCTGGTGTGGTCTGAAGCCCACCACTAGTTGTGTTGGTTGTGAACTTTTGGATGGGTTTCAGATGCAGATCACTGTCAGACATTGTGTGTAGATTGGTGGCCTTTGGCTACCTGTATATAGTTGCCACTCAGTTCACTGTTTATGTCTGCATCTACAAGACCTGTATGTGTATGGGAGGGATCAATCTGTGTACATGGGTCACCTTTATTCAATTTGGAGCAGGGGGCAGATCTGTGGTCAGACCAAGGCTCCCGAAGTCCACCTCCACCTGTCAGCTACTCCACTTCCTCCATGAGTTGCCTGATCTTCCTCCAGAATCTTCCAAGAAGAATCTGTAGGATGTACCTAGGCTAGACTAGCTCAGGCTAGTGGACCACTTGCTTGGACATTACACAGTAAGGCACTTAGTGAGAGGAAATTAGTCTCTGCTTCAAAGCCAAACTCCTCAGTCTCTACCTGAGACTCCAACTCAGTTTCCTCTAAGGGGGATTTGCTACAGGATCAGGTTGAAGTATTCTCAGGGGCCGAGTGAAGTATTCTCTGCAGGAGCGGTTTCAGCTACCCTGGGCTCAGGAGGAATGATCTAAAGCAAGCATGACATGCTTGATCTAGAGAGTCTCTGGTTGACGATGTTGCCAATACAGCCCACAGGAGGGGCTACGCATTTCTTCTTGGTCCCAGACTACAGCTGCTGTGGGTCTCACATTTAGAATGTCCTGCTCTGAGCTACTCTCCTGTCCGCCACAGAACTGTGCCCAGCGGGCATATTTGGTACTTCACAGGGCTAAGCCAGTTTCCTGTTGTGGACGGTTTTCACGCCTGCAGGAGAGGGAGAGGCGCTCTAGCTCTCCTTCCCAGGACTGCCTGGTGGAACTCCCAGGGAGCTTGGATCAGTCTCCCCACAATGCAGTCACAGAGCCCAGCACTCAACTGTCTTTCTCCCTGACAGAAGCCTCCCCAGGGAATACAGTCCAAAAATCACAGTTCTGCATGGCACTGGCACCATTGTGCCACCAGACAAAGCAGGAGGGGGTAAAAAAAAATCAGTCCTGTGCAGGACTCTGATCCCTCCTCGCACCAAAATCCCCAGCTCCGATTGGGTTCCCAACTCTGCAGTGCGGGCCAAGCATCCCAGACCTGCACTGCTACTGGTGCTGCCAACCCAGCAGGATGGGGCATTCTAGGAGGCTGCACAAGTGGGGGGAATGGTTCTGACTGTTCAATCAAGGTGCGAGAGACCTTTCTCATTTCCCAAAGCCAAATAGTTTAGTCACTGACGGCGGCTCTCCATGACGTCTTTCAAGAAAATAGAGGGTCCCTCAAAGTTACTGTTGGGTGCAGCCCACAGCCCCTTACTGGACCCAAACATGACATCAGACTCTCCAGTCAAGCTTCTCAGACTGGGCTAACAAGAGGAGCAGCACTCCTTCACTAAGAAGGTGCATCCGAGTCTGAGTCCCTCTTGTTCCCTCTGCCTGATGCTAAGCAGGCTGTTCTTCCTGTCTCTGCTGCTCTAGTTCTGGAATCCCTGCCTGGGGTCAAGACCCCACACTCCAATGGGGAGGAAGCTTTGCAGCTGATATCCCTCGGGCCTCTCAGCCACCACACTTTCTTGAGGGGGGCTCCCCTGTCCGCGACACTCCTCCTCTTGCCAGTATCTATCTACCTCTTCAGTGCTCCTTATAGTATTTCCAATCATCTATATTTTACTTGGTTATTCAAGTTGACTGAGCAATATTTTAACTTTAAATCCCACCCCTGGCTAGGAGCAAGGGCATTCAGCTACTCTGCAGCCATCTTGAAACTCTTCTCTGGATTTTGACATGCAAATATATTATGAAACCATGAGAAAGTGAATAGAAACCCAGCCATTGTAACAGACTATAAGACTTTCCCATTCAATTGTCCCCTTTAAATTCAATAGCATTTAAATACCTGCTATCCTACAATTTCTGGAATTCCCACAAATGGTTGGTTCCTGCCTAAACAATTACGAAGTTCCTCATATGTGAAAACCTATCCAAGTTTGATGCCTCCCTCTCTTAATTCATAGTGGCTGTAAGAATTTTTTCTCTAGTTCTCTCTTCATTGGGTGTTCACAGATTCAGTCCACTCTCCTGGCTATACATCTTAATTACTTTGGGTTGTCTTTTAGCCTTGTGATTGTAATTCCCGTTAGCAATTATTCTATCATATAAACTCAGAAATTCTCCTGGTATCTCCTTCTAAGAATACTGTCAAGTCAAAAATAAAATTCTCGCAAAATTTTCTATACAATAAAAAAAGTGGCAAGTAAGCATGCTTCTACTTTAAAGATATTTGCATCCCAACAGGGGCTTATAATGGATTGAGTTCCCAAATTGATTCCAAAGCTATAAGAACATGTTTGACCCCAAAACGTTTTACTACTTTCAAGTGCATAGAATTAAAACTTGGTTTACAATATTCTTGTCTGTCGTTTTAGGGAGGTCTCTATGGAACTTGTTTTAAGATAAGAAAAAAAATAATTTGTATTCAGCTATCTTGTAAAGAATGACTATTCCAGGAGTGATACCACTCCTCATAATAAAGCATTGTAATCAAGTCAAATAATCAGAGTAGGAAGAGATAAAAAGAAAAACCAATATCAAACCATTTGGGTAATATTATTTATTCTATTGATACTTTGCCCATGAAGAAACAATTTATCACAATAAATGCTGCCCTCCTTATTCTCAGTCTGTAGTCTGAAAATTAGACTGTGTGTCAAGGGAATAAAAATATACTCAGAATATGCAGTTGCAATGGACTTTACAGCATTTCTTTCCCCGGAGTAGCTAATTATAGTTAAACTTCATTAGGGCAGATCATTATTTTAAGGGATTCTATCGTAAATTCTTTCAGAAAACAAATATTTTGTTAATTTGCATTTTAACAGTTTTATCTTAGTATCTGAGAGATGCATAGGTTTGGTTGGGCCAGAGAAAAACATAGTGACCCATCAGCCAATAGGAGAAAAATGATGATCTTCAAGATGAACTGAGGTGAGAGTATTATAAGTATATAATCAGTAGCATGTCTGTCATTTTCCTAGTTTTTTAAAAATCAGTCATAATATCATTTCCTACAGTTCTTTTAAGGAAACTAAAATTAACATTCAACACCTTTAATTTAACCTAAGTGCTGTGCTAGTAGTGAAATATATGTGTTAAAAGAAGTAACTATTCTATTCATATTCCAGTTTAGCTCTAAGTCTTGACCCCATTTGAATGAGGGACATCAGGAAAAAAAAATGGTACGGCACTTAGGTTAAAATTTCAGACATAAATTCTTTACAATGATATATGGTTGAGTATATTCTCAGAAAAAGAATGATGATTCAAGTCTTGTTGCTTTGGTATTATTAAGAGCAGAAATTGCTACTAATTATTCGTCCTTATACTGTTCTTCCTTTCCATAATTTCCCTCTTTGCTTGATGTTTACCTTTCAATAGTTGTAGATCAAGTGCATCTTTTCTAAGCCAAACAAGATTTAACTACTATATTCCCTGCTAATTTGGGTCTGCCCTTTGATTAACATCACTATTAAAATCTGAATATGCCCTGGCTGGTATGGTTCAATTGGTTGATCATCATCCCATGCATCAAGAGGTCACCGGCTATATTCCTGGTCAGGGCATATGCCTGGGTTGTGGGCTGGGCTGGATCCCCAGTAGGAGGCATGCAGGAGGCAGTGATCGATGTTTCTCTCTCATTGATGTTTCTCTCTCATTGATGTCCCTCTCTAAAAATCAATAAAAACATATATTTTTTAAATCTGAATATTTTGTTTTCAGAAAAAAGAGAGAAGTTATTACTTATTTACATTGATATGAGAAATTTTATGCCAAATGTATAACATCCTCAAGAATGTCACACACAGTATATATCATATGTTCCCATTAAATACATTACATAAATTTTCTTCTTTT
Source organism: Cnephaeus nilssonii (assembly GCF_951640355.1). Taxonomy (NCBI): domain Eukaryota; kingdom Metazoa; phylum Chordata; class Mammalia; order Chiroptera; family Vespertilionidae; genus Cnephaeus; species Cnephaeus nilssonii. The sequence continues at coordinate 71,368,193 of NC_137083.1, read as the reverse complement.
TTTACTTTACATTTAAAATATTTTCCCTAGAATTTTAAACTAGAATTCAAAAATGTTATATTTTATCTTTAAATTCTCTGGAATACTTTCAAAATTAATAATTTCCTAATAATGTTATATAACTACAAAAATTAAACAAGAAAGTCCTTATTCCATAATAATGAGAGGGAAAATAAGGACTAAAAGAAAGCTATTGATTAATGAACACTACAGATTTTATAGGATGCTCTGTGAAAAATAAACACTTTTTTTAAATGTCAAAGAATATCAGATGAAACTTTTATTTTGAATGTGATTTAGAGTCAAAGGATCAAACTTAAGAATCATAACTTACTGCTTGATCAAAATTATCATAAAATATAACAAATTACATTTTAACTCAAAGTGACAAACCACTTTCCTAAAGAAAAACCCCCTGCTCAATGCTATCATAATTTTTCCTGTGGAATATTGGCAAAGAATGTAATTTTATTGAGCCACAAATGGTTAAAAGTAACATTTAAGGTTATTTAAATAAAATATACATACAATACTCAAAATAAATATTAGAATTATTTTCTTTGGAAAGTTAGCTTGCAAATGAAAAGAAGAAATCCAAATCCGCATACTGTAATAGCCGTCCTCTTCAAAATTCTATTATTCCATGTAGGTACTTCTTCTATTAATGGTATATGAGTTGGATCATTTTCTCTTTCGTTTTGCAACTAAATATTTGCATGGGGAAAAGAAGAGTTAATGTACATATAGTATACTGAAAATAGAAATATATTTGATTTAAAAAATATAATATAACCATGTTAATGCATGATTTAGATATAGTCAATGCAAAATTCTTATGTAAGATTTAAAGTGACCACATATGTCTTTAATCTTTTTTTCACCAGGATCCATTATAGTAAACCATGAGTTTCACATTAAAAATAAATGTTCTTATAGTTATTGTATTTTCATATCATGTTTTTGTCATAAGATAAAGTTTCTTTAATATTAGTTTCTATTTCTACCTAAGAAATGATCATTGCATTTTTCCTTCTGTATTAAATATCACTTGATTTCTTATAAAAAAGTTAACTGTTCTTATAACGTACCTACAATATATAAATCTTAACAAAAGCTGTAAGATATGATGGTAATGCTACAAGTTTAATCCTTTATTTAAATATAATTGAGGAACAAACATCAATAAAAACCTAAGTGGTTTTTCCAGCACTTTTCCACAATGAAAGTACATGACCCAGTTTCTCAGCTTCTATACACAGACCTTTCTTGCTAAAGTGTCCCCCAAATCGTGTGTGTGTGTGTGTGTGTGTGTGTGTGTGTGTGTGTGTGAAAGAGAGAGGGGGAGGAAGAAAGGGAGGGAAGGAGGGGACATGGAGAGCGAGGGGGAGGGAGAGAGAGGAGACAGTTGTTGGTGGAGGAGTAGAAAAGAGAAAATGAACAGAAACCAAAAGATTCTTGAAAGATAAAAATAATCAGGCACATTTATAGAGCAATATTTACTAAAAGCATCCTGTGCTGGAGTGGTGACAAATACTTTCATCATTAGCAAGAATAACTACTTCTAAAATCTACAGTGTAAATATTTAATTTTAAAAGCCTGCAAAATTAATTTTCAATTTATAGTAGAAACAGACATCAGTGCCAATCTCATTAATACTGTATTCTTGGTCTAACTTCCAAATGGCTTCATTCAGCAACAGATTCCTTTTTGACACTGATGCTCCATTTACTGAATCCTGAGACAGTAATTCCTTTTATTAACCAATTACTTAGAATGACCCTTTCTGACAGGAGCTTGTCAGTGTGTTGGTTTGAAAGAGAGTGATGTGGTGCTAAAGTCCAGTCTTGACCTCTCCTACCCTCTCTCTGTTATCTCCATATACTTATGGTAACTCATATGGTTCTTTTAAAAATTCCCTTCAGTTATTGGTAAACTTTCAAATATCATAAGTTAAAAGACATGATAGCATATTTCCAAATTTGGAAGCTCTTAAGTTCTTTAAATAAAATTTCACTATGGTGATTAAGACTAATTCAGAAAAAAACAACAACAATTCACTAGCTTGCTCCAAAATTAACTTTCCTTCCCAAAGAACTATATAAGCTATTATTATAAACCGAGGTTAGTCCTCATATAGAAATGTACAGATTCAAGGTAAAGAGTGTCACAGAAAAAAAGGTCTACTATTTAGCTAAAGAAAGCTGAAATTCTGTTTATAGTTACATTAAAATAAATATAATACCTGATTTGATTATTTATGTTTTAGAGTCAAAGTCACCCCTAGAGCAGTATTTCTTAATTTCATTCCTTTAAGAAAAATCTGGTCTCTCTCTAGTTTCATCTCAATCTTCCACCCCTGCCCCCAAAATGTTTTCATTTCATCTTGAAGAAATCAAATAATTATCAATCTGAGGCAAAGATGTCTTAGGGAATTTCCCACATTAAACATTAAAGGGTGATGCTTTGCAGGAAATATTCTTACATAACTCCTTCCCAATTTCCCTTGGATTTCTGTGAAAAACACCATGCTAAGTAAAATCAATACCATTTTCCTTCAATTCTTCCAGACGATGCAAGTAGTGAAGATGAACAATGTTATAATTTTCATGTTTTCAGCAAGTCAGGCTCTCTGTAGCCTGTGTAGCACAATTTGCCTGACGTACAGAAGGCATTCTTATGTTTGTTGAATAAGTAAATGTAAGAGATAATATAACTTCTATGATGCCTCGTTCTCTGGAATGGAGGTAGCCTCTATAATAATTTTGAAATAGATTGCTTATTTGCTCCACTTTAAATATCTTTACTTTCCTATTTTTTTTTTAGAATTTGCTTCTCAATTTTCTGCTCACTTTTTAAAAAGACTTCTTTTGACTGAACATATCTTTGTTAATAGCTAGAATGACAATTACTTGGAACATGTATCAAATTTACTTTGAGGAAAACTTTTTATGAAAATATGAAATAATTTATGAGTTGGTGTTATAAAATTTAATGCATAATCTAATGTTCATATCACATATTAAAAAACTTTATATATATAAAATGTATTTGTTAAATAGACTTGAAGAACTTAGAAGTGATTTCTTTAACCAGGTAAAAGTGTTTTCCTTTGTTAACTATCTTCAAAAGAGTTCCCAATTTCAGCAGCTTAAATTTTGTTCCAGCCTATTTTCTAAAAGGGGGAAAACCACGTGTCTTTGAATCCAGATATATACTTCTATGTGAGTATAGAAACAATAACAACAAGAAAAGCCCATACTTTTTTTAAAAAAAGTTAAATTATAAAATGTATTATAGGAACTCTAAAAAGTAGAACGAATAGCCTGGCCCGTGTGGGTCAGTGGTTGAGTGTCAACCTATGAGTCAGGAGGTTGTGGTTTGATTCCCCGTCAGGGCATATGCCCAGGTTATGGGCTCGATCCCCAGTGTGGGTGTGCAGGAGGCAGCTGATCAATGGTTCTCTCTCATCATTGATGTTTCTATCTCTTTCTCCCTCTCCCTTCTTCTCTGAAATAAATAAAAATATATTTTAAAAATCAGACCAAATATTTTTATCCACAATCCTATCTCATTAACACAACTAAGTAACTTTCATTTTGGGAATTTTTTATCTGCATATTTACATATAAGTAAAACTTACAAATATAACTTCATATCTTTAACAAGCTGATATTTCATTTTCATTATTTTCTCAACTGGCTGCATATAATTATAATAAGTGTACAATGCTTTATTTAATCATTTTGCTAATATAGGACACTCATGGTACATACAATTTTGGATTCATTAAACTATTATTGAAAGATACAAGTATTTTTATGGTTTTTAGCACATCTTGTCAAACTGTTTCTAAAAGGGATTGTGATACTTGTCTCATATGAAACGATCAGCTTGGTGAACTCTAGCCAGAAATGGGTAAATGCACTTATCCCTGCTAGTGTAAAAGATGAAAATGATGTTTTTTTAGTCTGCATTTCTTTGATGAGCGACAAAATTTGTTTCCTTTGTATACTTCTTCCTTTAGAAACTGTCTCTTTCCAACTGTTTAGTGGTAGCTTAAGTTGCTCTTGTCAGAATTACTTCATTGTCTAACATACTATCCTGCAAATTATTTTCCCCATTTTTATGCTAAATATATACCTTCTGAATTAAGTCTTTTAGTTTGCAGACCTCTTCACTCAAATCTTCAACATTGCTAACCAGTTCTTCACAAACTGAAGTAAAATTCCGAGGAGAAGCCCATTCAAGTACTATCTGTCAATATTTTCAAAAGTTGCATGTTAAATAATAGAAAACAACTTTCACAATGTCATACCCACAAAAATTATACAGCATTAAATTATTTAACAGAAAAGCGTTTTTGTTCAGGATAAATCCTAACACCAAAAAGAAGTCAGTAACATTATATAAATAGTCAAACCCAGTTTCATGGATGAATTTACTAAACACATGTAGTACATAATAATTTTATGGAGACTAATATTAGTAATAAAAATATTTATGAAAAATAAATTATGATGAAAGTTTGAAGAATGACATGATTCCCATATTGGTGTTATAAAAAATTAAAGGAAAAAAAGTACATTAAAATGTTTTCACTATAAAGTAAAAAGCTATAAAACTAAAGCCAAATCACATAAAAAAATTCTACAAAACAAATTTGCTTTTATGGTCACTTACATTTTCTCTATTTAAAATTTCCAGCCTCCTCCCACAACCATATCAAAATTACAACTAAACTACAGAACAACCAACATTAGAAACTGCCTGAAGTCTGGCTGAATGGAAATTCTTCAACTAGGAGTTTAAGATGGAGACTAGTAAGAGGGGCAGAGACTCAGAATGGGATGGTCTTACATCCAGGTGTAGCAGGCAAAAATCGGCAGGGATATCTTGGCTGCACAGGTCCCTGCTGAGGAGAGCAAGGGATCCCAGCCCACACCAGGCCCCCCAGCCCAGGGTCAGTGCCAGGAAAAGAAAACCCTGCTAAAACCAGCAGGGGCCCTAGTGGGGTAGCTCAGTTGGTTAGAGCATTGTCCTGACATGCCACGGTTGAGGGTTCAATCCCTGGTCAGAGCACATGGAAGAATCAACCAATGATTGCATAAAATAAGTGGAACAACAAATGGATGTTTCTCTCTCCCTTCCTCTCTTTCTAAAACCAATAAAAAATAAAACAAAAAATTAAAAGCTGGAATGGAGGATGAGGGGGACAGAGTTGTTGAAGTCCCAGATAGTTCCTTTTAAAGGATCTGCATACAGACTTATTAGACTCGCTCTTTCTGAATTCCAGCACTGGGGCAGCAGCTCAAAAGACATAGAGGGAAGAACTGAATTGTCCACCATTAGGGCAAGAGCTAGAGGGGCAGCTCTATCCCAGAGAGAAGTGCTGGCAGAGGTTATCATTCCTTTGATGAGCCCACCTCCCACAGAGCCAGTAGGCAGGCACCATATCCGAGATTCCAACAACCTGCCTCACCTGTTTGCTCCACCCTAGTAATTCACTGAGACTCTGCTCCACACAACTTTGGGGCCCACCCAAGCTGTTTCCAGGGGCTTTTCCAAACGAATGACCTATCTTGGTTCATGCTTCAGATTTTTCTAAAATCTCACAAATAAGCAGCATCTGGCCTTAGGGAGCCCTGTACCTCTTGCAAAGTGGCCCTAGGCCCAGAACTAGCCACAGCTGGCCTTAGGTAACAGCTTGGCCTCTCCTGGGTACCTATAAGCACAGCACAGGCACCAGCCATCTGCAGATTGCTTTAGAGCTCATGCTTGGTGGACCCAGGCAGAACACTGGCAGCAGCTGACTATGGCCTGCACCTCTAGGGAGGCCTCAGAGCCAGTACAGCTTCAGACAGCATCAACACACCACCACCCTATCACCTCCACAAGCAACACACTGAATGAGTGGACTCAGCAGGCACCAGAGCCCCAATGAATACATTCTGCTCAGTGGGGTGGGCTCCAGCACAGCTGATCCTCCACGGTGGTCAGAGGTCAGTGGCCAGTGGTCATGGAAGTCCTTACAGCTGACTGGTCTAGGGGTAAATACCTCCCATTAATGTGTGAATAGCAATAAAGATTCAACTACAAGAGGAGGGTGTATGTATACAGCACACATGGGGGGTACTTCTTGAGTGCCCAGTTGGGGTGATCAAAGAGGCTGTGCCACTGGACCCTACAGAATACCTACTACGTTAGGCCACTCTACGAAGCCTGAGAGATGTAACAGCTCTACCTAATAAATGAAACTAACACAGGGCACTAGCAAAATAAGGAGACAAAGAAACATGTCCCAAATGAAAGAACAAAACAACTATGGGAAAAGAACTAAAAAAGAAAAAAAGGAAACAAGCAACCTACCAGATGCAGAATTCAAAACACTGGTTATAAGGATGTTCAATGAACTTAGTGAGAACTTCAATAGCATAAAAAAGGACAGTCAGAAATGAAGGATACACTAACTGAATGAAGAAAAATTTTCAGGGAATCAACAGTAGAGTAATAGATGAAGCTGAGAATGAATCAAATCAGTGATTTGGAATATAAGGAAACAAAAAAACACCCAATCAGAACAGAAAAAGAAAAAAGACTCCAAAAAATGAAGAGAGTATAAGGAGCCTATGAGACCACTTCAAGCATATGGTAAAACCTTGATATAACAGATTTATTTGAGCAAGGAGGTATCCATTATAAGTGAAAGTCCATTATGTAATAAAATAGGTTTTCCAAATGTGTATGTTAAAAAATTGACAAACTAGTCTACCGGTTTTTACTTACATAGACATGTTTGTGTAATTAAAATTAAGAATGTATGAAAAGTTTGCCGAAACCGGTTTGGCTCAGTGGATAGAGCGTCAGTCTGCGGACTGAAGGGTCCCAGGTTCGATTCCGGTCAAGGGCATGTACATTGGTTGCAGGCACATCCCCGGTAGGGGGTGTGCAGGAGGCATCTGGTCGATGTTTCTCTCTCATCGATGTTTCTAGCTCTCTATCCCTCTCCCTTCCTCTCTGTAAAAAATCAATAAAATATATTTTTTTTAAAAAAAGAATGTATGAAAAGTTTAATTTCACAGACAAGTTTCCTATATGCATTACAAAAATTTTTAATGTATACTGAATAGGTCAACTAACTCCATGAATTCACCAATCATCGCAAGTAAACAAATACACACAGCTGGAACGTGGCCTAGTGCACATTAAAACTGCTGCAGAAAGTAATGCCATGGGACAACAGAACCAATTACCACAGAAAAAGTGGTGTGATCATGTGCTAATCATTCTGCAAACATTGTTTACAAGTGGTGACTCGGAATTAAATATATAGACTATAGCCTGACAGGCATGGCTCAGTGGTTGAGCATCCACCTAGGAACTAAGAGGTCACAGTTCGATTCCTAGTCAGGGCACTTGCCCCGGTTGTGGACTCAATTCCCTGTAGGGGCCATGCGGGATGCAGCCAATCAATGATTCTCTCTCATCATTGATGTTTCTATCTCTCTCTCCCCCTTCCTCTCTGAAACAAAAATATATTTTTAAAAATATATAAATATATAGACTATAATTGTAGATATATAATATTTATGTATGTCAGTGAAATTACTACAGTGTTTTTCCAAAATATGGTCTATTTGTTAAAATTTGTTTAAAATAACAGTGAATTAACAAAAATGTACCTATTATTTTAATTATGAGCAAATTTTGGTAAAAAAAAAATTTTAAAATTAACAGGGTGTTAATTTTAACGTATGACATATGGACTAGAAATTTTATCCATTAAATCCAAAGTCCATTAAATTGAGGTCCACAAAATCAAGGGTTTACTTTATTAACATTTGCATCATGAGGCTGCCAGAAGGAGGAGAGAGCAAGAAATTCAAAACTTATTTGAAAAAATAATGACAGAAAACTTCCCATACCGGGTAAAGGATATAGACATACAAGTCCAGAAAGCACAAAGAGGCCTACACAAGATGAACCCAAAGAGATACACACCATGATACATCAATTAAAATGCAAAAGATTAAAGACAATGAGATAATCTTAAAAGTAGCAAAAGAGAAGCTGTTAGTAATCAAAAAAGGAGATTCCATAAGACTGGCAGTTGATTTCTCATCAGAAACCTTTCAGGCCAGAAAGGATTGGCAAGAAATATTCAAAGTGATAAAAAGCAAAGACCTACAACCAAGATTATTCTACCCAGTAAAGTTATCATTTAGATTTGAAGGACTGATAAAGAGCTTCCCATACAAAGAAAGCTAAAGGAATTAGTCACCACCAAACCAGTATTATACGAAATGTTAGTATTTTTTAAGAAGAAAAAAAAAATAAGATGAAAAATATGAACAACAGGCACTGAGAGAGAATTAGAAGATGTCAGCAGAGTAGGTGGATCTTTCTCCTCCCTCCTCCCAGAATAAACTGTAATTAAAACTAAATTGGGGAATATTCACCATGAAATACCAGTTGGAGACTGCCTGAAGAAAAGACATTTAAATAGGAAGGGCAGAAGCCACCTCGAGACTGGTAAGAAGGGCGGGAAAGTGAGAGGTGCTGGCCCAGATATCAGGAGCGCTGGGCCAAGAGGGAGGAAGGCTGCCCCAGCAGGAGAGGGGATGGACACCAGGCAGGGCTCACCAGCCCAGACAGCCAGAGCTGGGAACAGTTGCCCATGCAGCAACCTGAGCTGCTCAGAGACAAAGCCACTTTCTTTAAAGGTCTGGTGCACAGTACTTTTGTTCCAGACATTTCCCCTAGGTTTCAGCAGACGGATGACAGTGCAGACTAGAGTTACCTAAGGAGAGACAGGGGTAGAAGGAGTTGGGGAGAGTCACAGGGAAGGTGGCTGCTGGGATACCTGTGCTGAGTTCCCCGCCATGCCCCAACCCCCATATCACAGCAACCATTTTTCCTTAGAGGCATAAGCCCCTCTCAACAGCAGAAGCCTGGGGAAAGGCTAACACCCAGCCTCCTGATATACAGCTCACCCTACCCTAAGGAATCCCACTCACTGCACCCTCTGGGACCTAGCAACCCTGCATCTCCATCCCTGCCGAGAAGACAGCAGTCTCAGGGGGCAGTAGTCTCAGGGAACATCAATAGCCGGCTTTGGGGTGGGGACACTCCCCCCACTTTACAGGGAAACTGGCTGGTACTTCCATGTTACAGGAGAGCTAACAGAAACTCCTGGATTCCAGCAGACACCCATAGCCTAAGAGGGACTTCACCCAACCAAGAGCAGGCAAATAATATTGGTACACAACCACCTTCTTCCCTGAAGTCTAAACATTTGCTGACACCGTATAGGTCCCGTGCTGCTAAGAAACCAGCCCTGGAGCTCAATTTGGCACCTCCCATGGGCAGCCAAGCCCAGGAGAGGCAACCATAAGCTGTAGATTGCTCCAGAGCTTTGAAAAGGGCACGGAGGGCCAACTTGGACAGCTTCTGACTGGTTAGCACAAAAGTACCTCCAGGGAGGCCTAAAATACGCATACAAAAAAGTTAGCCTCAGATAACAGAAGAGTAGGATTGAAAGGGAAATCCTAGCAGGCACTCAAATCTGCCGAGACAAACCTCACATATTGACTTTTTTGGTGTTTGTTTTTTCATTATTATCTTTAATTTTTCTTTTTTATTGCTTTGGTATTATTATTATTATTCTCTTTTCCCTTTTTTCTCCTCTCTTTCGTATTTCTTAGTTGCCTCTTTCCTTTTCTTATTCTGTTTTTTCTTTTGCTTAATCTTCCACTTCTTTTTACCTTTCTATACTTTTTTCTTTCTTTTTTACTGTTTTCCTTTTCCCCACACTATTTTTACTAATTCTCTTTTCTTTTGTATTTGTTTTTACTTATTTTAGAGAGAGAGGAGGGAGAGGGAGAGATGTTTTTAAATATGTTTTTACTTTATTTTAGAGAGAGAGGAATACCTATTACATTAGGCCACTCTACAAAGCCTGAAAGATGTAAAAGCTCTACCTAATAAATAAAACTAACACAGTGAGGCTAGCAAAATAAGGAGACAAAGAAACACTAGTAAACATATATGCACCCAATATAGAAGCAGCTAAACATATATCCTCCTATATAATAAAGAGCTAATATGCTAATTAGACCTGACAATGTAACAACTGTCCAGACGACCTTCCGGATGAAGCCGGGGCTGCGAGGGCTGGGGCAGCCAGGGCTGCAATGGCCAAGCCCCTTGCACGAATTTCGTGCATTGGGCCTCTAGTCCTATATAATAAAGAGCTAATATGCTAATTAGACCTGACAATGTAACAACTATCCAGACGACCTTCCGGATGAAGCCGGGGCTGTGAGGGCTGGGGCAGCCAGGGCTGCAATGGCCAAGCCCCTTGCACGAATTTCGTGCATTGGGCCTCTAGTAGATATATAAAATAACTCATGAAGGATTTTAAGGGAGAGAGAGACAGCAGAACAGTCATAGTAGGGGACCTGAACTCCACACTGATATCACTGCATAGATGTTCTAGACAAAAAAAAAAAAAGAAAAGAAAAAGTGACCTAAATGACACAGTTGATCAGATTGATTCAATTGATATTTGCTGAACATTTAATCCCAAAGCAGCAGAATATTATTCTTAAGTGCATTGAGACATTGTCAAAGATAGAACACATGTTAGGACACAAAATATGTCTCTACAAGTTCAAGAAGACTGAAGTTATATCAAGGAACTTCTTGAGTCACACCACATGAAACTAGAAATCAACTACAATAAAAAAAAACACCTCAAAAACATTCAAACACATGGAGGCCAAATAGTAAGCTATTAAACAATGATTGGGTTACAAATGAGATCAAGAAATAAATAAAAAACATCCTGGAAACAAATGGAAATGAATACACAACAACCCAAATATTTATGAGACACAGCGAAAGCAGTCCTGAGACAGAAGTTCATAGCATTACAGGCCTACCTGAAGAAACAAGAAAAATCTCAAATAAACGATCTAACCCTACAACTAAAAGAAATAAAAAGAGAACAAAAAGAAAAGCCCAGAGGAAATAGAAGGAAATAATAAAGATCAGAGGAGAAATAACTGACATTGAGACTAATAAGACAATACAAAAAAATCTATAAAATCAAGAGCTGGTTCTTTGAAAAATAAAATAAGATGGATGAATAGCTAGCCAGACTCATCAAGAAACAAAGATAGAGGACCCAAATAGATAAAATCAGAAACAAAAGAGATGAAATAACGACTGACACCACAGAAATACAAAGGATTGTAAGAAAATACTATGAACAACTCAACTATATGCCAACAAGATGGGCAACATGGACAAAATGGACAAGTTCCTGGAAATACACAATCATCCAAAACTCAATCAGAAGGAATCAGAAAACCTAAGTAGGCAATAACAACTGATGTAATTGAAGCAATAATTAAAAAAACAAAAAGAACAAAAATCTCCCAGCAAATAAAATCTCTTGCCTGGATGACATCACAGGGGAGTTTTACCAAATATTCAAAGAACTAACACCTATCTTTCTCAAACTATTCCAAAAAATCCAGGAGGAGGAACACTTCCAAGCTCTTTTTATGAGGCCAGCACTATCTTAATTACAAAACCTAAGAATGACACTACAAAATAAGAGAATTACAGGCCAATATACATGATAACATAGATACTAAGATCATCAACAATATATTAGCAAATTAGATCCAGCAATATATTAAAAAGATCATACACCATGATCAAGTGGGATTTATTCCAGGGCAAGGCTGGTACAATATTCACAAATCAGTAAATGTGATGCATCACATAAACAAATTGAAAGACAAAAATCGCATGATCGTATCAATAGAAGCAGAAAAAACATTTGATAAAATCCAACACCCACTTTTTTAAAAATCTTTTTTTTTTAAATTGATTTCAGAGAGGAAGGGAGAGGGAGAGAGAGATAGAAACATCAATGATGAGAGAGAATCATTGATTGGCTGCCTCCTGCAAGTCCCCTACTGGGGATCGAGCCTGCAACTTGGGCATGTGCCCTGACCAGGAATCGAACCGTGACCTCCCTGTTCATAGGTCGATGCTCTCAACCACTGAGCCATGCTGGCCAGGCTCAACACCCATTATCAATAAAAACTCTCAGTAAAGTGGGAATAGAGGGATTACAGGCAATATCTCAGCATAATAAAGGCCATACATGAAAAACCTACAGCCAATATCATATTGAATGGGCAAATACTGAAAGCATTTAACCTAAGAACAGAAACAAGACAAAGACGTCCACTTTCACCTCTTTTTTATAAAAATATATTTTTATTGATTTCAGAGAGGAAGGGAGAGGGAAGGATAGAAACATCAATGATGAGAGAGAATCATTGATTGGCTGCTTCTCCTCACAGCCCCTAGTGGGGATCTAGCTCACTTGTTCCTCGAAGTCCTACCAAAGTGATCAGACAAGAAGAAAAGATAAAAGGCATCCAAACTGGAAAAAAAGGAAGTAAACTCTCATTATTCATAGATAACATGATACTGTCCATAAAAAAACCTAAAAACTCCATTATAAAACTATTGGATTTAATAAATGAATTTGGCAATGCAGCAGGGTACAAAATTAATACCCAGAAATTGATGGCATTTTTGTACACCAATAATGAATTTTCAGAAAGAGAAACTAAAAAACAATCCCATTTACCATTTCGACAACAACAAAAAATAAGATACTCAGGAATAAACTTAACCAAGGAGGTAAAAGATCTGTACTCAGAAAATTACAGGACATTGAAAAAAGAGACAGAGGAAGATAGAAACAAGTAGAATATACCGTGTTTATAGATTGATAGAATTAACATAATTAAAATGTCTATACTACCCAAAACAATCTATAGATTCAATGCAATTCCTATGAAAATACTAACAGTATATTTCACAGATATAGAACAAATATTCCAAAAATTTATATGACCCCATATAGCCACAACAATCTCAAGAAAGAAGAACAAAGTTGGAGAGATCACAATATTGGATATAAAATAATATTATGAAGTCACTGTAATCAAAACAGTCTAGTGCTGGCACAAGAACAGGCATATGGAACAATGCAACATAACCAAGAACCCAGAAATTGACTCAGGCCATTATGCTCAATTAATATTCAACAAAGGAGACAAGCGCATAAATGGAGTCAAGACAGTCTGTTCCATAAATGGTGCTGGGAAAATTTGGACAGATACATACAAAAAAATGAAACCAGACCATCAACTTAAACCATACACAAGAGTAAACTCAAAAAGTATAAGACTTAAATGTAAGTCACGAACTGTAAAAGAAACCATAAAAATCCTAGAAAATGTAGGCAGCAAAATATCAGACATCTCACATAGTAGAATTTTCATCGATATATCACTAAGGACAAGAGAAACAAAGGAAAAAATAAATGTATGGGACTACATCAAACTAAAAAGCTTCTGCGCAGCAAAAGAAACCTTCCTCAAAGAGAACCCTCTATATCCAATAAAGGGTTATTTTTCAAAATATATAAAGAACTTATAATCTCAACAAAAGGAAGACAAGCAATCCAATTAATAAAAAAATAGGCAAAGGAACTGAATACACACTTCTCCAAAGAGGACATACCGATGGCCAAGAGACATATGAAAAAATGCTCAATGTCACTAATCATCAGAAAGATGCAAATTAGGGGGGGGGGCAATGGTAAGATATGTACACATATAATACCTTAATAAAAAAAAGAAAAAAAAGAAAGATGCAAATTAAAATTACAACGAGATATCACCTCACACCTGTCATAATGGCTACCATCAATAAATCAACAAACAACAAATACTGGTGATAATGTGGAGAAAACAGAACCCTAATACACTGCTGGTGGGAAAACAGTAGGAGTTTCCTAAAAAAATTAAAAAATGGAAGTGTCAGTGATCCTACTTCTGAGAATATAGCCTAAGAATGCCGAAATACCAATCAGAAAGAATATATGCACCCCTATGTTCATAACAGCATTATTTACAGTAGCTAAGATCTGGAAACAGCCCAAGTGCCCATCAGTAGAAGAGTGAATTAAAAAAACTGCGACACATTTACACAATGGAATACTATTCAGCTGTAAAAAGAATAATCTCTTACCCTTTGAGACAGCATGGATGGACTGGAGATTATTATACTAAGTGAAATAAGCCAGTCAGAAAAAGACAAATATTACTTGACTAGAGGCCCGGTGCACGAAATTTGTGCATGGAGGGCAGGTGTGTGTCCCTCAGCCCAGCCTGCACCCTCTCCAATCTGGGACATCCCTTTCACAATCCAGGACTGCTGGCTCCCAACTGCTCGCCTGCCTGCCTGCCTGATTGCCCCAACTGCTTCTGCCTGCCAGCCTGATCACCCCCTAACTACTCCCCTGCCAGCCTGATCGACACCTAACTGCTCCCCTGCTGGCCCGATTGCCCCTAACTGCCCTCCACTGCCAGCCTGGTTCCCCCTAAATGCCCTCCCCTGCAGGCCTGGTTGCCCCTAACTGTCCTTCCCTGCAAGCCTGATCACCCATAACTGCCCTCCCTTGCCAGCCTGGTCACCCTAACTGACCTCCCCTGCCGGCCCAATTGTCCTTAACTGCCCTCCCCTGCTGGCCCGATTGCCCTCAACTTCCCTACCCTGTTGGCCCGATTGCCCCCAACTACCCTCCCCTGCTGGCCCAGTCCCCCCTAACTGGCCTCCCCTGCTGGCCCGGTCCCCCCTAACTGCCCTCCCCTGCAGGCCTGATCACCCCCAACTGCCCTCCCCTGCTGGCCTGATCGCCCACAACTGCCCCCTCCCCTGCTGGCCATCTTGTGTGTTGGAGTGATGGTCAATTTGAATACTACCTCTTTATTATATAGGATTTCACTTATATGTGGAGTCTAATGAACAAAATAAACTGATGAACAAACTAAGTCCAGAGACATGGAAGCATGGAATAGACAGTTCTCAGGGGACAGGGAGAAATTAACCAAAAAACTTATATGCATACTAGAGGCCCAGTGCACGAATTTGTGCCCGGGTGGGGTCCAGCCGGCCAGGCCCCAATTGAGGCAGATTGGGGCCGGGCCTGTCGGGAGGAGGAGACAGCAGTAGGTTGGCTGGCCAGCCCTGATCAGGACCCGTTCAGTGCTGGGCCGGCTGGGGGGAGGTGCTGAGAGCAATTGGCTGGTGGGCCCCATCCCCAGTTGGGGTGGAGGGGCCGATGGGGGTGGGGCTGGGTGTGGGAGAGGCTGTGGGTGGTGAGTTGGCCGGCCCTGCCCCTGAATGGGGTGCGGGGGCCAACTGGGGGTCAGCGGCCAGGGGAGGGGCTGTGGAGGTTGGCCAGCCAGCCCCATCCCTGATTGGTGTGGGGGACGGAGCTGGCTTGGGGAGGGGCCATGGGCTGATCAGGGTGGTGGGGGCCGATCAGGAGGGGGGCTGGCTGGGGGAAGGGGCTGCGGGATGTTGCCTCACCCCCCCATTAGGCCGGTTCACTGGCCGCAGTGGTCGTCATAGCGACTGGTTGTTCTGGTCGTTCCGGCGTTCTGGTTGCGGGCTTTTTATATACATAGATAGATAGATATGCATAATGCAGGGACACAGACAATAATGCGATGAAGGTCTGTGTTGGGAGAGGACCCGGGTGGAGGGTAGCAAAGTGGAGAAAATGGAGCTCTGTAATACTCTCAACAATAAAAATAAATTTTAGCCTTTTGCACTCGGATGTCAAGTGTGACTCGATATGGTTAGCATTAGAATAAAGGAATCGAGAAAAAAGCAAGCGAGTGCAAAGGGTTAAAAGATATAACTGTACCAAAAATTAAAAATATGAATAAAGTGGCAATAAATCCTTATCTATTGAATCTAAAAATAGAAATAAATAAGCAGAACAGAAATGAACTCATAGAGAACATTTTAATGGTTTCCAGATGGAGGTGGTGTTGGGTGTTGGGAGTTGGGTGAAAAAGGTGAAAGGATTAAGAAGCACAAATTGGTTGTTACAGAATAACCATGGTGATGTAAAGTACAGCTTAAGGAATCTATATATATAAAAAGCCAGTGTTCGTGATGACTGTGACGAGCAAACGACCGGTCACCATGAGGTGCATTGAGCGGGGCAAGGAGGAACTGGGGACTGGCGAGTGGGCTGAATGGCTGACCTCTTGGTCCCTGCCTCCGGCCCACAGGCTCCAATGGATCAGCGATGGTGAATGGGGGAATTGGGGTTGGTGGCGGGAGGACCGGGCTGCCTGTCAGGCCATTGGGATCACCAGCTCATCTCTGGCTGCTCAGGGGCTCAGGTGCCAGTGACCTCACCTCCATGTGTGTGCGCCAGGCCGGCTGCTAATGGAACGCGCTGCCTGCTTGGGGCTGCTCACAACAGGGCGGGAAGGTCGCGGGTGAGCTCCGCAGCTTCCATCAGCGCCTCAAGCCCCAGCGGCAGCAGTGGCATCAACAGTGCCCGCATGAGGGGCCTCAAGCGGGCAGCGCATTCCATAAGCAGCCGGCCCAGTGCACGCACATGGAGGTGAAGTCGCCGGCGCCTGCTTTCCTGCAGGCCTGAGCCCCCGAGCAGCCAGGGATGAGCTGGTGATCCCAACGGCCTGATAGCCCAGTGGCGTAGGCAGCATTCGGCCTGGAGACTGGCTAACGGGCAGAAGATGGCCCTGATCGCAGGAGGCTAGGCCCTAGGGACCCTGCACGATTCCGTGTGCTGGACCTCAGTATCATTAATAATAGTCTAGCACCTTTGAATGATGTCAGATGGGTCCAAGATTTATCGGGATGATCACTAAATTGTGTAATGTCTAATCACTGGGGTGTACACCTGAAATAAATATAATAATACTAGAGTCCCAGTTCACAAAATTCGTGCATGGGGGTGTGTGTCCCTCAGCCCAGCGTGCACCCTCTCCAATCTGGGACCCCTCGAGGGCAGTCGGACATCCCTCTCACAATCCAGGACTGCTGGCTCCCAACTGCTCACCTGCCTGCTTTTCTGATTGCCCCTAACTGCTTCTGCCTGCCAACCTATTCACCCCCTAACCACTCCCCTGCCAGCCTGATTGATGCCTAACAGCTCCCCTGCCAGCCTGTTTGCCCCAAACTGCCCTCCCCTGCAGACCTGGTCACCCCTAACTGCCCTCCCCTGCTGGCCTGATAGCCCACAACTGCCCTCCCTTGTAGGCCTGGTCCCTCCCAACTGCCCTCCCCTGCTGGCCATCTTGTGGTGGCCATCTTGTGTCCACATGGGGGCAGCCATCTTTGACCACATGGGGGCAGCCATCTTGTGTGTTGGAGTGATGATCAATTTGCATATTACTCTTTTATTAGATAGGCTATGTCTTCTGTAATTAAAGAATAAAAAAGATTAAAAAAAATAAAACTTCCTTCGTTAAAACACATATATATATAAAATACATATATATATAAAATATATATATGTATTTCAAATATATTTTTATCGATTTCAGAAAGTAAGGGAGAGGGAGAGAGAGAAACATCAATGATGACAGAAAATCATTGATCGGCTGCCTCCTGCATGCCCCATATTGGGGATTGAGCCCACAACCTGGGCATGTGCCCTGATAGGGAATTGAACCATGACCTCCTGTGTCATAGGCCAATGTTCAACCACTAAGCCAAGCTGGTCAGGGTAAAACACCTTATATATTGATATGGTTGTTGTTTTTTAAAATATATTTTTATTGATTTTTTACAGAGAGGAAGGGAGAGGGATAGAGAGTTAGAAACATCGATCAGCTGCCTCCTGCACACCCCCTACTGGGGATGTACCCACAACCAAGGTACATGCCCTTGAGCAGAATCGAACCTGGGACCCTTTAGTCCGCAGGCCAATGCTCTATCCACTGAGCCAAACCGGTTAGGGCTTGATATGGTTTTTAATAACACTCAACAATGTTTTGTTTCAACTTCCACTTGGGTCTCCTGTCACTTTATATTTTAAATTTGTTTTAAATTCCCTTTAGAACAAATAGTAAGTACAATAAACAGATCAGTTTAATTTTTAGTCTTGACTTTTCTTGAGGACTAGCACACAAAAGTTTTTCAATTAATAAGTATGTAAAGGAGTAATAGTAAACATATTTACTTATTGAGATCTTATATGATTTTTTAGAATAAAAATACAATTTTAACATATCACTGCTATTACTAATTATCATAGACTTATCTGAAATGTTCTTCAGCATTCATACTTTTCTTCACTTAACTTTTGTAGAATACCTTGTGAGAATTTACAGGCAACTCAGTAATGATATTCTGTACAGCTGTTATTAAATGGCCACATTGTTTGTTTAATTTCAGAAGAAAGTTGAGGAACTCATCACCACTAAAAAGAGGAAACAAACAGGAATCACACATGTAAGCCATTTACTTCATTCTACTGTGCTACTCAGTGTCTAGTCATAATATTTGCTATATTCTCTAAAATGTATTCATAGAATAGCTAATATGTATCAGAAACTGAAACAGACATTGAATATACGAAGTAAACCAAATCTCTAATCTTGAAGATCTCCAAGTTCAGAATGAGAGGCAAGTATCTATATATATATAAGAGCCTAAGCGACCGGCAGACTGGCCAGTAGCTATGATGTGCACTGCCCACCAGGGGTTAAGACACTCAACGCAGGAGCTGCCGAGCTGCGGTCACTTGGCAGCGGTGGTTCTCAGGTGATGCACCCAGCACCAGAGAGGAGAGAGCCCGATTCCGGGGAGTGTCACCCGAGAACCTCCCTCTCGAAATCTGGGGCCCCTCAGGGGATGTCAGAGAGCCTGTTTTAGCCTGATACTGCAGGCCAGGCCAAGGGATCCCACCGGTGCACGAATCCATGCACTGGGCCTCTAGTTCAATTATAACATCATTATTCACAGAGTTAAATGAAGGAGTGTTAGAGGACCGATTTTGAGTACTATCTAAAGGCACTGCACTAGTTATTTTACATTTATTATTCCTTTAATTCCTCATAACAACTCCTTTTTTAAAATTTTTTTTTTTACAGAGAGGAAAGGAGAGGGATACAGAGTTAGAAACATCGATGAGAGAGAAACATCCGTTCAGCTGCCTCTTGCACACTCCCTACTGGGGATGTGCCCGCAACCAAGGTACATGCCCTTGACCAGAATCGAACCTGGGACCCTTGAGTCCGCAGGCTGATGCTCTATCCACTGAGCCAAACCGGTTAGGGCTTATTCCTCATAACAACTCCTTTAAGGTAGATGTTGTTAACCTAAGTTTATAGTGGAGGCATCTAAAACACAGAAATAATGAACTTAGTATAATGGGAATAGGGAATTAGTAGTGCTTCATAGAGATGGTAACTTGAATTGAGTGTGGAGCAGTAGAATAGGTTTGTAAGGAAGGAAGAGAAAGTAATAAAGGTAAGGAAGAGAAGGAATTATGGATGGAGAGAATAGCAGGTGCAAAAGTATGAGAGTAAGAGGTCACCAAGATATAACTAAAGCACAATTATGGAAAGTAGTAAGGAAAGAGGATAGACCTAACCATTTATTTAAGAAACTTTTGTGACATGCTAAGGAACTGAATTTTATCTTCTTCATAAGGTACGAGTTATTAAAGGAATTTAAATAGAAAAGTAGAAAATCAGATTTTTGTATAAGAAAGCTTATTTGAGAAGTGGTGTAGTTTAAAGGAACATGAAAGTTCAAGTAGAGAAGAGTAAGTAGGATACTAATGGACACATCCACATACGACAGCGATTTTCAATTGGTGTGACATAAGAAAATTTAAAACATGTAATACCTGACTATTTAGTCAGGGGCACTGACCTCTTTCCCCCTACAATGTTAAGTAAAAAAAATGACAACAGCCAATACAACAGCCATCTATGTGAATGAGTCAAAATTAAAACTTTTTTTTGTCAGATCAGAATTTTAATAATTAGTTTATATGTGCCATGAGATGGAAGAGGTTGAAAATCACTGATCTAAGGGATGATGAAGAAAAGCTTAATCTAAGGATCTAGCAGTGGCAGTCTGTTTGAGGGGAGGGGTAGATAATGATGGAAAGAAACATTTTGGAGAATAAACTGAAAAACTTGGTGATAGGTTACATGTAAAAGAAAGGGAAAGTCTAGAATAATTCTGTTGTTTGGTTTCAATGGAAGGTGGTGGCACCAACAGGGAATTGAATCTAGGGGTGGGGTAGGGAAGTGAGATAAAGATATAATATTATGACATAACAATTAAGGACATAGGCTCTAGAGTCAGAAAGACCTGAATCTGAATTCAGCTTCCACATTTATGATCTTGGGAAAGCCTAATCTTCAGCCGAATGTTTCCGTATCTCTAGAATTGAGATAATAGAACTCTAAAGAAGACTGAAGGAAGTAATGTATGAAAAGCATCTAGCATTTTGTCTAGCATATACATGACATTTAAATAAATTTAATTATAATGATGATGTCAATGATATGAGATATGTAGGTGGAAATAACCAGTAAGCAATAGAAAGTGGCAGTCTTTTTTTTAAAAAAAAAAAATATTTTATTGATTTTTTACAGAGAGGAAGGGAGGGGGATAGAGAGTTAGAAACATCTATGAGAAACATAGATTCAGCTGCCTTCTGCACACCCCCTTACATGTACCTAAGGTACATGCCCTTGACCGGAATCAAACCTGGGACCCTTGAGTCCTCAGGCCGATGCTCTATCCACTGAGCCAAACTGGCCAGGGCAGAAAGTGGCAATCTTGTAGGTGTACCTATGCTGAAGTCCACACACTCATGAGGCCAGACAGAATTCAGGGAGCTGGTGAACTTAGATAGGAAAATATTACATCTTTATTTTCACTAATCTCTAACAGAAATTCAGTCTTTCTATCAATTGTGAATGGAGACACAAACCGCAGTAGTATTAGAGGCATCTATAATTTGGTCACTAAACAAAAATCAAAACTAACATCATGAAGAAGACATAAAAATACATATTGTGAAGAGGGGTGAGTTGACAGAGGTAAAAAACAAAAACAAAAAAAACTTATAAAAGGAAAAGTAGCCTGAGAAGAAGAAAATCAGGAGTTAAGGTCTGTTATGAAAGACAATGAAGGGGATGGATTCAAGAATGAGGAAAAGGTCAAGCAATGAAGAGACACTGGTGACTAGATTAGTTTCAGTAACAGAAGCCAATTTACAGTAAAAGCTACACAACCCAATAAAAAAGTGGACCAAGGGTATGAATAGGTAATTAAAATAAAAAATAAAAAATAAAATTTTAATAGATAATAAACAAAGGATTATAAGACATTACATTCTAGTGGAATGACAAAAAAAATAGGACATTAATATCAAGAGTTGACAAGAGTGTGAAATAACCTTACTGCATCATTTAGCACTATAATAAAAATGCACACTAAACTACTACTATGGGACCAAAAGGTACTTCTGAGTGCAAACAAGGTACTACTTATAAGGCAGAAGTTTTAACTATACACTATACAAAGTTTATTTCATGTTGTTTCTAGGAGAAAAGGTTATAAATAGCAAGCAAGATCTGCCTCCAATGAAACTTAAAGACACATTGCTAGAACTTATATAGTATTTTAATTTAAAATGAGTCTTTTTTCTTATATGTTGAAAAATAGGCAGTTTATAGAAAATACTTTAAACTTTAGCATTTCACCCCAAAGCTGCAGAATATACATTCTTTTCAAGGGCACAATGAGCATTTCCTAGGATAGACAACACGTTAGCACACAAAACAAAATCTCAATAGATTTAAGAAGACTGAAATCATATCAATCTTATTTGACCATAATCATATGAAACTAGAAATCAATTTTAAGAAAAAAATTAAACACATGGAAGCTAAATAACATGTTACTAAACAACTATTGGTTAACAATGAGCTAAAGGAAGAAGTAAAAAATTACCTTCAGACAAAGAAAAATGAAAACAACAATCCAAAATGTATGAAACACAGCAAGAGCAATCCTAAAAGAGAAATTCATACCATCAAAGGCCTACCTCAAGAAACAAAAAAACAAAAAATTTCAAACAATCTAACCTTACACTTAAAGGAACTATCAAAAACAACAACAAACAAAGCTCAAAGTGAGTAGAAGAAAGGAAATAATAAAAAAGCAGAAATATACAAAATAGAGTATTCAAAAACAATATAAAAGATCAATGAAACCAAAAGCTGTTTTTTAAAGATAAATAATATTGATAAACCTTTAAGACCTATCAAGAAATAAAAAGAGAGGAGCTAAGGAAATAAAATCAGAAGTGAAAGAAGAGACACCACAGAAATACAAAGGATTATAAGAAAATATTACCAACAATGATATGCCAACAAATTAAACAATCTGAAAGACATATAAAAATTCCTAGTAACATAAAATCTCCCAAAACTGAATCAGGAAGAAATGAAATATCTGAACAGACTGATTACAACTAAAGAAATTGGAGCAGTAATCAAAAAACTTCCAACAAACAAAAGTCCTAGACCAAATGGTTTCACAGATGACTTTTACCAAACATTTTAAGAAGAATTAACCTACCCTTCTCAAACTATTACAAAAAAATTCAAGAGAGAAGATTCCCAAGATCATTTTAAGAGGCCAGCATTATCCTAATTCCAAAACCAGATACTAGTAAAAATACTACAAAGGGGAAAAATCATAGGCCAATATCCCTGTTCAACAAAGATAAAAAATCCTCAACAAAATATTAGCAACCGAAATCCAGCAACACATTAAAAAAATCATACACCATGATCAATTGGGATTTATTCCGGGATACAAGGTTGGTACAATATCTGCAAATTTCTGTGATACACCACATAAACACAATTAAGGGTAAAAATCATATGATCATATTAATAGATGCAGAAAAAGCATTTGACAAAATCCAGCACCCATCTATATTATAAAAAGCCAGTGGCCATAACGCCGGAATGACCAAACGACCAGTCACCAGGAGGTGCACTGATGGGTCCCACGGTGGTGGCAGGACTCTGGGTCTCGCGTGATTTCATGCGCTGGGCCTCTAGATTCTGATAAAAACTCTCAGTAAAGTGGGAATAGAGGCAACATACCTCAACACATTAAAGGCTGTATATGACAAACACACAGCCAACATCATACTGAATGGGAAAACACTAAAAGCATTTCCTTTAAGATCAGGAACATGACAGGGATGTCCACTTTCACTACTCTTATTCAACATAGCACTGAAAGTCCTAGCCACAGCAATACAGACAAAAATAAAAGACATCCGAATTGGAAAGAAGAAGTAAACTGTCATTATTTGCAGATGACATGATACTGTATATAGAGAACCCTAAAGATTCCACACACAAAAACTATTATAACTGGTAAATTCAGTAAAGTAGCAGGATACAAAATAAATATCTAGAAATCAATTGTGTTTGCGTTTTTAATACATTAATAATGAACTATCCGAAAGGGAAACTAAAATAACAATCCCATTTACAAGTGCATCAAATAAATGCAGTGGAACCTTGGTTCTTGAAATTAATTCGTTCTAGGCTATTAGAGAAGTGATTTGTTCGAAAGCCACTGGGATGGGGGTAGGCTAGAAGGGGTTAAAGGGGAAAGAAGGAGACGTATGTAATACTTTCAACAATAAAGATTTAAAAATGAAAAATGAAATAGATAAGCTGTTCTGTTTAGGAAAAGTGGTATTTATAAAGGCATTTTTAAAACAAATATAATTCTTCATTCCATTTTCTTTCTGATCTTTACTTAAAATAACAACAGTCATTACTTATATCAATTTTGTTTCCAGGTAATATTTATATAAGGCACACTTAGTGCTCTTTAAATACTCAAATTTTATTTATTATCAATGAAAAGATTACTGCAAGAGTATTTCATTAATGACCTCTGTCTTTTTTATTTACTGAGTTCAAGGAAATTAAGATGCATTGAGAACTCTAATTCAAAATGTCAACTGAGAGCAGGTATATAATTCTACATAGGCACTTCACACATACATATGTATAATATAAACTTATAAGCTCTTATTTAGATGAAAGGATGATAAGAACTCAGTTCAAATAAGTAAAATAATGAACAAAATTAGAGTCTTAATGAATAAAAGGAAAATATATACCATTCTTGTATAATGTTCAGAGCTACTGAGTAAGGATAGGTAAGCTGTAAAAAATACAACTATGTGAATGGCTGCCCAACCCTGACCCAGAGCAATACAGGATTCCCCCTATATATCTTTACATGGCAACCCTGATAATTCTGTACATATTTAAAGAATTAAAAGTAAGCAGATATGGCATAGGTATAGTATATTGTATTACTTGATGAAGTTATGTATTTTCTTCTGTGCTAAATACTACCAGGCCTCTCTATGCCATAGAATTATACTTCGTGCCCCAGTGACATAAGGCTGGCTGTGTGACTTGCTTTGGCAAATAAAATATGACTGAAAGTGACTGTTTTGAACAGAAGCTTTAAGAGTGAGTGACTGGTTCTTCCAGCTCTCTTTTCCCTTTACTACAAGAGCAGCATGCCCTGGTTGGGGCTGTTTCTCCAGCCTGTTCTCAGAATAATAACGAGGAGGAGAGCTACTGGCATTATATAAGTGATAAAGATATAAACTTTGATACCATAACTCTTTTAGATTTGATACTGCAGCATAACAGTGTTCACCTGAGTAAAACAAAAGACCATATTTTAAAATGTGAAGTCAAGTATAAGATAAAATTTATACTTTAAATAAAGGTACTCCAAATAAATGTACTCTGTGCTCATTGTAGAATATCTAAAAAAGTTAAAATTACCAATACTCATCCAAACTGATACTATTTTCTTTCAAATATTTTCTTATAGTACACATTTTCTTCCAGTATTTTTCTTATGCATATATATAACTAGAACTATACTTCACACTCCATTTTATATTAGCTTTTTATACTTATTCTGAGTATTTTCCCATGACATTAAGTCTCAAAATAATATTAATGACACAATAAAATAATTATATTGATGCAATGTAATTCAACAATTCCCCTGTTAAATATGTAGATTCCTGATTTTAGAAAGCTTATAAATAACAGATGTGAATAATATATTTTTACATAAAATTTTGTATGTATACAGATTTTTCCTTTTGGAGAAGAAAGAGTTTTCTTAATGAAAATATTTTTGAGATGCCTTTGATAAATTTAAGTAGATGTCAGATAGCTCAGAGAAAAGGTCTAGACAGAAATTGTTGAAAATGTCAAGACATGAATGAAAACAACTGTTGCTGTTCAAAATATCTCAAAGTAGTAATATAATAGTTATTAATATTTGTAAAATACATTCTATAAATCTGCAAACATACTAAGTGTAGAATAAATAAGTGTACTGTGCATGCGTTATTGTAGGAGATACTATTTTAGAAAATTTACAACACAGAAGAAAGTATCTTAAAATAAATCAGTAGCTAAATTGTTAAAATCACATTATCAGAAGATTATAATCAATCAGTTCAACTTTTCTTGCTGTTAGTTTTCTTATGACTTAATGACTAATTTCTTCTTTAAAGAATGACTTTGAATAAATGGGAAGTAAAACCTTTTCCTTAACAGCATATAAACAGAGTCTGTGATTTAATAACAAGGTCAAATTCCTAAAATATATGTCTTCCAGTTTTGTTTTGTTTTTAAATTCAGCAGTTTTAATAAGTAAACCATTCAGTATTATGCACATTCTTTAAGTGTATTAAATCCACAAAATAAATTTGTACAGGCAATTCTGCCATCACACAAATAAGTTATACTAAAACATTTAATTTGCAAGTTAGCATGTAAAACTTAGAATATTCCCTCATAAAAGCAATAAATTAAATAAGTAAAGAAAATGAACAAAGTAATTCAAGGTTAGCTGATTTTAATTCCTCACAACTGAAATCCTTCACAATGTGTTTAAGTGCTATTTTGAAGTAATTATGAGGCATTATTTTGAAAACGTATCTTATTAAGAGGTATATTAAGAGAAAGGAAAATAATTTAACATTGTAATTAAGTTTTCTAAAAAAACCTGGATCATTTATATTTTTCCTGAAAAACCTCTAAATTTTAAAATAATGTGGAAATCTATTATTCATGTGTTCAGTGTTTATCATAGTTGCATTATTAGTTTTAGGCAGACTAACTAGTGATAATACTACTGAATTTGTAAGCATTATATTTTACTAGAGGCCCAGTGCACGAAATTTGTGCACGGGGGTAGGGGGTTTGTGCCCCTCAGCTTAGCCTGCACCCTCTCCAATCTGGGAACCCTTGAGGGATGTCCAACTGCCCATTTAGGCGCAATCCTGGTGGCATCGGGCCTAAATGGGCAGTCAGACATCCCTCTCACAATACAGGACTGCTGGCTCCCAACCACTCACCTGCCTGCCTGCCTGCCTGATTGCCCCTAATTGCTTCTGCCTGCCAGCCTCATCACCCCCTAACCACTCCCCTGCCAGCCTGATCGATGCCTAACTGCTCCCCTGCCGGCCTGGTCACCCCTAACTGCGCTCCCTTGCCAGCCTGGTTGCCCCCAACTGCCCTCCCCTGAAGGCCTGGGTCCCTCCCAAGTGTCCTCCCCTGCAGGCCTGATCACCCCCAACTGCCCTCCCCTGCAGGCCTGGTCCCTCCTAACTGCCCTACCCTGCTGGCCTGATCGCCCACAACTGCCCTCCTCTGCAGGCCTGGTCACCCCTAACTGCCCACAACTGCCCTCTCCTGCAGGCCATCTTGTGGTGGCCATCTTGTGTCCACATGGGGGAAGCCATCTTTGACCACATGGGGGCGGCCATCTTGTGTGTTGGAGTGACAGTCAATTTGCATATTACTCTTTTATTAGATAGGATAGGATATAACTTGAGTGAACCCCAAGGAAATTAGGCTGATTGAAAAAAGCCAATTGAAAAAGGATACGTCCTGTATGGATCCATTTATATAATACTCATGAAATAACATTATAAAAATAGATAACAAATTATTGGGTGGCTAGGGGTTAGGGCAGAAGGGAGGGAGAGGTATAGTTATAAAGGGGTACTATGAGGGAGTCTTGTGGTAATGGTATGTTAGGTGTATTTATTATGAAAGTGGGTGCATGAAGCTATTTTCTATCTTCTATACTAATAAAAGCACATTATGCTAATTAGACCAGACGTCCTTCCGGACGACCTTCCAGACGAAGCTGGGGCTGCAAGGGAAGCCCAGGTCTCGAGTGCCTGCCGGTGGCCTGAGGGAAGCCCGGGTCCTGGATGCCAGAGGGAAGCCGGTGCTGGCAGCCGGGGGGAAGGAAGGCCTACTCTTGCACAAATTTCCTGCATCAGGCCTCTAGTTATATGGTAAGATTGCATAGAGCTATATACATAGATACAAATGAGTACTTGTGTAACTGGTGAAATATGAATGAGCTATGTGGATTGTAACAATATCAGTTTTCTGGTTTTGATATTTTGATATTTTAATATCTTGTTAAGCAAGATATTAACATTGGGTGAGACTGGATGAAGAGTACATAGGGGCTCCTATAATTGTTTCAAATAAAAGTTAAAAGCTTTTACTACTCCATAATTCTATCTAATAAAAGAGTAATATGCAAATTGACTATCACTCCAACACAGAAGTTGGCTGCCCCCATGTGGACACAAGATGGCCACCACAAGATGGCCAGCAGGGGAGGGACCAGGCCTGCAAGGGAGGGCAGTTGTGGGTGATCAGGCCAGCAGGGGAGGGCAGTTAGGGGTGACCAGGCCAGCAGAGGAGGAAAGTTGGGGCCTGCAGGGAAGGGCAGTTGGGAGGACCAGGCCTGCAGGGGAGGGCAATTGGGGAGGACCAGGCCTGTAGGGGAGGGCAGTTATGGGCAATCAGGCTGGCAGGGGAGCAGTTAGGAATCAATCAGGCTGGCAGGGGAGTGGTTAGGGGGTGATCAGGCTGGCAGGCAGAAGCAGTTAGGAGCAATCAGGAAGGCAGGCAGGAAAGCAGTTGGGAGCCAGCAGTCCTGGATTGTGAGAAGGATGTTTGACTGCCCGTGGTAGGATCGGGCCTAAATGGGCAGTTGGACATCCCTCGAGGGGTCCCAGAATGGAGAGAGTGCAGGCTGGGCTGAGGGTCACCCCCACCCCATGCATGAATTTCGTGCACTGGGCCTCTAGTACATTAATAAAATCAAATATTATTTTCAAAATAGATTTTGGATTACTAATGTTAACAATCAGTGCATGACAAATTTATAATACTGAAAATGAACTTTATATATTAATAACGATTTCTTACAGAATAAAGCTGAAGATAGAGCTGAGCTACGTAAGAATCACTTTCTTGTTGCCCTAAATCAGTGGTTCTCAACCTTTCTAATGCCACGACCCTTTAATACAGTTCTTCATGTTGTGGTGACCCCCAACCATAAAATTATTTTTGCTGCTACTTCATAACTGTAATTTTGCTACTGTTAATGAATCGTAATATAAATATCTATGTTTTCCAATGGTCTTAGGCGACCCTGCTAGTGGTTCTCAACCTGTGGGTCGCGACCCACAGGTTGAAACTGCTGCTGTAGAGCCTAAGACCATCGGAAAACACAGATATTTACATTACGATTCATTAACAGTATCAAAATTACAGTTATGAAGTAGTAATGAAAATAATTTTATGGTTGGGGGTCACCACAACATGAGGAACTGTATTAAAGGGTCGCGGCATTAGAAAGGTTGAGAACCACTGCCCTAAATGAAAATATCATTTCCTTGTATTTTCAATTTGACACTTAAAATAATTTAAAGAGAGTAAGAGCTATATTATGAAAAGCATGAGATCTCTTATATAGTTCAATTAAAAAAATGCAATAAAAATAAAAAATGTTTTTATGTGAGTTAACAAGAAGATACATTGTTTTGCATCTTGGTAAAATAACTTCAAAATCGACTTTATAAAGTATCTCCCATTTTAGAACACAGTATTGCAAAATGAACTATCTGGGGAAATGATGCCATCAAGTAAAATGACTGAAACATTATCAAAATTAAAGTGAGAAAAAAAAGAACAGTTGGTTCTAAACAATATTAATATAAACCAGTAAGTTAATTTTACCTGATTTCCAACTTTGCTATTTCAGGTAATTCTCCAAATTTTATCTCTTCTACTTCTAGTTCTTTAAGAGCAGCCAGAATTTTCTGTTGATCTCTACTGGTAATTCCATTCTAAATAGATATAATTTCAAGGTGCAATAAGATAATCACACATGAATAATATGCAAAATTACTATAGAATTTTTCTACTTGATTAATTCATATCTTGAAAAGAGATACAAATTGTAAAAATAACACTGGAAAAATATTATTTGCTTGTAACTGTGACTAAGAAGCTTACATCATTAAAATACTTAGATATGTAGTAACTTTAGTGAATTTTTTACAATACATAACAGTTGTGATGGATTCTAAAAATAAATTACTAGATTTTAACATATAGTCTAAAAAACCACAGTAATACAATTTTTCCTTCAAAATATTATTTGAAATATCTGTGATTACATGAGAACTGTCTTCTTTATGTTTGTATTCTACCCTTAGTATTAACTAAATTTTCTTTCCTGGATTGAGCTAATTAGTATGTTTATTTTGATATTCAGTGATACTAAAGATTTCAAGTTCCCAGTGTGTTTATGCCAATGTGTTCCAATATTTCAGAAATATCATTACTTTTTAAGTGTCCTATTTATGAAAGTAACTCTTGCCCTAACCAGTTTGGCTCAGTGGATAGAGCCTGCGGACTGAAAGGTCCCAGGTTCCATTCCGGTCAAGGGCATGTACGTTGGTTGCGGGCACATCCCCAGTGGCGGGTGTGTAGGAGGCAGCTGATTGATGTTTCTTTCTCATTGATGTTTCTAGCTCTCTATCCTTCTCCCTTCCTCTCTGTAAAAAAAAAAAATCAGTAAAATATTTAAAAAAAATTTTAAAGTAACTCTTATATTTCCCACAGTATTTTCAAATTGTTGCTTAATAATATCAGATGATGAAATAACAGGTCTTGACCATTGTGAGAATCCAGCAAAAGGCAATATTTGGATGACACATGTTCACACTCACGCAAAAAACACCTCTTATTTCTAAGTAACCTGTTTTAAAATTTTAATTTATATTTAGAAATGAAGGCGTTTTAATTGAAATGTCATAATCAAAATAAAAAAACAACTCTTAAGATTTTAAATGTTCTTAAAACAACTTAACGCCATAACAGAAGATTTTGGTTATCTATAATCATATATAATCAAAAACTTAGCAAAATATCACTCATGGTCTATAGCCTAAGATCTTTAAAATAGAAAATAAAAGGTTCCATCTACAATTTTAGAAATATGAAAGATTATGTCTGCAGTTTTTGAAATTGATACTACCTTTGTAAACTCATCTTTCCTCATGGTCAAAAGATGTCTTAAAGTTATATCCCTTTCCTGTAGAAAAGGAAAAAGAATGCCACCTTTCAATATAAATGAAACAGTAGAAGAGGAAGTAGTCACATGTACATAAGTTAGTTACATACTACCTTCCTAAACAACTTTCAACTTTCTAGAGGGGATAGGATTATGCAGGTACAGAATTATATCACCAGGTAATAGTAATGAATGTCATAATATCTATAATTACCTTAAAAATATACATAGCTAGTTTTCCAGATTCAAAAACAATTTATATTTACTCTATAAAATTGATAGAAATTATGTTTTATGAATATTTAAAATTTCTATTTGTATCACATTAAACCACCAATGACATTTAGTTTTACTCAATATATCTCAAGAAGTTTCAGGATTGTACAAGGAAGTCTAATTCTGAACTACCCAACAGAATGTACATATTTTGAAGGACAGCCTATCATAAATAGTGCTTTAATCCTTCAGTATCAGTTAATCTCTCTCTCTATATATATAAGCCTAACTGACCCAGTAGCTATGATGTGCACTGACCACCAGGGGGCAGACACTCAGTGCAGGAGCAAAAACCACATGGAAACATGGAACAGACTGATGAATCTCAGAAGAGGGCGGAAAGAGATTAACCAAAGATCTTTCTTATATGCATACTAGAGGCCCAGTGGGGTCCCTTGGCCTGGCCTGCACCCTCTCACAATCTGGGACCCCAATCCCTGCAGGCCAGGCTGAGGGACCTGACTGGTGCATGAATCTGTGCACTGGGCCTCTAGTTTGAAAATAAAAGAGGAATTAATATACACTCAGAAAAGCATAGAAAAACATCAAGTCAGGGTGCACCGGTGGGGTCCCTTGGCCTGGCCTGCGAGGATTGGGCCGAAACCGGCTCTCTGACATCCCCAAGGGGTTCCAGATTGCGAGAGGGTGCAGGCCAGGCTGAGGGACCCCACTAGTGCATGAATCCGTGCACCGGGCCTCTAGTTGTCTTATAATTATCATCTATTCAAACCCCATAATTCATGCCTAAAGGACCTATAACAGTGGATGGCATATGAATTTAATCTTTATGGCAACCCTACATTAGGTATTATCATCGGCATGAAAATAAGATATTTAAGTAACATATTTCAGTTAATAATCATTAAAGCAAGAATCTGATCCCAGGTTTGTTTGGTTTAAAATAATGCTTCTTCTAATATTCTATACAGGAAGATTAGCAACTTAAAAAACAAACTAAGGGCTTAGATGTACAAGCAAGATTTCTGTGAAGTTTTAGGCAGTAAAAGCTGTTTAATCCAGCCAGAAAATTTACATAAATTTCTAGAATAATAAATTTTTAAAATGCTTATAAGTACAAATATTTGAAACTCTTTTAAGTACAAATTTTCAAAATGCTTATAAGTACAAATTACAGAGAAAAGTGTATTTGGGACTTTTTCATATGCATGTTCATGGATATTTAATGTCATGTTAACCAACAAATATACATAAGTAATTTATTGTAGCTTATACAATGTCTTACCTTTAATAAATCTGTCATATGTTCAAGTCCAAGACCATGTAAAAATACTTCCAGGTCTCCAAATGCTGTATATGAACTATATATATTTATAGCAGTGTCAATTTCAGAAAAATACTATAAATGCCCAAACAACAAATAAGTATTTATAATGCAGAGAAAGAATGAGTGAAAATAAATATATGTAAAATATATTTGTATATTTACACAACAGATCTATGTTATATCAGGAATAAGAAAGGTTTCTTGAGTAAAGATATAAGTAAACATGTGATAGTAAACGGTGATAGTAAAATGTAGATAATCTTTCCTAAGAATGAAGATAAATGCTGATATATATATTCCTTGTGAGATCTTGTACATGAAAAACTCTAACTGCAGGAAGTAAGAATTTAATAATAATTTAAAATGTGGATAAATAGATAACAATTTTGTGGCCTATACTGAACAATGGTGTTCAGAAAAAAAATACGTATTTTTAATTTTAGCTTATAAAATCAGAAACCTGCTAAAAACTTAGTGTTCAAAAAAACTGAGCACTAACAAAAACATAATCTTAGAACCTTTTAGGA
This sequence comes from Cnephaeus nilssonii, assembly GCF_951640355.1. Classification (NCBI taxonomy): domain Eukaryota; kingdom Metazoa; phylum Chordata; class Mammalia; order Chiroptera; family Vespertilionidae; genus Cnephaeus; species Cnephaeus nilssonii. The sequence goes on along the minus strand of NC_137083.1, from coordinate 71,335,675 downwards.
ATAAATTTTATTGTGGACATTTTATATAAAGTCAAAAAGTTATCCTCATTACTGTCAATATACACATATAAAATTTTTCTAAAATTCTGGAGAATAAAGCACTTAGAAACCAGACATTTCTAAGTGATATTAAAAAATGCTTATAAGTTTAAGATATCATATATCACATTTACTAGAAGTAATAAAACCATGCACAATTTTTACTGAATTATAGGTATTGTGTTGAACAATAAAAAGGTTTTTACCTAAATATGCTATCTTTTTCTTTATCAGAATCCGTTGTCAATAGTTTACAAATAGTCTCTTCTTTAGTTAGCTGTTGAAGCTTTCCTTTCAATGGATTTAAAGTCAAAGAAAGAAAGCTGAAGATCTGAAAAAAGTTGAGCCATTCAAATATAGTTAACAATATTATATACTATTACTTACACTTAAAAGAAACTAAACGTGATTATTTTATATCTAGAAAGAATTTTTCTCCAAGGTGAGACTGAACTTTCACAACTTACTATCCTAAGAATAATTTTTTAAAAAATAAGCAAATATTTCCTTGATTAAAATAATAACCATAGCCCTAGCTGGTTTGGCTCAATGGATAGAGTGTCGGCCTGCAGACAGAAGGATCCCAGGTTCGATTCTGCGCAAGGGCACATGCCTGGGTTGCGGGCTTGGTTCAATGTGCAGGAGGCAGCCAGTCAAGGGTTCCCTCTCAACATTGATGTTTCTACCTCTCTCTTCCTCTCCCTTCCTCTTTGAGATCAATAAAAATATATTTAAAAAATAAATAAAATAAAATAACCAGAAAAAAACTACATCTAATTAAAAATAGTAAAAACAAAAGAATATAGTAATTAATATTTTCCATACAATATAAAACAAAATGAAAAATTCCATTTTGTTAAGTAACTCAGATTGAGTACTAAGGTAGTACTTTAAATACATGGTTAAGTAGGAAGAATGTAATAAGCATGGCTAAATGTATACAAATCCCAACTCCATATGGGAAATTCCTTAGATTTAAAAATCTAACTTTTTAGTAATTCAAGGTTATGCTTCATAATTAACCAAAATACAAAATTAAATCTCACTTTAAGAAACAATTTAAAACTCAAAATAATCTTTCATGTTCATAATTTTCTTTGATGTTCTTTAATATTCTATTTCAGTGTCACATACCCTAGATCAGTGGTTGGCAAACTGTGGCTCGTGAGCCACACGCGGCTCTTTGGCCCCTTGAGTGTGGCTCTTCCACAAAATACCACGGCCTGGGCGAGTCTATTTTGAAGAAATGGCGTTAGAAGAAGTTTAAGTTTAAAAAATTTGGCTCTCAAAAGAAATTTCAATAACCATAGCCCTAGCTGGTTTGGCTCAATGGATAAATAGATAACAATTTTGTGGCCTATACTGAACAATGGTGTTCAGAAAAAAAACAGTCACCTCGTTGTACTGTTGATATTTGGCTCTGTTGACTAATGAGTTTGCCGACCACTGCCCTAGATTTAATAATGCAATAAACTAATTATAAGTCCTCAAATTTTCAAAGCTTAGAAGAAAAACTACAAATTTCTTCTTGAAATTTCACAGAGCTTTAATGATCAGCATTTACTCTAGAATACAAATGACAACATAACATGCCATAGAAAATTTAGTTTAATATATAAAAGAATACCTCTAGATGTTTATTTCTTTTTGCAATCTCGCTTGGTGTATTTCCATGTTTGGTTTGTAGCATTTTATTTGCTCCAAGTTCAAGCAACTTCAAAACTACATTTTTGTGACCCTGACGTGCTGCCCATGTTAAAGCCTGGACAAGTGGGAGGCGGGGAGGAAAACATTGTTTAAAAAGAGGGACTGTATATGAGAGGGAAAGAACAATAAATAAAATAACAAAGTAAACATGGTTAATTAATGAAGTGATGCAATCTCTTCATTTCACAATTTAATGTAAACATATTTCCAAAGTTGTAATTGCAAAGCAAACTTCCAGTACTCAGTGATTTTATAAGAGAAATGTTTTACACACTCAAGTGATGTTATATAATAAAATGGTTTATCTGCCAATTACTGAACTGTGTTGTATAAAAAAAGAATTCTAAGTGTATTCTGGAGCCCAGGTTTTGTTGTGTGTTACAGCTTCTTTGTCAATGGTGAGGGCCAAGAGAGACAGAAAATTCCTTTTTTATATTTCAGCTGTTGCTTTTCTTCATCAAAACACAATTATATCCTAGCCCTTCTGTAACTTTTATTTCAAAAGTATTTGTGGCCTAATACTAATAATTATAAGATATCAATGTCTTAGAAATAAAAAGGAACATTGTACAATGGATTCTCACAGTATAACCATTTTCATCCTGGGTATTAACTTCTGCTCCATGAGCAACAAGGAGAGCAACAACCTGAGGGTGACCATCTCGTGCAGCATACATGATTGGAGTCATAAGTCTCCTAAAGAGGAGGAAGAAAAGAAACATTTGTGTGAATGCTTCCATTAATAGTTACTCAAGTTCATGAATAACAGTACCATCAGTATTGCTTTGAAAGCAAAGAGAGAAATAAGAGCTTTTAATAAATCATATTATTTAAAATCCAATCTCATAGCAAATAAAAAAATGAACACTTAAAAGTATAACATGCTTACACAGCACCCTCTAGTGAAGAAACACGTTTTAAGAAAAAAATCACAAAATAAACCACACTTTCTAATTTGCGGTTTCACTAATTTACATATTCATATAGAAAAATATCAGAGTAGCTGCACTGTGCTTATGCTGAGAATATAGTAACGAGTAACACAAAAAAGGTCCCTGTCCTCAGAGGAATGCTCAAACTGAATCCTTATTGTATTTTATACAGCAGTTTGCTGAAATAAAAATGTAAATTTAAAACTTCCTCTGTTTCGTAAAGTATTCTATCACAATTCTACTTCAGTTTACGACTGAAAGAATTTTACCCTGACTTGGAGGCTTACTCTAATCAAGAAAGAGATCAATCTAATACTTCAGCCAAATTCTCTGAGACTATTTTCGAGGAGAGCATAGTGCTTTCCCTCTAGTGTATCATTTTCCAAAATTACAGATTGAATCCCTCTACCTCTAGAAGTTAGTCATCCGCTGGACCTATTACAAAGGACACCAAATAGGTTCTATCAGTTCTACTTGGGCTAAACTTATTTTGTGGTCTGTTTTAAAGCAGGTCTGGAATTCTGGGCCTAATCTTCAGGAGTCACCTCAAATATCTAATTTATATACAAAGAAGTTCACAAAAGAACAACAAATTTCAGAATTCTCTATTTTGATCTCATTAAAGAAATTCATCTTGGTTACATTGTATACACTACCTTTAAACAGAATATTTCGTTATTAGGTTCATTAACATAAGGTACAACCTAACTCTAATCACTGCACTCCAATGTCTTTAGCACAAAAAGATTTACATATTTATCTGTTTCTTCTATTTCCTAGTACATTACAACTTTAATGTTTTATTAGAAACTATATGTAGTTGTCAAACATTGTCTCTTTTACCTTGAATATCTCCTATACAGTGCTTTCATTAGACAGACAATTTTTACACGATGAAGAGTGAATTTCCTGGATAACTTAAGCAAAGAGAAAATATATACAAAAGAAAAAATTCATTTGAGTCAACTAATCATTCAAAATGTTCAATAAGTATAAATCATATCTCTTGAGGCCTCTCCTCCATCTCACTTCCCCCACAATAGCTGAAATCTGCTCCTTCCAATCTTTCCTATTTCACAAAGCTACCATTAACCACAGGCCTAAGACTAAGCATTATTTGTGGCTATTCTTCATCACTCCATAAGTCATCAGTAGGTGCTATTGGATTCACCTCAGAATATATTATGAATCTAACCACTTCTCACATCTTGTTAGCTATTATAAGCAGTCCAAGCTATCATTATCTTTTTCTGATCTATATTACTGCGTAAGTCTCAGAACTGTTCTCCATGATTCCTCTTTTGGCCACTTCCAGTTTATTCTTTATGAAAACGCCAAATTATTCCCCTTTCAGGGACTGTGCAAGTGCTGTTCCCTCTACCTTTCTCTAAATCTTCATATTGTCCATTTATTTCTCTTTAATCAGATTCTTATTAAGAGGAAAAGATCAATAAAATTGAAAAACTTACAGCCAAACTGATCATGATAAAAAAGATGACACAAATCACCAATGTCAGGAATAAGAGAAGTGATATTAGTACAGAGTCTCCAGATTTTAAAGTATAAGGAAATATTTATGCCAATAAATTTAAAATTTTATTTATTTATTTTTTATTTATTTATTTTTAATTGAATTGTTCGTATATTTGTATTCTATTGCTACATAACAAATGACCACAAACTTGGTGATTTAAAACACCCATTTACTAATTCAGAATTCTGTAGGTCAAACTTTCAAGCATGGCACATGACTGGGTTTGTGCTCAGGGTATCTCAAAACAGTTATCATATTGGCCAACCCCTAGGAAAGAATTTTGTTACATGCTCATTCAGGATGTTAGCAAATTTTAGTTCCTTATGGTTGTGGGACTGAGGTCACCATATTCTTTTATTTTTTAAAATCTTCATTGTTGAAAATATTACATATGTCCCCTTTTTTGTATATTTGATCATGAAACACAGTATAAATTTCATAAACTCACTCCACAATATGGCAAAATTGGTAAACTAACTAAAGTAAGCTGGCTGAAGTATAATCTCAAAGAGGTGATACTCTTTGGCAGAGTATCCAAATAAGGGGACATGAAAGTGTAAGTGTCCCATTTGATTGAACCTTATTACTAAAAATTGTAACCAAAACTTTCTGAAATTGTACTGAAAACTTAAGTTCTTCCAAATATAAGTTTCTCTTAAGAATCTCAGAAAGGAGCAGGGATATAGTTTTGTTTGTAAATTCTCATGGATATAAATGGCTACTTACAGATGCTTATTCCCTCTTAGATAAGAAAACTACTAGATGTAGTTTGCTTACTAAAAAGCTTCAGAACACTACTAAAATGTTATAACGCTTATATTGGTTTCAATGGAATAGCAAACTCTCAGTAATAGGATCTAGATTAAAGATATATTACTCATGCCAAAACCAGTTTGGCTTAGTGGATAGAGCGTTGGCCTGCGGACTCAAGGGTCCCAGGTTCGATTCCGGTCAAGGGCATGTACCTTGGTTGCGGGCACATCCCCCGTAGGGGGTGTGCAAGAGGCAGCTGATCGATGTTTCTAACTCTCTATCCCTCTCTCTTCCTCTCTGTAAAAAAATCAATATATATTTTAAAAAAAGATATATTACTCAGCTTCTAAACTGTTTTTTCCTTTTTTATTGAATTCATTGGGGTGACACTGGTTAACAAAATTATAAAGGTTTCAGGTGCACAATTCTACAACACATCATCTGTACACTGTATTATTACTCACCACTCCAAGTCAAGTCTCTGTCCATTACCCCTTATCCCTCCAATATCCTCCTCAACCTCCCCTCTGCACTCCTACCCTGCATTTACCACTGTGGTCTATGTCCATGGTGATGGTTTCCTTTGCTGTGAAAAGCTTTTCAGTTTGATATAGTCGCATTTGTTTATTTTTCTTTTATTTCCTTGCCAAGGAAGATATATCAGAAAATATATTGCTATTAGTAATGTCCAAGATTTTACAGTCTATGTTTTCTTTTAAGATTTTCATAGTTTTGAGTCTGATATTTAAGTCTTTAATTCATTTTTAGTTTATTCTTATGTATGGTGTAAGAAGGTGGACTAATTATTTTTTTTACATATCTGCTCAATTTTCCTAGTACCATTTATTGAATAGACTATTTTTACCCCCTATTTTATGTTTTTGCCTTCTTTGTCAAATATTATCTACTAGAGGCCCAGTGCATGAAATTCGTGCATGGGGGGGTCCCTCCACCTGTCCTGCACCCTCTCCAATCCGGGACCCCTCAGGGGATGTCAATTGCTGGTTTAGGCCCCATCCCTGCAGTTGGACATCCCTCTAGCAATCCAGGACCGCTGGCTCCTAACCGCTTGCTTGCCTGCCTGCCTGATCACCCCTAACCCCTCTGCCTGCCTGCCTGATTAGAACTAACCCCTCTAATCTGTCTGCCTGCCTAATCATCCCTAACTGCCTCTGCCTGCCTGCCTGATGGCCCCTAACCCCTCTGCCTGCCTACCTGCCTGATCACCCCTAACTGCCTCTGCCTTGGCCCCACCACCATGGCTTTATCCGGCGTCAGGAAGATGTCCGGTTGACCTGATCTAATTAGCATATTAGTATAGATACTAACAAAAGGGTAATATGCTAATTAGACCAGGTGACCAGACATCTTCTGGACGTCCGACTTCCTTCTGGACAAAGCCACGGTGGTGGGGGCTGACGCAGAGGCAGTTAGGGGCAATCAGGCTGGCAGGGGAGGGCAGTTGAGGGCCATCAGGACAGTACAGTTGGGGGCCATCAGGCCGGCCAGGGAGCGGTTAGGTGGCGATCAGGCGGCAGGCAGGCAAGTGGTTAGGAGCCAGCAGTCTCAGATTGCAAGAGGGATGTCCGACTGCTGGTTTCCCCTGAGGGGTCCCAGATTGGAGAGGGTGCAAGGCAGGTTGAGGAGACCACCCCCCGTGCACGAATTTCATGCACCGGGCCTCTAGTTTGACTCTAAAAGCTTGGGTTTATTTCTAGGATCTCTCTCTTCTGTTCCATTGATCTATATGTCTGTTTTTATGCCAGTACCATGCTATTTTGATTAATATGTCTTTGTAGCATACTTTGATATCAGAGAGCACTACTCCTCCAAATTTAATTTTTTTTCTCAATATTGTTATTATTCAGGGTCTTTTGTGGTTCCATATAAATTTTGGGGATATTTGTTTTAGTTCTGTGAAATATGCCATTGGTATATTTTTTAAAATCCTCACCCAAGAGAGAGGGAAGGAGGAGGGAGGGAGAGGAAGAGAGGGGGGAAAAGAGAGAAACACTGTGTGAGAAACATCGGTTGCCTCCCATAAGTGCCCCAATGGAGGTTTGAAACTCCGCAACCTTGGTATGTGCCCTGATCTAGAATCAAACTGGCTTCCTTTAGGTGTGCAAGATGATGCTCAACCAATAGAGCCACTCTGGCTAGGACATCATTGGTATCTTGATAATAATGGTGTAGAATCTATAGATTGCTTCAAGTAGCATGGACATTTTAATTATATTAATTCTTCTAATCCATGAACATGATATATGCTTTTATTTCTTTGAATCTTCTTCAATTTCTTTCTTTAGTGTCTTATACTTTTCTGAGTTCATGTTCCTTACATTCTTGGTTAAATTTATTCCTAGGCATCTTATTCTTTTTGAAGAAACTGGAAATGGAACTATTTTCTTAGTTTCCATTTCTGATAGTTCATTATTGGTATATAAAAATGCCACCAATTTCTGGATATTTTTGTATCCTTCTACTCTTTTGAATTATTAAATCTAGTGAATTTTTTGGTGGACTTTAAGATTTTCTATGTAAAATATCATGTCATCTGTGAATAATGACAGTTTTATTTCCCCCTTTCCAATCTAGATGCCTTTTATTTCTTTTTGTCTGATCACTGTAGTTAGAACTTCTGGTACTATGTTGAAAAAGAGTGGTGAAAGTGGATTTCCCTGTCTTGTTCCTGATCTTAAAGAAATGCTTTTAGTTCTTCCCCACTGAGTATGATGTTGGTTGTGTGTTTGCCATATATAGCCTTTAATGTGCTGAGGTATGTTCCCTCTATTCCCTCTTTCCTGAGTTTTTATTACAAATGGGTGCCGGACTTTATCAAATGTTTTTTCTGTGTCTATTGATATGATCCTTTTTTATCCTTCATTTTGTTTATGTGGTATACCATGTTTATTAATCTGTGGGTATTGTAACAACCTTGCATCACCAGAATAAATCTCACTTGATTATGGTGTATGATAGTTTTAATGTAATGCTGGATATGATTTGCTAATATTTTGTTGAGGATTTTATCATCTATGATCATCAGGGATATTGGCTTGTAATTCTGTTTCTTTGTAGTATCTTTATCTGGTTTTGGAGTTAGGATAATGCTGGCCTTATGAGTTTCAAAGTCTCCCTTCCTCTTGTATTTTCTGGAACAGTTTGAAAAGGATAAGTGTTAGTTCTTCTTTGAAATTTTGTAATATTCACTGGTGAAGCCATCAGTCCAGAACCTTTTTTTTGGGGGGGGGGGGCGGGTTATTACTGCTTCAATTTCAGTAGCTATAATCTGTCTATTCAGATTCTATGATGATTCTTCCTGATTCCGTTTTGGAAGATTATATATTTCTAGGAATTTATCCATTTTGCCCAGATTGTCCAATTTGTTGCCAAATATGTGTTCATAATATTTTCTTACAATCTTTTATATTTCTATGGTGTCAGTTGTTACTTCTTCTTTTTCATGTCTGATTTTATTTATTTGGGTCCTCTTTTTTTTATTAGACAGGTTAAAGGTTTATCAATCTTGTCTTTTTTAAAAGTATATTTTTATTGATTTCAGAGAGGAAGGGAGAGAGAGAGAAACATCAATAAAAGAATCATTGACTGGCTAGCTCCTGCACCCTCCCCCATCATGTATCAAGCCCGCAACCCAAGCATGTGTCAGGGCTGGGAATTGATCCATGACCTCCCAATTCATAGATCAATGCTCAACCACTGAGCCACACCAGCTGGGCCTTGTTTATCTTTTCAAAAAACCAGTTCTTTGTTTTATTAATCTTTTATATTGATTTTTTTTACTCCTTCCTTTTTGCTGCTTTCCTTTACTTCTGCTTTGATCTTTACTATTTCCTTCCTTCTGCTTACTTTAGGCTTGGTTTATTTTTTTTTTTTTTATCAACTTCCTTTATATGTAAAACTGGATTGAGATTTTTCTTGTTTCTTGAGCTAAGCTTGTAATGCTATGAATTTACCTGCTAGGACTGCTTTCACTGTGTCCCATAGATTTGGGTTGATGTATTCTCATTTCCATCTCTTTTCAATGTATCTTTTGATTTCTTACTTGTGCAAACTGTTAACTCATTCATTGTTTAATAACATGTTATCTAGTCTCCAGGTGTTTGTGTGTTTTTCAGTTTTTTTCTTGTAATTGATTTCTAGTTTCATATGATTATGGTCAGAGAAGATGCTTGATATGACTTCAATCTTCTTAAATTTACTCAGAATTGTTTTGTGTAGTAACATGTGGTCTATCTTACAAAATGTTCCATGTGCAGTTATAAAGAATGTATATTCTACTGCTTTTGGGTGAAATGGTCTGAAAATATCAATTAATCCATCTAATATAGTGTGTCATTTAAGGCAATTTCATTGCTGATTTTCTGTCTGGAAGATCTATCCATTGAGGGCAATAGGGTGTTAAAATCCCCTACTATGACAGTATTACTGTCAATCTCTCCCTTTATTACCATCAAAATCTGCTTTACATATTTAGGTGCTCTTATGTTGGGTACATAAATGTTTACAAAGGTTATATTCTCTTGTTGGATATATCATTATATAGTGTCCTTCTTTGTGTCTTACTATATCCTTGGGTTTAAATTCTATTTTGTCAGATAGAAGTATTGCTACTCCAGCTTTTTTTCATTTTTATGTAATATCTTTTTCCATCCCTTTACTTTTAGCCTGTATCATTCATTTTTATGTGAGTTTCTTATAGACAGGATATATATGGGTCATGTTTTCTTATATTTTAGCTACCCTACATCTTTCGCTTCAAGCATTCAAGCCACTTACTTTTAAAATGATTATTGATAAGTACATATTTATTGCCATTTTATTCTTTTATTTTTTTATTTATTTTTTTAAGGGGTAGTGCCTTAAAGGCCTCTTTATTTATTTATTTATTTATTTATTTATTTATTATTTATTTATTTATTTATTTTAATTTCTTTATTGATTAAGGTGTCACAGCCATTTTATTCTTTTAGCTATATTCCTCTGGTGGTGGTTCTTCTTCTCCTTCTTCTTAAAGCAAGCTCTAACATTTCTTGTAATGCTGGTTGGTAGGAACAAAATCCTTTAGCATTTTCTTGCCTAGGAAGCTTTTTATTTCTCCTTTAATTTTAAACTAGAGGCCTGGTGCACGAATTCGTGCAGGGGTGGGGTCCCTCGGGGTGGCCTGTGGGGATCGGGCCCCAGCTTGCGCCCCCAGGCTCACAGCCCCAGCTCATGCCCCACCCTCGCAGCCCTGCCTGGCACCCCACCTTGGCCTGGCGCTGCCCCCTCACCTGCTCCACCATCCTGCCTATGGGGCGATTAATTGGGGCCACCGGGTCCCCCACCCAGCTCCCTCAGCGCCTCGGAGCTGAGCAGAGGCCCACCCCCTGCTGCCACTGGTAATCGTCTTCAGGATGATCGGCAGGGCGATCAGGCCTCCACTTGCACCTGCCTTGGCCTGGTGCTGCCCTCTCACCTGCTCCACCATCCCACCATGGTCCTGCTCTTGTCGGGGCCATTCGGGGCTGGCAGCACCTCCATTGCCGCCCGCTGCCAGCACTGCATCGCCGACACCCATCATGCTCTGTGCTGCCCCCAGGTGGTCAGTGCACATCACAGCGAGCAGTCAAACTCATGAGGGGACAATTTGCATGATAGGCTTTTATTATATAGGATGATAGACTTGCTGAGATAGTCTTCATTGTAGGTCCTTGCTTGAGATAGTCTTCATTGTAGGTCCTTGCTTTCATTACTTTCAATATTTCATCCCAATCTCTTCTGGCCTCAAATGTTGCTGCTGAGGTATCAGCTGATAGTCTTATGGGAGCTCCCTTAAGACAGATAACTGTCTCTCTCTTGTGGCTTTTAACCCTACCAGACCACTGTACCAATTTTTCGGTAATTTCCGAATCTCTGGTGACTCCTAATTTTCGGTACTTTGCCTAGACCTATTTTCTACAATGTCTCCAAGTTCCATCTTATTCTAACCACTTGTTTGCATGTAACTAACATTTTTCTATATCATGTTGATTTTTTCTCTTTAATGCTCAGGAGCCCAGGTATAGGGGACAGGTTAGGTTCAGGGCCTCAGGTCTGGTAGGTTTAAGATTCTCTCTTTGTCTTTAACCTTTGCTATTTTAGTTATAATGTGTCCTGATATGGTCCTCTTTAGGTCTATCCTGTTTGGGACTCTGCTTCCTGGACTCGTGTGTCTTTTCTCTTCATCGGGTTAGGGAAGTTTTTTGTCATTATTTTTCTTTAAATAGATTCTTGACCCCTTGCTCTCTCTCTCTCTCTTCCTTCTGGTACCCCTATACCATGGATGTTGTTACACTTCATGTTGTCCCAAAAGTCCCTCATTTAATAAAATATTTTTATTGATTTTTAGAGAGAGAAGGGAGAGGGAGAGAAAGAAATATTGATATGGGAGCAAAATATTGATCAGCTGCCTCCCACATGCCTCCTACCAGAGACAGAGCCCAAGTGCCATGACCTGAAATTGAACCAGCAACTTTTTGGTGCATGACTTGATGCCCAACTTACTGAGCCACACCAGCCAAGGCATAGCCTCATTTTCTAAGAATTCTTTTTAGTTTTTGCTGCTCTGATTGGTTGTTTTTTTTTCTAACTTGTCTTCCAAACTGGATCCTCTATTTTATGCAACCTATTGTTGCCTCCATTACTTTTAGCTCTTTTTCTGGAGATTTCTCCTGTTCTTTCATTTGAGGCCTTTTTCTTTGTCTCCCCATTTTGGCTGCATCTTTATGTTTGTTTCTATGTATCAGATCTTCTAGGACTACTCGTCTTCATTGGGTGGCCTTATGCAGTAGGTGTTCTGTGGGGTCCAGCAGTGCAGTTTCCTTGATCATCTGAGCTGGATGCTCCAGGAATGGTCCTTGTGTGGGTTATGTGGGCCCTCCTCTTGTAATTGAGTTTTGATTGCTATTGGCCCATTTGTGTGTGGGATGGACTCTCAGGCTGGCCGACTGTAGAGGCTCAACTATGACGATGTGTACAAGCTGCTGTGCAGGTGTTGACCACACAAAGTGGAATTCGCCTCAGCAGGGTATGGTGCCTGCCAATATTTCCTTCTGGATACACTTCTTGTGAAGCTTATTGGAAACTTCTTTGACATTGTTTGAAGCTGGCCATTGGGTGTGTTGGCTCTGGGCCTCTTGGGAGGGTATGTAGCAATGTTAAGATGTTATTTGTGACTGGCCCTTGGCAACCTGTTTGGAGCAACAAGCTGGGCCTGGGTACACATGGGAAGGACCAAGCTATGCACCAAGGCCAGCTTTTACTAGCACCAAGCCCGGAGGCCTTTCATCAAAAGTCCCGAGGCAGCCAGTGTTAGGCTCAGTCTCCTGGTTGTACTCCTCAGCAGGGTGTAAGCTTAACATGGTGGTGTGAGAGGGAGTCCAGATGGTAAGACTATTGCTTTCTCCCAGGCTCATGCAACACAAGGGGAGAGCTCCACTCAAGAAATATGGTGCCTGCGGTATGGGAGAATGATTCAGTATAGAGATACTGGCAGCTGTCTCCTTCAGCTTCCTCCCCAGAGCATAATGCCCAATCTCACCTCACATGATTCTAGTCCACTCTGCCCTCCCTCTACTGGAGCCCTGGGTGACTGGCTGTGAATGAAATTTTGTGTGTTATCCCATTAAGAGGGTGCCTGTGTCTCTAGTGCACTACCGTCTCTCTCTCTGGTGGACAGAAACTCGGCTGCTGGTCACAGCCAGATGTTATGTGGGTGCCTTTTTTAGGCTCTGATGCTCTCGGCTGAGGAACCTGGCTTGGGATTTACACCCCACACTTCTCAGAGTGAATCTCAGCTGACCCCGTAAGTGTAAGGCCAGCCCTTTTCTTGTCTCCACCCTTCCTATCAGTCTTGATGTTGCTTCTCTAAATCCTTGGTTATAAGACTTCTCTTCAGCTAGTCTTCAGCGAAGTTATTCTGGATTTTTGTTCTATAATTTAGTTGGTCCTGGGAAGAGGTGAGTGTAGCATCCACCTACTCGGCCACTATCTTGGATCTCCTAATCAGTGGTCGGCAAACTGCGGCTCATGAGCCACATGCGGCTCTTTGGCCCCTTGAGTGTGGCTCTTCCACAAAATACCATGGCCTGGGCGAGTCTATTTTGAAGAAGTGGCGTTAGAAGAAGTTTAAGTTTAAAAAATTTGACTCTCAAAAGAAATTTCAATCGTTGTACTGTTGATATTTAGCTCTGTTGACTAATGAGTTTGCCGACCACTATCCTAAGTAGTTATTAAATTTACTGATAACATCAATAATGTTGCATGACAGTTTTGAAAGAGAGAATAATTCTCCCAGTGGTTTTGCATCTATAGAGACTTGTAACTTCTGTAATTGTCTGCCTGTTGTGGATTAATAAATCTAAATAAACTCTTCATTGTTACAAATGCTTCTCTATTTATGACAATGTTACGAACTCTCCAGGGAAGTGATAAAACTTTATAATAACTGATCTACTCAAGTGACATGGTAATTTGTGATACTGATAAATTTACTTCCAATATTAATTTGCATCTTATTTATTTCCTGATATTTAATGTAAAGAATTCTCTTCTTCCATGCACTTTTCTTTGCCTGCTACTTCTAATACATGATTGCTTTGACCAAGGTCAGTTATGTGGACTCCTTTTATTTGTCTAGAACTTAAAACTATGTATTTCAGAGGCTTCTGTCCTCAATACCTTTCCCTTTGTTCACTACATAAAGAACACACCTGAAGGCTGTTACCTACTCTCATGACTTTATTCTCAACATACAATTGACTGCTAAATCTATTATCTTTAGCCCAGGCTTTGTTCCTGAGCTACAGATCTTATCTGTCACTACCACCTAGGTACCCCAAGAAAACTCAAAATCAATCTGAAGTTACCATCTTTGTTCCCTGACTACCCCAGAGGTACCTATGTGGTTTGTTTTGTGTTGTTTGTTTGTTTTTTTTTTGGGGGGGGGGGTTGGTACCTACCTCATATAAACATTTGCTAAATGAATAACATAATTTTGATTGTTTTATTTTCAGCCATTATGTTTTTGTTATGACTTCACTGAATTTGGTTTTAGCTAATATATTATTATGTTTCAATCAGTGAGCTTTACAAATCATATTATTTTCCTTTTTTATTAACATGGTTAAACTTATTTCTGACATTATTTTTGTGTTTTTTACTTACCATGCTCCCATGATAATTATATGCTTCCATGTCTCATTTTTAGCCTTGTCAGAGTGATCAAGTTCTATTTGTTCTATCAAATCCTTACCCCTACCCCTGGCCTCTTGATCTGAAAGTTTATAACATCCTTATTTTCTTTTAGTACTTACTTTTGAATCCTCACCTTCTTCCCAACATTGAGATGTATTATCTCATTGTGTTATCAAGCTGTTTATTGTTTCTAAATTGGAAACCAATTGAATTTTGCAATTGGTTTCCAATTAGTATTTTAAAAAACTACCATACTTTATGATTATATTTCTAACAGTTTCTGAGTTGATTATCTTAGGTTTACACATATTCACATAATTTTGCCCCGTTTCCTAATAAAAAACGCTAATAGTTTGATCAAAGGTAACAAAGTTTAACTAGCGGCCCGGTGCATGGATTCATGCACTGGTGGGGTCCCTCGGCCTGGCCAAAACCAGCTCTCTGACATACCCCGAGGGGTCCGGATTGTGAGAGGGCACAGGCCAGGCCAAGGGACCCCACCAGTGCACAATCGGGGCCACGGGGGACCGCAGGATGTCCAGTCCATCTTGCCCAGTCCCAATCAGCCGGACCCCAGCAGCAAGCTAACCTACAGATCAGAGCATCTGGCCCCTGGTGGTCAGTGCGCATCATAGCGACTAGTCAAATGGTCAAATGAACGGTCGGACACTTAGCATATTAGGCTTTTATTATATAGGAGAGTTTGAAACAGGGGTTGGCAAACTATTTTTGTAAAGTTTTTTTCTGTAAAGTAAATGTGTTAGGCTTTATGGGGCATACAGTGCTGTGTCATAACCACACAACTCTGGTATTATAGCACAAAAATAGCCATAACAATGTGTAAACAAATGAGCATGACTCTGTTCTAATCAAACGTTACAGGTTTATAAACTCCTAGTTTCAGTATAAGTGGTATACCTGTAAGTATAAGTAAAGTCGATCTGCCTAAGTCAAATCTAGTCTTCAGCACTTAGTGGCTGTACAACCTTAATCAAGTTTCTTAAACTCTTAGTGCCTCAATTTCTATAACTTTATATGCTCACAATAATAGTTTCTACATTAGTGGCATCTATTTTTTATATTATCATAATCTGTGGTAATGAGATAACAATGTTTAATAATTAGAAAAGTACCAGACACAAAGTAAATGCTCTGGTATTATTATATACTTGTATTATTATTTGTATCTCGTTTTCTTCTTGTACTTAACTGAATTGCCTTATAGATACCAAAAAGAAAAAAAAGTGAAGATAAAAAAAAAGCATATGATAAGCATCCTATCTTGTTCTTGAATTGCAAATGCTGCTAGTGTTTCTCCATTAATCATCTGACTTGTTTTGGTTTCAGATATACACTTATGAAATTAAAGAACGATTAATCAAATTTTACTAAAGTTACGAAAATTGGACTTCGACTAACTTTTATTAACACATCCATCTGGCATCTATTACAATGATAACTCACTTTTTAAAAATATCTCTTGACCTATTTTTATAAAATTCATTTCCTTAATATTGAACCATTTCTTTTTTAATCCTCACCTGAGGATATGTTTCTTGACTTGGTTGCCTCCCTACGTGCCCCAACCAGGGATGGAACCTGAAAGCTTTCAGGTGTACAAGAATATGCTCCAACCAACTGAGCCACCAGGCAGGGGGTGAACCATTTTTTAAAGTTAATATGCATCCCATTTGAATCACTGGATAGTATTCCTTTAATTTATTGATAACATTCATTTTGCTGATTTATTCAGTATGCTCTGATCATTCATTATGCTCTGCAACTACCTAAGTTATATTAGTGTAATCTATTCCTTGGAAGTTTAAAGAAGTAAACTGTTAAATTCTCTGAGTCCAGGACTTTTGGGGAAGTTAGTTTCTGACAACTTTTCTCTAAAGAGAAATGGAAATTACAACATAAAAACTAAAAGCAACAACAATAACAGCATGAAAACAAATTAGAAATCATAGTTCAACACATAAAACAGTAAGAAGCTAAAAGGTCCATGTATACAAAAAGTCTTATAAATCACTAAGAAACAAGTGGAACCACCAAATAGAAAAATGGCAAAGGTCACAGGTACTTAATATACAAAGAAATATAAACCACTCACAAAAACATGGAAGACATCAATTAAGTATTATTGAAAATATGCAAATTAAAATGAAGTATCATTATTTATAAACTAGAAGCCCGGTGCACGAAAATCGTGCACGGCGGGGGGGTTGTCCCTCAGCCCAGCCTGTACCCTCTCCAATCTGGGACTCCTAGAGGGATGTCCGACTGCCCGTTTAGGCCCGATCCCATCAGGATCGGGCCTAAACGGGCAGTCGGACATCCCTCTAACAATCCAGGACTGCTGGCTCCCAACTGCTTGCCTGCCTGCCTTCGTGATTGCCCCTAACCGCTTCTGCCTGCCAGCCTGATCACCCCCTAACCACTCCGCTGCCAGCCTGGTTGATGCTTAACTGCTCCCCTGCCAGCCTGTTTGCCCCCAACTTCCCTCCTCTGCCAGCCTGGTCACCCCTAACTGCCCTCTCCTGCAGGGTTGATCACCTCCAACTGCCCTCCCTTGCAAGCCTGGTCCCTCTCAACTGCCCTCCCTTGCAGGCCGGGTGCCTCCCAACTGCCCTCCCCTGCTGGCCATCTTGTGGTGGCCATCTTGTGTCCACATGGGGGCAGGATCTTTGACCACATGGGGGCAGCTATATTGTGTGTTGCAATGATGATCAATCTGCATATTACTCTTTTATTAGATAGGATAGAGGCCTAGTACAGGGGTGGGGGCCAGCTGGTTTGCCCTGAAGGGTGTCCCAGATCAGGGTGGGGTTCCCTTGGGGCGTGGGGCAGCCTGAGTGAGGGGCCTGTGGTGGTTTGCAGGCCGGCCATGCCCCCTGGCAACCCAAGGGGAGGCCCTGGTATCTGGGATTTATTTTCCTTCTACAATTGAAACTTTGTAGCCTGGAGCGGAGTGAAGCCTGCTGCTCCCTCCGAGGTGGCAGCCATTTCTGTGGCAGTTAATTCACCTTCTACAATTGAAACTTTGTAGCCTTAAGGGGGTGAGCCCGGCCAGGGTGTGTGGAAAGCTTTGCTTCCCCTGTTGCCGCCGGCAACCCTGGCCTGCTCTCTCAAGCTCCATTCTGCAGCCATTTGTTTGAATTTGTTTACCTTCTATAATTGAAACTTTGTAGCTTGAGTGGAGGCTTAGGCCTGCAACGGCTATGGAAAGCTTGGCTTGCTCTGTTACCTGGGAAACCTTGCTCTCTGTGGCTGTAGCCATCTTGGTTTGGGTTAATTTGCATATTCGCCCTGATTGGCTAGTGGGCGTGGCTTATGTAGCGGAGTGATGGTTAATTTGCATATTACCATTTTATTAGAGAGGATCATATTGGAAAATTAAAAATATCCAGTGATATCACTGTGTGGGTCCTTTCAAATACTGTCAGAGGTAGTATAAAGTGATTCAACTTTTTCTAAGATAATTTGGCAGCACATATCACAATTCTAAATAAACATATATCTGTGAGTCAGCAACCCTACTTTAGGAATGTGTTCTATAGAAAACCTACACAAGTTCCCAGAGATGCTCAGTATTGTTTTGTAATACTAAAAACCTGAAAACTACCCAAATGTTCTTCAATAAAATATGAAGCAATTATTTCATATCAATACAGTGGAATATTATGCAGCCATTATAAAAAGAGAACTATATCTATACACACTGACAAGTATAGTGCCCATGAAACACTGAGCAGATGAAAAAGCCAATTGCAATACAGTATACAGGGTGGGGCAAAAGTAGGTTTACAGTTGTTCATATGGAAAATAATAATAAATAATAATACAAGCATAAACTCTTTCTCAAACTCACAACTGTAAACCTACTTTTGCCCCACCCTATACACTGTATAAAACCATTTAACAACAAAACGAAAATGGTAACACATGGAAGAAGTTCTGCAAAAATATATAACAACCTGCTATAAGAACTGAAGAGTAGGGGAAAAAGACTTTTCACTTTCTAAGTTACATACTTTTTAAAGTTTTTAACAAAAACCTTGCATGTCAGAATTTTAAATAAAAATCAATTTTGAAAACAATCTTGAAGTACAATTGAACTAATGTTCTTCAAATTCAGGCAAATTTACTTGCTATTATCAATTTTGAATATGTAGTCCATGGCCTTTTAATTGAACCTCTTGGCTCCAATTCATCTTCAACTTGGTGTCAGAATAACCTTTATAAAATAACCAGAGTCCTGGTGCATGAAAATTCATGCACTGGAGAGGGGGGGTCCCTCAGTCCAGCTTGCCCCCTCTCATAGTCCGGGAGCCCTCAGGGGCGGGAGGCGACCCAGTAATCAGGGGAAGGCGATGCCCCCATCACACCTCTGCTGCTGTCACTTCTGGCTGTGCAAGCCTTGGCCAGCCCTGGTTACCTGAGCCTCAGGTGGCCCTGGGCAGCTGGGCAGCCACCATCCGAGGCTTGCCTGTGCCTTTGGCTGGCCCTGAGCATCTGGGGGGCCTGAGGGGGCTAGGGGACTCCGGAGGCAGGGCTGAGGGGACTGGGCACTGCCATCGTGTGGCTGTGGGTGCCGCCATATTTGAGGGTGTGGCAGTCAATTAGCATATTCCCTCCTTATTGGCTGTGGGCACCGCCACCTTTGCAATGACGAGAGGGTCAATTAGCATATTCCCTCTTTATTAGATAGGATATGTTCATTCTTCTTAGAATTGTTCAATAGTTTTCAGGATTAAATTCATTTATTTTTAAGCGAAGATTACACAGATTATTATCTAGCCAATGATGAATATGAGTTTGCTCATTTTCTACACCAATTTCATATGATCTGGTTACATAATTTATAAATTGCCTGAATCTAATAGGCTCTTTCTCTGCCTAAACATGCACCCACACTGAATTTTCTCTTTTCCTTTTTTAATATGTTTTTATTTATTTTATTTTAGAGAAACATCAATTGGCTGTCTCCTGCATGCCCCCTTACTGGCATTGAGCCAGCAACCCAGGCATGTGCCCTGACTAGGAGTTGAACCAGCAACCTCTTTATGCAAGGGACGACACTTAAGCAACTGAACCACCCCGGCCAGGGCATGAATATCCTTTTCTACCATAGTTACTGGTAGTTGGCTAACTTCTATTCATTCTTTAAACTTCAGTTCAAAGGATATACTTCTAGGAAGTTTCTTCCATTTGTCATCTTCATCTCAGTTAAATTCTCCTAATTTTGATTCCTAGAGACACCCTATTCTACCTCTAATGTTACTATGTTATAAATGCCTTTAAGTGTTGTAGTCTATACTGTCAAATTCTTCAGGAATGGACTGGATCTTGAATCTTGTATCTTCTAGTACTTAGCATGTATTGTCTAACAAAACCCAGCTGAATTTACTAGTGATACTAAGTTGTATTTTTATTCATCTACCAAATTTCCTCAAAATTTTAATGGGTTAAAATAGTAAGATTTATATATGTTACTATAATATAAAATATTATTTTTGGATGATACAGAGCCTTTCATTCATCTTACTTTCTTGTTATTTCATTTCTACAAAACCTCCACTAGATGGCATACATGAAAAAGTAGAAACAAAATTATCAGTCTGGCAGGGGAAAAAATGTACCTTCATAATGATATATGTATCATTTCTCTGTACCAAGTGTAAAATGGTTGGTTTGTCTTCATGTCAGATTTTTACTGTGTAGTTCAGTATTATCTGCTGTTTTTATTCTATTTAATCAGCTTTAGCTGGGAAATTTATGGAAAACTATAAATTTTGACAATGATAAAATGCTATAACTAGGACATCCATTTCTAACTATCAGAGTAGTTTTATTAGATAAACCCTTCTAATACAAAGGTTATAAAAGCTATAAAATAGAAACTATGTTTGAGGCATTGTAGAAAAACTAAGGCAGCAAGAACATGAGAAGCCAAGATCCTGGGTAGAAAATAAGCATTTGTTGAGTCCTACATTCCTTGCCACTTGTTCCCTTAAGAAGACATTTGCCAATTCCTGGGTAGCATAAGCAGAAAGCTATGGCCTGTGTTGTAGGCCTTATGGGGCTGGGCTGAAGACACAGAAATTGGATTCAGGGCTACCAAACAAGAACTCTAAGAGTTAAATCTAGAAAAAAACAAAACAAAAAAGGAATAGCAGAAAAGTGATCTAACCCTTTGCACTTGCTTGCTTTTTTTCTCGATTCCTTTATTCTACTTGGGATTTAATTTTTTAAATACCCCAGATTTTACAAAGCGCGGCAGTAGAATAAAAAACTGGAGTTTCTGTTCATACAAACTTATTTATTTGGATTTTTTTATATTTCAAATTATTGATACATTCAAAGAGTAACTTTAATCTCTATAATTTTTCATGGTGTGATATTTTTTGAAACATTCACCCACATGAAGACCTGGTTTACATTCACATGTTTCACAAATATAAATCGTCTCCCTTCTTCCTCCTTTGATTTTTCTGTTAGAACAAACAACACAATCTTTGTGTTTTTTGTTAGGGTGAGCTATGATTATATGGAGCTTTCCATCTAAACGTTGCTCTAAGTTAGTGGATAATAATCTACCCCTGGAAGTTAGTGTACCATCTCTGAATTCTCTAACAAGATCATGTACTAGTTTCCTAATAAATTTCACATGCGTTATCGGTTTTTCATTTTTTCTTTTTTGGCATCAGTTGAGACGGCATTTACATTTTACTTGTCCTTTCATGCTAATAAAAACAAGAAAAGATACTGAAAAAATAGACAAAAATCCCCCTCGCCCCCGCCCCCCGCGGTGAAACTGCGTGTCGAGTGTGGCTCGACATACGAGCTGCTACCGATGCTAACCGTATCGAGACACACTCGACATCCGAGTGCAAAAGGCTAAGACACACAGATATGTGTAGGAAGAGAGGGAGGAGGACTACAAACCAGTTGTTAAGAGGCTGAAAAGCTAATAAGGGATTTCATTATTTCCATAAAGCTGAAGAAACAAATTTTTGCATTCATGACCCTAAGGAAAGAGTGAAGATAGGGAACATATAAAATGGAGTCACTTTAATCAAGCTGCTAAAATGAACATTATGAAGGTTGAGGCATGAGGAAAGATGCCATTCTTATTCTTACTAGCCTGGGAATTTAAAGCTTTTTGAACTTTCCAGTCCTGAATCAATGCCTGGATATTCAGTTGGACCCCCAGATAACCCTCTAATTGCCCCCTGAAGGATTCACGTATCTACACAACCTGCCTTCCATCTCACATCCATTATCCAGACCACTCATTTACCCCAGTGGGTCAGATAAATGCTCCAAGTTTGAATTTCTACCACTGAAGGGATATTGGGAAAATAGACCAATCCCAAAACACAGCCTTGAACCATTATAATCCATAAGCAAATCAAGAGTCTCTCATGCAGAAGAAAATTAAATATTTTCTGGAGGCAAAGAGACCTATACAAATGTTTATACATAATTTCTAGCATTTCATAAAAATTTACTAGGCATTCTAGGAGATAAAACCAGTTGACCAAAATAAAAAAGAAAGACAGTAAGAACAGATCTATATATGTTATCATAAGCACACTCCAAAATAGGTGTGAAAGAAAAAATTTAGAGATCAGAATTTTTTTGAATAAAGGAGGCAATCAGAAACTCTACAACTGGAAAAAATGGGATTACTGAAAGTAAGATATTAATGGTTGGATGTAATAGCAGATTAGCTATAACAGAAGAGGATTAGCAACCTGGAAGATAGGCTGTGAGAAAACACCCAGGTGAAATATGAAGAGGAAAAAGGATGGAAAATAAAGAAGAGTGTGAAGAAACATATGTGGATAGGGGTGTAATGGTCTAAACCCAAGTTGGAAAGAAGAGGGAGAATGAGGCAAAAGAAATATCTGAAAATATACTAGTTGAAACATTTCCCAGACTCATTAAATATGTATATCAAAGAAGTTCTATGAACTCAAAGCTAAACAAATTCAAAGAAAATTATATCTAAGGATATCATAACAAAGTTACCTAAAACAAGACAAATAGAAAATCTTTTTTGTTTGTTTTATTAATCCTCACCCAAGGATATTTTTCCATTGATCTTTTAGGGAAAGTGGAAGAGAGAGGGAAAGACAGAGTGAAACATCAATGTGAGAGAAACACATCAATTGGTTGCCTCCTGCATGCGCCTTGACCAGGACCGAGGAGAAGCCTGCAACCAAGGTACGTGCCCTTAAACGGAATCGAACTCAGGGCCCTTTGGTCCACAGGCTGACGTCCTATTTACTGAGCCAAACTGGCTAGAGCTAGAAAATCTTTTTTTAAAAACCACAGGATAAAACATAATTCCTTCAAAGAATCAAGAATAAGACTTAACAGCTGGCTTTTCAATAGAAAAATGTAGGGTAGGAGACAACAAAATGACAGTTTAAAAATACCAAAAGGAAATAACTTCTAACCCAGAAGTATGTAGTCAATGAAAATAGCTTTCAAAATTAAAGTGAAAAAAAAAAAAGGGTTTCAAACAAAAACAGACTTTGTCACTAGAAAATACACTGAAAAAAGATTTTCAGAAGAAAAATAATCCCTAAGTGAAACATGAAAATGTTGGGTGGACTGAAGAACACCAAATAAAATGAATACGTGAGTAAATCTACAAAAATTGGATGGGCAAATGGCGTTAAAATACTCTAAGATTCCTGCCATTTCCCAGGAATTGATAAAAGTACTAAATTATAATAGACTCTATTAAGTAAAGAATACATGTTATAATCTCTAGAATAGCCACTCAAATAATAATAGAAGAATAGAGAAATCAGCAAGATAGAAACTGAATTAAAAAATGAATCAAAAACAATCTTGGAAAAAAGAGCACTAACTAAATGGAACAGATATATCAGCATGCACCCTAAATACAAATGGACTAAATATTTTAATTAGAATAAACTATTATTAATAAATCTTGATTTTAAAAAGGGATCTATACGTTGCTTACTTTAAATAAAAGCATATAGAAAAGTTGAAAAAAAGGACAAAAAAAAGCTATACCATCAAAACAAAAACACTAAACTAAAAGACAGCTGATATAGCCATTCTAATAGGAAAGTGTATTGCAATTAAGAAGTATTACTACATTTACTGAGAATCACACTGCATAAGAATAAAGTCATTGTATCAGGAATATGGTGGCTTTAAAACAAATAAGCAAAGTTGACCAAAAAACACATTACAGTAACTAACAGAAAAAGCCAAAATAATTAGTAGTCAGCTAGATTTGAACAAGATAACTAATAAATGTGGCTTAATTAATACAACACATAGACCATTATACACAACTACTACCAAATTACATTATTTTTTTATGTACATGGGATATTTGCAAAAACTGTCCATAGGCTGGGCCATCAAGAAAGTCTTAATAAATTTCAAAGATGTGAAATATAGAACATGTTCTCACCCCACAGTGGAATTAAGCTAGAAATCAATAACAAAAAGAAAACTAGAAGAAAAAAGAACTGTGATATATTCAAACACTGAAATATATCTCAGCAATAAAAACAATTGAACTACTGCTATAAAAACATGAATGTAAATAAAAATACTAGGCTGAGTGAAATAACTCACACACTAAGAGCATCTAACATAGTCCTAACTGGTTTGGCTCAGTGGCTAGAGCATCGGCCTGCGGACTGAAGGGTCCCAGGTTCGATTCTGGTCAAGGGCATGTACCTTGGTTGCGGGCACATCCCCAGTAGGGAGTGTGCAGGAGGCAGCTGATTGATGTTTATCTCTCATCGATGTTTCTAACGCTCTATCCCTCTCCCTTCCTCCCTGTAAAAATCAATAAAATATATTTTAAAAAGAGTATCTAATATATAATGTGCTAAATAAAAGAGGGTAAAACATAAAAACAAGAGTTGCCTCTAGGGGACTGTCTTGAAAGGGACCTAAGGAAACTTTCTAGGGAAATGGAAAAGTGAATGTGAGCTACATGGGTATATTTATTTGTCATCCTTCAAACTGTACACTTAAAAACTATATATTGCACTTTGTAAATCAGATCTCAATAAAAATGTAGAATAGCCCTGACCGGTTTGGCTCAGTGGATAGAGTGTTGGCCTGCGGACTGAAGGGTCCCAGGTTTGATTCCAGTCAAGGGAATGTACCTTGGTTGCGGGCACATCCCCAGTGGGGAGTGTGCAGGAGGCAGCTGATTGATGTTTCTCTCTCATCGATGTTTCTAACTCTCTATCCTTCTCCCTTCCTCTCTGTAAAAAATCAATAAAATATATATTTTTAAAAATGTAGACTAGAAAATAGACCAAATGATTTACAGATGGATGATGACTATATGTATGAATATGCAGATGGATGTGTATATATATGGCTAATGGTACCATTATAATGATAAGAAAGGTTTAAAGAAAAATAAAATATATACTTATTAACTAAGTTTCATAAATCAATCAGAAATGTGCATTTTAGGAATTGTGACTCTCATAATACCACAGAAAATACATTGTCAATTTAAGTAAATGTAAAATTTGGTAAATAGCTACTATGAAATGACAACATGCTCAGTACCTTCACATTCATTATCTTGTTTTAATTCTTAGTAACCCTGCTTGTTAGCTAGGTATCACATCTATTAATCACTTAAAAAACTAAGCTTCAAAGACTAGAAAAAGTCTTGATAGTGTATTAGCTTGGACAAGTTGTTGAGATAGTATTTGGAACAAGATCTTCAGGCTCTAAGTCATGCTTCATACAATCCATGGTACAAATGGATTAATGAATTAATTACTTCGAAGATTATATGTTTCAGTTCAGTTATGTAAATAAAATAGTCAAATGATAATTCTACTTCAAATCTATTAAATTCAATGAAAATGATAAATTTCCCATGAAAGAATTGTGAAGGAATCAAAAATATGCATGGTACCATGGTAGTCAAGTGGCTCACAGTGAAATCAAGACTTTTTCATACATTAAAAACAATGAGAAAACAACACATGAGATGTATAAACATATGCTAAACAAGCTAATCACCCATCCCAAATACTTACAAACATAAAGGGCTCTTATTGAAAGCTTAATGGACTATTAATGTGGCCCTGGAAGAAATAATTTAAATGCACAGTTAGGGGAAAACAAAAACATAGATGCAGAAATGACCATATATCTGAGTAATGATGTTGAAATTGTATAAATGAAATAAAAGTTAGAGATTAGGGAGTAATAAGTCAAAGGAGGTGACAGAGAAATGGTGGCATGAGAGATTCCCTTGGTTTTCTCCCTTGAAGTTTCAACAATTTAAACAGCTATAACTCAACAAAGTAGTCCCTGCTCAACACACAAATACCCCTGAGAAATCCATTCATTGAAACATCTAAAGATGGGCAAGTGGAGCAAAGGGGGAGGCGAAAGGAGGTGGGTATGAGAGGTGCCAGGGATGTGGCCTGGCAGCCCGAGCTCTGCTGGAGAGGGGAGGAATCCAGTTGTGGCTGACACTCCTCTCAGCTGGGAGAAAGAGAGAGACTCGGGCATTCCTGCAGGAGTAAGCAGCACTAGCTATGGCTGAGCTAGGAAACCTGGGCAAGAACATAGCACAGAAGAGCAGCTGTGGTGTCAGGCAGTCAACAATTCAGACAGAGAAACAAAGCCACAAAACCTGGCCTCCTCCCCACCCCCCACCCACAAACCTTCCCGAGATTGCCCTTTTGCTCTTGGTGTCTGAATGTGGAGCACATTAAATGGGAGCCTAATACTACAGAATCACTAATACTAACTAAAACTAATACTACAGAATCACGTCTCCCTGAGCAACAGGTGCACTCCGTGACACAGAATCGGGACACGGGGATGCCAGCAGAAGACCCACATTGCCATTCTTGAGAGGGTAAAACAACAAAGAAGCTAGGGGATTCCCCCAGCCCACCTCTACCTCACACATCAGGGTTACACTGGCTGCAGAGGCTGTAGGGGACAGCATTGGGATTTCAGAGTTAAAAAGAAACTTATGATTTAGCACCTCCTACTGAAAAAGAATGGAAAGACCTCTTTGTGTTAATATGTTGGAAAAGTCCCACTCACCCTTTGATTCCTAGAAAGAGAAGGAATCCATTAAATACCATGAATAACCAAGATAGAGAGCTCAGAAAGAAAATAAAACTCTAGAAAACAAACTTAAAAACATGGAAATATATGACATAAATGACAGAATTCAAGATTGCAGTTCTGAAAACACTCAGAAGCAAGATAATACAACAGGCAATTTAGCGAGTTTAGAAAACAACAAACAAAACTAGTATTTCACCAAGAGATTGAAACTTTAAAAGAGAACCAAACAGAAATCCTAGAGATGAAGAATTCAATAAAAGAGATAAAGAATGACCTAGCGAGCACAGGAAATAGAGCAAACCAAATGGAGGAAAGGACCAATTATATTGAAGATAGAAATGATGCAGAGGGAAGAAGAGAGAGACTTGAGCTTAAAAAGATAAAAAAAATAAAAAAAATAAAAACTCTATGAGAACAATCTGAATTCCATCAGAATGAGTAATATAAGAATTATAGGCATACCATAAAAGAGAAGGAAAAGGGAACAGAAAGCCAATTCAAACAAATAGTAGAGAACTTCCCAAACCTATGGGAAAAACTAACTAGATCTTTGAATCCAAGAAGCAAACAGAACATCTAGTTACCTCAATCCAAAGAGGCCTTCTCCAAGGCATATTTGTATTAAAGCTGTCAAAAATTAACGACAAAGAAAGGATTCTCAAAGCAGCCATAAAGAAACAGAAAATAACCTATAAAGGAAAGCCCATTAGGTTATCATTGAATTTCTCAGCAGAAACTCCACAAGCCAGAAGAGAGTGGAACTAAATATTCAAACAACTAAAAGAGAGAAATTACGAGGCAAGAAAAATATATCCAGCAAAGTTATCCTTTAAATATGAAAGAGAAAGATGTTCGCAGAGATACAGAAGTTGAGAGATTTTATCACCAGAAGAACTCCATGACAGGAAATACTCAAGTAGGTTATGCTACCTGAAACAAAGAACAAAAGGTCACAAATCTATGAATAAGATCACTAACAAACCTACAGCATAAACAGGGGTAATTTGTGACAACAAAAAATATAAAAGCGGAGGGAGTAAAGGTCTAACTAAATTTGGTAAGGAGGATGGAGACCAGATGCATTCAAAAGAAAAAGGACTACTGTATATATAAAACTTTTTCATAAATATGATGATAACCACACAGAAAAAAAAGCCAAAACTGAGAAACAGTGTAGGAAAAGAGGACACAGAGGAAATAAGTATGGAATACCATCAAACAAAACAACAGGCACAAATACAAAGGAAAAGAACCAATGGATGCACAGAGCTACCAGAAAAGAAAAGATAAAATGGCTATAGAAAATCCTCACACATCAATAATTACCCAAAACATAAATGCACTGAATTCACCAGTAAAGAGGCACCGAGTAGCAGAGTGGATAAAAACTAAAATCCAACCATAGCCTTCTTTCAGGAGATACATCTAAGCTGCAAAGACAAAGGTAGAAAATGATTCTTCATACAAATAACATCCACAGAAAAGCAGGTGTAGCCATACTTGTACCTGACAAAGGTATGGACATAACAAAGTTAACAAGAGACAAAAATGAACATTTTATAATGACAAAGGGAACACTACATCAAGAAGACATAACGCTTCTGAATATATATGTACCCAATCAGGGAGTACTGAATTACATAAAGCAACTACTAACAAAACTAAAGAGAAAAACAGACCAAAACATAATCATAGTTGCGGACCTTAACTGACAGCTTTAGACAGATCAAACAGAAAATCAACAAAGCCTTAAATGTTACATTACACCAAGTGAAAATAATTGACATCTACAGAGCCTGCCATCCCAGAACATCAAATTATACTGTATACTCTTCTCCAGTGCACATGGAATATTCTCAAGGACAGACCATATGTTGGGTCACAAAACTAGCCTCAACAAACGCATGAAGACTGAAATTATACAGAGCATATTCTCTGACCACAATGCCTTGAAATTAGAAATCAACTGCAAAAAGGAAGTAAAGAAACACACAAATATGTGGAGATTAAACAGCATACTACTAAAAAGTGACTGTGTTAAAGAAAAAAAAGATGACATCAGAAGATATATAGAGACAAGATCCATCATGGCTGCAGAGTAGGTGGAACCTCTGACCGCTTGCTCCCAACACCAAATGGTTTTGTGGCTGAACTGCAGGGCAACCATCCTGAAAAACCAGGTAAAGTGAAGCTAATATGAAATATTGTGAACAGGAAACACAGAGAAAAGACATGAGGAGATGTGGAGAGGGTGAGTCAACTTGCACAGATGCGCAGATGGGAAGCTGGAAAGATTATGGCAGTGGAGCCCCTTCGCACCCTGCAAGCAAAGGGTCTAAGCCCCATACAGGGATTCCCCAACTCAGAAAAACAGAGAAGGGAAGGGGAACCCATGTAGCACTGGGTGGTAGGAAGCAGTGGAGATTCGATCCACCTTGAAAGAACAAACCACAACAGGCCAGGCAAAGAGCAATATTTTTGTTTCAGCACCAGGGACAATCATTCTGATCTGGGAATGTAGGAGGAGCCAAGTAGCAAAACTCCACACCACAGAGCTAAGCTGCAGAGAGCAGACTGGTATACCCAGCAGTGACTCTGAGAGATCCTACAGTCCCTGGGAGAACACTGAGCAGAACTGGATGGGGGCCGGTTTATGTGCCTGGGGGGCAGGGAGGAAGAGATGACACTTCCCTACTTCACTTCCACCTTAAGCACACTGAAGGCGCTCTGCCCCCAACCTAGGACTCTGCTAGGTCTACACATTCTGCTGTGATCTGAGCCAAAGGAAAACAGTATGGGGGTAGAAATCTGTTCCCCAAAGGCTCCTTCTGATGGTGTGAGGATCACCAACAGTTGGCCAGTTGGAGCCTGGGCAGAAGCCCTGGCCAAGAGTGGCAGGCTACACAGAAAGATTGAAGTGCCAAGAGGAGTTGATTTTTGTATTTGCTTTCTTTTTATATTTGTTTTTGCATCTGAGTGATAAAAAAATTTTCTTGGTGCAAATTTATGTTCAAAATTAGTTATTGCTTTAAGCACATAGTAAAAAGGAAATACAATTATTGTGGTCATGAAGAAAATATATTTAGGTGGTAAATAATCAGGGCTGCCCACCATTATTACTGATTTCACTTCTGTGAAAACAGTAAGATTATACTTCCTCGCTCCCTTGAAGTTATATATGCCCATGTGACCACAATTAAGGAGAATAAATGCCAGCACACAACTTACCACTGGTTGTAGACACCAGTAAGTCAAAAAGTCAAGTCAGAATCTGGAAGATAGTTTTGTTTCTTTTTTAAAATGTTAAGTCTTTGCTTCTGTGCTTTTGTTAAGGACTTCCTTCATCTCCATTCTGTGCATAAATAGCAATATTAATGCTATGCCCTATTCATGTAAAGTAACACTAAGATATTTGTAATTGTCTGCAAACATGTAAAACTGCTAACAAAGTTAAGATCAGCTCCTAAAGGTACATAAGGAAAACAGGTAAATAAAACAATGAGCATAGGATATGGAC
Organism: Cnephaeus nilssonii; assembly: GCF_951640355.1. Lineage (NCBI taxonomy): Eukaryota > Metazoa > Chordata > Mammalia > Chiroptera > Vespertilionidae > Cnephaeus > Cnephaeus nilssonii. The sequence goes on along the minus strand of NC_137083.1, from coordinate 71,305,830 downwards.
AGGCAATTTAGTTGAAAAATACAGGGGGAAAAATCACAAAAATAACAATTTCTAGTAATATTTTCTAAATAAGCTATTAACAAACTCTTTCTGAAAATATTTTTTGTGACTTCAACAAAAATATATCACTTATTTCCTCAAAACTAAAAAACAAGTTAACATTATAATACAAAATTAGACCTCAATCTACCAAACTGCTTCTGACATTTACAACTAAATTTATAATATGAGAAAGAAAGCAACATTTTTCCCAGAGTATTTTCTATTTGTTAAAATGGGCACTAACATTTGACAAGTTAATGATCACACAATGATTACGTAAAAACCTTGAACATTAGTTAATGTGTGCTGTCTTATCAACACTAATAAAACACCTATTGAAATTAAAGTGTCACATCATTTTACAAAACCTTTACCTCATGACTGAGCAATCTCAATAGAACACTCTCTTCTGCCAGAAAAATTGCCTTCTAAATGTAATGAATTTTTTTATTTATTTAAGAAAATGTTTCAGCAAACTGGGAAGAAAACCTATGTAATTCCTAAATGCAGAAATGTTTATTATATATACTTTTTAAAGTCAATCCAACAATAAAAATGTCAATTCTAAATTTAAGGCAAGATTGGAGAAGGTTTTAAATTTTATCCTGTATTTAATAATCTAATATAGACCTTTTAGACTTTCATAATTTATAATATCTTTTGTTACCACATTATCAATGCAAATAAAAAAGGAATGTTAAGTCCATAGTTGGCACAACTGCCAAGTTCCAATTAAGTTGATCACAGGCCACCTTGTTTTCAGGGCTAAATATTAAGCCAAATTAAAGTAGCAATATTTTTCTGTTCCTATAGTACTTCCTATTGCAATCTGTGGACTTTTAAATTCAAAATATTCAATTACCTACAATAATTTAGGGAGAGGGAAAAACCCAAAGACATAAGGCAATTTAACACAAACACGTGTTTTGCAACAATTAGAAAATATGTAATATAATCCCAAATACAGAGAAAATGGAAAATATAATTTCATTCCAATGGTAGATCCTGCTCAAATTAAACCTCTGCTATACTCAAAGACTTAAATGATCTAGTGCCAATTTTATTTTATGTACAAATAACATAGCATCTACCTCTAGTTGTAAGGAATATATTAAATAACACATTTAAGAGCAATTAACACAATAACCAGTACACAGAAAACATTCAATACATGTTTCCTTTAAAAACTAAATAAAAACATCACCACAGAAACAAATTCTAAGACCCCAATAAATAAACCAGTATTAAATTCCCACATTTGCTAGACAAAGTACAACGCACTAAGTATTGCCAATAGCAAGATCCAAGAGAAACACAAGCTGTGATTTGTGTTAATTTTAAAATGGTTTTCAAGTTGTCATTTTTTAAATATGCTTTTATTAGTGTCATAGAGGAAGGGAGAGGGAGAGATTCAAACATCAATGATGAGAGAGAATCATTTATCCGGTGCCTCTTGTACTCCCCCCTCTCACCTCCCACCTCCCCACTGAAGATCAAGCCCACAACCCAGGCATGTGCCCTGACCGGGAATCGAACTGTGACCTCCTGGTTCATAGGTCAATGCTCAACCACTGAGCAACTCTGGCCAGGCTCAAGTTATCATGTTTTGCATGTTTTGACTATTAGTCCCACTGGAGAGAAAATAAAAAAGAATTTTTAAACCTAAGAAGAAATAAAAGAACAAAATAGATGTTTACGTACTTATATAGAGAGCTAATCATTAAATATTAAGTCAATGCTATTTTTCACAAGATTAAAGAAATCTACATGGAACACAAAAAATTAAAGAGCTAACAGACGATATATAAGTAAAAAACAATTTAAAACTTTAGACAATGCTAAGGATATACATAAGAAGCCACAATCAGATAGGTAGGAGGGGGCTAGTCCCATACCCATATGTGGTGGTTAAAAATCTGGAGAGCTATTTCACATGCAGAGGTCCTACTTGAGGAGCAACCCCACACCAGGCCACCCAGCCCAGGATTCTAGTATTAGAAAAAGAAGCCACCCTAACTTCTGGCTGTGAAAACCAGCAAAGATTGTGATTGAGTGAGACAGTAGGCTGCTGTAGTCCCAAATGTTCCTCTTAAAGGGCCCACACACTTATTTACTGAGAGACTCACTCACTCTGAACTCCAGCAATGGGGCAGCAGTTCAAGGTGCTAGGGACAGATATGCAGGAAGTGAATTGTCTGGCTTCAGGGCAAGAGCTGTAGGGGTAGCTTTATCCCAGACAGAAGTGCTGGGAAAAGCCATTGTTCCTTTGTTGAGCCCTCGCCCAACTTAGCCTGCACACACAGGTGGGTGCCATATCTGTTTGAGTCTCCATCAACCTGGCTGACAACATTTGCCTCATCCTGATGATTCCCTGAGACCCCAACCTTCCCAAATTTGGGGCCCACTCAAGTAAATTCCAGTGGCTTTTCTATACAAACGGCCTATCTTGGCTCATGTTCTAGTCTTTCCCAAAAATCTCACAAAGGTATACAACCCCAAATAGAAGCATCTTATCCTCTTAATAAACAACTCCAAGCCCAGCACTAGAGGCAGCCAGCCTCAGTTCACAGCTTAGCATCCTCCAGGGACCTCCATGCCAAGCATAAGTGGGAAACATCTTCAGATCACTCTGTAGCTCATACCAAGTGGCCCTGGGCAGGCGCAGGCAGCAGCTGACCTTGGCCTGCCCCAGAACCCTTTCCAAAAGGTCCCAGGACCAACACACCCGGTGGCCAGCTTCAGACCACACGGGTGCACTACACAAACAATTCTACAAACCACACACTCAAAGGGTAGACTCAGCCAGCACCAGAGCCGCACAAAGATGAATCTTAACTCAGTAAAGTCAGCCCCTGCACAACAGCTACTTAACTGCCAATAATCACAACTAAACAGCCTGAGGTTCAATCCCTCCAATTAATGTGCCAACCTCAATCAAGGAGGGCACACATAACTCATAAAGAAGAAACACCTGGAGGATCTGATCAGGTGACCATAAACACTGTGCCACTGGGCCTCATGGGACACCTAACACGAAAGGCCAATTTACCAAGACTGGGATATGTAGCAGCTCTGCCTAATACATAGAAACAATCACAGGAAGGCAATCAGAACAAGGAGACAAACATGTTCCAAATGAAAGAACATAATAAAACTGTAGAAAAAGAACTAAATAAAACTGAAGCAAGCAGTCTTCCAGATGTAGAGTTCAAAACACTGGTTATAAGAATGCTCAGTGAAATTAGGGAAAGAATAGATGAACTAGAACTTCAACAAAGAGATAAAAAAACATAATAAAGAAGACAGAAAACATAAAAAGGGAGAAGATGGTAGCTGGCAGGACGGAGGTGAGGGAGAGGAAGTGAGTGAGTGAGGGTATGAAAGGAGAGTGTGTGAATCTGTGTGGTGAGTGTGTGAGTAAGGGACAGTTAAATCCTTGTAGGAGCCGAAACCGGTTTGGCTCAGTGGATAGAGCGCCTGTGGACTGGAAGGTCCCAGGTTCGATTCCGGTCAAGGGCATATACCTTGGTTGCGGGCACATCCCCAGTAGGGGGTGTGCAGGAGGCAGCTGGTCAATGTTTCTCTCTCATCGACATTTCTAGCTCTCTGTCCCTCTCCCTTCCTCCCTGTAAAAATCAATAAAATATATTTTAAAAAAAAATCCTTGTAGGAGCAGCAGGGGCTGGCAGACCAGGCTCTCTTGTACAAGGAGAGACAACCACCGCTGTGGGCACTCCCCAGAATGCAGACTGCGGGACTCCAGCACGGAGCCCATACCATCTTGAAGGCGAGAATGGCCTTTTTTAGGAACTCATCAGCACCACCAACCAGACAGGCCTTGGAACTGCCCGGCGACCCAGCAGCCACTCCAGCCAAAATCCTGCTGTCCCACCTGCAGACCCGCGGACCCTGGGACCTCCACCTCGAAAGGTGCACCGCTCGGCAGCAGTAAGTGAAACTTCCCCCTCCCCAGCGGCAGAACTCCTAACAAAACATTCACGCATTTCCAGCACGCAGACATCCAGGGCACACCACTCCATAGGTAGCACGTGGGAGCCACTGGGAGCCCCTGCGGGTGTGATTTTGTACAGACAAGGGCACGCGGCCCTGCAATAGAAATTCCGAACTCCCTCTTCCTGAATAACTGCCCACAGACACCCCAGCTGTGCAACTTCAGTGCCAGGGCCTCTCAGAGTGCATCAGAGCTCTGCGCAGGCAAAGGCACCTCCACAGATGCACATTTCCAACAGGCAGGCCCCGTGAGCCCATCTATCCACAGCGTGCTCAGGGGAGCAGCTGTGAGACTCTGCTGGGTGTGATTCTGCACAGACAAGGGCGCGCTGCCCCACAGTAGAAATTCTAAATTCCCTCTTCCTGAATAACTGCCCACATTCACCCCAGCTGCTCAACCTCAGTGCCAGGATGCCTCAGAGTGCGTCAGAGCTCTGCGCCTGGAAATGCACCTCCACAGATGCGAATTTCCAACAGGCAGGCATCCTGAGCCCATCTACCCACAGGGCACTCATGGGAGCCACTGTGAGCTCTCCCTGGGTGTGATATTGGACAAACAGGGGCACACTCCCGCCCTCCCCCCGGCAGTAGAAATTCTGAATTCACTCACCCTGGATACCTGCCCACAGGAGCCGCAATTATGCGGCTACACTGCCAGGGCCCTTCAGAGTGCTTCAGTGTGCCTCGCAGGCAAACGTACCGTGGGTGACCCTGTGAGCCACCACTGGGAGTGAGCGCCTATCCACCACATGTGCAGCAGCAAAAGCTGAGTCTGCCCACCCCACAACTATAGAACTCTGGACACCAAAGTCACGCCTTTCTAGAGTGCAGGCCCCCTGATCCCCATCACCCCAACAGACGGTTCCTGGGTGCCACTGTGAGTCTCCGCTGGGCACGCGTGATTTCAATTAAGGGTGCAAGACAGCAAAAATTGGGACATTCCCCTCCAAGGCTGCTGACTTCTAGACACCGCAGTTGTGCCTCTCAAGCTCATAGGCCTACATCAAGAGAACCCAAATAGCTCAAGTAGGGAGGTACACTAGATTACCAAGCCCAGGAGAACTGAGAGATTACACCAGTAGCACCATACCCAAAAGAACCTGAGCAGCAAAGCAACTGGATCTACAATTAAAACATTACAGGAAAACATGGGAAGACAAAAAAGCAATCCCCAAAGGAAAGAAAAAGAGGAATCACCAGAAAGGGAGTTAAATTAAATTGAGGCTAGCAGCTTATCAGAGAAAGAATTCAGAGTAATGGTTATAAGGATGTTTAAATGGCTGGATGACAAATACACACACCTCAAAGAGAATTATAAGGAGCTGAATGAGAATGTCGCCAACATGAAAAGGAACCAAAGATTAAGAACGACATAGCTACAATAAAGAACACAATGGAAGGCTTAAACAGTAGACTAGAAGAGGCTGAGGACCACATCAGCGAATTAGAGGACAAGGTAGGAAAAAACACACAAACACAGCAGCAAATGGAAAGAAGACTTAAAAAGCAAGAAGAGAGCCTAAGGGAGCTTTGGGACAACACAAAACGAAACATTATTCGCATAATAGGAGTACCAGAAGGAGAGGAAGAGAAACAAGGAATAGAAAACCTGTTTGAAGAAATAATGACAGAAAACTTCCCTGATATTGGCAAGAAAAAAACCATGCAAGTCCAAGAAGCACATACAGTCCCAAATAAGATGAACCCTAAAAGACCGACATCAAGACACATCATAATTAAATTGGCAAACACCAACGACAAAGTAAGAATCTTAAAGGCTGCCAGAGAGAGACAGAAAGTTACCTACAAGGGTTCTCCTATTAGAATATCAACGGATTTCTCAACAGAAACACTCCAGGCCAGAAGGGAATGGAATGAAATTTACAAAGTGATGCAAAGCAAGGGACTGAACCCAACAATACTATACCAAGCAAGGCTATCATTCAAAATTGAAGGTGGAATCAGGAGCTTCACAGACAAAAAAAGGGCTAAGAGAGTTTATCACTACCAAGCCAGCAATGCAAGAAATGCTAAAGGAACTGCTGTAAAAAGAAGAGAAAGGCAAGAAGAAACACAAACATTAAGGGAAAATATGACAGCAAACATGTACTTGTTAATAACAACATTAAACGTAAATGGATTAAATGCACCAATCAAAAGACATAGGGTAGCTGAATGGAAAAGAAAACATGACCCATATATTTTCTATCTGCAAGAGACCCACCTCAGAACAAAGGATTCACACAGACTGAGAGTGAAGGGATGGAAAAACATTTTTCAGGCAAATGGAAATGAGAAAAAGCTGGGGTTGTGATATTTATATCTGATAAAATAGACCTCAAAGTAAAGGCCATAACAAGAGATAAGGAAGACCACTATATAATACTAAAGGGAGCAATTCAACAAGACGATATAACTCTGGTAAACATAAATGCACCCAATACAGGGGCACCCAAATACATAAAACAACTTCTGGGAGATATCAAGGGAGAGATTGATAGCAATATAGTCATAGTAGGGGACTTTAATACCCCACTGACATCACTGAATAAATCAACTAAACAAAAAATCAGCAAAGAAACAGCAATCCTAAATGACACACTAGATCAGATGGATTTAATTGACATCTTTAGAACATTTCACCCCAAAACTACAAAATATACATTCTTCTCCAGTGCACACGGAACATTTTCAAGGACAGACCACATATTAGGACACAGGCAAAGTCTCTTCAAATTCAAGAAGACAGAAATCGTATCAACCATCTTCTCAGATCACAATGGCATAAAACTGGAAATCAACTACAATAAAAACAATCCAAAAAAATCAAACACTTGGAGACTAAACAGCAGTCTATTAAACAATGACTGGGTTACCAGAGAGATCAATCAAGAAATAAAAAACATCATGGCAACAAATGACAATGAAAACACAATAATCCAAAATCTATGGGACACAGCGAAAGCAGTCTTCAGAGGAAATTTCATAGCTCTACAAGCCTACTGCATAAAAAACAAGAAACAGCCAGGACCGGTTTGGCTCAGTGGATAGAGCGTCGGCCTGCGGACTGAAGGGTCCCGGGTTCGATTCCGGTCAAGGGCATGTACCTTGGTTGCGGGCACATCCCCGGTGGGGGGTGTGCAGGAGGCAGCTGATCGATGATTCTCTCTCATCGATGTTTCTAACTCTCTATCCCTCTCTCTTCCTCTCTGTGAAAAATCAATAAAATATATTTAAAAAAAACAAAAAACAAGAAACAATGGTAATAATTATCTAACCCTACAACACAAAGAGTTAGAATGAAAGCAACAAGAAAAGCCCAGTATAAGCAGAAGGAAGGAAATAATAAAGATCAGAGCGGAGATAAACGACATAGACACCAAAGAAACAATACAAAAGATCAACAAAACCAAGAGTTGGTTCTTTGATGAACCTCTCGCCAGGCTCACCAAGAAGTAAAGGGAGAGGACCCAAATAAACAAAATCAGAAATAAAAAGAGGAGAAATAACAACAGACCCCACAGAAATACAAAGGATTGTTAAAAAAAATATTATGAACAACTCTATTCCAACAAACTGGACAACCTGGAGGAAATGGACATATTCCTAGAAAAATACAACCTTCCAAAACTCAATCAGAAGAATCTAAAAATCTCAATAGGCCAATAACTATGGAAGAAATTGAAGCAGTCATTAAAAAGCTTCCAGCAAACTAAAGCCTGGGGTCAGATGGCTTCACAGGGGAATTTAACCAAACATTCAAGTAAGAACTAAAACCTATCCTCCTCAGACTATCCCAAAAAATTAATGAGGAAGAAACACTTCCAAGCTCCTTCTATGAAGCCAGCATCACCCTAATACCAAAACCAGATAAAGACAACACAATGAAAGAGAATTACAGGCCAATATCCCTCATGAACATAGATGCCAAAATCCTCAACAAAATTCTAGCAAATCGGATCCAGCAGTACATCAGAAAGACCATACACCATGACCAAGTAGGATTTATCCCAGGGATGCAAGGATGGTACAATATCCGCAAATCAATAAACGTGATATATCACATAAACAAATTGAGAGATAAAAATCACATAGCCATATCAATTGATGCAGAAAAAGCATTTGAAAAAATCCAACACCCATTTTTGATAAAAACTCTCAGCAAGGTGGAAATAGAAGGATCATACCTCAACATAATAAAAGCCATATATGACAAACCCACAGCCAACATCATACTCAATGGGCAAAAACTAAAACCATTTCCCCTAAGAACAGGAACAAGACAGGGATGCCCACTCTCACCACTCCTGTTCGACATAGTACTGGAAGTATTAGCCTTTGCAATTAGACAACAAGAAGAAAAAAAAGGCATCCAAAATGGAAAATAACAAGTAAAATTGTCCTTATTTGCAGATCACATGATACTATACATAGAAAACCCTAAAGACTCCATCAAAAAATTGTTAGACTTAATAAATGAATTCGGCAATGTAGCAGGATGCAAAATTAACGCAAAGAAATCTATGGCATTCCTATATACCAATAGTGAACTTACAGAAAGAGAGACTAAGAAAACAATCCCATTTACCATTGCATCAAAAAAATTAAGATACCTAGGAATAAACTTAACTAAGGAGGTAAAAGACCTCTACTCAGAAAACTACAGGAAATTGAAAAAAGAGATAGAGGAAGACATAAATAGATGGAAGAGCATACCGTGTTAATGGATTGGTAGAATCAACATCATTAAAATGTCCATACTACCCAAAGCAATCTATAGATTCAATGCACTCCCCATTAAAATACCAACAGCCTATTTCACAGACCTAGAAAGAACTCTCCAAAAATTCATCTGGAATAAAAAAAGACCCTGAATAGCCACAGCAATCCTGAGAAAGAAGAATAAAGTAGGAGGGATCTCAATACCAGATTTCAAGCTGTATTACAAAGCCACTGTTCTCAAAACAGCCTGGTACTGGCACAAGAACAGACATATAGACCAATGGAATAGAATAGAGAACCCAGATATTGACCCAAACCACTATGCTCAATTAATATTTGACAAAGGAGGCATGAACATACAATGGAGTCAAGACAGTCTTTTCAATAAATGGTGTTGGGAAAATTGGACAGATACATGCAAAAAATGAAACTAGACCACCAACTTACACCATACACAAAAATAAACTCAAAATGGATAAAAGACTAAAACATAAGACAGGAAACCATAAAAATACTAGAAGAATCCACAGGCAGAGAAATCTCAGACATATGCTGAAGCAATTTCTTCACCAATACCACTCCTAGGGCAATGGAAACTAAAGAGAAAATAAACAAATGGGACTACATCAAAATAAAAAGATTTTGCACAGCAAAAGAAACCATCAACAAAACAACAAGAAAGCCCACTGTATGGGAGAGCATATTTGCAAATGTTATCACTGATAAAGGTTTAATCTCCAACATTTACAGGGAACTCATACAACTCAATAAAAGGAAGATAAACAACCCAATAAAAATATGGGCAACGGACCTAAATAGATACTTTTCGAAAGAAGACAGAAGGAAGGCCAAGAGACATATGAAACATGCTCAAAGTCACTAATTATCTGAGAGATGCAAATTAAAATGACAATGCAGTACCATCTCACACCTGTCAGAATGGCAATCATCAACAAATCAATGAATGACAAGTGCTGGCGAGGATGCGGAGAAAAAGGAACCCTCGTGCACTGCTGATGGGAATGCAGACTGGTGCAGCCACTGTGGAGAACAGTATGGAGTTTCCTCAAAAAACTAAAAATGGAACTCCATTTGACCCAGTGATCCCACTTCTAGGATTATATCCCAAGAAACTAGAAACACCAATCAGAAAGGATATATGTACCCCTATGTTCATAGCAGCACAATTTACATTAGCTAAGATCTGGAAACAGCCTAGGTGCCCATCAGCAGATGACTGGATAGAAAATTATGGTACATCTACAGAATGGAATACTATGTTGCTATAAAAAAGAAGGAATTCTTACTATTTGCAGCAGCCTGAATGGAAATGGAGAGCATTTATGCTAAGTGAAATAAGCCAGTCAATGAAAGAAAAATACCACATGATCTCACTCATTTATGGATAATAAAGAACATTATAAACTGATGAACAAAAAGATAGATACAGAGGCAGTAAAGCATCAAACAGATTGTCAAATTACAGCGGGAAGGTTGGGGAGGGGTGGGGAAGATAAGAGATAAACAGAACGACTTGTATGCATGCATATAAGCATAACCAATAGACGCAAAACTCTGGGGGGTGAGGGCATGTATGGGAGTGGGGTGGGAGGGGCAATGGGAAGATATGTACACATGTAATACCTTAATCAATAAAAAATTAAAAAATGAGAAAAAAAAGAAAACATAAAAAGTAACCCTCATAAATGAAGATTACAAAAGTGGAAATGAATACATTACATGGAATCAATAGTAGATTAGATGAAGCAGAGGATCAAATTAGCAATATGGAATACAAGGTAGCGAAAAACAGCCACTTGGAATAGCAAAAAGAAAAAAAAAGAAACACACAGAAGAATAAAAAAATTAGGATGGTCTGAGGAAACTGGGACAATGTCAAGCATAACAACATTCATATCACAAAGTTATCAGAGAAGAGAGAGAGCAAGGGACTGAAAAATATTTGAAGAAATGATAACAGAAAACTTCCCTAAACGGTGAAGGAAATAGACATACAAGTCTAAGAAGTATAAAGAGTCCTTAACAAGATGATCCCAAAGAGGCCAATACCAAGACACATACTTTAAATGCCAAATGTTAAAGACAAAGAGAGAATCTTAAAACCAGCAAGACAAATGCAGGTAGTTACTTACAAGGGAGATCTCATAAGACTGTAAGCTAAATTCTCAACAGAAATTTTGCAGGCCAGAAAGGACTGGTAAAAAATATTCAAAGTGATGAAAAGAAAGGACCTATAATCAAGATTACTCTAACCATAAGGCTATCATTTAGAATCAAAGATAAAGAGCTTCCCAGTCAAGAAAAAGTTGAAAGAGTTCAACAACAAACTGGTATTACAAGAAATGTTAAAGGGACTTCATTAAGAAGGAAAAAAAATAATAAATATGAATAATAAATGGCAATAACTATATATCAACAATTACTTTAAATGTAAATGGATTAAATGCTCCAATCAAAAGGCATGGGGTAGCTGAATGGCTGACAAAACAACTACATTGCATATGTTGCCTACAAGAGAGCCACTTCAGATCAAAAGACACACATAGATTGAAAAGTAAAGGGAGGATCCAGTCCGTGTGGCTCAGTAGTTGAGCATGGACCCATGAACCAAGTGTTCATGGTTTCATTCTTGGTAAGGACACAGGACTGGGTTGCAGGCTCGATCCCCAGTAGGGTGCAAGCAGGAGGTAGTGGATAGAAGATTCTCTCCAGACATAAGTGTCTCCAGACATTGCCAAATGTCCACTGGGAGACAAAATAGGTCTTGCTTCAGAACCACTTTACTAAATCAAAATCTTTGGATCTCATAAAGGATCTAGGGATTATCTAAAGTTGGACAGTACCTTCCAAAGCTGCTGTCCAGGTGTAGAACCTGAACTAAATTAGGAAAAAACTCCTAAAGTCAACATAGTTATTTCTATATATTAGGCACTAGATCATTATTATTTGAATTAATGAATGATGAATAATTATTTTATTCTTGCTAGACATACTTCTATTGAGATTACTTCCCACTCTCTTCATTTTGAAGATTTAATAAATCAGAAAGAGATTTAACAGGAAAATGGAGTCAGAGAAGAAAGAAGTCAATGACAGAAATTTTAAGCAACCTGGTTCATGTTTTAAAAATTACTGAATTTCAAAAGATGCAAGAACATCTTACTATTTGTTTTGTACGCATTTAGGCAATTACATATATATATATATATATATAACATAATTCATTGAAAACTCTTAGTAAAATGAAAACATTTGGATGCATTATTTTGGATATATATCTTAGCATTTGTATAAAATTGTTTAGTGGATTTAAATGTTAGAGAGAACACTAAGTTAAGAGGCTTACTATTATGGCTCAATCATATTCTTTTGAGTATATGATTCACAGGAAATAATAGTTTACTGTCCTCCTTTCCTTTTCATTTCAAATTCTTAGGATATTGTTCTAAAAATTAAAAGCTAAAAGATTACCTTCATGATATGCACCCTTCCTTTGATCATCTTATATAAATCATCTGATATTTTTATTCATCAACTATATGGCCAAGTAAATACACACTGCTTATAATTTTTAAAAAATAAAAAATGCTATCAGACATGGCTAGTTGGTTGGAGCATAATACCATACACCAAAAGGGCGCGGGTTCGATTCCCGGTCAGAACGCATACCTAGGTTGTGGGTTTGATCTCCAGTGGAGGCTTGAATGGGAGGCAACCAATCAATATTTCTCACATTGATCTTTCTCACTTTCTCCCTCTCTCCCACCCTCTCTTGAAAATCAATAAACATACCCTTGGGTGAGGATTTAAAAAAACCATTTTTAAGTCTGATAATCAAAGTATCCATCACTTCTGAACAGATAGTAAGGCTCTTACCTACAAGCAACATTTGGGTCAGCGTTTCTTGAAAGTAGCAGTTCTACACACTTCAAGATTTGTTCCTCTGAGCCACGAGCAGAACATGCGGTTATCAAAATAGTTTGCTTATCTATATTGAATAGAAAAATGAGAACCACATCAACAGGTATATCTAATTGACTTCTTTTTCTATTCAAAAGATAATAAAAAGTACTGCACTCTTATAATTCTACAACCTACTTCCAAATCCCTTTCTCTTAGTAGACAACTTTATGTCTTCCTTCATCAAAAAATGAGATTAGAGATGGATTACCTCAAAATTATATCTGTAATTCATTTCTTAATTTCCTTTCCCTATTATTTCTTCAAGAGAATAGGAAAGTAGGGAAGAGCATGGAGTAGATGTAGAGATACTGCCCAGAGTTGAACACTTTTTGGTTGGTTAAAGTTTTCCTTGTTGTAATCATGGTTGAAAAACAATGATTGCTTATTCTCTCATTTCACTTCTTTACTTCTCGTTCATTTGACAACTCACTGACCTGGTTTATACCTAAACCATCCTACTGAAAATGATCTTCTCAGTCCTTTTCTACTTGATCTCTCTGTGCTCACCCTATTTACTAAAACTCTTCTTCCCCTAGGTTCTACGGCATCAGCAGAGATCAGGGTAGATTGAAAAAACAAAAATATTTCTTAAATAAAATAGAAATATTCAAAATAGGTCAAGGAAGTCATGGTTTACATTAGTGGTTCCATACTGACTGCGTATAAAGATATATATTCTAATCCCAGTTCCACCACTAATAATAAACTGTGACTAGAGTGATACCTAACTATCTCAGTAGACCTAATTTGTAGATAGGAAGCTCATATCTGCCCTCTTTACCTGATGATGCTGTTGTTGACTACATAAAAGAATTTATGTGTACATTCTATGAAAAAATATAAAATGCTTTCTAACTGTAAGGTATTCCTCTGATTACAACAGCAGAGAAAGAAAACTATTATTTTTTGAGAATATTTTATACACTTCAAAAATCTCATTCCTAAATTTAGCTTTCATTGGGTGATATTTTAAAATGACACAAAAGAAAAACTCATCACAGCAGTTGATTAAACATAAAACTGTTAAGATGGGAATTTATATAAAATATATCAATGAGAAAACAAAATATAAATGGTTTTACAAATATCTAATGTAGGTACAAACTTAATGTGAAAGTTAATTCTAAAATAAAACCTATACCTGAATTATGAAATGAATTTAGTTGCCCATTTGCCCATGTGAAGCATGTTAAAAACAAGTGATCAGTAATTCAATATAATAATTAAACTGAAGTTGCATATACTCTTATTTTTCAAGAGCACTCAAAGAAGATCTGAGTAGAATTTTATTTAATAAAAAAGATAGAATAATATGGATTTAATAAACTATCTTTGAAACAACTTTAATATAATTCAGAGTTAAGTTTTAAATTCCAAGGACTGATTTTCAAGTAATTTTCCACAAAATTATGAATGCTTTGATGTTTTCTTTCAATGCATTTTTCCTTTATAAAAATAACCCAAACCCTTTTGCATAAGAGCTAAAGATACATAATAACACAACTAGTTATAAAAAATAAAATAAATGGAATATACCTTTTTGGAGAGCTTTAAAAATGTCTATGGTTTCTAATTTTTATTTTATATGTTATTCACCCAATATAACTATAAAATGAGTTTTAACTGCTTTAATTTTTTTTTCACTTGCATCAAGAAAATCACAGTTTGGCCCTAACCGGTTTGGCTCAGTGGATAGAGCGTTGGCCTGTGGACTCAGGGGTCCCGGGTTCGATTCCGGTCAAGGGCATGTGCTGTGGTTGTGGGCGCATCCCCGGTGGGGAGTGTGCAGGGGGCAGCTGATCGATGTTTCTCTCTCATCGATGTTTCTAGCTCTCTATCCCTCTCCCTTCCTCTCTGTGGAAAATCAATAAAATATGTTTTAAAAAAAAAAAAGAAAAAGAAAATTACAGTTTGCCCTAACCGGTTTGGCTCAGTGGATAGAGTGTGCCTGCAGACTCAAGGGTCCCAGGTTCGATTCCGGTCAAGGGCATGTACCTTGATTGCGGGCACATACCCAGTGGGGAGTGTGCAGGAGGCAGCTTATCAATGTTTCTCTCTCATCGACGATTCTAACTCTCTATCCTTTTCCCTTCCTCTCTGTAAAAAATCAATAAAATATATTTAAAAAAAGAAAATCACAGTAAACATAATCAGTTACATAATCTCAAACACCTTACCCTTTTTTTTTTTTTTCAAGGAAAAAGATTTAAAGTGAATATATAAAAAACAGAACATGGAAACTGTACATTACCACACTGTACATTAACAACTAAACACAATATAATGAGGTGTATAAACAGAGAATATACAAAGTAAATTTTCACATTAAATATTCAAAACATCTTACCTTTATCAAAGCTTGCATTAGCGCCTCTGTCCAAAAGGACCCGAACCAGCTCTACATTGGAAACACTAGCAGCATACATAAGGGGAGTCCATCCATACTGAAAGCTAGAATCTACACTAATGCCTGTCAAAATAAAAATAAGCTTTTAAAAAACTCCACCATCATTACTAGAATCCTTAATCTTAATCCCTGGATGCCTTGCCTAGAGGACAATTGTAAACACATGTGTCCTCCCAAGATTACTCACCCTACTGATTATATCTAAAGATAAAAATTCCAATAAAAGCCTATCAATGCAGGTAATAGAGGCTGTCCTGGCCACTAGAGCCGAGGGCCCCTTAGCCCTCTCTTTCACAGTCAAACTATGTCTGAGTAATCTGTACATCCATCGTTCCGGGGCTGCTGGTCAGCCCCAGCAATGTATTATATAAAACTACTATGTTAAAACAAGTTTTACATGCTACCATTTTCTCTCTAGGGGAGTTGGAAAGGTTTCACAGGGGCAAATTTTTTAAAAATTAGAATATTATACATTTCTTTGGTAGTGAACACCATGTATATTCTTAAGATTCCCTTAATTTCCTTCCTAACACAAAATTTATCTATGGGTGACTGGCCAAACATGAAGCTAAAAAGATAGATTAGGGTTAGAATATGAAAGCTCTATTAAGAAATGTTGACTGCACTTTGTGATCCAAGAATGGACACCATTATATCTGTATTATAAAGAAAACAAAGGTACCACTGTTGAGAGTGGAACAGGAGGCAGGGAGACCAGTTATCAGACTAGAAGCCCATGTAAAAGTCACAGCAAAGGTAGTGGAGAGAAAGAGGATGGAATACTAAAGAACATTTTAAAGGCAGGATCATCAGAATTTAAAATTACTTTGAAAAGGAGAAGGGATAGAAAAGAACTAGTCAAAATGACCATCAGGGTCTGCCTTGGACAAATGAATGACAAGCCATGTGCTAGAATAAGAAGAGGCATAGATGAGACCTAAGGCCATAGGACTAGGATGAAGTTTTCAAGCTACTAATGACAATGGGACAGGAAAAGACAGTTAATAACTTGTTTAGCAAAAACAAGAGCCAGCTGAGCCAGCTGACCTTAAAATTCTCAAGTCACTAATGGTAAAAATCCTTGAAGTCATCTGCTTTAATCCAACAGCACTGACTGATGTGATCATATAAAAAGGTTTCTATCCATGACTGGGGAAGATGTGATACGAGAGCAAGAATACAATGAGGCAGTGGACAAAGCCTATTCAATGTATGTAAAGCCTTTTCAATAAAAAGATCAAGATTTAACTGGCAATCTCTCTCTCACTTCAACCTAAGAAATATTTGTTAATATTAAGAAAAGATAGAAAATAGAATAAAATTTGCCTTTAACATCTTTTATTTATAGTTTTATAGTCTGTGGCTATAAAGGGTTCTATCCAAAAAGAGGGAGATCATATCCACACTAAGTTACTGAAAGATTACTCCTGAATGTGTTAACTCCAATTGATATAAGGTACACAGTAATTAATGAGAGAAAACAACATAGGAGAAACCAAGATGGCAGCATAAGTAAATACCTAAACTAATGCCTCGCACAACAATTTCAAAAATACAACTGAAAGACAAAACGGACATCATCCAGACCACAGGAAGGCTGGCTAAGTGGAAATTCTACAACTAGAAGGGAAGAGGAAAGCACACTGAGACTCAGAGGAGCTGCAGAAGGCAGAGGTATGGAGGCACGCGGGCAGAGAGGGCTGGCAACTGAGTACACAGCTGGCTTTTTCAATCAGGAGGGAGAAAAAAGCTCCCGACGGCTATGAACTCCAGTTCTGGGCAAGACACTGGGGACCCAGACTCATTCGGGGGAGAAAATGGACTGTCTGACAGTGGGCGAAACTCGAGGGCGGCTTTCTCTCAGAGGTGCTTGCAGTGATTACCATGGGACACTGAGACCCAGGGGCCTATTAGGGCAGGGCTGACGGGAAGCCATTGCTGTCTGCTCCACACTGAGACTCTGCTCCATCCAAGCTGAGCACAGAGGCTTTTGCAAGTCTTGTCTCACAAGGATGTCTCTAGCACAGAAGTTCTCCCACCATAGACACAGCTGATCCTCACAGCCAATTGGCCTGGAGGTCAATTCCTCCCAGTGATAACAACAACAATCAAGGCTTAACTACAACAAGACTGTGCACACAGCCCACAAAGGGGTGCACCAAGAGTGTCCACCTCAGGTAACTGGGGAGGCTAAGCCACTGGGCCCTATAGGACACTTAGCACACAAAACCACTCTATCAACTCAGGGAAGCAGTGAAAATGAGGAGACAAAGAAACAGGTCACAAATGAAAGAAATGGAGGAAAGCAAACGACTGGATATAGAGTTCAAAAACTACGGTTATAAGGTTTTTCAAGAATTTTCTTAGAAAAGACCGATAAATTTAGCCAGACCCTCGAGGATATGAAAAAGGACCAACTAGAATTTAAGCATACACTGACTGAAATAAAAAATAATATACAGAGATCTAACAGCAGACTAGAGGATCGCAAGAATCAAGTCAAAGATTTGAAATATAAAGAAGCAAAAATAACCCAACCAGAAAAGCAAAAAGAAAAAGGAATCCAAAAATATGAAGATAGTGTAAGGAGCCTCTGGGACAACTTCAAGCGTACCAACATCCGAATTATGGGGGTGCCAGAAGGAGAGAGAGAGCAAGATACTGAAAACCTATTTGAAGAAATAATGGCAGAAAACTTCCCCCACCTGGTGAAAGAAATAGACTTACAAGTCCAGGAAGCACAGAGAACCCCAAACAAAAGGAATCCAGAGGACCACACCAAGACACATCATAATTAAAATGTCAAGAGCAAAAGACAAAGAGAGAATATTAAAAGCAGCAAGAGAAAAACAGTTAATTACCTACAAGGGTGCACCCATACGATTGTCAGCTGATTTCTCAACAGAAACTATGCAGGCCAGACAGGAGTGGCAAGAAATATTCAAAATGATGAATAGCAAGAACCTACAACCAAGATTACTCTACCCAGCAAAGCTTTCATTCAGAATTGAAGGTCAGATAAAGAGCTTCACAGATAAGAAAAAGCTAACGGAGTTCATCACCACCAAACCAGTATTATATGAAATGCTAAAAGGTATTCTTTAAGAAGAGGAAGAAGAAGAAAAAGGTAAAGATAAAAATTATGAACAACAAATACATATCTATCAACAAGTGATCCTAAAAATCAAGTGAATTAAAAATCTGATGAACAGAATAAACTGGTGAATATAATAGAATCAGGGGCATAGAAAGGGAGTGGACTGAAATTCTCGGGGGGAAAGGGGTGTGGGGGGTGCGGGAAGAGACTGGACAAAAATCGTACACCTATGGATGAGGACAGTGGGGGGGTAAGGGCAGAGGGTAGGGTGGGAACTGGGTGGAGGGGAGCTATGGGGGGAAAAAGAGGAACAATTGTAATAATCTGAACAATAAAGATTTATTTTTTTAAAAAGAAATTGAAGAAAAAAAAAACCATAAAACCTTCTTAGTACAAACATATACTGTTGGCTCAACCTAACACTTTCTTCTTTAAATGGCTGCAATTGAAAGCCTATAAATAAGATCAGAGAAAACATTATTTTTTCTCATTATTGTTTCCTTATTGATATTACTGCCCAAACTTTGACTGCACACATAAAAAGGAAACAGTGTGAATAAAAAGCAAATGTGGCATGTTAGTATAAAAATTCTTAATAATCATCACCTCTAAAACTTAATAATAATTACCTCTAATATTCAAAAAACCATCTATTATGCTCTAGGCATAGTGTAAAATCAGTAAGTTTAAGAAGATTGACACAATATATTTCTAACTCAAAAACATTCAAAATAACACTATATTGATTTGGGATATATACATACAGAGTAAAAGTCTAAAGATTTGCATAGGAAAGATAAATACCAACTATAGGAGAGTGGTAATCTCCAGGGGGAAGGAGAGACATCTTCATACCTTTCTGAATGTCTGAAATATTTAATAATTTAAAGAGAACTGAAAGTAGTACATGGCAGAATAACAAAAACTGAGACGTCTTTGAACTGTTAAAAGTGGCTGACTCAAAAGAAGCTTTAATTTTATTAAACTTTTCAACTGGTGCAGAAATATCTATCAAAGTCAAGAATGACTTTGAAAGGCAAAAAATAAAAATATTTTAAGAAGTGTTAAGTAATAACATCTAGAAGGAAACAAGGAAATGCTAAAACGGGAATTACCAGTGAAAGTGAGACTTCAGAGGCAATGGGATGAAATAAACCTTTCTATTTATAATTATATGTTATTATTTGCTGTTTTAAACAAACTTTAAAATTTTCTGTAATTAAACAATTTTAAAACGTTGACTAAATTCCTACTTTACCAGCAGGATCTTTTCAAGTTCTCATCCTTCGGGAGCCTCCATCACTTCATTGTACCTAGTCCCACTACTCCTAAGGCAAACTCTCTTTTCTAAAACAAATTTCTGCCTATTACATCACATCCAACACTATGTGCATTCTTTGCATGTGTTTATGTTAGGTATTAGGTCTCGTTTAATTATCTGAATTTCATCCAATTTCATTCTTCACTTACAACTCAAGTTCCATTGTCCACAAATTCACATAAACTTTTTTGTTATAACAGCTAATATTTACATGATGCCTATTGTTCTAAGAACTTTATTAATGTATTACTTCATTTTAACCTCCCTCCCCCCCAAAATATCTTTGATACAATGTAGCCCATTGAAGGGGGGCAGGAGGAATTGAAGCTTAGGAAGGTTTGGTAACTTGGTCAAAATTACAGAGCCATCCATGGCAGGGCTAGTCCTCAAACCCAGAACTGTACTGTTTCCAAAATGACTTGCTTTCCACTAAACCAGTGGTCGGCAAACTACGGCTCTGTTGACTAATGAGTTCGCCGACTACTGCACTAAACCATGAGGCATCTCTAGTGTAGAAGACAAACATTTTTCTATATACAATATTATTTAACTATTTTGTGTGTGAACGTTATTTTCCAACACCATTTACCCCCTCTATGCATTGTCCACCTTCTCCATCCCTCCCCCCTCAATCATCACACTGTTGTCTATGTCCATGAGTTCTCTCTCTTTTCTTTTTTGCTCAATCCCTCCACCCACCCCCAAGTCTCCACTCCAGTGGTAAATGCCTGTTATTCATTGGGATAATTTCAATCGTTATGATCAACAACTCACATTTCTATGTCAAGGTAATTCTTAAAAATAATATTTGATCAACAGGAAAAAAAAAATGTCATGGGACCCAGGCCAGAATTATGATGCTTTCCATAAAGAAATTGATGCTCTGGAAGTTTAAATGACTTTTCCAAGGAACCACACTGACTAGTCAATACAGCTGGAACAGATACCCAAATATCCTGATTCCTACACCAGGCCTCCTCTTACACACACACACACACACACACACACACACACACACACACCCGGCACAGGACAAGACCATAACTGAGATGTCATAACTAAAATCAACTCTTGAGAAACGTATTAATAGATCAAGAAAACGCTGAAAAAAAGCAAAACACAATATTAGTTGGCTAGGATTGGTCAGAATAAGCCTCTTGAAGCGGAAGAACTAATGGAAGGTAATAGGGAGGCATTCCAAATTAGAGGAAGACAAGGCAAAGAGAACGCAGAGTCAAGAAAGGCATGTAGGACACTTGATCCACTCACATTCGTTGTGATTCCCTTAGAAAAGCAACTCAAACCTTTTAAAATCAGAAACAGTTGTGAACTTAAGACAACTGTGTTGGGTTGAAACTATCCCTTATTTCTCACCAGAATTCAGGAGCTCTTGGACCAATGAAATATCTCCTGTGGTCAACGCTTTCTTAAATGTTTCATTCTTGTCTTCAGTGGGAACCGGTCCTTTTAATTTCTAAAAAAGCAGACAGTTAAAAAAAAAAAAAGTAGTTATACATATTTTCATTTCCACTGCAACAGGTAAATGGTTTTGGAGGGGTGGGGGGCGGGATGGTGGTGGTGGGCGACAGACGAAGTTCGTCAAGAATTCATGTCTCAGATGACCTCTAAAGGGGACCAGGTAATGGCGGGTCCCAGCCCACGTGGCGAGCTACCACGTGGACAACCTCAAGAAGCGCCGTGGACGAAAAGCACAGTAAGGAAACTAGACGAACGCGTTGCGGGTTTGCCTCAAGTCCCAAAGCCCGTATTTCCACTGGAAAAGCAAAGGAGGAAGTGAAAACAGGTGAGGAAGGAAGAGGTTTCGGGGGGAGGCCGGGTCTTCGAGGGCCAGGGGAGGCAGACCTAGGCGCAGGGAAGAAAAAGCCTCCTCTGCTACCTGAGATGCCCGGTCGCGATACCCAATTTCCCATCCGTCATCCTCGCTGTCGCTACTCTCGCCTCCACCAGCCACCGCGAAGCCGCGGAACACGCTCGCCGCCTTGCCTGCCGCCATGGCCGCCGGGCCCTCCCTCCCGCACACCTCCGCGTGCGACCCACCCCCTGCGCCTGCGCCTGCGCCTGCGCACTGGGCTACGCGGGAAGGCGGGACGTACCCCAGCCCGGGCCTGGGGCTCCTAGGCGCAGGCGCATAGCCTGGCACAGCGACCCTCATCCCTCTGGGCAGCCCCCTGGCTGTGAGAGAGAGGAAACCTGCGTGTCTCACGGTGCAGGTGGGGCTGGCGGGGAACTTGTTTGAAGAGGTTCTTGGGCTTTAAGGATTGCCCCACTTGTAGCCGGAGCAGAATTGGGATTTGTATGCCAAGGTATGACTATGCTTTCACACCCGTCCCCTTCACCTTCCCCCCCCCCCCCCCCAGCTCCCACCCCCCTCCAAACCCACTGCCAAACATGCGTACCCTTGGAGAGGGACTGCTGTTGGCCAGGAGATTATCCCTAAGGAGTACCACCCATGCACTCAAGACAAATGGGAGCTCACGAACGAGCCGGGAGAATTTCTCCCTTTAAATTTCACGTGATCTGAGATCTCGTTGTAGATTCAGAAATTTAAGAGCATCAAAACGCTTTCCCTGCCGAAACCGGTTTGGCCCAGTGGATAGAGCGTCGGCCTGCGGACTGAAACGTCCCAGGTTCGATTCCGGTCAAGGGCATGTACCTGGGTTGCGGGCACATCCCCATTAGGAGGTGTGCAGGAGGCAGCTGGTCGATGTTCCTCTCTCTCATCAATGTTTCTAGCTCTCTATCCCTCTCCCTTCCTCTCTGTAAAAAATCAATAAAGTATATATTTTTTAAAAACAACGCTTTCCCACCTAGAGAGTGTAGACGCACTAAAGGAAAAATTCAGTCAAGAAAGGAAGGGGAGAGAGTGGATCAAAAGAGCGGGGAAGAAGAAATTATTTACATGTTCAGAGAGCAAGTAATTAATACAAACAACTCTAGGTGAAAGCAGCCCAGACCCACTTTTCTGCATCTAACCTCCATGAGAAATACCACAGAAAAGTCGATCCACCAAGGAACAGCAGATTTATTATCTGAAGCTGATTTAAAAGGAAGGTAACCAGGCACTAGTCTTTGAAAGTTTGGTAATAATTTTTTTTCTCTTAAGGAATCTTTGATGTAAGGGTTTGGCGTTATTTACTTCAGAGATTTTCAGAGATGACTGTTTTTAGGTAGTTTAGTACCTGGGGGGTCATGCCTCTCTAAATGCATCCATTCAATAAATGTTACGGATAATTGAGCACAGCCAGGTACAACTAGGTTTGGGGAGACAACATCAAAGACAAAACAAGCAGTCTCTTGGAGCTCACAAGTGTTTTTGTTTTTTAATCCTCATCTGAGGATATGTTTTTATTGATTTGAGAGAGAGAGGAAAGGAGAGAGAGGAAAAAAAAAACACACATTGATGTGAGAGAGAAACATTGATCCGTTGCTTGTCTCCATTTTATTTAATTCTTTTTCTGGAATTTTGTTCTTTTTCTTTCTTTCTTTCTTTTTCATTTGAGACATATTCCTTTTTCTCCTCATTTTGGCTGCCTGCTTGTGTGTGTTTCTATGTATTGGGTAGAGTTGCTGTGTCTCCTAGTCTTGGCTGAGGGGCCTAATGTAGTAAGTGTCCTGTAGGGCCCAGTGGCACACCCAGACTTCTCGGTCACCCGAACAAGGTGCTTCAGGTGTGCACCCTGTGTAGACTGCGTGCACCCTCCTGTTGTAGCCGAGCCTTGATTTCTGTTGGCACATCAATGGGAGGGACCGCCCTCAGGTCAATTTGCTTGAGGACTGGCCACGATTGCAGAGAGGAGCTGCTGTGCAGGGGCCAACTCCATGGAGCGGGACTCACTTCAGAGGGGCTCTGCTGCCCACTGGGTTCACCCCTTGAGTGTGTCATTTGTGGAGGTGCTTGGGTGGTGCCCTGGTGTGCTCTGAAGCTGTCTACCGGATGCGCTGGCTCTGGGACCTTTCAGCAGGTGAAGACCGAGATCAGTTGCCACGTGTGCCCTGTTCCGCATGAGCTACAGAGTGATCTACAGATGGCTGTTACCTGTGCTGGGTTTGGAGATGCCTGGGAAATGCCAAGCTGCAAACCAAGACCAGCTGTTATTGGTGTTGGGCCTGGGGCCACTTAGCAAGAGGTATGGAGCATGCTGAGGACAGATGTTACTTGTTTGGAGTTTGTGAACCTTTGAGAAATTCTGGGAAAGTTTGCAGCATGATCCAAGTGGCCACTGGAAATTTGGGTGGGCCCAAAAGTTGGTTGGGACAGGGTCTCAGGGAATCTCTCAGAGCGGGGCAAACAGTGTTAGCTAGGTTGATGGAGACTCAGATAAGGCACCTTCTCTGTGGGGTGAAGGCTCAGCAAAGGAACAATGGTCTCTGCCAGCACTTCTGTCTTGCAGAAAGCTGCCTCTCCATTCCTTTCCCTAAAGCCTTGAGAGCTGTTACTCCACACACACTGGAGCTCAGAACAAGTGAAACTGGGCATGGGCCGTTTAAAAGGAATACCTGGGACTCCAAAAGCCCTCCATTTCACTCAGGAACAATTCTTGCTGGTTTTCAAAACCAGAAATTATGGGCACTTCTCTTCATGGCACTGGAACCCTGGCCTGGCGGGCCTGGTGTGGGGCTTGGACTCCTCGTTCCTCAGGAGGAATCTCCAATGATGAAATATCCCTCCCGATTTTTTCGTGCCACACATGGATATGGGACCAGCAGCTTTTGCGCCTGTGCCCCTCCTACCAGATTTGATGTGCCTTCTTCTGTGTTTCCTTAGTTTTAGGACTGTTGGTCCATATTTCAGGTGCTACTGATGTGGTTGTAGGAGATCGTGAGCACTGCATTTACCTAACTCTGCCAACTTGACCAAAACCCGAAACGTTTTTAAACTGAAGAAAGACATGTTCTGCTGTGTGTGTGCGTGTGTGTGTGTGTGTGTGTGTGTGTGTGTGTGTGTGTTTAAAGACACTTAAACTCTTCTGTTTGTTTTTTGTTATTGTTTTATTATTCTTGCCCGAGAATATGCTTTTTTTTTCATTGATTTTAGAGAGAGAGGGAGGAAGAGAGAAACGTTGATCTGTTGCCTCTCACACACACCCTGAGCAGGGATCAAACCCTCAGCCTAGGTATGTGCTCTTGCTTGCAATTGAACCCACAACCTTCTGGTGTACAGAAGGACAATACTCTAACCAACTGAGCCATCCAGCCAGGGCAAGAAGGTTTTGTTTTGTTTTGTTTTGAGCATCTGGCTAAGTAGTGGTGCCATTTACTAAAAGGGAGAAGACTAGAGGATAAACTTGAAGATAAAAGGAGCATCTCAAAATTAACATATTCAAAACAAAATACTCAAAATGTAGCTGTCAAGTGGCTAGTTGGATATTCAGATATGGATCTCAGGAGAAAGGCTGGACTTAAGAGATAGAAATATGTGAGTTATTCACATGTAATTGATTTTTCAAACTTGAAATTTACCCAGAAAAATATATTTGTAAATACAGATGCTCTAGACTGAATGTTTCTGTCCCCACCCCCTAAAAAAATATTTTATATGCTGAAACCTAATCCCCAAAATGATGGTTTGTGGAGGTGGAAACTTTGGAAGCTGGTTAAGTCATAGGGAAGGGCCTAACCCAGGAATGGGCTTAGTGCCCTCAGGAAAGAAACTCCAGAGAGCTCCCTTCTGCTTCCACCGTGTAAGGGCACAACCAGAAGGTGCTCTGTGAGCCAGGAGGCAAGCTCTCACCAGATACTAGATCTGCCAGCACCTTGATCTTGGGCATCCCAGCCTCCAGAACTGTGAGAAATAAATTTTTGTTACTTATAAACCACCCAATCTATTTATTCTCTTATTGCAGCCCAAGCAGACTATGGTAATAGATAAGATTATTCTAAAATTTATGTGGAAAGGCAAAGAACCTAGATAGCTAAAACAATTTTGAGAAAGAAGAATCAATTAGGAGAAATTCCGCTAGTTGATCATAAGACTTATTGTGTAGCTATAGTAATAATCAGAACTGGATTGTATTAGAGAAGGGATAGATACATAGATTAATGGAACAGAACAGAGAGCCTAGAAGTAAGACCCAATGATTTTGACAAAGATGAAAGAGGAAGGATAATCTTCAACAAATGATGCTAGACCAACTCAATATTCATAGATCAAAAAAAAAATCTAACTTTCCATCCTTTTCAAAAATTAACTCAAAATGTATCATAGATGGACACAATGTTCGCAGCAGCATTATTTCTATTAGCCAAAAAGTAGAAACAACCCAAAGTCCATCAACTGATGAATGGATAAACAAAAAGTGGTATACCCATACCATTTATATTAGTTTCCTGGGACTACCATAAGAAATTACTACAAGCTGGGTGGCTTTTAACCATAGAAATGTATTCTCTCACCATTCTGGAGTCTGAAATCAGAATGTACTAGTAAACAGCACCATGTACCCTCTGAAAATTCTACAGGAGGATACTTTCTTGCCTTTTGGTGGTTACCGACAACCCTTGGCACTTCTTAGCTCATAGATGCATCATTTTAATCTCTGCCTCTCTATTTAGGGCTCACCCTAATTCAGTATGACTTCATCTAAATTTGATTCCATCTGCAAAACCCCTGTTTCCAAACAAGGTTATATTCACAGGTTCTGAGTGGACAAAAGTTTTGTGGGGACACTGGTCAACCCAGTATATCATATATGTCTCCTAGCATAATGTTTTCCAAAATCCACATTGTAGTATATATCTGTATTCCATGCCTCTTTATGCTAAATAATGTGTGGTATTGATTTTAGAGGGTAATTTCAGGAGGTGGCAGGACCCATTAAAAGGCTAATGTCATTGTGAATTGGAGAAATGGCAGGAAAAATGGAGAGGAGAGCATGCATTCAAAATTTCTCATGAATTTGCCATGACGGGTTTGGCTCAGTGGATAGAGCGTCGGCCTGTGGACTGAAGGGTCCCAGGTTCGATTCCAGTCAAGGGCATGTACCTTGGTTGTGGGCACATCCCCAGTGGGGGTTGTGCAGGAGGCAGCTGATTGGTTTCTCTCGCATCAATATTTCTAACTCTCTATCCCTCTCATTTCCTCTCTGTAAAAAAAATCAATAAAATATATCTTTAAAAATATTTTTCTCATGAATTAGCATCAATAGGATTTGGTGACTGTACATGAAGGATAAGGTGGGAGGAGTCAAAGCTAATGTGGCAAGAACACAAGAAAACATTTTGAGGAAACAGAGATAAGCTTTGTTCTGCACAGAGACAGTCTGAAATGCTGAGGAACGTCCATGTTCAGATAGCGTCTGGAGCTCCCAGAGGGACCTGGGCTATCAGTTCAGCTTTAGAAAATATCTTCCTAAGAGGTAATAACGGACATATTAAAGCAATGATATTGCCAAGGAAGAAGGGATAGGATGAGGAGATCAGAAGGCCAGGAACATATCCTTAGAGAATGACTATTCTTTCAGAAAGCCAGCAAAGGAAAGGAAGCAACAAAGGGGCCTGATAAATAGTGATTGAAGAAGCAGGAGACCTGAAAGACATCAATGTCTCAAAAACCTTGCACTGAGTTGTAACCTAAGATGATAATAATCTAGCTATACTAATAAAAGGTTAATATGCAAATTGGTCACAACACCCTCACAGTAACAAACCAACAGCAGGCTGCGTTGGACGACCAGTCTGGCAGGGGGGGTTAGCGAGGGACAACCAAATGACTGATCAGCAGAGTGCGAGGGGCGGCCAGGCCAGCAGGGGCGTTAGCAAGGGATGACCAAACAACTGACCAGCAGGCTACATGGGGTGACCAGGCCGGCAGAGGGGGACAGTGAGGGGCCACCAGGCTGGCGGGGTGGGGCAGTTGGGGGTTACCAGGCTGGCAGGGTGGGCAGTTAAGGGTGATTAGGCTCGCAGGCAGAGGCAGTTAGGGGTGATCAGGCTGGCAAGGGGGGGAAGATAGGGGTGATCAGGCAGGCAGGCAGGCAGGTGAGCAGTTAGGAGCAAGCAGTCCCGGATTTTGAGAGGGATGTCCCAGATTGGAGAGGGTCCAGTTGGGCTGAGGGGACCCCCCACACCCATGCACGAATTTTGTGCACCCGGCCTCTAGTATATATACTGTATATAGCCAGAGACTGGAAAGCTGGAACGACCAGAACAACTGGTCACTATGACTCCCACTGCAGCCAGCCAACCGGCCAACCTCCCGCGGCCCTTCCCCCCAGGTGACCCCACTCCCAATCAGCCTCTCCCACCCCAATCAAGGGCAGGGCGGAAGGCCAACCTCCTGCAACCCCTCCCCCGGCCCGATCCCACCCCAGATCAGCCCCCCCGCCGATTAGGGGCGGGGCTGGCCAGCCAACTGCCTGTCACCCCTCCCCCTGGCCAGCCCCCCTCCATTAGCCCCCTACCCCATCAGCTTGTGGACTTTCCCCCAGGCCAGCCCCACCCCCGATGGCCCCCCACTTCAATCAGGGGCAGGACCAGTCAGCCAACTGTGGCCCCTCCCCCTGGCTGGCCCCACCCCCAATTGGCCCCCCAACACCAATCAGCCAACCACTCATTGCCCCTCCTCATGGCCAGCCCCGCCCACAATTGACACTCCCCTGTTAGCCAATCGCCTGCGGCCCCTCCTTCCCCAGCCAGCCTGGCCCTGATTGGGCCCTGATCAGGGCGGGCTGGCAGGCCAACCTCCCACCGTCTCCTCCACCCAACAGGCCCAGCCCTGATCCACCCCGATTGGGGCCAGGCCAGTCAGACCCCCACCCATGCACAAATTCGTGCACTAGGCCTCTAGTCTATATATATATATATATATAAAAGCCTAAGTGACCATTATGACCAAATGACCGAAAGACCAGTTGACCGATCGGTAGCTATGATGTGCACTGACCACCAGGGGGCAGATTCTCAAAGCAGGAGCTGCCCCCTAGTAGTCAGTGCACTCTCACAGCCAACCTCATGCAGCTGGCCAACCTCCTACAATCCCTCCCCCTCAGGCAGGCCCCAATCATCCCCGATTGCTGGGCAGGCCAAGGGACCCCACCTGTGCGCAAATTCATGCACCAGGCCTCTAGTAGCAAGAATAATGATAGTAAATTCATTTTACAGTACGTCCCACATTACAGTCACTGTCCTAGGCACTTAACCTATGTTAAGTCATTTAATACCCATGGAGGTAAATACTATCTCAATTTTATAGAAGGGGAAATGGAGACACAGAAAGGTATAATCATCTACCCAAGATCACCTGCCTGACAGGGCTGGAATGCAAAGGCAGGAAACAGCACTGTAATCCATGCTCTAAGTTATTACTATCTAACACTTAGCACTTTCCTAATCACTTTATATTCATCAATTCACAAAATCTTCGCTATAACTTATTGAGGTAAGTGTTAAAATTATTATTTTCATTTTACAGATGAGGAAACTGAAGTACAGAAAAGTTATGTAAACCACCCAAGATAATACAACTGCTAAATGGGATGGTCTGCAGGCTTTCCGGCTCCAGAGTAGGGCTCAAGTGTAACTCAGAAACTGGGATGCCCACAAAAGCATGCTCTCTCCTAGAGGGATATCCGTTTCTCTCACACCATAACACTGTCTCTGAAGCACTCCTTTACAAAGCACATAGCATCCTCAGACTAGTAAACCAGACTCAGAATAAACCTCGATTCATTTACAGGTTTATCACAAGCTTCATTCCTGGCCAGATAAGAAATCAGTAATTTGGATTTGTCTGGAGAGATTTGGGAATTCCCCCAGGGTGACTTCCTGGAGTAGGTCAGAAAGCCACCTACCTACTTTGTTAATGACTACAGTGTTCTGCTTGGTTCACTGATTATAGGAGACTGCTAAAACAAAGAGGGCAAGAAACCAGGTGGATCTGATAAATATTACTGAAATTGAGGTAGCCGCTAGTCCTGAGTGTGTGTTTGCTTTTGTTTTTTTAATCTTTTAAGCTTTGACTCACAGTTCATTTTACTATTACACATGATAATGCTCGGAACTTGTTTTAAATTTAATGTTACCACATTTTTGTAATTCTTGTTTATTTTCTATCATAATATGTGTGGTAGTACTTTTAATAATTTGAAAAAAAATTCTGTTGAGGTTCTTAATACTTAATTTTGTCTGGGAGCCAGTTGAGCTAACTGGCTCTTTTAAAGATAATTTTGGAGACATAAAGATAGTAAACAGATATTTTTTCAATAATTAAAATTCATGTGCACCAGATAGTCAAATGGAGAAATAAGCAATTTCTTTATTATCTTTCTTTATTAATTGATTCCACAAATACTGTGCCCCTACTATATTTTCTCGGCATGGAGGATGAAGTTGTAAAAGACAGATAAGACCCTTGACCTCAGAATGTTTATTGTCTAGCCAGAAAAACAAATAAACATATGATTAAACATCAGGTAAGAATAACTTCTACAAAGAGAATTAGGTGAAGGGAATAGAGAATAATGGGAGGAAAATAGGAATTTTTTATTTTTTATTTTATTGATTTTTTACAGAGAGGAAGAGAGAGGGATAGAGAGTTAGAAACATCGGTGAGAGAGAATCACCGATCAGCTGCCTCCTGCACACCCCCTACTGGGGATGTGCCCGCAACCAAGGTACATGCCCCTGACCGGAATCGAACCCGGAACCTTTCAGTCCACAGGCCGACGCTCTATCCACTGAGCCAAACCGGTCCTGGCGAAAATAGGAATTTGAAATAGGGGTTTCAAAGAAGTCTTCTTTGCAGTGTTATTCTTAGTGTGAAAATAAAAAGTTAAAAGGATTTGATTTTCCACTTTAAAAAGTCATTCTGGCTACATGGAAAAAAGACTGTAGGAGAGCAAGAGTAGAATTAGGAATACCAGTTAAGAATCCTACTATTATAACAGTCTGAGTCCTCACCATCCCTGTACATTAGAATCCTCTGGAGATTATTCTAGCTAGTCCCAATCTAAATCAATTATATCAAAATCTCAAGGAGTAGGGCCTAGGAGTTGATATTTCTCAAGGCTCCTCTGGTGATTTTAATATGCATCCAGACTTGCGGAAGAAAGATGTTGGGGTTATACCTAGGGCAGTTACCTATATCCTTTAGGAAAATGGAAAGAACCACAATATTGAGGTTAAGCAACGAAAACAAAAATAGATTCTTATCTGGATCTGTATTCTTCTTTAAGGAATGTGGTTGGGTCAGAGAACAAAATATCCTTCAGAGGAAAAAAAATCACCAGGAAATGATGAAATGGATATCAGTTAAGAAGCATTAACCAAATACCAGTAAGTAATGGTAAATGAAATGTTTTGTGAATGCCATGTTTATTTCTTCAGATATTCTAATATGTAGCCCATGTTTGAAAATCATTGTGTAGAAGTAGGATCTGGGAAGCCAGGTCTAGAGCAGTTACCTTTGGAGATGGCGAGGTGCCAGATTCAGGACGTGTATACACATACATGTTTTGTGGAGACAGCAGATAGAAGGGAGATGGAATGAAAAGGAAAGAGGGTCTCAGGGATAACAACCAAATTTAGGCTTGAAAAATTGGATTTACTCTAGTGGGGTGGTGGTAGGGGGATGTGTAGAAGAGCAGAGGTGTGTGTGGATATTAAGAGTATTCACTAATAGGTACGCTCTCCTTGGGGCACACCTACATGAATCTTCTTTTCAAGGGAATTTTCTTTCTCCCATACTCTCAGGGTCGCCATGAGATTTGCAACAAGGGGAGCAATGGACAGTGGCAGCTCGTCCCAAGCTAACTCCCTGAATCTGTCTCCAAGGCCCACTTTTCTCTGACTTTCCAGTGAGCTGACAAGCCCGCCTTGGCTCATTTCTTTCCCATTCATTTCTGAAGAGCCAAAGCAGCCCTGCCTAGTCTCTCTCCTATTGCTTCTTTTATCCCCCTAGGCCCCTGGTCGGCAAACTGCGGCTCGCAAGCCACATGCGGCTCTTTGGCCCCATGAGTGTGGCTCTTCCACAAAATACCATGGCCTGGGCGAGTCTATTTTGAAGAAGTGGCATTAGAAGAAGTTTAAGTTTAAAAAATTTGGCTCTCAAAAGAAATTTCAGTCGTTGTACTGTTGCTATTTGGCTCTGTTGACTAATGAGTTGGCCGACCACTGCCCTAGGCCCTTCCTTGTTTCACTGTCGCCAGCTTTAATAAACTACTCTCAAGTGTTAAACTCCGAGCTGAGATGTTAAGTAGAGAATTGAATGATTAGTTCCCTGGAGTAATTTTCTTTGATTTTATATCTGTTTCTTGTTTACACTAACTATGAAATTTACTCAGTTATTTACTTTAATTGTACAGGCAGCCTTCCTAGATTTATTTATTATCTGTGTAATTTTATTTGTTCTTTCTAGATTTTTAACGTATACGCATATAGCCTCTGCAGATAGGCATGGTGGAAGAAGAGTGCCATAAACATTATGTCAATCCTTATTCCAACAAAACTTTACATTGTAGACACTGGGAAACAGTAGAAGCTCATGAATGTCTGAACATTTTTGTGTTAAAAAGATTGCAAAAAAAAAAGTACAAGGTTTAAAAAATGGATTGAAAGGTAGTTGATAGTGAAATTCCAGAGCATCATTTCCAAAACTTACTTAACTAAAGAGTACTTTTAAATATGTAACATATTGATGAACCAAGAAGAGCTCAATAGATATAATGGGCTCCTGATTTAAAGTAGATATTTAAAAAAGGCTTTTGCCCTAACTGGTTTGGCTCAGTGGATAGAGCGTCAGCCTGGGGACTGAAAGGTCCCAGGTTCGATTCCAGTCAAGGGCATGTACCTTGGTTGTGGCACATCCCCAGTAGGAGGTGTGCAGGAGGCAGCTTATTGATATTTCTCTCTCATCAATGTTTCTAACTATCTCCTTCTCCCTTCCTCTCTGTAAAAAATCAATAATATATATATGTGTATATATATATATATATATATATATATATATATACACATATACACACACACATATATATTTAAAAAGGGCTTTTAGATACATTAATTGCTACAAGACATTATCAGACTTAATGTGTGTAAAATACAATGAATTTTAAATATTATTGCAACTATGTTGAAATTATAAGATAAGATCTATAAACCAGAAAAAATACTTATCACAGATGAGTAAATATCAAATTATGACCTACAATATGTGATTAACTGGAAAATAATACTTAGAGATGAAGCCTTAGATTTGACATTGTGCCTTCTTGTATGAGTGATCTTTCATATAATTTCCTAATATTCTCATGAATGGCACATTGTTTGTTATAATAGGCAAAGTATTACCTAAAAGTCAAATAAATGTTTACTGTTGCTCATATATTTTATTTCTTAGCCAATAATATTAAACAATAGTTAACTCAAGTTTGTAGAACCACTCAAACAATTCTAAGTATTTTCATACCTGTGATTTCTTCATAAATCCTTTGAGAAGTAGAGGTAGATATGACATTTTGCAGTTGATAATTGGGACCACTAGATCAAGGTTGTGTCAAAGAGATCTGAGACCTAAACTCAGATTTACAGAGAGCCGGGTCATTCTTATTTCATTAGACACCTGTAAGAATTGATATTTTTGCTTTTTTAAGATTTATTTTTATTTTTTTTACTTTAGGGTAATTTTTAATTAAATTTACAGAAGAATCAAAACCAATGTTATAGTACAAATTTTCCCACACAGCAAAGATCTAAAACTTTAAAATTGAGCATTTTAAATATATCTTAACAATGGTCTCTGAGGTACCATATTTTATGAAAGCGAATTCCATTGGTTACTTGAAATGTTGACACATTTTATAGCTCTATTTATTATGATGTATTACCTGAGTAATTGTAAATTCTATGCAGGAAATGAATTGTACACTGTTGTTATTACTTGAAAGAAATATATAACCCACTGATATTATTTATGTCAAGTATTTCATTCTATTGGAATTAACATTTTATTTTGTTTCTTATAATCAAATTAGTTATCTTTCCTTTAATTTTTTTCCTAGTCTAGTAGACAGTATTGATTTTAAAATTTCTACAATGTTTTATAAATTAACAAAATTGAGATGATTATTTCCCTGTAGTAGACTTATTATTTGCATTCCACTGTGTCAAATAGCTTTCCTTTTTCAGTGTTGTAAGGATATGGAAGATGTCATGTAACTCTAGAAAATGAATTTATGCAGTCATTGCTGCCATAGAATGCTCATAAAGAGTTATTATGAACTTGTATAATATCTCTTGTACATATTTTTCATTTTCAAAGAAAATGTATATTTATTTATATGTAACTAGAGGCCCGGTGCACAAAATTCTGGCATGGGTAGGGTCCCTAGGCCTGGGCAGCAATAAGGGCCAATCGGGGCCTTCTGGATACTGGCCAGGGCCTTCCTTCATTCCGTGCCACCTCCTGGTGGTCAGCACATGTCATAGCGGGCAATCAAAATCTTGGTCGAACTCCCTAGGGGACACTTTGCATATTAGCCTTTTATATATATAGGTAGTAACTTAACAATAACCTGTATGTATTTGGCTTAAAGCTATGTTTGGAATTGTCACATTGAAATAGACCAGTTGTGTAGATGGAATTTCATAAATGTATTTCTCATAATTTGTATTTGGAGAATAAACAGATCCTCAAAAGAAGGCTATTTGAATGGTATTTCTTATCTTTTGGGAGTGAGAAGCAGCTGTCTCCTTGCTGACCTGGCTTTATGGCCATTGCTTTTCTTATGTTCTTATAGTATTCGGATTAACCAAACCAATGAGAGTCACTAATAATTCAATAAATTAAAGAATAGATTTTCTGAAGACTGAGAGTTTTGAGTGAATTAATTAAAAGCAACAACAAAACAAGGAGGGCATATTTAAGGTAAAAATGGAATTACAATTGAGTACCTAAACATGGGTTTTTTTTCATGCTATTTTATTTAAGTTGGAAAATCACCCTGAGAATTATGTGTCAGCACAATTTTGCTTAAGAAACTGAGGCTCAGGCTCTGGCTGATGCTGCTCAGTGGTTGGAGTGTTGGCCTGCACACCAAAGGGTTGTGGGTTCGATTCCCAGTCAAGGACACGTACCTGGGTTGCAGGTTTGATCCCTGGCCTTGGGCCATGTGGGAGGCAACGAATTAATGTCTCTATGACATCTATGTTTCTCTCTCTCTCTCACTCCCCCTTCCTTCTCCTCCCTCTCCTCTCCACTCTCTCTAAAAATCAATGGAAAAAAATATCCTCAGATGAGGATTAACAAAAAAACAAAAACTTAAAAAAACAAACCCTGAGACTTGGAAAGTTTAATTACTTGACCAAAATTATTAAGTCTAAGCTTGTATTTGAACCCAGTTTTCTCTTGTTACAGCTGTCCAAATATTGCCTGACACCAAGATAGGATTTGATAAACACAAAGAAGGAATATTTACTATTATGTTGTAAATATGTTTATAATTCTTCAAAATATCACCTGTTAGAATATAATCATTTCATCAAATTCTTCATTTTTAGAAGGCAAAGGCAAACTATGATTTGCTGGCTGAGGTACACAGAAAAGACCTGCTTAACTCATTAATGTTTTAATGAGAGTAACCTCAAAAGTCAGACTACAGGATTCACTCATAGCATGGTGAAGAATGCAGTAGAGGAAAGTGTTGGACCAGGGGAGCATGGAGGTGGTGTGAGAGTGGGGAGGTGAAACGCTAAGGAGAAAAAATGTCCTAGTTGTAGGAAAATCCCAAGAATGGCACAAACTTGAGAAAAGTTAGCACCAGGGGATGGGAGAGAGGATGGTAAATTTAATCCAGTTTAATCCAAAACACAACAAAAGGCAAGTACGACAAGAGATGATACTTCAGGACAGAACAACAGAATGGTGGTGGCTTCTTCTCTGGCAGGTGTGCCCCCACAAAAGCAAGGTTTGCTCCCACAACCCTGCAAAGTGCTCCTCCACTTTGAATCCCCTGCTGCAAAGGTCACTTCTTGTGACCCTTCTGACCTCATTTCATACCACTGTCCCCTTGCTCATTTCTCTTCTTGCTTTTCCTTTAACACACAAGATTTTCTGACTTACATTGTTTACTGTAGCTATTCCTTCTGTCTGAAATGCTCTCCCCACAATATCTACTAAACTAATTTTCACCTCCTTCATGTTTTTCTTAAATTTTAACCTCTTCCTAAGGCCTATCGTGATCACCCTATATATATTTTTTATTTATATATGGTTAACATATAACATTGTATTCATTTTATATGTATAACAATGATTTTATAGATATGTGCATATATATATGTGTATATATATATATTAGTCTATAAATATGTCACCACAATAAGTTTAGAGTTTAGTTTACATCCATCACCACACATAGTTGCAATTCTTTCTTGTGATAAGAATTTGTAAGACCTACTGTCTTAGCAATTTTCAAATATACAATATAGTATTGTTATATAGCCATTATCCTATCTAATAAAATAGTAATATGCAAATTAACCATCACTCCACTATACCCACAAGCCACGCCCACCAGCCAATCAGGAGCAAGTATGCAAATTAACCCAACCAAGATGGCTGCAGCCACAGAGTGAGCAGGAGGCTTGGGTTTCCCCAGCAATGGAGGAAGCCAAGCTCCGGCAACCCTGGCCTGCCTTGGTCTCCACTCAAGGCTACAAAGTTTCAATTATAAAAGATAAATAAATCCCAGATACCAGGGCCTCTGCTTGAGTCGCCGGGGTGTGTGGCTGGCCTGCAAACCACCACAGGCCCCTGGTGCAGGCCACCCCACGCCCCAAGGGAACCCCCAACCTGATCTGGAACACCCTTCAGGGCAAACCAGCCGGCCCCCACCAGTGCACCAGGCCTCTGTCCTATCTAATAAAAGAGTAATATGCAAGTTGACCATCACTCCAACACACAAGATGGCTGCCCTCATGTGGCCAAAGATGGCTGCCCCCATGTGGACACAAAATGGCTGCCACAAGATGGCCAGCTGGGGAGGGCAGTTGGGAGGGACCAGGCCTGCAGGGGAGGGCAGTTAGGGGTGACCAGGCCTACAGGGGAGGGCAGTTAGGGGCAAACAGGCTGGCAGGGGAGCAGTTAGGCATCAATCAGGCTGGCAGGGGAGTGGTTAGGGGGTGATCAGGCTGGCAGGCAGAAGCGGTTAGGGGCAGTCAGGAAGGCAGGCAGGCAAGCAGTTGGGAGCCAGCAATCCTGGATTGTGAGAGGGATGTCTGACTTCCCGTTTAGGCCCAATCCTACTGGGAGAGGGTGCAGGCTGGGCTGAGGGACACCCCCCCTCCCATGCACGAATTTCGTGCATTGGGCCTCTAGTACTGTATATTACATGACCACCATATTTAATACAGCAACCTGCTCCTTTCACCCTGTGACATGCTTTACCCTACTCTATGCTTTTTTAAATCCCATAGCAGTTATCAGCTTCCAATATACTATAGTATATTCTTTGCTTATTTACTGTTTATGTCCTACTGGAGTATAAGTTCCCATAGCAGGCATCTCTATTTTATTCCCTGATATATCTTAAGACGTAGAATAATTCTCCAGGAAAACTGACTGAAATTGGTGCCAATCACCCC
Source organism: Cnephaeus nilssonii (assembly GCF_951640355.1). Lineage (NCBI taxonomy): Eukaryota > Metazoa > Chordata > Mammalia > Chiroptera > Vespertilionidae > Cnephaeus > Cnephaeus nilssonii. The sequence goes on along the minus strand of NC_137083.1, from coordinate 71,268,648 downwards.
TTAACCTGTGCTTGTAAGCTAGTGCAACATGCCCAACATCAATAAAAATGATAAAGCAGTAGTCCCTAGGGTCTATTGCTTTCCTTTAGCTAACTCCTCTCCCCTGTCCTTTCCCCCTTATGGAGCCTGAATCCTATGCTGGGCATGCCCGCCCCCCCTCAGTGTTTCATTTGTCCTCACAAATAAGTTTGGTCAGATATGGCATGGATTCAACCATTTTCTCTTGTCTTCCCATTCTAGTTCCCTTCTGCTGGGTGTTGAAACTTTGCCGGTTATTCTATATTTTCTGAGCAAAGTTGTTACTATCATGAGAATCATATCCTCACCCCACCACTTTAGCTTTTCACTGAGAGCTGCCACTGAGTCACTGGAGACGTGGTGATTACACAGACATCATAAAAACAAGCAAGAATACTTTATTGTATGGTGCTCTGCTGAAAGGAGACCCCAAAAATATTTCCTTACTTTTAGGGCATTGCCAAGCACCATGTCCTATTGAAACAAACCATATTAATATTTCAATTACTTCTTTCTTTTAACTACTTAGCATTTTTAAAAGCATTTATTTATTGAGCACTTAGATGAGCACCAGCCCAAGTGGTGTATAGCATTTGTTGAATTCTGAAAACAATCTTGTGAGGTGTTATTCTCCCCAGTTTCATAGATAAGGAACCCAAGTGTTGAATAGCTAATAGTTATGTGTCCAGATTCAAAGTCCAATTAAATTGGATGCTATAGTAGAAGTTAATGCTGCATTGAATCCATTTTCCCCTGCTGGCCATCCCATCCTTCTAACTCAATTACTCTCTCCTGGGAGACTGTGATTCCTCCTATTCCTACCAGTAGATCTTGACAAATGATTGAATCATCTATAATAATCTATAATAATAAAAACATAACATGCTAATTAGACCGGACATCCTTCTGGTCGACCTGGACAAAGCTGGAGCTGCAAGGGAAGCCTGGGTCCTGGGTGCCTGCCAGTGGCCAGAGGGAATCCCGGGTTCCGGGTGCCTGAAGGAAGCCGGTGCTGGCAGCCGGGGGAAGGAAGGCATACTCTTGCACAATTTTCATGCATCAGGCCTCTAGTAGGGGTTAGAAAAAGCTGACTACTTGCTTCAAGATAAGGTTAATTCTGTGGTGCAATCTGTGCTCCAGGGTTTTCTTGTGGGAGCAAACTGAAAATAGTATCCATTGGCATCACATTCTTGCTTCCCTGACTTATCCTATTTCCTTCACTTTTGGAAGAACACCCTGATAAAACTCATCTTAGGCTCTTCTAGGGAACCTAACCTAAAATAAGTTTGTAATCCCCAGCACAATACACTGCCTTCTTTATTATTTTTTAAAATATATTTTTATTGATTCCAAAGAGGAAGGGAGAGGGAGAGAGAGATAGTAATATCAATGATGAGAATCATTAATCGACTGCCTCCTGCACACCTCCTACTGGAGATCGAGCCCACAACCCAGGCATATGCCTTGACTGGAATCCAACACTCAGTCTGCAGGCTGACACTCTATCCACTGAGCCAAACCAGTTAGGGCTATTATTTTTATTACTATTGGATCAAGACAGTTTACTCAGTTCTCTCTTTCCTTAGTATAAATGTTCTTCCAGAAGGTCCCTCAATTGCTCAAGTAAATGGGTAGGATATGAGACTGAATTCCCATGATGAATGCATCTTGCAATCAGGCTCAGTTACTCTTATTCTATGCTCTTTACATTGAGAATACTTTAAAGCTGAGAAAAAAATAAGTTTTTTTTGTAATTGGCAGTGTGAAATGCTGCTAATTCAAGGATATCCAGTGGGAATTTAACAATGTATTCCTTTGGGTATAATTAGGGTTAGTATTTTGCATTTCTTTCTGATAATGAAAATTTTTACATCACTAAAAACAAAATTGGAATAGTTTGTGATAACAGAAAACTATTATCCTGGAAGAGTATATATTTTCTCCATTCCAGAGTATTATTGGTTTTTACCACTAGCCTTTCAGGTATCTGTTAAGTACCAGAAGTTGTAGTGAGCAACTATAGGGTCAAGCCTCAGACTGACCTGTGGCAGAGCCACATGCAAGTCCCAGCTTGGAGGGCAAATCCCTTCTAGCACATTAAGCTTGACCTTATAGTCCTCCCTTGTTCCTAAGGTAGCTAATGGGCTGTGGGAGGTGCAGCAAGTGCTGCCAAAATAAGGCTTGAGTAACGAAATAGATTTGAAACTCACAAGAACATTGTAAACATGTTGACCACTCCCCTTGCTTTGCTTTGTGTGATCTGACTATAAAATAAAACTTCTGCTTACAGGGTGGGTCACTGTTTCCTCCTCCAGGTGCAGTGATCCACCTGGCCCCAACTGTATTCTTGCCTGTCTTCTTTATTCCTTCACCGCCCTTCCTCAGGTTCACCCCTGGCCATGCTGGATGTAGTTCAGAAGTAATATTTAGTTTTTGTGAAGCAAATTGCATGTACATCCAGGGTTTTAAAAATGTATATATAGTAATAAGGATCAGTGTTATGACTAGGAATTGGAAATACTAAAGAAGAGTAAGCAGCAAAATAACTTGGTTCATGAAAGACTTCATTTTCCCAAGCACATGTTAATGTACTACCATTGGCTAACTAAAATGTATATCTTATCATTACAAATAACTTTTGTATAATTGATCCACACAGAGTATTCCAGAGAGGTCTTTTTTAATTACAGATTGCTTGCTTTTACATCAAGGTCAGGGAAGCTGGTAGAATTTGTAATGAATAGTATAATTGTTGAACATTTAAGCAAACATAATTTATTTGGGGATGAACAGTATGATTTACGTAAGGGGAAATCATGCCACTCCATGAAGTTGAGTTCAAGGAAATGATAAATAGCTATCTCAAAAAAAAAATGAACAAGTATATGTAAATTATTAACATTTGAAAAAATACCTTTGACAAAGATTTCCTTCTCCCAGCTGTGCCCCCCCCCAATACACACACACACACACACACACACACACACACACACACACACACACCAGAAACAGTTTCTTAAGACACACTATAGAGTTGGAGAAAAAACTTTGTTTTACTTAGGTGCTAACTTGGAAACCAGTAACAAAGGGTTGGGGGAGTTACTTATTCAAAAAGAAAAGTTTGGTAGTTGGCTCTCTCAGTAAGAAGTGCTGATGTTAATTTAAAATATTATAAATCAGGCACTTATATTGAATTTCTGAGTTCACCATCACATAACAAATGCTTTATAGACATATGAAAAACCCAGGATCCATGTATTTCATTCCTAGATATTCCTTTGTAAAGTAATCAAGCTGCATATATATTGGGCACTTTTCTGTATGGGTATTAAATATAAAAAATTTAACTTTAAAAAGAAAAAAGTTGCCATAAATGGGTCTAAAAATTCCAACTACCTAAAATGCATGGTTGTCATGTTATTACTGATAAGTCTGAATTTTCATAATAAGCACTGTAAGAAAGAAATTGAAACTTACGTTGCACACAATGAATTAAATTTTGTATTGAGAAAGTTTGAAAATATCAAGACTGTCATTTCCCAATCCTCTTCCCCCAGAAAAAATAATTCTAGCTTGTCCCTTTTTGAGAGTGAGAGCTGGACAATAAACTAACTAATCACAAATCCAAATTTGCATTATTCTGGGATGTCATGTGGCTTAATGTTGATCTGGTATACAGTAAACACTCAATGAAGATATTGTTAACTTTTTTTTGGCACTTGCATTACACTGTAGACTTATTTGGAGTTTGCTAATAACTAAAACATGCAAGGCCATTGCATAAAAGGTACCACTTGAACTTCATGCTCATGCAACTTGCAGACCAATGTAGTTATTTTAGCCTGGTGCAATTGTTCAGTGTCAGACTGTTGAGATCTTTGTGGATTGGGATTCACTATTCTCCATTCTCAGCATTAATGGGAATGCTATTCAGGGAGGACTAGAGATAAAGCCATGCAGACCATCCTCATTAAACCCTTTTCTGGCTCACAGTGATCCAGTAAATAGACATTTTTGGATATGGTCATTCGGTCAATTATGAATATTGCTAATGAAACTCTCATTCAGTCCATGTTTAATTTGTCAGTAAGGATGTAAAGATAGAAATGGCATAAAATATCTGTCATTTTGACATTTTTTGATGTTTGTATTCTTATTTTAACATGGTTATTTACCTGAACTATGTTAAAGTGAAGTATTTCCAAGTTCCAAACATTATATTTTTACTCCAATCTCAACTTATATATGGATGGGGGAATAATATGATGGCAAATTATTGTGGCCTTATGAAAAATTTTATAACTCAATACATTTCTTGTTTGAAAACGTATTTTTGCAGTATTTTTTTGGCCAACAGAGGCAGGTGAAAAGAGAGAAGACACATCTCTTCCTAGTCTTGATCCAAACTATTTAAAAACCTCTCTGAAATGTATACAAAGCAGGTTATTTTGTTTTCTCTTTAACTAGTAGCCCGTTTGCACGAAGATTCGTGCAATAGACTTTCATTCACCTGGCTGCCTGCACCAGTTTTCTGCCGGCACCGGGGACCCAGGCCTTGGCTGTGGCCACCACCTTCTGTCTTCTTTCAGGGTCGGGCCCTGGGCGGCGGCCTTGGGCTCGGCTGCACCCCAGCCTCCCTGCTACGGATCGCAGGAGCCGACCCCCTGGTGGTTGCCTGTGATTCGTACAGGCTCCCCGCTGGTGCCCAAGGCCGGGAAAGCCTGGGGCGGAGGCTTTCCCGGCCTTGGGCTCTGCCGCACCCAGAGTCCCTGCTATGGATCTCAGGAGCCGACCCTGGTGGTTGCCTGTGATCCGTGCAGGCTCCCCACTGGTGCCCGAGGCTTTCCCGGCCTTGGGCTCGGCCGCACCCAGCGTCCCTGCTATGGATCTCAGGAGCCGACCCCTAGTGGTTGCCTGCGATCCGTACAGGCTCCCCGCTGGTGCCCAAGGCCGGAAAAGCCTCTGGCCTTGGGCTCGGCTGCACCTCAGAGTCCCTGCGACGGTTTCCTGGTGGGCGTGGCTGGGGCGTGGCTGGTGGGTGTAGCGAAGGTATGGTCAATTTGCATATTACTCTATTATTAGGTAGGATTATACTATTTTAAAAATAATTTATATAAGTTTTAATTTCATGAATATGTTTGATTTCATTAATGAATTTCAAATGCATTTAGTACTTTGAATTTTTAATTAAGTTTATAATCAGTGATATATTAAAAATATAACTGATATTTATATTTTGAGGTTGTATGTCTAAAATGTCCCCTCTTGTTATGGGTAATACTGACTAGTTAGACTCCTGTTGTATAGGTTTTCTATTATGAATATGTTTGTGTTTATTTTCCATACAGATCTTAATACAACCATTTGGTCATTACTTCAATATGCATAGTTGTTAAGCATAATTTGCAGTTTTACTAATCAAGTAATGGGTCTTTTAAAATATAGTTGAAGGAAAACCAAATGCAGTACAATAAAATTTTTTTTTTTTTTTTTTTTTTTTTTTTTTTTTGCTTTTTACCTTCATTTTTTCTAATGTTCTTTCTTTATATAGATCTGGGTTTCTGACCTATATAGTTTTCCTTATTTCTGAAGAATTTCTTTTACATTTCTTGCAAGGGTTTCATTAATTTTTCTCATTTATCTATTTTCAATTTCATTGATTTCTTTTATTTTAAAATCTTTATTGTTGAAAGTATTACATATGTCTCCTTTTTACCCTCCATTGACTTCTAGCCCGAATTCATTCCCTACCTAGGTATTCACAACATATTGTATGTGACCATGAGTTATGCATACATGCATACAAGTTCTTTGGTTGATCTCTTCCCACCCACCCACCCTCCCCTACCTTCCCTCTGTAATTTGACAGTCTGTTCCATGCTTCTATGTCTCTGGATCTTTTTTTATTATTATTCATTTATTTTGTTCATTAGATTCCACATATGAGTGAGAGCATGTAATACTTCTCTTTCTCTGACTGTCTTATTTCATTTACCATAATACTCTCCAGGTCCATCCATGCTATTGCAAATGGTGAGAATTCTTTCTTTTTTATAGCTGCACAGTATTCCATTGTGTAAATGTACCACATATTTTTTTACCCATTCATCTGCCAATGGGCAATTGGACTGTTTCCAGATCTTAGCTATTGTAAATTGTGCTGCTAGGCTATGAGTATTGTTCTGATTGGTGTTTCAGGATTCTTAGGATATATTCCTAGGAGTGAGATGACTTGGTCAAATGAGAGTTCCATGTATAAATTTTTGAGGACACTCCATACTGGTTCCCATAGTGGCTACACCAATCTGCATTTCCACCAGCAGTGTACTAAGGTTCCCTTTTCTCCACATCCTGACAAACACTGTTGTTTGTTGATTTGTTGATGATAACCATTCTGAAGGTATGAGGTGATACCTCATTGTTGTTTTAATTTGCATCTCTTAGGTTATTAGTGAGTTTGAACATTTTTCATGTCTCTTGGAATTCTGTATTTCTACTTTGGAAAAGTGTCTATTTAGGTCCTGGGCCAATTTTTTAATTAGATTGTTTATCTTCCTTTTGTTAAGTTGTATGAGATTCCTATATATTTTGGAAATTAACCAGTTATCGGATGTATCGTTGCCAAATATGGGCTCCCTTTTCATTTTGTTGACAGTTTCCCTTGCTGTGCAGAAGCCTTTTATTTTGATGTAGTCCTACTTGTTCATTTTCTCTTTAGTTTCCTTTGCCCTAGGACCGTGGTCGGCAAACTGCGGCTCACGAGCCACATGCGGCTCTTTGGCCCCTTGAGTGTGTCTCTTCCACAAAATACCACAGCCTGGGCGAGTCTATTTTGAAGAAGTGGCATTAGAAGAAGTTTAAGTTTAAAAAATTTGTCTCTCAAAAGGAATTTCAATCATTGTACTGTTGATATTTGGCTCTGTTGACTAATGAGTTTGCCGACCACTGCCCTAGGAGATGTATTGGTAAACATATTGCTGTGAGAGATGTCTGAAATTTTGCTGTCTATGGTTTATTCTAAGATTATTATGGTTTCACCACTTACATTTAAGTCTTTTATCCATGTTGAGTTTATTCTTGTATATGGTATAAGTTGATGGTCTAATTTCATTTTTGTGCATGCACCTGTCCAATTTTCCCAATACCATTTATTGAAGAGACCCTGTTTACTCCATTGTATGCTCTTGAACATAATGTCTGGGTCGAATTCTGGGTTCTCGGTTGTGTTCCATTGATCTATATACCTGTTCTTGTGCAGTACCAGGCTATTTTGTGTACAGTGGCTTTTTAGTATAAGATATATCTGGTATTGTGATTCCTCCAACTTTGTTCTTCTTTCTCAAGATTGCTGTGGCTATTTGGGATCTTTTTTGGTTCCATATAAATTTTTGGAGTGTTTGTTTTAGATCTGTGAAATAAGCTATTGGTATTTTTTTAGGGTCTTCCATTACATCTTTAAAAAAATGTATTTATTGTTGAAAGTATTACATAGATTCCCCTTTCCCTATTGACCTCTTCCTGCCCACTCCCATTCTCCCACAGTCCCTCATCACCCCATTGTCTGTATCCACGGGTCATGTATGTATGCATACAAGTTCATTGATTGATCTGTTCCCACCAATCCTCCCCAGCTTCCCCTCTGAGGTTTAACAGTCTGTTCATACTTCTGTGTCTCTCAGTCTTTTTTTTTTTTTTTTTGCCACGTAGTATTTCATCGTGTAAATATACCACAATTTGCTGGGGCTGACCAGCAGACCCTGAGCGACAAATGAATGATTACTCGGACACACAATTGCTGTGAAAGAAAGGACTAAGGGACTGCCTGGCTATAGGAACTAGACAGCCTCGTTCACCTGTCTCTTCATGCTTTTATTGTAACACCAGTTTGAGCTAAAGTTTAACTTTTAGATACAATCAATAGGGTAAGCATTCTTGGGAGGACACGTACATCAGCAGTGCCCTTTAAGCATAAAGATTCAGGTAAACACCCGAGGGTCCAAACGTACACAGACTTGTTTGGAAAGGTCAAGGAACAATGAGGGGCGGTTGCCTTCAGCCAACTCCCCTAGGAGGTTCCGACCTTTCGGAATTTCCTCCTTACAAACTTTCCAACCAAGTTCCCTGCTTCCCCACAACAGTTTTTTTTTATCTACTGATCTTTTGATGGGCACTTAGGCTATATCCAGATCTTAGTTATTATAAATTGTGCTGCTAGGAACTTAGGGGTGCATATATTCTTTCTGATGAGTGTGTTGTGTTTCTTAGGATATATTCCTAGAAGTGGGATCACTGGGTCAAATGGCAGTTCCATTTTAATATTTTGAGGAAACTCCATACTGGTTTCCATAATGACTGCACCAGTCTGCATTCCCACCAGCAGTGTACTAGGGTTTCCCTTTCTCCACAACCTTGCCAACACTTGGTTGTTTGTTGATTTGTTAATGACAGCCATTCTGACAGGTATGAGATGGAATCTCATTGTCGTTTTGATTTGCATCTCTCAGATTATTAGTGACTTTGAACATTTTTTTCATATGTCTCTTGGCTTTTTCTATGTCTCCTTTGGAGAAGTGTCTATTTAGGTCCTTTGCCCATTTTTTAAATTGGATTGTTTGTCTTCCTTTTGTTAAGCTGTATAAATTGTTAAGCTGTATATTCATTTTGGAGATCAAACCCTTATCAGATATGTCATTGGCAAATACGTTCTCCCATGTAGTGGTCTCTCTTGTTATTTTGTTGATAGCTTCTTTTGCAGTGTGGAAGCTATTTATTTTAATGTTGTCCCATTTGTTTATTTTCTCCTTAGTTTCCATTGTCTTAGGAGATGTATCAGTAAATATATTGCTATGAAATATATCTGAGATTTTGGTGCCTATGATTTCTTCTGTAACTTTTATTGTTTCACGTCTTACATTTAAGACTTTTATGTTTGTTCTTGTGTATGGTGTTTTAGTGTTTAAAAATGCCATGCATTTTTGGGTGTTAATTTTGTATCCTGTGAAGACAAACAATCCAATTAAGATGGTGATTTAGTTTTTGTGTGTGGTTTTGTTTTTTTTTTTTGCAAATATCTGTCCAGTTTTCCGAACAGCATTTATTGAAGAGACTGTCTCTGATCCACTGTATTCTCTTGCCTTCTTTGTCAATATTAATTGAGCATAATGGTTTGAGTAGATTTCTGAGTTCTCTGTTCTGTTGCATTGATCTATATGCCTGTTCTTGTGCTAGTACTAGTCTGTTTTGAGTACAGTGGTTTTGTAGTGTAATTTGATATCTGGTATTGTGATTCCTCCAACTTTCTTCTCCTTTCTCAAGATTACTATGGCTATTCAGGGTCTTTTTTGGTTCCGTATAAATTTTTGGAGTGTTTGTTCTAGGTCTATGAAATATGCCATTGGTATTTCAATAGGAATTGAATTGAATCTATAGATCGTCTTGGGTAGTATGGACATTTTAATGATGTTGATTGTACCAATCCATGAACATGGTATATTCTTCACTTGTTTATATCTCCTTCTATCTCTTTTTTTAATGGCCTTTAGTTTTCTGAGTTCAGGTCTTTTACCTCCTTGGTTAAATTTATTCCTGAATATCTTAATTTTTATGTTGCAATAGTAAATGAGTTGGGTTTTTTTTTAGTTTCTTTTTATGAGAGTTCACTATTAGTGTTTAAAAATGCCATGCATTTTTGGGTGTTAATTTTGTATCCTGTGATGTTTCTGAATTCATTTATTGAATCTAGTAGTTTTTTGATGGAGTTTATAGGGTTTTCTATGTACAGTATCATGTCATCTGTGAATCATGACATTTTTGCTTTCTCCTTTCTAATTTGGATGCCTTTTATTTCTTCTTCTTGTCTGATAGCTATGGCTAGGACTTCCAGTACTATGTTGAACAAGAGTGGTGAAAGAGGGCATCCCTGTCTTGTTCATATTCTTAGGGGAAATGGTTTCAGCTTTTGCCCATTGAATATGATGTTTCTTGTATGTTTGTCTGCTGCGACCTTCACAGTGGGGTTCAGAATCTGAAGGAGGGGCCAATGCACAAATAAAAATACTATACAAGGAATATGAATTTAAAAGGCATTGGGGGCCAAGTGGAGACCTCCTTCTTGAAGTGGCACCCCCGACATCTGGCCTGGACTACTATTTATTTACTTGAATACACATTTTCCCTTTAGCAATGCCTACAGGCATATCAAAGGTAAAGTTTGGTAAACAGTAAAAGGACTATCAGGTTAGGGAAGTTTCCTTGAGCCACCACTATCTCAACAGACAAGGTGTTTAGTGTCAGCCCTGGTAATGCCCAAGGTCCATCGGCCTTCCGCGTTCCTTGGTGCACTTACAGTATTGGCAAGTGGTGGCTTCCCACATTTGTCATATATGGCTTTTATTATGTTAAGGCATGATCCCTCTATTCTCACTTTGCTGAGAGTTTTTATTAAAAAAAAAAAAAGGTGTTGGATATTGGAGAAAGCTTTTTCTACACCAGTTGATATGATCATGTGATTTTTGTCTTGAAATCTGTTAATTTGCTGTATCACATTTATTGATTTGTGAATATTGTACCAGCCTTACATCCCTGGAGTAAATCCAACTTGGTCATGGTGTATGATCTTTTTAAAGTGTTGTTGGACCCAATTTGCTAAAATTTTTTCGAGGATTTTAGCATCTATGTTCATTATGGATATTGGTCTCTAGTTCTCTTTTTTTGTAATGTCTTTATCTGGTTTTGGAATTAGGGTAATGCTAGCCTCAAAGGGCTTGGAAGTGTTCCTTCATCTTGAATTTTTTGAAATAGTTGGAGGAGGATAGATGTTAGTTCTTCTTTGAATATTTGATAAAATTCCCCTGTGAAACCATACAGATCTGGGCTTTTAGTTATCGGCCTATTCAGGTTTTCTGATTCTTCCTGATTGAGTTTTGGAAGACTGTATTTTTCTAGGACATATATGTCCATTTCATCCACATTTGTTCCATTTGTTGAAATAAAGTTGTTCATATTTTTTTTACAATACTTTGTATTTCTGTGGAGTCACTTATTACTTCACCTCTTTTGTTTCTGATTTTGTTTATTTGGGTCCTCTCTCTTTGTTTCCTGGTGAGTCTGGCTAGTGGTTCATCAATCTTGTTCATCTTTTCAAAGAACAAGCTCTTGGTTTAATGGATCTTTTGTATTATTTTTTTGGTCTCTATGTCATTTATTTTCGCTCTGATCTTGATGCTTTCATTCTACTTACTCTGGGTTTTTCTTATTCTCTTTCTAATTCTTTAAGTTGTTGTGTTAGGTATCTTATTACCAGTTTTTCTTGTTTTTTGGCATAAGATGTAGTGCTATGAACTTCCCTCTCAGGTCTACTTTTACTATGTCACAAAGATTTTGGATTATTGTGTGTTCAATTTCATTTTTTTCCAGGATATTTTTTATTTCTCCTTTGATCTCATTTTTAACCCATTCATTGTTTAAAAGTATGGTATTTAGCTTCCATGTGTTTGATTGTTTTTGAGCATTTTTATTGTAGGTGATTTCCAGTTTCATGCCATTGTGGTCTAAGAAGATGCTTGATATGATTTCAATCTTCTTGAATTCGTAAAGACTTAGCTTGTGTCCTAACATGTGGTCTATCTTTGAAAATGTCCCATGTGCACTTGAGAGGAATGTATATTCCGAAGCTTTGTGGTGAAATATTCTGAAGATGTAAATTAGTACCATCTGATCTGGTGTCTCATTTAGGATCACTGATTCCTTGTTGATTTTTTATCTAGAAGATTTATCTAGTGATGTCAGTGGGGTATTAAAGGTCCCTACTATGATTGTATTGCTGTTGATCTCTTCTTTGATATCCTCCAGAAGTTTTTTTAATATATTTGGATATTCCTGTATTAGGTACATATATGTTTACCAGAGTTATAGCCTTTTGTTATATCAATCACTTTAGTATTATGAAGTGGCCTTCCTTATCTCTTTTTATGGCCTTCACTTTGAGGTCTATTTTATCAGATATAAGTATTGTTCCCCCACCATTTTTTAATTTCCATTTGCCTGAACATTTTTTTCCATCCCTTCACTTTTAGTCTTTGTCAGTCCTTTGTTCTCAGGTGGGTCTCTTGTAGACAGTATATATATGGGTCATGTTTTCTTATCCATTTAGCTACCCTGTCTTTTGATTGGAGCATTTAATCCATTTATGATTCAGGTTATTATTGATAGGTACTTGTTTGTTGCCATTTTTATTCTTTATGCCTGTGTTCTTCTCTTTCTCTCAATTTCTTCTTCTCATACCAGTCCCTTTAGTACAGTGGTCGGCAAACTCATTAGTCAACAGAGCCAAATATCAACAGTACAACAATTGAAATTTCTTTTGAGAGCCAAATTTTTTAAACTTAAACTTCTTCCAATGCCACTTCTTCAAAATAGACTCGCCCAGGCCGTGGTATTTTTGTGGAAGAGCCACACTCAAGGAGCCAAAGAGCTGAATGTGGCTCGCGAGCCGTGGTTTGCCGACCAGTGCTTTAGTATTTCTTGCAGTGCTGGTTTGGTGGTAATAAATTCTTTTAGCCTTTTTTATTTTATCTTTGAAGCTCTTTATTTCACCTTCAATTTTGAACGATAGCCTTCCTGAATAGTCTTGGGTTCAGCCCCTTGGTTTTTATTACCTTGTATTCTTCATGCCATTCCCTTCTGGCATGATGTGTTTCTGTTCAGAAATAAGCTGAATGTCTTATGGGGACTCCCTTTCAGGTAACTTTGTGTCTCTCTCTCGCAGCCTTTAAGATTCTTTCTTTGTCTTAATATTTGCTATTTTAATTAATATGTTCCTCTCTGTGGGTCTTTGTGTTTTAATTTTGATTGGGACTCTCTGTGTTTCCTGAACTTTAGTGACTTTTTCCTTCATTAGGTTAGGGAAATTTTCTGCCATTATTCTTTAAAAAAGGTTCTTCTCTATTATTTTTTCAAATTTTGCACCTTTTGGTACTCCTATAATGAGAATGTTTTTAAGTTTCATGTTTCTCAAAACTCTCTTTGACTCTACTCCTACTATTTTATTTTTTTTTTTTTCATTTGCTGCTCTGAATGGGTGTTTTTTTCCTACCTTGTTTTCTAAATCGCTGATTAGTCCTTAGCTGATTAGTCCTTAGCTGCTTCTAGTCTATTGTTAAATCCTTCCAGGGTATACTTTATTTCAGCTATGTCATTACTCATTTCCAATTGATTCTTATTGTTTCAAGCTATCTTTTCATTTTGCTATAATTCATATTAAGACCCCATATCATACTCATTAAGTTGCTTGTAGTTATCACTGAATTGTTTGAGCAGCCTTATTATCATTACTTTGAATTCTTTATCTGACAAATTCTTTACCTCCTTTTCATTTAGTTCCTTTCCTGGCGATTCCTCCTTTTCTTTTATTTGGAGACTAGACGCCCGGTGCACAAAATTCCTGCATTTGGTGTGGGTGGGGGGTCCCCTCAGCTCAGCCTGTGCCCTCTCACAGTCCGGGAGCCCTTGGGGGATGTCTGACTAATGGCTTAGGCCTGCTCCCCATGGGCCTCCTTAACACTGCCACAGAGGTGGGAGAGGCTCCTGCCACCGCTGCTGCGCTCACCAGCCATGAGCTTGGCTTCTGTGCTCACCAACCGTGAGCCCAGCTCCTGCATTGAGCATCTGCCCCCTGCTGGTCAGTGTGCATTATAATGACTGGTTGTTCCACCACTCAGTCAATTTGCATATTAGCCTTTTACTATATAGGATTGCTTTCTTTGTTTTACCATTTTTGATGTCCCTTTGTTTTTGTTTCTGTATGTTAGATCTGCTATGCCTCCCAGATTTTGTGGGTTGATCTTATGTAGTAAGTGTTTTGAGACCAATGGGTGTAGTCCCTTAGATCTCCTGAACTGGGTGCTCTAGGAAATACCCTTACTTGAGTTAATTGGATTCTTTTGTTGTAGTTGTGTATTGAATGTTATTGTCCCATTTGTGGATGGAGTCTCCTCTCAGGCTGGCTGACTATGTGGCTCACCTGTGACCACATTGTTTGTGCTGTTGTGGAAGTGCTGACTGAAAAGAACAAAATACAACACAACAAAATATGAAACAGAATAAAACCAAAATGTACAAAAGACTCCTACAGCACTAACAGAAGGAACTGCTAGAGAATAGGGAATTAAGAAAGAGGAAAGAGATTAAGAATAATAGAAAAATATAGAAAAAAAGAAAGAAAAAATATGAGAAAACAAAACAAACAACAAATTAAAAAAACAAAAAACAAAAAATAAGAAAAGGGGGGAGGAATATGTAGATGCAAAGTGAAATAAAGAAAATAAGAATAAAGAATTAAAGGAATAGGGAGAGTAAAGTAGTTTAAAATAAAGGGGGAGTGAAGAAATGAAGACAATAAACCAATTTGAAAGGGAAAATGGAGGAGAATGCAGAATTAGAAAAAGTAAAAAGATGAAAAAACTGGAGAAAAAGAAAAGGGAGAGAAAAAAATTGAGTAGTGAAAAGAAGAAACAGGAAAAAAATTCAGTAGGGAAAAGGAAGAGGAAAATTAGCTATATGAACAAAACAACTGATTAGAATAATAACAAATTAATAAAGTAGATAAAGAAGATACATTTAAAAAGGGGGAAAATAAAGGAAAGGGGAAAAATAAAGAAGAAAAAGGACAGGAAAAAAAGTGAAGTGGCATTTGTTTCATCTGAGTGTAGTGTCCCATGGGAGTTGGCTTTAGATCCTACTCTTCTGTTTTGTCTGCCAATTCTGGACTTCCTGTTAGGTACTTAGGTGTGAGGAGGAAACTGGTCTTGCAAGGCGTGTCAGGCCATAAAAATTGTGAACAATGCACTGCCCTGGGGGGGGGGGGGCGGGGGGGGGGAGGTCATTATCGCTGGCCCCAGGACAGATCATCGGATATGGCCTGGGGACCCCCAACACCTGGGGGCCTTCCTGTAAGCCCACAAAAGGGGGCAGAACCGTATCTGCGAGACAAAGACCCCAGAAGGTTATAAAAAGTGAAGCCCTCTGCGTGTTTCTTCACTCTGATTTGGAAATTATTCCCGGAGTCCACTAGTGTTAATAAACAGGGTCCCTCCCTTTCTCTAGGAGGGACTTGGTATTTCTTTGGTCTTCGGCAACAGGTGCTCACCACTGTCAGGCACTGTCCTTTGGCTTTCAGCAACGTGCTTGAAGATCCAAGCAATCCACTGATCCACCATTTGTGTCTGTCTCCACAGGCCTTGGCTGCAAGCAGGAGGAGGCAGTCTGCCCTGTAAAGTAGTTTTGTTATCAACAAGGAGCCCAGGGCTGGGTCAGCAAACTTCCCCTGGTTCCTCAGGCTCAGCCTCTGCCCAGCTTTGCCTGCTAGCCCACTGTCAATCTTAATCACTCAAAAGTCTGTTTCTGAGGGGGCTTTAGGTGTGGGAGGTGCTGTTTGGCTTTCAGGAAATATGGTGGGTGTGTTTCCCTGTCCCAGACCCATCCCTCCATGAGTGGCCCAAAGTATTACTCTGCTCTTGACTGGACAGAGATATCTTCTATGGAGACCAACGGGGTCTGCTGAAAACCTGGAGTTTTTAATCAATTCTCCCATGCAGGGAAATGACTGGTTTTGTTCCCCTGGATAGTGTGGTGGGCGGCCCCTCCCCCACTCCAGTAGTGAGGGCTCCTGAGACTGTTCAAACTGGTAAGCTTGGCCTCTGGGCTTGTTTTCTCTGAAAAGCTCAAAATGCAGGGTGTGGCATACAGGGCTCCGGAGGGTGGGGCGGGGCGGTCTGTATCATCTAGGGCGGGGTTTTTCTCTTTACCTGCCCTCTGGCTGCTGGGCGTGGCTAGCTCCTCTCTGGAAAAATGGCCGTTTTTGGTTTGGGGGCCTATGAGCAAAGATTCCTGGCTGCTCTTTTTCCGAGTCTCCTCGCTATGCTTCCCAACCCAGCCTCTCCTTAGGCGTCTTGAATCTGAATCTCCTCCCGCCCCTAAGCCTTGGGTGAGTAGCCGCAAATGAGAACTCCTTTGCTCTGGGTTAAAAAGCAAAACAAAAAATGAAATGAAACTGCTCTTTCTCTTCTGACAGGCTCCAGACTCCGCTGCAGCCAGCAGCCCTGTCTTGGCTGGATGTTACCTGGGCTATGGGTCTCAGCTCCAGTCTGCTGCAGCCAGCAGCCCTGCAGCCTTTCACAGTTGGATGTTTCAAGGGCGGAGGATCTTGGCTCTGGTGCTCTGGGCTGGGGAGCCCAGCCTGGGTTCCGGGCCTCTATCTTCTGAGGGAACAGACCTTCTCATAGCCCAGCATGCCTTCCTCTCTTGACATGCCAGCCTGCCGCCCCTGAGAACTGGGTCAGCCCCTCTCTCAACCTCACCCTTCCTACTGGTCTCCAGGTATTTTCTGTACTTCCTTGATATGTCTCCCCCGCAGCTGGACCTCATTTGGCCAGGTGAATGTCCTCCAATTTAGTTGTATTTCAAGTTTCCCTGGGATGAAGTGCACGACAGATCTGCCTATTCGGCCACCATTTTTTCCAGGGATCAATTTCATTGATACTCTGATCTTAAATTTGTTTCCTTCCCCTATTTGCTTTAGATTTAATTATTTTTCTTGTTTCTTAAGCTTGAGGCTTGGATCATTGATTTGAGACAGCTTTTCTTCTTCTAATTTAATTTTTTCCATCACCTTTTTATCTCCTCTATGCCCTCTATCATCTCCACCCATCACCCTCCACTTCAACAAGCACCACACTGTTGTTTATGTCCTTGAGTTCTCTCTCTCTCTCTTTTTTTTTTGCTCCAACCCTCTACCTCCTCATCCCTACCCCCGTTCTTTGCCCCAAGCTGTCTGCCTGCTATCTATCAATGAGTCTATCTCTATTTTGCTTGGTAGTTAAGTTTGTTCATTAAATTTCTAATATAAGTGAAATCATATGGTACTTGTCTTTCTCTGATTGGCTTATTTCACTTAGCATAATGTTCTCCAGGTTCATCCCTGCTTTCACAAAGGGTAAATTTTCTTCCTTTTTACAGCAGAATAGTATTCCATTGTGTAAATGTACCACAGTTTTTTTATCCACTCATCTACTGATGGAAACTCACCACCCTTCTTCAACATAGTAATGGAAGTCATAGCAAAAGCAATCAGACAAGAAAAAGAAATAAAAGGCATCCAAATTGGAAAGGAAGAAGTAAAACTGTCACTATTTGCAGATTACATGATACTGTGTATGGAGAACTCTAAATATTCCACACAAAAAAACAACTAGAACTGATAAATGAATTTAGTAAATTAGCAGAATAAAAAAATAAATATTTAGAAATCAATTGTATTTTTATACACAAATAATGAAATATCAGAAAGGGAAACAAAAAATATCCCACTTATAAATGCTTCAAAAAAATCAAATACCTAGGATATAAAATATCAAATATTAACCAAGGATGTAAAAGACCTGTACTTGAAAAATTATAAGACACTGAAGAAAGAACTTGAGCAAGATACAAATAAATAGAAGCATATACTGTGTTCATGGATAGCAAGAATTAATATCATTAAAATATCCATACTACCCAAAGCAATCTACAGTTTCAATGCAATTCTTATAAAGATACCAGTGGAGTATTTCACAGAACTAGAATAAATGTTTCAAAAAATTCTATGGAACCACAAAAGACCCTGAATAGCAACAGCAATCTTGAGAAAGAAGAACAAAGTTGGAGGAATCATCCTACCGGATACCAATCTATACTACAAGGCCATAGTAATAAAATTAACATGGT
Organism: Cnephaeus nilssonii; assembly: GCF_951640355.1. Lineage (NCBI taxonomy): Eukaryota > Metazoa > Chordata > Mammalia > Chiroptera > Vespertilionidae > Cnephaeus > Cnephaeus nilssonii. Next base: position 71,250,867 of record NC_137083.1, on the reverse strand, counting down.
ACTGGCGTAAAAACAGACATATAGATAAATGGAAAAGAATAGATAGCCCAGAAATAAATTTATGCTTTTATAGTCAATTAATATTCAACAAATCAGGCAAAAACATACAATGAGCTAAAGATAGTCCATTCAATAAAGAGTTGGGGAAATTGGACAGATACTAGTAAGTGCAAAAAAAAGAAACTAGACCACCTTCTCACACCGCACACAAGAATAAACTCAAAATGGATTAAAGGTCTAGAAAATAACATAGGCAGCAAAATCTCAGACATATCTCATAGCAATATTTTTTTCTAATATATCTTCTTGGGCAAGAGAAACAAAAGAAAAAATAAACAAATGCAACTGTATGTACCATACTAGAGAGTTTTTGTATAGCAAAGGAAACTATTAGCAAAATGAAAAGAGAACCAACTGAATGGGAGAACATTTTTGCCAATGACACATCAGATAAGGGGTTAATATCCAAAATTTATAAAGAACTTATAAACTCAACACCAAAAAGCAAACAATCCAATTAAATAATGGGCAAAAATGAATAGACACTTTTCCAAAGAGTACATACAGATGGCTAATAGACATATAAAAAGATGTTCAACATCACTAATCATCAGAGAAATGCAAATTAAAATGACAATGAGGTATCACCTCACACCTGTCAGAATGGCTGTCAACTATAAATCAACAAACAGCAGTGTTTGTGAGGATGTGGAGAAAAGGGAACCCTCTTGCAATGTTGGTGGGAATGCAGACTGGTGCAGCCACTGTGGAAATGTATGGATTGACCTCAAAAAATTAAAAATGAAACGGCCTTATGACTCTGTGATTCCTCTTCTAGGAATTATCCAAAGAAACCCGAAACATTAATTCGAAAGAATATATGTACCCCTATGTTCATTGCAGCATTACTTACAATACCCACAGGGATGTTGAAATGTAGTTTTGGTAGGTATATTAAGGTGTTTTCTCTTGCAACTTTAAATATGTTTAATAAATAATAAAACCTCCTTTCAAAACATTAGATGGTATAATAAACTATGTAATTCAACAGCTTGCATGTAACCTTTGTTAAATGAATAGTCAAAGAGCAGCTTGGATTTTTGCCCTCTCCACTTGAATAATGCCATTGTCCTGGAAGTATGCGATCAGGGAGAAATTGAATTGAGAAGATAACTCTCCATACTTCTTATTCCAAGTGCTGGGAATTCCTTCTGTCCTCTTCTTACTGCGAACCTCACCTGCGGAATTCTTTTGTGTGTGAAACCGTCAAGTAAATTTATATATAGTGTTACGAACATGACTGGCTCATAGTGAGTGCTTTATAAGTGTTAGTTATTATCACAAAGTCATATTCTTAAGTTTAAACCACTTACTGAAATAGCCTGGGGAATCATGCACAGTTGAAAAAATTGATTCTTCAACAAATGGAAAAACTAGAAAAATAATCTCATTCTCAGAAGTGCTCATTCTGTTCTTCATTTATTCAAGGGAAAAAACCGTGACTTGATTGACTCTTAACACTAACTTTAGTGAGCACCTGGAAACACTAATGTTTGTCATTTAGATGTCTTAGACTAAATGCTTCCTGTTATTGTGAGTTGGTATTGAATTTCCTGGCTATGTGCATATGACAGGATAAGATCTAGATTCTTTTAAAGAGGCCAAGCTGGATGAGGAAGAAAAGTTTTACTTTTGATGAGGAATGCCCCTCTTCTTAATAAGTATTTCAAAACACTGAACAAAAGAGAACTTCTGATCACCCTCTAAGGGAAAGGAAGCTTATAGCTTGGGAAACAAACAGAGAATACAAGAAAGGGGGCTTCAGGACTAAGGAAAAATGAAATTCTTCTGATTAAGCAGAGTGATGAATCTTCAGCCTTAAGATTGATGTGACGACCTCCTCACTTATTTCCCATACCGTCTCCTCCTGCTCCTCTAGGCTGCTGTGCATGTTTATTCCAGTTTTATCTTTCTAAAATGTCATTTGAGGATGCTACTTCCTTGTTCAAAACTCCGTACTCATTTTCTTTTGCCAACGCAGTGGGAGAGGGACTCCTTACTCTGCTTTTGTGGTTCTGAACTGCATGCTCCCAATCTGATTTTGCATGTTCACTTCCTCCACGACTTTTCACATGGCAGCCAAATGGTGCTCTTCCTAAATAGGCCTCTCTTTGCTCATGTCTGTCCCATTCATCATTGACTGTCAAATGGCTCCTTGTCTTTCAAGATCCATCTTCAATGACACCGCCTCTTGAAGATACTCTAATTCTTAATTGGAAATGATCTTCAGTGCCACTGAATCTCATAGTTCTTTGCATTTCTAGAATGGCCCTCATCTTATTCTGTCATCTGTAATAGGTAATTTTGTATTTTTTTTTCTGCTGACAATAGGCTCATTGAGAGCAGGGACTGAGTCTTATTCTCATAGAGTTGATAGTGTCTTGCAGCTGGCAGAGCCTGTCAGATATTCAGAAGGGCCAAGGTCATGTGCATTATTGAGGTCCTTAGTATATTAAAAACTGAAGAAATGCCAGGGTTACAAAATTGTGGTATATTTCAAATGTTACATTAGATGTACAAATGTTACAAATGAATGTGATTAAAACACATACATGCACACAATAATCCCCAAAGTAATTGTGCCGTTTGTAAGATAATCATAGGATTTCTAAAACATTTAACTCATAGTACACTTCAGTTGATGTGGTCTGGCATCTGTTGTGGTAATGTTGGATAGTGACTGTCTTCTTGTAGTCTTATCAGTGTGTCTCTGGGCCTGTGCATCATCTGAGGTCTGAGCCATAGGACCTCCAACTTTCTGTGTGAAGGGCCCTGACACATGGTGGACTCCTGATAAATAGGCACTAAGGTGAGTTAAATTTAATTATATGCCCAAAAGTGCTATATGTAAATATAATGTATTAATTCCTTTTTTTATTTTGTCAAGAGTATTCTTTAGAAATAAGATTGAAAGTTAATATTAACTTTTAATTTAATGCCTATAATTTAACTTTTACTTGTTTTACACTTGTCAGATCAAAGACCTAGACACTGGGAAGAAGAAAAAGAAAAAAAGAACAGAAGAACAGAGTTTTGAAATAAAATGGCAATAAATACATACCTATCAATAATCACTTTAAATGTGAATGGCTTAAATGCTCCAATCAAAACACATTAAGTAGCTGAATGGATAAGAAAATAAGACCCATGTATATGCTGCCTTCAAGAGACCCATCTCAGAATGAAAGTTACACACAGACTAGAAGTAAACAGTTCATGCAAATGAAAAGAAAAAAAAAAAAAGCTGGGGTAGCAATACTTTAAAATAGACTTTAAAACCAAGGATATAGTAAGAGACAAAGAAGGATACTACATAATGATAAAGGCATCAGTCCAACAAGAGGATATTACCCTTGTAAGCATTTATGCACCCAACAGGAGCACCTAAATATGTTAAGCAAATCTTGATGGACATAAAGAGAGAGATTGACAGTAATATAATTATAGTAGGGGATTTTGACACCCCATTCACATAAATGGATAGATCTTCTAAATGACACACTAGAGCAAGTGGATTTAATTGATGTCTACAGAGCATTACACCCCAAGGCAACAGAATATACATTCTTCTCAAGGCCACATGGAATGTTTTCTAGGATAGCCCACATGTTAGATCACAAAACAAATCTCAGTAAATTTAAGGAGATTGAAATCATATCAGGCATCTTCTCTGACCATATGATATGAAACTTGAAATCAACCACAGAAGAAATCTGAAAAACACACAAAAACATGGACAGTACAAAACCTAAGGACAAATGTAAAGAGGACACTTTACACATATAAAAATATGTGAAAGGATAGTTCTCATAAAGACCTAATGACAGAAAATTCTGGAAGATAGTGGCATAGGTAAACACTCCCACAACCACATCAGAATTACAACTAAAATACAGAACAACCATCATCCAGAACCACCTGAAAGATGGTTGAATGGAAGTCCTAGAGAAGTAAAGAAGAAACACACTGACACTTGTAGGAGGGCTGGACCAGCAACTATGTGTGCCATTATTTTAATCAGGAGGGAGATTGTCTCTGTGGAGGCCCCCACATGAGGAGCAAGGGGCCCCAGCCCTACACCAGACCCCCAGTCCAGGATCCCATAGCTGGGGAGAGAAGTCCCTGTAACTTCAGTCTATAAAAACCAGTGGGGATTGGGGCTCAGTGACACAAAGGTGTTCCTCTTAAAGGGCCAGCACACAAACTTAACTTACAAGGTCCCACTTCCTCTGAACTCCAGCACCAGGGCAAGGCTCTGGGGGAACCAGACACATATGAAGAGGAGCTGGATTGTCTGGCATTGGGGTAGGAACTTGGGGACAGCTTTCTTCCAAATGGAGGTGCTCACAGGGGGTATTGTTCCTGAGCTGGGACCTCCCCGGTCGCAGAGTTGACTGGCAGCCATTTCTGTTTGCTCCATCCTGGTGATTCCCTGAGACCCTGCCCCTTCCAGTTTATAGCTCCACCAAACCTGTGTGCAGCGGATTTTGCATTTTAATGGCCTGTCCTTGCTCAGACTTCAGATTTTGCTAAAATATCTCAGACAAGCTTCAGCTGGGTCAGGGAGCCCCAAACCTATCAATAAAAGGCCCAAAACCTAGTGCTAGCACCAGCCTGCCTTGTTTCACAGCTGGGCCTTGCGTGGGCACGCCAAACCCGATGCAAATAGGAAGAATCTGCAGATCTCTCTGTAGCTCCTACTAGGTGGCCCCAGGCAATGTCTGACTTTGAACCTCCCTGGAGACACAAAGCCAGTGCACCTGGTGGTCAGCATCAGGCCATACTAGATTACAACTCTACACATCCTAAGTGACACACTCAAGGGGCAGACTCAGTGAGCACCAAAGTACAACTGAAGCAAATCCCACTCCGTGGTGTTTCCTGCCCGGCAGGTCTCCCTCTGTAGTCACAGATGGTTCTCACAGCCAGTTGGCCCAGAGGTCAATTCCTCCCAGTGACACCAACAGTAATCAAGTCTCAACTACAAGACTGTGCACATAGCTCACAAAGAGGTGCACCTAGAGTGCCCAGCTCAGGTGACTGGGGAGGCTAAACCACTGGGCCCTATAGGACACCTACTATACAAGCCCACTCTACCACTCCCAGAGACATAGCAGCTCTACATAATACATAGAAACAAACAGAGGGAAGCAGCCAAAATGCAGAGACAAAGAAACATGTCACAAATGAAAGAAATGGAAGAAAACAAACAACTAGATACAGAGTTTAAAACCATGGTTGTAAGGTTACTCAAGAATCTTCATGAAACCTTCAGGGACTTAGTGAGACTTTCAAGGATTTTAGTGAGAATACCAAAGACATGGTAAAGACCAGTCTGAAATTAAGCATACACTGACTGAAATAAAGAATAATATACAGCAGAGTAGAGGATTCTGGAAATCAAATAAATGATTTGAAATATGAAGAAGCAAAAAATACCCAATCAGAACAGCAAAAAGATTCCAAAATATGAAGATAGTGTAAGGAGCCTCTGGGACAACTTTAAGCATACCAATAATCACATTATGGGGTGCCAGGAGGAAATGAGAGAGAGCAAGATATTGAAAACCTATCTGAAGAAATAATGACAGAAAACTTCCCTAACTGGTAAAAGAAATAGACTCTCAGGAAGCACAGAGTTCCAACAAGAGGAACCCAAAGAGGACTACACCAAGACATATCATAATTAAAATGCCAAGGGCTAAAGACAAAGAGAGAATTTTAAAAGCAGCAAGAGAAAAGCAGTTACCATATTTTCCGGTGTATAAGACGACTGGGCGTATAGAAGATTTTCCTGGGTTAAAAAGTTGTCTTATACGCCGGAAAATATGGTAGTTACTTACAAGGGAGCATTCATATGACTGTCAGCTGATTTCTCAACAGAAACTATGCAGGCCAGAAGGGAGTGGCAGGAAATATTCAAAGTGATGAATAGCAAGGACCTACAACCAAGATTACTCTACCCAGCAAAGCTATCATTTAGAATTGGGCATCAAATAAAGAGCATCACAAACAAGAAAAAAAAATTAAAGGAGTTCTTCATCACCACCAAACCAGTATTACATGAAATGTTGAAGGGTATTCTTTTAAGGAGAGGAAGAAGCAGAAGAAAAGAAAAAGATAAAAATAAAATAAAAATACATATATATACACACACACACACACACACACACACACACACACACATATATATAAAAACCTAAGTGACCGATCATTTGACCGTCTGACTGGTAGCTATGACACGCACTGACCACCAGGGGGCAGATGCTCAATGCAGGAGCTGCCGAGCTGCAGTGACTTGGCAGCTGTGGTTCTTGGGTGATGCACCCGGAACCAGAGAAGAGGGTGCCCAATTCTGGGGTGCATCACCCGAGAACCACCCTCTCCCAATCCCAGACCCCTTGGAGGATGTTGAAGAGCCAGTTTCAGCCTGATCCCTGCAGGCCAGGCTGAGGGACCCCACCTGTGCACAAATCTGCACACCGGGCCTCTAGTCTATAAATAATTGAGTCTAAAAATAAAAATAAATGAATAAGAAATCTAATTAACAGAATAAACTGGTGAATAAAATAGAATCAGAGGCATGGAATGGAAAAGACTGACGAATCTCAGAGGGAAGGGGATAGGGGGGCAGGAACAGAATAAATAAAGATCTTGTATGCATTACCTGTGGCCACAGACAATAGGGTGGTAAAGTCCTGGGGTGGGGTGGGAACTGGGTGGAGGTGAGCAATGGGGGGGAAAAAGAGATACATCTGTAATACTCTCAACAATAAAGATTTTTAAAAAGAAAAAAGAAAATTCCAAGTAAGAGAAAAAAGACCTAATGACAAGCACTTTCCAGTTGAGTAGGCATATGTATGGCCAACAGTCATATGAACATACACATTTATTTGTGCACAAAGTTTTATTTGTTTCACTGTTGTTGTGAAACATGCAGTGTAGTCCCAAACATTTCAAAGGTCCTAATAAGAATTTAAAATTTGTCTTATTTTTTAAAAACTCCAACTTTAAATATTTCTGTATAACGTTGCAAAACAAAACTGGGTGTGTGCCCTTATTGACAGATAACCACAGGGAATTCCATGTTAGGTGCAAGAAAATTTCTGTTACTCTTCAAAACCCAAATTGAACCTTTACATTTTCTGCCAGTGGACATTGGTTTGAACTCTGGCCTGAATTTTTGGACAGAAGGTGCCCCAACAGCTGGGCTTCTTCTGAGTATAGGAAAGGTAAGAAGAGGGTATTTCTCTTTAATTTTCTCTTTTCTTACCCTTTGCTCTGTAGCATGGACCTCTTGGGACTCAAAGGAACAACTACACACAGTCTCCTTTGCTAAATGCCAAGAATCTGTGTGGCTTTAAGAAGCTATTTGAATTTTCCAATTCAAATTATTTCACTGGTATTAACAGTAAAAATATTTTTTCTCCGTTTAATGTTTCTTGTTAGAAATATAAAGAAAACTAATTCTATAATTTTCTATTCTCGATGATTTCAGTTTACTGAGTAATACTTTACCCCATACCAATGTAGTGAAAGAATAGTTTTGGGATCAGTTAGATCTAATCCAATATCACCTGTATTAGATGTAAGGCTATCCTATCTAATAAAAGGGTAATATGCAAATTAACCATCACTCAGTCACAAAGATGGTGGTGCCCATAGCCACAAGATGGCGGCACCCAGTCCTCTCAGCCCCGCCAGAGTTCCCCAGTCCCGGGGTGGTGGGGGGTGGCCGCTGAAAGCAGGCAGCGTGAGCAGCCTGGTGGAATCCTTCATCGCCGTGGCAACAAGGCAAGTATTCTGCACCCAGGGACAGAAGGACCTCTGGCCAGGCCAGGGCGCAGAATGCTTGTGTAAGAAGAGAAGGAACCAGCAAGCTGAGCAGAGTCGGGTGGCCCCCAGACTCCCGGGCAAGGTCAAGTCCGGGCGGCCAGAGGGTGGAGGTGATGGAGGATAGTGTGACAGGAGGGCTGGTTGTGGAGGCACAGGGGTGAAAGCTGGCCGAGAAAGAGGAAGGAACCCCTTCATCGGAGTTCCTGAGAACAGGGAGGGAAGTCGTTTGCATTTCCCAGCCACGGATGGGCCTCTGGCCAGGCAGGGGCACGGATGGACCTCTGGGCCTCAGAGAGCCTGTGGGTAGCAGGTGCGGAGCAGCCAGGCTCTGCAGAGAGCTACTGGCGCACGGATTCGTGCGCAGGGCTACTAGTAAGTATTTAAAGACTCTGTTGAATCCTATTTTCCTAAAGAGTAAAATGGCATAATAATAATTAGCTCATAAGGATATTGAGATCATTAAATGGGGGAAAATACATAAAAGTCTTAGCACATTAGGAACTCAGTACTAATTAATTTCCTGCATTTTATTTATCCTGGATACACAGTGGGTGTGACTCAAATTGAAAAACAAAACAGGAACAATCAAGTGAGGGGGAAAAAATGCATGTTTTATGCTTCAATGTCTTAAAATATTGGCCCACAAAAAATATTTTATTTTCAAAACATGTTTAACTATACATTTTCCAATAAAGAAGTAAAAACCTATGGCTGGGTAACTTCAGTTATTTCCAAAATAATTTTTTTTATTTTTTTTTAGTGAAATGTGAGAGCTCTTTTTTAGTTCATAGCTATCTTACATAAAATTTAAAGCTGAAAATCAGTGATGTTAAATATATAAGAATGAGAGAACAGAGTGAGTAGAGCAGTGGAAAAGGATCTTATAGATAGATTATAATTATTTAAGTAAAATATATTTCTAGAGAAAATAAATACCACCTTAAAGTTAAATCTGTTTTAATCTAATATTTTTGTAGAATCCAAGTTCTTTATATAATAAAATGGGAATAAAAATTTGTCACCACTCTGTGGTCAAATTCATTTTCATTTTTAAGTCATACAACTCTCATAGTGAGTAGTTAATATTACCTTGAAATATTAGCATGGTTTATGAATTCCTTATGTGAGTAACAGCTGCAGATTATTGAAAAGCTTCAGCCCAGTTTGATGGTCTTGAGTTGGCAAGGGAACATGAAGATTTTATTTTTCTTGTGAGTTTTCTTGAGATCAAGATATTTAGCAATTTTATTTTTGTTTTGATTTATTTAAAGAAATATTCATTGACTGTTGCTTCGTACATGACTTATTTCCCACAGGGGATAGAAAGTTTTTAAGGTCATAGAATCACCCAATTTGAAGCCAGTTTTCCAGACTTATGCAGTTCATGCCCTAAGCCCTAGATCCTATGGTCACCCTTGCAAGAGAAATCATTAATTGAGAAAAATAACTACTGAGTAATAATTTTGAAAATGCTAAAACATAAAATAAAAGGATCTGATTGGGCATGAGATATTATTTTTAAATATTCAAGTTCATTAAAGTTTTAAATTGTTAGTAATTTGTTGTTGCATGGAAAATGTGCCAAAGATCAGTAAAATAAAATTTTATTTTAAAATAATTTTAGATTTACAGGAAAATTTTGTAGACTCTACTGAGACATCCGATATACCCCAAATTTAATTTCCCCTATTATTAATGTCCTACATTAGTATGGAACATTTGTCACAATTAATGAATCAATGTTGATACATTATTATTAACTGAAGTTCATAATTATTAAAATCCCGCCCCCCATTTTTACCTAATGATCTTTTTCAGTTCCAAGATTTTTATCTAAGATAGCATATTATATTTAGTACTATCTGTTTAGGCTCCTCTTGGCTGGATAAGCTTCTAAGACTTTACTTATTTTTGATGACCTCAACTGTTTCGATGAGTACTGTTCAGATATTTTGTAGAATGCCGTTAACTGGAATTTACCTGATTGTTTTGAAGAGGGGGGTACACTAGGGTTATGGGTTTTAGGGAGAAGGATCACAGAGATAAAATGCCATTTTCATCACACAATATCAAAGGTAAATACTAACAAATGAGCTATTACTTTTGATTTTTATCTTGATCATCTGTCTGAGTTAGTGTTTGTCAGGTTCCTCCTCTATGAAGGTACTCTTTTCTCCCCTCAGTACTGTACGCTTTTGAAGGAAGTCATTGTGCACGGCCCACACTTAAGAAGTGGGGAGTTGAGCTCTACCTCTGTGAGAATGAAGTATTTACACAAATTATTTGGAATGCTTCTGTACAGGGAATTTGTCTCTTTCCCATTAATTTATTCAATCATTTATGTCAGTATAGACTGATGGATATTTATTTGATACTTGGGTTATAATTTAATTGGGTTATATTTTATGCTGAAAATATTCCAACTTTGGCCATTGTAGGGTTCTTTCACCTTACTCTTGTGTCCCTTTGAAATACTCCATCATGGTGGTATGTATGTATGTATGTGTGTATGTATATAATTTAGCACTTTCTTACTTTCTGGCACTACAAAATACTACAGGATCATCTTATATATTTTGTATATTTCCTGCCCCAGCCCTAAAAGGAATCCTGATTCCTTTTATTGAAGAATGGTGTTAGAAACCAAGATCTTAGTTCTAGGGTGTGTTGGTTGCTATTAAGATGTCATTGCTTTTAGGCCCTCTCAGCTGACAGCAAGAATATATATGCATGGATAATAACATATATACACATGTCTATAAATACTTCTATATGAAACTATACTTTTATTAAGCTAAACATGAGTTCATATGGTGTCTCTAATTCTAATCCATGACCACATAGATCAGTGGTTCTCAACCTTTCTAATGCCGCGACCCTTTAATACAGTTCCTCATGTTGTGGTGACTCCCAACCATAAAATTTTTTTCGTTGCTACTTCATAACTGTAATTTTGCTACTGTTAATGAATCGTAATGTAAATATCTGTGTTTTCCGATGGTCTTAGGCGACCCTGCTAGTGGTTCTCAACAGACAGGTTGAGAACCACTAGCAGGTTGAGAACCACTAGCAGGTTGAGAACCACTAGCAGGTTGAGAACCACTAGCAGGTTGAGAACCACTAGCAGGGTCGCCTAAGACCATCGGAAAACACAGATATTTACATTACGATTCATTAACAGTAGCAAAATTCCAGTTATGAAGTAGCAACGAAAAAAATTTTATGGTTGGGAGTCACCACAACATGAGGAACTGTATTAAAGGGTCGCGGCATTAGAAAGGTTGAGGACCACTGACATAGATCATTCTAACTTCTTCTCCTTGCTTTTCTGTAACTTCCCAACCCAACAGTGAGAAATTTGTCTCCTGATTTCCACCATCTGCAATCTTTAATTTTTCATTTCTAGTTATACATGTAAAGTGGTTACAGAATTATTAACCTGTACACCTATGGGGTACAACTTTATCAATGAGAGGAGTGCTTATATCTTTAGTTTTACAGACTTCACTCATTTCCTAAGTTACTTGGTACAGAACCTCACACACACACACACACACACACACACACACACACACACACATTCCGTTCACTGACGTTGTTTCAGACATTATAATACCTGCAGTGACCAGACTCTTGTCACTCTGCATTCCATATTGGAGTCCCCTCCACCATCCATGATCTTTCTTAAAAATTCACATATGTTAAGGTTCATTTTTTGTGCTGCAAAGTTCTATAGGTTTTGACAAATGCATAGTGTCATGTATCATATTGAATATTTTCACTAACCTAAAAATATTTCTTGTGCTACACCTATTTAACCCTTCTCCTTGCCTCAAACTTCTGGCAACTACTGATCTGTTTACCATCTCTATATAGTTACATATAATTGAAATAATACAGTATATATATTTTTTCGTATTGGCATCTTTCACTAACAATGGGCATTTAAGATTTATCCATGTCTTTTTGTGACTTGATACTTCACTTTTTTTTTTATTGCTGAATGGTATTCCATTATATAGATGTACCACAGTTTGCTTATTCATTCACTTATTGAAGTATATCTTATTTACTTGCAGGTTTTGGCAATTATGAATAAAATTAGTGTATTCCAAAGTGGCTGTACCACTTTGCATGTCTAACCAGCAATCCTCAGCAGTGATCGGTATTATCAGAGTTTTAGATTTTAGTCATTCTAAAGAGTGAGCAGTGGTATTTCACTGTTGTTTTCATTTGCAATTCCCTAATGACTAGTCATGATGAGCATCTTTTCATATGCTTATTTGCCATCTGTATATCTTCTGTAGTGTATCTTCACTTTCTTAAAACAAGCAAAATATAAAATCAAATAGGCTGTTTTTCCCTATTCTGTTTTGGGTAACAAAAATAATTTTCAGGAGTCATTAGCTTTATTCATACATTTGGCTTTTTTTTTTAATTGGGTTATTTGTTTTCTTATTGTTGAGTTTTATTTTCTCTTACTTTTGAAGGAAGTAAACAAAAATAAAAGTGGTTCAGAAGATGTGCATTTAAAAAAAAGAGTAAAAGATAATTCCCTACATATTTCATTCTTTATTGTAAAAAATATCTTGGAAGAACCAGTTCAGCATTCAGTGAACCACTAATTTGAAGCATGGGCCGATGTGCCCATGCTCACGCATGCACACCCATGCACCCACACCATTTATTGAACATTTATCCTATGTCAGATAATTTAATTTTTTTACTTATATCAACTCATTTAATTCTCACAATAACCCTATGTAATAGAAAATTCTTGTCTCCTCCATTTTACAAATGAGGGAAACTCAGTTCCCAATAGAGGAACTCTAATTCCCTATGCCATGCTGTCTGATAGACAATAAATTTTAAAACGAGGTAATCTAAGTCTGTTTTCCTACACTGCCAAATGAAAGTATATTTTAAATTTAATTATAAGTGAATATAGAAACAGATTCCAGAAATATAGTCCATTTTTTTCTTGAACTATTGAGATTATTTGTTATAAGCCTCGAATTTGTATGGGTTTGTGTGAGAACACATTCAGGTGATTGAATAGAAAGTCTACATTTTCCCCCTCAGATACTTAAATCTAAATTTATTTTGCACCGTTAAAAATATATCTTCACTTTCTTAAAGCAAGCAAAATATAAGAACACATTCTGTTCTGGACCAGACAAATAATTTTCAGGAGTCATTAGCTTTATTATTTGATAAACAAAAAGTTATTAACAAAAAGAATTCCTAAAGACAATTAGAATCATGACCATATTGAGACTTGAAAAACACAGCAGTGCAATCACAGCTGGTGGCTGGCTCTGAACTTGGCGGATGAGCCTGCAGCATGGGACTGGGTGTTCCACCCTGCCTGGCTCTTCTCCAGGGAACTGTCTGCTGCCGGGTTCCCACCAGTGTCAAGCACTAGGCTCGTGCAAAAAGGCTCACTGTTTCTGTTGAGGGCATGCAGGTAACCTGTCAGGAAACAAGACCAGTACCCAGTGTACCCAGTTGGCCCCGAGGGGCATGAGGCGTAGAGAGCTCCTGCTTTGCTTTGGGGGAGGGCATTGGCTGGGGTGGAGGGTTGTGATAATCTGCTCCTGGTCCTCACATGCCTAGGCCTGGCCTCTAAGATTAGTGAGGAGTTGGTGAGGTCTTCTGGAAAAATAGAGGACTAGAAGACTGAGATACTTCCATTTTGGAGGCTTTTAAATTTTTTTAAGGAAAATTTGCCAAAAAAAAGAATTTGAAAAATTGTGTTTTATTTTACATTTTAAGAATGAATGCTTTTGCCCTAGCCGGTTTGGCTTAGTGGATAGAGCGTAGACCCACAGACTGAAGCGTTCTGGGTTCAATTCTGGTCAAGGGCATGTACCTTGGTTGCAGTTTCCCCAGCCCTGGTCGGGGTGCGTGCAGGAGGCAACCAATCGATGTGTGTGTCTCTCTCACATTGATGTTTCTCTCTGTCTCTCCCTCTTCCTTCCACTCTCTCTAAAAATCAATGGAAAAAATATCCTCAAGTCAGGATTAACAGCAACAACAAAAAGAATTAATGCTTTTAATACACCAAAACAAAATGCAGTGTAACTGTGGCACTTATATGAGATACATAAAACACACAGGGTTTATAAGGGCATTAACTTCTAAAGAGCTAGTGGTAGAGGAGCTGGTGATAGGTCAGATGTTTATAAAGTTTCCTGATGGAAGTATTTTTCTTCTCCCAGCAGGGCATTTTTGTGACTATTTATAATTATCTCCTGAGAAGGTTTTGTTTTCAGTCATGAAACTAGGAATGCAGGCTTGAGGTGGGGTGAAAAAAAAAGGGAGCTAAATAACACTGAGGTAGTGACTGTGGATTTTGCGGGGCCACGGAGAATCCAGAATAAATGAGACATAGATGCTGGTAATTTCCTTTGGGCTTCGATTTGTCAATTTTAGTAACAATTTAGATCTAAGAAGCCCCTTTAAAGTTGGAGCAGAATTCTGTCTTGTTTACTTTTTCCCTTTCTTAGAACACTACAGGCTTTCTAAAAACATTTGTGGATACAGTCAAAGTCACTTTACTTCACAGGATGCATTTTTTTGTTTGTTTTGATTTGGAAAAAAAAATTATTTAGCCTTAGCCGGTTTGGCTCAGTGGATAGATCGTCGGCCTGTGAAAGGTCCCAGGTTTGATTCTGGTCAAGGGCACATGCCCTGGTTGTGGGCTCGATCCCCAGTGGGGGACTTGCAGGAGGCAGCCAATCCATGATTCTCTCTCATCAATGATGTTTCTCTCTCTCTCTCCCTCTTCCTTCCTCTCTGAAATCAATAAAAATATATTTTTAAAAAAAGATTATTTAAAAAGTTTAGAAATGAATAGCATGATTATGACATATCCTTCTAGGTTTTTTCAATGCTTATGTAAACATATATATGTTTGCAACCTGTATGTCTCCTTTCACCTACTTCTTGGGATACAAATAAGGTCACATCTCTTATTAACTTTTAAATGTTGAAGTTAGCAAGAAGTCCAGAAATTTTTTCTTAAGTTCTTCCTTCACCTGTGAACTATCCAAGAATCCCAGGGTTTTCATTGCCCAAAGGGGTCTTTGACACACCAGAGAGATGGAGAATATGGAGCATTTGACCTGTCTGCTTGCCACATGTCCCACCCCATTTTCTGCTGCAGGAGTCTCTGTCACCACAACATTATGTCACTGATGCATCCTGGTCCACTGCTGCGATTATTGCCCTGTTGGAACATAACTCTGCACCAGTCATGGGAGTTCCCAGAGGAAGATGAAGCTCATTTCCCGAGTCTTAGTCTCAGCCAGGGTTACATTACAGTTGGACTTCCAAAGCCTTTCCAGTAGTTTCCAAAGCCTGGCCAGCATCCATGATGGGCAGGTAAAAGCAAGCTTCCAGTTTTAGCTGCAAAGTGGCCCATCTCCCACCAAGCAGTAGGCACTGGTGTTACAGGATAGGACAGGGGCTCATCTCGTCTCCCAGTTGCTTGTGGAAGTGGGGTTCTTGGGGTACCACTGGAATAAGAATTTCCAGAGGCCACCACAGGAGAATGAGATGGTAGAAAGCTTTATTTCCATGGAATTAAACCCCTGGGTTTTCCAAAGTCCCATTCCCCTTAGTCCAGTCATAGAAGAAGCATAGCTGGGGCTTCAGTAGAACTAAAATCAGAGCCAGTGTCCCGAGTTTCCTTTCCATGTTGGAGCCGGGTCCACTCCAGCATCAGGCCAGCTTAGCTTGTGTTTCCCACTGCAGTCCATGTCCATTGTGTGTGGGGTCCGCATAGCCATGGGCCATAGGGCAAATGCAAGAGAGTGAAGAGTCACAAGAGTGATGAGCCAAGTGCACCAAGAGCAACAAGAGAGAGGATTCCTTTGCTTAGGGGATTATGTATTCCCCAATTTTTGTGCATGTGCAGTGGTCACCCCCATTTTGGCCACCATCTCTATCCCTGGGTGTGATTGATAGGCAAGTACCTTCCCTATGTCACCCCAACTTTACTGGGCATGCGTCTATCTTTTCTTTGTTGAATTCCTTCTCCAAGTGTTTTGTAGCGAATAGGCCGGTGCTCCCTAGGGAGTGTGAAATTGCAGCTTCTTGGTGAAGCTGCCCAAATGACATGCCTATAATATCTGGCTTTCCCTCTTTGCTCCGTTCCTATATATATTTATAAAAGCCAAGCGCTGGAATGACCGGAATGACCAGAATGACCAGAACGACGGGTTGCTTTGACGTGCACTGTGGCTCTGATCGGCCCCCCACTCCAGTCAGGGGCAGGCCAGCGGCCAACCTCCCGTGGCCCTTCCCCCCAGCAGGCCTGGCCCTGATCGTCCCCAATTGGGGCGGGCTGGCCAGACCCCACCTGTGCACGAATTTGTGCACCGGGCCTCCAGTTATTAATAACTAGCTAATTACAACGGTATTATTTGCATTAAACCTTTCCTTGCATATTGTGTCACATTCTCCTTGGGGATCATTTGTGTCCATATTTGAGAATTTCAATTAGGGCTTTAGATTCTAACTATCTTGAACCTAAAAAAAAAAAAAAAAAAAAAAGGAAGAGTGGGAGGAGGGGGAGGAGGAGAAGGAGAAAAGGTCTAGTTCTAGGAGGAGCAGGAGGAGGGGGAAAAGGAGGAAAGGGGTGGGAGGGGAGAAGGAGAAGGAGGAGAAGGAGGAGGAGGAGGAAGAGGAGGAGGAAGAGGAGGAGGATGAGAAGGAGGAGGAGGAGGAGGAGGAGGAGGAGGAGGAGGAGGAGGAGGAGAAAAGGTATAGTTCTCTCCTTCCCTCCCCATCTACTTTACATTCCTGTAATGAAGAGTCCATTCAGTGGATTTTGAAGAAATGAGTAAAAAGAAGGGAAAAAATTTCTTTTGTGGTCATTCCATTTTCACCTAAACAGAGAAGCAAGTGTACAAATTATAAAAGGTTAATTTATAAACAAAACAGTTCTATATGGTTCAGTTACACAAAGAGTCCTATGATTAAGTGTTCAGCTTTGGAGCCAAACCATTGGGTTCATTCAAATTCTGGCTCTATTTCGTTTTTCCAAAATATATGTTTTTATTGATTTTAGAGAGAGGAAGGGAGAGAGAGAGATAGAAACATCAATGATAAGAGAGAATCATTGACCAACTGCGTCCTGCACACCCCCTACTGGGAATTGAGCCTGCTTCAGTAAGAAAATAAAAAGATATAGAAAGTGAAACATTGCATGAATAGCAGTTTTAGAAAATCTCAGATTTAGTCGCTTTTATATTCATGATAAAGTTGTATTATGAATATTGTTCGTAATTATTCCAGTTTATTAGTAGCATTAATAAGCATCCATTTTGTACAGATGGAGGATCTTTAAGATTTCCTTTATGAAGACGTACCTTTAAGTTACAGAGGATCCTTAGGGCACCAGATTCCACCTGGGCACAGATGTGAAGAATGTACCACTGGTGATGATGAGCTAAAAATTAGAGGAACCGAAAAACAGAGCTTTCAAATGTCATTTAAATGTCAAAGGAGTAAGGATGTTTTCACCATTTAAAAATCTAATTCTCCCCTTAAATCAAAATTATAATTGGTTCCTGAATTTTCCTCTTTTCATCTAGTCCAAAAATAATTTCAGAGGAAATGAGAGAGTTCAATGTTTCTGAGAATTCTGATAGCCTTCCATTTTGCTATATTACACTGATTTATTACCAATAATACATAATAATAATTTCTAAAATTTATTGAGTACTCATTATGTCTGTTCTATGCATTACACTTAATTAATTTTACCCAGTGATTCTCAACTAGGGGCAATTTTGCCACTCAGAAGATGTTTGGAAATCTCTGGAAACCCAGTTTTGGTTGTCACTATCTGGGTTGGGGTGGGGTCACTACTGGCATCCAATATGTAGAAGCTAGAGATGCTGCTAACTATCTTACAATGCACAGGATAGATCCCCAGATCAAAGAATTATCCAGTCCCAATTGTCAAATACTGAGGTAGAACGAACCTGACTTGATGCATTCAACAACCTATGAGGTGAGTATTATTATTTTATTGAAATATATTTTACATGTAATACTGTAAATTTAAGGTGTACAATGTGTTAATTAGATACATTTCTATATTGTAATCTGATTTCCATTATAGTAATAATTAGCATTTTTATCACTTTACATAATTATATTTCTTTTTAGGAGTTGGAATAATTAGGTGCTAGTCTCTTAGCAAGTTTGATGGTTATAATACATACAATGTCTTTTCTTTATTTAATGTACTGTGCATGAAGTAGTTATCATTAACTGTATTTTTAGACAAGGGAACTGAGACACAGAAAAGTTAACTTACCCAAGACCACATAACTAAGTCAGTGGTGGTGCCAGGATTGAAAACCCAGCTCTTTCTTGCCTTAAAGCCCAAGCTTTTTCCACTATGATACCATCTTCAGAGAGTTTTGATAGCCATTTGTAGATTCTGAGTTTTGAGGGGTGGAGGTCCCGCCTTATTCATTATACCTACCATAGCACTGAGCTTGCTGAAAGATTAATGGTAATAATTCATCTCTTGAACATATTCAGATTTGTCCTTTAAGGTGACATTTTAACAATTAGGTCAGTGACCGCAGGAGATAACTGTTTGATTATATAACTAAATAACAGAAAAGTGTAAGGAAAACAGAACACATCATTCCTGTCTCCAAGGAGGTTGTGAGGAAGAAGGGTTATGTATGTATATAAACAGAAGTATGTGTGCATGTGTGTTTATAAACAGAATTGTCAGACCAAACATAATGTTGGAAGAAGTAAAAGTAAACAATAACCTGGCCTAATCATGTATCAGGTCACCTCCCTGTGGGTCTGAAACATCTCTGTAAGACTATAGTGTATATGTGCATCTCTGGCCACCAGTGGCTGCTGTTATCCTTCTAGCTTAGGTAAATTTATAAGCCGAACCAGCCTATTTATGTGAAGCTGACAAATGTTTGCACTTCTCTCTCTCTCTCTCTCTCTCTCTCTCTCTCTCTCTCTCTCTCTTTTGTTTGTTAATCCTCACTGGAGGATATTTGTTCCATTGATTTTTTTAGGGAGCTTGGAAGGGAGGGAAGGGGGGGAGAGAGAGAGAGAGAGAGAGAGAGAGAGAGAGAGAGAGAGAGAGGTATGAGAGAGAGATATATGAGAGAGAATCATCAAATTGTTGCCTCCTACACTTGGCCTGACTAAGGCCGGGGCCCAGGATCCGACCTACAACTCTTCTGTGTGTGGACAGAAACTCTAACCACTGAGCAACATGGGCCAGGGTGCACTCTCTCTCTTTTTTAAATCCTCACCTGAGGATATGTTCTTTTATTGATTTTTGAGAGAGAGACATCGATTGGTTGCCTCCCATAGGACCCTGACTGCATCAAACCCACAACCTAGGTGCCCTGACTGGGAATCAAACTTGCAACCTTTTGGTGCATGGGATGATGCTCCAAGCAACTGAGCCACCCGGCCAGGGCGCACTTCTCTTTCTGATGATTTGTTCTTTCCTATGGGGGTGACATTTACCTAATACTAATTTAAGATGGTAAAATTTATGTTATGTGTATTTTTTAAAAAAATATATATTTTATTGATTTTTTACAGAGAGAAAGGGAGAGAGATAGAGAGTTAGAAACATCGATGAGAGAGAAACATCGATCAGCTGCCTCCTGCACACCCCCAACTGGGGATGTGCCCGCAACCAAGGTGCATGCCCTTGACCGGAATCGAACCCGGGACCTTTCAGTCCGCAGGCCGACGCTCTATCCACTGAGCCAAACCGGCTTCGGCTGTTATGTGTATTTTATCACAATTTAAAAATGTCATACAAATGGGCACCTAATCCTATATAATAAAACCCTACTATGCAAATTGACTGAACAGCAGAACGACTGGCGGAATGACCAGTTGCTATGATGTGCACTGGCCACCAGGGGGCAGATGCTCAATGCAGGAGCTGCCTCCTGGTGGTCAGTGTGCTCCCACAGGGGGAGGGCCACTCAGCCAGAAGCCAGGCTCACAGCTGGCAAGCACTGTGGCAGTGGCGGGAGCCTCTCCTGCCTCCGCAGCAGCAGTAAGGAGCAGCGAGCAGGCAGGCAGTAAGGAGTGAGGGGTCTCAGACTGCAAGAGAGATCCTGGGGGATTGGGCCTAAGCCGGCAGGTGGACATACCCCGAGGGGTCCCAGACTGCGAGAGGGCACAGGCCGGGCTGAGGGACACCTCCCCGCCCCCTGCAGTGCACGGATTTCATGCACCAGGCCTCTAGTATTCTATACCATATTTAAAGTCAGTTCTGCTTAAAACATTAGGAAATTCTGTAGGGAAGTATGTATAGTGGTTAAATGCTTGGGTTCAGGCAATTTGAGATTTGATTAGGTCCAAATCTCAGTTTTCTATGTTTAATTACTCTGCAACTTGCTAGGGAAAATTATTAAACTTTTTGTACCTTAGTTCCTTTACCTGTAATATATGGATAATGAAGAAGGTACCTGACCCATGAAAGGTGTTATAAAGATTAAAAAGGCAAAGCATGCTGTGTATTTGGCGTGGTAGCAGGCATATATAGTAAGTGCTCAACAAATATAAGCTATTATAATATAATAAAATATTGTGAGTTGATATTTGAGCAGCTTGGAGAGAAGAGCTTCAGTGTTTCTTACCACCACCTTCTACTCTCATCTAGCCCATTGATCTCTTTCATGTTCCTGACATCTGAAAGCCACATTTAGGATTTCAGTCATGCCCTTCAGCCATATTTGAACACTTTTGCACAATTCTATAATTCCTGCATGTGGTATGTACCTAGACACAAAACTTGAATATCATGTCTCAGTTAATTTGTTCATGTCTGCTCAAAATGTTAACATTCTGAATAATGGTGAAGTCTTACGATGCTAAGAACAAACTTGATATGTAATCTTTTATGATAGAAATCTAAGGTTTCCTATGTGCATGTGTATAAACACATTTAAAATGGAATTTTATAGTTAAACTAGAGGCCCAGTGCACGAAATTCGTGCACAGGGTGTGTGTGTGTGTGTGTGTGTGTGTGTGTGTGTGTGTGTGTTTGGGGGGACTGTCCCTCCGCCCAAGCTGCACCCTCTCTAATCTGGGACATCCCTCTCACAATCCAGGACTGCTGTTTGCCTGCCTGCCTGCCTGATTGCCCCTATCCTGCCTCCCAACTGTTTGCCTGCCTGCCTGCCTGATTGCCCCTATCCGCTTCTGCCTGCCAGCGTGATCACCCCCTAACCACTCCCCTGCCAGCCTGATTGATGCCTAACTGCACCCCTGCCGGCCCGATTGCCCCTAATTGCCCTCCCCCTGCTGGCTTGGTCACCCCCAACTGCCCTTCCCTGCCAGCCTGGTTGCCCCTAACTGTCCTACTGTCCTCCCCTGCAGGCCTGGTCACCCCCAATTGGCCTCCCTTGCTGGCCCAGTCACCACTAACTGCCCTCCCTTGCCAGCCTGGTCACCCCTAACTGCCCTCCCCTGCCAGCCTGGTCACCCCTAACTGTCCTCCCCTGCAGGCCTGGTTGCCCCCAACTGCCCTCCCCTGCTGGCTCGGTCATCCCTAACTTCCCTCCCTTGCCAGCCTGGTCACCCTCAACTCCCCTCCCCTGCTGCCCCAACTGCCCCTAACTGCCCTCCCCTGCTGGCCTGGTCACCCCTAACTGCCCTTCCCTGCCGGCCTGGTCACCCCCAACTGCCCTCCCCTGCGGGCCTGGTCCCCCCCAACTGCCCTCACCTGCTGGCCTGGTTGCCCACAACAGCCCTCCCCTGCTAGCCATCTTGTGGTGGCCATCTTGTGCCCACATGGGGGCGGCCATCTTTGACTACATGGCGGCGGCAATCTTGTGTGTTGGAGTGATGGTCAATTTGCATATTACTTCTTTATTATATAGGACTAGAGGCCTGGTGCACAAAATTTGTGCATGGGGAAGGGGCATCCCTCAATCTGGCCTGCACCCTCTCATGATCCAGGACTGCTGACTCTTTACCTGCCTGCCTGCCTGATCGCCCCTAACCACTCTGCCTGCCTGCCTGATCGCCCCTAACCGCCTCTGCCTCAGCCCCGCCGCAGCGGCTTTGTCTGGAAGGATGTCTGGAAGGTCGTTCGGCTGTCCAGCATATTATACTTTTATTATTATAGATGTTATTTATTAAAAATAAATTCAGTAGCTACTTAGTTTATAGGTTTCTACTGTCTTGTCTCATTCTAGAACAGGTCTAGCAGTTATGATTTCATGAAACTAATGTGAGGAGAAAGACTGAGTTGGCATGTAAATAATAGCATATAAATACACAAGGGATGGTTTGATTAGAAGCAATACTGCACATTGGTAGAAGTGATGGTTTGGAATTAGACCTGAATTTGAATCTTAGCTCTACCATTATAAGCATTTAGTTAACTTTTCTTGTCTGTTTCTTCAACTGGAAATTGGGGTCAAACCTATTCACATAGTTGTTGTAAGGCCTACATGAGATGATACTTAGCAAATAGTAGGACTCAAAAAAATAGGCACTATTTCTTTTATTCTTTCCAGAGGAAGGAGATGATTGACAAATATTGGGGGTTCTCTTGGAACCATTATCATTTGTTCAGCTTCTATGATCTTTTTTTGGAATTAATTCTTAATCCCCTTTATTGCTTTGTGGTAACAAAGCAGAACTGATTACCAATTTATTTCAAAATGAATTATATTTGATGGGTTACACTAGCAGTTATAAAGCAAACAATGTACTGGGGTGGTAAAGTTCAGTCACAAACCTGGGAAAAGTCAATAATGAAGACAGGGCCCCAATTTGTATGTCATACTGGAGAGGAAAACATGCAAGATTTAAAGGAAGGATCATGATGTAGAAATACTTAAGTTCTTTCCTGGTATCTGACTTTCTGCAGTTTGGTTCATCCCTTTGATCTTATTTTCTCTACTATTAAAATTTAGGATTATAAAATTTAAATGTTTATAAAAGCGCATTTAAAACAAAACAGGGTGACATTGAAATGCAAATTGGAGCTATAAAAACCTGCTGAATGCATTCAATTTATATACACCTGTGCTTGTCTTTCTATTATTATGAAATGCATATTTATACTGTATTTGGGTGACCACAAATCAACAAAAAGGTAACTCATGAGCAAATACTCTTGCCTTAGATGTAGAGGCAATAAAGTAATCAGACCAAACTTTTTACTTTCATTTGAGTTTTTCAATTTAAAATCAATGTGCTCATTTACACAATAGGATTCAGGAATTAAAGGCTTGGCTCTTTAAAAACCACAGCCGGGCACACAATCTAAGCAGTAAGACTCATCTGGGAAAGAAAGCTTAGATGCCCTTGGAGAGTCGAAGGTGGCGTTTCTGAGTCAGGTCAGAGTTAATAGGCTACCTTTGCTTCAAAGACTGTTTGCATTCCTTTCAGCATATTAGTCAAGATGTTTTGCTGATGGAGACTAGGAAATCTATAGGAGGGCGGGTTAGTTTGCAGACTGTCCACATGTCATGGAGTGGTTAATACACACACAGTAGCTTTTCTTAAGAACCCAAGTGGGGACCTTGATGGGCAACTCAGGTGGTTAGAGCATCGACGTATATGCCAAGGTTGCGAGTCGATCCCCAGTCATGGCACATACAAGAAACAACCAATGAAGGCATAAATAAGCGGAAAAACAAATCAACGTTTCTCTCTCTCTCCTTTCCCCTTTCTCTCTAGAATAAAAAAAATAAACATTAAAAAAAAAGCAACCCGGTCTGAAAAACTTAGGACAATGGACAAATCCTGGGCGAGTAATGGACACAGGGACAAGTCCTCTTACCGCCGTGCAGGGCACCTCCCCTCCTGTCCCTTCAATAACCAGTCACCTAGGGGGTCTAAGACACGCACGGAACTCACCTAAGCCTGAAGCCAACAAAGCCTCCTTCTCCCCTGACGCTCAAAGGAAGCGCTAAGGTGAACACATCGGGCACTGCCGGGGACTTCCCGGCTCTCTCAGGCTGCGTTTTGATATGGGGGAGACATATTTTTGTTCCCCCTTCAGAATGAACCTGGCGAAGGTAATGAGCCCGGCTAGGATCTCAGAAAACGGGAGCAAAGGGAACGCGCGGGGAAGTTGGCGGCGGCACGCCGAGGTCCCGCGGAAGCCGGAGACGAGGAGGGTCCGGGATGGGGGAGGGGGGAGGAGGAGGGAAAGGGCTGGTTCTGCTCCTGCGGGGGCTCCTCCGTCCCGGATCGTGGGTGGCGGGACCTGGAGAGCCGCCCCGACTGTCCTCACCTGCAGGCTGGGCGGGGGCTGCACGGTAAGGACGCGGACTTGGAAGGAGTGCGCGCAAGGGAGGAGGCAGGTTGGGAGTTAGAATCCGGGGAGAGAGAGAGAGAGAGGCGCGAGGGAAGGAGGCGAGGAGGAAGGAGCGGTCGGGGTGCGGTCGGGGGGTGGGGGGTGCGGAGGGGGAGGGAAAAGTCGCTTGAGCAAAAGTGGGGCCGGACCCGGCAGCGCCTGGCTTTTAACCTGGGCTGTAGAGGCGGGGAAAGGAGCGCGAGAAAAGAGGAGGCTGGTGGGGTGAGGGGTGGGGGGAGTGGGAAGCAAATGACATCACAGCAGGTCCGAGAAAAAGGGGCGAGAGGCAGGCAACCCGAGGAGTGGGGCGTTTTGCATTAGGAGCTCGAGCCCAGCCGCCCCGGCAAGGACCTCGGCGTCCCCAGAGACCATGCAGAGGTCGCCTCTGGAAAAGGCCAGCGTCATCTCCAAACTTTTTTTCAGGTGAGAGGGTGTCCAGCCGAGCTTTGGAAAGACACGTGCCCGCGAAGAGGAGGGCCCGTGTCTGGGCTGGTTTTGGGGAAAGAGGAATCGTTTGTGTGTGTGTGTGTGTTTAAAGATGCGCCATCCTTTGTGGAATAAAATCGAATACATTAAGAAGCGATAAAGAATAAACTGAAGCCAAGTGTTTGGATGGAGAGCCTTAGTTTAACATTGACGTTTTAACTAACAGCTGAAAGTCGTGCTCTCAAGACCCAAATGTGCTATTGTGCAATTGTTTTCTTAGGTTTCTCTAATACGTTTATGAATTATAAACTTGTTCGTGAAAATACTTAAGTGTAGTCCCTTGTTTTCTCCCCTTCGTGCCTTAGAAACTTAGATGCTTTATTGGCGCATATACTGCTCGAGCTATTCCTGCGTGCAGGAGGTACTCAGAAAACATTTGTTGACTGAATTTTGAACTTTTTTAGGGGAGGTGGGTGATGTGGGTACTATGTACTTAAAGTTTTTATTTTTACAATACCAATTAAGTCTAACAGTATTTCTCACAATTCTATTATTCTTTCTTTAAAGCATGAAAGCAAGTCCCCCCCCCCCCTTTTTTTAAAAAGCTAATTCCACAAGTTATACATTTAAAAAGGGTCAGAAGTATCATGGAAATATGAAGCCATGGGAATAGATACTGCAGTTATATCCAACTGACTTTTAATAAATTGTACTTGTACTACTTTGTATGTGATGATCCATAAAATTTGCATACTTCATCTAATGAGATTTTTAAAAATATTGTCTAAATTCCAAGTCTTAGGCTAAGTGTAATTTAGATGTAGCATTTCATATTTGAAGTGTCTTTGGATACTGTATCTTCTTTTCCTGTTATACTTGTATGAATGAATGAATAGGTACAGCTCTCTCATGGGACATTACTTAACTCATAATTATCCAATGAATCAGCATACTTAGGTATCAGAAAAGCCAAATGTAAATATACCCATATGTACATGTGGGGGGAAGGGACTCAGCTTTCACATCTATGTTCTATTCTCTGCCTGTGCAATAAGCCTGGAACTCAGTGCTAAGGAGAGATCTTTGGCCATTGACACTCCTCCCTGTGGATGGAAGAGAAGGACTTGACTCATTGAAATTACCTTTTGTGTGGTGATGTGTTTTCCGCACCTTTTGTTACACCATCTATAAAAAACTGGATTATCTGTTGATCTATGTTACTACTACTTATAAAATCAGAATGCTCATTGGCATACATTGTAGACTTCTTTGTAGAGCACTTTGAGGAACCTAAATGCCAATCAGTCTAAAAATAAAGTTTTCAGAAGAACAAATACCTCATGGCTACTTCTAAGTACTTAAAGGATTTTAAATTAGATCATTGTTGATTTAAATGAGATTATTGTTGATTTACCAAAGTTTTAACCTCCAACACATCAGCTTATAAATGTTAATATAGTTTAAAAGTGCTCTCAGGTTGGTTTGTAAAAAAAAAAAAAAGTATTATAATGACTACTAAGTTTGTTAAGAGCATACTCATTCCTGTTTCAAAACTATTTCATAATAAGTTGTTATAAGAATAGGTGTATTTTAAAAAGTTAAGTTCCTGCTATTTATAGGAACTGTCACCTAAGTGCCTGTGATTATAAATTTCTGGGTTATACTTATGAAAGGGTCAAAAACTTCTGCATTGATTAGACAGTGTGTTTAGTGGTCAAGAGTGTTAGGCTTTGATTCAGATTGTTTTGATTCAAATCTTGGATCTGCTACTTAGTAGCTGTGTGACCTGAGGCAAATCACTTAACATCTCTGTGTTTGTGTGACTTGACCTTTAAGACTTGGAGAGTAGTAGGTCCTACATAATAGGGGTTAATCTATTGAAAAAGGGCCTGTAGCCCTAACTGGTGTGGCTCAGTGGATAGAGCGTTGACCTGCAGACTGAAGGGTCCCAGGTTCTATTCCAGTCAAGGGCATGTACCTTGGTAGCGGGAACATCCCCAGTAGGCGGTGTGCAGGAGGCAGCTGATCGATGTTTCTCTCTCATCGATGTTTCCAACTCTCTATCCCTCTCCCTTCTTCTCTGTAAAAAATCAATAAAATATATTTTTAAAAAAGTGCATGTAAAATGGTTAGCCCACAAATGTTAGCATTATGTCATCATCAATTATCATATTTTTATATTCTTTATAATATTGTTTACCTTATTTATATAATATATTCAATTCATCTTTGTTGAATATAATTTTGTGACTATCAGCCTGTACATGCAATGAATGGGCCTGGATGAGAGTTTAAATTAGGCGAAATCTCCTCTGACATGGCCTATCAGATAAATAAGGAAAAAGTCATGTGTTTATATATGTTGTTAAACGACTTAGAATTTAACTTTCTGAATATGGTCCCTTCAGTTTCAGTGTCATGAAAGTGTAAAGCTGTTATGGTCTGGGTTATAAGTTATATTAAATATCTTTCATTGTTTAGGGTTTGTTGTTGGAAAAGCTAATAAAGTTTTGGGGAAAATTAAGTACTTCATTTTGCATGGGTTTCATATCAAGTACATGTTTGAGGGATGTCGCAAGTATCATAATGCTAATATATATACATATATGTGTGCAGATATATGTTTATAAACAATCTAAAAGAAAGTTTCATGCAAAAATTCAAATAGTTTGTGAATATCATGGATAAGTATATAATGAAATACTCTTAAAGATGAGAAATTTGGAGAGGACCACACTAATTTGGTTATATAAATTATGGCATTTTGTAAAAAAAAAATTCATCACAATGATTTTATATTTACATTTTATTTACATGTTTGCAAGGCATGCAGAAATCTAAAATTATGGCAGCCATAGATATTTTGAAGTTGGTTGGGGGTATTCATAGACATCTTGCCAAGGGAGACCAGTTGACCAATCAAATAAAGGTCTAGTCCTATTCCAGTCAATGTAAAGGTTTGTCTTTCAGACAAGGTTTAGACTCCCAAATCAAAAGAAATAGTTGCATAAAACAAAAGGCCAATATGAGTTCAATTTATTACAATATGAGATGCTCAATTCATCTCATATCAAGTGAGATGTACAGCTGTCAAGGCTGCCTGAATATCATGAGTCCATTTAGTCAGTCAATGAGAAAATGCCATGAGAACAGCCCTGGGTTTTCATGTACTTGCTTGGCTTTGTCTCCTGTAGGAATAGGAGACCACTTTTGGGTCAGGGGTCCCTCTGTCTTGGACAGTGTTGCCTGAACACTGACAAATGTTGCTTGAGCCCCTTAATATTTCTCTGTATCCATCTGCCTTTTGCTGTTCTAGATTTGTTATGGTACTGTTCAGATTTTTCAATTTCGGATTATGTGTCAATTTTGATTTTAACTCAGAGTTCTAAAAGTACTTCCTTTGCATTATAAGACTAATATTGTAATTACATATTTTAAAATATAAAATATATGTATATATATAATTAAATTTCTTTTAGTTAGTTTTGCTAGTTTAAAAAATTCCTTCTTGGTTTTGAAGTGTATTCCAATAGCTTTTATCTGCTAGTTCAATTTATTACTTGACTCTCTAGGAGTATTTCTATATACTTAAAACAAATAGCATATGGTATATAGCTTTAAAATTCATACGTTGCTAAAGAGAGACGTGGAATCTATTTTTCTTAACTGCTTCATCAATAATTTATGTGACAATCAAAGTATTCCTCAGAGCCAACACTAGGGAAATCATGGTTTTCCATTTATGTTTTAAGGGAGGAAATAAGACTAGTGTGGTAATGTTCAATGCATAAATGTTGAAACTTGTTTAAAAAGTTCTTAAATGGCACCACTCTAAAATCTATTATTATTGTTAGTGTCATTTCACCCGAACCTGTAATTTCCGTGTGATAGAGCTACACTGTAAGTATGGGATTGCAAAACCACCACGGAAGGGTGTTAACCATTTAGCATGCAGCTATCTGTTGTTTGACAAAATTTAAAAACACCTCTGACTCAACAGCAATTTTGGTAATTTTGATTCCACTGATTCCTGACTCATCTGTGTAGATCACTTCCCTGGCACAAATCCCTACAATGCCAGGAGATCAAAAGGGGAAAACAGATTATGAGCGAGATCTGGTTGTCTGGGGACCGTGCCTGAAGGTTACATTTATAAGTATGTTAAGTGCATTATCACAGAGCAAAACATTCCTCTTTCAGATGCTTCTCCTCCGCTCCTAAGAATTTACCTTGTAGTTGTAAGCATGAAATTAGCATTACAAAGTGGCTTTATTATAGAGCTTCCTGTCAGCAAATAGTTTAGGCTTCTTTTAGCAAAAAAAAAAATCTGTAAAAATTCAATTAGCTTGCTTGATGCAGAGTGAATACATTCTTATAGAGCTCTGAAAGATCTGTATCCAGGTCGCAAGACTTGGCAAGTTAGCTATTCTCTGTGTGGCTCCACAGGCTTACTACTGTTTTTTAGCATCAATGACTGTTTCAAATTGTAAAGCCCTGGATGTCAGGGCCTTCTATGACTTGTTTAGTAAAGCATTCAGACCATTTCAAGACTCCTGCATAGAAAGTTTGATGCACATTTCTTTGTAATGATGACAACCCCAGAGGCTTATGGGTATTGTAGATTGATGACTTTCTACAGTCTTGCAGCATCCTTCTGATAAAAAGGTGTCAAAGCGAGCCCTAGCTGGTTTGGCTCAGTGGATAGAGAGTTGGCCTGGGGACTGAAGGGTCCTGGGTTCGATTCTGATCAAGGGCACATTCCTGGGATTGTGAGCTCAATCCCCTGTAGGGGGTGTGCAAGAGGCAGCCAAACAATGATTCTCATCATTGATGTTTCTATCTCTCTCTCCCTCTTTGAAATCAATAAAAATATATTAAAAAAAAAAAAGCGAGAGGATCCTGGATAGGTTTTATTCCATCAATTTTTATTGGGTTCCTTTATGGCTAGGCCTTAGCGTTAGTGGGAAAGCCTGCCTGCTAATTCCTTGCTCATGGGCTAAAATCATGGTTTGAAGATTTCTGCTAAGTCCTTATTGTTAGGATTCTCAACCCTGAAACTTGGCTTTACTCTGCTATAACGAGGGATTTCTCCCATAGTTTGTTTCCAGGAGCTGAGTCAGAGCAGTACTTCCTTTTAGGTCATGATTCAGGGCATGCCCTAATTGGAGGAAGCCCTAATTCATTTATTCACCACCTTTTGTATTCCATGTGAGGCATTAAGAATGAGGTGCTCCAGAAAAAACTGGTGCTGCCTGCATGAAAAACAGTCTCTGAAACCCAGAGTCTCAAGGCTCTTGGCAACACTCCAATGGGCATCTCATGCAGCCTGAGGCTGGTGAAGTAAGGCTTGCTGGTGGAGTGACTCCGTGTTGACATGGAAAGAAGACTATCCAGACATAGAGTGGGAATGGTTAGGAAACATTTAAATACAGAAGCAGCAACCTGTGTATAGGACTGGCAGTAAGAGTGATCCTGGCACCTTTAAAGATTTCAGAGAAGTTCCCTGTGACCTGAGCATAAGATGCGTGAGTGAGATTTGGGGGAAATTTGGTCTGAAACTCTAGCAATGGCCAGATCATAAGGGGCTTCGTGAGCTCTGGCTTTATCATATTGGAAGTTAAAAGGCATGGATTTCAAGCAGGGGAGTGACATGGCAAGTGCTGAGCTGTGGCAGATCTGCAAAAGAAATGAACTGAAAGAGCGTCGGTGGGAGTGAAGAGAGAGAGGAGGTAAAATTAACAGGTTTGGTTATTAGGTAAGGAAGACAAAGGAGAGAGAAGAATCAAGGTCGCCCTAACCAGTTTGGCTCAGTGGATAGAACGTCAGCCTGTGGACTGAAGGGTCCCAGGTTCGATTCTGGTCAAGGGCATGTACCTTGGTTGCAGACACATCCCCAGTAGGGGGTGTGCAGGAGGCAGCTGATCGATGTTTCTCTCTCATCGATGTTTCCAACTCTCTATCATTCTCCCTTCCTCTCTGTAAAATATCAATAAAATAAATTTTTAAAAAAAGAATCAAGGTCAGTGTGCAGATTTGCTGGCTTGGGTATGTCTGGTAGTGAAGCTTGGTGAGTGAGGAGATTCAATTGGAGAAGATTTTGGGAAGGGGTGGGGCCTATGCAGACCCTCTGCTTCTCTTTAAAATAAAAAAAAAATGATGTCTGTGGCTCAAAGGCGGATAACATGGCCATTTGAAAATATATTAAAGTGATCTAGAGCTTGGTCTTAGGTGAGGGATATCAGGATGTCTGAGGCGACAGTCAGAATACTTCCCTCACACTATTCAGTCAAGTCCAGAGTGGCCTCTAGGGAAGAAGTTTGCATACCACAGCTAAGGCAAGCAAGACATCCCACTTGCTTGCCTTAGCTGTGGTACAGAACCCCCTGGGAGTGTGTTCTGGAACAAGCAACTGTATTTTACGGACAGAACTGGTTAAACTCTACTTAGAAATTCTACTCAGGACCCTCCAAACTGACCAACTGATATGTGAAGGGCCCCCACCCCACTATAACTTCACCACTTTAAACTGATTTCTGTGATCATAGCCATTCAGGTAGTAGGTTTGAAAACCTGCTGGAGCTTCAGGTTTTGTCTTTCTGCAGTGAGATTTTTGTGTGTGTGTTGGAAAAGGATTCTTAGTACGCTTGAAAAGATTATGTATCCTTGTTTCGTGTTAAAACTTTGAGTCTGTTACAACATGCAGAGCTTTCTTTCTTAGCACTGCCTACAGAGGTGCACCCACCTTTTACCCAACTTCACACCTACCCCCAAGTGCCTAGTGAAGTTCTCAACTTCAAAAAGGGATCCAAGAATTTCATCTGGTACCAGGAAGGCCAGTATTTGAAAATTAAGCTTGCTAGGCAGAATCTTAGAGGTGCCAACAGCTGGGTTTAGAGGTGATTCAAGAGCCAGACCTTGGAGCCCAGAGCCAGTTATGTGAGCAACAAGAAAAGGCAGCCTCTGCTGGTGGGGATCAGCTACCCCAGTTCTAGAGGCACCACTGGAGAAACTATCTAAGAAGCTCTTTTTTGCACATTTTATTCATTTTAAACACCTCTATGAACTCTGGAAAATGAAGCAACACAGCAAAACTTTACTCTTTCAACCAAAATCCTTTGCTATACTTTAGATCAGGGGTTGGCAAACTTTCTATAAAGGGCTGGAAAGTAAATATTTCCAACGTTACAGACAACGTGGTCTCTGACATTGTGGGAAAGCAGCCGTAGACAATATGCAAACAAATGAGCATGGCTTTGTTCCAATAAAACTTTATTTACGGGTAGTGAAATAGAAATTTCATATAATTTTCACATGTCAGAAAATATTCCTTTTGTATTGTATTGCAAAAAGCTTCAAAATTTGCAAAATTACTTTAACATAAAAATTTAGAAAAACTTTTCAAGGCTCATATATAATTAATGTTATTGTACTCAGCTGAGTAATTTATAAAGGAAATGAAACACAGCTACATTCAATATAAATTTTTCAGAAGAGGAAAATATTGTAGTAGCTTAACAGCTATTAGATAATTTTTCCAATAGTTTTTGACTTATAGGAAATCTATTGACCACTTATTCTTTTTTTTTTTTTTTTTTTTTTTTTTTTTTTTTTTTTTTGGCTTAAAACAACAGACATTTATTCTCTCACACCTCTGGAGACCAAAAGTCTGAAATGAAGGCAGGCCTGTGTGCCTTCTGAAGGTCTAGGGAAGGACACTTCCTGTCTCTTCCAGGTCCTGGTGACTCCAGCATCCCTGGGCTTGTGGCCACATCACTCCCATCTCTGCCTTTGTCTTCTCTTCTATTACCATTTATTCTTTACTTATTTTTTGCATATGAATATTTTGATGCATCTATCCTTCAAGGCACAGGCTCTATCTTATCCATCTTTTGGTATCTAGTGCCTGGTGCATAGTAGCCCCTTAAAATATACTTGTTCAATGAGATAAAAGTTGACTAACTCAGCTTATGGCTATGCTTCTAAAATTTAATATTTGAGGGAAATGAAAAAATTTACTTATAAATATTGAATTTAAAAAGCTTTTCATTTGGAATCTGAAGATAAAATGCCTAATTTTGAATTAAAATGTTAGTTTATCATGTGTTCTAAAGTATAACATGAAATAGGAAAAGCTGTTCTTTTTGTTTTCTTATATAGTTCACGAAACTTTCTAGGAAAATTCCAGCTTAAGATAGTTCAAAAGATCAATGACAGCTAAATTTACCATAGTAGGCTTTTGCCCTGAAATACTTTTCTTTTCAAATCTCATGTGAATATTCAGGTTGCCTGATAAGTTTAATTTTAAGCCAGATTATTAAAATGATTATTTCCAAAATTTTTTCCTAAATGTATGTCGTAATTTAGTATTAAAAAAATTTTTTTTTAAGTTTATTTTAGTCTTGGGCCCCTGAATCCATTTTAAAAAATAAAGTAATAAGTAGGCTGACCAAATTCTTATTACCAAAAGAACTTCTACTTTCAACTCAAAGATAGGTTTGGCTTCCAAAAACTCACAGTAACCTCTTTTCTATTCACTTTTACCTGGAACGCCCTCACACTATTACTCTCTTTTATCCATAAACATCAATGTATAGCTTGTATATATGCCTTATGAATGAAAGTGCACAAAGCAAATAAATCCCCGTTGGATTAATTTGTTATTGAGCATACTTGGACCAAATCATTAATACAGTTAGACACTAAGTATTTACATAATTCAGTTAATTCAGAGAATACAATATCTAACTACAATGCGATCCAACATTTTATTCATTGTATTAAGAATTTATAAAACTGGTGAAATTAACAGTAGAGCTAGGTTTTCATGCAATAAAAATTTAATAGCTAGAAAGACAACTACTATAAAATGAGCTCATTAATGTAAAGTAATAACATTGAAACACACATGTTATGTTTATTTATTTACTTATGCATGCATTAATTTAGCATAAATATTGAGTTCCTGATATATTCTAGTAGTTTGAAGACTTAGCACATATATCAAAACTTTTATAGCCCTGGCCGTGTGGCTAAGTTGGTTGGAGCGTCATCCTGTACACCAAAAGGTTGCTGGTTCGACTCGGGGCACCTGAGCTGCAACCCATCTATTTTTCTTTCTCTCCCTTCCTCTCTCTAAGCATGTCCTTGGGCGAGGATTACAAAAAAGATTATTATACATTCTAATTATTTTTCTTTATTGGAAATTTCATGTTAATATTTTTAATGATGCAGTTTTTCTCGTTAGAGTGCAAATGTGCTCTAAAATCTATAGGTTTTTTTTTTTCTCTTTTACTCTACTTTAATAAAGGAGTCCACAATTTTTATTGATTTTGTGGGAGTAGAAAAATAATTTTCCTTCCACCGTTAGAAATTCTTCTGGTTGGACTAATCCAATTAATATTACAGATTAACAGGAGAAAATAACCAAGTTCAATGTGTCTGTACATATGGGAGTTCTGTAGGAATGTCAGGCCCTAGGACACATAGGGCCATTGAAGCTTACTGTCATCATTAACAAAGGAAAAGGACGCAGTTGTGGTCTGGGACTTAAAAACTCAGGAAGGCAATTCGCATGGAGATGGAAAAGGAAACATTTTGGTAAACAAATGTTTTTCTGGGTCATCTTTAAAAGTGGGACACAGGGGCCCTAACTGGTTTGGCTCAGTGGATAGAGCTTCAGCCTGCGGACTGAAAGGCCCCAGGTTCGATTCTGGTCAAAGGCATGTACCTGGGTTGCGGGCACATCCCCAGTAGGAGGTGTGCAGGAGGCAGCTGATCGATGTTTCTCTCTCATCGATGTTTCCAACTCTCTATCCCTCTCCCTTCCTCTCTGTAAAAAATCAATAAAATATATATATATAGTGGGACACAGGGAACTTGGATCCAATGGGCCTTGCTAGGTTTCTCCTGATCATACACACGTTTATATTAAACCATAGTTATCTGATAGCTTCCTTCCTGGATCAGGTCCTCTAATTCTTTTAGGCAGTAAAGGGAAGGTCAGAGGGTTCTCCTGAGTCTTGTTTCTTAAAATTAACCAGCTTAAAGTAATCAATATCCCAAAGAGGCATATTTTTGGGGTGACACACTTTGCTTCCCCTCAATTTATAAAACCGAGTGAATAAGACACCTCACATAATAAAATAAACTTTTCTAAACTCAACAATATAATTCCTTGATAGCAAAAATTATTTAATGTGCTTTTTAAAAAAAGAATTGAAAAATATGTCTTATGAAATGTAAATATAATAAGATCATTACATTTAGAACTGAAAACTAGATTCAATTCTTAAACACAGTCCTTGGATCTTGGCAGCCTTTTTGAACTCATACAAGTTTTTTTGTTTTTTTTAAAATATATTTTATTGATTGTTTACAGAGAGGAAGGGAGAGGGATAGAGAGCTAGAAACATCGATGAGAGAGAAACATCAATCAGCTGCCTCCTGCACACTCCCTACTGGGTATGTGCCCGCAACCAAGGTACATGCCCTTGACCGGGATCGAACCTGGGACCCCTGAATCCGCAGGTCAACGCTCTATCCACTGAGCCAAACCAGTTAAGGCAAACTCATACAAGTTTTTGCTGATTCAGTGGTTTCTGCTGCTGCCAGAACAATTCTTGTGTTTCACTCCAGCCACCATTAATGCAGAGTAGAGTCAGATTTTGGGATGAGTAGACACAAATAAGGTATTATTTTTAAAAATGAGGCACCAAATCTGCTGTTAATTGAAAATTTGATCAAAGTTTATTCTGTTGAAAGGGAAATCAGCTAGAAATAGGATAAACTTTTTAGATAAATGTTTATGCTTTTAAAATTAGGAGCTCTTACTTCATAGTTAGCAATATTCTAAGCTTTAGAGATGTGCATCTCAAATTGTAGTCTGCCAATCACCTGCTCTAAAAATATATTCGAATATATGTATCTTAATTATTAAATTAATATCTTAATTTAGTAATAATTATATATCACATTAAATATGCAGATTCCTAGACCCACTGTATGCCTACTAAATCAGAATCTCTGGAAGAGAGCAACCACATCTTATTATTTTTTTTATTTTTGTTTTTTGGATTTCAGATTATGTCTTTTGCCTTATTAAAATCTGAGAACCCTTCAGTCAGTCTTAAGAAAATGGGTTTAAATTGTCCAAATACTACTCTCAACCTTAATTAAAGATTGGAAAACTACAGATTTGAAAACAAAAACAGATTCTACCAAATAATCATAAAATGTAGTATATGGAGGTGATTTCATCTTCTTCCAGCTCTATTAAACTTCTTTCTCCTACCATCCTTCTTTAAACCTTTGGGTCTATGGAAGAGAATTTTGAAATTTCATTACTTTTCAGTAAATTAACAATAGAAACATAGATATAGTTCAGTTGCCACAAAATTCAAAATTTCTTCTTAAATATTCCTGAAATCAGCAGTCTTGCCTCTCACTATCTTCTAACATTTACTAAGCACTTTCCATGTGCCAGGGGTTCTACATATTATCTCAGTGAATTTTTCAAACAATTATAGATATATTCTACATATAAGGCACAGGAGATTTAGAAAGATTAAAGTGTTTAGCTAATTACCCTGAAGTCAGGATGTGAACTTGGATTGATCTAAATCTAAAACTCTATTCTTAACCAGTTCATCACAATATCCAAAAAGCTAGAATGGAATTGGTGAATTACATAATTTTACTTCATTTTGTATATAGATTTTAATATTTTTCTCTCCAAAACTTATTATGTTTTGATACAAGCATTATAAATAATATCATTAATGTAAGCATCTTACTCAGTTCTTAAAAGTGCCAGAAACATTCCCCCCCATTATTGATTTGCTGAAGTCCCTGTGACAAGCTAATTCTTGGCTCTGGGTGAGGTAGGGGGAAGCATTGTTTTAAGTTAATGAGGTCTTTACAATTCTCAATGTCTAGCTGATGAGTAAAAGATGTGGTCAGCCAAAAGTATACCAGTAGCCAGACATTATCAGTTGCACAAAATTTGACCCACACTGTATATTTTATCCTGATTTGTTCCATCAGGGCGTAGCCATCACCCTCATTGTTTCATCCAACCTACTGAGCCAGGCTTTCTGTTGAGTTTTTGCATCTACTCTTCTTACCTTACTAACTTCATGCCCTTAGCTGCATTCCAGGTTCAGTTAGTTTAGAGTTCCTCTCACTACCAGCCACACCCTTCTTGATGTCCATCTGTGATCACCAATCCCTAGTTCATCATTCAGGTCATCTGTTTCTCTATTTTTAGTCTTATTCTCTTTCTTGGGGCTGAAGGAAAAGTTAGAATCACCTGGCAGATGGTTCTTCAAGTTCATGTTTGACACTGTGTATATAATACTTGGATTTTCCTAGTGCAGTGTTTCTCACATTTAAAAAAAACACAGTTATCAGTGAATCCTAATTTCCAAATTTCCAAATGAAATCTTCCATAGAATTGCGATATATATCTTATATATATAAATAAAAGTAACAATAACACAGGATCCCTTCCATAACTACAAAGCTATGGTAAGCCTCCTGACCCCAAATAAGGGCTAAAGTGAATATACAACATATATGTGTGCTGTGTTCTTGTTCCTACATGCTTGCGTTTTTCACAATGTTATAGTTCTGAAATTGAGATGCCTTTTATAATTGATGTTAAAAGAAATTTGTCAGGGAGCAAGTTCTAGTTGCTAAATGGGATGTTGTCCTATTCATGAATTGCTTAATTAAAGCCAATTGGAGCTTCAAAGAAAGGAACTTGTCAGCTACTAGGCTCAGGGATAAATTGTAGTATGGGATTTATCAATGCATAGAAGGCATATATTTCTGTTACCTCAACTGAATTATTTGCATTGGTTGCACTCCACAATTTCATTCTTTCTTTCTTCTTCTTTTTTTTCAAATATATTTTTATTGATTTCAGAGAGGGAGAGAGAGATTGAAACATCAATGATGAGAGAGAATCATTATCAGCTGCCTCCTGCATGCCCCCTACTAGGGATCAAGCCCACAATCTGGGCATGTGCTCTTGACCGGAATCGAACCCGGGACCCTTCAGTCCGCAGGCTGACGCTCTATCCATTGAGCCAAACCAGCTAGGGCTTTACAATTTCTTGAGAAAGATTACTCTGTGATCTAGTTTTGAAAGAAGTAGCTTATATTTACTCTGAAGTTTGTCTGGGATACCAAGCACTGTAATTCAAGTAGAAGTTGTCCAAGCTCAGCACTTCACTGTGCTTTGAAATTATACTGTCTATCCTACAGTTGAAGGTGTTAAGAATGTAGCTTGTCACTATAACCCTACTTGTAGCTATGAATAGTCAAGAGTGATTCAAAAGAATATTTTTTACCTCAATGTGAAGAAGGCTTAGAAGAAAACTTTAATTATGATACTGAAGAAGAAACTGACAGGTAATTGTACGAATAGGAATATAATACTGAAAATTTCCTTAAAAAACTATGTCTATTTAATGTAACATTTCTTTTTTGGAAAGGCTATTATTAAATTGATGATCAGTCTTATAATCAGTGTCACCTTATTGTTGAGCAATCATGATAGAGTACCATGATAATGTCACACATGGCTTGTTATTTTCTTGGGATTATACAACTCTCTGTTATATTGGGATGAAACCTTGTATGAGCAGGCATACCAGAGATATTAACTGAGCTTGCCCCACGTGTGCCTGTAGTGACACACTTACTTGTGTAGTGCGGAAATAATCAATGGCAGATTGCAATATGTTTAAATATGTGCAAAGAGATGTCAGGGGAAGTTCTCTACCTAGTGGACACTAAATGGTTTAGCCTGGCAGTCCAGGCGAACGTTTGGATGAATCCATTGTGCTAAAATTTTCATATTTGAGAGTGTGTGATTTTTGTACTCAGGTTTTATAAATTGTAAGACATAAAAATATTAACATTTCAAATAAAAAGTTGGTGAACTCCTTGAGGTATTTTTGGGAAACACTATGTGCTGGAGCCCACAGTGTGAAAACCACTGACTTAGTTTCCCCCATACTGATTGTTCTTGATCTTCCCTGGAGTTCCTCATGTCATCCATTCTATACCTTAAGAAAATAATCTCACATTCTGCTTTATCTCTGTCCTCAATGTCAACGCTTAGGTAGCAATATATAGTGGAAGAAATATGTACTTTGGGATCAGACAGACCTGGCTGGAATCCTCACTCTGTGACTTACTAATAACAATGTGATCTTAGGCAATTTACTTAACCTTTTGATAATGTTATCCTCATCTTAACACAGCTGAGCATTATTATGATATCTAACATTGAGTATTTAATATGGTTATTTTTCAGGGTTCTCCACAGCAACAAAACCAACAGGAAATGTTTATGTCCATATCTATATACCTATACCTATACCTATACCTATACCTATACCTATACCTATACCTATACCTATGTCTATATATATCATCTATACCTATGTCTATATCTCTATCTCTATAATCTATATCTATATTTATCAATCTATAGCTATAGATAATCCTATTTATCATAAGGAATTGGCTCACGTGATTAGGTAGGCTGACAGGTCCACATTTTCAGGGTAGGCTGGTAGGCTGGAGACTCAGGAGAGCTGATGTTCCAGTATGATTCTGAAGGCAGTCTACAAGAGAATTCTCTCTTGTTTGAGGAGGTCAGTTTTTTTGTTCTATGAAGGCCATCAACTGATTGGATGAGGCCCACCTGCATTATGGAGGCCAATCTGCTTTACCCAAATTCTACTAATTTAAATGTAAATCTCACTGAAAAACACCCTCTAAGTTGACATATAAAATTGACCATCATTCTCTGTAAGCACTTTCCATACACTAAATGATAGCTAATAATGCCAGATATAGGGTGGTGGTTCTTTAATAAATGGTAAACACTGTCATCAACATGATCATTATAATTATTACTTTTTTCTCTTTACCTCAGACTCCAAGAAAGTATTTTTTTTTTCTCTAAATTTAAGCCTCTTCTTCTGTGAACTGGACCTAGTGCCTTCTCTGAATTATGCCCCCGCCCAATTCCACATCTGAAATCTTTGCTTTGTTGGTGGTTTTCATCCAAAGAGCATTACCTCTGTTCATTTTGACGCTCTATGTGCATTGTCCAAATATAGACTTCCCCCACTTCTTAGGACCTTTGTATTATTAGTTTTCCAGGGCTGCTGTAGCAAAGTACAAGCAACTGGGTGACTTAAGCAGTGGAAATTTATTGTTTCACAGTTCTGAAGGCTAGCAGTCTGAGGCTGAGACCAAGGTATTAACATGTTTGGTTTCTTTGGAGTCTGTGAGGGAGAATTTGTTCCATGCCTCTTCCCAGCTTCTGGTGAGATGCTGGCACTCTGGTGGTCCTTGATTTGAAAAGGCCTCATTTTGAACTCTGCCTTCATTTTCACATGGCATTCTCCCTGTGTCTGTCTCTGTGTCCAAATTTCCTTTTTTTTAAATAAGCACACCGGTCATATTAGGTTAGGACCCACTCTAATGTACTCATTTTAACGTGGTCACTTCTCTAATGATCCTGATACCAAATAAAGTTACATTCTGAGGTTCTGAGAGTTAGGATTCATATATATCTTTTTCAGGGGGTCACGATTGCACCCATAATAGTAAGAGTCTTCAGTAGCAGAATAAGATATGGAAGCATTTGAAACTATGAAATATAATACATGTAGGGGGTTACTCTAATTTATGAAACCTTTTAAAAGCTGTGTGTACCTCATCTATAATGGTACATAAATGACATGGAGAAAATGGGCAGTATAGCAAATGACATGATAGGAGAACTGTCAAGGAGGGTCAAAATAAAGGGAGTGTTTGCTCTTGAATAGACTGAAGAATGACTCTCCATTTATGAAATGTTGGTCAGCTCCACTATGAATAAATAGAATGAAGGCCAGACATTAGGAAGAATGTTCGCTAGTGAACATTTTATTGAGAATAAAATAATCTTGACTGGAAGGAAGCTTTAGGATTATCAGCTTTAAGTAATGACTCCGAAAAGGGACATAAATGTTATTAAAGAATAGTCTCTGAACAGTATACACACCCTCACATTTAGCATAGACTTGAAAAATGTTTTGACTTTTTTTTTGGCTTTTAATGCATTTGAACAGAATTAATGGCTGAGCAGCACATTTGCAATCATATCAGTGTCCTCACATGGGCTGTAAACATACATGCTTGAGTAATTAATTAGTTAGCACGTTAATTTATTCAGTTTTTATGCTGTTCCATGCACTGCACAGGACAACGGAGGTATATTACACTTACACCATCCTCAAGAAATTAGTCTTATGAGGGGAATAAACTAGCAAAGTGTAATGTGGTAACATTAATTTAACAATTTAAGAAATAATGGAGTGACAATTATGTGCTATACTCTGTGGTAGGTGCAGGGGATAAAGCAGTTAAAAAGATCTGAAAGACATTTGCCCTGGGGGAACTTACAGTCTAGTGTGTTTGGAGACAGGAGGGGTTGACAGACAAGTAAACAGATAAGTCATAGTCACAGCTCAGGTGGATGAAGTACAGGAGAGAATGGAGCACCTGGGAGGAAAATTAAGCCAAGATTGTAGAGACTCACATACATAATTTATGTGAAACTATTTTAATGCATTTGAGGTTGCTTAGAAACAGAGTTCAGGTTTTTATCTCGAAGAAGTTATTAATTTTTCTTCACTGTGACCTGGCACCTGGTTGGTATTGGTACAAAACCAAAAATTTTGCTGCCAGATCATGATAATAGGAGAATTCTTTGAAAAGTTAAGAGCCACCACATTATCACACGTTTCATCCAGTGAGAGCTCCTGCGGAGTTCAAAAGGAAGAGAATCTGGCTCAATGTTTTCTTTGAAGTTTATTTTCCTACAGTGCATATGGAAGCAAGAGATCATGACATTCTGTGGTCACAATAATTCTTAAATGTCTATAAAAATGATTTTCACGGAATTATCATGATTTGTGTTATAATTTCTGTTTTTAATGGACCTCCTTGCAAGGCTGACCATTTTGAACTTGTAAATTGCTTATTAGGATCAGTTAAGGATTCATTCATTAATTATTGTGTGTTTTGTTGCAGTAGGGAGGTTAGGGGGGTGAGGGTAGGGAGCATACATGATTGGGTATTTTGTGGACCTTTATTTACCTAACTTGAGGCCCGGTGCATGAAATTCGTGCACAGGGGTGTGTGGCCCTCAGCCCAGCCTGCATCCTCTCCAATCTGGGACCCCTCGAAGGATGTCTGACATCCCTCTCACAATCCAGGACTGCTGTCTCCCAACTGCTTGCCTGCCTGCCTGCCTGATTGCCCCTAACTGCTTCTGCCTGCCAGTCTGATCACCCCCTGCCAGCCTGATCAATGCCTAACTGCTCCCCTGCCAGCCCGATTGCCCCTAACTGCCCTCCTCTGCTGGCCTGGCCGCCCCTAACTGTCCTCTCTTGCAGGCCTGG
Organism: Cnephaeus nilssonii; assembly: GCF_951640355.1. NCBI lineage: Eukaryota > Metazoa > Chordata > Mammalia > Chiroptera > Vespertilionidae > Cnephaeus > Cnephaeus nilssonii. Next base: position 71,208,729 of record NC_137083.1, on the reverse strand, counting down.
TTGCCCCTAACTGCCCTCCCCTGCCGGCCTGGTCACCCCCAACTGCCCTCCCCTGATGGCCTGGTCAGCTCTAACTGCCCTCCCTTGCCAGCCTGTTCACCCCTAACTGCCCTCCCCTGCCGGCCTGATCGCCCCCAACTGCCCTCCCCTGCAGGCTTGGTCACCCCCAACTGCCCTCCCCTGCAGGCCTGGTTCCCCCCCAACTGCCCTCCCCTGCAGGCCTGGGTACCTGCCCCCCCAACTGTCCCTTGCAGGCCTGGTTCCTCTCAACTTCCCTCCCCTGCTGGCCATCTTGTGGTGGCCATCTTGTGTCCACATGGGGGCAGCCATCTTGTGTGTTGGAGTGATGGTCAATTTGCATATTACCTCTTTATTATATATAGGACTAGAGGCCCGGTGAATGAAATTTGTGCACTGGGGAGGGTGTCCCTCAGCCCAACCTGCACCCTCTCCAATCTGGGACCCCTCGGGGGATGTCCGACTGCAGGTTTAGGCCTGATCCCTAAACCTGCAGTTGAACATCCCTCTCACAATCTGGGACCGCTGGCTCCTAACCGCTTGCCTGCTGGCCTGATTGCCCTCTAACTGCTCCTCTGCTGGCCTGATTGACACCTAACCGCTCCTCTGCTGGCCTGATTGACACCTAACTGCTCCTCTGCTGGCCTGATTGCCCCAACTACCCTCCCCTGCTGGCCTGATCACCTCCAAGGCTTTTATTAGTATAGATATGACCCTTCACAGAAAATTTTACTAACCCTGCTTTATAATAAGGGTTTGACGATTGAATCATTGGGACCAGACACTAAGATTTCCTTTCTTTGAATAGTGGAGGGAAGAATTATCTTGTCTTTAAGTTGCCCTGAAATTAAAATGAGATAATGACTTAGAAAAGTATAAAAGCACCATATAAAGACAACTGTCTTTTTCATGTACTGAAAAGACAATAAAGTGGTAAAATGAAAAACACTATTTTTATTCTCCTCCTTCCTTCCTTTACAGCCTTTATTTAAACTTTGAAATTTATAAAAATTTCACTCCAATTTTTATTTCTTTACATTCAATATTATTTTGTATTGGTTTCAGGTTTTATGTTAGTTTCAGAATAGTGGTTAGACAATCATATACTTTACAAAGTGTTCCCCGATAATTCCGGTACCCACCTGGCATCATACCATCATTACAACACTATTGACTATATTCCCTATTTAAGTGACAATGGGTTTACAGGTTCCTTCCAGTCTTTCTTTTGTGTTGTTCGCCTTTCCTTTTCTTTCTCACTTCTTCTCTCATTTTCCTTATATAGTATCTCAATTGGCCATCAAAGCTCAGTGAAGGCACTGGGACACGCCGGTTAGCACTGGGAACTTCTCTGAATCACATCAGTCAGTCCGGTACCCTGCAGTGCAGCACCCCTCCACTGAGGTGGCACCGCCCCTCAAACCCCACCTCAGGGCTGTGGGTTCTTGCTCCTCTACCCCGGTGTCCTTCCATGCCCCTTGATCCCTGGCTGGGCCCACCCGTGTCTTGGGGTCACTGCAGAACCTCTCTCTCTGCAGGCGTGGCAGATCCCTGCCTGCTGGTCCCCTGCCCCAGCCTGAGCCCCGTCTGGTGCACCCCGCCTCGCCAAGTTTTTACCTTTGATCTATGGCATTGGTGACAGCACACTCCTAGCAAGCCTGGTACCCAGAGGGGCACAGGGTCAGTTCTTTGCCCAGAATCTTAGAGGTTGCAGTAGCATTTGCAGATGTCGCCCAGAGCCTGCTGGTGAAGGCAGTGCCTGTGTGGGGTGTCCTCATAGAGGGATGGTGAGGCGCTGCTCGGCGCCCCTTGGAACGCCCCCCTCCTGGCCAGTCGCTTTGCCAAAGCTGTGGCACTCGCCCTGGAGCCGTCCCTCAGGCAGCCCCGCAGTTGGGACGCCTCTTCTTCCACACTCGGCCTTCATCCATCCCTCTCTCCTGCAGTGCTTGGGCTCCAGGCCCGAAAGAAAAGAACCAAGACCAAGAAGGACAAAGCCCAATGGAAGTGAGTCTTGAACCCCCACATCCCATTCTCTGGATTTCCTCCCGCACCTCTTCTCTGTGTCACATCTTGAACGGGCACCCTGTGGCCCAGCCACATGGCCACCGGGCGGCCTGGTAGAGTCAGTTTCCGAGAAGCTGTGAATCTGTGGCCAGAGGCCCTGTCTGGGTCTCAGCAACCCCATGCCTGCGATGTTCCCGGGGCTCCACGGGAGTGGCTAAGCAGGCCCAGCCTCTCCTCCCCTGGGCTGCGATGTTCCCGGGGCTCCACGGGAGTGGCTAAGCAGGCCCAGCCACTCCTCCCCTGGGCTGCGATGTTCCCGGGGCCCCACGGGAGTGGCTAAGCAGGCCCAGCCTCTCCTCCCCTGGGCTGCGATGTTCCTGGGCCCCACGGGAGTGGCTAAGCAGGCCCAGCCTCTCCTCCCCTGGGCTGCGATGTTCCCGGGCTCCATGGGAGTGGCTAAGCAGGCCCAGCCTCTCCTCCCCTGGGCTGCAATGTTCCCGGGGCCCCACTGGAGTGGCTAAGCAGGCCCAGCCTCTCCTCCCCTGGGCTTCGATGTTCCTGGGCCCCACGGGAGTGGCTAAGCAGGCCCAGCCTCTCCTCCCCTGGGCTGCGATGTTCCCGGGGCCCCATGGGAGTGGCTAAGCAGGCCGGCCGTTCCTCCCCGGGGTGGCGATGTTCCCAGGGCCCCACGGGAGTGGCTAAGCAGGTCCAGCCGCTCCTCCCCGGGGTGGCGATGTTCCCAGGGCCCCACAGGCATGGCTAGGCAGGCCGCTGCCCCTCCTGAGGCCTGTGATCGACCCGGACCCCATGGGTGGCGTCTGGCACTGCTCACCCCACCTCCCAGGGCCCTGGTACCTTGCCAGCGGTGTCTGGCGCTGCTCACCAGGCCTCCCCCGGCTCCCAATGGACCTGGACCCCCAGGGGCGGGCCATGGTGCTGCCACCCGGCCTGCGTATGCAAATTTACCTGCCAGCTTTGATGGTTAATTTGCATACTTGCTCTGATTGGCTGGTGGGCGTGGCTTGGCATAGCGAAGTGATGGTTAATTTGCATGTTTCTCTTTTATTAGTGTAGATTATATAGGATGTGGCTTATCCTACATAATAAAATGGTAATATGTAAATTACCATCACTCCGCTACGCCCACGATTGGGCCAGCAGGAGGCGCAGGGGGCGGGACTCAGGGTGGCCGGGGTAGCTGATTGGGCCAGCAGGACGCTGAGCTCGCGGCTCAGCGTCTGTGTCATGGCTGCGCCGGAGGCTTTCGGAAGGCCTGGTGCACCGGCGGACAGCCGGCCAGCTCCCCCGTGATCAAAAGCCAAAGCGGGGGAGCTGGCCGGCTGTCTGCTCCGGCACAAGGCCTTTCGAAAGCCTCCGCCGCGCCGGAGGCTTTCGGAAGGCCTGGTGCACCGGCAGACAGCCAGCCCGCTGGTGCACCAGGTGCATGATTAAATCATGCACTGGGCCTCTAGTATGAAATAAAAAGTAAAGATTAAGCGAAGGGGATTTAAAGTGAGGCTCTTGCAGTGGAGTCTTATTTCCTTGGAAAACCTTGAACCACTGGCAGTCTCCATTCCCTGCCTGTGTCATGCTCCTTTTTCCTGGGATTCACAGTGGGGATGAGTGAGGTTAAGGTACTGCTCTCCTCCCTGGTCCTTCTTAGGGGTTTACTATTAGTGTCTGTTAGTAATATCAAGGCTCCAATAAAAGGAAAAAATAGCATTAATGTTGCTCCACAACCTCAGGAACAGGATCAGAAACTTAAATCTCGAGTCATACAATGTGTCTACATACATGCGCTTCTCCTCACCAAAGGGGGAAGGAATAAAGATGTAAATTGAACTTTTAATGCTATAATTTGGGATTTGGTTTTCTAGAGAGTGAAATAATAACAATGGGAGATAAAAAGGATTAAAATGTAAACAATAACCAAATTCCATATAGAGGTAGGAGATGGGAACTACCCTGCAGCTGGGAGGTCTGAACAGAGCCTCTGACTCCCCTGAGAAGTACCCCTGCGTAACACTCTGCGGAGCAGTGTAACAGAGCAGGGAGCACACACCAGCCAGTGAAGAGAAGGTGGAGACAGGTGGGGAAAGTTCTGGATTTGACTGATGACCTGGTTAGGTGATGCCAAGAAGAAGCCTAGAAACCGGCTTTATCATGACTGAGTTTGCAAAACCATCAGCTTTGTCTTTCTGAGGCAGCATGTGCCAGTGTCACCCTGGAGCTGTTTAACCATCTTCATCTGCAAACATCTCCAAGGCCACCTCCAGCTCCATTGTCATTCCATCCATACAGCAAAATAAACAAATACATAAACATCTTCCAATAACCAGTGCTGGGAGAAATGATACCGCATATTTTTTTAACTTTGGGGAAGCGGGTGTCAGGATTTAATAAGCAGTGAGACATTTTGCACACATAGCGAGGCAAGTATAAGTCATTTGGATGTTGAAGGTCATGAGAGTCTAGCATGTGCTTTTCCTATGGTGGCTCAGACCAAGCAGGTCCCTGACTCAACAGCCCAGAGCTTCTCAGAAGATTGCTGTCCCCATAAAGAGCAGTGTCATCTTCACACTGCGAGAAACTCTTTCCACTGGGAAAAACAAAATCAAGTAGCTTTGATTCCACATGTCGAATTAATTCCAGAATGAAAACCATGGCTCAGAAAGGATGTGGTTATTTTATTGCCAAAGAATAGAGAAGCCCTTAAGAGAGTGTTTATTTTGGGTCCTAGTGGTGGTGGTAGAATAAACCAGGTGTACAAAGAGCTTCAATAAGGGATTCCCAGTTCTGGAAAAAGGAAGGGAATACCAAATAAGTGGGATAATTATAAAACAAATACCAGCAAAGTTAAATCAATATGTTATGTGGGAGATATCCTTATATCACTCATGTGAAGTATGTTGTGTTCCTGCCTTAGAGAGAAGAGGTACAACTTGTTCCTCCTTCTCTCCCTCTCAGCTACCACTGGCCATGCTTCAAACTGCTCTGTTCTCTGGTGTGTGATTGTCTGAAGTAACAGTAATAGTGATGAGGGCTGACAATCACACAAGTTTCTCTCTGTGAGCTTTTACAAATGCCAGCCAGTCACCCAGTGGCATATCTGCTGTAAAATCTTAAGGCCAGTCCATTTCCCCTCTTCCTTATTTTCTTGGTTTCAAATACATTTCCTATTGCCAATGGAAATAAAAATCAGAAATCTGAGAGCAACGGTATCGCTTGTCTTTCTGGTTTGTAGAGAGCTCCTGAAAATTAACTCATACGGGATACAACAGCTTTACAGGGAAATTCATTCCATTTTTCTAGTCATTTGCGTCAGCTACAATTAGTTTTGTTCCTTTTATTAGTGGCTTCATGTCTAGATAGAATAAAAATCACACTAAAACCGTGGAACAACACTGAGGCTGCGTCTCTACAGTACATGGGCATGGGCTATGTGTCACCATGCTTTGCTTCTTCTCTGGTATCTGTCAAGATGGGTAGGATATTTTGTAGAATTGCTTGTTATCTCTCATTTGGTTGAGATCCTGAAATCCAAGTCATGTGAATGAATTAGGTATATCTGTTAGAAGTGGCCTTTCCAGTGCCAGTTTCTTTACAATGCTATCACCATTACCACTTTTCTGTATTCGTAGTGGCTCCAGAAATTGTTTTGCTTCTGGGAACAGGAAGTAAACAATTTACACAACTCCTGTTGCATGTCATCAATCCATGGGCTATTCAATCTTAATCACTTCCAGTAGCCACCCAGGCACTAACATATCTGAAAGGGCTTAGAGTGTTAAAGTCAGCATAATAAGAATTTACATTTTATCTGTTCTAAGAGTGAAAAATTAACATTTGGGAAAATTTTCCAAACTGATGACAGTTGTTTCCTCTATGTTGGCTCCCTCCCTCCCTTCCTCCCTCCCTCCCTTCCTTTCTTCTATCCTTCCTTTTTTCCTTTTTTAAGCGGTAACAAGTATTTATTTCAAAGAATTGAAATTTGGGAATACAGATTCAGGCAGAAACCCAAATAGTGTCCTAATTACACTATTTATGGGTCTGTATGATGGGTTACTGATTCTTCTGACAGAGTCCATGATTAGCCCTTTGGTCAGGACGTCTGCTTTCCTTCTGAATTTATAAACAACTAGTGACCCGGTACACGAATTCGTGCACATTGAAAGGAAATTAATTACAAGGTGGCAGGTGGGGCAGGACTGGGTGAGATGGGCTGGACATGCCCTGGAGCCAACTTCTGCGGTCCCTCCCCGGCATCTGCAGAATGAGCGGGGTCCCTCTGGCAGGTGGGGTCCCTTAGCCTGGCCTACGGGGATCGGGCAGAAACCAGCTCTCTGACATCCCCCGAGGTGTCCCGTAGTGCGAGAGGGCACTCTGCAAAGTTGCTGTTGTACAGGGTGTGGAATGCAAACGCAAGTGTGCAGTAAACTGGATTCGGGGCCCAGCAACAACATAACCCACGGCCGAAGGTGTAATCGTGCAGCCCCGTGAGGAATCCGACTCCCTCCCCTCTGGTTTTGGGGTGCATCACCCGAGAACTGCTGCTGCCAAGTCACTGCAGCTGGCAGCTCCTGCATTGAGCATCTGCCCCATGGTGGTCAGTGTGTGTCATAGTGACTGGTCGGATGGGCAGAGGGACACTTAGCATATTAGCCTTTTATATATAGAGATTATATATATATATATATATATATATATATATATATATATATATATTATTTGTAAAACAGTGTTTTTCAGCCCAGTCCAAAGTCTGGCCCAGTGAAAAGATTCAAGAAACAAGACATGCAAGATGTTTATGTCAGTTGTCATAACTGACTATGTTATTTCGTGAAACTTTGTCACAGTTCATTTTAACTCACAATTCCCACCTTCACATCTCCCACATCTACACTTCCTCTGTTGGGTTTCATGTAATTAGAGTAGTATCAGCTCTGGAATTGGCTAACTAGCTATACCTCTTTCCTGAATAAAATCCATTTTCTCCCTCTCTGAGGGAAATATAAAATATTGAAAATATAACTAAAACTAGGGAAACTGTTCGCTGTCATTGAAAATATAAGTGAAACTAGGGAAACTGTTTTTAATGTATGATAGCTATGTATTTATTGCCATTTTATTATTCATATATTTGATCTTTATTCTACTTAAAGAAGAACCTTTAACATTTCTTGTAACACTGGGTTGATGAACTCTTTTACCTTTTACTTGTCTGGTAAACTTTTTATCTCTCCTTAGATTCTAAATGAAAGCTTTGCCAAGTAGAGTAATCTTGGTCCTTGCATTTAATTACTTTATTTCATGCAATCCTTTCGGGCCTGAAAAGTTTCTGAGAAATCAGCTGACAGTCTTATGGGATCTCCTTATAGGTGTAAGTAATTGCTTTTCTCTTTGTCTTTAACCTTTGGCATTTTAATTATGATGAGTATTGCATTTTAATTATGATGGGTATTGGTGTGGGTCTCTTTGGGTTCATCATGTTTGAGACTCTGTGCTTCCTGGACTTGTATGTTTATTTCCTTCACCAGGTTCGGGAAGTTTTTAGTCATTATTTTTTCAAAATTTTGGTTCTCTCTCTTTTCTCCTTGCCACATCCCCGTGATGTGAATGTTGGTATGCTTGAAGTTGTCCCAAAGGCTCCTTATACTATCCTCACTTTTTTGGATTATCCTTTCTTTTTGCTATTCTGTTTGAATGTTTTCTGCTTCCTTATCTTTTATAATGCTGGTTTGACCCTCTGCTTCATGTACTTTATTGTTGATTTCCTTTAATGTACTCTTCATTTCAGTTACTGTATTCTTTTTTTTTCTGACTTTTTTTTTTAAATGTTTTCTGTCTCCATTTTTATGTTTCTTATCTCTTTGATGAAGTTCTCACTAAGTTCATCTACTCTTCCCGAGTTCACCAAGCATCCTTATAACCAGTGTTTTGAACTCTGCATCTGGTGGATTGCTTGTCTCCATTTTATTTACTTCTTTATCTGGAGTTTTGTTCTTTCATTTGAGACATGTTTCTTTGCCTCCTCATATTGGCTGCCTTCCTGGGCATGTTTCTATATATTATGTAAAGTTGCTACGTCTCCTAGTCTTGGTAGAGTAGCCTTATGTAGTAAGTGTCCCGTAGGGCCCAGTGGCGCAAGTGTCCAGAGTCACCCAAGCTGGCTGTTCCAGGTGCATCTCCTGGTGAATTGTGTGGACCCTCCGATTGTAATTGAGCCTTGATTGCTATTGGCACCTCAATGGGAGAAATTTACCCTCAGGCCAATCAACTGCATGGACTGGCAACCACAGCAGAGAATCTGCTGTTCAGGGGCCAACCCCATGGAGCAAGACTTGCTTCCGTGGAGCTCTGGTGCCTGCTGAGTCTGCCTCTTGAGTGTGTCAATTGTGGAGGTAGTTGGATAGTGCTTCAGCATGGTCTGAAAGCTGTCCACAGGGTGTGCTGGCTTGGGGGCCTCCCAGGAAGTGCAGGACAAGGTCAACTACTTCTTGATTCCTGCCCAGGGCTACTGGACATGAGCTACAAAGCAATATGCTGATGACTGATGCTTGTGTTGGGCTTGGAGGTGCCCCGGAGAAGTCAAGCTGCAAACTAATGCTGGCTGCCACTGTGCTGGGCCTAGGGCCACTTAGCAAGAGATATGGAGCATGCTGAGGCCAGTTGCTGCTTGCTGGGATTTGAGAACCTTTGAGAGATTTTAGGAAAGTGAGCAGCATGAGCCAAGACAGGCCATTTGTATGGAAGAGCCACTGGAAATGGCTTGGGTAGATCTGAAAGTTGGTGGGGCAGGGTCACAGGGAATCAACAGGTCAGGGCAAACAGTATGGGCCAGGTTGATGGATACTCAGATATAGTGCCTATCTGCTAGCTCTGTGGAGGGCGGGCTCCGCAAAGGAACAATGGCCTCTACCAGCACTTCCACCTGAGAGAAAGTTGCCCCTCTAGCCCGACAATTTAATTCTTTCAAGCTGCTGCCCTTGCTCTGGAGCCCAGAATGAGTAAGTCTGTGTGCTGGCCCTTTAAGAGGAACGCCTGAGAACCAGGAGCCTTCTGTCTCACTCAGCCACAATCCCTGCTGGTGTTTACAGCCAGAAGTTATGGGGACTTCTCGTCCCAGCACTAGAACCCTGGGCTGAGGACCTGGTGGGGGGCTAGGTAGGACCCCTTGCTTCTCACAGGGGATGTCTGCAGTTGAGATATCTCTCCTGATTTTTAAATGTCACATGTGTGTGGAACCAGCTGTTCTGTGTCTAAGCTCCTCCCACAAGTGCTGATGTGGCTTTTTCTTTATATCCTTAGTTGTAAGACTTCTGTTCAACTAGATTTCAGGTGGTTCTGAATGATGGTTGTTCTTTAGTGGTAGTATTGATGTGGATGTGGGAGAATGCAGTTACCACATTTACCTACGCTACCATCTTGACCAGAAGCCCTTTTATTGTTTTTGCTGAGGTATAACTCACATACCAAAAAATTCACCCATTTAAAGTATACAATTAAATGGTTTTTAACATATTCATAGAGATGTGTAACTGTCTCTGCAATTAATTTTAGAACACTTTATCACCCCAAAAAGAATCTCCATGCTTATACTCAATCACTCCCCATTCCCTCTCCTTCCCCTGTCCTGGGCAAATACTAATCTACTTTCTGTCTCTATAGATTAGCCTATTCTGAATATTTCATATAAATGGATCAATGTGGTCTTTTGTGACTGTCTTCTTTCATGTTTTCAAGATTCAACTATGTTATGGCATGAATTTGTACATCATTCCTTATTATCACTGAACTAGAGGACCAGTGCACAAAAATCGTGCACTGGTGTGGTCTCTAGGCCTGGCTGGAGATCATGGCCGATCAGGTTCCCTGCCTTCCTGCCTCCCCCACTCCTTCCTTCGCTGCCCACATCTGCTGCCACCCACCCCCAGTTCCCCATCCCAGCTTGGGGCCTGGCCAGGGGGAGGGGAGTTTGGCCAGCAGGCCCTGATTGGGCCATCAGGGCCTGCCAGCTGGGGGCAGCTCCTGCGTTGAGCGTCTGCCCCCTGGTGGTCAGTGAGCATCATATTGACCAGTCGTTCCATCATAAAGGTCACATAGGCTTTTATATATATAGATGATATTCTGTCAGACTGTTTTCCAAAGTGGCTGTACATTTTACATTTCCACCAGCAGGGATGAGGGTTCCAATTTTTCCATACATTATTGTCTATCTTTTTTATTTTAGCCTCGTAGGTGTAAAGTGGTATGTAATTGTGGTTTTGATTTGCATTTTCCTAATGGCTAATGGTGTTTCAGGTCCTTCCATGTTGTTATTGGGTGTTTGTTTATCTTCTTTGGGAAAAAGTATATTCAGATTCTTTACCTATTTTTAAATTGGGTTATTTGTCTTTTTGTTATTGAATTATGAGTCCCTTATACAGGGTGTCCACTCAAAATTGTATGCACACTTTGAATAATTATAATTCCAATGGGTTAAATATGAAAAGAAAGAAACATTGGAATTAATAATTATTCAAAGTATGTATTCATTTTTGTGGATACCCTATATATTCTAGATACAAGTTATCAGATGTATTATTTTCAAAAATTTCTCCCGTTCTTTCAGTTATTTTTCCACTTTCTTCGTGTCCTTTGAAGTTTAAAAGTTTTAAATTTTTATAATGCTTAATTTATCTGGTCCCCTCTCCTCATTGTTGCTTGTGCTTTTGCTGTTACATCTAAGTGTATACTAGTTTTTAAAAAATTAGTCCTAATATGACAAATATGATACAAGTGTAGGCTTTGGCATCACAGTCTGGTTTTAATTCCAGCTCTTCCCTGGACAAATTATTAAACTCCCTCAACCTTAGTTCAGTATAGATTATAATAGGACTTACTTCTTGAATTATTGTGGAGATCAGATGAAATAATGTATGTGAAATACTTAAGAATTTTGCAGGGCTATGGTAATTAATACTCTACTGTTAGCTATTATTGTTGTTATAATCCCAATAACAGTAAACTCCAGTGGTCTGAAAGTTAAACTGAAACCAAATAGTTTATGTGAAGATGTTTGCGGTGATTTACAGTTTTAATGTTTTATAGAGAACATTGAATTTGGCCTCCATGAAAACCAGGTAGAGTAGTCATGATAGTTATTACCAGTAAGAGCTACAGCTGAGAGATCTTTTTTTCATTTTAAAGTATATTTTGTTATTATTGACTAGAGGCCCGATGCACGAAATTCATCCACAGGGGGATGGGGGGGTGTCCCTCAGCCCAGCCTGCACCCTCTCCAATCTGGGATCCCTCGGACATCCCTTTCGCAATCCAGGACCACTGGCTCCTAACCACTCACCTGCCTGCCTGCATAATGCCCCCAACTGCCCTCCCCTGCCAGCCTGGTCACCCCCAGCAGCCCTCCCCTGCTGGCCTGGTCGCCCCCAGGAGGGATCACTATACCAGATATCAAACTATACTACAAAGCTATTATAACCAAAACAGCCTGGTACTGGCACAAGAACAGGCATATAGACCAGATCCAAACAGAGACCCAAAAATTGACCCATGCCATTACAAGCAATTAATATTTGACAAAGGAGGCAAGAACATACAGCAGAGTAAAGACAGTCTCTTCAACAAATAGTGATGGGAAAACTGGACAGACACATGCAAAAAGATGAAATTAGACCACCAACTTACACCATACACAAGAATACAGTCAAGGTGGATAAAAAACTAAAAAGTAAGGATTGAAACCATAAAAATCTTAGAGGAAAACACAGGCAGTAAATTCTCAGACATCTCACGTAGCAATATGTTTACGGATACATCTCCTAGAGCAAAGGAAACTAAGGAGAAAATAAACAAATGGGACTACATCAAAATAAAAAGCTTCTGCACAGCAAAAGCACCATCAAACTGGAAAGGAAACCCACTGAATGTAAGAACATATTCACCAATGTTACATCTGATAAGAGGTTAATATCCAAAATATATAAAGTACTCATAGAACTCAACAAAAGACAAACAATCCAATTAAAAACTGGACAAAAGACCTGAATAGGGGATTGGGGGGACGAGAAGAGATAAACCAAAGAATTTATATACTTATATGCATAACCCATGGACGCGGGCAATAGGTTAGTGAAGACCTGGAGCGGGGGTGTGGGTGAGTAGGGGCTGGGAGGATGGGGAGAAATGGGGGGAAATGGGTGATATCTGTAATATTATCTTCTATTCTAATAAAAGGGTAATATGCTAATTAGACCAGGTCAACAGGCCATCTTCTGGATGTCCGACTTCCTTCCGGACAAAGCCATGGTGGTGGGGGACGAGGCAGAGGCAGTTAGGGGAAAGATCAGGCTGGCAGGGGAAAGCAGTTAGGGGTGAGATCAGGCTGGCAGGGGGGTAGGGGCGACCAGGTCTGCAGGGGAGGGCAATTGGGGGCAACCAGGCCTGCAGGAGAGGGCCATTGGGGGCGACCAGGCCAGCAGGGGAGGGCCATTGGGGGCGACCAGGCCAGCAGGGGAGGGCTGCTGGGGGTGACCAGGCTGGCAGGGGAGGGCAGTTGGGGGCATTATGCAGGCAGGCAGGTGAGTGGTTAGGAGCCAGTGGTCCTGGATTGCGAAAAGGATGTCCGAGGGATCCCAGATTGGAGAGGGTGCAGGCTGGGCTGAGGGACACCCCCCCGTCCCCCTTTTATATTCAGGGATTGAGCTGAACTCACTTTGGGGGAGGCCTGGCAAGGGTGACAGGTGTCACAGATGGAAGGATGGAGAATGGAGAGGCGGACACCCTGCTTGGTCCCCCCCTGGGTGGCATCAGGCAGATGAAGGCCAGCTAGCCCGCCCCACAATTGGGTGAGATAGTGTCTTCTATGTCCACCTCTTACCCTGTGGGCCTGGCCACTCCTCTCAGCTCCGGGCAGCCCTCTGCTTTCCACAACAGCATGCTCTGCCCTCACATGCTGCTAAATGAGAAGGAAGAGAGCAGTTGGCCCACAGACAACTACACAGAAAGATAGGAGCAGTGAGCCGAGTGGTAAGGAACAGCGAGCAGGTGGGCGGTAAGGAGCGAGGGGTCCCGGACTGGGAGAGGGATTTCCAGCTGTTGGCTTAGGCCTGTTCCTAGTGGGGAACAGGTTTAAGCCAGCAGGCGGACATCCCCTGAGGGGTCCTGGACTGCGAGAGGGTGCAGGCTAGGCTGAGGGACCCCTCCACCCCAGTGCATGAATTTCGTGCACTGGGCCTCTAGTATTCCATAAATGAGTGAGATCATGTGATATTTATCTTTCTCTGACTGGCTTATTTCACTTAGCATAATGCTCTCCAGTTCCATCCATGCTGTTGCAAATGGTAAGAACTCCTTCTTTTTTACCGCAGCGTAGTATTCCATTGTGTAGATGTACCACAATTTTCTAATCCACTCATCTGCTGATGGGCACGTAGGCTGTTTCCAAGTATTAGCTATGGTGAATTGTGCTGCTATGAACATAGGGGTGCATATGTCCTTTCTAATTGGTGTTTCTAGTTTCTTGGGATATATTCCTAGAAGTGGGATCACTGGGTCAAATGGGAGTTCCATTTTTAGTTTTTTGAGGAAACTCCATACTGTTCTCCACAGTGGCTGCACCAGTCTGCATTCCCATCAGCAGTGCACGAGGGTTCCTTTTTCTCCACATCCTCGCCAACACTTGTCATTTGCTGATTTGTTGATGATAGCCATTCTGACAGGTGTGAGATGGTACCGCATTGTTGTTTTGATTTGCATCTCTCCGATGATTAGTGACTTTGAGCATGTTTTCATATGCCTCTTGGCCTTCTTTCTGTCTTCTTTCGAAAAGTATCTATTTAGGTCCGTTGCCAGTTTTTTGATTGGGTTGTTTATCTTCCTTTTGTTAAGTTGTATGAGTTCCCTGTAAATTTTGGAGATCAAACCCTGATTGGCAAATATGTTCTCCCATGCAGTGGGCTTTCTTGTTGTTTTGTTGATGGTTTCTTTTGCTGTGCAAAATCTTTTTATTTTGATGTAGTCCCATTTGTTTATTTTCTCTTTAGTTTCCATTGCCCTAGGAGCAGTATCAGTGAAGAAATTGCTTCGGCATATGTCTGAGATTTTTGCTGCCTATGGATTCCTCTAGTATTTTTACAGTTTCCCGTCTTATGTTTAAGTCCTGTATCCATTTTGAGTTTATTTATGTGTATGGTGTAAGTTGGTGGTCTAGTTCCATTTTTTTGCATGTATCTGTCCAATTTTCCCAACACCATTTATTGAAGAGACTGTCTTGACTCCATTGTATGGTCATGCCTCCTTTGTCAAATATTAATTGAGCATAGTGGTTTGGGTCGATTTCTGGGTTCTCTATTCTATTCCATTGATCTATATGTCTGTTCTTGTGCCAGTACCAGGCTGTTTTGAGAAGAGTGGCTTTGTAATACAGCTTGAATTCTGGTATTGAGATCCCACCTACTTTGTTCTTCTTTCTCAGGATTGCTGTGGCTATTTGGGGTCTTTTTTTATTCCAGATGAATTTTTGGAAAGTTTGTTCTAGGTCTGTGAAATATGCCGTTGGTATTTTAATGGGGAGTGCATTGAATCTATAGATTGCTTTGGGAAGTATGGACATTTTGATGATGTTGATTCTGCTAATCCATGAACACGGTATGTTCTTCCATCTGTTTACGTCTTCCTCTATCTCTTTTTTCAGTGTCCTGTAGTTTTCCGCATATAGATCTTTTACCTCCTTAGTTAAGTTTATTCCTAGGTATCTTAATTTTTTTGGTATGATGGTAAATGGGATTGCTTTTTTTAGTTTCTCTTTCTGTAAGTTCATTATTGGTGTATAGAAATGCCATAGATTTCTTGGCGTTAATTTTGTATCCTGCTACATTGCTGCATTCATTTATTAAGTCTAATAATTGTACCTTGTTCTTTAAATAAGAACTTCCTCTTGTTTCCAAAGTTATACATGCTCATTGTTAAATATTAGAAAATACAGATAAGCATAAAAGGAAATATCTTTCTGGACATTTGCTTAATATGTTTACATTCTTAATACATTTATAGTTAGAAGCATTTCATCAAGTGGGCAGACAGATTTTCTATTTAATGTTTGGATTCATTAAGCATGAAGTTAAATTGATTTACCTTAGGATGCCTGTATGGTTTTAAACTCTGGGCCTCCAGAGGATTTTTCAGAATTGTTTTGTTCTCTTTTGCTGAGGAGCAAATAATTTTCCCCAGTTCTTCTGCAATTTATTGACTACATTTACTTTACTGTTTACTCATCCGGAGAGAAAAAATGAACTATGATTCTCTTGGTACATTAGAGTTTCATAAGTAATTAACTCTCAAACAAACAAACAAACAAACAAACAAACGAGGCTGATTTTTAGCAAGCATGTACTTCCTAAAGGCGATCGGGCACACTGAAGTGGTTATTGCTTATAAATTCACCATTTTCTGGATAAGCAGCAAACACTGTGTAAGTACCTTGTGGAAACAGAACAGGAACTCACCAGCTTGACCCTGACTCCAATGATGTGACTTCCAGATGCATTCTTGAAGCCTACAAGGTTTTATTTTCACTAAAATTCATTGAGAAAAATACATCTGATTATAAGGTAACATCGAATCTAAGCTGATAAAACAACTGTGACATTTGAAGTGTTATTTGTGACACTTCAAATCTTTATAGAAATGAGATGACTTCTGGTCAAGTTAATTTTCCCCGCCATAGCCACTTATCTAAGTAACTAAAGCAAAGTCGGGGAGCTATGCTGCAGGGGTTAGATTTATTACCAGATTTTGTTCTAATGCTTCTCCTTCTTTCCTCTGCCTCCACTTCAACAGTTGCTTTAGTTAAGATTATCCAGATTTTTGGGGCTACTTAAATCTCATGGTAAATATCTTGGGTGATGAGAAAACCTCTGGTGTTTTAAATTTGTCTACACAAATTAGTTTAGGGTAATTTCTTCTTAGTTCCTCAAGTATTTATTATTTCATGCAAAAAGGAAAAAGACTGTTATCTTTGAGTGTATGAATTTGTTAGTATTTGTAAGTGTCATGCAATCAGTGGTTTGAATTTGCTATTTTATTTTATTTTTTGACTAGTTAAGTAACAAGGAATGTTAAATACTGTAGAAACCTGATTGTTTTATACAAAGAAAATTATTTTGAACTAAACATATCTGATACCTGACCTTCATCTTAAATTCTACAGATGAAAACGTCAGATGCCTCTGTTGGATTAATGAAAACTAAATGTCTAATGGAAAAATGATTATTAGCTTTAGTTATGTAGTTTTAAGGGGATAGAGTCTGTGCAAATGAAGGCTTTAATAATCTCTATAAGTGGAAATTTCTTTTTATTATAAGGAATTACAAATCACTCTATACAAAAATTAGAAGTTTTATCCTAAGAAATGAAACGAATTAAATATAGTTGCATCTGTGTGTGAGTGTGTGTGTGTGTGTGTGTGTGTGTGTGTGTGTCTTTTAAAAATGAAGTGATAACATTTTCCTCAACAAAACCTGAAGCCTCTCAATTAAGTAAACAGAATAGTGTACCTGGGCACTAGACTTTTTTAAGTCAGTTTGAAACTGATAAATTATAAAACACTGTATATCTTATACATCTCTGACTACTATTTCATAATTAATGATTAGCTAGTTCTGTTAGAAATAACCAGAACTTTAGAAACTGACCGTTTCTAAGTAGATTAGTATATACGTTTATTATCAATACATAATGACTGCATATGAATGAAGGAATATGACAAGATCAATTTGAAGTGAGAGGAAGAGATGGTGGGTCAAATTTGAGGAGGAGGGGGAGGAATATGATTTATTGCTTTTGGTTATTCCAGGTGTACTTGCTTTGCTTCATGAAACACCTGGACTTCTTAATTTTTTAAAATTTATTTTTATTTTTGAATTGACTTCTAGAGAAAGGAGAGGGGGAGAGAGAGAGAGAGAGAGAGAGAGAGAGAGAGAGAGAGAGAGAGAGAAACATCAATTTGCTGTTCCATTTATTTATGCATTTATTGGTTGTTGCATGCATGTGTCCTGACTGGGGATCGAACCCACAACCTTGGCATATCAGGATGACACTCTAACCAACTGAGCTACCCAATCAAGGCATGCATTCATTTCTAATGGAAGAAATACTGAGGTAGAAATCCTGAACGGACATTCTTAAATTCTTAAATTCTATCCAAGTATGTGTAACCTACTCAGGATTACTTTAATTGCAACATTCAGACGGTTCTCAGTTATTTTTATTGTTGTTCTCCAGGAATAATTAGCAATTATCAGACTGAGCAATAAAGACAAAAAACTAATTATCACCCTTTTTGCTAAGGCTCTTGTTAAGAATGCAAATATTGCAAGTTAGTGGAAAAAAGTAACATAATAAACTATTGTCACTCATTGATACTTTAGCAAGAAATATCACAGAGATAAGAATTAAATTAAATTACTTAGACTTCACACTGGGCCCTAATTCAGTTACCTTTAAAGGAAGGATAAGTTGTAGAGACATCAGGAACTTAGGCAGGGGCCAACGAAAGAAGCCAGAGACCAAGGAATTGTAAGCAAAAAACTGGACCTGTTTGATTTTGGGGGCTAATATGCATTTTGATACATTACCAAAGTCCCAATGACACAAAGTTTTAGACATCTCTGAAGAGAAAAATGATGCTAAGGGAAAGAGCGTGTTTGGGGATCACTACTTGGAAGTTCATTTCCTTTCTTCAGTAAATGAAATTTCATTCAAGAAAAGTCTCAATGCTCAAATTTCATTTAGGAATTTCTCTTTGTACATGATTTCTTTGTTTTATAATTCTCTTCCTCCCTCTCCCTCCTTTTCCTCCTTCTTTTTATATTTTCTTATCTCTGTGAAGATTATTCTGCCTTATCCATAATAGTTAGAGACAATGTACTTGAAAATAACTGGGGTATCCTGCCTAATTATTTACCATACCAGCTTCACTAGTTTCTGTCATAAATTGTTATTTATGATGCAGGGTAAGGAGACAAAATATAAGAAAGTTATGATCCCCACCTTCAAGTAATAATTCAGACATGATAATTAAACAATTTGATATAGACTACTCATTAACCCTCCAGCTATATATAGACAATTCGTTAAACAAGTAGCTAATTGCTGAGTTTCATGTGCTATGGTAACCCATGTGTAAGGTTTAAAGGGTGTTTGTTGATTGAGAATTTACTTTTTTTAACCATTCACAGATAATTTAATATTTGAAGTGGTAGAGACTGGACTTTAGCAATTATAGCAAGCTATAAACTCCAAATATCTGGTTATTTGGGGGCGGTGTGTGTGTGTGTGTGTGTGTGTGTGTGTGTGTGTGTGTGTGTGTATGTTTTAAGAATACTTCTAATACAAAATGTTTAGCAGGTTTGCTTTTCCCTCTAGGAAGGATTCTACCATCATTCTTGATCCTTTCTGACATAGCAACAGTCACATTATTTCATAGTTACTGGGTGTTGTATACAGATATGTCCTATAAGATATGAAGTCCTGGTATTTATGTATACGTTGACTTATGTTATTCATATTTACAGTATGTGTCCACCCTTCTCCACATGCCAGAAGATTTGAACTGATATCAGATTCCAAGTCTATATTAGAGACCAAATCAAGTAAATATTTCTATCTGTCTTTCTCTTTATTTTAGTTGGACTGGACCAATTTTGTGGAAAGGGTACAAACAGCGCCTGGAGTTGTCAGACATATATCAGATCCCTTCAGCTGATTCTGCTGACAATCTCTCTGAAATATTAGAAAGGTATGTTCATGTACATTGTTTATTAGTTGGAGAGAGTAATTAATATTAATTACTTAGAGAACTGACATATTAGAGGGCTAAATTTGTAAAATAGCATATTTAAAATAGGAGCATCTTCTTTTCTTTCTGAAGTTTGGGCCAATTAGAATTAAACAGTGAAAGGATGGAAGAAAACATTTTCCTGAGAAATTAATTCTTTTCTGAAAAATACATATTCCACATATTAGAAGTATCAGAAGTTATCTGTCTTTAAAGAACATTAGATGAATATTTTTAAAGACTGAAATAACATCTATATGAAGGAAAGTATGCATATTTGCCTCCAAAATCTTAAATTTTGAGTATAATTGAAATCTTAAGGTAATGGCTATTGGATAGCAAAGAAACATAAAAATTTCGTGATTCTGAGTACGTACTGGTCGTCAGCTGTAGTGTCTCTTCTCAGCCACCGTGGGAGGAAAGCATCATTATCTCCATCGTACAGAAGAGCAAACTGAGGCTCAGAGAGTTGATGTAATTTGCCAGTTAATGATTGACGGAGCCAGGATTGTAAAACCAATGTCTGCACTCCCAGCCTCCCCAGGAACAGTGTTTCCCATTGCAAGAAGTCCCTTTTCCTTAGAACCCTTTGATTGCCAGTGAAAGAAACCCAACTAAGTAGCCTAAGTAAATACAAAGGATTTTATTAGCTCCTGTAGTCTAACTGTCTGAAGGCCCAGGTGGAGAACTGACCTTAGGCACTGAGTGAAACAGGGACTTAAATACCAACTGATGGTATATGCCTTGTGTTGGTTTTATGTTCTCAGAGGAGCTTCTTCCATGCAGTGGGTCCAAAGAACTCTTAGCTAATATCTCTATAAACCACAGAGAACAGAGCCCTTTCTCCTTGGCCAAATGTGAAAAATTCCAGAGACTCTTGAGTCACCTGCTCACTCCTTGGACCAACCACAGTCTATGAATGAGGTAGATGGGGTCTTGGGCCAGCAGCACAGGGTCTGATACCAAATGAAAGGGAGAGGGAGTTGGCAATATAATAAAATAAAAGTCATAAAAATGAAAATTTGCTACTAACTTATTGTACCAAAATAAAGTTGAGTAGACTTGCAATTTGATTACTTTATTTTCATTAAAGTCATTTCTTTTTTTTTTTTTACATTTTTTAAGGCAAAGTAAGATATTCAACCTTATTTTTCTTTATTTTAATCAAAGAATTAGGCTAGTAAGAGTAGAAAATTCACATTTTCAAGATAAAGGACCAATTCCTATATCTGCTAACTTTTCCTGGGCTACAAATTGTTCAAGTCCTACCCATTAAAAAAAAGTTCCCAACCTTGCCTTTCCCTCCGGTTACTGCCTCCATTCTTTGTTTTTTTCTTTTCTTTTTTTTCTTTCATAGCTAGTATTTCGCTGCTCTCCTGGCATTTTCACTTCTTCACCTTTTATTTACCACTCAGCTCCCTAAAATATGATTTCCATGTCTACCATGTTCCTAAAATCACACTGATCAGGGTTACCAGAGGCCTCTTAATTGTCAAATATAATGACATTTTTCTACATGACTTTAGTGTTAAATATTTCTTCCTACCTTGAAACCATTTCTTTGGCTTTTCCATCTGACTCTTCCTTTGGAGGAAAGCTGTGTCTGCCTCCATATTTACCTTGTTGTGAGTCACTGAATGATATGGGTAGGCAGCAAGCTCCATGTGTGTGGGGAAGAGGGTAGAGAAATAGAGAGATAAAATAAGGTAATTAGGCCATATAGATAGTAGGCTTTTGGAGAAAGCCATTGTTCATGTACAGAGACTACCGAGCTTGCCTACAAATCTCAGTCATGTGTTCTTTCTTTGGAGTAACTTAGAACCACCTGTAATAGTAGTAGATTGATAGTTACAAGAATAGCTGTTGATCAAATGCAAAGCTTTTATCTAGTTCATGCCTGTTGTTCATAAAACTTTTCTTTTTTTAAAAAAAATATATTTTATTGATTTTTCACAGAGAGGAAGGGAGAGGGATAGAGAGTTAGAAACATCGATGAAAGAGAAACATCGATCAGCTGCCTACTGCACACCCCCTACTGGGGATGTGCCCGCAACCAAGGTACATGCCCTTGACCGGGATCGAACCTGGGACCTTTCAGTCCGCAGACCGACGCTGTATCCACTGAGCCAAACCTGTTTCGGCCATAAAACTTTTCATCTCTACAGTTTAAAAATGAAGATGAATGTAATATTTAGAGATACCATATTTTATCCTCTTGGGAAGAGAAAGAGGGGCTTTTACTAATAGAAAGTAGTGGCATAACAAAATAAATATAGTCAGTTGATGAACCTATAGCACTTAAAAAGAAAACAAAAACATTTATGTATTAATAATTTTCAGACTATTTAATTTATATTCCTACTAGAAAATATAGAATTTGATTCTGTTCTGATCTTCAAAGTCTTACTTTAGAATGACTTTAGGTAGTTGAAAATTAAGTTTGATGATACTTGTGTCATATCCCTACATTTAAAAACAGAGTCTAACAAGTTTTTCTAATGTTAAACCACAGAAAAATACATTTGACTTTCTTATCTTGTTTTTTATTTGATGGTTAAATTATATAAAATCTACTACAATTCTAAACAGGTAAAAATCAAGAGGTGAAGGAGAAAAAAACCAAATACTTGTTTATCTTTTTTCCTTGTTCCAAGCATAGCAATGTCTATTCACAAGTCATATTTTATTGTCTACATTTTGTGTTGCTTTTAAGAAGCCCATAACCTTTCTTTAACAAACATAATGTTGCCTTTTTATGAGGTCAACTCTCTGAAAATTGATATATGGTAGAGCATTGAATTCTGCCAAATATCTGACTGAGCGTTGGTGTTCGAAGGTCTCCAAAATTTTCATCTCTTTAATCACTTGGTTAATCTTCTTGGATGTACTTGTGAGTAAAACTATGTTAAGGAAAATAAAACAATTCAAATATTTGTACAATCACTTTATTGGTCCCAATTTTATTCCTTTGCAGAGAATGGGACAGAGAGCTGGCATCAAAGAAAAATCCCAAACTCATTAATGCCCTCCGGCGATGCTTTTTCTGGAGATTTATGTTCTATGGAATCTTATTATATTTAGGGGTAAGGATGTCATTTCTACATTTATTATGGATAAAATAATTATTGGGTCTAATTTAGCTAGTGACATATATGACTGTAATGTTTTGACATCATATCTTCATGCTGAATAGTTTCAATGAAAAATAACAAAATGTAAAAGTTTGGCAGTGAAGCATTGTTTTCTTAGTCTCCTACACCGTATCAGTGTGAAGAGAGCACCGTGCCTAAAAGTGCCAGGCTTTGTGCCATCTGGGACGTCCATGAGCTTCTGTCAAATGTGACTTTGATCACTAGAGCCTCATTTTTTTTTATCCTCATCCAAGGATATATTCATTGGTTTTTTAGAGAGAGAAGAAGGGGGTGTGAGAGAGAGAGAGAGAGAGAGAGAGAGATCTATTAGTTGCCTCCTATAGGTGCCCTGACTGCCTGACTGAGGGGGTAGAGATAGGTAGATAGATAGATAGAGAGAGAGAGAGTGAGATCTATTAGTTGCCTCCTGTAGGTGCCCTGACTGAAGGGGTAGAGAGAGAGAGAGAGATCTATTAGTTGCCTCCTGTGGGTGCCCTGACTGGGGATCAAACATGCAACCTGGGTATGTGGGAACCCACAACCTGTGTGTGTGTGTGTGTGTGTGTGTGTGTGTGTGTGTGTGTGTATGGGATGATGCTCCAACCAATGAGCCACCCGGCCAGGGCACCGGAGCCTCATTTTGAATCCTTGGTTATACCCATAACAGGCAATGGCAAATTGAAAACTTATTTAGTCTTCAAGGGAAAGTTGTGCACAAATTTGCTTTGGGATGTGAAGTACCATCTGGGTGCACTTGTGTTCATATTGGTGTTATGCTTTGCAGAGTTAGCAGTGCCCTAGTGTCTCTCAAAGAGATGCCACACAAATTGCATTGTTTTAAGAATCTGTAGTTTCATCACACCAAGAAAAATACATTTGAAAACTTATCTTGACAGAGATGACCACATTTATGTCGAGAATGTTTTGTGGTACTCTAAATAATCTGCTGGAAAAGTTTTTCTGGCTTTTGAAATGTATCTGTCTACCTCTCTACCTACCTACCCATGTACCTTTCTGTCTGTCTACATACCTACCGATCTATGTATTCCTATACAAACCGTCAACAGTTTGGAGATGAAAATAATTTGTTCAGAAATGTGAATAAGATAACTGAAGAATTAATTACCTTTTAAGATATCTTTGAGGTAATTTTTCTCAATAAGAACACTCATAGCTTTGGGAAACAATTTTATACATAGCGCTTGATTCTATTGACTTAATTTTTTAAAATATATTTTGTTAAAACATTTATATATTGATAATTTTCAGACTATTTAATTTATATTCCTACTAGAAAATGGAGAATTTGATTGCTTCAATGACTATATTCTATATATTTGAATTAGTGTATAAAAGTATAATTCACTCTGGTCATATCATATAAGAATGTAACTTTCTCAATAAATCATTATTGGATTGAAATAAAATGATACTTCAAACAAGTGTTATATTATAACTAAGATTGTGGTGAAATTAAACATTTTTCCTAGTCATGTTCTCCAGCACATGCTACTCCGAGTAATTAACATAAGCATATATGAATAGAAGCTGGGAGAGAGGCCTATTTATCAAGTTCCTTTTATTCTCTGGTTTGTGAAATAATTTATCCACCAGCCTAAAGTTTCTTGTGAACAAAAGCACTTACCTAAGCATGAAAGATTAGATGATACACAAACATCTTTATTGACATTATTTTTTGGCCTTGTGTACACAGACCCCAAAATAAACATGCCGTGGTTTAATATTTACTGCGCCTAATCTGTTCCAGGTTCAGCATTAAGCCCTTTATGCAGATTATTTCACTTGATTCTCTTAATAAATCTCCTAATATACAGAAAAGGAAATTGAGAATCAGGGAAATTATATAACTTTCCCAAAGTCATGCATTTGGTACATTTGAATGTTAGCCTCAAAGCGTATGATCCTTCTGCTACCTCAGATTGCACTTGCTGCATAACTATATCTGTAATGGTTGTATTTAGGTTCCCAACAGAACGGTGACTCTAGTAACCGGTCTTGAGTCTGCTGGGTTTCTTTGCACCTTCTCAGGAGACGCAGGTTAGCAGAAGCTTTAAGGTTGAGGATTCTTCCTTGGCCACCTCAGGGGCAAATCTGAAGAAAGTTC
The DNA here is from genome assembly GCF_951640355.1 of Cnephaeus nilssonii. Classification (NCBI taxonomy): domain Eukaryota; kingdom Metazoa; phylum Chordata; class Mammalia; order Chiroptera; family Vespertilionidae; genus Cnephaeus; species Cnephaeus nilssonii. The sequence continues at coordinate 71,184,613 of NC_137083.1, read as the reverse complement.
ACAGCAGAAAGCAGGAGAACCAACTAGAATCTTCTCACTTACTTATACTTAGGGAAAGCCCTGTATGGAATCCACCGAAGAGCCAGCAGTGCTGAGGATCAAACTTATAAACAAAATTAAGGAGTAGTAGAATGGAGTGGGTGTGGAGGACTCACTTACTCGTAAACTTCTCAAGTTTAAAAATATCTCAGCAAAAGGGATCATAAATCCTCTCCTGGGTGAGAGTGAGGGGAGAGGTGCTTCCAAGTTAACCTGAGCCCTGGGCTAGAGGTCTGCAACCGGCAGCACATTTGAAGGGCCAAGTTTATTTGCAAAGGGAACAGAGTATTGGCGAGGAAAAGAATCAATAGCATAGCAGCTGAATTGCATACGGTGAAAAGGCGTGGAGAGGAAAATTAACGTTGGCAGTGGCTCACCCTTGTCAAAGAGCAAACGCCGCCTTGCTGAAGCCATGCAGTTTTAAGTAAAGTGTTGAAAACTGTAAGTCTTAGAGAATTTACGTAACTACTGAGGTGGTTAAAATGAGTGTAGCTTTTCAAGGCATCTGATAGCGGAACACTATTTTGTTGTTGTTGCTTACAGGGAGGAAAAAGGGGAGAAAATGTAGACATTATAATTAGACCTCTATTCTTTTAAACAAATTATCCCAATGCCTCACTATATACAGTATTTTTTTTTTCTGGGCATTCCTTATTTCCTTTGTATGTGACATCTTAGTAATTTTTAAGTTTTATGAAATGAGCAGGGATTCTTGAAATTGCTATAACATTATTCTTGGTAAAAGGTAGACATTCTTTCAAAATGGCCTGTGTATTCTGAGTCCCTCTAAATCAGGATAACTGTGGTATAATGTTTGATTGGTTTCAGTACTGATTGAAACAGTACTATACCATTTGCTGTTGACCATGAAAGCTTAAGAAAAAAGGAAATGTCATCATGAGGAGCTAGTCTCTCTGCAATGTTGATGTAATTTTAAATCATATTAGCAACGGCCTCTCATCATTGACTGTGTACTTGTTTTTCTCCATTTGGCTCAGCAGCCAGATTCAACATTGTCTTTAACATCTAAGGCTCCCAGCATAGAAGACAAACTGGCTTGTTGAAACTGGCTCTGTGAGACTCAATTAAGGGTAAATAGAGGGAAGCCAACGTGACAGAATTGTGTAAGCAGGTTACTGAGAGAATATGGTTATCACAACATATTTATTATGATAAGAAATTCATAGGCATTCATTCAAAAATATTCTCGATTCCTAGGCAGCTCGGGGCATATTTCCATCATCAAATTGTGATACGTGTCAGTGCAACTTGGGCAAAATTACTTTTATGCATTAAATCTAATTTAATTTGGTCAAGATGGTAAATACGGTATTTGCATCCTCTGACAACCATATCAAAATGGCAACTAAACTACAGAACCACCATCATTCATGACCACCTGAAATCTAGCTGAACAGAAGTCCTATAACTAAGAATATACAGAAGCCATGTTGAGACTGATAGGAGTGGCAGAGCAGCAAAATGGGCTGGTCCCACATTCACAGTTGGTGATTAAAAACCAGGAGGAATATCTTGGCTGTTGGTCCCAGCCCCAGGGTTTCAGTGCCAGGAAGAGAAGTCTCCATAACTTCCGATTGCATAAACCAGCAGGAATTGTGGCTAAGTGAGATGGAGCACTTCTGTAGTCTCAGGCATGCCTCTTAAATGACCCATGCACGGACGTACTCGGGCTCACTCTGAGCTTCAGCCATTGGGCAGCAGCCCAAAAGGCAGCAGGGACGTAGGAGGAGGGACTGAATTGTCTGGCTTTGGGTTGAAGGCTGGAAGGGCAGCTTTCTCCTACAGAACTTCTGTCAGAGGCCATTGTTTCTTTTTTTTAAAATATATTTTATTGATATTTTACAGAGAGGAAGGGAGAGGGAGAGAGAGTTAGAAACATAGATGAGAGAGAAACATCAATCAGCTGCCTCCTGCATACCCCCTACTGGGGATGTGCCTGCAACCAAGGTACATGCCCTTGTCCGGAATCGAACCTGGGACCCTTGAGTCCGCAGGCCGACGCTCTATCCACTGAGCCAAACCGGCTAGGGCAGAGGCCCTTGTTTCCTAGGTGAGTATTCCTCCCACAGAGCCTGCAGGCTGGCACCATATCTGAGTCTCCATTAGCCTAACACCCTTTTCCCTGCACAGGTGATTCCCTGATATCTCGCCCCACCCAACTTTAGGGCTCACTCAAGCTATTTCTAGTGGCTTTTACATACAAATAGCCTGTCTTGGCTCATGATGTAGACTTTCCTGAAATCTCTCAAAGGTTCATGAACCCCAAACAAGCAGCATTCGGCCTCCAGGTGCCCTGTGCCTCTTGCTAAGTAACCCCAAGCCCGACATTAGTGGCAGCCAGCCTTAATTCACAGCTTGGCCTCTCCTGGCCACCTCCAAAGACAGCAAAAATAGGAGCCATCTGCAGATTGCTCTGTAGCTAAGCTGGGTTGTCCTGGGCAGGACACAGGTGGCAGCTGACTTTGGCCTGCAATATCTGGGTAGCCCTAGAGCTAGCACACCTGGTGGACAGCTTCAGGCTGAAGCGCACCACCCAAGCCCCTTCATGACTGACACACTCAAGAGAGACTCATTTGGCACCAGATTCCTGCTAAAAAGCAAGTTCTGCTCCATTGAATCAGTCTCTGCACAGCAGCTCCTCTGTTGCAGTCTCAGCGAGTTCTTGCAGCTGATCAGCCTGGGGGTATATCCCTTTCATTGAGGTGCCAATAGCAGTCAAGGTCAACTACAACAGGAGTGTGCACACAGCTTGCACAGGACTCGTACTTGAAGCACCCAACTCAGGTGACTGAGGAGGCTGTGCCACTGGGCCCTGTAGGACACCTACTATATGAGGTCACTCTACTAAGACTGGAAAACATAGCAGCTCTACCTAATACACAGAAACACATACAGCAAGGTAGCCAAAAATGAGGAGACTGATACATGTCCCAAATGAAAACAGAACAAAATTCTAGAAAAAACAGCACAGCAACACCTAAATAAAATAGAGACAAGCAATCTACTAGATGCAGAGTTGAAAACATTGGTTGTAAAGATACTCTATGAACTTTCTGAGAACATTGACAAAGAGATAGGAAACATAAAAATAGAAGTAGAAAACATAAAAATGATCCAGTCAGAAATTAAGAATACATTAACAGAAATTAAGAATACATTATAAGAAATCAACAGTAAAGTAAATGAAGCAGAGGACCAAATTAGTGATTTGTAAGATAAGGAAGGGAAAAACACCCAATCAGAACAGCAAAAATAAATAAATAAATAAACAAATAAATATTAAAAATGAGGATAGTTTAAGGAGTCTCTCGGAAAATTTCAGTCATATCAACATTTGCACCATGGGGGTGCTGGAAGGAGAAGAGAAAGAACAAGGAATTAAAAACTTATTTTAGAGCCCTGGCTGGTTTGGCTCAGTGGATAGAGCATCGGCCTGCAGACTGAAAGGTCCGAGGTTCGATTCCTATCAAGGGCATATGCCTGGATTGCGGGCTTGGTCCCCAGTAGGGGGGCATAGAGGCAGTGGCTGATCAATGATTCTTTTTCATCATTGATGTTTCTATCTTTCTCTCCCTTCCTCTCTGAAATCAATACAAATATATTTAAAACAAAACAAAAAAACAACTTATTTTAGAAAGTTATGATGGAAAACTTCCCTAACCTAGTGAAGGAAATAGACATACAAGTCTAGGAAGCACAGAGAATCTTAAACAAGATGAAACCAAAGAGGTCCACACCAACACACATCATAATTAAAATGCCAAAGATTAACGACAAAGAGAGAATCTTAAAAGTAGTAAGGAAAAAAGCAATTACCTGCGAGGTGATCACATAAGACTGTCAGCTGATTTCTCAAGAGAAACTTTTCAAGCCATATTAAAAATGATTAAAACCAAGTACCTACCACCAAGGTTACCCAGCAGCACTATTATTTAGAATCCAAGGAGACATAAAGAATTTCCCAGACAAGAAAATGCTAAAGGAGTTTGTCACCACCAAACCAGTTCGACAAGAAATGTGAAAGAAGAAGAAAAAAAGTTAAAACATATGAATAATGAAATGACAATAAATACATATTTATTAAACAAATGCATTAAATTGAAGTGCATTAAATGCTCCAATCAAAAGACATACGGTGCCTAAAGGGATAACAAAACAAGAACCTTATACTCGCTACAAGACTTCATTTAGATTAAAAGATACACAGAGACTGAAGGTAAACAGATGGGAAAAGCTATTTCATAAAAATGGAAGCAACAACAAATAGACTTTAAAACAAAGTATATAACAAGAGACAAAGAAGGACACACCAATCCCGCTTCTGAGTATTTATCTGAAGAAACCCAAAACACTAAATTGAAAAGACACATACATCCATAGGTTCATTGCAGCATTATTTATAATAGCCACAATATGGAAGCAACCTAAGTGTCCATGAATAGATAAATTGATAAGAAGTGGTGCATATATACAATGAAACATGACTCAGCTATAAAAAAGAATAAAAATATTGCCTTTGCAACAACATGAATGGACTTATAGGGTTTAATGCTGAGTGAAAAAAGTCAGAGAAAGACAAATGCCATATGATTTCAGTTATATGTGGAATCTAAAAAACAAATGAACAAGCAGAACAGAAACAGACTCATAGATACAGAGAACATTTCGATGGTTGCCAGATGGGAGGGGGTTTGGGGGCATGAAAGAGAAAGGGTGAAGGGATTAAGAAGCACAAATTGGTAGATACAGAATTGTCATGGTGATGTAAAGTACAGCATAGGAAATAGAGTCAATAATGTAATAACTATGTATGCTGTCAGATGGGTACTAGATTTATAATTTTTTTAAGTTATATAAATATCTAATCACTGAGTTGTACACCTGAAAGTAATATAATATTGTACATTAATGGAATTTACAAATAATTATTTGAAATAAATTTAATTTTTAGAATGAGTGTTCAGTTTCTCCATTATTTATTGAGTGATCTAGCCTTTATCCACTGAATTAAAATGCCATGTTTTATTACATATTAATTATTACTTGTACTTGAACCAGTTTGGGGACTTTTCAAATGAATTAATCTGTTTCTTTCTCATGCCATATGTTATTATAGTTGTATAATATGATTTGATATTTATAATGTAAACCTTCTCACACATTATTCTTATTCCTCAAATGTTTTTCATTAGTCTCTCATTTAAAAAAAATGAAACTTAGAATAATTTTATCCATTTATTCTACAAATACATGCTGAATGGATATTCTGTGCTAGGTATTGTGCATGGTGTTGAGATTGGTAAGAACTAAGATAGAGTGCCTATGCTCTTATGGTGTAAAAGTTCACTTCCAAAAACTCTACTTGTAATTCTGATGAAGATTACATAATCTTATAAAATAACTTGGAGGAGTTTGTAATCTTTGCAACAGTCAGTTTTTCTTTTTGAAAAGCTTTTACGTTTTTATTTATTTGAGATTTAAAAATATATGTTAGTAATGTATTATAAAGTATACACTGAGTGGCCAGATTATTATGATCTCTGAACGCATCGGGCCTCTAGTCCTATATAGTAAAAGGCTAATATGCAAATCAACCGAATGTGCACTGACCACCAGGGGACAGATGCTCAACACAGGAGCTGCCACATGGTGGTCAGTGTGTTCCCACAGGGGAAGCACCACTCTGCCAGAAGCCGGGCTCATGGCTGCAAGTGCAGTGGTGGTGGCAGGAGCCTCTCCCACCTCCACATCAGCGCTAAGGATGTCTGACTGAAGGCTTAGGCCTAAGCTGTCAGTCGGACATCTCCCAAGGGGTCCCAGACTGCAAGAGGGCACAGGCCGGGCTGAGGGACCACCCCCAGTGCACGAATTTTGTGTACCAGGCCTCTAGTATCTTAATATTTGAGTATTTAGAACACTAGTGGCCTGGTGCACACATTCATGCACATTGAAAGGGATTTAATTAGAAGAAAGATTTGTGTGGTAATTACATTACTGCAAAAAATTACATGTCAAAATCCTATCTAATAAAGAGGGAATATGCTAATTAACCCTCACACTGCCACAAGGATGGCGGTGCCCACAGCCAATAAGGAGGGAATATGCTAATCGACTGTCCCACTCTCAAAGATGGCGGCACCCACAGCCAATAAGGAGGGAATATGCTAATTGACTGCCCCACCCTCAAAGATGGCGGCACCCACAGCCAATAAGGAGGGAATATGCTAATTGACTGCCACGCCCTCAAAGATAGCAGTGCCCAGTCCCCTCAGCCCCACTGGGACAGCAGGCACGTGGCAAGGCTGGGCCTGCCCCCAGACGGGGCTGGCTGCTCCGCGCGCCTGCCTCCAGAGTCCCCTCAACCCTCCAGCTTGGATGGCAGCTGCCCAGCCACCCAGGGCTGGCCTGAGGCACAGGCAAGCCTTGGATGGTGGCTTCCCAGCTGCCCAGGGCCGCCCAAGGCTCAGGTAACCAGGGCCGGCTGAGGCTTGTGCTGCCGGCAGTGGCAACAGCAGAGGTGTGATGGGGCGTCACCTTCCCCTGATTGCTGGGTCACCTCCCACCCTTGAGGGCTCCTGGACTGTGAGAGGGGGCAGGCCAGGCTGAGAAACACCCCCCCCTCCCCCCAGTGCATGAATTTTCATGCACCGGGCCTCTAGTAATATATATAATATAGTATCATAAAATTAAAACATGCGTGCGATTGGAGCCAGCGAGAGCTTTATACGGTATGTATCGTGCATACATGAGTCAACGTTTATTTTTAAATTGCCAGTGTGCATTATATATATACGCCGGTCGGACTGACGGTCGGTCACTTAGCCTTTTATATATATAGATTATCAGAAACAGATACTGAAGTTTATCAGATTCCTTTATAGTTGTTATTGAGATAACCATAGGTTCTTCTGTAGACTTTTGGTGTGCTATTAATTAATTTGTCAATATTAAAAAATCTTAACTGCTCAATATTTCTCAAATAATGTCCTAGTATTCCTGAGATTAACACATATCAAGTATATTTAAAATGAGCTGCCAAAACCGATTTGGCTCAGTGGATAGAGCGTCAGCCGGTGGACTGAAAGGTCCCAGGTTCGATTCCGGTCAAGGGCATGTACCTTGGTTGCGGGCACATTCCCAGTAGGGGTGTGCAGGAGGCAGCTGATTGATGTTTCTCTCTCATCGATGTTTCTAACTCTCTATCTCTCTCCTTCCTCTCTGTAAAAAATCAATAAAATATATTAAAAAAATAAAAAATAAAATAAAATGAGCTGAGATGATAATGATGATTTTACTGACTACACACAATAGAAAAATAATATAAATGTATAAATTTTTCAATTAATCATTCTATTTGTATTAGAAACAAGTATGATTTGGGTTTGGAATTGTAATTTTCAAGGTAAAGTTATCTTGGGCTTATTTCATTTAATGTAATTGCAAGCCTGAACCAAGTTTTCTATTTTCATTTGAACTTTCTTTCATGGTCTGAATATCCAGCAGACTTCCTATCTCTAGAAACATCTGGCCCTGACCTGGGTTTGCAGGCAGAACAGAATTGCTAAAGGATTTAGATTCACAGTGACTTTAAGCTCTGGTCTGGAAGATCCCATGAGAGACGAGATATATCTCCCAGGAGTTATTTTCAGGCTTAATTTTTCTCCGTGAGACTCAGCTAAACTGAGACTTGAGAGAATTCCCACCAGGAATGCAATTACTTGTGCTGTTCTCTAGGCACTTGGTCTTCTGAACTCAACATTGTTCAGACTTGTATCCCTCTGAGTAGAAAACACCTATATGGTGGCAGGATGTGGGCCAGGCCATTTGCCCAAGGAATCCTCAGCCTGTGCCACGAAACGCCCCTGGCTCAGGCCATAAAATCAGAGAAGTTCGCACTGAAGGGACCTGCAAGACCAGCTTGCTCCACCACTCAGTTTATCCGCGAGGAAACCATCCGGAGAAGGGAAGTGACTAAGCTAAGTTGACAAAGAGTGTAAGTAACATGCTGGGATAAGCATGTGGGCTTCGTGACTGGATTCAGTGTTCATTTCATGGTCATGCCATTTTAAACATTTGTATCTGTCTTCTTTTATTCTAGTGAACCATTAGGCAAATTCCATTTTGATTTGTGTCTGATAAAAAGTAATGAAATATTTGATCAAAGTTTCAGATAAATTTATATTCCGTCTCATTACATTCAAGCCTCAGCCTGCTTGCACTATTTTATATGGTGCCTTATTGGGACATTTCTTGTGTCTCTGAAATACTCTGACCAATAGTGTACACACAGCTTTCACCTGCCAAGAATGTAGGATGATGTTTCTCCCAGTCATTACAGGGATGATTTTTGTAAAGGACTGTACTTCAAAGACTCAGCTAGGTATCAGTTACCATTGTTTTCCCTTCCAAATAAAAAAATCAGGTGATATCTGTCAATGGTTCCATTGTAAATATTAGAGAACATGCTGCTCAAAAACAGAGTAGGAAAAACTAAAGGGCGGGGGTTGGAGTGCTGATTTTGCCCTTGAATATTAACAGTTCCACGTTGTGAGGTTTGTGTTGGTTTGATGCTGGCAGATGGTCCTATTACTGGAATTTTCTCTACTGAAAATAAACTGCATTTTTTTCTATGACCATGCACCCTCCCAGAGTAATATTACCAGCGTTTTTGTGGAATAGCCATTGTTGTTCAAGGGATGAGTGTGCCTTCTTTTGGCCAGATGACAACTAACTAGTTCATTGATGACGATATGTAGAATAGATGTCTAAATCAGAGTAACACACCTTTCATTTATTTTGTTATAAATTGCAACTGAATAACAATTCAGCAAATGGGTCTATTGTGATAGAGGTGACAGGTTAGGGAAAAATGTAATGGTATAAAGATATTAAAAACAATAGCAATAATTTCACATATGTCCTAGCTGGTTTGGCTCAGTGGATAGAGTGTTGGCCTGTGGACCAAACGGTCCTGGGTTCGATTCTAGTCAAGGGCATGTACCTGGGTTGTGCAGGAGGCAACTAACCAATGTGTTTCTCTCACATCAATATTTCTGTCTTTCCTTCTCTCTACCACATATGACATGGCTCTTTTAAGTTCTCCTCTAAAGATAAAACATCCTATGTTGAAGTTGTGAGGATATTTTATGAAAGGGGAATAAAATTTCACTTCTCTGTTTGTTCTCTTCTCTAGGAGGTCACCAAAGCAGTCCAGCCTCTCTTACTGGGAAGAATCATAGCTTCCTACGATCCAGATAATAAGGTGGAACGCTCCATCGCGATTTACCTCGGCATAGGATTATGCCTTCTTTTTATCCTGAGGACGCTGCTCCTGCACCCAGCCATTTTTGGCCTTCATCACATTGGAATGCAAATGAGGATAGCTATGTTTAGTTTGATTTATAAGAAGGTAATATTTCCTTGAACAGTCTCCAGGCCACATGGAGTAGCACCATGGTTTAAATGCCATATGGTTACAAATTAGGGATACATGCTGAAATCAATTTCATAAATCAGTGAAATAAGTGGCAGCAATAATTATTGTTTCTAATTCCCTTTGATAATTTAATTCACTTTAATATTTATTGAACACTTTCTATAAACTGCCTGTAGTATAGTTTCATTTTTGTTTTTTTTTCGCTAGTCAGATCATCATTTTTTGGAATCTATGGCTCCCCATTAAAATGATTCTTACCATCTGCATAAGTTATTGACAAAATACTGTTTTATAAAAAATGCCATGCATGCTTGTGTTCAACAATAAGAATATATTGCCCAGCTGGTGTTGCCCAGTGGTTAAGCATTGACCTATGAATCAGAAGGTCACGGTTCAATTCCAGGTCAGGACACATGCCTGGGTTGCAAGCTCGATCCCCAGGGGGGTGGGGAGGGGTGCAAGAGGCAAGCGATCCATGATTCTCTTTCATCATTGATGTTTCTATCTCTCTCTCCCTCTCACTTCCTCTCTGAAATCAATAAAAATATATTTAAAACAACACAGTAAGGATATAGTATGTAATTGTTAATGATAATCTAAGCACTGAAAGTTTTCATCTTAACTGTTATGACACGGTGGTGTATTCACCTACCCACTGCCTTATTTTGGGTTAGATTTTTGTCATTCTGTGAGTTCTGCAAATCAAAATATTTTAGAATAGCACTTGGATGGCAACCGTTAGAACCTTCTCTGGTTGTGTGTACTGTCCAGACAAGAACCCAAGTTGCTGAAGCATGATTTAGGTAAGTTCAGATTAAGATTTAGCTACCTTGCAAACACAATTTAAGATAATTTCAATAACATGTGTTTTCAAGACCATATGTGACTGATTATATCTACCAAGTCATTAGGTTGAATCATTTGGATACTGCTTTACCCTTATTCTCTCTTTTATTCTCCCAATGTAAAACCTTTATTTAACTGGTTTATAAGGGTTATGGATCTGAAATTACTTCTAGCAAATAACCCATAACAACTTCTAGAATATATGTGTAAAGTCACTTGTGTTGTAAAACCTTGATAGCTATACTTTATTGTTCAAGGAAGCCTTTTATGGAGGCATAAGAAAAAAAATGGAGTCCACATTTTATTTAAATCATCTCAGTTGCAGTCTATCAGTTCACAAGTACTAGGAAAGCATGGGTGATAAATCAACAGCGATTTTATTAAATTTTATTTTGATTCAGAAATTTTACTTGTGAAGAAATTATTAGATATTATTTAGAAGGTAGAATCTACATAGCAAGTGTGTTAAAGAAAGTCGAATCCAGTTTAAAAAATATTTATAAAAGTTCTTACTGTCATAATATATGTAATAGCTAATGACATGCATGACAAGCTTCTAAGTGATTTTGGTATACTATCTCATTTGAGCCTCTCCCAAACTTTCTATGGTAGGAGCTATTATCCCTTTTCTATGGATAAAAGGTTTCTTTTAAGAAACTAAGACCTAAAAAGTAGAGAACATTGTGAAAAACTTGTTTAAATTTTCTAAAATGGATAAATCATAATCCTTGAAGTGAACAGTTTTCCAAGTATTAGGGAAAATAAAATAGCACTGAAATCATGTAGCAAGATAAACCGTGTTATATGGGAAGAGAGAGGCATGAAATGGTGTGGTCTAAAGGGGAAGAGAGATCAAAGAAGGAGCAGGTTAGTTTGTAAATAAGGCCCCACCTGTAACGAACATTTAGCACAAATACAGTAATACATACATGTGCTTTCAGATCCAGAATGTATTCATGAAAAGTTATAAGCTGTTGTCTCCTTCTTTCTCATGATTGAATATCTGTTCTTACCCAGTTTGCTTTACTTACCTAGCCACATTCATTAGCTTTCTTTGATATAATCACCAAAGAATGCAATTGCATCTCCAAATGGCTGTGGTTTGGTCCCTAAAGTAAACTGGTACCTTTGGGTGACCATTTTCATCCATGTGGCAGGCCACCGCTAATTCTTTCTGCAGTATTCCAAATTTTGTAATAGGCAGCATTTTGCTTTGTTCCCAAATCTGCAACTGTGACATGTTCAAATTATATTTTAAATAAATGAATCTAAGTACAAACTAAATTTAGCTTTGCCTGTGATTTTCAACAAGATAGAGAAAACTAAAGTGAAAAATATTCACTGAGTGTTTATTGTGCTTAACATGGAGCCCCGTGGAAAGAGAACTCAGTCACCTGAGACTGAGTCAGTTACTAAGTTATGTGTGATCCAGCTCAGTGGATTCCTCCCCTACCCTCATGTTGCTCTAATAGTGTTTTGGAATTAATTGTCTTGATTCCTTCTTCATCTGTGCTTATCTATATGCTATTCATTATTCAACACCCATCTTAAATTCTACCCCTTCAATAAAATTTTTCCACACTTTGTAACTAGATATGTGAACTTTCTCTTAACCACTCTATTATATTCTACTCCCTTTAACTCATTTATCTTTATCATATTTAGATATGCACGGACTAGGTTGCCTTGAGGCAAGAATTATGTTTTTTTAATCTTAATAATAATCTTTGAAGCCTTAAATATAATGATTTGCATCTACTGAGTGCTCAATACATATGTGAGGAATTTAGTTAAAACAAATATTAGATGGATACTTTCATATAAATGGCAAATCAATTCTTATTAAATTTTGCAGGTAAAGTATGACTGTAATTTTTTATAACATAATTCATTTATCTACTACACACTTCTATTTTGTATATATGAATGTATATTTCTTTGTAAAATATAAGGATTTTATATTAGTGGTATAATCTTTCACAAAATTATTAATGATTCAGTTATTCATAATGTACTTTAATAGACTTTGGCATTAATTTTATTCAATAGAGTTACAATAGGACTGCAAGCAAAATGTAAGGCCAAGGTTTTTGTATTTTTTTTAAAGATTTTTAAAATGGATGTTTAGAGGGAGAGGAAGGGAGAGAGAAATGCTGATGTGAGAGGGAAACATTGATTGGCTGCCTCCTGAATGATCATTGGGAATCAAACCCACAACCCAGGCATGTGCCCGAACTGGGAATTAAACAGGGAACCCTTCAGTGCGGGGGACAATGTCCAACCCATTGAGCAATACCGGCCAGGGCAAGGCCAAGGTTTTAATTAAAATTTCCGCTGCCTTTGGTTCCGTGTTTTATAACAATAAAACAAACCCTTCACACTGTATAAATAAGTATTTAGATACAATATCATTTCCATTTTGGAGGAGCAAAAAAGACTACTGTCTAGATGCTGGAAAATAAAATAATGAGGGGCATGCCAGTATAATATTTGTTATGAAGAGCAATGTTAATATATCTGAGAAGGTAGAAAGCCAAATGAACATAAAGTAATTTTCATTATCTTTACTTAAAAATACACACATAGTAAACTAATACCTCAGCTATGTTATAATGTTACTTATGGATATATTTGTCTTCTGTTTTTCAACATCATCTAACTTCCCATTTTTTCTTTTAGACTTTAAAGCTGTCAAGCCGTGTTCTAGATAAAATCAGTATTGGACAACTTGTTAGTCTCCTTTCCAATAACCTGAACAAATTTGATGAAGTATGTACCTACTGATATAATCTTTTATTCATTATCGTTAAAAATCGTACAACCCTGAAGGTTTTCCTGGGTCAGATAATGGTAATAAGTGGTTAAGTAGAACACATCTCTCTACCTTCCCTATTTTTGAAAACTGAGAAAGGTAAGTTGTGTAGTAAGGTGCCATTCTGGGGCCTTGTGGAACCACCCAGTTCAAAGGAATCTCAGCTTGCTGGGTAGGTGGTGAAGTTTTCAAAATTCAATCCTTATCAGATATTGTTTTCTTTTAATACTTTAAATCATTTATTTACTTTGGTTGAATATGATATTCTGAGCAATTTTTGGTCAGTGCCATCTTGCGTCACAAATAAATGCTAGTTCCTTGAGAACAGATAATGTGTCTTATTGATCTTTGCATTTTCAATATTTAACGTTGCATTGAGCCCTAAACAGGCGCTAAATAAATTCCTGTTGCATTGAGCATGCGTTTATTCTGAATATGTGGTCGGAGTTGCGCCTTGGAGACGGGGCTTCTGGACAGTCTTGTTCTCTCATGGCTCTTGCTTTCTCCAAATAGAAGTAAGTTATTTAAAAGAAATTCTTGACATGACACTTAAGAGATCCAATGTCAAGTCCCCTGGATTAAAAAAACAAAACCCATACATAAAAATGCAGTAGCTTGAAATGTGTTCCTTGGGAAATCCTAGTCTGTGTGTAGAAGGTTTAAGCATATTTGCTACGTGTTTTATGTAATGAATACCTAGATTTTAGTGTGCTCAGAATCGTAAAGTGTTTGATTGTAGAAGATCATTCATCTATGCTCGTCTGTTTTTTTTTGGGGGGGGTGGGGTGAGGGATAAAATATCACCAGTTTTCACCGTGATTTTATTTTCCAGGGACTTGCACTGGCGCATTTCGTGTGGATCGCACCTCTACAAGTGACGCTCCTGATGGGGCTGCTTTGGGATCTGTTACAGGCCTCCGCCTTCTGTGGACTTGCTTTCCTCATAGTCCTCTCCGTGTTCCAAGCTGGGCTAGGGAGAATGATGATGAAGTACAGGTAGCACTCTATTTACATAGCTTGAAAGGGTTTTAAGTTTTCAATAATCCCAGGACTGCTCTGTGCATCACTTACTGGGTGTCACTAAAAAGGAATTATTTGATTTTATTTATTTTTTACCATATGATTTCACTTATATATGAAATCTAATGAACAAAATAAACAAACAAACAAAATGGAAACTAGATTCAGAGAACAGACTGACAGCTGTCAGAGGGGAGGGGTTTGGGGGCTGGGTGAAAAGGTGAAGGGATTAAGGGAAAAAACAACCTCATAGACAACAGTATAGTGATGACCAGAAGGAAAGGAGGGTGAGGGTAATTAAAACAGTGTAAAGGCGGGGGGCGGTAAATGGTGATTGAATGACACCTGCCTTTCGGTGGTGAGCACACCATCAAGGAATTATTTTAATGGTGCAAAGAATATTTCCTATATCATTGGGACATTTTTTACTTGTCAATTTGTAGAATTTCTTTATAAATATGTCAGCATTCAGTTCACTTTTGTAGATCATGAGATTTAAGTATAATGGATAAAACATTAATTGAGTGGGAAGGAACACATAGATTTTGGGTAGTTTATAAGCTTTTACTACCTGGTTCATGGATTATCACATCAAAGCCTTAATTACTTTATATTACAGAATGACTCAGTGATATCAGTCAATGCTTAGAGGAGTTTGTCAGCTAGAACATGATAGAAAATGTACAAAAATTTTGGAGTCAGTTAGCTCTTGGCTGGAATCCCAGAGAGCACCCTCACTAGTTATGTGACCTAAGTAAGCCACTTCACTGAGTTTCTGGTTTTTTCATCTTTAAAATAGAGATAACCACCACTCCTAGACTGTCAGTAAGGATCAGCAATAGTGTATGAAATGCATCTACTACAATGTCTGGTACATAGGGGTCATTTATTAAGTGGTAGCTAATTATTTTTTTCATCTATTTGATAATGAAATGCTGTTTAATAATAAAAGAAATGTGACTTTTTAAAAGCTTGAGCAGTTCTTAGTGTATAACGTGCCTTGTTTTTACTAATTATTAAATTGATTGATTGACTTACAGAGATCAGAGAGCTGGGAAAATCAATGAAAGACTGGTGATCACCTCAGAAATTATTGAAAATATCCAATCTGTTAAAGCATACTGCTGGGAGGAAGCAATGGAAAAAATGATTGAAAACCTAAGGCAGTAAGTCATTTAGGTAGTTTCAGTATCATTAGTCAGTGAATGTTTAATATTTCAAAAATGACTTTCAGTGGACTTCTAGCTCATATTTGAAGTTTCTGACAAATAATTGTATTAAGTTATCTCAAATATTCATGTGTTAGTGGCATAAAGTCATTTTCATGGGCTGTAGATTTACATCATTTGTCAGGTGTGTTTTCACTAGCAAGGTATTTATACCTCACAAAAGAATCTCTTATATGTGCTTATAACTGCTTACTACACTTATTTGACTAAAGTAATACTCCTGGTGCTGGAGGCTGATTGAAACCTGAAGCGGAACTGCTAGAGTAAGAAGTGCACAATTCTGAACCAAATAAATGATTGGCTGTTGTTATATTTTCCTTAAGCTCTGCGTTATGGCTCATGGAAAATGAAAAAAGAAAACAACACCCCGCTTCCTTTGGTTAAGATGTTTGTTCTTCCTTAACTTAAAAATAATAGCGCAGGGTAATACCTATACATCATGTTTCTGTAAACCTTCCCCTTGGGAAGTCAGTTCAAGTAACGAAAACCACATCCTCCTGAGTTAGAATCAGTACTCGACACCTATCTCTAGTCTTGTTTCGCCTCAGATAACCTTTCTTTCACTGATTAGTAAAGATGATATCCAGCAAAAATAAAAAAGTATAGCACAGGCTGAGATAAGATTACTGAGATAATTTTTGGCAAAATACAAACTAAGGTAGGCATGAGACCATTTATCTTTAGTCAAGTTCCATGTTCTGCAAACTGCATTCAAATAAATGCTCTGGGAGACTCAGTGGGGATAGATATACTGTTAGCAGACAAATAATTTCAGAACGGATAACATGAGAGTTTCACAGGGAAAAATACACTAAGAAGAAGAGCAGCGCCCTTTTGGATGGTGTGACTGTGGGTTATCAGGAATGCAGGCTGCTGATTCCAGTAGACAGTGATGGCAACTGAGCTGCAGGTGTGTGATTGGAACAACAAAAGAAACGCTGAAATGTTAAGTCCTTTGCCATGTAAATAGAAAGAGTAAAAGGGTATTTATTTCCTAAACAGTATTGCTCACCTGTTTTTATTATGCCTTTCAAGACAAATCCAGGAAAGGAATTATATTTTCTTTCCAGAAACATCATCGTTAAAGATCTTGGGAAATTGTTTTGTTCAAGTCTTTTTTTCTCAATAGCAAGTGTTTTCCATCACACTTACCTCCTTGGTCGTTCCTGTGCCTACAAACACAGGCATAGCAAGAGTGAAGAGGAGTTTTCTCAGGTGTCAAGATAAACTCTTGGTCAGGCCTTTCTGCTTGCTGACTTTCCCCCGCTCTGTTCCTCAAATGATGATATCTATCCTTCCTACTCTGTATTTCTGTTTGACCAATTCTAATAGGAAATGCTTGGTTGTAACTTGTATAATCCAGTTCCTTAATCTGGCAAGAAATTGTTACCTGAAAAGGCTGGAAAGTGCTGACGTAAAATGGGAAAGCAAGAATTGCTTCTATTCAGAAGAGCAAATATAATGTTCTGGAAGAGATTGGTAGGATGCACTTCAAAGGGGAAGTTACCTCAGCTTGGGCCACTGTTGAACTGGGCAAAAGGCTGTGCAAATGTTAGCATAAGTACAACTTACCTGAGAAACTTTTTAAAATACAGATTATCTACTCCTTTATTGCTCTCTGGTGATAAAGTCACTTTCAATTTTTTTATAAGAAACTGGTAAAATATTTTTATGACTCATAAAGTGTGAGTGATTTTATTATGGAGAGCACTGCTTTCTTGGTGATTCTTATAAATGTTCTTGAATCCATTATTCTTTTCCTATAGTACACTTGTTCCATTTTCCTCAACTGTTTCTAATACATTTCAACAACAATTTTGACAGATTTATAAACATTTTTGTAAACTGTGTTTTCTAGCATTTTATTAATATCAGCAGAGCCAGTATTAGTCTTTCTTGGATGAAGATTAAAGACAACATAGTAAGTTCCAAGTGCCAGGCCCTGGGCTGAAAAGTCCTTTATCTTGACAGCAGCTCCACCAGGAAGCTGTATGCTTCCCTTCTACGGATGTGGATTCTGAAGGATCAGAGGGAAGAACAATTTACTTAAGATGGCATCGCTTTTCCTGTCACAGCCAGGAGTCAAACCCCAGTGAGATTCCAAACTCATAATCTGTCTTCAATGCCAAATAATCAATAAAAGTAAGCATTAGACTATAAATCAGAATCTAGGTTGGGCACATTGAACTCTATTTTCTTCATCAGAGTGCTCAAGATTACATTTTCTAAAATATATTTTACTGATTTTTTACCGAGAGGAAGGGAGAGGGATAGAGAGTTAGAAACATCCATGAGAGAGTAACATCGATCAGCTGCCTCCTGCTGGGGATGTGCCCGCAACTAAGGTACATGCCCTTGACTGGAATCGAACCTGGGACCCTTCAGTCCGCAGGCCAACGCTCTATCCACTGAGCCAAACTAGTTAGGGCACAAGATTACATTTGTTAAACTTGAAAGAAAAGAAGATTCCCTCTGAATTCTGTCTCTTAAGAATGAGAACCTTTCTGGGTTATGCAAATGTGTGAAAGCAGCACCCAAATGCCAGGCACACCTATTGCTCCCTCCCACCAGGACCCTCTACTGTCTGTGTCCCCACTGCTCTTTCCCTTATAAGAGCTGAACAGGAGAATCACGTGACCCGAGCTTTTATGGTCCTGGAAGAATGGGACTAAGTTGAAGGCCATATTGTCCTCTGTTCTCACCTCTGCACTTCCTGTTTTCTGGTTGGAGCATTTAAACCTCTTCTGTGTGTTTTTTTAAAAAAAGTTCACATTTGCAGTTTAGCCTAGATTCAGATCAGAAGTATAATGTGATTGCAAATAATTATACTGAAATGAGAGAGACAAAGAGGATGCAGGATTTTCATTCATAATTTTCAAGAACCACCTGCAACAGAATCACTTGGGTTCTTTTTTTTTGAGGCCTTCTCCAGACTCACTCACTCAATGTCTCTGAAAGCTGGGCCTGAGACTCTGTATTTCAAAAAGTTTCTCAGGTAATTTTTACTTATGCTAACATTTGAGAAACACTCCTCTGTGGCTTATATGTTATTTTTTGTGTTCCCCAAAGCCAAGCTAGAATTTCTGAAGTGCTAAGAAGCTATTAGGGAACCATAGAATTGTCTCTCTCTCTTTTTTTTTTTTTATAAATCTTATAACATTGTCCTCATTTCTACACCTAATCACTTAAAACACCAACCAAGAAACAAAAAATTATCGAAGTCTCACTAATCTTACTAATTATAATGAAGTGATAAAGGTGTGAAAATAATGTAATAATAATTGAGCTTAGTAGTTACAGTTTAGAAATAATAATTACAGGTATTATGGACAAAACACTGATGCATTCATTTCTATTCCTCTTTCAGATAAGGTAAGTGAGGCCCAGAGAAGTTAACTAACTTGCCCGAGGGCACAAAGCCTTTCGAACCTGTGTTCAGATTCCAAGATGCAAAGGAAATGAGCGTCCAAATCTTACTGTTTTGTTTTATAGAACAGAACTGAAACTGACCCGGAAGGCAGCCTACGTGAGATACTTCAATAGCTCAGCCTTCTTCTTCTCAGGGTTCTTTGTGGTGTTTTTATCTGTGCTTCCCTATGCATTGAACAAAGGAGTCATCCTTCGAAAAATATTCACGACCATCTCATTCTGCATCGTTCTGCGCATGGCAGTCACTCGGCAATTCCCCTGGGCTGTACAGACATGGTATGACTCTCTTGGAGCAATAAACAAAATACAGGTAATGTACCATTAGTGGGCATTGTATACAATGATTTTAGAATAGTTTAGAACTTTAATAGTGGGCAGACTCTCTTGGGCCTGTTTGATGCTCAGAATTTTCTCTCTTGACGTCTATATGTGGTCTAACAAGCCCTAGTAATGAAAGTTTATTGAAATAAAATAAAAGCCTGTGAGATCCTCTCAAGTCAAAGCAATTGCAGAGAATATTGTTTCTGTATTCTGGGGAATTTTATTCAAGTAATCAATCAATTGGTTATTCTCATGAACTTGGCAAATGTGCACAAAGATGGTGGCAGATTTACCAGGAAGTTAAAAAAACTTTCCAGCTAATTCTAGGAATGTTCACTTCAAACTTTTCCAAGTATTTCCTTGGGCAATATGGTGGATGCAAATGGTATTTTATATCACATGAGTTACCTTAAAACCTCAGCAATGCTGATGTAGCTGGTAGCTCTGAAGAAAAGTTCTAAAGTCCTTAAGTGATGAGACTCAAGTTTATACAAAGCTAATTTAATCACTACTATGAACTTGTATGTGATTTTTATAATTAATATGCAGGTGAAAATGTTTTTATTATACTTTTAAAATACTATTTAAATATTTAACCAGAAAATAAGTCATTGTGACATACATAAAGGTGATGGGGAAAGGTGAGCCACTTTTCACTGGTTCTACCATTATTTAATCTAGGCCAGAGTTTGCAAATTGTGGCCCATGGACCTAATTTTGGCCCCTAGACCAGTTTCATTTGAACTTCACATTAAAAAGAACAAAAACATTAGAATTATTTGCCAACATTTAAAAATGAGGAGATGTCACATATGCAATAAATTGTATCTTCAGCCTCTTTTGAAGGATTGGAATATATAGTAAAGGGGTCCTCTTCCCTAATTTTATCATATTTCAAACATGTGAGTTTGAGATCTGCAATTTAGGCAAATTGATGAGTGTAGCTCAAAACCATAGCAGGTCTTGGACTAATCTTAATTCTTCTCTTAACCCATCACAGGTGTGTGTGTGTGTGTGTGTGTGTGTGTGTGTGTGTGTGTGAGAGAGAGAGAGAGAGAGAGAGAGAGAGAGAGAGAGAGAGAGAGAGAGAACAGACCTATAGACCAGAAATGAGAAAATGAAAGTGTCACAGAGACAGAGAGGGGCCACTGAACAGGAATACAGATCTTAAAAAAAAATTAGAGAAAAAGAGAGAAACCAAAATTGAGGTAGCAAGAGAGAGAAAAGTTAAGAAGAAAGGGGGAAAGTGAGGCAAGGACCAGGCTGGTTTCATTACCTCCAGTGGTGAAGACTTCAGGATGCCTGGGCTTAATTCTTCCTTGTGCTTCCACTTGCCCTCAGAACACTGTGAATGGGAGTTTCTATAGGGCCCTTTTAGAATCAAGGTTTGATGCCTTAAAATTAGTTATATCAGATCTTCACACCCTCAATTAACCCAGAGAAGTGATGCTAATGATGCTTCTAAAAAGCTATAAAGATAAAGATACTGGTTTTCTCTTTGTCCTAATTGAGGCAAATTGGCTAATGCAGGATGCTTTCTAAGTTCTATAAAACACTAGAGGCCTGGTGCATGAAATTTGTGCACGGGGGGCGGTGGTGTGTCCCTCAGCCCAGCCTGCACCTTCTCCAATCTGGGACCCCTCGAGGGATGTCCAACTGCCCATTTAGGCCCCATCCCAGTAGGATGGGGCCTAAATGGGCAGTCGAACATCCCTCTCACAATCCAGGACTGCTGGCTCCCAACTGCTCGCCTGCCTGCCTTCCTGATTGCCCCTAACTGCTTCTGCCTGCCAGCCTGATCACCCCCTAACCACTCCCCTGTCAGCCCGATTGCCCCTTACTGCCCTCCCCTGCAGGCCTGGTCACCCCTAACTGCCCTCCCCTGCAGGCCTGGTCACCCCTAACTGCCCTCTCCTGCAGGCCTAGTCCCCCCCCAACTGCCCTCCCCTGCAGGCCTGGTCCCCCCCAATTGCTCTCCCCTGTAGGCCTGGGTCCCCCCCAACTGCCCTTCCCTGCAGGCCCAGTAGCCCCCAATTTTCCTCCTCTGCCATCCTGGTCACCACTAACTGCCCTCCCCTGCAGGCTTGATCGCCCCCAACTGCCCTCTCTTACAGGCCTGGTCCCTCCCAACTGCCCTCCCCTGCTGGCCATCTTGTGTCCACATGGGGGCAGCCATCTTGTGTGTTGGAGTGACAGTCAATTTGCACATTACTCTTTTATTAGATAGGATTAGAATATAACAATAATGTTTTTGCTCTGTTTTTATTAACAGGATTTCTTACAAAAGCAAGAGTACAAGACATTGGAATATAACTTAACAACTACAGAAGTAGTGATGGAGAATGTAACAGCTTTCTGGGAAGAGGTAAGAATTTAAAAAAAATTTACTTAAATAGTAAGCATTTTTTTTGTGTGAATGTCATTTTCATATTAATGGACAATGAAAATGAGGTTAGAACTGGAAGGTGAACCACTCCACTTATTTTATGGATTAAGAAGTAGAGGCTCAGGAATGTTAAAGATGTTATTGAAGCCTCTTTACATTTTTCTGAGTCATGTAATTGTTTCACGTAACATATCAGGAAGTAATACAAAGTTCATTGATTTTGGATCTGGGTAGGGCTGAATTTGAATCCTGGTTCTGCTGTTTGTTATCTGTGTAATCTAGATCGAGTTATTGAACTTTGTGGAGCCTTTGATTCTCCATCTGTAAAATGGGAATATTAATATTCACCTGACAGACTTATGTAAAGTCTCCAGTAGAATACCATGCACATAATAATTCCTCAATAAATTCTACCTTATCTGATCTCAAGTTCCAGTCCAAGTGCTTTACAGACTCTAGTCAACATAAAGATGTATGAGATCTCTACCCATGTATGGTTTTCTATGATTTGTGCTTATTTTAATTTATTATTAAACAATACTCATATTTCTCAAAGTCAGAAAATATATTATCAATGATTTTCAGCCTCTCATAAAACAATATCTGATTATTGAGAAACCCTGTTGAGTTCCTATTTTTTCTCACTAATATCTGTGTAAAGATAGGAGTTATTAAACCAATGTTCTATTTCTACGTACTATACAATATCTTAAATTTGTTTTATAAGCAACATGGTCACCAGAGCTTCACTTTACTTCATGTTTTAAGATATAGGTAAGAGAATAATTCTTTTTTTTCCACTTTACCTAAAACTATCTTTTATTAGGATTCTGGTCAAGAGAATAATTCTTTATCTGACTAGCGAAGTTGTTTGTGGAAAAGTGTGTGGATCAGATTGATATTTTTTGTTTTAGAAATTTCAAATGCCCTTCTAGATATGAAGGAAAAATACATTTGACATTTTCACAACTGTTTTCAAACAACTGCTTTCCTACTCTTAGACAAAAGTCCTCAGTTTCACTCTCCTAAAAGTATGTGTTGTCTCCTTTAATTCTCATAATAGTCCTATGACTTAGTAATATTAACATTTTCATTTCAATGATAAGGAAATGGAGGCTTAGAAAGGTGAAGGGACCTGGCTTAGTTCACACAACTGTCAAGAGCTGAAGCCAGATTTTAGACCCAAATGTCACCATCTACAACCCTTTCACTGAACCATTGACTCCTATCTGTCTGTATCCTCACTTTCCACAATACTGTATCCTCAACTGTGAATTCTAGTCATCCCTGCCTGCTATTTCAGTAGTGATGGGCCACTGAGTCTCCACCTATGTCTCCTAGCATTTCCTGCTCTCTGTGGGTGACCTCCCCAGGCTCACCCTTGAGGACAAGAAGTTAATGACTCTTAAATGCAAATCTCTGGCCCCACTTTCCTGAGCTTCATGTATGTATTTCCAAATTTTCTACATGCTCCTCGAGCCCTTCACATTTATCACTCCCCAAGTTTCCAGTGTATCCTTTTTCTCCTCTGATGACATCATCATTGACCCAGTTATCCAGGAGGTAAGTCCCTGATGAGTTATATATGACTCCTTTCTCACTCCAAACCTATGAGTAGGTAGACTTTCTATTTATGTGTTGGAAGCTGAGACTTAGAAAAGTTTAAGTTACTAGAACAAGGTTATACAACTAGATAGGGTGGAGCTAGAAGATCAGCTTAGGTTTCTCTGACTGCAGAGCCCTTTTCCACTCATCACATTGCCTCTGATTTTGTTAAAGAGTGACTATTGCTTTACTATAGACAAAACAACTTTATATATATTACCTCATCAATACCCTCAATAGCTCAGGAGACAGAAGCTCAGAATGTTATAATGGCTTGTCAACCATGACTTAGCTAGTTGAGAAGATGAAACAAAAAGTGAGATTAATACAAAGACTATCAAAACCATTCCATTCACAGCTATATAGGGTTCATAAATATGGTGAGTGTTCAGCCTTACTAGGGAGCAAATAAATAAGGCTAAGCTCTGATAGTGAGATTCCATTTTCACTTAGAAAACTATAAAAGAGGACAAAACAATAACAAAAGCAACAGTGTTGATAAGGGTTTTTGAAAAACTAGCACTATCATATATTGATGGAGGAAAATTTTGAACTACTTTCCAAAGGACTTGGGAAAGTTCACTTGTCAAGTTCTCTTTGGAAAGTTCACTTGTCAAAATTTATACTAAAAAAAATGTACTCCACATTTGTAGCAAAGTACATATATATAATTTATACATACTCTTGGATACTATCCTGCAACCAAAATATATTTAGAAGAATGCTAATGGTATATGAAAATTTTTATCATTTGTTTTAAGTTAGAAAAGCAGGTCACAAACTTTATATACAATTTTTATTAATGTAAAAATTATATATGGTTTTATATATTATGTACATTTATATTATATGTAAAAGTGGAGGGATATCAGTTGAAATGTTAAATAAAGTTTTTTTCTCAGTAGTAGTGCTATAGGTAATTTCTTCTTTCTTCTTTCCACTTTTCTATATTTTCCAAATTTCCTGAAATTAGTATCTTACTTCTGTAATTAGAAATCAAAGTTATTATGAACAATAACCTGCCATTGGTCCGAGTCTATCTTACTGGATAAAAGTCCTTCTAAGCATGCCACACAATCTCCTTAACAGCCTGTACTGCCCACTTTACCAAGCACAGCCTTTGTCATCTTGTCATATGTATCTGACCCAGCCACTTATCATTCCTGACACATAGTTTGTTCTTTTAAGCATAAATAATTGTGCATACAGATCCATCTTCCTAGAATACATATACTATTCCTTGGTCTTGTGAAGTCCCACTTACATCCTTTATAGCCTAGTGTGTAGATCATTTACTTGGTCAAGCTCCAGGCTGAGTCGGTTGCTCCTTCTAATGTACTCCCATCGGACTTGGTATGATTTTCAGTTGTAGCACTAAGCACATTGCAATATTAATATTTATTCATGTTAGTCTCCCATGTGGGATTCTTTGAAGTTATCTTTAATACAGAGGTGATACTCAATACGTTTAATCTATTTGATAAATAAATAAATAAGGGAATAACAAATAGCTTTGTATCATTTTTTAACACTTTTAAAAATTGATTTTTAGAGAGAGAGGAAGGGAGAGGGAGAGAGCGAAACATCAATGTGAAAGCAAAATATCAATTGGCTGCTTCCTGCACGCCTCCTACCAGGGAACAAGCCTGCAACCCAAGTGCGTGCCCTGACCAAGAATCAAACTGTCAACTTTATGGTACACAGGAAGATGCCCAACCAACTCAATCAAACCAGCCAGGGCTCTACCTTTTAAAAAATATATATTTTTATTGAATTCAGAGAGGAAGGGAGAGGGAGAGAGAAAGAGAGAAAGATCACTGATGAGACAGAATCATTAACCAGCTGCCTCCTGCACGCCCCCTATTGGGGATTAAGCCCACAGCCTGGGCGTGTGCCCTTGACCGAAATCAAACCAGGGACCTTCAGTCTCCAGGCGGACGCTCTATCCACTGAGCCAAACTGGCTAGGGCTAGGGCTCATTTTTTAACACCTTAATTGCTTATTTCTTAAAAGCTTTGCTTTTAGTTGTCTGATGACTGAGGGGCCATTAGCCATCTATAACATAAGGACTCAAAGCAGCAATCTTCAAATGTAAAAGGATTTTGAAAAACTATGAACCTCTGACACATTTTTAAGTTGGCTTATAAATTTTTCAACATAAGTTTAAGTGGTGGCAAAAGATGTCATTCCTGTTTATTGTATGCGTGTTAAATGGATTTTTGTCAAAACTTGGGAGCTGCACTTTCAATGTATTCAATTTATGGAAGATAAATAAATTTATGTAGTCAGTTCTCATTGTCAAGCCAATCAGTTGACTTTATCTCAAAAAGTATAACTTTACTTTAAAATGGGTGGGGGCAGGCTAGAAGAGGTCAATGGGGGGAAAAGGGGGACATATGTAATACTTTCAACAATAAAGATTTAAAAAATGAAGATAGTTAATGTGTATTAATTTATTAAATTATTAAAAATTAAATAAGCAATCAAATAAATAGTTAATTAAAATCCCTTATCCTCCAACTCCTTTCTGAAATCTATTCTAAGCTAGGTAAGACACAATTGCCTTCTTGTGTAAATGGAATTCATTCAAATAATCTGGCAATATTGTCACCTTTATGGTTTTCGTTGATGTTTGCTTTTTGCTAATCATCACCTGAGAATATTTTATCCACTGATTTTAGAGGGAGGGGAACTTCCTTCCGCAGGGCGGAGAGGAACTGCCTTCCGCATGGGGGAGAGGACAGAGAAAGAGAGAGATTGAAAAATCGATGTGAGAGAGACATGTGGATTGGTTGCCCTCTGGAACTGGGATGTGCCCTTGACCAGGAATCAAACTTGCCTCCCTTCTGTGTGCAAGCCGACACTCTAACCATGAGGCAACACTTGCCAGGGCATGTTTATGTTTAATAATAACTACTTAAAGAAATAATTTGAGATTTTCAGAGGAAGGTCCTACTAACATGATAGAGCAGAAGTCAGATTTGGGCTGTAATTCCACTGTAGCCTATTAGTTATGTGACTTTTGCCATTTAACCTCTCTGAATCACAGTCTACAACTTTGAAAGAAAGGGATTGTCAAATCTTGGCACATATATTATTACTAGTGGCCCGGTGCATGAAATTCATGCACGGAGGGGGGGTTCCCTCAGCCCAGCCTGCACCCTCTCCAATCAGGGACCCCTTGAGGGATGTCTGACTGCTGGTTGTCGGGCCTAAACTGGCAGACATCCCTCTCGCAATCTGGGAACGCTGGCTCCTAACCACTCACCTGCCTGACTGCCTGCCTGATTGCCCCTAACTGCCCTCTCCTGCTGACCTGATCTCGCCCCCAACTGCTCTCCCCTGCTGGCCTAATCTCGCCCCCAACTGCCTCTGCCTGCCTGATCGCCCCAACTGCCCTCCCCTGCCTACCTGACCTTGCTCCCAACTGCCCTCCCCTGCTGGCCTGGTTGCCCCCAACTGCTCTCCCCTGCTGGCCTGATCTCACCCCCAACAACCCTCCCCTGCCGGCCTGATCTCACCCCCAACTGCCTCTGCCTGCCTGATCGCCCCCAACTGCCCGCTCCTACCAGCCAATTTGGTTCTGATTGGTCTGTTTCTATGCCAATCAGCATCAAAAGCTCCGCCTCCTAGGCAACCATTGGCTCCTCACAGTTCACTCAGATTTGGTTCTTGATTGGTCAGTTTCTATGCCAGTCAGCATCTCCAGGCCTATCTCCGGGCCTGATCAGAGAAGCAGGGCTGATCAGCAGCCCCCAGGGAGGCCTGGAGAGAAACAGAGGCATGGCTGCTGGCAAAGCTCAGAGAGAAAGAGAGAGGCAACGGCTGATCAACAGCTGCCACAGAGGCTGCGGATCAGACCCTGCCTCTCTCTTCGGGCCTCTCTCCGGGTCTGATCCACAGCCCTCTCAGCAGTCAGTGCTGGGTCACTGCACCTGCATCTACTGCAGGACTGACTTCTGGTGTTTGGTGGAGCCTTCGGTTGGTCATTACGGACCCTGGGTTTTTATATATTAGGATTATGCTGAGGATTAAATGATAATGTTTATGTACCCAACCTACAGGAGAAGGTGTATATATAAATACTTATATAGATAAGTAGGCATATTTAAATTAATTTGATGTCTAGCAATAATTTAAGAAATTAAAATGGTTATTATTAAATGCCATAATTATCATTTCAACTGTTTTGGATCATGTGCTCTAGAAATGATGGGCTATATAATTATGTGCTATAATGTATGGATCATGGGCCATATGCTTTTCAAACTCATCATACATAAAATAAATAGCTATTGAAAATATCTGGAAAGCTGACTTTTTAAAATTTCTGTTTTTTTCTTAACAGGGATTTGGGGAATTATTTGAGAATGCAAAACAAAACTATAATACTAGAAACATTTGCAATGGTGATAACAGCGTCTTCTTCAGTAACATCTCACTTCTTGGTACTCCTGTCCTGAAAGATATCAATTTCAAGATAGAAAGAGGACAGCT
This sequence comes from Cnephaeus nilssonii, assembly GCF_951640355.1. Taxonomy (NCBI): domain Eukaryota; kingdom Metazoa; phylum Chordata; class Mammalia; order Chiroptera; family Vespertilionidae; genus Cnephaeus; species Cnephaeus nilssonii. The sequence goes on along the minus strand of NC_137083.1, from coordinate 71,156,972 downwards.
GTTGGCAGTTGCTGGATCTACTGGAGCAGGCAAGGTAGTTTATGTTATTCTTTATCATTAAGTTCTTAACTTGGCCTGCATTTCTTCTTTTTTTTTCTAGTTTCTCTGTAGTGTAAAAAGATATTTTGAAGAATTGTTTACATTGGTATTAGGATAATGCTTAGATATAGTTTCTTATAATATAAATTATTCCACTGATAATATCCTCTAGCCTTTATTTCTTCCTATTATTACCAGTGACTTTCTCTACATCTTTCAGTTTTGTAAAGCTCTCAGTGCAGTGTCTTGTACAAGGTGGGCATTCAGTAACTTTATTGAACAAATGAACCATCAATTTTTACCAGTCTGTGGCACACACATTTTTTTCAGAACTTGTCCAGGAAAATCATGGCTTAGAATTTACCCATGTAACCATACAGGCATTTTTTGACATTAGAATTTTGAAACAAATACAATAAAGTCACAGGATACAAAATCAATGTGCAAAAATCCACTGCCTTCCTATATACTAACAATGAAACTTCAGAAAGAGAAATGAAAAAAGAAAACAAACAAAAACAATTCCTTTTGCAAATGCAACCAAAAGAATAAAATACTTAGTAATAAACTTAACAAAGGGTATGAAGGACCTAGATACTGAAAATTGCAAAGCATAATGAAATGGAAATATATTCTGTGTTCATAGGTTAGAAGAATCAACATAGTTAATATGGCCTTGTTACCCAAAACAATATACAGATTTATTGCAGCACTCATCAAAATCTCAATGGCATATTTTAAAGAAATAGAAAAAAACAATTTCCAGATTTGTATGGGATCACAAAAGACTCCGAATAGCCAAAGCAATCCTGAGAAAAAAGAATGAAGCCAGAAGTCTCACACTACCTGACTTCAAATTATACTACAGAGCTACAATAATCAAAACAGCATGGTATTGGCAGAAAAACAGACACACAGACCAATGAAACACAATTGACAACCCAGAAATAGAACCACATGTATATGGGCAAGTAATTTTTGACAAAGGATCCAAAAACACACAATGGAGAAAAGAAAGCCTCTTCAATAAATGGTGCTGGGAAAATTGGAAAGTCACATGCAAATGAATGAAACTAGATGACAGTTTATCACCATGTGAAAAAATTAATTAAAAATGCATCAAAGACCTAAATATAAGATCTGAAACAATAAATTATATAGAAAAAAATAGGTACTAAACTTATGGACCTTGGTTGGAGAGAGCATTTTATGAATTTGACTCCCAAGGCAAGTAAAGTAAAAGCAAAAACAAATGACTGGGACTATATCAAACTAAAAAGCTTCTGCCCAGCAAAAGAACTGATCAACAAAACAAAAGGCAATCAACTGAATGGGAGATGATATTTGCAAACAACAGCTCCAACTAGGGATTAGTATCCAAACTATATAAAGAATTCATACAACTCAACGCCAAATAATCCAATTAATAAATGGGCAGAGGACCTGAACAGAAACCTCTCTGAGAAGACATATAAATGATCAACAGAAATATTCAACTTCACTAGCTACTAGGGAAATGCAAATAAAAGCTACAATGAGATACCAGCTATCACCTGTTAGAATAGCTATTCTCAACAAGATAGGTCATAACAAGTGTTGGAGAGGCTATGGAGAAAAAGGAATCCTCATTCACTGCAGGTGGGAGTGTAAACTGGTACAACCACTATGGAAAGCAGTGTGGCGGTTCCTCAGAAAATTAAGAATAGAGTCATCATATGACCCAGTAATCTCTTTGTTGGGGATCTACCGGAAAAACTCTAAAACATTTATTACAAAGATATATGCCCTCCTATGTTCATTGCAACATTATTCACAGTGGCCAAGACATGGAGACAACCTCAATAGAGGATTAGATAAAGAAGGAAAGATGAAATACTGCCATTTGGGAACATGGGTGGACCTTGAGAATATTATGCTAAGTAAAATAAGTCAGTAGGAAAAAGCTATGAACCATATGATTTCACCCATATGTGGGATATAAAACTGAAACTCAGACAACAATATGGTGGTTACCAGAGGGAAGGGGGTGGGGCTATAATAAAGGGTAAAGGGAGGCAAATATATGGTCACAGAAGATGTTTTGACTGGGTGGTGGGCACACAATTTGGTATACAAATCATGTATCATAGAAATGTACACTTGAAACCTAAAGGACCTTATTAATGTCATCCCAATAAATTTAATAAAAAAGAATTTTGGAGAATGGACTCAGATTTACATATGATTTATTATGAGGGAAAATTTTTAAGTGGGATAGTTTTTTGAAGAAAATACATAAGAATGTTAAGTTATTCAGTGCTGGTCAGCCTCCCGCCCTCCCCACCCCGCTACTTTCTTTTGTTGTAGGTTAGAAAGCAAAAATAGGTAAAGGTTCAAACCTCATTGTCAGAAGAGAAGACTTTATAGTGATCTTTAAGAATATGAGCTATCATTCAGATAATGATGAAACACTTGATCTCTTTAGGAAATAAATTTAAAGGACATAAAGTAATCAAATCAGAGATGTAAATCAGAGCTACACATTTATTTAATTAAACGTCTTTGAGAAAATGGTATGGTTTTTTTGTTCTAATCTACATTAGGCATCTTTCATTTAGGAAACATCCTTGAATTATTTTAATTAAGTGAAATTAGTATAAGAATCTGCACCACTGGGTACTCTTGACTGAAGGCTGGCTTGCCACATCTCCCACAGGGCGTGGGGATTTTTCCGTTCTACTGTCTCTACCACAACTGAAATAGCTCTGTGGCCTTGCTGATAACCCATGACACCTCATAGTCTCCATCCTTTTTCCTGGCTGTGCTCTGGCACTAAGCTTTAGCTTGGTCATAAACACTGAGCATTAGAGGTGTAGAATAAGCAATTAGCTCCAGCTTTTGCTTACTTTTTAAATAAAATACAATATCTTCAAAGATTTATTATTTTTTTGTATTTTTATACATTTATATATATTTAATGATGCTTTCATTTTACTTCATATCTCTCAAAATACCAAAATATTACTATGTATAAATATATAAATTATATTTTTACTTACATATATGTACATAAATATATAAGTATGTATGTCTGCATATATATTTGTATGTTTAACCTGGAAATGATATAATTTAATGATATTGATATTATATTAAATTATAATGGTCCAAGTTGAATTACTGGTACATAAATAAACAGATGAACCAGTGTAGCAGAATTAAAGCTACAAAAGTAGATCCAAATGCATAAGGTAATGAGTATTTGACAGCGAAGAAAGATGGGCTATTCAAAAAATGGTGTTGGACAACTGGACAGCCACCTGGAGAGCAAACAAAAAAATTGAATCCATATCTCACATCATAGACCTGATGAGTTTGAAATAGATCAGAGAACAAGTACAAAAATAAGACTATAAAATGCTTAAAGTAAACACTGGAGGATGCCTAAAGGAAAAGAAAAAAAAAATACCATGGAGGAAGAAAGCCTTTATAACTCAAGGTCCAGAAGCCATAAAATAAAAGCTATTAATCGCTTAAAAAACAACACACCAACAAAACGAACCACTTGTGCATGGAAAACAGAAGTAAAAAATGTCACACTAAAGTAAATATTTGCAATTTATATCACACAAAGGAATAATCTCTCTCTAAATAAAGTGATCTTAAAATCAAAAGGTAACATACAAACAACCCATTAGAAAAAAACGTGTCCCATGCTCTTACATATATGTGGAATCTAATGAACAAAATAAACCGGTGAACAATATAGATCCAAGACATAGAAGTATGGAACAATCTGTTGAATTTTACAGGAAAGGCATGGGTTGGTGGGTGCGGGAGTGAAAGGGGCCAAACATGTGAGGCTAAGGGCATCCCAAGTTTTAGAGGTTGGAGAGGTGTGTTTTTTTCTAGTGATTATAATTATAATAATAACTTTTTGTTACATCTTTGGTCTTCTATTTTTTTTTAGTTCACTAGCAGTGTACCCCAAATAGGAAGTGCTTAATAAATTCTGAATTGAATGAATAATTATAGAATCTTTTAAAATTAGAATAGATATCTCTACTTAGGGTAACAGTTGGTGGCAAGAGCATCTTGAGAGTGATTTGATCAAATGATTTAACTTAATAATGGTTTCATTTCTAGACTTCACTTCTGATGATGATTATGGGAGAACTGGAGCCTTCTGAGGGTAAAATTAAGCACAGTGGAAGAATTTCATTCTGCTCTCAGTTTTCATGGATCATGCCGGGCACCATTAAAGAAAACATTATCTTTGGTGTTTCTTATGATGAGTATAGATATAGGAGTGTCATCAAAGCATGCCAACTAGAAGAGGTAAGTAATTATGTGCAAAATTTCTGATTATGCATATGAGACCTTCAAACTACTTAAATGATAAATTTAGCTCCCTATTTGACCAGTCAGTCTCTATATGTTATGTTATCACTATAGGTCAGTGGTCGGCGAACTCATTAGTCAACAGAACCAAATGTCAACAGTACAACGATTGAAATTTCTTTTGAGAGCCAAATTTTTTAAACTTAAGCTATATAGGTAGGTACATTGTTATTAACTTAATTAGGGTACTCCTAAGCTGGCCTTTGCTAAAAACTCAAGGGGCCAAAGAGCCGCATATCTCGGTTTGCTGACCACTGCTATAGGTAAACAACTTTGAGTAAGTCAATTAAGAAAATATGTGAACCTTATTTTTTTTAATATGTTTTTATTGATTTTTAGAGGGAGAGGAGAGTGAGGGATAGATAGAAACATCAATGAGAGAGAGAAATATCATCGATTGGCTGCCTCCTGCACTCCCTTTACTGGGGTTTGAGCCCACAAACCCAGGCATGTACCCTGACTGGGAATTGAACCATGACCTCTTGGTTCATGGGTCAATGTTCAACCACTGAGGCACACAGGCTGGGCTGAACCTTGTTTTAAGAAACTTACAAAAACATAGAGAAGATAGACTTTATTTTTAAAATGATGGACTTGTTTAGTTAGAACAAAAACTCTTTATGAAATGATGAGAATTTTGTTCACTCATTAATGAGAAAATGTCCTCAATTGCATGCTTTTTAAAAAGATATTTCAAATTTATGTAAGAGGATTTTAATTATTTTAATTACATCATAGTCTAATGGAATGAGCATTGTCCTGCCTGTAGAGAATTAGAGATAAAATTGTGATTTTTATCTTATTGTTTAGCCTTCAACATAATCTCTAGCTAAATGAAGATGATGCTATTGGCTCATTTCATAACAATATTGGGGAATGGGCTAAATCTGCATTGAAAGCATTTCAAGTGAAATCAGTATGTGGATGTTGTGTTGTTTGATACATAAATTATATGATTGGGGCTTCAATAATTATTGATGTAAATGATTACAGAGAATATATCATGAGGTTTTCAGAATGATAGATGGCATTCGACACTAGTTGATTACATTGTCACCATTAATGAAAAAAATTGCAGTGTGAATAAAATAAAACAAAATACAGTGCATGGAAAATAGAACATGACTAATTGCAGAATAGCTAGAACTGCAATTTTTATAATAGAGGGCTGCTTGTTTGTATAAATGGCTCTCTATGTATATAATGACTCACTTAACAGTTTTTAAAAGTCCCAGTCTCTTATTTTTCATACACTCTGAAAGCATAATGAAAATAAGAGCTCTCCTGAAAAAGTATTGGATTTACTTTGAAGAAGATATTCTTCATTCCTCAAAAGCCCTTCTTCCAGGAGTTGTATTTCACAACCTGGAGGTTGGAACCCTCAGTAGATTTGTTATAAAAAGTCTGAGTGTTTCTAGGGAACACACATATTTATCTAGGAGGGGACTGGGATGTAGGAGTGGTAGTGCCTTGCAAGATAAATGATGGGACTTATTTATTAGTGGAAAGGTGTTGGAAGTTTCTGGTAGGCTTATATTTTACTTTGAATATACCTTTCCCATAGAAATAATATTATCATGGTGACTTGATTCTCCCAAGTAAACATATATTTAACCCAAATATGGCATAGTTAATTACTACTAATAAATTCAAGGGTAGCGGTCCCTCATTCATATGAGCATACACTAAATTCTGAATACTGTGCTAGGTCTTGGGAATGTCATGTGAGTAAGACATGGGCCATTTTCTAAAGGATTCATAGTTTTAATGAGTGGTTGTATGGTATGTGAAAAATATCTCCATAAAGTTGTTAAAATAATGAAAGAAAGAGGATAAGAGGAAGATCATGTTATTCTTTTCTGATTCCATGGCCAGCCTTAACATTATTTTTAAAGTGTATAAATCCGTTTTTTACTATACTCACATGGCTTTACAGCCATCACCACATTTTCTTTTTTCTTCTTCTTATTGTTGACAGTATTATAGATGTTGTCCAATTCCTGCCACCCCCTTTACCCTCCTCTTCCCAGCCCCTTCCCCACCCTAGGCCTTCACCATACTGTTGTCTGTGACAATTTGTTATACATATGTGTATATAAGTCTTTGGTTAATCTCTTCCTGTCTCCCACTCACCCCCACACCCCCTGAGATATGTCAATCTGTTCCATGCCTTGAGACCTATTTTGTTTGTCAGTTTATTATGCTCATTAGGTTCCACTTATAAGTAGAATCATATGATATTTGTCTGTCTCTGACTGACTTATTTCATTCAGCATAATATTTTCCAGGTCCATCCATGCTGTTGCAAAGGGTAAGAAACTTGTTTTCACAGCTACATACTATTCCATTGTGTAAATGTACCACGGATTTTTTATCCACTCATCTACTGATGGGCACTTGGGCTGTTTCCAGATCTTAGCTGTTGTAAATAGTGCTGCTATGAACATAGGGGTGCATACATTCCTTCTGATTGGTGTTTAGAGCTTCTTAGGATATATTCCTAGAAGTGGAATCACTGGGTCAAACAGTAGTTCCATTGTAAATTTTTTTTAGTACATTCCATATTATTTTCCATAGTGGCTGCACCAATATCATATTTTCAAATCCTTTAAAAGAAACCATTTGCAATAAATTTTTATTTCTTCATACCTCCTCTACCCGGCCTTAAGCAATCTTCAGTCTCTAAAATTTTTCTATTCTGGATATTTTACATAAATAGAATCATACAATATAAGGTCTTTTGTGCCTAGATAAACCTTTAAACTTCAAGAAGACAATATCTTTATTTTGAAAACATTTATTGAGTCTTGCTGTGTTTTATGAAAATGTAAATAGAACAAGATCCATATACTTCAGAGGTTCATGGGCCAGTAGAGAAAGAGACGTGTCAATAAAGATATAATCTAATAGAAAAAGAAAGAGGCATTTCTTTAGGTGCAAAGGAAGAAGCGTGGGAATCGATGCCTGCCTAATGTAAAAAATAACCTCCACAGGAAGCTCAAGGCTAATGCCCTCCAATGGAATGATTCATTCTGGAATTCCAGTGGTGGCAAGGGTAAAAATTATGGTCTCGTAGTCACATTTTTATTAGAGATTCCAGTGGAGAGAAGGTTAAGTTGATGGGAAGAATTGGGAGATTGATGAGTAAATGGTCACTAGATTACTGAGAAAAGAAAATGAAATACATATAAGGTGCCTAATACAGTATCTAGTGCAAATTAACCGTTCAGTGACTAGTAGCTCATTTCTACCAACTTTTTTTACTAGTATTTTTATTTTACTTTTAAAATTTTATTTTTCAATTAGTATAGTTTACACTCAATCTTATTTTATATTAGTTTCATGTGTACAACATAGTGATTAGACAATCATATACTTGACAGTGTTCCCCTGATATTTCCAGTACCCATCTGGGACTATACTTAGTTATTACATTATTGACTGTATTCCCTATACTGTACTTTACATTTCTGTGACTATTTTGTAACTGCTATTTGTACTTCTTAATCCCTTCATCTTTTTTACCCAGTCCCCTAACCCCCCTCTCTTCTGGCAACCATCAGTCTGTTCTATCTTTTGAGGTGGAGCATACTGCTAGAGAGCCTTACATAAGTTAATGTGTCTGAGAGTTAATTATACCAACCTCTACCTTGGAAACAAGGTAGAGGTTGGTATAATTAAGAAGGAGAACCATGAAACCAAAAAACCATGAAAAGTCATCAGCATGAATTTTGATGTTGACAAAAGTAGTTATAAGAGGAAGTTATAAAAGTGGTCATCTATAAATATGGTAGTTGGTCTTTATGACCCAGTCAACGAAAGCTGGAGTATTCTGTGGGAGAAAACAGATGGCATAAGATGATGAGGGTTTGGAATGTAGGCTTTGGTTCCAAGCTCCAGAACGTGGCAATGGGGTTGGGAGGTGATTCCATTTTCCATGTTCCTTTCAGATGCCGAAGCAGTACGTAGTGGTTATCTTCTGCCAGTCACTGTTCACTGGTGGGAGCAAGGGAGTACAAGGTGAAAACTTTCCTATCCCTTTCCTCAAAGAACGTATGGGCTGGCTGGAGGAAACCATCCATAAAGAGACTATTTCCATATAATATAGCAGGTGTTGGGATAGAGGTACTCTCAGGGCAGTATGAAAGCTTGGTTGAGGGCTTTCCACCTGCCTGGACCATTCAGGGAAGCTTTCTTGCAAAAGTAGACAAGCTGAAGGATGAATAAAGACGGAAAAGGAGTTCTGGACAGATAAAAATGTGTGAGCAGGAAAACAGAACATAAAGCCACTTGTTCAGTACAGGGAACCACAAGTCTCTTGACAGAACCAGAGTGTAACTGGGGACAGTGGTGGGGAGGAAAGAAGCTGGAGGGCCATGTCTTGGGAGCCTTGTACATTGGTCTCAGGAATTTGTTCTTGGAGAGCTTTAATTAGGGAATGATGCAATCAGCTTTGCACGTGTGATATATCACTTCGGGTGTGGCATGAGGTGCAGAATTAAGGTGGACATGATTTGAAGCTTTGTGAGATAGCAGAAAGAACATAGATTTTGAAATCTGACAGAGCTGGGTTACTAAAGAAAGTTACTTACCTTTGCTGAATACTGAGTTTTGTCCTCTGCAGTGTGGGGATAACATTATCCACTTTGTAGGGTTTTCTGTATGATTCTGGCACATAGAAGGTGGTAGTAGTAGTAGTAGTAGTAGTAGTAGTAGTAGTAGTAGTAGTAGTATTTGCTACTCTGACAGAAGGAGGGACATTGTAGAAAGCTATTTCAGTAATCCAGATAATGATTATGATGGACATGAGGAGAAAAGAATGTAAGGAAAGTCATATTCATATACTTAATATTTGCATTTATAGGAAAGGGAATCAGGAAAAATGGGCCTTCAGAGAAGAGTGAGTTTTTTTCTCAAGAGATTAGGAGAGAAGAGAAATGGGTTTAACATTAAGGATTCCTTGCATAGCAGACATTGGAAAGAGGGGTGGGTAGAAATGCTATGGGTCTGGGAAAGAAGGACGTGGAGCTGGACCACATAGAACTGAGATATCTCATTAAGGCAGAAGGAGCACAGGCATCACTAGCAAAGTGTCCGTGGAGACCACCACTAATGGGCTCCAACAAAAAATTATTAATAACGATGTTGAACTCCGTTTTTTAAGATATCAAGTAAACCACTTAGCGTTTCATTTCTAACTACCCCTGAGCTCCTGCTGTTATCTGTCCTGCTGACTTTTGCTTCTGATTTAGACCTTTTAAGCATCTCATAATAGGCAAAAATACTCAGCTGTTCCTAAAATTCCTGTACTTTAAACTGGCAACTGTAGTGAATATAATGAGTACATGACTATATGCTGTTCTGTTCTCTTTCCTGAAGGTTTCATATGTTGTTATCTACCAAACTACATGGTGAATTCCTTGAGAACAGCCATGCTAAAACATTTATTTTTGGCATACTTCACCTAGCACGTTGATGTGCAGAAGGGTAAATTCTTATTCAATAACTATTTCAGAAATATTTGGAAGTAGGCATGTCAGTTGCAAGAATTTGACTCAGAAACTGTTCTTTTCTGAGCCTCACAATCTAAAAGTCTGAGGAGACAATTACATAACAGCATATTATTCCTGGGAGTGACAAATAAAAGTAATCAGAAGTGCTCGACCAAGTTCACAGTCAGAATTAAGCTTCTTCTATTTTCAGAGACTTGAGAGTTTCCAGCTTTCGTATTTCTGTTGTGATTATTGTTAAGCAAGTGTTCACATCTTTGAAAAAGGCCAGTGAGAACCTCCCAGCATGAAAGCTTTATTTTTTTTAAAGTGTGGCAGAGTTCTGAGCATAGAAACATGAAATACCTCCGGCTGTTGCCAGCAAAAGCATCCTTCACATTCTGTTTGTGGCCCCTATCACCAAATACAAATACTCCTGATGCAATGTTTTCATTTTGACTGCCAAAGTTGATCTGTTTCTTCATGTACTACACCTAGACTTGGAACTGGAGATGAGAATGGAAGATTTCCTTCCTCGTTTTGGTGTGTTTGTTCATCTCTAATATCTAGAGAGCACTTGCGTATATAACGACGCTTGGTGTCATAGGAGTGGGCAGGTAGATGTACATGTGCTGGGAGAGGAAGAAGCACGCACAACATATTTCACATAGTTTTCTGATTTCAGTTTGTTGAAAACTATTCACTCAGCGGGACAGCTCCAAGGCGTTATCACAGGGAAGGGCATGGAGAGAGTTCCGTGCTGCCAGAATAACCTGCGATGTGCAAACGTGAGCGAGCAAGCCATGTTCAGTTTCTTCCCCTTCAGTCCTCTTTTAGGAACATCTCCATGTCTTGCTTATATATCCTACTTTGGATCTAGATGACAATAGAATGGATTCCTAGGGAAATTGATCACTGCTTTTTAAATACCATTTTATAGCCCTGTGCCTATTAACTTATCCTCCCCCCCACTTTTTTTTTCTTTCCACACACCCAGGCTATCCTTAGAGTCCTAAATATTTGTAACTTTTAATTTCTTTATTGATTAAGGTATCACATATTTGTCCTCATCCCCCCATCCCCATCCCACACCCCTCCCCACACATGCCCCCACGCCCCTGTTGCCCTTAACCGCTGGTTAGGCTCATATGCTTGCACACAAGTCCTTTGGTTGATCTCTCCCCTTTACCCCCACCCTCCCCTACCCTCCCTCTGAGGCCCGACAGTCTGATCCATGCCTCCTTGTTTCTGGGTCTGTTCTTGTTCATCAGTCTATGTTGTTCATTATTTCCCCTAGATGAGTGAGATCATGTGCTATTAGAAATACACTTATAAGAACCGAAAATGAATATTTGTAACTTTTATAAGTAGCATTAGAGACTTTGCTAGCTTAAAAAGAGAAATCAACATAATTAGGCCCTTGTTAACTCACTTATCTCTTTAGGAGATTAGAATCATATTTTCTTACTGAAAGAGTGATGGACTTCACTGCTCTTTTGCCTTTTTTATTCCCAGAATACTACCTCTTTTGCACTTCACTGATTCCTCATCCTACCATACAACCCCACAGCTGACAGCAAGAAAATTCTAGGCAGGCCAGTGTTTGAATAACAAGAATTTGAACTGCTTTTATTCAGCCAGTCAGTCTCTTATGAAAGTACCTGGGTTTGGAGAAGTAACTAGCGTTTATAATAGTGCATGATGAGAGACGGGGGCGTGAGAGGTCAGGGGCTTAGGATATGTATTTGGTTTCCACAAAGTTGTTGAGATCCTTTTGTAACTGCAAAATGGGCACATTATTTGTCATGGCAGTCATTACATAGGCATTGTAATAAAAACATTTAGTGTGTAAGTTGAAGAACTAAAATCTGTGTTGTCTATTTCACCTCTGCTTGGCAGGTTTCAAATTTAAGACAGTAGGAGAAAAAATTGGGAGGGAAGTTGGCAAGAAGTTACTAAAAGAAAAAAAAACTTAGGAGGGATATTGGCAAGAAGTTTGAAAAACTTGGGAGGGAAGCAAGAAAAGAAATAAGTTGATGACTGTTCTGGAAAATAAATTCCATCAGACAGATACTACAAGCTGAATGAATTTAATTTAAATTTTGACCTCTGGATTTCCAGATCTGGCCAAAATAACCTGCATTGAACGGGGTTTAACCTTTAGATGACCAATCTACCATTGCAGGAGAATTCAGGAATGTTCAGTTGGGAGATCTGTAAATAAAAAGGTGCCATAGGAATTAACATTTGCATTCAATAGTAGCCAAGACAACGGACATCTAATACAAATATTTGAAACTCATTGAACTATGTCCCCTAAACCAGAATAAACCACACTAAGTGACTGTACCTGAACCACCTGCAATTTGCTACTGATAGGTAATTAAGTTTGAAAAGATTGCCGTTCGTTTACTGTAATATGAAGCAAGTGCATTTTTTTATGAGACTATTGAACTGGAACCCAATAGAAATAGCATGGCGTTTCCTGAACAAAACTGTTATTTCATTTAATTTGAACCTTGTAACTTAAAAAATAATTAGTAGCTAAAGTTGATTGAGCAAGCACATCAGCAAGGCTGTGCTAAGCACTTGGAATTTTCACTTTCTAGTTATCTAGTCACAACTTTGCCTAGAGTTTGCAGTCAAAAGAATGTGTGCTAAATCCTAAAAGTATGAGCTAGGTTTTAGGAATTAAAATTACAATTCTGGAACTAATTATTAACAAATAATTAGTGATACAGCATGCCTTACACTTTTGGAAAACAAAAGGTTTTCTTACATTTCTAAAACCAAAAATAGCCCTAAGACTGTCTCTCTTAGTAAGTTTGGGCAAATCAACAGAACAGTAGTATAAAAATTTAATTATAACTGGATCCAGCTAGTTTATGAATAGATAATGAAATTAAGGTATTTAAACCATACCTTTATATATAAAAAAAGAAACAACAAAAAAATCATTGTTTTCCAAAGGTGTAAGGCATGCTGTATCATTACATACATGCCTGGTGTTTCATCCCTCTGGAAGAACTGAGATTCTGGACCCTGCAAAAGATGGAGTTTCCCATCTTGTTTTGTGATGGCTAACTAAACAAGATCAGGAGAAGGTTTTACACTTATATTTTAATAGAACCTTAGAACTTGGTAATGTTCATAATAACCTTTACAGGAAAGGAAACTTTTTTCTTTCTTTTCTAAAAATTATGAGCGTAAGTGCTCTCTAAACAAAATAGCCTTTGAAATGACCATTGTGTTATCATTAATATGTTGCAAAACCAAAACTACAATACCTAATTTTTATTTAGAAGGTTTAGTTACCCTTGATTCAAATTTTATAAATTAAAAAAAATTGATTTCAACAAATATTTTGAAGTTTCTACTATGGACACAGTACTGTGTTAAGCACTCTGTATGCTGTCTGCAAGTATAACAAGGGTGCCTATCTGCAGTGAACTTTTGACTTACAGATATCTTGGGGTAAAAGGTATTTAAATATATTTATTTAATAAATATTTGTGAGTGCAAGCATTGAACTAGGGACTTTGCCAAACTCTTGGAATTATTAATAAGCAAGATAAAAATCCCTGTCCTCGAAGTTTTTATTCTATTGGAGATGAACAAGTGAGAACCAGTGCAGTTTGATACACCCTATGATATTGGGCAATACAAGATCCTTATATGAGAGTACAGAGCAGTGACACTTAATCTGGACTTGAAAGGTCAGACATGGTATCCCTGGAGGAAGTGACAACTAAGGTGAGAGATGACAAATGAGTAAGAATCATTTGAGTGAAGACTAGGGAGAGAGAACATTCCAGAAAGAGAATAGAATATATAAGGCCTGAAGCCCAGAGGGAACATTGTATATTCAGGAATCTACAGTCAGTTGCATGTGGCTAAGATGGAGAATAAAATGAGCCTGGAGCCAAGAGACAACATGGCACGATTGTGGGAGCTCGAGTAATGCAGCAAGGCTGGAGTACGGAAAGGAAGGGGTACAGGGTGAGAGCTGCGCTGCCAGAGGACAGTCAGATCATGGTTTCTGCCTCCCCACATGCCAGCAATAAAAACATAGCCAAAGGATGCGGAAAGACAGAAGTGCTGTACTTCACTTTCACGTTTCATAGAACTGGTACAATCCAGTTCTCCTACAGCACGCGGGCTACAGAGGAGTCAGGGAGCATGATGCTAAGTGGGAGCAGAAAAGTACCCTGGGAGGAGAGCAAATGGGTCCATGGTAGCTTTTCTTTATTGGGAAAGTGCCATAATCAAAACTGTGTCTTAGAGCTTCATCTAGCACAATACGCAAACTGGAGGGGGATAACGAAGATGTTGTGTTTAGAAGTTTATGAAATCCTTCACATCTTAAAGAATAAGATATGAAAATTTAAGAAACTTGTTTAAGATCCTCAAAATTGACAGCATCGGCAACAGAATCCAAATCTTCTGACTCCTTAGCGATATACTAATAGAGATGTTGCCTATTAGAAAAGAAACTCTATTGTAGACTCTAATGACTTATCCATTGAACATTGCTCAGTTTAAGTTAATCGCACTATTATTGTAATAGTATTATTAAGCCATCAAAGTTATAAATCAGCTATTTGTAGAAGAAAAGATAATGATAACAAAGATTTGTGAACTAATAGCATTGAGAATTCCATAGTTTAGTTTTAAAAAGTATTTTCAGGATATTTATATATGTAAATGATATATTAAATTCTAAATAAGTGTATCTTAGGGAAGCCATCTATACTTAACACACTTAAAATTTGAATAAGTCGGGAAATTTCTTCCCAGATCTTCTCCCAAATTATCTTTCCCCTTTCTTCTCTCCTTCAGGCCTCATAACCTCAAATTTAAAATATGAAGTCTAAGAGGGTGGGCAATCAGCACAGGCAAGAAAACCTGCTCAGGGCAAGCTGAGCCGTTGGTGGTGAGAAAATAAGGACCAGGGTAGGATTACTTCAGAGATAATGGGTGAGTGGGAATTGAAGCCCATCTCCTACGGAACTAAATTACGGAACTGAATTACGAAGCAGAAGGCTAGTTACTAAGGACCTGGGAGGTATGTTAGGAACTCCAGAGCAGGATCAACTGCAAGATAACACTGTATGTGCCAATGAAGTACGGAGAACAGAGTGCTTTTTCATGGATTGGATTTCTCCCAGCATCTTGGGTGGGTAGACCTAGAAGAGATAGTTAAGGAATTAGTAGCTTCTTAAATGCCAAGTCTTAGATCAACTGAATCAAATCATCTCGTGAGCTTTCAAAAACTAGATTTATTTCAGAGAATTTGAAATCTGGAGTCCAGAAATCTATAGTTGCATATGTTTAATGTAGAACCAGAATAAGACAAAGAAGTCTTTATTTGTTTCAAGTTGCTTTTTTGCCTTTACTTCCTTGGGAACATTTACCCAAAGATATCTTAAATTACTGAATTTTACAGTTCTTCCTTTAAAAATGCTCATTATTAGTTTTCATATACAATTACAGACCTATACACATATAGAAATAAACACTAAAAGTCAAAGGGTATTATCAGAATTACATATATTTTCACAAGTTCATACATAAAACTATATATGTGTGTATATGTATGAATATTAAATAATACTTTAATATTGGTGTCAAAAACTATAATATTCATTATAATAGTGTTTTTTGTACTTTTGTTGGGACCAGTAAAATATATTGGAATTTAGTTTTCTGCTGTAAATTTGGTCAGTACCAAAGCTTAGTGAAGGAAGAGCAAGACCTTATTGTTTTCCAAGTTGACAATAAGGTCTCACTCCTTATGCTTCTAGGAAGGATTAATCTTTAGCCAGTATTTAATATGTATTTCCATATATAGCTCTTTGTAATCATGTGTGACTTAGCTCAACAAATTATCTTTCCTAATAAAAGAGAACTCCAATTTTTAATTTATGAATTCATTCATGTATCTTTCCTGCTGTAGGAATTAACCTCTGTGAATATATCTCATACAGAGGTACACAGGTCTTTTAAGATAACACATCCACATTTACAACAGCTATGTGTAAAAATGGTCAATTCATTCTTTTTCTCTCTTTCTGGTACTCTCCTAGCTTTCTCACATTCTTTCCTTTCCTTACCTCTGTTCCCCCCAACACTTTTCTTCTCCCTCCGTCTTGCCCATTTCCTTGTACATAAAGCACAATACAAGTGTTTAGTAATTATTAAACATTAATAACAATGGCATTAACTCTCTAATGATTTACTGTGAAAGACATGCTTTATTGAATGGCATTACCTCTAAAGTTCATGTTGCCCCAACCCAGCTTTTCTCCCTCCTCTATTACCACAAACAGCTATATTGTCAAGGTTATTCTAAAGAGTGATAAGGCAGCCATAAAACAAGGTTTATGGCATTTGCCTATCTATAAAGTCACAAGAAGTTCAAATGCACTCACCAAATATTGCAAAATCACACAGGACCATTAAATGTAATACTCTACCATTTCTTTCATCTCTCTCTCTCTCTCTCTCTCTCTCTCTCTCTCTCTCTCTCTCTCTCTCTCTCTCTTTCTCTCTCTCTCCCCCCTCAATATTCTAGCTCCCTGTATCACTCCTCTATTGTATATTCAGGTCTGAGTTAATGGCCTTTATATTAGCAATTCTTCTTCAACAACTCCTGGTTTGTCTGGCTTACTTGAATAATATTAGAGTGATGAAGTTAGGTGCATTTAAAAGAGTAAAATGATAAGCATTTGTGTAAAAAGTGCATATATCATAAGGGTATATATATTATACACTCCTTACTAATAAAATAAGTTTATCTTTATTGCATACTTATTATAACATTACTTTGACCCTCCCTGGTACTCTTTATCTAACTATTTTCAAGTACTTTACAATCTAAAAGAGACCTAATGTAAGCACAGAATCCTTTGAAGTTGTTATTTGCCTCTCAAACCAGCAAATTATAAAGGTAATTAGTCAAAGAACAAGTCTCTACATGAGTAGACATAATAATCACATTAAAATGCCGTTTCCTGGGCTTTGTCCTAATTTTTCTGAATAAGATTAGGTGCAGCTCCCCAGGTGATTTTGAAATAATTGCTCCAAGGACTACACTTTGAGAACCAATGATCAGATACTTGATTTTATCTGTAGGTAAACTGTGCAAAGAAAACCATAGAAATTGAAATGGCAGTGTAAGGTGGTTTTAGACAAAGGTTTTTCAGGGTCTCCTTCAAGAAAATTAATTGATCATGAGTTTTATAAGTTTACTAGAGGCCTGGTGCATGAAATTCGTGCAGGGGGGGGGGGGTGTTGTCCCTTAGCCAAGCCTGCACCCTCTCTAATCTTGGACCCCTCTCACAATCCAGGACTGTGGGCTCCCAACTGCTCGCCTGCCTGCCTTCCTGAATGCCCCTAACTGCTTCTGCCTGCCAGCCTGATCACCCCCTAACCACTCCACTGCCAGCCTGGTTGATGCTTAACTGCTCCCCTGCCAGCCTGTTTGCCCCCAACTTCCCTCCTCTGCCAGCCTGGTCACCCCTAACTGCCCTCCCCTGCAGGCTTGATTGCCCCCAACTGCCCTCCCTTGCAGGCCTGGTCCCTCCCAACTGCCCTCCACTGCTGGCCTGATCGCCCACAATTGCCCTCAATTGCAGGCCTTGTCCCTCCCAACTGCCCTCTCCTACTGGTCATCTTGTGGTGGCCATCTTGTGTCCACATGGGGCAGGATCTTTGACCACATGGGGGCAGCCATCTTGAGTATTGGAGTGATGGTCAATCTGCATATTACTCTTTTATTAGATAGGATAGAGGCCTGGTACATGGGTAGGGGCTAGCTGGTTTGCCATGAAGGTTGTCCCGGATCAGGGTCGGAGTTCCCTTGGGGCGTGGGGCCGCCTGGGTGAGAGGCCTGTGGTGGTTTGCAGGCCGGCCATGCCCCCCGGCGACCCAAGCAGAGGCCCTGGTATCTGGGGTTTATTTATCTTCTACAACTGAAACTTTGTAGCCTGGAGTGGAGCCAAGCCTTCTGCTCGCTCCGTGGTGGCAGCCATTTCTGTTGGGATTTATTTATCTTCTATAATTGAAACTTTGTAGCCTTAAACGGAGGCCAAGGCAGGCCAGGGTGTGCGGAAAGCTTGGCTTCCTCCATCTCCTGGGGCAACCCTAGTCTCCTGCTCTCTCCAGTTCCTTGGCCACAGCCACTTTTTGTTGGGATTTATTTATCTTCTATAATTGAAACTTTGTAGCCTGGAGTGGAGGCTTGGGCCAGCAAGGGTGTGCAGAAAGCTTGGCTTCCTCCATCGCAGGGGAAACCCAAGCCTCCATCCTGCTCTCTCCGTGGCCACAGCCATCTTGGTTGGGTTAATTTGCATACTTGTTCCTGATTGGCTGGTGGGTGTGGCTTGTGGGTGTAGCAGAGGTATGGTCAATTTGCATATTGCTCTTTTATTAGATAGGATTAGAGGCCCAGTGCATGAAATTCATGCACGGGTGCAGTCTCTAGGCCTGGCTGGTGATCTAAGCGCCAGTGTCTGGCGTGGAAGGGCAGGTCCCAGCTGACCTCAGCCCTGGGCAGCACCTGGGCCACCCTCTTCCTGAGTCATTGGGCCCCTGCCTCGCTCCTTCAGTGCCTGGGAGCCGGGCAGCGGCCCCGCCCCCTGCTGCCACTGCTGGTCACCATCTGCAGGGTGATCCTGCCCCACCTGGCTCCCTCAGCACCTGGAAGCTGGGTGGCGGCCTTGCCCCCCGCTGCCGCCGCTCGTTGCCGTCTGTGGTGTGATCAGCGAGGCAATAGGACCCCACTAGCACCCACTTTGGCCTGGCGCCACCTGTTCACCGGCTCCACTATTCCGCTGCGGTCCCGCTCTTGTCAGGGTCCATTGGGGCCGGCAGTGCCTCCACTGCCGCCTGCTGCCAGCACCAGGTCGCTGACACCCTCCATGTTCGCGCTGCCCCGTGGTGGTCAGTGCACGTCATAGCGAGCGGTGGAACTCCTGGTCCAGGGAACAATTTGCATATTAGGCTTTTATTATGTAGGATATTTGATTTATTTTAAGACAGTTTTTTTATTGAGGTATAATTGACAACATGATCATGTCAGGGGCACAACACAATCATTTGATATTCATTATATACTGCAAAATGATCGCCACAATAAAACTTAGTTTTAAAAAAATTGCAGTAGTTGATTTTTATATAAGAAATCAGTTCACACCCAGCATCTTAGTTCCATGTAATGATTTCTTCCAACAGTTTTTATGAATAGCTCCAAGGGAACGCAAGAGACGTTTCAGTGTGAGGGAAGAGAAATGGCATTTGCCTCTCTGTGTGCAAGGCTTCTAGCAGCTTATGCTTGTAGGCTGCTTTTTAATGCATGACAGCAAGTGGTATCATTTTGTTTTAGATCATAATTTTCATAGAAGCAAAAGTCTGCTGTGAAGGCAGAAAACCAACACTCTAATGTAAATATATTACCAGATTTGAGTACTCATAGTAATCAGCAAAGACAAATGTTTAACATTGTATACACAGCAAAGTGTTTTATGTTAAATCAAATAGAAAAAAAAACAAACACTAATAAAGAAATCTACAAATGTACAATAAACTAGGTGATCTGATCTTAAAATAACGGACTTATTCACAATTCCCTTCATTCTACCTCCATTATTTTGTTCATTTCAATCTCAGTAGCTTCCTATTAATTACAATACCTGAGATAACTTGTTAAATTATCTACATTTGCACATTTCTTTTCCTAAGTGCTTTTAGTCCAGAAAGGAGGCCAAAAACATTGGCTCAGAATATCAGATCTTTTTGAATGCAGGAATCTTTTATTTTTATGCTTTTAAAAAGTAATCTGTCTCACTAGTGTCTATTTTAGATAGAAGACATTCATATGAAAACGTCCCTGCTTTTTAAAAAATTATAATTACAGATAATTAATGTAACATTTTTATTTTTTTGATATTTTATATATATATTTTTCTTTATTGATTAAGGTATTACATATGTGTCCTTATCCTCCATTGCCTCCCCCCCCCCAACCCCCCACTCATGCCCTCACCCCCCTGGTGTCTGTGTCCATTGGTTAGGCTTATATGCATGCATACAAGTCCTTTGGTTGATCTCTCCCCCTTACTCCCACCCTCCCCTGCCTTCCCTCTGAGCTTTGATTGTCTGATCGATGCTTCTCTGTCTGTCTCTGTTTTTGTTCATCAATTTATGTTGCTCATTATATTCCACAAGTGAGTGAGATCATGTGATATTTATCTTTCTCTGATTGGCTTATTTCACTTAGCATAATGCTCTCCAGTTCCATCCATGCTGGTGCAGATGCCTGATTTCTTAATTGGTGTTGTCAGAAGCCTAGACAAATCCTTCTCACCATCATTCTTCCACAAAACCCCAAGTTTCAAACAATCACTATTATGAATGTGATATATACTTTTCCAATTCATTTCAAATAAATTATACCTATATATACATACACTTATCCATAAACAATATTTAATAGTTTTGCTTGCATGGCTTTAAAATTTACAAAAATAATATTCTTTGTACATATCATTCTTCAACTTACTTTCTTCGCTCCTATTATCTCTTTGAGGTCTAGCTATGCTTGTCATATATAGAAATTTATTTCATTTTTTTAAACTGCTGTATGTGCTCAAATGTTACATTTTATTTTCTCGTTCTGCTACTGATGAACATTTAGATTGTTCAAAGATTTTACAGTAATAAAAATCTTTATTTTTTTCTTGTAAATACTCAAGAGTTTCCCTGGTGTAGATATCTATCTGTTGAATTATGGTTATTAGGATTTCCAATTTTACTAGATACCGCCAAATCGCACCTTAAAGTAGTCATACCAATTTACACTACACTACCACCAGCCATTTATAACAGCCCCCACTGACTCACATTTTTATAAGCTGTGAAATAGTTTTTAAAATAAATGATCACTGTTAGTTTGCCTCCTTTGTGAGCTTAGAGTTTTGTAGTAAGCATTTGACAATTTAAATATAAATAATGTTGGCAACTCAAGGAGAGATGGTGGATTGCTCCTGGATTGTCAAGGAAAAGGAGGAATAGTATAGAAGTGTATTTTTGTAAAGGGAGAGAGAAGAAGGTAGTAGCAAAAGAAAAGAGCAGATATTTGAAGATGGGAAGGGAAATGGGAGAGAACCTTTTTGAATTAAAGAGAGAGTAGTACCTATTTGACTCTTCTCATCCTTCAAATCTCAGGCTGAGCCCCATCTCTTTCAGAAAGTCTTCTAGTATTTTCTGTCTATTGTATAGGTACTTCTGTCACCTGTACAACTAATTTGTAGGTCAATTGTGTACTATTTTATGACCTATATTAAAATGGTTAATGAAAACTTTTGGATGTTAGTTAGTATTCTTCGGGATTATGGCTTAGATTTAGAATGACTGGGAGTCAAAGACTATTTCTGATAAATTCTAAACTTCTTTTACAATGCCTAGCATGGTTGTTGCCACAGAAAGTTTTTTACCTGGGAGAAAGGTGACACAATCCATGTGGAAGGAGGGTGACAGGAGAGGCAGAATGGATGGAGAGGTCACAAGAATGAGGTGTTGGGTGGATGAGTCGGTGACAGAAGTTTGGGAAGGAGTTGCCTTGTACTGACGTGTATCCACTAAAACGTTTAGATACAGCAGTGGTAGAGGTGGGGGGTGATGTGGGAGGATGGGGGCGTGAGGGGTAAGAGTATGTAAGTAACATTCATTTAGTATCTCTTATTGAGAGTTTTATTCAGTTTTGGAGATTCCATTATAACAGTGTATTTAAATCGGAAGGAAGTGCACTTGAGCACATTAATAGCACTTATAGGTTTATATAATGGCCTATGGATGATATACACACATATTTACATACCCATAAATATACATAGGCTTTACTTTTTTATATTTTCCAATTATTATTATTTAATGTTCATTAATGGCATTTAAAAAATTAAACAAAAATTTATTTCTCAAAATCAGCAATGTTTTGACCAATTGAAGTGGATTTAAAATAATCAAGATGCAGTGTTCAAAATTCAATTGTAGCTAAAAGCAATAGAGTGATATATGATTACCTTTGAAAGTAAAAGGACCTTTCAAATTCAGACCCAGCATACTAACAATTTCCTTCTTACTTTCTACTTTTGATAATAGGACATCTCCAAGTTTGCAGAGAAAGACAATATAGTTCTTGGAGAAGGCGGAATCACACTGAGTGGAGGGCAGCGAGCAAGAATTTCCTTGGCAAGGTGAATATCCGATTATTGGTCCAGTAAGCATTTGCTGTAAATATCATGCATGTATAAATTATAGATATTTCTCTATTTTTATATTCCGTTTTGGAATTGAAAAGTGCTTGGGGTCTTATGACGAGCTGGTTAAGAATCAGTTTTAAGAGCTATAGATCATGATATAGTATTCATATCTGATAAAAATGCATGCAGTTATTTTGGTGTGTGTATATTTGATTACCTTATGGTATGTTTTACTACAAAGGAAAACGCTGGGATTCTGCATAGCACAAGGAAAGATATGATGGAAACTTTTTTGTGAAGTCCATCACACAGTTCCTTGACCACCTCCATCCCACAATGAACACACCTGTTCATGCTTCTTTGTTTAGATAAACATGTATTTTCAAAATTTTCAACATAATTATTCTCATAACAAGAATAGCAAGGCAAATGATATCACTTGGTTTAAAGTCTGTAGTCTTTAAAGACAAAAAAAGACAAGCACATTGGACACTGTGGTGGGTCGTTCCATTAGTAGAGACATTATTGGTCTCAGCATTTTGAGCTGTCAGAGAGAAGTAAGTCCGTACAGCTAATTTCTGTCAGGTTGAAAATGCTGTGGTTAAACTGTCATGTTCAATTTAAAAAGTTATTGGTGATATGGGATGCCAAATGTTCCTCCAGTTATATTAGAACAAAATTCTTCTTACTGTGCTGCCAAAGTTGTTAATAAGAAATCACATTGATTTACTGATATTTTGGCTCCTCTCCCTTACTTGTTTTTCCTGCTTTTAAAAGCTGAGACAGAAAACTGACTCACTGAGCACCTGCAAATGCCTAGTACTATTCTAGGTGGGGTGTGTGTGTGTGATTTTACTTAATCCCTGTATCATCTTGGAAAGATAGATTTGTTCTTCTATTTTATGAAAGAAACCATGAGATAATTGAAGCTGTTATATATTAACTTGCTAAAAGCCATATTGGGAAATGGTGGAGTTATAATTTGAACTAGGTCCTCTTGATTCTACATAAGTGCTGGGAAGGCCTGGGGAGGGTGTGGGAGTGGGGTTGAGGGGGTCAATAGGGGTTAAAGGGGACACCTGTAATACTTTCAACAATAAAGATAATTTTTTAAAAATTATGTCTCTAAATAAATGGAAGTTGATTAATTAACCTGTGAACCCAAGTAAGACTTATCTTAAACATTCCATTTTATGCTTAGGTAAATTATGCTATGAAGCTTCTAGACATTCAATATATAATTGAGTTTGTATTTACTAGTTTAAGATTTGGTTTTATTGTAAGGTGTACACAATTTAAAGTACTACAGAAAATAATTATTTTTATTTTTATTAGAATGTGTCATGTGTTGTCCAGTTTTAGATGATGAATACATCATTAATATATTAACAATATATGTCATAGGTATAAAGGAGAGAGAGAAGTATGACGTGGGGGCAGGAAGACCTGGAGGGTATAGTTTGATGGAGGTCTTTTAGCTAGCTCTCTTGCATTTTGTCTTAAAAAATAACACTGCAAAGATTGTTTTAGATTTTACTTTGATTTTTGGCCATTTCTGTATTTTCTCTTAGAAATCTGATTGAATACATATTTCTTTTTACAGAAAGTACCCAGAACCATACATAAACACTGATTTCTGTGTGGTTGGTGGTGGTAGGGGGGGGGGGGGCAGGGTAAGGTAACTAACAACCACACCTGAAAATTTTAAGTGTTATGAAGAAATTATCTCATTCACATTAACATGGGACTATATCTCCATTTTATTACTGTGCTATTGTCAACTTAATGAAGAATTTACTTGCTCATAATATTTTATTTTTTAACTTAAAAAGTAAAAAAAAAAAAGGTTATACATTTTTACTGTGAATTATTCATTTTTTTTCCTATTTGGAATTTTTATGAATATGGTACAGAGACTGAGACTATAAGGAATAAAAAGCATATCAATTATATAGCTACAATAGTACTGCTACCAATTTGCTGTAGCAGTCAACACCGAAAAACATTAAAAAGAAATCTTTTCACATAAGTGCTGCAATTTAGTTGCTGTCTCTGATATTTTAGAGGATTGAAACAGTTCATTTTATTCTTTTTCCTCCACCACAATGCACAATCTTTGATGGCAGGAACTGTGTAATTTTTACCATTGTGTTCCCAGCATATAGCACTGTGTTTTGCTCTAGTTATATTCTATTGTTAGAAAGTGTTCTCTTTTTTTCTATTTAAGGTAATGTTTTAAATTGTATGGTACGGTGTGATTCAGTTTGTAACTTTTGCTGGTTAATGTCACATTTAGCAAAACCCTGTTAGCAATTCTTGGAGTGTTGTGAAAAGCCATAAAAATGATATATAATTTATTTTTCTTCATTTAAAATCATCTACACTAAATGACATGGGACATAGAGAGGAAATCTAAATTAGTTTTCATTTTCTTTTTAGAGCAGTATACAAAGATGCTGATTTGTACCTGTTAGACTCTCCTTTCGGGTACCTAGATGTTTTAACAGAAAAAGAAATATTTGAAAGGTATGTTCTTTGAATAACATAATGCTCATGCTAAAAGATGAAGAATGACTATTCTACCATGGACTGCATATTATTCCTTGAGAAATGTGTCCACCATTGTGACTCTATGAAAGAATGCAACATAGCACTTACTCAAATCTCATTTTCTCTTTGCAGCCAATATTCAATATCATTTCCATGAAAACCACTAACCACCTCATGCTAAGCCAGTTTCTTCCTTGCTGTTGCTTGAATAGTCGCTGTCTATGTAGTTTTTACAGTACTATTGTCGTGACACTATTTTCATTGGTTATTATATGGAATGTTTTTTCTTGCTTTTTTGTGTTATTATTTTATTCTATCTCCTCCTTAGATAGTAAACTTGTTAAGGAAGAAAACAAGCTGAATTTTTTAATGTTTAATGTAAGTGAATGCTCAGACTATACATCCACCTCAATGCCTCCTTCAGAACCTTGTCCTCAGTCACATAGGGCTTGGGATTTACATTTCATTGTAGCTCCTAGCAGGGCTCAGAGTGTGCAAAGTTCCAAAGAAAAGCAGTTACTTATCTGACTTGATTTCTAAGCTTCAAGCTGATTTCATAGACTATAAAGTAGTTTATTTATGAGAATTGTCATGATACTCTTCTAGAGATAAAGATTTTAAGAAAAAAGGATATAGATGTAAGTGTGTATTAAATGGCAACATTATTCCTGGAAGCACCTTTCCTAGAATTTAGTTAAATTTAATACCTAACATACTATTTTTACAATACTATGACTATGATAAATAACTTCTTATCCATATAAACTTTGCTAGCCATGTTAGTATATTAGAGTACCCACTAGAATTATGTCTCTTTCTATACAATATGAAATGTTTAATGCCTAAAAGGAGTTTGTCTCCCTTAGATGATTCTGTTCTGGATTTAGTTCTAGATTAGAAAGAAATTTTATTAGAGAGGATCAATTTATTATTTAATTCTTAGGTTTATTGTTGTTGTTGATTTAACAAATAAGATTAGTTTTAATATAAAGTTTTGAGAACTAAATTGGTGGTCAACTTAAAATGTAAAAGGAAATTAATAAAAAATGTAAAGAACAGGAAAGCTCTGAAATGTCAGAAGATACATAGAAAGATTCCCCTCAGGAATCTTAAAGGTCATCTAACAATTCTGTCAGATTCTAGATGAATGAATCATGTCCCAGAGGTTAACCAATTTGCTCAAACTCAAACATTTATTTAATATAGATATTTAATTTCATTTTAGGTCTTTTAACACTCAACTTTACAATATAGCAGCCTATATAATAAAGAGGTAATATGCAAATTGACCGTCAGACCCTCACAAGATGGCTGCCTATGACCAGGCTGGCAGGGGGTTAGTGAGGGATGACCAAACGATTGAACAAGCAGGCTGTGTGGGGCGACCAGGCCGGCAGGGGGGTTATGAGGGACGACCAAATGACTGAACAGCAGACTGCGTGGGGTGACCAGGCAGGCAGGGGGGCAGTTGGGGGTGATTAGGCTGGCAGGGGGGGGGGCGCAGTTGGGTGCAACCAGGCTGGCATGGGGGGGCAGTAAGGGGTGACCAGGCAGGCAGGTGGGGGCAGTTAGGAGTGACCAGGCCGGCAGGGAGGGGGCAGTTGGGGGTGATCTGGCAGGCAGGCAGGTGAACGATTAGGAGCCAGCGGTCCAGGATTGTGAGAGGGATGTCTGACGACTGGTTTAGGCCCGATCTTGGGGTCCGAGGGGTCCTAGATTGGAGAGGGTGCAGGCTGGGCTGAGGGGACACCCTGTGCACGAATATCATGCACCGAGTCTCTAGTACTATAATAATTCAGTAATACAGTATTTCATGCTATAGTAACTCAAAAGGCACCAAATTAATTAGTATTGGCTATTTACTTTTAGAATTATTTTAAGTATAATAACATTGTATTATAAAGGTTTTATATAAGAATACATTAATAAAATGTTTAAATGAAATACATATAGTATTATAATAAAGAGTTTATAAAATTGACATCTTACTTATATCTTTTTATATTCTTAAAGCTGTGTCTGTAAGTTGATGGCTAACAAAACTAGGATTTTGGTCACTTCTAAAATGGAACATTTAAAGAAAGCTGACAAAATATTAATTCTTCATGAAGGCAGCAGCTATTTTTATGGGACATTTTCTGAATTACAAAATCTACGGCCTGACTTCAATTCAAAGCTCATGGGATATGATTATTTTGACCAGTTTAGTGCAGAGAGAAGAAATTCAATCCTAACTGAGACTTTACGGCGTTTCTCACTAGAAGAAGATGCTGCCATCCCCAGGAATGAAACAAAAAAACAGTCTTTTAAACAGACTGGAGAGTTTGGTGAAAATAGGAAGAACTCTATTCTCAATCCAATCAACTCCTTAAAAAAGTTTTCCATTGTGCAGAAGACTCCATTACAAATTAATGGCATCGAAGAAGATTCAGAAGAGCCTTCAGAGAGAAGGCTGTCCTTAGTTCCAGACTCCGAGCAGGGGGAGGCCATCCTGCCTCGCAGCAATGTGATCAACACCGGTCCCACCTTTCAGCGGCGCAGGAGGCAGTCTGTTCTGAACCTGATGACACGCTCCTCAGTGAACCAAGGTCAAATCATTCACCGAACCCCAGCAGCATCCACACGAAAAATGTCCCTGGCCCCTCAGGGGAACTTAAGTGAAATGGATATATATTCAAGGCGTTTATCTCAAGATAGTGGCTTGGAAATAAGTGAAGAAATTAATGAAGAAGATTTAAAGGTGTGTATAAATTATTAGTGTTGGTTTTTTTTTCTTTTTTGCCACAGCGTACAACTGAATGCATATTAGTATGTCACAAAACTTACTCAAATTATGGCTTTAGCATGAGGTTTATCTTAAGACTCTGGAAGTGCAAAGTGCATAATTATGTAAGCAAAAGAATCAACTTAAAAGTGTAAAGAATCAACTATTTCCTCTTGCAATGAACATATCTTTCCAATAAAATGTATTATCAAAGCAAGGGCTAGTGTTGGGTTTACTAGGCCAATGGTAATCATTATTATAAATTATAAAAATCATATATTATTAAGATTATTATAAAACTGCTTTATTACCACCTTAAAAACTCTGTGGGAAGAGATGGAGTATAAACAAATATATAAACAGATAATAGCAGTAGTTTAGAGAGCAAGGAATATTTTTGTATGTAAGGTATATATACTTATAATCTCTTAACAGGACTACTTACATTGTCATTTATATATCAATCTTACCTGAATTAGTTAGTGTGACCTTTTTTATCTATAATATATTTTTATTGATTTCAGAGAGGTAAGGAGAGGAAGAGAGAGATAGAAACATCAATGATGAGAGAGAATTATTGATTGGCTGCCTCCTGCACATTCCCTACTAGGGATTGAGCCCGCAACCCAGACATGTGCCCTTGACTGGAATTGAACCTGGAACCCTTCAGTCTGCAGGCCGACGCTCTATCCACCGAGCCAAACCGGCTAGGGCCTTTTTTATCTTTTAAATTGGATTTCTAGACAGGTTTCTTTTAAAAAAAGTTGTGTGAAATTTAACGTATACTAGCACCATCCTTTAGACAGTAAGTTTTTTACATTAAGTTTTAAAGGATAAAATACTTTTATTTTAAATATTAGAGGCCCAGTGCATGACATTTGTACACTGAGGGGGGGATGTTCTTCAGCCTGGCCTGTGCCCTCTTGCAGTCTGGGACCCCTCAGGGGGATGTCTGCCTGCTGGCTTAGGCCCGCTCCCTGTGGGGAACGTGAGGAGTGGGCCTAAGGTGGCAGTTGGACATCCCCTCGAGGCATCCTAGCACTGCCTTGGAGTCAGGAGTGGCGTGGAGTCCGGAGGGGCTCCCGCCACCGCTGCTGCACTTACCAACCATGAGCCCGGCTTCTGGCTGAGCGGCGGGCACTCCCCCTGTGGGAGCGCATTGACCACCAGGGGGCAGCTCCTGCATTGAGCATCTGCCCCCTGGTGGTCAGTGCGCGTCATAGTGACCGGTTGTTCTGCCGTTCAGTTGATTTGCATATTAGGGTTTTATTATATAGGATAGGTGGAGGGGTTTTATCTAATATTTACCAGAAAAATTTCTTAAGTGCCTTGAATGAAACAGGCAGCATTGTGATGAGTTGATATATTTACTAGCATAGATCAATTAAGGGTAGTATGACCATTGGCAATCACAAATCATTTCACATTTCTGGGCCAACATTTTCTTTTTTGTGAAATGAAAAAACACAATAGATTATCTCTAAGATACATACTTTCAGTATTTCTATAGTTTTTAAAAAAAATATGTTTTATTGATTTTTTTACAGAGAGAAAGGGAGAGGGAGAGAGAGATAGAAACATCGATGAGAGAGAAACATCAATCAGCTGCTTTCTGCACCCCCCCTACTGGGGATGTGCCTGCAACCAAGGTACATGCCCTTGACCAGAATCGAACCTGGGACCCTTGAATCCACAGGCCAACGCTCTATCCACTGAGCCAAACCGGTTAGGGCTATTTCTATAATTTTTATAAAAGGTTTCCTAAAGGATAATTTATCTGTATGGTTTTAATATCAGTTTGAATGAATTTCTCAAACCTGAGCCCATAAATTTAGTTGTAAAGAATGATTTCTTTGATTAATACCTAGTTATTACTTATTGATTGCTCTACTGCTAGGCAGCATATACTTAGTCCTCATTACTGCCCAGAACGTACCTATCACCATCTTCATTTACAAAGAAGGAAAGTGAACTTTAGGGATGTTTAACAGCCCAAATTCAAGCAGCATTTAGGAAGTCAATGTGTAGTCCAGATTCAAAGCCAGGTTTATTTGATTCCAAAAATCTTCATACCTAACCAGGGGGCTATGTTCCAATTTCATTGGAATCCCTTCTTTGAAGTATTAGTGCTTTTCCTGTGAATTTTGTTGACTTCATGAGAACCAAAAGTATCCTTTTCCTTTGGACTATCTACAATCACTCTTTTTCAAACTTTTGAAATGCATCTACATAGGACAAATCAAAACTTCTAGGGGAATACCCTGAGGAGTAGAATTATGTAATTTAAACCATAGCTGGAAGGAGAGATAATACTAGTCTACTGCGAAATATAGAAACATCAGTTGCCCTTAGATCTATTGGGAGATTTCTACAGCTAGTCAAATTTCAAAGTGTATTTGTCCATGGACCCAGTTAAATAAATTAAGGAGAGCTCTGGGAAGCTTCAGCCTGACGGTACTGTTCATTTGGTTAAAGGTGTGACACTGGAAGCATTAAAATGGTAAAATTGTCAAAAAATAATAGTAATCAGTGGTATGCTTTCAGAATTTTGAAGAATTACAGTGTTTCTCATTTTTCAAAAAGCTGTGTTGTTCCAATGGACATTATACTGGCTGTGGAGTGACACCACACGTGTCATTCATAATGTTTTATATTTGTTGAAATTCACTTAGCTTCAAATAGTAATATTTTCTTATTTTTACAGATTCAAAATAAAACCACATAGGACCCATGTGATAGGTGATAGGAAACTGTGTAGTCTCATTGTAATAACCATGATTCTTTTCTTCAGGAGTGCTTTTTTGATGATGTGGAGGGCATACCAGCAGTGACTACATGGAACACATACCTTAGATATATTACTGTCCACAAGAGCTTAGTTTTTGTGCTAATTTGGTGCTTCGTTATCTTTTTGGCTGAGGTAAGAATTTTTCTGCTGTAAAATGTTACTGTGATTTAAAGTTAAAATAAGAATAGTTTGGAAGGATACTTGCATATATATGTACACATGTATAAGTGTATATACATAAATACAAGTACATATGTAACTTTATACTATATAATGGTAGATATAGTTTCATATAGATATTTTATTATCTCATATATACCATATAAAATAGACAGACACATATATCTTCTATATAAAGAGTTTTTATTAGAGAGGTTCAGAACTTCAAAGTAGAATGCCCTTATATGGGTTGAAATGAAACACTAAAAAAATCATTCTGTACTAAATTTTAAATTCATTTGACTCTAGATATTGCATTATTAAATATGCAAGTGATGAATCATCACCTTTAAATGACTTTCTTCAAAAATGAAATAAAAATATGTTAGTGGCCTAGTAATCTTTGTAAACAATCCTTTCAGAGATTTGGATTACCCACTTACGGAGTATTTCTGTGTTCAACGCCACCATCATGGTGTTTTTGCCATGCCCCTGCTGTTCTTCATATCAGTAGGTTTTAAAAGAGGGGGAGTGCAATCGACAAAGGCCACAAAATCAGTTTCACATCAGCATAAGAGGTTTCTAAGTTGATTGATGGGTTAGGCTTTCCTCTAGATCAGGAGCAGCTACCTAAATGGCAAAAGAGGCCTGGCAAGTGGATGCAGTGGTTTTGAGGCTGAATGAAGAACATTTGACCTCCAATTGTCTAAAGGGGGCAACTAGAACTCAGCACCAGCCAAGAACTTGCTATGAGGGAATTTGGGATCTGTTTTGCTGTCTTCTTATTTATCAAGATAAAATGGAAACCCAGATCTCTCTCTATAAAAGCCTAATGTGCACATTGTCCCCGAGGGAGTTTGACTGGGAGACCAATTACTTGCTATGATGTGCGCTGACCACCAGGGGGTGGCACGGAATGAAGGAAGGTCCTGGCTGGCAGCCAGGGAAGGGAGGCCCTGGCCAGCAGCCTGAGGCCCCAATCGGCCCTGATTGCCAGCCAGGCCTAGGGACACTACCCTTGCATGAATTTCATGCACAGGGCCTCTAGTTTTTCTATAAAATGTTACCATTTTTGCCCTAGCCATTTTGGCTTGGTGGATAGAGCATCAGCCTGCTGATGGAAGGATCTCAGTTCAATTCCAGTCAGGGGCACATGCCTGGGTTGCAGGCTTGATCCCCAGTGTGGGGCATGCAGGAGGCTGCCAATCAATGATTTTCTCTCATCATTGATGTTTCTATCTCTCTTTCCCTTTACCTTCCTCTCTGAAATCAATAAAAATATATTATTAAAAAGTCACCATTTTTATTTTTAATATTTTTTTAATGTTACCATTTTTAAATGTGTGTAGTCAATGAAATAAAAACAAATGAACACTACATGGCAACAACAAAACACACCTATGGATTGGATTCAGCCTGTGAATGACTACTTACTTTAGACATTTATTCTAGAGGACAAAAGTCTGGGTGTGTCCTAATATACAATCTAAATCTAAGAGGAAGGCCCGTGCTGCTCTCCGGGAAGGAATGAGCAGAAGAGCTGAATCTCCTGAAGCTACATAAATGTGTACATAATTGAAACCAAACTGATGACTACATGTTGGTCCTATTGTTAAGCTGTTTCTCACCTCATTTAAGAAGTCTACATAAAATATGACTCCTCTGTGACCATGTACCATAAGTGTTAAATATCTAAAGGTATGTCCAAAAAGTTGTCCATGCTACTTCACCTCTAAACCATTGGTTTCCATTTGAACTTTGGGTTCTGATGATAGCTCTTTCGCCATACTCCTATTTTAAATGAACAAACCAAATGAAGGCTTGCTATGAGCTACTGTATAGCATAGTGCCAACTCTGGAATCAGACTGAGCTGGCTGTGAATTCTAACTCTGTCTTATTAAAACTATGAAACCCAACCAGTTTGTTGACCTCCTTGAGCTCAGTTTCCTTATCCAGAAAATGGAGGTGGTAATAGTACCAACTTCATAGGCCATTTTTGTGGGTTAAGAGATACCATGATTATAAAGCACTTTATGTAGGGCTTGGCACATATTGAGCAATGCTTGTTTTCATTAATATCTTTAAGGTTATGTTATCATTATAAAGCTCAAGATAATTTAAGGTGAACAAGTCCATAACACAGACATAATGAAAGTTTCAGTAATTCCTTTTACACTTTAACAAAAAATATGGGTTGGGTAATTTGACACTCTCACATGAGTAATAAAAATTGCATTGGAAAGTATTTTACATTTACCTCATTAATCTCTGCCAGTCTTGCCAAATGACCAACATTAATGTGCATAAAACTCAGTCCTGTGCTACATTTAATCTCAAATCAGCCCTTTGTAATTGCTAATGTTTTGAACCTTTGCATCGACAGATCACATTTCTTGATTGTTTTCAATTTATAGTGTTAATGTAAGAAAAAATGGTCCTATCTGAAAGTGGTGGTGATTTATGTTAATTTATAGGACCTTTGTCCCATGCAACTCAATAGAGTTGAACTTACACACCTTCCAAAATGGTATAAAATTTATTAATTAGTTATTGAGCATTGAGCTGCTGCACATGTGTACAATATTATTAGCTCAGTTAATCAAGAAGATAGTGGTCCTTTGTCTTCGGGTTAGAAACTAAATAACAACAGAAGATGCAAATGCTGTATAACTACCCATTATTAGTTGAGCTGTCAAAATTATTGTAAAAAATGTCTTTTTAATTGACAAAACAATTGATAATGCCATTTTGTAAGCAAGCAACAATATAGTAAATAAGCCTTTGTGGCCAATATCTTAGAGGCATTGCCAATTAACTGGATCTCATAATTTTTTAAAAATATATTTTTACTGATTTCAGAGAAGAAGGGAGAGGAAGAGAGAGGGAGAAACATCAATGATGAGAGAAAATCACTGATTGGCTGCCTCCTGCACGCCCCATACTGGGGATCCAGCCCTTCACCCAGGCGTATGTCCTGGCTGGGAATTGAACCATGACCTCCTGTTTCATAGGTCAATGCTCAACCCCTGAGCCACACCAGCAGGGCTGGCTCTCATAATTGTGAATGAAAAAACATGGTGATAGTAGACAAATAGTAATTGTTTTAATTATGCGCACAATTATGCAGCTAAACAATTTTCACTGATATTCACAATTCTGGTACCTTATTTGAATCAAAATTTACATAGTTTAAATTTCTTTTATTAAGCTTCTTTCTTGATAGCTGTGTTCCTCTTTCTCGTTATCTTTGAAATATCTCGTCAGTGATTTGGAAGATAGTTTAGTTCTTTTAAACCTTGTTTACAGCCTCATGCTCATCATGATCAGAGAACTTAAAGAAAGGTTAAAATATATTTCTTGGTGAAAGTGATTTAGTTTTAGTTTTTAGTTTTCATAGGGGCTGTACTTCAATTTAGATTTTATTATATACAGTAGGTTTAATAAGCTCTTTTATAGTACTGAATACATAGACTTTTTAAAATGTTCAAAGTGATACACTGAAAAAAATAGTTTGGTCTGTTCAGTTTATTGCCACTTATCACTAGTATGTCATTTTGATAAGGGTAAGTCTATCATTATACTGTTGTATTATTTTTCAGACTATAGAATATCTTCTATAAGTTCTGAGATCTTAGCACCAAGGATGTAGGCTATAAAATTTTTATGTTGGTCTTTCTAGTGTTCCTGCTTGGCATCATTGACTAGATAGAGAGAAAAATGCAAATAATAGATTAGGAGACAGTTTCCTCGTTCCTTTTACACCAGAGGTTATTGTTGTTGGTTGGAGTATCCAAAAAATCCTGTGTAGTGCTTTCATTTTGTGATTTTTAAGAAATGTGTCAGAGAACTGCTATATCTTATTTTTTGATGATTTCCCTTCTGTCTGTTAATCAGGAATCCCTGGGTGGCTTGGCTTGGGCATGTAATATGCTCCCATAATACCACTGCTGCTGTTGATAGACAGTCATCTTTTTAAGGCAGCTTTACTTAAATTGGGTCTCAGTTTTAGGACATGATTTGACCTTTGAAGCATTAAAATCATGTGTTAAGTCATGACAAGGTGTCACTTTACTATCGCTTCCTGTCATTCATTTAGCCTTTAACTCACTCAACACATACTTTTATAGTACCCTCAATATGCCAGACACAGTGTTTTGTACTATGCGTATAGTGAAGAACTAAACAAAGCAGACAGATGGAGCACATGAATGTACTTAGGTTTATAATGTTAAAAGAACATTTACAATGCTGTGTTCCTTTGGTAAAACTCAAAATGTGAATAGTGTTTTCATAGGTATTCATTTAGCACAGATCTCATATTGTGACTTGGGAGGTTGTTCTAAATTCTGTACGTGTACAAAGCTTGTGGGATAAATTGGATTTTGGTTCTCTATCTTTACATAACATGTCACCTTCTTTTTCCAATGTGTTTTCTATATGATCATTGTATACTTTCTCTCTGTTGACGTCTGTAAGTATATTTTAAATTATTCTCTTATCCATTACTTTATTTACAGATTTACCGAATACTGACTGTTTACTAGGTATTGTGCTAGGAATTGTGGATACCATGTGAAAGAGGGAAATTGACTTCTCTCTGCTCTTATAAAGTACTTTCTGAGGGAGGAGAGAGATACTAAATACAGTTTTATGGAAATAATTACAGAACATGATAAGCACTAGGAGGAAATACATTGCTTTAACCTTTTGCACTCGGATGTCGAGTGTGACTCGACACGGTTAGCATCGGTAGCAGGAATCGAGCAAAAAGCAAGTGAGTGCAAAGGGTTAAACATAAAGGTGGGAAAAGGAGGGTAGACAGGGAGGCCTTTCTGAGGAAATGACATTCACTGACACCCAAATGATAAGAAGATTCAGACATACAAACACTGGGGTAAATGCAAAGGTCTGTGAAGAGTTTGGTAAATCATGGAAACTGAAAGGAGGCTAGTGTAATTGGGGGTTGGGAAAGAGAAGCAAGCAGCATGTGGTGATGTAGAAAAGTAGGCCAGAACTGAACTCCCAGGACCCCTGACTCTCTTAAAGAGCCTACATTTTATTTTAAACTAGAGGGCCGGTGCACAAAATTCATGCACGGGGAGGGAGGGGTGTGTCCCTCAGCCCAGCCTGCACCCTCTCCAATCTGGGACCCCTCCCGGGATCAGGCCTAAATGGGCAGTCGGACATCCCTCTCACAATCCAGGACTGCTGGCTCCCAACTGCTCGCCTGCCTGCCTTCCTGATTGCCCCTAACCGCTTCTGCCTGCCAGCTTGATCACCCCCTAACCACTCCCCTGCCAGCCTGATTGATGCCTAACTGCTCCCCTACCAGCCTGATTGCCCCTAACTGCCCTCCCCTACAGGCCTTGTCACCCCTAACTGCCCTCTTCTGCAGGCCTGGTCACCCCTAACTGCCCTCCCCTGCAGGCCTGGTCACCCCTAACTGCCCTCCCCTGCAGGCCTGGTCCCCCCCAACTGCCCTTCCCTGCAGGCCCAGTCGCCCCCAACTTCCCTCCTCTGCCAGCCTGGTCACCCCTAACTGCCCTCCCCTGCAGGCTTGATCGCCCACAACTGCCCTCCCTTGCAGGCCTGGTTCCTCCCAACTACCCTCCCCTGCTGGCCATCTTGTGGTGGCCATTTTGTGTCCACATGGGGCAGCCATCTTTGACCACATGGGGGCAGCCATCTTGTGTGTTGGAGTGACGGTCAATTTGCATATTACTCTTTTATTAGCTAGGATGCAATAGGAAGCTTTCAAAGGCTTCAGGCAGAATGTGATGTGGTCCTTTATGTTTTAAAAAGCTCATTCTTGCCTTGGCCAGTGTGGCTCAGTTGATTGAGCATCAAACTGTGCACTGCAAGGTTACAGGTTCTATTTCCAGTCAGGGCACATGCCCAGGTTGCAGGTTTGGTCCCTGCTTGGGGTGCATACGGTAGGCAACTGATCAATGTTTCTCTCTCACATTCATGTTTCTCTCCCTCTCTCTTCCTCTCTCTCAAGATAAATAAAACATTTAAAAATAAAAAATAAAATAAAAGCTCACTCTGTCTGCTGTATGCAAAATGGATTGGATGTGGGCATGAGGACAGGCAGAGACATCTGTTATGACTGGAAGGGATTACTGTTATCACCTAGGCTTAACATTTAGAGCATTGCAAACCTAAAGACCTCTACAGATTTTCACAGTGAAATATCTAGTTTTGTCTTTTCTGCAGTCAGTTAAAGTTCTTCATGATAGAATGTTGGACTATTATACCTTATTTGCTTGTATTCACATTTTTGAGCCTTTTATAAACCAGGTCTTATCACATTGCCCTTGGCAGTTTTCTTCTCTTTCAAACCTACTTTCTTTAGTTGTCAATATCAGAATTGTATCTCACCAGGGTTCCTCATAGGTCCTGGATATATTTTTGCCCTAGTTCTACATTACATCTTCTTTTTGAAACCATAATATAAGGATTGACTACATACTTGATCAACTTTCATCTATCACTTGTCCTAAGATATTTAGTAATTCATTTAGCAAATAAGTCTTTCAAAGGTAGGTACATGACTTCTCTTTCCATACGTATATACTCTGATATTCTACACTCATATCCATTTTATTTTAATCATGTAGACAAATTACCTTCATAATTTTAATTCTAGCTTCTTACATATTGGTTTTTACTTTTCATCTTGGTTCCACTTGCAAAGTTCATTAATCATCATCTTGGCCATTCATGGATATATCCTTAGAGAATGCCATCATCAGATCCCGATGCTTAACATGGATATATAACAAAAAACCTGATTGCACACTTACATCACTAATAGTTATTATAATCTATGCACGCATTGTCCAGTACAGTAGCCACCAGCCATGCATGATCATATAACTTAAATAAAATTAATTTAAAAAATTTAAAATTTGGTTCCTCGTTCACATATACGAACCACATTTCAAGTGATTAAGTGCCATATGTGATCACTGGCAATGGTATTGAACACGGCACATATATAACATTTCTATTATTTAAGTTTCTGTTGGACAGTGCTGGTCTACACTTTACTGTTTTCTGTTACATGGAATGATGTTTAAAACCCTGCAAATAAAGACCTTTTTCTTTAACCATACCGGATTGCCCTTCTATCCTAAACTGTATGAACTTTTATAATCTGAAAACATTCTGGAAATGAAATGATAGAACTTGCTTACTCAATTGTTTCTATATGGTCCAAGTGTATTTGCTAAAGTCATTATGGCAAGTGTTTGGAAAGGCATTTGTTCCCGTCAATAAAAAGAGTTTGGGTTGCAGGTTCCATGTCTCTGTCCACAGGAGGCAGGAAATAACTTTATATTACACTCGTTAGATAAGTTCTGTGGAAAATTGCTTTGGTTATTGCTCCATAGTAAATGCTATAAAATATTTATTCTGGGATTTACTCACATCCCGAGAATGTTGGCAATACCAGCATTGTTGGCACTCCTTTAATTGGAACAAAGTGGGACTATAATAACCAAGGGAGACTCAGAAATATATCCTTATCTACATCCTTGAGTGTCTTGGTTAGTCTTAGGAAATAGAAAAACATTTGTACTAGAACAAACATTTTTGACATAGATTATTGTTGAGTTTCTTGTCATCTTGAGTTTCAAAGAAATAAGTGTAGTTTTTCTCTTTATAAATATCCTCTCTAATAAAATGGTAATATGCAAATTAACCATCACTCCGCTACATAAGCCACGCCCACCAGCCAAGCCACGCCCACCAGCCAATCAGGGCGAGTATGCAGATTAACCTCAATCCAAGATGGCTACAGCCACAGAGAGCAAGGTTTCCCAGGTAACAGAGCAAGCCAAGCTTTCCATAGCCGTTGCAGGCCTAAGCCTCCACTCAAGCTACAAAGTTTCAATTATAGAAGGTAAACAAATTCAAACAAATGGCGGCAGAATGGAGCTTGAGAGAGCAGGCCAGGGTTGCCGGCGGCAACAGGGGAAGCAAAGCTTTCCACACACCCTGGCTGGGCTCATCCACTTAAGGCTACAAAGTTTCAATTGTAGAAGGTGAATTAACTGCCATAGAAATGGCTGCCGCCCCAGGCTACAAAGTTTCAATTGTAGAAGGAAAATAAATTCCAGATACCAGGGCCTCCCCTTGGGTTGCCAGGGGGCGTGGCCGGCCTGCAAACCACCACAGGCCCCTCGCTCAGGCCGCCCCACACCCCAAGGGAACCCCCACCCTTATCTGTGACACCCTTCAGTGCAAACCACCTGGCCCCCACCTGTGCACCAGGCCTCTATCCTATCTCATAAAAGAGTAATATACAGATTGATCATCACTGCAACACACAATATAGCTGCCCCCATGTGGTCAAAGATCCTGCCCCCATGTGGACACAAGATGGCCACTACAAGATGGCCAGCAGGAGAGGGTAGTTGGGAGGCACCCGGCCTGCAAGGGAGGGCAGTTGTGAAGGACCATGCCTGCAAGGGAGGGCAGTTGAGAGGGACCAGGCTTGCAAGGGAGGGCAGTTGGAGGTGATCAGCCCTGCAGGAGAGGGCAGTTAGGGATGACCAGGCTGGCAGAGGAGGGAAGTTGGGGACAAACAGGCTGGCAGGGGAGCAGTAAAGCATCAACCAGGCTGGCAGCGGAGTGGTTAGGGGGTGATCAGGCTGGCAGGCAGAAGCAGTTAGGGGCAATCAGGAAGGCAGGCAGACAAGCAGTTGGGAGCCAGCAGTCCTGGATTGTGAGAGGGATGTCCGACTGCCCGTTTAGGCCCGAACCCGGTGGGATCGGGCCTAAACGGGCAGTCGGACATCCCTCCAGGAGTCCCAGATTGGAGAGGGTACAGGGTGGGCTGAGGGACAACCCCCCGCCATGCACGAATTTCGTGCACCGGGCTTCTAGTAGTATATAAAGGCGATGTGTACAACGAAGAAAAGTAGGAAAGCGAGATTGATGCCATTAGATTTTTCATCATTATACTCCTATCTGATATGTGAATTTAACTAACACAGATACATCTGTTTCAAGTATAGGACTTCATAATGTAATTTCTTTCTTTTAATTTAATTTTATTGTTTAAAGTATTACAAATAGTAGTACATATGTCTCCTTTTTTCCCCCCATTGACCTTCCCCCTATAATGTAATTTCTTAATTAATGCTAAATGTTCTTCATAAATTTTTATATAGTACTATTACATAGTTAAGATACATTTGAGTATGAAATAAGACATAGATTTCTCATACCAAGACTATTTGTTTCTTCCTTCCTTATTTTTTATGCTGTGTTCATTTTCAAATTATTTTACTCACAATTTCTTGTGTGTTTTTTTTCTATTTGAATTTTTGGTATAGTTATTATTGAGCAAATTGTATCATTTCAGTCATTTCTAGTATTACAGTTGTGGGGCATCAACAGAAGATTGTTTTTCCACAAGTTTAAGAGACTATAAAGTCAAATTGATATAAAACAGATCATTTACATATCAAAGGAAG
The DNA here is from genome assembly GCF_951640355.1 of Cnephaeus nilssonii. Lineage (NCBI taxonomy): Eukaryota > Metazoa > Chordata > Mammalia > Chiroptera > Vespertilionidae > Cnephaeus > Cnephaeus nilssonii. Next base: position 71,117,057 of record NC_137083.1, on the reverse strand, counting down.
TAAAAAAAACCACGTAGTTGTTAAAATTTTGTTTTGTTTAGTTATGGCATAAAACATTTGTCCATCAGCCAAAAGTTTCCACCTGAGAAAGCCCAAATAATACCGATAGTGTATGTTTTATCTTGAATGCACCTTATCTTTATTCATAAACTGTGAGTTTTTGTACTGTTGAGACTTTTAACAGATTTTCATAAATAATAATCTCATCTCTTCCAATAATTAATTGGTCTCATAGAAATTAGCCCCTTATAATCATTGCATGACAAATGAAATTATTTATCTGATTATAAATAACCAGATAAATTACCCTCTAGCAGGCTAAGATTAGTCTCTTTATAAGAAACAAAGTTTATTTAAAACTTTAAGCTATGATCTTAGCTCTCCTGTGAGGTAATGAATACTTCCTGTTGAATGAAGGAAAAATGACAAAGTATTTAATTCAGTGAAATTTAAATCCCATTAACTTAATACAAATAATGGAAAGAAAATGAAAATGAAATTGTGTGTATTTTGATGTTGGTCATGGTGGAATTAGAGGTGGGTTTGGGAAGAACAGGTAAAGATGGTGGGAAAAAAATCAACTGTGTCTTGATTTTTCCATTCCAGGTGGCTGTTTCTTTGGCTGTGTTGTGGCTACTTAAAGAGTGAGTATTTCATGTCCTATTGTGGATTGTATTTTGTTACTATTGATTATTTGGGTCTTATTAAGTATTGTAATATCCACTGTGCTTCATTTCCCTACAATATCACAGAAGTGAAAAATGGAATTACTTTGTTTAAAATTGTGAGCACGTGCAGATCCTGCAGCTTTTCACCAATTTCTAAAGAATTCAGTTGTGTTCAGTTTCCATGAAACACAAGGAAAATATTTAAAACATATATTAGAATTTTCTCTGAGTACTTAATAAGAATCCATTTTATCTATTTCAATGGTGGAAAAGTTTAATTTACTTTCTTGCAATAGTAAATTCTTGAGATTAACGTCATAAGCTCTGCTAATGAAATATTTGTGTTTCTTTAGACTCAGCTTCTGTTTCCTTTACATATAGTATTGGAAATTCAATGGGAAGGTTTTGTTGCTGAGTAACAATTTCCCTTTTCTTTACAGAACACCTCCTCTAGACAAAGGGAATAGTACTGCAAGTACAAATAACAGCTATGCAGTGATCATCACCAGCACCAGCACATTTTATGTTTTTTACATTTACGTGGGAGTTGCCGACACTTTGCTTGCTCTGGGATTCTTCCGAGGTTTACCACTAGTGCATTCTCTAATCACAGTGTCGAAAATTTTACACCACAAAATGTTACATTCTGTTCTTCATGCACCTATGTCCACCCTCAACACGTTGAAAGCAGGTACTTGACTGGGTTTACAAACTGAAGCTGCTGATCCATCGCCAAAAGGGCCTGTGATGTAGTGGGTTTTCTAGCCGTAGTGTTGGCTTCGCACAGAGGCACCTGAACTTTGTTGAGCTTCCTTATGACAGGCATGTACATTTCTCAGATACTACAGACTGTCAGATATTGTTGCTCTTCACATTTCTGTATCAGTTCATTGGAGTAGCTCAGTTTGTTAAAAAGCGATGCTGATGGCATTGCAATAGCAACAGCAGACCTTTCTGGGTCAGTTGTTCTCCATTCAGCTGTTTGGCCTAACCCCATCATGGCATCTTGCTGCCAATGTTCAGTATTGTTGAAAAGAGTAGAAGATTTGAAGCAATCAAGGAAAACATAGAATTCTTTTACAGATAAAGTTTTTGGTGGAGTAAAATAATCTAGTTTCCTGTAGCTGTTCAAAGTTCATCATACAAATTGGTTTCAGGTGTTTTTTTTTCTCCTTTTTTTGGGGGGGGTGGGTGGGTAAGGTTGTTGGTGGTTGAAATCCCAAATGTCTTTTTTTTTATGGAACACTTCACGAATTTGCGTGTCATCCTTGCAGAGGGGCCATGCTGATCTTCTCTGTATCGTTCCAATTTAGTATATGTGCTGCCCAAGCGAGCACCCCAGATATATTTTTAAAGTATTTTTTATACCATCAGAGAGGTTGGTAAAAGGTTAGAAGTTATGAGTAAGCCTGAGAATTTAATGTATAATATGTGACTATAATTGCTAACACCTCATTGTACAATTGAAATTTGCTAAGAGAGTGAAGCTTAAATGTTCTCACCAAAATGAATGAATGAATGAATGAATGAATGAATGAATGAATAAATAAATAAATAAATAAATAAATAAAGGTATTGAACAAAAACAATAAAAAGCGCGAGAGAGAACTCATGGACATGGCAGCAGTGTGTGACTGTGGAAGGGGAGGAGGTGGAGGTGGGAAGGGGCATAGAAGACATAAATGGTAATGGGAAAAATAAAATAAAATTTAAAAAATGTGCATATGAGAGGTGATGGGTGTGTTAACTCAATGGAGGAATCCTTTTACATGTATCAGATCATCATGTTGCACACTTTAAATACCTTACAATTTTGTCAATTATCTATATAATAAAAGCCTAAGCAACTGTTACAGCGAAATGACCAGAAAGACTGGTTGCTATGACACACACTGACCACCAGGGGCAGACACTCAATGCAGGAGCTGCCCCCTGGTGGTCAGTGTGGTCCCATAGGGGGAGCGCCACTCAGCCAGAAGTCAGGCTCATGGCTGGCAAGCACAGCAGTGGTGGCGGGAGCAGTAAGGAGAAAGCAGGTGGGCAATAAGGAGCAAGCAGTTGGGCAGTAAGGAGCAAGAAGGCACAGGCCTGGCTGAGGAACCCCTCCCCCCCCAGTGCACAAATTTTGTGCACCAGGCCTCTAGTACATTAATAAAAATAAAATCACAAAAAGTAAGAGCAGTGAAATAAAGACCAAAGATTAAAAACAAAAGAAAAATGAAGGGCAATAAGGAACGTTGAATGTAATCAATTCCATTAATTCTCCTTCAGTCCAATTGCCATTTAGAGTTTAATAAGGAATTCCCAGGTTTTATCCTTACAGCAGTCTGCTGAGCACTTACTCTGTGTGGCACTAAGCCAGGGGCTGGTAGGAAAAGATGAATGAGGCACAGTTCCTGCCCTGGAAGAACTCGTAGACAAAGGGAGAGGAGGTAGACACAGAAGCATTTGATTATAAAGGAGAGAAGAACTTATAGGATTGAGGATTTTAGAGTGATTTGTATCTACAAATCTCAAGATAAGAAATATCAATCTATTTTTTTCTGGTTAACAAAATTTCAGTGTTAGTTTGCCAGAAGATCTTTATTCTGAAGTCCTTGTGGGTCACTAACACCTTGCCTCATTTGGATATACTCATCACCACCATATGTTTTATTTATTTATTTATGTTTAATTCTTTATTGTTTGAAGTATTACATATAGTATTACATATATCTCCTTTTTCCCCATTGACTTCTCCCCAGCCACCCCCACCCCCCAGCGCATGCCCTCACCCCCCTAGTGTCTTTGTCTATTGTTTATGCTTATATGCATGCATACAAGTCCTTTGGTTGATCTCTTACCCTCCATCTACCCCCCACCCCCACCTTCCCTCTGAAGTTTGATGGTTTGTTCAATGCTTCTATTTCTCTGGCTCTATTTTTGTTCATCAGTTTATGTTGTTCATTAAATTCCACAAATGAGTGAGATCGTGCCTTATTTTGCTTAGCATAATGTGCTCCATGTCTATCCAGGCTGTTGCAAATGGTAAGGGTTCTTTCTTTTTTATACCAGCGTAGTATTCCATTGTGTAGATGTAGTTTTTTAATTCCATTGTGTAGTTTTTTAATCCACTCATCTGCAGATGGGCACTTAGGTTGTTTCCAAATCTTAGCTATTATAAATTGTGCTGCTATGAACATAGGGGTACATATATCCTTTCTGAGTGGTGTTACTGTTTTCTTGGGATATATTCCTAGAAGTTGGATTACTGGGTCAAATGGGAGTTCCATTTTTAATTTTTTGAAGAAACTCCATACCAGTCTGCATTCCCACTAGCAATGCACAAGGGTTCCTTTTTCTCCACATCCTCGCCAGCACTTGTCATTTGTTGATTTGTTGATGATAGCCATTCTGACAGGTCTGAGATGGTACCTCATTATCGTTTTGATTTGCATCTCTTGGATGATTGGTCACTTTGAGCATGTTTTCATATGTCTTTTGGCTTTCTGTATGTCCACTTTACAAAAGTATCTATTTAGGACCTTTGCCCATTTTTTGATTGGATTGTTTAACTTCCTTTTGATAAGATGTATGAGTTCCCTATAAATTTTGGAGATTAAGCCCTTATCAGATATAACATTGGCAAATATGTTCTCCCATGAAGTGGGCTTTCTTGTTGCTTTGTTGATTGTTTCTTTTGCTGTGCAGAGCTTTTTATTTTGATATAGTCCAATTTGTTTATTTTCTCCTTAGGTTCCATTGCCCTAGGAGCTATATCAGTAAAAATATTGCTATGACATATGTCTGATATTTTGCTGCCTATGGATTCTTCTAAGATTTTTATGGTTTCCCATATTATGGTTAAGTCCTTTATCCATTTTGAGTCTATTTTTGTCCATGGTGTAAGTTGGTGGTCTAGTTTCATTTTTTTTTTTTGCATGTATCTGTCCAATTTTCCCAACACCATTTATTGAAGAGACTGTCTTGACTCCATTGTATGTTCATGCCTCCTTTGTTAAATATTTATTGAGCATAAATGGCTTGGGTCAATTTCTGGGTTCTCTGTTCTGTTCCATTGGTCTATATATCTGTTCTTGTGCCAGCACCAGGCAGTTTTGAGAACCGTGACTTGGTAATATAGCTTGATATCTGGTATTGTGATCCCTCCAACTTTGTTCTTCTTTCTCAAGATTGCTGTGGCAATTCGGGGTCTTTTTTTATTCCATATGAATTTTTGGAGAGTTTGTTCTAGGTCTGTGAAATATGCTGTTGGTATTTTAATGGGGATTGCATTAAATCTATAGATTGCTTTGGGTAGTATGGATATTTTAATGGTGTTGATTCTACCAATCCATGAACACGGTATATTCTTCCATTTGTTTATGTCTTCCTTTATCTCTTTTTTCAATGTCCTGTAGTTTTCTGAGTACAGGTCTTTTACCTCCTTAGTTAAGTTTATTCCTAGGTATCTTAGTTTTTTTGTGCAATGGTAAATGGGATTGTTTTTGTTGTTTCTCTTTCTGTGAGTTCATTATTGGTGTATAAAAAAGCCATCAATTTCTGAGTGTTAATTTTGCATCCTGCTACATTGCCTAATTCATTTATTAAATCTAGTAGTTTTTTGATGGAGTCTTTAGGGTTTTCTATGTACAATATCATGTCATCTGGGAAAAATGACAGTTTTACTTCTTCTTTTCCAATTTGGATGCCTTTTATTTCTTCTTGTCTGATCACTATGGCTGACACTTCCAGTACTATGTTGAACAGGAGTGGTGAGAGTGGGCATCCCTGTCTTGTTCCTGTTCTTAGGGGAAATGGTTTTAGTTTTTGCGCATTGAGTATGATGTTGGCTGTAGGGTTGTCATATAAGGCTTTTATTATCCTAGATATCCAAAATATGGCCACTGCGATGTTGTCACAAGATGGCCTGCAGGGGAGGGCAGTTGTGGGTGATCAGGCCAGCAGGGGAGGGCAGTTGGGGGAGAACAGGCCAGCAGGGGAGGGTAATTGGGGGCAACCAGGCCTGCAGGGGAGGGCAGTTGGGGGCAACCAGGCCTGCAGGGGAGGGCAGTTGGGGGCAACCAGGTCAGCAGGGGGGGGGGGCAGTTGGGCACCATCAGGCCAGCAGGGGAGGACAGTTGGGGGCGATCAGGCCAGCAGGGGAGCAGTTAGGCATCAATCATGCTGGTGGTTAGGGGGTGATCAGGCTGGCAGGCAGAAGCAGTTAGGGGCAATCAGGCAGGCAAGCAAGCAAGAGGTTAGGAGCTTGCAGCTGGATTGTGAGAGGGATGTCTGACTGCCGGTTTGGGATCGGGCCTAAACCGGCAGTCGGACATCCCCCGAAGAGTCCTAGATTGGAGAGGATGCAGGTCGGGCTGAGGGACATCCTTCCTCCCTGCCCCCATGTACAAATTTTGTGCACCAGGCCTCTAGTGTTGAGATATGATCCCTCTGTTACCATGTTTTAAAGCTAAGAAATTTTAGACCTAAAAGGAATGTTAGATACCTTGATTTAATAATTTTATTCTTTTTAATGGAAAAACTGAGACCCAGAGAAGATAGAGGATTTGTCCAAGTTGCCAGCAGCCATAAATGGGCAATGAGAAGTACTGGAAAGAGCATGGGAATTGTTTGAGTCCTGGCTTGTCACCATATGAGTGATGATTATGGTTAAGTTATTCTTCTGAGCCTGAGCCTTGCTTTTGTACTTGTAAAATGGGGACCTCGGAGGATCATTGTGAGAATAAAACAGGCAATCTTCTTCCTGTTACATAGACAACATGAAATAAACGTCAGTTCCCTGTTGTTCCTTCTGAGGGGCTTATTCCCACGGGGGTGTGCTTTCCATTCCCCTCTTTATGTTTCAGAGCTCCTCATTCCCTTGAACACTACACATCGTGGTTAAGAACCTTCTCTTTTTCATAATTAAATGGTTACCTTTCTTTTCATTTTCTCATTCATCTTATTTTCCAAACTTTAATCTGCTTTGTAAAATGATTCCGAATCATCTCTGTTTTTGCATTTTTCCTTATGCTCATGAGAACTGAAATAGTAAGAATCTTCTCTTTCATAATTAAATGGTTACTATTCATTTCATTTTCTCATTCACCTTATTTCCCAAACTTTAATCTACTCTGTAGAATGACTCTGAAATAACTATTTTTGCATTTTTCCCTTATGCTGATGAGAACTGAAATAACAAGATGACCTTACAACATGTTCTTTACCCACCCTTACCCACACCCCCAATTTCTGTATGCAAGGATGATGCTTTATTTAAAAAAAACAAACATTGCTGTTACTGATTTATGGCCCATTTCTCATTATGTTACCTACATATTCTCTGCTATAATCAGCAGCAACCAATACTTCCTTGCCTTTATCAATAATATTTAAATCAATAAATATGCATTAAATAATTCCTACATATAAGGCTTTTGGATGAGCGTTATGTGTAATGGAAAATAAATGTGGCGAGGTCCCACTGACCTCTAGCAATTTACCATTTAGAAACAGAGATAAGACATGTAATACAAGGAACTATGATATAAGACGTGGGTACAGTCATTATAACACAGAGGTGCTGACAAGATATAGTAAAGGTATTAAGTGTGTCCAGAGGAGGAGCTGGTGCAAACATTGATGCTCCTTTGTAGGAGAGGCTGCTTTGAATTGGCCCAGGAGGGAGAGGAGACATAGATTTGACAAAGATGAGAGGAAATGGTTTTCAGGCAGAGGGAACCTCATAGCAAAGGCAGGGAAGTAAGAGAGTGTCGAGAGTATTTAAAGAATAAACCAAGCCCTAGCCGGTTTGGCTCAGTGGATAGAGCATCAGCCTGGGGACTGAAGGGTCCTGGGTTCGATTCTGGTCGGGGGCACATGCCCGGGTTGTGGGCCCGATGCCCAGTGGGAGGGGGCGTGCAGGAGACAGGCGGTCAATGATTCTCTCTCATCATTGATGTTGTTTTTATCATACTCTCTCCCTTCCTCTCTGAAATCAATAAAATATTTGTTTTTTAAAAAGAAGAAACCAAGAAAGGGATTTATTTATAAAATTAGTCACGGGAGAGTAAAGTACAGCATAGAGAATAAAATCAATAATATTGTAATAACTATGGTGCCAGGTGGGTATTAGACTTACTGGGGTGATCACTTTGTAAGATATATAAATATCTAGTCACTGTTTTGTACCTGAAACTGATATATTATATGCCAACTATAATTAAAAAATAAAGTTTGTAAAAGAATCAAACAATTTGGCTGAAACAAAATGTTTGAGTAGAGAAGGCTTGTATTAACTAAGGGGTTTAAGGCCAAATCATAGATGGCATTAAATATTAAACTAAGAATTTTGAACTTTATCCTGCAGTTAATGGGGGTGGTGGTGAATGATAAGATTCACTATCACTTTGTTCGTACATCATTATGTTATGGTTTCACTAAATCTAGACAATGAATTCCTCAAGGACACGGAGCACAGCGTTTTCACCTGTGTCACCTCAGTGCCTTGCATTGTGTCTGATGCATAGTAGACATCTCATATATAATTCTTTTCTACTTAAAGAAGAAATTACCAGTCTTATAAATGTGAGTCTGGACTTTAGAAAACAGGAGGAAGCTTAGATTGCCAGTGAAGAGGGTAGAAAGGGAGAACATGGCTGAGGATGTACATGTGGTGTAGGTACTGGAGAAGCCACGGGTTCTGCAGAGGTGAGTCAGAAAGGGAGGAAGTCAGAGAAGGTCTGACTACAGGTGTAAGTGAATGATGAGAACATAGCCAGGCTGGCAAGTGTGAGATTGTAGTAGGATGAGTACCCATTCCTGTCATAATTTGTGATAAGGGCTCTATTAAAGACATTAGTTTTGGCCTGAATCTTACTGCAATCTATATTTTATAAAGGTTTAAAAGTGGGAGACAATAACTTGAACACAGTTACTTAGAACCTTTGTAGAACACTAAATTTTTCTACATTTTTATTTGATTACATGCTAAGTCTTATTTGAGTTCTGAATGCTTCCACTATGATCCAGATTTATGAAATATTAATGTATCTTTAATATTACTGGTTGTTGAGGAATTTATCTTCTTTTCTATTACAGGTGGAATTCTTAATAGATTTTCCAAAGATATAGCGATTTTGGATGATCTTCTGCCTCTTACCATATTTGACTTCATCCAGGTTTGTCTTTGTAAAATAAGTATGATTGTCTTTGCATTTGTCATGCTTTTAAAAATAATTAGAAAAAGAAGTAAATGAGTTTTTGTGTATTTTTCATTTGCTTGAGAGTTGAAGTCCTTTCTATTGTATGAATTTTGTCAATATCAAAAGTCTTCAAAGTAAGCATAATTTTAGTAGATTCAGTGACAACTTAGAACTCTTTACCTGACCCAAACCCAAAGCAATTCCACATTAAGATGTAATAATCATCTACTTGGGAGTGATTTGAGAGTTATAATAAACCACCTTCCCCCAAATTACTGTCCATGAAGTATGACATCTTTGACATCGGCATCACTATTTGATGGCAGTCACCTACCTCCAGAGGGCCCATGTTAAAATGAAAACCAATTCTTTGGTGGGCTACAGTTTCAACCATGAGTGCCTTGGCACAGATTAGGTAGCCATCCACCTCATAGTAAGGACCATAATGCAGGGACAGATTTATAAATAAATGCTCAAGAAGGTGAGAGGGGAAAGAAAAATGCAGGACTAGTGATACAGATCTGAAGAGGCCTCCAGTGCAGCCTGGCTTTGAGCATGTGTCTCTGGGGTGTGGTGATGGACTGATGGTGAGAATAAAGAAGAAGGGGATGGAGATAGGGGTAAGCTATGGGATACTGCATTAGGATTCCATAATGATAGGACTTAATGTGTGTTGTGAATTAATAACCTTGGCTGTTGGACCGGGTTTAAAAACAGCTCCTACCTGACTTCAGTCGAGTCCCAGAGAGCAAATGCCACAGTCTCCATGATCTCCTTGGTGAGACAGTTGGAACAAGATGCATCCTATCTTGCCATGAGTCATTCTCTCCTCCCACCCACTTTCACGCTCCCCTACCCCTCAATAATGATACGTTATTTGAGAGAACCCATACAACAAAATATGGGCTACCACATTTGTGTATATACACAACCAACATTGGCAAGTGCAGAAAAACCAGATTGCCAGTTTGCCTCATCTAAAATGATGGGCAGATCAAATGCATTAACTGTTCTAAGTGAACTTTAACTTTTTGGATTTCCTTCAGTTGCACTGTTGAGGGATATAACTCAACAGTGGCTGCTAGAATTCTTTAACTGGTGCTTTGAGTTTGTGCATTTGAAGGAGTGTTTCCTCTGTCTTTCTTTAATGATGGACATTGTTCATTGTTTCAGGAGTGTAAATGACTGGTCCCAAATGTAATATTGTGAAATCAGGTACAAACTGGAACATGGATATTTTGACATGATTGCAAAGGATTCATGATAGTTTTTTTTTCCTACTTTTGTAGTCTACTGAGTATTTTCTGAATCAATATAAGGCTCACTTCATAAGTCCTTCTGGGAGATTAATTTTTAAATATTCATTTTATAAATTAACAATTTTTGACACAGGGATGACTCTCAAATGCTTTCTCTTTGGCAATTTGAATAGTTTCTGCTTAATTTCTGTTGTTGGGAGTCTTTAGTTCTTGTTTCACAAGGGTTTGGGCAGGGCTCTTTTAATTTCCCTGTTTTATTTCTAGAAAGGTCTACAATAAGGAAGCATAATATATGACAATCAAATATAGTAAAAATCTGATTAATTTCAATTTTATTTAAAAAAATTATCGCTGGGGCTCTTTAAATTGTGAGCTCCTCAAATACTTTTATTGATTTTAGACAGAAAGGGAGAGGGAAAGAGAGATAGAAACATCAATGATGAGTGACAATCATTGATCAGCTGCCTCTTGCACGCCCCCTACTGGGATCGAGCCTGCAATCCAGGCATGTGCCCTTGACCCGAGTTGAACCAGGGACCCTTCAGTCCACAAGGTGATGCTCTATCCACTGAACCAAACCTGCTAGAGCTCCTGGGTTATATTTAATTATGTTCTGATTAATTTAATTCCAGACACATTTCAGGAACAAATTTTTGTACAAAGAAAGCATACCTATAAATTTCCTTTAAAAATTAATTTCTCTTTACTCTATTTTCTAACATTTGATAATGTTCTGGCAATCTTGCTTTCTGGATTGGAATATCATATAACAAAAATGAAGATCCAGATTCTAGTCTGAAGATACGACTATTTATTTTACCTTAACAAGATACTTAATCTCTAAGGGTCTGAGCTTTCTAACCTGTAAAAGGAGGAAGGTAAACCTTTACTACTAAAGTTATCTGCTTCAGATTGGTACAATGGAAGTGGACCATAGATGGCAATTTGGAGCCAAACAGAGAGAAACTGTATTCTAGCTCCTACTTATCTCTGTTTGGGTGAATGATTTTTTTTTTTTTTTTTTAATGAAACAGAAGGCTACACATTTTAAACTACCAAAATCTTCTCTTCTCAGCCTCAAAACCTTTAGGTCTTTTTTTATTTCTTCTCTCTTTTATACAACTAGAGGCCTCATGCATGAATTCATGCACCCGTGGGGTCCCTCTGCCTGGCCTGCGGGATCGGGCTGAAACCAGCTCTCCGACATCCACTGAGGGGTCCCATATTGCGAGAGGGCACAGGCCAGGCAGAGGGACCCCACTGGTACACAATTGGGGCCAGGGAGTGACGCGCAAGGTTGGCCAGCCAGGGAGGGACTGAGAGAGGGCTCCAGGGTGTGTCTGGTCCGTCTCGTTCAGTCCTGATTGGGCCGGACCCCAGCAGCAAGCTAACCTACTGGTTGTAGTGTCTGTCCCCTGGTGATCAGTGCATGTCATAACGACTGGTTGACTGCCCCCTGGTGGTCAGTGCACATCATAGCAACTGGTTGACTGGTCGACTCTCTGCCCCCTGGTGGTCAGTGCACATCACAGCGAGCATTTGAGTGGCCTTAGCATATCATTAGCATATTATGCTTTGATTGGTTGAATGGCTGACTGGTCTACTGGATACTTAGCATATTAGGCTTTTATTATATAAGACTAGAGGCCTGGTGCATGAAATTCATGCAAGGGGGGGCAGGTCCCCTCAGCCCAGCCTGAACCTTCTCCAATTCAGGACCCCTTGGGGGATGTCTGACTGCCAGTTTAGGCCTGATCTCGGGGATTGGACCTAAACCGGCAGTCAGACACTCCTCTCACAATCCAGGATCGCTGGCTCCTAACTGCCCCCCCCCTGCCAGCCTGATCACCCCTATCTGCCCCCCTGCCAGCCTGGTCACCCCACACAGCCTGCTGTTCAGTCATTTGTTCATCCCTCACTGCCCGCCCCCCCCCCCCCCCCCCGCCAGCCTGCTTGCCCCACGCAGCCTGCTGTTCAGTCATTTGGTCGTCCCTCACTAACCCCCCTGCCAGCCTTGTCACCCCAAGCAGCCTGCTGTTAAGTGGTTTGGTCATTCCTCATTAACCCCCCTGCCAGCCTGGTCGGCTCATGCAGCCTGCTGTTCAGTTGTTTGGTTGTCCCTCACTCACCCCCCTGCCGGCCTGGTTGCCCCATGCAGCCTGCTGTTCGGTCATCGGTCCGGTTGTTTCAGTCGTGACGGCCCCTGGCTTTTTATATATTAGGATTACACACTGAGTCCTGCTACTTTGATCTCTACTGTGTCTTTCACATTTTTTCCCCTACTCATTCTATTAATTCCATTAAATCCTTACTAAAAATTCTCAAGGACCATCATTTATGAATTCCAAATCTGGTGTTTATGCATGGTTTTAAATTAATATTTATTCATTTATTTACCTATTAATTAATTAATTACTGATTTCAAAGTGACCCTTTATCCTTATCAGATCCAGTTCCAGGTGATGCTGTGTGACTGTCGGTGTCAGGGATGCTTTGGGTAGTTAAAAATGTGCTGCCTACTTCCTAAGAGCATGAATGAATGGTGCCTTGCAGGTTTTATAGTCTGTTGAATTTTTCATCTGACAAAGTGTAGGATTTGGGTAAGAATGAATGGGATTTAGAAGTCTGTGCTCAAATTTTTATCTTGTCCTGAAGTCCCTCTGTTTACCTATTTTGTGTTCCTCTCACTAATAAACCCAGTCCAAAAAGACTTGTTTCTTACCCATTGTGAATTAAAATAGGACAAAATTTAAGGATTCATTGTGTAATCCGAATATCAATTATATTAAATCAGTGCCTTCAATTTTGCACATAATGCTAAATTATTAAATTCTAACTTCAGTGCCTAAGGGTGGACTCTTATGGAGCAAATATAACTATTTTCCTCAATACTTAGGCTTATTTTTCATTTATTTCTCAGTTTGGGCTCTATTCTGGATTATTTTAATTGCTGGAAATCTATCTTGTGAATGTTTCATCACTTCCAGTTGTACCTACCTTCTCCATTCTTCTCTAACCCAGTGTGATATCTTGGTTAGTTGACTACCCAGATATGTGGGAAATATGTCAGAAATCAAATGGACACAGTGCATTTATAGTTGTCAACGGCAAACAAAAGACCCTGATTCTGATGGAGTAGCTGAATGTTTCCATGCTACAAATGTATCAGCATTTGTCCTTCAGACGCACTGCTCTTTAATATGATTGCCCATTTAAATTGTCATATTCCCTAGTTAATCATCCTTACATCAGAATTTTTCTCTTTTCTTCCCAAAACATCCTATTTCTGGGGAAAGAATCCTTCATTATAAAACTATGGTTTCCCATTGATAAAATCTTGTCATGTAGTAATAGGGCATCAGGGGCTTTCTCACTGTGCTGGTGGCACTTGTTGGGGCAGAATGGAACAGGAAGACTTTCCTGAGATTATTGAGCCATCATATGTACCTCGTTCAGTGTCTGGCAGTAAAGATTTTTCTGGATATTTGTTGAATGAGTGGAGGGCTATTATTGCAGAATTTGATGCCTCTAGATGTGCAGGTATTTTCCCTAGAAAAGTATCATGGAGACATGAGTATAAGTTTTAGATGAAAATAACCTACTCAAAGAAGATTTATGCAGATTTTAGCTACACCCACATCCTGCTCACATCTACCAAAATTTTCTGTATTCCACTTCATTATCTGGGTAATGCACATGTCAGCCATGGAAATTGGTGGAGAACTGGCTCATTGATTATCATATGAATATTATCATAGGTTTATTTTATAGCCCTTGTTATAACAGTTTATACTTTATTCAAAAGCATTATTGTGGAATAAATGTTAGCAGACTTGTGTGTGTTTTTTTAAATGTGTGGATTTGTCATGTGGAAATACAGAATTTAAGCCTTTAATTGATCCTGAAGAACACCAATGTGGTTAGGTTATTTCTGAGACTGCCAACAGGGCTCCAGATTTTTGGTGAATAATGTGAAGCTGTAGCTTTAGTGGATGGACTTTACCGAAACACAAAGTTATTTTGATAACATATGAGATAGAAAAAATTATCCAATTTCAAATTAAATTAGCCATACCCCCAAAATCTTTTTTTGGGGGGCAGGGGGCCTCTAGGTCATCTCCAATTGTTTGAAGGAACAGAAACAAGATTTTGGATAAAGGGAGTAACATTTAGTTATTAAGTATAATTGTTTTCTCAATCTTAAACATGAGAAAACTAGGTTCAGAAAAGTTAAGTAGCTTGCTTAAATGACAATACATTTCAACCAGATCTTTCTGACTCAAAAGGTTGCAAGATGAATGCCCATTTTTTACAAATTGTCTAAGTAAAATAAATACTAAAATTTCACATTCATATGGAAATTATCTTATAATTAAAGTTTATTTTAAAAGTGGGTCAGTCTAGGAAAAAAAAAGTCACCCTTTCCAATGTATTGTGTATGGGAAGTTAGCACATTAAGAGATCCAAGATCACCATGCTTTCTAAACTTCAAAATGTTATTATGCGGAACCTAAACAATTTTTGAATATTCAAAGAAACCTTATGAGAAAGTACTTTGAGATGACAGCTGTCCTAGTAGGAAAATGCCTGTCTTTTATTGAGAATGGAACAGAGTGTGAAGAGCTATTTAGAAATATACTGCTGACATACATACCTTGTCCACTTTGCAACATGAAAATATTTACACACCAATGTGCTTTCTTTGATCCTGCAGCTGGTATTAATTGTGATTGGAGCTGTAGCAGTGGTCTCAGTTTTAGAGCCCTACATTCTCTTAGCAACAGTGCCAGTGATCGCTGCTTTTATTTTATTGAGAGCCTACTTTCTCCACACCTCCCAGCAACTCAAGCAACTGGAATCTGAAGGTATGACACTGAATGTGCAACACTCACCTCAGAAAATGTCCACAAGAGCTACTCATAATTCTCTATTATTAATCTACGTTTCAAAAATTTTTTTCCTGCTTGTAAACTTTTGCATTATATAACAATGACTTTTAAAAATTATATGGATAGAGCCCTGGCTGGGTGGCTCAGTTGGTTGGAGCATTGTCCTGTATACCAAAAGCTTATGAGTTCGATTCCCGGTCAGGGTACATACCAAAGTTGCAGGTTTGATCCCAGTCTGGGCATGTACAGGAGGCAGCCAATCAATGTTTCTCTCTCACATCGATGTTGTTGTTTTCTCTTTCTCTCTCTCTCAAATAAAAAAAAAATAAACAAAACAATATATCCATGGGTAAGGATTAAAAGTATCCTAATATATAAAAATCCTGGGTCCGTCACATCCACAATGACTGGAGGCTTGACCTAACGCCCAGGCTGTGCACCAGCAGGCTCTGGTGGGTTGGGACTTGTGGCAGCAGAGACAGGAATGGGGGAGGCAGGGCCGGCACTCACACTCACTCACAACCGCACACGCACACAGACACACATAGTGCCCACCAGCTCACAGCCTTTTCTCCCTTTCTTTCCCTCCCTCCCAGCTCGCTCTCGGATCCTCTCTTAGAATGAGGAAACAAAATAGACTGGGCCTGGAGAGGCCTGGATGGAAGGGAGGGTGGGCAGAGGGTGGAGCGGCCCCCACTGGCCCTACCCCTGCCCAGCTGGGAAAGAGGAAGAGGGAGACAGGGAGGCCTGGAGGACTGCTGAGAAAAACAAAGAGAGGCAAAGACTGGGCAAGATCAGGCCAGCAGGGGAGGGCAGTTGGGGGAGAGATCAGGCCAGCAGGGGAGGGCAGTTAGGGGTGATCAGGCAGGCAGAGGCAGTTGGGGGCAAAATCAGGCTGGCAGGGGAGAGCAGTTGGGGGAGAGATTAGGCAGGCAGGCAGAGGCAGTTAGGGGCAATCAGGCAGGCAGGCAGAGGGGTTAGGGGCAATCAGGCAGGCAGGCAGATGCAGTTAGGGGTGATCAGGCAGGTAGGCAGGTGAGCGGTTAGGAGCCAGCGGTCCCAGATTGTGAAAGGGATGTCCAACAGTGATCGGGCCTAATCCAGCAGTTGGACATCCCCCAAGGGGTCCACAATTGGAGAGGGTGCAGGCTGGGCTGAGGGACCCCCCTCCCCCCCGTGCATGAATTTCGTGCACCGGGCCAATAGTATGAATATAAAATGAAACAGTAAATTACAAAGTACACATAGATTGATTTTGTTAATTAAGAGTATGTGAATTCATTTTGGTTTTTTAATTACTTTTTAAAAATATATTTTTATTGATTTCAGAGGGGGAGAAGGAGAGAGAGAGAGATAGAAATATCAATGATGAGAGAGAATCATTAATTGGCTGCCTCCTGTTTGTCCCTTACTAGGGATGAAGCCAGAAACACAGGCATGTGTTCTGACCAGGAATTAAACCATGATCTCCTGGTTCAAAGGCCAATGCTCAACCACTTAGCCACAGCGGCCAGGCTCATTTTGGTTTTAAAACAACTGTATAGAGTCTTACTAGGGTTATATAGGATATTCATTCATAATTTACTTATATAAGTTAAATTTAAAAATGATAGTGCTACTATTACTAAAAGTTTGTCAGAGTTTCTAAACAATATTGCACAAAATTCTTCCTTCTGGATTCTTTTAAGACACCCTTCTTTTCTCTCTTCAGGTCTGCTTTTTTGTGCCCCAAATATTGCTTGAGCTGTTTGGGAAGCACATTTTCGGTAACAGCCTTGGTGCAGGTGCATTTTCAGGGGCTAAATTTCAAGTGCATTTCTGCATTGAAGGTTATTTGTTAAGTTAAATCTTTTAAACATCCTTAAGGCTTTGAATAAATTGTTTTAAAAGAAAACCATTTTCACTCAATGGTGATTAATTTAGGATTAGCCAGAAAAACTGGCCAGAAGTAGCCAAGAAACATGAATAAATAATGGCAGTGATTTTATATTAAGTTCCCATCCATGGTAGCCAACTGCAAAAGGAGGGTAACATTGAAAATTTATAAATTTCATCTATTCCACGTTGGCACCAGAATAGAAACCATTCTAACTAATGACATTTGCTGTCGTTTAAGCTAATCTTTGTCAGGTACATGGTAGTAAGAATTTGCATTGTGCATTTACATGATTTGCATTGTTTTCTATGGGAATATTTCACAGGCAGGAGTCCAATTTTCACTCACCTGGTTACGAGCTTGAAAGGACTATGGACACTTCGTGCCTTTGGACGTCAGCCTTACTTTGAAATACTGTTCCACAAAGCTCTGAATTTACATACTGCCAACTGGTTCTTGTACCTGTCAACCCTGCGCTGGTTCCAAATGAGAATAGAAATGATTTTTGTCATCTTCTTCATTGCTGTTACCTTCATTTCCATTTTAACAACAGGTAATATGAAGTTGTTTAGTAGTTAGCTAAACATTTAATTTAACATGTTGTCCACCAACAAAATGCTACGTTTTTTAGCTTAAAAGTTTTAGCTATCTTTAAACCAATTTGGGGGCATTTGTTAATCAAAACATTTATTAGCTTATTGTTGAACAAATTATTTCCTTGAATTTCTATTGTTTTGTTGTTGAACAATGATGTCTTTGAATTAGAACTGTCTATAGTATTATCCCAACTTTGTGGTCTAACAGACTGAGACAAAGAGCAAGTCAGATAACAAATCTGTGATTGTAAAAAACAACACATCTCTGGACTCTCATATTGGTAAAGGATCCTAAATAATAAAAGGGTAGTATGCAAATTGTCCCTTTGACCTTAGAGTTAGACCAGGGGGCGGGACCAGCCAGTGGCAGGCCCTGGGGGGGGGGGGGGCGGGAGGGGGCCTGGAGGTAGTACCTGGCTGGCAGCCAGCAGCCGCTAGGGACCCTACCAATGCACGAATTTTGTCTACTAGGCCTCTAATTAAAAAAATAGTAGAGCTCTCCAATAAAGAGCTCTCTGAATACGAGAATAGAATCATCAGCATTTACACACACTCACATACAAAAGCCTCATCCCTGGTAAGTTTTGTTCTTTTAACCACCAGTCGGTAAAATTTATCCTAATGAGAATTTTGCATGACAAAAACTGCCACAGATGTGAAATGCTAGGTAAAAGTGCCATTTTTTTTTTTTTCAAATACAAATGTGCTGAATTTTAAGATCTTGGGTAAAAAAACCACAAAATATTTCATAATAAGAAAAGTAAAAATCTATTTAGATAAGTGAGTTCTTCTAATTTAAGAAGTTGAACACGGAGCTATATAAAGTATTGAAATATGTATGTGACAGTGGACAAAGACTCAGAGCAAAGGTCAAAGGATTGTTTGGTTGTAAGAGCAGAATAATGCTCAAATCAAAATGGGTCACCTGTTGGAGAGTTACAAGAGTGCCCTGTGGAGCCCTAAGGCAGGAGGCATGTAATAGTAGTATCTATCCAATAGATTTGTTGTATTCAATGTGATAATTTGTGCATAACACTTAGTACAGCGCCTGGCCTATAATAAATACCCATAAATTTTACATTGCTTATTATTGTTACTGCTATTAAATTTTATCTTACTCTCATCTTAATCTTCAGAATGGCTAATATGTTGAAATTCTGAACACATCTGACCTATTTAGAATAAATGGTTTAGTACAGTGGTCGGCAAACTCATTAGTCAACAGAGCCAAATATCAACAGTACAACGATTGAAATTTCTTTTGAGAGCCAAATTTTTTAAACTTCTTCTAATGCCACTTCTTCAAAATAGACTCGCCCAGGCCGTGGTATTTTGTGGAAGAGCCACACTCAAGGGGCCAAAGAGCCGCATGTGGCTCGCGAGCCGCAGTTTGCTGACCACGGGTTTAGTACTAAGAGGACATAACTGCTGTCTTTGGTTTGTCTTCTATTAGAGGAATTATGGAAGCAAAAATTTCAATTAATAATGATAGGATGAATTACTAGTATTTCTTCTGTTTTTTTTAGAACACTATAACAGGTTTATCATGCATAATAGACACAAAGACTTACTTGTAATTGTGATTTGATAACATGAAGTTATAATAATTTAAGAACATTTGTATTGGAACATTTTTATGGTCATAAATACTGAATATTTATGAATTTTAATTAGTGGTCCTCTCCAGCCCTGAAAATCTATTTACTCTATAAACACTTAAGTTTTGTTCTTCCTGGGTGAACTAGTTGTTTTTTATAAGATAAATGGCAGTCTTCTCTTTCCAAATGGCAGCACTGCGGAACTCCCTGTGAGACTGTAAGCCCACTTTCTTCCCAACAGCATCTGAATTCGTCGTAGAGGATCTCATTGAGACACAGGGCTTTTCCCCCCATTGTCCATTGCAGTCTTTGAAGGTATTGTTACTCACAGAGTAACAGTAGAAAAGATAAACATGGTATGTGCCCAGCACCTACGGCCTCTTCAATATCTGAAGCATTGAAAAAAGGGCAACTCTTTCCTAATCTTCAATCTTTCTTTGATTTAAAACACTGATTGAATACTTACTATATGCAGGGCATTATTACTAGTGATAGATGGTAAACTTATATGAAAGTTGGTTAAAACTGGCACAAAATTGAAATGTAACTTTAAATGATGTATGGAGAGGTATAAATAAAGGAGTTCACGAGGAATAACATAACGTTTGTTTCTATCTTTGTTCCCCCTTAGGTGACGGACAAGCAACAGTAGGTATAATTCTAACATTAGCCATGAATATCATGAGTACACTGCAGTGGGCTGTAAACTCCAGCATAGATGTGGATAGTTTGGTAAGTAATTCTTATTTTTAAAATATTGTTTTTATGAAAAAATTCAGACAAACCAACAATTGTAGGTAATCACATAAGGGACAACTAGGTCCCCAACCCCCCACATTAAGGCATAAAACATTACAGATAAATTGAAGACCATTATGTGTCTCTTACTAAACCCATAGCTCTTCTTTCCTCCATATAGATAACCACAACCGAGATCTAGTGCCACAGTGAGCATTCTTACAGTCTCCTTGTCCAGGATCTTTCCAGGGTAGATACACGGGAGTGGTATCGCTGGGTCATAGAATTAAGCCACATTCAACTTTACTAGTTGATGCTAAATTGTTCTCAAGTCTGTTGTACCAATTTATGTTCCCATCATTAGAGTATAATGATTCTCATAGATCCATCCCTATGATATACAACTCTTGATATTTTCAGACTTTTTACTTTTTGGCAATCAGATGTGAAGTGATTACTAAGGAGATAGGGCAGCTTAATACACATTAATTGGCCATTTGAGTTTTTGCTTCTGTTCATTGCTTGTTCATATTGATTGCCTATTTTTCAAATAGACTGGGCTTTTTACTTCATTGATTTGTTGGAGCTTATGAGTTCTGGATCAGTTATCAGTTCTATACATTTCAAAGATGGTCCCCCAGTCAGTGCTTGGTCTTTTGGTGTCTTCTGATGAAAAGAAGCTTTTAAGTTAAATTTATTAGTCTTTCCCTTTATGTTTTGTGCATTTGGTATTGTGTTTAAGAAATTCTTACCTATCTTGGGTTTTCAAATTTATCGTCATTACCTTTTTTTTTTTACTATATTCTTTTCTTAGTATTAAAATTCCCAGTGTGTAGTCATAGCTCCTTTCTCATCTTTAAGTGTTTATCATTGCCTGCTCTCTTTTTACTTGATCCGTATTACCACACAATTGTATCCTTGATTGGTGTATGCAAAGATCATATTTTAGTTTTGTTGTTTCTCTTGTCTTATTTCCCTAGAATGCAGAGCCTGCAGTAGGTTTATGAGCTACACAGTGTTAGGGTCACGAATCCCGTGCCTGCTAGAATGAGAGATAAATGAAGCAAGGCAGATTTCCCATTTTTGTTTATAAAAACACAAATACATAATTTTCAATCAGACAGTGTAGTTTGTCTGGATAGCTTAATCATCAACTTTTCTTAGTCTATCTGGAGTACTCTATTTAAAACCAGTCATCCATTACTGCATTGGTGGAGGGTCTAGAAACCCATGTTGAGAATTACTTTTATTGCAGTCCAAGTTCCTTTTCCCATTCTTGAGGCAGTTCACTTGTTCTCAAACCACACACATTCATTCAGCTGTGACATTTGTATAATCAATTCCTGCCAGAACAAATATCATTATAAAAAATCTCTAAGGGAAAAAAACCCAAACTTTCTAATGTCCTTTTTTTGCCTATGTATCTTAATGTTTTATTTAACCAAAGAATTTTAATAATTCATTAAAATGTAATTTAACCGTAACATGATTTATAGTACGGTTTATCTCTTTTCCTTTAACATTATTTTTTTGAGTTTGGCCAGCTCTTTTTAGCTACTCATTCATCTCCTCACTTAGATTTCATGCTTTTAGGGTTGGGTCTTATAAATGTACTTTAAAATGTTTCTGTTAAAAAATAGCAGAAGAGTAAATAAATATTGTGCTTGAATTTATTTAATTCTTTGTTCCAACTTGCTACAACTTTGACTTTATAATTAAAAATTTCATTATGTCACCTCTTTTTCTAAAATGTCTCTTCAACCTAAATATCCACAATTCCTTTCTCTTTGCCATATCAATTGTCTTGGTTTAATGTATCAACCTCTACACACTGATGCCAAAACCTTTGTTGTTGCAGTTCTATTCTGTATGTCCAATCTCCATTAAGGTATCCTTAAGGTATTTTTACTTCTCTAGTTTTTCACATGGCATCCTGGGCTTTGTGACCTATGTTTTGACATTGTGTCTTTCATCTCCTAATTTAAAAAGAAATTTGCAAAGAACAATTAGGTTCTAATACAGACTATAAAAAGTATCAATATTTGGCCCCTGCCAGAGTTTCTCAGTGGTTAGAGCATTGGCCCTGTGCACTGAAGGGTCTCAGGTTCCATCCCCAGCTTTAGGGCCATGCTGTGGGCAACCAATCGATGTGTCTCTCTCACATCTATGTTTCTCTCTCTGTCTCTGTCTCTTTCCCCTCCCTCCCTCCCTTCCACTTTTTCTCTAAAGATCAATTGAAACAATATCCTTAGGTGATAATTAACAACCAAAAAAGTGTCAATATTTGCATTTTATCTCATTTTTTAAAAAGTCATGTTCTTTAGTTTGATTATCAAAGTGATTGTGTTAGTTTTCATTTCCTTGTCAAATCACACAGTGGTCTTTCCGGAGCCTCAGTGGGCATTTATTTAGGTATTAATTCCCATCATACTGCTTTCACCCATGCAATTGCTAAAGTTGTACAGTAATTTTTTTTTAAATTTTCACCTGGCATATGTTCACAATACAAGGGGAGATACCTATGTCCTCAAGTTTCACATTTGAATGATCTTAACAATAAAGGTCTTTGTGACCTCTGAAGTAAAAAACTCAGTATGTTCTCATTTTTATCTTACTGATTTGTTAACTGAATTCAGATCTCAGTTTAAAATGCAGTAAACACAGTGTTTTGTTTGATGCATGCTTTTAGTTTTCTGCTGGGCTACTGAGAAAAAAAAACTCTTTAGATTTTTAAAGAATATTTTATTTCCCAATTTGACATGAACACAGAGTCAAATGTCAACAGAACTATGAAGTTATTAAAAATGGCAATAAGAATTTTCTTTTATAGCTCATCCATTGCTTTTACCCCGGGGCTTAGCTTTCAACCAGTAATGGTAATTGGATGATAATACTTCCTCATCACTAGTTCTAGCCACTTTGTATTTATGATGGACTATATATCTCAAATATCAGCACTCAAAACTGGCCAACAACCTTTTTATTACTCTTTCCTAATTAATTACTTGTTTTTCTTGTCATTGAATTTATTGGGGTAATATTGGTTAATAAATTATATAGGTTTCAGGTATATAATTGTATAATCTGTATATTGTTTTGTGTGTTCACCACCCCAAGTCCAATCTCCTTCCATCACCATTTATCCCCCCTATACCTTCTTCTACTTCCCCCCATACCCCTTTCATTCTGGTAATTGCCATACTGTTGTCTGTTTGTATGAGGGTTTTCTTTTTCTTAATCCCTTCTACCTTTTTCACCCAGCTCTGCTATCCCCCTCACCTCTGACAGCTGTCAGTCTGTTCTCTATCTATTAGTATTTTTCTATTTTGTTAGTTTAGTTTGTTCATTAGATTCCATATATAAGTAAAAGCATATGGCACTTGTCTTTTTCTGACTGGCTCATTTCACTTAGCATAATGTTCTCCAGGTTCATCCATGCTGTTGCAAAGTATAAGATTTCTTTCTTTTTCCAACCAAGTAGCATTCCATTGTATTCACTCATGTACTGATGGACACATGGGCTGCTTCCAAATCCTGGCTATTGTAAGTAATACTGCAATGAACATAGGGGTGTATATATTCTTTTGAATTAGTGTTTCAAGTTTCTTCTAATATATTCCTGGAAGTGGAATCACTGGGTCATAAGGCAGTTCCATTTTTAATTAAAAAAAAATACACACACACACACACACCACACACACACACACACACACACACACACACACACACACACGAGGCCCGATGCATGAAGATTCGTTCAAGAATGGGTCTTCCTTCCCCTTGCTGCCGGCACTGCCTTCACTTGGGCCCAGAGCCGCCTTTCCGCCTTCCCACGCTGCCCAGAGGCCAGGGGTGGCTGGGGCAGTGTGGAACGCCTGCATCCTGCCCCACTCCCGGCTGCTCGGTGCCCATGTATGCAAATTAACCAGCCACCTTTGTTGGGTTAATTTGCATACTCACTCCTGATTGGCTGGTGGGCATCACGAAGGTATGGTCAATTTGCATCTTACTCTTTTATTAGTGTAGATGTATGTATATTTATTGATTTCAGGGAGGAAGGGAGAGAGGTAGAGAAATAAAAGCATTAATGATGAGAGAGAATCATTGATTGGCTACCTCCTGCATGTCCCCTACTGGGGGGATCGAGCCTGCAACCCAGGCATGTGCCCTTGGCCAGAATCAAACCTGGGACCCTTTAGTCTGCAGGCTGATGCTTTATCCACTGAGACAAACCAGTTAGGGCTCCATTTTTAATTTTTTGAGGTAACTGTATATTCCTTTCCACAGTGGCTGCACCAATCTGTATTTCCCCTGAAGAGGGTACCCTTTTGTCTGCATCCTTACCAACACTTGTTTGTTGATTTATTGATGGTAGCCATTTTAACAGATGTGAGGTGATAACTCATTGTGGTTTTAATTTCTTTAATGATTAGTGACATTGAGCATCTTTTCATTTGTCTATTGGCCATTTGTATGTCTTCTTTGGAGAAGTGTCTATTCAGGTCCTTTGCCAATTTTTTAATTGGATTGTTTCTTTATTTTGGAGTTGAATTGTATGTTCTTTATAAATTTTGGATATTAACCCCTTATCAGATGTACCATTGGGGAATATATTCTCCCATTCAGTAGTTTCTCTTTTTATTCTGTTGGTTTTCTCTGCTGTGCAAAAACTTTTTAGTTTGATGTAGTCCCATTTATTTATTGATTATTTTGTTTCCCTTGCCTGAGGAGATACAACAGGAAATAATATTGCTAAGAGAGGTGCCTAGGATTTTACTGACTATGTTTTCTTCAAGGATTATTATGGTTTCATGTCTAACATTTAAGTCTGTAATCCATTTTGAGTTTATTCCTGTGTATAGTGTCATTTGGTGGTCTAGTTTCTTCTTTTTTTTTTTTTTTTTTTTTTTGGCATGTATCTGTTCAGTTTTCCCAGCACCATTGATTAAATAGACTATCTTTAGTCCATTGTGTGTTTTCGCCTCCTTGTCAAATATTAATTGACCATGAAGCCATGGATTCATTTCTGGGCTCAACATTCTGTTCCATTGATCTATATCTCTGGTTTTATGCCAGTATCATGCTGGTTTTATTACCATGGTTTTTGTAGCATAGTTTGATTACAGCTAGTGTGATTCCTTTTATTTTGTTTTTCTTTCTCAAGATTGCTGTGGCTATTTGGGGTCTTTTGT
Source organism: Cnephaeus nilssonii (assembly GCF_951640355.1). Taxonomy (NCBI): domain Eukaryota; kingdom Metazoa; phylum Chordata; class Mammalia; order Chiroptera; family Vespertilionidae; genus Cnephaeus; species Cnephaeus nilssonii. Next base: position 71,092,055 of record NC_137083.1, on the reverse strand, counting down.
GGTTTCATATATATTTTTAGAATATTTGTTCTAGTTCTGTGAAATACAACATTGATAAATTGATATTAATTGCATTGAATATATACATTGCTTTGGGTCGTATGGACATTTTAGTTATGTTAATTCTTCCTATCCATGAACCTGGTATATTCTTCCACTTATTTGTATTTTCTTCAATTTCTTTCTTCAGTGTATTTGACTCTCTCCCCAGAGCCACATACCCCAGATTTTTCTCATGGGACTCTAGTTGGCTTAGCCCTCTCTCTGCCAGAGTCCAGGGTAAGCGACTGTGAATGGAATTCTGTGTTTTGGCCCTTTAAGAATGCACCTGTGTCCCTAGAAGACTCCTGTCTCTCCCTGCAGATAGAACCCCCACTGATTTTCACAGCCAGATGTTATGTGGGTGCCTCTTCCTGGCTCTGATGCTCTGAGCTAGGGAATCCAGCTTGTGGTTCAGACCCCAGGCTTTTTAGGGGAACCCCTGCAGCTGAGATATCCCTCCAGGCTGTTACCACCACTTGTGGGAGTGGGGCCAGCCCTTTTTGCATCTCTGCCCTTCCTACTAGTCTTAGTCTTCTTCTATAAAACCTTGGTTATAAGACTTGTCTTCAGGCTAGTCTTCAGTTGGTTATTCAGGATGATTGTTCTATAATTTAGCTGTAATTTCACTTTGGTCCTCGGAGGAGGTTAGTGTAACATTCTACCTATTCCACCACCATCTTGGATCTCCCTAATTAATTCTTTATTTTATTCCCTAAGATAGTTCTTTCCTACCTCTTTGCCTCTTCTCAGGTGCTTTAATAATTCTACTTTCTTCACTCTCAGCCAATGACTTTGCTACATACTTTATAGAAAGAAAGAAACAACATGCAACCAGAAAGAAGCACCTCCTTTCTCTTCGCCAGTTGCACTACCCTGCTGAACCTCTCTTCACGTGTTCCACCTTCACTCTGTGTCTTTGCTCTTATAGAAAGGCCGATAATGTACAATTAACCTTGCTTGTTTGGATCTTTCTCTCTAGCTTACAACTACCTTCCCTGGACCTCCAGCTTACACCCCATTTCATTGACCTATTTACAGCCAAACTTCTTGAAAAGAGTTCCTGTCTCCATTTCCTTTTCCCCATTCTTTCTACAACCTATTTCATTTCATTTCTATCACCCCTGTGACTCATGATCAATATCTTGCCAGAGCCAATGCTCTTGTCTCCCTCAACTTCTCAGCAGTATTTATGCCATGGAAAAATCCTTCTCATGATACTTTCCTCTCTTATTTTCATGATACTACTTTCACCTTGTGTTCCTGCTACCTCTCTGATTCTACCTTTCTCCTCTTTGCTGGCCCCTGTTGTTGTTTTTTGTTTTGTGTTTTGTGTGTGTGTGTTTTTTTTTTTTGTGTGTGTGTGTGTGTGTTTTCAGATCTCTTAAATCTCAGCTATATTCTAGCCCTCTTCTATCTACACTCTCTCTAGCTGTTGTTATCTAACTCCATAATTCAAAACACATCTCTTAAAGGATCACACATTCATATCTGTAGTTTAGACTACTTCCCTGCTCTCTAAACATACATCCAAGTACCAATTTGATACCTCCAAGTGTTCATAAAACACAGTGATAGGTATCTCCCAGTAGACTTGACATTTCAGGCCATAAGTTCTTATCCAACAGCTCTTCAAAATACACATATAATATCTAGAGATGATTGAAAAAGAACAAGTGTCTATTCTATATACTAATTTGTCTAGGTTTATTTAGCAGGTTGGAAAAAACTATGTGGACCTTGGCACCTTATGAACAATATACAGCAGGTTCTCAAATAACATTGTTTCATTCAATGTCATTTTGTTATAGCGTTAATGAGATGCTGTAGGAACCTTAATTCTTATTTATATCAATTAGTTAATAGTAAAATTGGTTTCATTATACATCCTTTTGCTTAAAGTCACTATTGACAATGTTAAGTGAGGACTTACTATAGTATAATAGATTGTGAATCAGCCTAGAAATTAAAGAATATTGTAATTTATCAGAGTCTAATTTAATAATTTCCACTATAAACTCCCATGTTAGGGGATTTCCAATTATTCAATTGATAACATTGTTTTAAAAACTGTTATGTCAATTCATTCTTCATTTTAGAATTGTGTATATGTCTATTCATATCAATTACATATCTCATACCCTTCTGTAGATGGGATGAAAAGAGAAATATTAATTTGTTTTAACTCCATACATCAAATATTATATAGATTGTAGTTATTATTGCTAATGCTATTATATTAAATTTGTTGCATTCTTAAGTAACAAAGTCAAGTACTGATTTATTCCCTATGGATTCACAAGATGCCATTTTTAGTGTCATAAAGCTCTCTTTCTCCTATTCTTAGCTAGATAAGCATTATGTATCTTAAATAGGCAATGCACACCTAGATTTCTGCCTCCATGAATGAATGAATGAAAAATGAATGAATGAATGGATGAATGAATGAATAAATAAGAGCTAAAGGGTACAAAGGTGATGTATCAAGCCATCTGATGACTGACAACTTGCCTACAATCATAGTCTTTGTTTGAATGAGGCAGTTGACAGTTTATGTCTTTTTAGGGCTCTCTGTTAATATGTTAATAGCATAAATACTACTATTTGTAATACTTTAAACAATAACATTAAATTAAAAAACAAAACAAAAACAAAAGATCTGAGCATGTGACTTTTATCCTGCTTTCTTAATTCTCTAACGACATCAGCAGATAAACCATCCTTGTTGTATTGTATGTACCTTATAACACAAGAGGAAGAAAACAATGAGCAGGGAAGATTGTGCATCTGTAGGGCTCACATTTAGATTCCAGTTAATGGGGCAACAGAAAGTTTTTGTAAGATTGATGCAATCTGAAAAGAGTTTTCTGTCAATAGAAACTTCTTCTGTTTCTCCTTTGTCCTTTTATTGCCCATGTTTATTTTGGGTTTAGTAAAGATCAAATGACTAAGAAACCTGCTGGGAAAAGAAAAGGGGAACCTGACTTCTTCAATGCTTCTGATGCCTAATTATCTTGTATTGAAAATAGTTTCTCTCCAGGCTGGGTGGCTCAGTTGGTTTGTTTTGTCCCATACACTGAACCTTTGTGAATTTGATCCCGGTCTGGGTGTGGGAGGCAACCAATTGATGTTTCTCTCTCATATTGATGACTCAGTCTCTGTGTGTGTCTCTCTCTCTCCCCCTCTCTTTTGCTCTCCCTCCCTCTCTCTCTAAAATCAATAGACCCATCCTCTGGTGAGGATTAAAAAGGAAAGAAAATAGTTTGTGCTGTAAGAATCTGAGAGGAGGGTTCATTTATCCTGTTTTTGTGCGTGTGCGTGTGTGTTTTGACTCCTTTAAATGGCCTCTTGATCATATCTTTGTTTTTCAGTTCTCATGAGCCATTGTGGTATATTTTCCTCTCATGACCTCTATCCCAAGATTTCTTTCCATCTAACCATTCTCGTTCCATCCTGCAGAGTGGTTTTCTACTCTGCATTTCATTCTGGCCTTACCACCTAAAAGGTGGTAAGAACTTAGACATGTCATTAACACCCTTGAGAGATTCACTTTTCTCGTTTGTAAGATGAAACAGTTTGGTTAGGAATTTTCTAAGATTCCTATCAGCTCTGATATTTTCTCTCCTCTGAACTCTTTTCATATGAAAGATTCCAACCGTTGATTGGCATGTCCCAGGCATTGATGCTCACAGGAAGTGCACATATCTGCCACTCTCCCTAAGTGCTGAATGATTCAGGTATTCACCTCTGCCATTGTCAGAGCTGATTAAAGAACTTGGAACCAGTTGATGTTCTCTGGTTCCTAGTTAGTCGGAGAGGCTTATGAGAACCCTAAGGGACTGCTGGAGTGCTGAAAAGTTTGAAAATTTGTTGAGCTTTGTGCCTATCATTTTAACTTCCTGTGTTTGGATTTTCTCGTTTATAGTAAGAAGGAAGGGATTAGATCAGAGGTTCTATACCTGGCAGCACATGAGGAATTATAAAATTTTAGATTACTCAAGGTCCCATAAGACCAATTAAATCAGTTCTATTGGTTGGGGGCAAGGTGTCTACATTTTTAAAAAGTGTTTCAGGTGATTCTAATGTATATCTGGACTTGTGAATCACTAGATTAGATGGCCTCTAAAATTCATTTTAGTTTTGATTTTCTGAGTCATGGCAAGGGATCAGCAAACGTATTCCTACTAAAGGGTCAGTTAATAACGATTTTCAGCTCTGCAGGCTATATGGTCTCTAGTCAACTTCCCAACTCTGCCTTTGTAGGGCAAAGCAAATGTAAACAAATGGGTATAGCTTGTTTGGCCATTGAGCCACAGTTTTGCTGACTTCTGATCTATGGCATAGAATTTGCTTTAGAATTGATGGACCATTAGCAAATCATTTTTATCCTAGATATTGACCAGTGGTAGGTAGGTAGGTAGGTAGGTAGGTAGGTAGGTAGGTAGGTAGTAAGATAGATATAAATTATCTACAAGAAATAAAGGATGATGTTTAATTGCTTAATGACAGAGTTTGGGGAAGCCACAATATTTCAAAATTAAGATGCTTAGAAAAGCCTGTTATTTATTGAAATAGTAAAAACCTGGACAAAATATTTTGATATGTCATTTTAAACTCCGCTTCTTGAGCTTTTCTTTGAAATATTTTTAGTGGATACCACAGACATCCAATTGCATTCACCAAGCACTTGCTGATGGCTTGTCATGTGCTTAAAAAACAAAACAAAACACAAGACAGAGTGTAAGTAATCTCCAATTTGAATAATAGATTCAATGAATGATGTCAGACAAAAGGGTAAATCTGAGTCTTCCTTTGCCTGTTGGCACACTTAGTACCATGATTACTAAAGCTCTTAATTAGTGAAAATAAGCATCAGCATATTTTTGATACCTCCATGTTTACTTAGAACAAGTATTTTGTCGTTAGTTGTAATGGGTTTTCTTTCTCATGTCAAAAACAATCTCTGTAACTTCTTGCAGTCAGAGAAAGTGACACTCACTTGCCCTGTGTTTTGCCACAGGTTAGACTATATAAATCATTTGTGAGATAGCAAGTGGTAATCATTTACTAAGGGTTAGTTTATAGTATACTATAAGTAACTCACTTATGCTGTTAATGTTAATAATTTATAGCAATATGGTACTGACTTTTTACTCTAGGAGCACAAGTGATAGACACAGAAAACTAGACTAGAGTCTCAAGAATGTATTTTGAGCAGAGCCTTTTTTCATGATAAGCATTATCTCTTAAGTCTGTGTGCATGGCCTAAAGATTATGCCAATGACTCTAATAGGGCGTTGGGTTTCAGGTGTGTTACGAGTGCTGAAAAGCAGGTTACTTTGGACCTACCCATAGAAGCTATGATTTAAAATATTTTAATACCTACTTTCTCAGGTACTTCACATTCTAAAAATTTCTCTTGTCAAATGTGTGATGTTTTTCACATCATGTAAGTTTTCCAGATGCTTCTCTTCACATTTACTTCTGGGCAACCTTCCTATAATAACCAATTATGAAATCTCTTTGCAATATTGCCAGCCAGATATGAGGATTATAAAATACATTTTCTATTGTCATGGCTTTTGGATGCCTGGGTTTCTAAACAACCAAAGGATAAAAGGAACTAGAATATTTTTTGTGAGGGAGAGAAATGTGGCTTCATGACTTATTCTAGAAAAGGTCTTTAAACCTTTTCTCCCCTCTTTGTCAACAAAAAGTGAAAAGGAAAATGAGGAATTATTTTCTTTTTCCACTTTGACATGTTCCTTATAAAGCAAGTTTGAGGTGAGGCTAAGGAGCTATCTTTTTGTTAAAACTATCACACTCCCCATAGACTGTTCTCCTGTGCTTAGATTAGTATCTTTAAATGTTACTATAAAGGTAATGAGACTCAGTTTTAAAGATTGACCTAGGATACTTTTTGGAGCATAGTAAATCTGAATAATGGAACCAAAAATTTTAAGCAGATGATTCTCAAGCAAAAATCCCACATTGTTGCGGCTAAACTCCAATTTTATAAAAATCTGTACAGATTATGTCAAGTTTTCCTTTTCATAAGAAGAAAAGATTCAATGCTCGAGGCTCATTTTTACTTTATCATTTACTTTTCATAATCTGAATGCTCCCACCTAAACTGGGGATGGCTGCAATGCGACTGCTGTCAGCAGGCCAGACAGAGCTGCCCCTCATTCCTCCTCTGGCAACGCTTTTCTACGCACAGGAAGCAGCATCTTAAGGTTGGGGTTTGCCAGTTGGCAGTCACTCTTGATAATTGCCAAATCTGAATTCCCATCTAACTCCATCTGGACAGTGGCACAGCCATTTTTACATGTCACCTGAAAATGTTGAGTAGACATTATAAATTAGAAAAAGGATTAAGTTAGGTTTAAAAGCTCAGTGGAAACAAATAGATGAGACTAAAAATAGTTTGGTGTGTTGCAACTTCCTTCTAATCCAAATAGCAAAGTATATTTTCAGGCTGAGAAGCTCAGAGGTACAATTGCAACCTGGATTACCTACTTAACTACTCACCACACTGCCATTCTCCCTACAGACTGCTTTCTGCTTGTGAGGTGGAACAACGGATTCATTTATCACTAATAAAATTTTTTAAGCTATGCATTAAATGGGGAAAATACAAGGAATGCTTTGAATAATGTTATTGTCATAGGCACAGTAGGTTTAACATGAAGCCCCCTGAAACATGAGCTACAGGTCCTCTCACTTCAAAAGTTATATATGCATAACTTTGATTCTGTTAAAAAGAAGAGCCCCTCAAATTAATTAATTTTCAAGTTTCACAAAAACTAATTAATTACTAACTACTACCTTGTACTTCAAGTGGAATGTGCACAGTGGAGAGCCATTGAAGTGCAAGGCATTTGTTAGTAATTAATAGTATTATCTGGCCACATTATCTATTCAGTAGTGGCATTTCAGTGGTTGCCAAGATGACTGTAATGCAGGTGTCCGCCTTTGTCACCTTGTCTTCCCGTGAGAACATGTGCTAACCCATGAATGAATGTCTGCTCTTATGCTGTGGATGAGTGCCCATTGTTAAGAGGAACTTGTTCTTTTTCAGGTCAGGGTAACCAGGTCATGTTGTGGGCAACTATCAGTCTGTCCTGGGGTCACTTTCAGCACCCAGACTGTATGAAAGATGAGAATTTGAAATTTTCATTTTCTAAATTTGATAGGGATGTCCTACTGGCCACATTAGGCATTAATAGTTTTGGATCCACCCTCAAGGTGAGCCTCACTAATGGAGAATGTAATTTTGTGTGCACAAACACAGATCCCCCCATACACACACACAAAAATTACATACTGAATTCAGTACTGCCAAAATAGTAGTTTTAGATATTATTTTCTAATAACACTGCACATAATTTTTAGTAGTTCAGATAGCAAGCCTTAAATGCTTTATTGATTGTTTGGAAGTATTAAAATGAAGGATTTTTGTTATATAGTGTTTTTCTTGGACATTCTAAAGCACTTAACAAAGATAAGTTTGGAATTCTTCATAGCACTGGTATGTAGAAATGGCAACGGTTTCAACTATATTTTATAAAATTAAGCTAGATTTCTGCATTTCCCTCAATTTCTCATTTCAAGAGAGTGATGTTATTCTTATGCAGGATAAATAAGATATTTGAAATGTATTTGAGTTATTTTTCCTGCAGTTCCATTTCAGTAGTAGTTATAATTTATCTTCCAGACTTTAAATAGACTAGCAGCATTCTGTGAAAACTAATGAGAGTGAAATGCAAGAGTATATTTTAGTTCAAAGTTAATAAGAAATAACTGAATCAGGATTTAACAGCCCCTGAAAGTCACCCATAATTTGTAATTTTAAAATATTACATGTGGGAGCAATATGATTACTAGTATATGCTTTTGACATCTCCTCGAGTTATTTATGATGGATGTGGGCTTTGGATACATTTCACTTCCATTAACGGTGGGTTTGGCTTAAAAGGATTCTCTTCTTGAATCTTAAACAATTGTTGACGGTAATTCCAAAATGAAAGAAACTGAAGCACAGATTTTCTAGATAAAAGAAAGAACTTCATGAACAGCAGGCTTGATCAATGGCATGTGGAAACAGGCAGTACCATTAGATGTGCTAAACTAGACCTTTTCATGTTCCATTGAGGATTAGTATCTAAATTCCCCAGCTTCATCTACCAGTCATCCCATATTAAAGATAATTTTTCCCAGATAATTTTGACAATGAAAAATAGAAGTACTAGAAGCAAATACTACAAATGTATTTCTTCCCGCCTATTATTTGGCAAAAAATATCATTTCTAATAAGCTAAGCCTTAACTATAAATAAAATAATACATTAACATTGTAAAGGAGAAGGATAAATTCTTGACTGAGTAAAGCCAGAATCAACAATTAGTTTTAAGGCAAGAAAAGCAATAAATTTCTGCTAGTAAGACCTGGGAAGGGCTGAGTCACATTATTTTATATACCATTGTTATATTCCATATTGTTATTTTCATTTCAGATGTGATCTGTATTTTAAAAATTATATTTCTGCCCTAGCTGGTTTGACTCAGTGGATAGAGCATTGGACTGCGGACTGGAAGGTCCCGGGTTCAATTCCGGTCAAAGGCACATGCTTAGGTTGCAGGCTTGATCCCCAGTAGGGGGCATGCAGGAGGCAGCCAATCATTGATACTCTCTCATCATTGATGTTTCTATCTCTCCCTCTGCCTTCCTCTCTGAAATCAATAAAAAATATTTTTAAAAATTATATTCTAAATTCCCATAAATCTTAACTACTCATAGTTGAACTTTTATTTCTATGTACATTAAATATATACATTATTAACTGTTATATGAATAAGTTTATAAAGCAGACACATATTTCATTTCAAACACAACCATTACCACAGGCACATTTTGCTCAGCAATGGAAATTAATCTTTAAAATTATTAAAATATAATTATTTAGCTACAGATGTATTCCAATGACTTAAATTTTTTGAAGCCTTTTGTGAGTTCCAGCTGACATATAAAATTGTGGAGAGTTATTAAGGCACTTCAAGAGAAAGGCAAGAATATCCCGTGCTAGCTTTGAGGTGTGGAACATTTTATTATAATATTCCAGTTGTACAACATTGTGCAGTGCTGCTCATAGTAGAAAATAGTTTTCTCCTTGACATTATCTGTTCTCTTGAGTATAGTTTGACTATTTATGTGTGGCTTGCATACCTAAGAATTAAGTAATCAGAAAAATAAACAGGCCTAGCCAAAGCCCATTTATATAGGTCCTAGTTAAATCTCTTTGATTAAGCTTTTAATTCTATTCAATTATTTCCTGTGAGTTCATTGTAAAACCTTCTGACAAAAAACCACGTGTCGACTAGCTAGTGTTACATCCTACAAGATATTTTTTAGGAAACATCAAACTAGTTATGACATTGCCTGCAGCTCTAAAACAAATAAAAATAAAATATTGTAATTTTCATTTCAGATGCGATCTGTGAGTCGAGTCTTTAAGTTTATAGATATGCAAACAGAAGAAAGTATATCCACCAAATCAAGAAAACCATCCAAGGATGGACAACTCTCAAAAGTGATGATTATTGAGAATCAGCATGCGAAGAAAGATGACATCTGGCCCTCAGGGGGCCAAATGATCGTCAAAGACCTCACAGCAAAATACATAGACAGTGGGAATGCCATCTTAGAGAACATTTCCTTCTCCATAAGTCCTGGCCAGAGGGTGAGATTTCAACATTGCTTACTTTTTTAGACCTGGATTCAGTAAGTTAATATCAGTAGCCTAGAATGATGTGTTCATAGAATCCATTTGTAGCACCATTATTGTAGACTAGGATCCATATTGAACACACATATTTCAGGTTGTTGTTATAACTGGCCATTATTTTTTCCATATGAAATTTAGTTTGCAGAGTCCTGCATCTACATAATAGGTTAATTTAAATATGATTCCATTTGCAGAATATCTAATTGATTAGTAGGTTACTCAGTGAAGAAGTCATTAAATAGAGCAAAATTATAACATTTCAGATTTTGCAACTTGAGACTATCTACCATTTTCTGTAAGAGAAATATCTTGTTATTGACTCTATCTAATGTCTTAAATTTTACCTAATTTACACTCTGTCAAAAAAAGTAGTACTTTTTGCTATGCTTTTTCCTGTTTGTTTAGTTTGAGTTTTTGTCAAGGTATAGATCAATGTTCCCCTAGTAATTTACTAAGCAAATTTTATTATTTAATAAGCAAAAACAACCATGCATTTTTTAAACATTCCTTATGGATCCCAACACTGGGTTGAACACATAGAAAGTACTCAAATATTCTGATTCTGGAATTGATTCTTGGAGAAAGAGATGGTCATTCTTTCTACATTTCATGTTCTATAAATATGGTTTAATATTGTCTTCAAATCTCATATTCTGGGCCACTCCGTAAAGCTATACAGAAGTATTATATTGTTTTGATTGTTATCTTTTTTTAAAAAAAATGAGATAGAATATATGAAAGCCATGTCTTATGAAAGCTGAATTTAAAAATTTCATGTCTTTGTGGATTAATTTCCAATAGAAATTTTTTTTTAATTATTGAGATAACTAGAGGCCCGGTGCACGAAATTCGTGCACGGAGGGGGGTTGTCCCTCAGCCCAGCCTGTACCCTCTCCAATATGGGACCCCTCAAGGGATGTCCGACTGCCCGTTTAGGCCCGATCCCATCGGGCCTAAACGGGCAGTCGAACATCCCTCTCACAATCCAGGACTGCTGGCTCCCAACTGCTTGCCTGCCTGCCTTCCTGATTGCCCCTAACCACTCTGCTGCCAGCCTGTTTGCCCCCAACTTCCCTCCTCTGCCGGCCTGGTCACCCCTAACTGCCCTCTCCTGCAGGGTTGATCACCTCCAACTGCCCTCCCTTGCAGGCCTAGTCCTTCTCAACTGCCCTCCCTTGCAGGCTGGGTGCCTCCCAACTGCCCTCTCCTGCTGGCCATCTTGTGGTGGCCATCTTGTGTCCACATGGGGGCAGGATCTTTGACCACATGGGGGCAGCTATATTGTGTGTTGCAGTGATGATCAATCTGTATATTACTCTTTCATTAGATAGGATACCTCCAAAGCACAATGAGTAAGAATCTGAAGGTTTATGTGGCTTCTATTTGGTTTCTAGGACAAAGTTCTTTCCTTTACCCACCACTCACTTCTCTCCTTTTACTCTTGAATGTTAATTTCAACATAATTTTTGTAACACCTCTTGAAAAGGATCCCACCAAGTTTTTGATAGTCCACATGATAAAACTTACAGAATAATACAGCATGAGACTTTCATTCTCTCACTAACTTCTTCATATAACTGTAATTCCTCAGCCTCTAAAGAATGAAAAAGGAAAATAAAAGTGCCTTCTCTCATTCCAAGGCCTTTCTCAGTCAGGCAACCACAAAAAGAAAGAATGAGCCTACAATTCATGTCATGAAATCTCTATCAGGCATAATTCAAATCAAATCCCATCATGCAAAGTCTGGGATACTTAAAATGTATAAGAGAACAGTGGTGACCTGGGGGAGAACTTATGAAACCTTGTCTCCTGCTTTTGCTGACTATTCTTTTCCTTATGCTAGACTCCAAGTCCCTATCGGGGACTTGGTCAGGCGGCTGTGGGTGCTAACCCACGCCACCTGAATCCGTGATCCCGTACCTGGGCAGGCCTCTGCGGGTGCTAACCCATGCCGCCTGCCATGGTCTGTGATCCATGATCGTGGACCTGGGCAGCCTGCTGCAGGCTTTAACCCACGCTGCCTGCCCTGCTCTGAGATCGGTGATCACGGACCTGGGCAGCCGGCTGTGGGCTTTAACCCACGCTGCCTGACCTGGTCCATGATCCCTGATAGGGGCTTTAAGTCAGCTGCCACTGGCAATGGCTGACTCGAAGCCCTTATCCAGGACCTGGTCAGGCGGCTGTGGGCGCTAACCCAAGCTGCCTGCCCTCGTCCGAGATCGGTGATGGCGGACCTGGGCAGGCAGCTACGGGCGCTAACCCTCTCCGCCTTCCCTGGTCCGTGATCCCTCATCATGGACCTGGGCAGGCGGCTGCAGGCCTTAACCCACGCTGCCTGCCCAGCTCTGAGATCAGTGATGGACCTGGGCAGGCAGCTGTCCTGGTCCGTGATCTGTGATCGTGGACCTGGGCAGCCGGCTGCCTGCCTTAACCCACGCCGCCTGCCCAGGTCCGCGATCGGGGATGGCGGACCTGGGCAGGCGGCAGCGGGCGTGAACCCACGCCGCCTGCCCAGGTCCGTGATCGGGGATGGCGGACCTGGGCAGGCGGCTGCCGGCCTTAACCCACGCCGCCTGCCCAGGTCCGCGATCGGGGATGGCGGACCTGGGCAGGCGGCAGCGGGCGTGAACCCACGCCACCTGCCCAGGTCCGCGATCGGGGATGGCGGACCTGGGCAGCCGCCTGCCGGCCTTAACCCACGCCGCCTGCCCTGGTCCACCATCATGGCTTGGATCTCACTGACATGGGTGCTGCCCTTTCCCCCCCGCCATCTTTGCTGGTTTAACGTGTATATTTGCTCCTGGTTGGCCGGTGGGCGTGGCCGGTGGGCGTGGCTTATGGGTGTAGCGAAGGTGCGGTCAATTTGCATATTACCCTTTTATTAGATAAGATGGTCAGGAAAGTTTATTAGGCCACTCTCACTATCACTAGCTAGGAGGAGACTGTTATCACTTGCTATTTTCCATAGGTTTAGGAATATTTGATAGTTTAATGCACTAGATAAAGTTTAGTTTAAAAAGAATATAGAATGAGCAAAAAGTCCCTGCATACCATTCTAGATGGCTTAAAATAGCACACTGGAAATTTTGACTCATCTTATTAATCTTATAGTTAAGATAAATAAATTCACATACTACTAAAATTAGCCTATTATATTTCTTTTTTTAAGAAAATATGTTTTTATTGATTTCAGAGAGAGGAAGGAGATGGTGGGAGAGATAGAAAATCAATGATGAGAGAGAATCATCAATCGGCTGCATGCTCCCTGACTGGGAATCGAACTGTGACCTCCTGGTTCATGCTGGTTGATGCTCAACCACTGAACCACACTGGCTGGGCTATTATATTTCTTTATATTATAAATAATGAGTTTCTTTTGATATAAAACAATTTTAAATGAACATAAATGAGAAGACTTTAGCTTTTTAGGTTTAATTTACCCCTGATTTTAGAATGAGGTTGTTTATGGCTATTTGTTTTATATCACAGCCCTCATGAAATCTCTGAGATTTTTTACTTTTTTGCTTCATTATTAATCTCTAAGAAATGTTAAAGTTATACTTTGGAACTATGTAAAATTAACTATTCCTCTTCGCTCCTCCCTCACATTGAGGAAAGCGTAATTATTTATTTACTTTTGCTTTATACGGCGGGGAATGCAATCGGCAGCTCAGTGTCCCTGGAGTCACCAGGATGGCTGCCCAGAGTACTGTCGTCAAGTTATAAACAACAGCAACAAGTAGTTTTATATAAACCAGGGTGGAGAGCTGTGGTAAATGATTTGCTCTCCTTCCTCTTGACACCCTCCCTTCCCTTAGCTTTACCAGTGCTCACTTGCCCACTCAATTAAATTCAACCAAGTTCTAGTAGTGACAGAATTTGCAGCGTCCTCATTTCCATACAGTTTCCCTGATGTGAGAGTAGTAATCAGAGATGCTGTAAAATGAGGAAGAAATAATACGCACAGGCATTTCATTTCCCCTGAATCTATCTATCTATCTATCTATCTATCTATCTATCTATCTATCTATCTATATCTATTAAAAACAGGCTATGTGTGTTCCATAACTATTTTTTGCAAGCCGTTGTCCAAATGCTATTGGAGAATTAAAAAGTTCTCACACAAGGCTATAAATTTTACCATCCAAACAGGGAAACTAATGTTTATTGGGTGCTTATCATGTCCTAATCACTGTTTAACGACCTTTATTTGCTATCACATTTGACCTTATTATAACTCAAAAGGTAGATATTATTACCCTTTTTGTGCAAAGTGGGAGAAACTGAAGTTCAATGAAGTAACAGGGATCAGGGATCTTAAACCCAGGTCTATCTGACTGGAAAGATTTTTGTGTGTTTTTTTTTCTCTCACATCGATGTTCCTCTCTCCCCCTTTCCCTCCTTATCTCTAAAAATCAATAAAAACATATATTTTTAATTGGTGTGAAATAGTAGCTTATAATACTGAGTTTATGAGGAGCATATTTTCAAGAACTTATTATATTAAGAAGTATGTGTTATTAATAAACAGATATGTCAACATGTAAGGGGTACAGTTAGTATCATGTTTGGATCTAAATTTTATTTGATTTGGCATCTTGATTTCTGGAGAGCACCAGGAGATGAAAAATAATTACAGCAGGTTTCAATCTGTTGCAGTATTAAAATGGTGACTCAGTTACTCTGAAAAGAAGGTACTGAGACTATTCTATTCATGGTACAATGTACTTACAACTAGCACCAAACCTAACACTGTTTAACTCTCCACATAATAGTTTGATTTATCTTGATCCAAAATTCTCAGAGAGGAGGTGCATTGAAGATACTAAAAAACATTGACTTGAAATTAGGATAGATCTTAAAAGCTTGTTTGTGGGAAGTACTTTGGCTTATTCAACAGGTCACTGAGAAGCCTGACAAAACAAATCCCGGAAAGGAATCAGTAAGTGCCAATTATATAAATAACAAGAAGACTTTGTTAGGTACAAACCAGTAAGATTCCTTGGTGTTGAATGAAAAACATGTCAAACATACTGTAATACAAGCTGTTCAATAATATAAGGAAGCCAGAGCAAAAGCTAAATATTTTAAAGCTAAACAAAAGGTTAATAAATGGCCTATGAATCTAGTCTTATCCCAACATAAAAACTGAATTCTCTAAAAACCAGTATTTGCTTTTTAAGGAAAGGGAACGTGTCATTTATCCTAGTCATTAGAACCCTGACCAATGATTTGGGGCCTGGACCTCAAGGCATTTTTTTTAATCAAAAATTCGTGATGTGACCTTAGAGGAAATTACTTCCTCCTACTGAATTTTCCTTCTCTCTATACCTCACCTTTATAGGGCATATTCATATTGCTTATACAAAGCTTTACTGTTGTGTTCAAATAATCATGGCATATGGTGAATGGGTTTGTACAATATGGGCTGATTCAAATATGAAAGTTGCATATGGAATTTCACAAGGTTTTTAAATTGAGCATTGATCTAGAAATTGACCAAATTAACAAAGTCCACTTATTTGTTAGATCAACTAAGTAAGTTTATTCATTCGTCTGCCTTTCCCTCCCTCCATCTCTACTTCCCTTTCTTCCACCCTTCTTTCCATCCATCCATCCTTCTATCTGCCTGCACCTCAGTCAATCCAAACAAGTATTTATTGAGCACTTTATATGGGCCATCCATTGTACCAGGTGCTGAGAATGCAAGGGGATACAAGATAGACTTCTGTGCCCTTGAAGAATTTATATTCTTGGAGTTAACACAAGTAATAATCAAAGAATAAATAAAATAATTACTGATTGTGATTAGTTGTATGAAGAACCTCAAAGGACTCTTGTGTATAACATTTGGTTTATCTGATTTTCTCAGTTATCTCAGAGAACATACATTTTTTAACTTTAAATTTTATTTTTCAATTTGAGTTGGAATGCAATATTATATTAGTTTCAGGTGTACAACCCAGTGATTACACATTATTTAACTAACTAAGTGATCTCCCTGGTAAATCTAGTACCAATCTAATACCATACATATTTATTACAATGTTATTGACTATATTCCCTATGCTCTACTTTACATCCCTGTGACTATTCTGTAATTACCAACTTGTACTTCTTAATCCATTCACCTTTTTTTTACCCCTCCCCCAACTTCCCTTTCATCAAAATGGAAAACATACATTTTTTAAGGTCTCATTATAGAGCTCTTATGAAAGAAAGACAATTGTGTCATTGTTTATTTACCAGTTTATCCCAAAGGCCTAGTTTATTACCATGTTCCTAATAAGTGATTAATAAGTTATTATTATTATTATTATTATTATTAAAGATTATTGTATGTGCTAAAGCATTTATTGTGTCTGTGAACTGATTTTGGTTTACAAACTGTTACTAGTCTGTGATAAGTATAGAAAGTAAGACTTAAGCATTTAGAAATTCATTTTTATTATTGGATTTTTAAAGTACTGATGTGCAGTGGGTTAAAAACTAAAAACACAGGACAAAATGTGACTGTCCTTTACCATAGATAACGTGAAAGTCACTACTCTGAAGGACCATTTGCTCAGTTCTACTATAAAAATGGCTGAAGGATTAAAAAAAAAAGGAATAATGTTAAAGGGAAGAAATGAACATCATTTCAGTGCCACTAAATGTTGGGCAATTTATTCATTAAATAAGTGCAGGAATGTTTGATCTCACTCCAAGCACCTTCCTCCAAGTGCTGGTTAGCGCTGACATCAGAGCACAGAGCTGGGCTACGTTCCTGCAGCGCCTGCTCGCCCCTCGCTCTGCATGCTATGCTCTCATGGTCTTCAGTAACAAGAACGGTTTTTACTTTTCTTTTGTCTATTTTTTTGCTTCCCCAAATCCTCTTTTGTCCATCAGGCTGTAGGTAAGAATTTGATTTGACAGCTGTCCAAGTGCTTATTCATGAGGGGTAGCAAGGTCCACCCTGCCTTCCCTGGGATTGTGTAGCTCACTGAACTTGGTCTTGCTTATTGTTAGGCCCAAACTTGATGCTTGCTTATTTATAAAGGACAGTATCTACTAGTAAGTGTTAGGACTGTTTCAGATTCATTCATTTTCAAGTTTGTGTTTATGTTTGTAACTAGATCAAACTATAGGTCTCTGCTTCTGGCTTAAGCCCACCCTTAGAAATGATGTGCATTCAGACACTGTATCTTTGCTTTTCGTTGATGGAAAATGGGCTTTTTCAACCTTTTTGCCACTACCAAAGTCATGGATAAAGGAAGCCAGCATCAGGGATCCAATTCCTTATGGCCAGTTTTGGTACTTAGTTCCAGATCAATATTGGTCATAATTGGGAGTACAAAAAAAGGTTCGAATAAATAAGTGAAAATCTTTCCCTGGTGATTATTTAAAAATAAACAGTTCCTATGTTTTCTTTATTGAAGTATATTACCAGTTTACATTTATGGTAGGGTATCTGTACGTCACAGGAGTAATGCCATCGCTCTTATATCCTAGGTGGGCCTCTTGGGAAGAACTGGATCAGGGAAGAGTACTTTGTTATCGGCTTTTTTGAGACTGCTGAATACCGAAGGAGAAATCCAAATAGATGGTGTGTCTTGGGATTCAATAACTTTGCAACAGTGGAGAAGAGCCTTTGGAGTTATGCCACAGGTAAGCTAAAAAAAAAAAAATGGGAAAAAATAACTAAATATAATTTTACCATTATTTGATGTTTACACTCAAGAAATTCATATTTCCCTGCAAAATGTATCTCTATATATAAAAGCCAAGTGACCAGAATGCCAGAATGACCAGAACGACCTATCGCTATGACACGCACTGCAGTGGCCAACTGGCCTGATTGGGGCCCCGATCAACCCCCCCTCCCTCAACCTCCCGTGGCCCCTTCCCCCCTGGCCTGGTCCCAAATTGGCCTCCCGACCCTGATAGGAGGTGGGGCCAGCCAGCCAACCTCACACAGCCCCCCCGCTGGCCACACCCCCAATCGGCCCCCCCATCAGGGGCGGGGCCGGCCAACCTCCCATGGCCCCTCCCCCCCCCACCCGCTGGACCCCACCCGTACATGAATTTGTGCACCGGGCCTCTAGTTTGTTATATGTTTCTGTCCATTTTGTGCAATGCAATCTTTTCATTAAGAGAAGAACTATCTCTAAAAGTTCAGAATTCTCTGACATCCAGTTATTGGAATATTAATAGTTTTGCTAGCCTATCCCAGAAGACATAATCTGTAGTAAGAGCCTGGGCTTTTGTCCTGCTTCAGTGGTCTGAGATCCAAGTTAGCAACCACAGCAGATTGAGAAATGCCTTGTGAGATATGAAAGATGCTGCTGACATAACAAACACTTGGAAGCATGAGGTAGTGGAATGGAAAATGAGAAGTGTAATGATTGTATTTTTGTTCTTTGGATAAGAATGACCATGTCAGATTAATCTGTAGCTATTTATTTTAAGAAAGTTATATATATATATATATATATATATATATATATATATATATATTTTTTTTTTTTTTTTTTTTTTTTTTTTTTTTCTGAGAGAAAGGGGAGGAGGGTCAGAAGACAGTGATGGGATGGATATGGGTAGAAACTACTCTAAGAGAAGCTGAGATTTAGGAACTAAGCTTTTTGCCTGGTTCTGGCTCTGCCTACATGAGCTTCTGGGTTGCAAGTTTGTTTGTTTTTTTAATTGAATGTATTGGGATGACATTGATTCATAAAACCATAGAGGTTTCAGTGTACAACTCAATAAAACATCATCTGTACACAGCATCATGTGTCCATCACCCCAAGCAAAGTCTTTTTCCATCCCCATTGCCCCCTCCCCTTCCCACCTTTACTTATCCTCCAACCCCCGCTTCCCTCTGGCTGTCACCACACTGCTGTCAGTGTCCATGTGTGATGTGTACATGTTTTTTGGCTAATCCCTTCCTCTTCTTTTTTTTAATGTCACTCTTTGATTTGAGTCACACACAGTATCTCTAGCCTCACTGTCTTAGTACCACTCTGTTTTATTGCAAAAGGACTTCTTACATATGAGAAAAATAGCAACAGTTCCATTCTAAAACGATCCAAATGGAAACCAATGAATGTCTTTAATGTGAGCAGATCTGAGAGGCATGTGCTGCATATCTACTAGTATTTGCTCTCATCTCTATGGATATAGTCACTGTTTCAATGATCACTTTGCCCTCTTTGTATTAATGGGCACTGGACCCACTTCACTACCATGGTGCTCACAATTATCTACTTTTATCACAAAATTAAAATGCTAGAAACCTCTCCCAGGAGAGTGACTATAAATCTACCTTGAGAAAAAAGCTTGTATTTTTTTAGGTTACTTTTGTGTAACAGTTGCTCCTGTCAACTAATGAGGCACTAAATATTGTAACCGCTAGAATGATGCTTTTCATTCATTTGTCTAGACTTTGCCATGTGGCCAGAAGCTTAATCCTGGTTGAACTTTAAAAAACAATATTGTTTCTTCAGAAAGAAAAAAAGGGATTATCAAGTGGTCTAAAGATAAACAGTGGGAACACAAGTATCCCAAGGTGATAGCATTAGGCAAATGGCAATGTGGAAGAACGCAGAATAGAATTTGGTTGTCTGAGAAGAGTTGCTGTTCAGTTGACGCTAATTATTCTGATTCCATTTTTAACTACAATAATGACAGTTTGTTTCTTTGTTGTTCTTATTCACAAAAACCTGCCCATTAGAATAAGCAACGTCCTAAAAAATAATTTCCGTTTCACTGGGAATCCTTTTGTTTATCTGCCATGTGATAGAGAGGTTTTTGTTTTATCGTCTGTTCTTTTTAGGAACCTAGATATGCAGGAACCTGAATATGCAAGACCTGGAGAAAAATCAAGTGGGCCAGAGTTGTGAAAATTCTTTATCTTATCTTTCTGCTAAAGTGAATCTTCCAAACACTTTTATTTCATTTTCTCCCTTCTATGCCTTCAAGCTTTTTATAAACTAAACAAGAAACACTTTGAGATACGCCTTTAAAAATGTGTGATTGTGCTCATAGAATTGCTTCTCATTGCACATGTTTATGACCCTGGTTTCTGGGACTGTTTCTGAGTGTTACAAGGATGTCTGTAGACAGAATGTACTATTTCCTCTACATTGACACCTTGAGAATATTAAGTGAATATCCAAGAAATAGAGAAAAAGGGCAAACTCTTCACACCTTTTGAACTTCCAAACCCAAGAGATGCTTTGACTGAAAGTTCAAATTACATAATTTTGTCCCCTTTCCTGGAGTTTGACCTTAAAAAAGAAAAAGAAGGCAGAAAAAGAAATTTAAAATCCTACAAAAACTTTTTTTTTAATCTTTTCTATCTTTTTCTTCCTTTCATCTTTCTGATCTGGCAAGGGCATAGATCTCTGACATTGAGACATCATAGATCTCTGGGTCAATTAGTCACTTGTTTTCATACCCAAGAAAACGTTGAACAAGAAAATTTTTAACAAGAAACGTTCCCTTTCCTTCAGTGATCCCGAATCCTGTGGAATCACAAGATGCCATTCGTTTAGGCAAGTTCGTGCAATTGTGTTTTGGCTTTTTTTTTCCCCTTCGTCCCTCATGTAGCTAGAAAATATGCAGGAAAGTAATCTTGGGGAATGCAGCCAGGCCAGGAATGAGGGGATTGTGTACTTTTCAAGGTGGGGCCTTCTTTAATTTGTTCTATTTTGCCGGTTAGCTCTGAGGGCATAGATAGTAAGACCTGGAGTCAGAGCCCGATGGGCTCAGGCAGTTTGAACACGGAGACTTGTTCATTAACCTTAAGCCTTAATTAAGCCTTTAATTCATGAAAAACAGAGAAATAACTTTAAAATGTATTTTCAAAGCTTCAATTATAAGTTGGAAAGGCTGCAAAGCTATTCTGAGGGAATGACAGGCCTCTTCTTGCAATGAGACTTTGATCTGAAACTAGTCCACGCCCACACCTGACTGCCACTACAGAGCTGGAACATCTTTTGCTGTGAGAGACATGACTTAGGCACAAAACATGTATCTATCGATCTGAACAATGAAGTTGGGAGCACAGCAGTTCTCATTCAGTTTAACAATAATTCACAATTTAATAATTAGTTATTGAGCTCTTTCTATATGCTTAAATTACAGTAATTATTATAGCTTCAATAGTTACAGTATATTAGTGGCATTGAGCTCCCCATTCAACCTATGAACTTCCATTGAGAGACTCAAAAGTACACTCATTGCCATAAGTCAGGGATCAAAGGAAAAAAACAAAGACGATAAATTAAACATAGGTGATTATATGTAGTTAGGGTCCCGGCACAGACTAGTCAGGGATGCTGTGGGCAAGTAGGAGAGAGAATCCAGCCCCACCACATTACTGTATCCTTCCTTCTTTTCTATTTCCACTGCTGTGTTTTAATTCTCATCTCATTCACATCTCTCCAATACACGTTGCACACATATTAAGCTTTTTAAAGCAGCATTCCAATTTTGAGATTTGCCTTTTAGGGCACTTCTTCCTTCACTGAATAGGTCCAGATCCTTCCATTTGTGGTTAGACCCCTACCTCAACCCAACCTTTCCAGACAGATCCACCCATCCTCATACCTGGACACTACATTTCATTCCAGTGGGACTTAGTGTTCCATGAAACCCGACTTTTCTCTCACATTTCCTCTGTTCATGCACTTTCTCCCTCTGAGACGATGATCTTGCTTCACCATAGTCACTTTGCCATCACAAATGTTAAACTCTGGGATCTAGAACTGTGTTTATGGCACAGTTCTCTGTGTATTTGTTTAATTTTCACTCAGTACTGTAAACACTTGTGGACATTTTAGTTAAGGAAGCAGGATTTAAACACAAAATCATCACCAATCAGAGAAGACTGGCAGAAATGCTAAATAAAACAAATTTTTTACCTTACTAATTTTTCTCTCTCAATATGGCATATAACACAATAGCTTGCATAGTAGGAATTCAATATACATTGTTTTGTGCTGAGTCACTAAATGCTTGATCTCTTTTACAAGAGACTGTGGTTCTACTAGTATCTGGATTCTACTAGCTGTATAATCTTAGGCAAGTCATTTCATTTCTCTGAGCCTCAGTTTAATTGTCTATAAAATGGATATACTGATGGTAACTCCTTCATTGGGTTTTTGTGAGGATTAAATGAGTTCAAATACTTAGTCTACTCCCTGGCACGGAGTAAATACAAACACTGGGTTGTCGTTTGTTACCATTTATAGTTCCTTAAGGACAAGGGATCATGTTCTCCTCATCTTTGTATCGAATTGGAGGTATATGCTGTAGGAATTAAACATAGGTAATTATATGTAGTCATGGGTCCAGGCACAGACTAGTCATGGATGCTATGGCAAGTAGGAGAGAGAATCCAGCCCCACCACATTACTGTATCCTTAAGGTGATAATTAAAGTGGGCCATAAAGTGTGTAGGTTTTAGAAAGGTTCCAGCCAGGGAGTTGTGGAGAGCATATTCCAGGATCCCAGACAGGGATATTATGAACAAGTACAGAGATGGTAATCAGAAACAGTTGGGGGGCAAAGGGCAGAGGAGGCCATGTGTTAGAGAGTATTTGGAAAGAGGGAAAGACTTGGCAAGTGAGGAATACATTCACTCTTGAGCTAGGAAGAGGTGGTGAGAGGGTGTTAGTAGGGTAGCTGCTGCCCGCAGCGTGTGGACCATGGACTTTAGGGAGGCAGAATCAGGTGCAGGGCAATGGGCTGAGAAACTGGCCAGCTGTACTGTAAGAAGGTAATGAGGACAATGAGAGTGGAGTCCCAGATTCAAGAAAAAAGAGAAAATAAATGGTATGGTCATCAGTGCAATACAATCTTAGTATTTCTGAGGCTAAAAATCTGATGTCTTTGATAATTTGGTCTGATCTAGGAAACATTTTTATGCTATCTCTGAAAAAGTATATAAAAAAAGTTGGCAAAAAAAAAGTTGGCTATAAAAGGTTTTAACCCTTTGCACTCGCTTGCTTTTTTCTCGATTCCTTTATTCTACTCGGGATTTAATTTTTTAAATACCCCAGATTTTACAAAGCGCGGCAGTAGAATAAAAAAACTGGAGTTTCTTTTCATACAAACTTATTTATTTGGATTTTTTTATATTTCAAATTATTGATACATTCAAAGAGTAATTTTAATCTCGACATCCGAGTGCAAAAGGTTAATGCATTAAATGACTTTACAGGAAGCAATAATTTGAACATCTTAAATGTAACCATTTACATACAAATAAATGGTATATACATTAACCTTATAATATTGTCTATTTGCTGTAAACCTTAAACATTTTTTTTAATCCTCACCCAAGGATATTTTTCCATTGATTTTCAGAGAGAGTGGAAGAGACAGGGAAAGACAGAGAGATATATCCATATGAGAGAAACACATTGACCGGTTGCCTCTTGCACACACCCTAACCAGGGCCTGGGCCAGGGTGGAGCCCGAAACCAAGGTACATGCCCTTGGCCGGAATCGAACCCAGGACCCTTTGGTCTGCAGGCCGATGCTCTATCCACTGAGCCAAATCGGCTATGGCAACCTTAAACATTTTTGACTGTTCTTGTTAATAGATGTTCTTAAAAGCAAGGCAACACTTATTTTTAAACATTCTATAACTCAATCTCACATTCTTGATTTGTTTAAATTGGATGGATTTTTATTTTACAGATTCAACTTATAATAAAATGTTGCACACATTGCCAAAAGACAACAAGAATAAACTACGTGTTTTGCATATTCACAACTGTAAACTTACTTTTGCCCCACCCTGTATATATTCTGAGCCAAAACAAAAAAAGCACTATATTCTTACCCTGGCCAGTGTGGCTCAGTTGTTTGGGCTATGTCCCATGCACTGAAAAGTTGCTGGTTCAATCCCAGTTAGGGCACATGCCCAGGTTGTGGGCTTTATCCACTGTAGGGGGCATGCAGGAGGCAATCAACATTTCACTCCCACATCAATATTTCTCTCTCTCTCTCTCTCTCTTTTCTCTCTCTCCCCCTCCCCCCTCTTTCCTCTCTCTCTAAAATTCAATGAAAAATCTTTTTTAAAAAAAGTATGTCTTCGAGGATAGGAGTCATTTCTCTGACTCATGTAATTTATTCTACATTCAGGAATCACAGAATCCACATTGCTTTTTTTGTTTTTCACTTGATATCCAAGACTGAAGCATCTATTGCAGTGATTTACCAGCAACTCCCCGTAGGCTTGGCTGTCTCCACTGCGCTGAGGAGTCAGCTTCAGGAAAGAGATTAGTTAGGCAACGAACCTTGGTGCTCTCTTTATTTTTTCCTTGAGTCCCAAGAATTACTCTTTATACCTTATATCCAGGACATTGAATAAATATCAAATATTTGTATATCTTAATTTCCCTATGGTGAACAGTTTCCTAAAAGAGAGAGAGAGGATCAATGTGACTCATAGCTTCAGGGACATATTTTGTTGTGCAATCAGCCTGACGGTGTCACCTTGGCCAAGCCCCATGACTTCTCAGGGTCTTGGCTGGTTCATTTGTAAGTCAGGGAAAAGGAGGTAGGTGACCTCTCAGCTTTAGAGATGAGTTTGTGGAAACTTCACACAGTTTAGAAAACAGAACTAAAACACCTACTGCCACCCCGGAAGCAAGAGAGTGCCAGATACTGTTTGTAAGACAGGAATGAAATGTTTGAGTAATTGTATGAAACTGAATTTTAACTGAATCAGTTCATTCAGTTAAATTTTCTTTAAAATTAAAGCATTACTTTAATGCTACACAATAAACTGTAAACAAAAGACTTACAGAATTTTTGAATGGTATTAAATCCACTACATCTAAAACTTTTGAATGTCTAATTTTATTTTTAATATATTTTATTGATTTTTTACAGAGAGGAAGGAAGAGGGAGAGAGAGTTAGAAACATTGATGAGAGAGAAACATCCATCAGCTGCCTCCTGCACACCCCTCACTGAGGATGTGCCCACAACCAAGGCACATGCCCTTGACCAGAATTGAACCTGGGACCCCTCAGTCCGCAGGCCGATGCTCTATCTACTGAGCCAAACCGGTTAGGGTTTTGAATGTCTAATTTTAATAAACAGCTTTCTTCCTTCATAATTTTGAATGTATATCTATTTGAAATAAATTATTATATATTGCTACACATTTGATAAATATTATATGTAAATTATTAGGCCATTAGAAAAGCTAAGCATACTATTTCCCAAGCAATTATATAGAGATATAAAAGTTTTAATGGGTTGTTAGTATTATCTCTTTAAAGACTATGAGTTTTAGTACTTATTCTTACCAAAAGAATAAAAATAGTATGTGCTGAACTCTGACTATCTATATATGTAAAAGGCTAATATGCAAAATGTCCCCTCAGGAGTTTGACTGGGAGTTCACTTGCTCGCTCTGACATGCGTTGACCACCAGGGGGTGGTGCAAGTGAAGGAAGGCCCCAGCCAGCAGCCAGAAGGCCCCAATAGGTCCTGATCGCCAGCCAGGCCTAGGGACCCTACCCATGCATGAGTTTCGTGCACCGGGCCTCTAGTATTTTTATATTTTTACTTTTATCTTGAAGGCAGCCTATTTATTTATTCAGGAAACATTTATTGAGCTTATACTATGTACAAAGCCTTTGAGTTAATGAGAGGGTATACAACAAAGTTAATGGGGTGGAAGAGATGAACATTACAAAAATGATTACAAATGCATATGTATAATTTTAATGCTCACTGAATATGTGGCTGGAGTGAAAAGGGGCAGTGTGGGGAGAAGATCACTAAATGGCCGGAAGAAATAGAAGGGGCTAAATTTTGTAGGGCCTGTCGAACATCTTAAAGATTTTACATTTTCCCTGAGTGCAATGGAAAACCACTGAAGGCTTTTCAAAAGGTTGATGACATAATCCAATGAATACTTATAGCAACTGCTTTGGTCATTAAATGAGAGTGAACTGGGAAGGAAGGCAAGAGTGAAAGGAAAGAGATCAATTAGGAGATTCTTGCGTGTTCCAGAAAGAGGTCTTGATGGCTTGAACTATGCAGTAGCAGCAGAGATTAAAAAAAAAATGGATTTGAGATATATTTTGGGAAACCAATTCACAGGTCTGATGATTGATTCCATTTGAGAAGATTAGTGAAAAAGATAAGTCTTCAAATGACTCCCAAGTTTCTGCATTGAGGAAATGAAGGTGCTTTGTATGGAAATAGAAACCTAGAGGTAGAGTAGATTTGAGAAGAAAGATGGCATTTTCCATTTTACAGTGAGAACACTGAGGCTCAAAGAACATAGGTTCTTATTTATAGATATAGCCACCAGGTCAGAGCTATATTACTATACCATCTTTGCAAACTACATTACCTTTAATAACTTCTGTGTTTGGTTTGATGTTATGATACCTTTGGCCTCCGCCCATAGTTGTCCAGAGTAATGGCACTATTCCATATGTCTGCAGTAAAAAGTCCTATTGTCTTGTTCCATTGGATATGTAAGTCCTCTTGAAACTTACAAAGACACTGTAGCCCATATAAGCCCTTCAACTCAGATCCTGTATAGGAAGAGGAAGCTAACCTCTCCTCTGGGCAGGACCTGCGCTGTGGCCAGGGGCATGGATGGCAGTGCTGTAATCAAGACTATGCTATTCAATTCTGTTGGGATCCTGCCCAATCTTTAATCTTTTCCTGGAAAAATTGGTCCCCATAAAACTTGAGGTATTTTGCTATGGTGGTGAGAGCACAGGTTTGAAGACAAACACTCTTGGGTCCTGCTAGCTAAGTGACTTGGAAATGTCACTTCAATTTTCCCTGCTTCGATTTCTTCATGTGCAATAATAGGATCTATCATTAGGCTGTTCTGAAGATAAAGAGATACCACATGTAAAGAGCCTTACCTGGCACCCGGTAAGCCTGCCATAAGCCAGAGCTCTCTTTTCCAGCCACTTAGTTCCCAGGGGAGATAACTTTTCTGATGCTTGGTAACCTCCATGGTTGTTATTTCCCATAGAAAAATGTAAAAACTAGTAAATAGCAAAATTCCATTGGCAAGTCTTTGAACTTTAGATACTAACTAAACCCAATTTCTTAAATAATGAATTGACTCAAGATCTCAGAGTCACTTCTTCTTTATTTCTCCTTTTTTTTTTTTATCAGTATTATCTTTGTCTGCTCTCTTTAGCTTATTTGGATATTGCTTTCATTTACTTGGGAGCTTAGAGGAGATTGCACAGATATACTTCTTACACATCTTATCTGATGATTCATCTAGCCAACTCTTATATCCACTTCTGTAAAGCAAGGTACACATCCCTAGGAAGTTAAGTAATAGCAGACAAGTCTGTTTTTTTTTTGGGGGGGGAGGGGAGGTGGGAGGCTCTAGAGGGTTCCTGAGATATTAAGCAACACCTTTGTTTTTTAAGCCATAAATTATGCCCTGGGGAATAAGGTCTCTAATATATCTCCCCTTGACTTTGGCTGCCATGGTGAGGATATTCAAATTCTGCCTGAGAGGCACAGATACCATCAATCTGTAGGCATCTTACCTTGTGCATCTCCTTACAGATCAGATTGGCACTGAGCATTCTCTCTCAGTCTAAAGCAATTTGTGAAATTAAGCCTTTAAGAAATTCAGTTCTTCATTCTTCTTTCTGGATGTTACTAACCAAAGGCAAAACCAAAAAGGCAAAGCAAAAAATTATTCTGAACATTAGTATAAAAAATATTTTTTAGTTCACCCATAGGCACAAAGAGAGAACTAAATATTATTATTGTTGTATCAGCATTCCCCAGTGAGATAGCGAATTTATTTTAAAACATTTTTAAAATATATTTTATTGATTTTTTTTACAGAGAGGAAGGGAGAGAGATAGAGAGTTAGAAACATCGATGAGAGAGAAACATCGATCAGCTGCCTCCTGCACACCCCCTACTGGGGATGTGCCCGCAACCAAGGTACATGCCCTTGACCTGACCGGAATCAAACCTGGGACCCTTGAGTCCGCAGGCCGACGCTCTATCCACTGAGCCAAACCCATTTCAGCTTAAAACATTTTTTAATCATATAGGTCGATCTTAGTAGACAGTGACATGACGTGGCCAGTAGAGTGTCTGGGGTGACAGTGAGCAGTGCTCCATGCAGGGGGTGAGATTGCCATTGTGTTACTTCAGCAGGATCAACCTCAACCTGCCTCCCTTCCCTCTGTAACATGATTCGGTTAAACAAATATTTGATTTCTGCGCTTTCACTGATTTCTAAGTGAATTCCCCTGTGCCTGTCTGGTTTTGGAAGTAGAGGTGTGCCTTGGTTTTTATAGACCAGATTAACATGGATGTTTAAATTTCAAAATCCCTTAGGAAGCTAGGTTTATAATAGAAATTCAAGGAAAATACCTTAATACAAAACAGAAATTTGTTCAAACCATTGTGACTCATAATCTTATAATTTTTAACTATTAACTTAATATTATACTTGCTTATAAGAAATATTGCTAGGAATAAAACATTTAATTTTCCACAATTTACAGTGATCTTAATTTCTGTATGTTATGGACATTGGAATAAGAAACATGTTCATAAGGGGCTTCAAATATAGCTATATTTTATTTCTTAAAAACATACAAAGCAAATATAAAATTTTAAAAACTGAAGAAAACTAGATGGTAAGTACATGGGTAGGTGTTACATTATTTTAAAATAAGTTTTTTGCTTGAAATACTTCACAATAAAATGTGCAAAAAATAAAAAGATATTTAGGTTATTCATGTTTTCCTCTTTGTTTCCTTATTGTTGTAGAAAGTATTTATCTTCTCTGGAACATTTAGAAAAAACTTGGATCCCTATGAACAGTGGAATGATCAAGAAATATGGAAAGTTGCAGATCAGGTAAGGATGCTAACAAATATTTTGAAAAATGTAGTTCATACCCACACAAGAGTGGTTGTCATAGCTGAGGTAATTTTACATACTTGTGCGTGTGTGTGTGTGTGTGTGTGTGTGTGTGTGTGTGTGTATGTGTGCGCGCGCACGTGTGCACACAACTTGAAATCTAAGAACTCTAACATACCTGGAGCACCCAGTACTTGGATTACACCTCCTCCTCTCCTCAGTGTTTATTTCCTTTTTTAAAAAGTATATTTTATTTTTTTACAGAGAGGAAGGGAGAGGGATAGAGAGTTAGAAACATCCATGAGAGAGAAACATTGATCAGCTGCCTCCTGCACACCCCCTACTGGGGATGTGCCCACAACCAAGGTACATGCCCTTGACTGGAATCGAACCTGGGACCCTTCAGTCCGCAGGCCAACACTCTATCCACTGAGTCAAACTGGTTAGGGCTCTCCTCAGTGTTTAGTCTCCATCTATCAGGCCCCAGAGATAGCATTTCTGTGGTCTTCTTCCCTACCAATGTGCATCAATGAGACATGAACTGGGAGACCTACAGCACACCAGGATTATTCCTGATACAAAAAATCATCTCTCTACACCTTCTCAGCTCCTCCCTCTCTGGGTTTTGAAGCTTCCCCAGTAGAAGGAGGAGGCTTTGCTTTGACATTATGTATTTTTCTGGGAAGCATGGTTTTAACATATAAGGATGGTGATCATTCTAGGACACCTGCAGATGACTATGGTCTTCTCTGGAAGCCACCAGGAGTCAGCTGCCTTTAGGGAATGTGCTGGCTATGAGTGCTTCTAGGCACAATGCCACATGACCTAGATACAGCATACTCCATTCTTTGTGGTCATTAAGGCACCATCTAGGACACATATGGATTAAAATAGAATCAAAATTCCTAAATAAGACCCTGTATTTACCCAATAGATGGTTTATTATAATTGAAGGTATCATACACAGGAATATGGGGTGAGAGAGAGAGCTTCAGTGAAATGCTTGGTTCCATTTAAAAAAAAAATCCTAACTGTAAACTGACAATTCTTGAAATATAGGCATTATATTAAAGTAAGGGGTTAACATAAATTGCTCTGTTTCATTAAACTTGAGGTTTAAGTTCAAAGCTCTGGATGATGACACACTACAACTATAAGGCCTAAATAAGAACTTTGAGATTCAAGGGTCTTTTTAGGGAACAATATTATTCCACTATTTCCTGTATTGTTGGTCCTTGTAGTACAATTCCCAAATGTTCTTTCCTTTTCTGCCTTCATTCAGAATGGATCTCGTCAGGAGCTTTGATATATCTGTGAGTGTGAAACACTTCCCCACTGAGTGCCCAACCTTAACATGCCCCTAATAAAATGCACTTAGATTAACTGTTTTCAGTATCAAAGTTTCCTTGTTACCCAACAAATGGGAGTTTTCAAAGGAAACATTAACTAAATTGGAAGTGACACATTTTAACAAAGATCTTTGATGTGACTTCCAGAATGAACTATAGGGACACAATGTTGTGGGAGGGAAACTTGGAAAGGAAGGCATCAGATTGTATAAAATCTGCAAATATTGCCAAGTCAAAATAAAATTTACAGGAAATCAGCAACATAAAAATATCTAAAATTTTAGAAGACCTGGTGAGGATTTTAAATGCCAATAGAATGCAAAAAAATGTTTCAATTTTTATTTGATCAAATTGTATTGAGGTCTATCTTTTTTCTGATCATCTTTTTAATAGTTTGCGAACAGAGATGTTAATGCTACCCCTACATTATTAACTTCATGTGCTTTGAGCGGTGGTGATAAGTTTTTGCTGCAGAGGCCCTTGAAAATAGCATACAAACAAATAAGCAATAGCCCAGAGAAGTAGAAAAGGCATTGGTTTAAAAGTTAGAGGGCCTGGGCTTTAGTCCTAAAT
This sequence comes from Cnephaeus nilssonii, assembly GCF_951640355.1. Taxonomy (NCBI): domain Eukaryota; kingdom Metazoa; phylum Chordata; class Mammalia; order Chiroptera; family Vespertilionidae; genus Cnephaeus; species Cnephaeus nilssonii. The sequence continues at coordinate 71,061,426 of NC_137083.1, read as the reverse complement.
GGTTGATCATATAACATATCCAAACAGGAATATTTAGAGGCATGTCAGTTTCTAAACTGGACAAGATACTGGGGAAATGGTGTAAACCAGGATGATCCAGGGCGAACCAGGATGTATGTCATTTCATCGAGTCCTCTCTGTGACCTTGGTATGACTCAGGTCTCTAGAGGGAAATAAACTGAATAATGGCAGATAGCCAAAAACTCCTGACTCTTATCCCAACAGCACCTCCTTCATAATTCCCCTTTTCCCAAGTGAAAATCACAAGCCCATGACAACACTGGGCCAAGAAACACTCTATTCCTAGCTTGGCTCTGGACGGAAACTCCATTGTGAAGCCTTATCCTTGCTGAACTAGACTAGATTGTGGGATGCCATGAGGATCACGCCTAATGAGTAACTCTTAAGGTTTGGAAGCAAAGCTGGCCCAAACAGCTCCCTGTCCCTTTGTATCTTAGGCCACACCTTCATCTTGGCACTCTGTGGATTGAGATGGTCTAATGTCCACATCCCAAAACAAATCAGAGGCAGATAGCTTCTTCCCAGAATCACTGACTTTGCCAGGTGTATGGACAAAGAGAATCTCATAACAGACTGAATCCCAAATTGGGGGTGGGGTAGGGTGGTGGGTTGGGGGAGGGTGTGGCAAGTCCCCTGGCTTTGTGGCCCAGGAAATTGATAGCATTGTTGTAACAATTTTTTATTTTTCAATTACAGTTGACATACAATATTATATTAGTTTCAGATGTATAACATAATGAATAGACATGTAGTTATCTTATGACATGATCATCCCAATAAATCTAGTACCCATTTGACACCATATGTAGTTATTACAATATTATTGACCATATTCCCTATGCTGTACTTTACATCCTCATGACTGTTGGGTAAATACCAATCTGTACTTCTCAATCCCTTCTCCTTTTTCATCCATCCCTCCAACTCCCCTCCCATTTTGTAACCATCAAAATGTTCTCTGTACCTCAGAGTTTGTTTCATTTTTGTTTGTTTGTCTTTTAGATTCTACATGTAAGTGAAGTCATATGGCATTTGTCTTTCTCTGTCTGACTTATTTCACTCATCACAGTACTCTCTAAGTCCATCCATGTTGTTTCAGATGGCAAGATTTCATTCTCTTTTATGACAAAGTCATATTCCATTGTACATATGCACCATTTCTTTATGGTTTCCATTTTCATGAAATATTTTTTCATCACTTTCAGTCTATGTGTGTCTTTCAATCTGAAATGAGTACCTTGTAGACAGCATATGTAAGGGTCTTTTTTTAATTTTTATTCATTCAGGATATTTTTTTTTATTTCTTTTCAGGGAGAGATTCAAGGGTCTTTTTAGGGAAGAGAGAAAAACATCAATGTGAGAGAGACACATTGACTGGTTGCCTCCTGCGCATGCCCTGCCTGGGGGAGGGGAGCAAACTGCAGCTCAGGTATATGCCCTTGACCAGGAATTGAACCTGAGACCCTTAGGTGCAGGGGCCAACACTCTAACCATTGAGAAACACTGTCCAGGACCACCCTATGTCTTTTGATTGGAGCATTTAATCAATATAAATTTAAAATAATTGTTGATAGATATGTAGTTATTGCCATTTTCTTATTCATATTTTTATATCTTCTTTTTCTTAAAGAAGTCTATTCAAAATTTCTTGTAATACCGATTTGGTAGTGATGAACTCCTTTAGTTTTTTCTTGACTGAGAAGTTCTTTATATCTCTTTCAATTTTAAATTATATCCTTGCTGGATAGAGTGATCTTGGTTGTAGATCCATTTTTTTCATGACTTTGGATATTTCATGCCAATCCCTCTGGCCTACAAAATTTCCATTGAGAAATAAGCTGATGTCCCTATGGGAGCTCCCTTGTAGATAACTAACTGCTTTTCTCTTGCTGCTTTTAAGAGTCTCTCTTTGTCCTTAACCTTTGGCATTTTAATTATGATGTGTGTTGGTGTGGGCTTTTTGGGTTAATCTTATTTGGGACTCTCTGTGCTTTCTGGGCTTGTATGTCTATTTCCTTCACCATGTTAGGGAAGTTTTCCATCATTATTTCTTCAAAAGGTTTTCAATTCCTTGCTCTTTATCTTCTCCTTCTGGTTCCCTTATGATGCAAATACTTGTATGCTTGATATTGTCCCAGAGGCCTTTAAATTATTCTCACTTTTTTGGATTTTTTTTCCTTTTTGATGTTTTGGGTGTTTTCTTCTACCTTTTCTACCAAATCAGTGATTCAGTCCTCTACTTCATCTAATCTACTGTTGATTTCATCTAATGTATTCTTTATTTTAGTTATTCTATTCTTCATTCTGACTGATTCTTTTTTATGTTTTCTGTTTCCCTTTTATGTTCCCTATCTCTTTGTTGAAGTTCTCAGTAAGTTCATCTACTCTTCTCCTAAGTTCATTGAGCATCCTTATAACCAGTGTTTTGAACTCTGCATCTGATAAATTGCTTGTCTCCATTTTGTTTAGTTCTTTTTCTGAAGTTTTGTTCTGTTCTTTCATTTGGGACATGTTCCTTTTTCTACTCATTCTGGCTGCCTCCCTGAGTTTGTTTCTTTTTTTAAAAAATGTTTTAATTAATTTTTAGAGAGAGAGAAACATCGATGTGAGAGAGAAACATAGATTGGCTGCCTCCTTCATGTACCTGACCAGGGATTGAGCACACAAGCTGGGCATGTGCCCTCACCAGGAATTGAACCAGTGACCTTTCAGTACATGGGGTAGCACTCAATCAACTGAGCCACACTGGCCAGGGCATGTTTCTATCTATTAGAGTTGCTATGTCTCCTGGTCTTGGTAGAGTGGCCTTATATATTAGGTGTCCTATGCAGGACAGTGGCATAGTCTCTCTGGTCACCTGAATCAGGTGTGCCAGGTGTGTCTTTTGTGTGTGCTGTGTATACTTTCCTATTGTAGTTGAGCCTCGATTACTGTTGGTATGTCAGTGGGAGGGATTGACCCTCAGACTGATTTGTTGTGAGGTCTGCTTATGATTGCAGTGGATGAGCTTTTGTGCAGGGGCTGAACCTATGGAGCAGGATTCACTTTAGTGGGTCTCTAGTGCCTGCCGAGTCTGCCCTTTGGGTGTATCGTTATGGAGTGGCTGGGTGGTGCTTTGGTGTGCTCTGATGCTGGCCACTGAGTATGTCTGGGGCCTCTTGGGAGTTTCAGGCCATGGTCAGTCGCTACTATGCCCTGCCCTGGGCCACCTGGTATGAGCTACAAAGTGATCCACAGATGGTTGCCACTTGAGCTGAGCTTGAAAGTGCCTGGGGGAGGCTAAGCTGTGAACTAAGGCCTGCTGCTGCTAGTCCTAGGCTTAGGGATTCTTAGAAAGTGGTACAGGGCTTGCTGAAGCTATGTGCTGCTTGTTTGGGATTTGTGAATCTCTGAGAGATTTTAGGAAAGTCCAAAGCATGAGCCAAGATAGGCTATTTGAATGGAAAAGACACTGGAAGCTGCTTGGCTAAGCCTACAGTTTGGGCGGGGTGGGGGTCTCAAGGAATCACAGGGCAGAGCAAACAGTGTTAGTCAGGTTGATGGAGACTCAGAATGGTGCTGCCTTCACATGCAGTGGAAAGGCTCAGCAAAGGAACAGTGGCCTCTGGGAGAAAGCTGCTTCCCCAGTGCTCACCCTGAATCCAGACAATTCAGTTCCTCCCTGTATGTTTCTGGCTCCTTTTGAACTGCTACCCCCATGCTGGATCTTAGAATGAGTGAATCCATGTGTGGGCCCTGTAAGAGGAACAGTTGAGACTCCAGCAGCGCACTGTCTCACTCAGCCACAACCTCTGCTGATTTTCACAGCTAGAAGTTATGGGGACTTCTCTTCCCAACACTAGAACCCTGGGCTGAGGAGCCTGGTGTGCAGTTGGGACCACTTGTTCCTCAGCCGGGACCTCCACAGCCAAGATATCCCTCCCAATTTTTAACTGCTACAGGTGGGTGTGGGACCAGCCTGCTCTATGTCTTCCCCCCACTCCTATGAGTCTCCATGTGACTTCTTCTGTGTATCCTTAGTTATAGGACTTCTGTTCAGCTAGACTTCAGAGGGTTCTCAATGATGGTTGTTCTGTAGTTTAGTTGTAATTTTGATGTGGTCATGGGAGGAGGTAAGTACAGTGTTTCACATCTCAGCATGGATAATTACCTTATGTCCATATAAGTGAGTTTCTTATGTTCACCACCCCCACAATTGTCCTGTGTTCCTAATCCTAGTGAATGGCTTCACCATCCTTCACTTGCCCAGAGGCAAGACCTGGGACTCATTCTTGATTTCTTGTGTCTTAATTTCTCCATATGTCAAGCCCTCTCGAGGCTGTCTCCTGCAAGTATCTAGGATGTATTCACCTTTTTTCTTTCCCACCTAACACCCCTATAACTCTCATGGGGATTTTGGAAAGAAGCTCCTGCCTGATTTCCCTTTTCTGCAGTTCATTCAGCTCTTGGCAGCTCTGGCAATCTTTCTAAACCCTGCATCTGACCTCTTGTTTCTCCCCTTCCTATGGCTCCTTATTTCTCTTTGGACCAGGTTTGCACTACTTAAGGTGGCTTAAAAGGTCCTTTGCTATGTGGTCTCTGCCTGCCACTCTAAATCATTCTCCAACCTCCCCTGCTGACTATGACCCCTCTACTAGTAGACTGAATTTCTTTCATTTCTGTAAAGCATCCTGTGCACTCTGTTCTCCTGAAGCTTCTTCACATGCTGTTCTCTGTACGCGGAAAACCCTTCACGGCCTGCTCCTAATGCATCATTCAGGCATCTCCTTACACATTGCTTCTTTCCAGAAACCTGCCCCGTTGCTGCAGGTCGGAGGGAGGAGCCCTTTCCAGGTGTACCCTGTTCATCTACCCCTTTCATCACATTCTTCACATGGGATAGAGATTTACCTCTTAACTTGTCACTGTACCCCACCAGATTGAGGGTTCCTTAAGGGCAGGGATGATGTCTATGCACTGAGGTATTTCCAGTGCACGGAGTAATGTTGGCCACATGGATGGTGTTAAGTAAATATTCACTGAATGAGTGATTTAACTTATTTACTTAAATAAGGGGCTGGGTTCAGATGACTGATCGATGCAGGAACAGCAGTACCCTTTGCTGGTTCACAGGCTTGCACCACAGCGAGCTGTCTCAGTATAATTCATAGTCTAAACAGCAGTTCTGCTAATTATAGAATGAAGGCTTTTTTGGTTATTATTTGCTTATTAGATTATTTATAAAATAGTTTCCTTTCTTACACATTGATAGCGAGGTAAGTTACTTTTAGAGAGTAAGCTAAATAGGAGAAATAGTGGCTTTTCAAGTTAAAAATTTGCCCTGGAAAACCTGCAAAGTAGCAAAAAGAGTGTCTTAAGGAGTTGAGAGTGTCTATTTTTATAACTGCCTACTAGTGGACTATTTAGTCTAACCACAGTTCACTTTTTCTGATTTTTTTTCATGCTTCCTTATCACAAGAGCAAACTCTTGCTCCACAATAACATTCCAGAGTGCAGCAAGAGCAAAAGTCAACATTTTTAAAGAAATACCTGGTTCTTTACAGGCTGTTAAATATTTTTTAGTTTGATATGTCATAAAACAAAATTTCTCCTTTCTAAATAGAAGTTTGGGAAGTATATGTGATTTATTACTCAACAGTGTGAAGCTGGAAAATTCTTTTGTCCTAAGTTCTTTTATCCACAGTTGTTGATGCTTTTATTTCTTTTAATGCTTAGTTAGAATGAAAAACATTAGACATGTTCAGATTCCAGTAATTTTTAATTCACCTTAATTTGGACAGTTTGTATTTCTTTATTTACTCCTTCCTTCCTTCCCTCCTTCCTTCCTTCCCTCCTTCCTTCCTTCCTTCCTTCCTTCCTTCCTTCCTTCCTTCCTTCCTTCCTTTCTCTCTCTCTCTCTCTCTCTCTCTCTCTCTCTCTCTCTCTCTCTCTCTCTCTCCCTCTCTCTCCCTCTTCCTTCCTTCCTTTCTTCCTTTCTTTCTTTCTTTCTTTCTTTCTTTCCTTCCTTCCTTCCTTCCTTCCTTCCTTCCTTCCTTCCTTCCTTCCTTCCTTCCTTCCTTTCTTTCTTTCTTTCTCTCTCTCTCTCTCTCTCTCTCTCTTTCTCTTTCTCTTTCTTTTTTTCTTTCTTTCTTTCTTTCTTTCTTTCTTTCTTTCTTTCTTTCTTTCTTTCTCTTTCTTTCTTTCTTTCTTTCTTTCTTTCTTTCTTTCTTTCTTTCTTTCTTTCTTTCTTTCTTTCTTTCTTTCTTTCTTTCTTTCTTTCTTTCTTTCTTTCTTTCTTTCTTTCTTTCTTTCTTCTTTCACTTTATTTCCCATTAACCTGATTTCCATACTGTTTAAGAGTTTGTGAAAGAACAGTTTAAGGCCACTCAGTGGTTGTCCCTACCCATTCAGTGGCCTGCACAGTGGGGGCTGCAGTGACAGGCTGTATTTATTTTTAATCTATTAAAAATAGATTATGATACTATTACAAATAATTATTATTATTAATATAATTAATTGATAATTATTATTATACTAGAGGCCCGGTGCATGAAATTCGTGCACTGGGGGGGGGGCCCTCAGCCTGGCCTGTGCCCTCTTGCAGTCCAGGAGCCCTCAGGGGATGTCCGTCTGCCTGCTTAGGCCCACCGGCAGTTGGACATCCTTAGTGCTGCTGCAGAGGCAGGATAGGCTCCTGCCATCATCCCTGCACTTGCCAGCTGTGAGCCTGGCTTCTGGCTGAGCAGCGCTCCTCCTGTGGGAATGAACTAACCACCTTGGGGCAGTTCCTGTGTTGAGCGTATGCCCCCTGGTGGTCAGTGAGTGTCATAGCAACCTGTCGTTCCACCGTTCAGTCAATTTGCATATTAGCCTTTTATTATTTAGGATTGGGAATATGTATATATTTTTATTTAAAGGATTGTGCTGCTACAGATCATTATATTTAATTATCTCTATGGCAATTCCCATTTCAGTCTTTTTTCCCCCCACAGCACTTATTTCTTTGAATAGTAATTTCTCAGTTACTATTTTTCTATTTGTCTGGATCATGAGTTCCTTCAAGGCAGGGCCTAGTGTTATTCATCCTTGAATCCCTGGGTCTGCTGTAGTACCTAGAACTTCATAAACTCTCATTGAGCCTAGTAAGCAATACATGACTAAGCAGTCATTTACATGCAAACAATCAGCAGGCTATTAGACCATTCTTATCACCACATTGAGTTGGTAACAGTAAATTTGTATCTTTTATAAACAATTGCTATTCTATCTTGCTTCCTATTTTCTCTGCAAAACCTATCACAATATATGGCATAAATTAGGTAATTAATAAATTTTTTAAATGTTCACTGACTTTAAAAGTTAAAGTTTTACTGACTTATGTTGACCTTTCTCTAGTGAATGTGATTTTACAAGATTTTTATCACATTTATAGTGAGTAAAATAGTGAGATAGAAATGTTGCAGAATACACTTTCTATTGGTCTGTCTCGCTGTCATTCATTTTTCAAAATGTTGTTCTCTAAACATTGGTAGTAATATATATTTAGGTATATAATTGTTTCCTTGTAGTAAATAAATAGTCTTATTTGGGGAAAACAAATATGTTGCTCAGCTCTTTATCACAGAGAAGTGCAAAAGTATCACACAGTGAAGTGGCTTTCCTACTAGGGCCCTGGGAATCAGTGTGTATCGGTGTGAGATCTAAAGGAACAATACATGCTACTACATTCATACAACATTGTTATTAGGAGGTTGATGTAAATGAATAGTATTGTAGTATTTCCTGCTAACTTAGGTCACTAGTCAACTTGTGAAGGGTAGTGTTTCAGTGACCAGCCCTATGTCCTTGGGATTTCCAAGCTCCAACAATACTATTAGTCACCATGGATTAAGTGTTTACCATGTGCCATACTCTGTGGCAACTTCTTTCCACAATTATCCCATTTAATCCCCATTACACACTTTTGAAATCTATACAAGCTTTTCCTCATTTTTTCCAAGTGAAGTAAATGAGACTTAAATAACACACTTGACATCATCAGCAAATCAGTGGTAGAGTGCAGATTCAAAGCCACTTCTCTGTGATTTCAGAGCTCTAGCCTTTTTTTAAAAAATTCAGTTTAATTGGGATGACATTGGTTAATATGATCATATAGATTTCAGGTGTAGATTTCTATGTTACAAGATCTCTAGATTGTACTGTGTGCCCACCACCAAAGTCAAATCATCCTCCATCACCATGTACTAGGCCCCCTTCACCCCCCACTCCCCATCTTTTCACTCCCCCACCCACTTCCCTCTGGCAACCACCACACTGCTGATTGTGTTTATGAGTATCAGTTTTAGATCCCACATTTGAGTGAAATAATATGGTCCTTAGCTTTTTCTGCCTGACTTGTTTCACTTATAATAATCTTAAGGTCCATCCATGTTGTCACAAATGGCACTATTTCATCCTTTCTTATGGCTGAGAACTATTCCATTGTGTATATGGACCACATCTTCTTTATCCAGTTCTCTATCATAGGACACCTTGGTTGCCACCATGACTTGGCCATCTTGAATAATGCTGCAATGAATATAGGGGTGCATATAGCTTTGCAAATACATGTTTTTGAGTTTTTCTGGCATATACCCAAGAGAGGGATTGCTGGGCCATACGGCAGCTCTATTCTTAATTTTTTGATGAATTGCCATGCTGTTTTCCATAGTGGCTGTACTAGTCTACATTCCCACCAGCAGTGAATGAGGGTTCCCTTTTTTTCCACAATATCTCCAACGCCTGTTAATACTTGTCTTATTGGCAATAGCCATTCTAACAGGTGTGAGCTGGTATCTCATTGTAGTTTTAATTTGTATTTCCCTAATTGCCAGTGAGGTTAAGCATCTTTTCATGTATCTATTGGCTGTTGTATATCTCCTTGGGAGGGTATCTGTTCAGGTCTTCTGCCCATTTTTTAATTGGGTTGTTTGTTTGGTGTTGAGTTTTATGAGTTCTTTTTATATTTTGGATATTAAACTTTTATGAGAGCTATTTTTTGCAAATATCATCTCCCATTTGGTTGGCTGCCTCTTTGTCTTGTCAGTTTCTTTTGCTGTGCAAAAGCTTTTTAGTTTGATATAGTCCCATTCATTTATTTTTGCCTTTACTTCCCTTGCCTTTGGGGTCAAGTTCATAAAATGTTCTCTATGATCAAAGTCCATAAGTTTAGTACCTATGCTTTCCTCTATGAAATTTATTGTTTTTGATCTTATATTTAGGTCTTTGATCCATTTTGAACTAATTTTTTAACAGGGGGAAAAACTGTAATCCAGTGTCATTCTTTTGCATGTGGCTTTCCAGTTTCCCCTGCCCCATTTATTAAAGAGGTTTCTTTACTCCATAGTGTTTCTGGCTCCTTTGTCGAAAATTATCTGCCCATATACATGTGGTTTTATATCTGGGCTCTCACGGTTCCATTGACCTGTGTGTCTGTTTTTCTGCTAATGCCATGCTGTTTTGATTATCATTACTCTGTAGTATAATTTGAAGTCAAATAGTGTGATATTTCCATCTTCATTCTTTTTTCTCAGGAATGCTTTGGCTATTCAGGGTCTTTTGTGGTTCCATACAAAATCAATGGTTTTTTATTCTATTTCTTTAAAAATGACATTGGGATTTTAATGGGGCTTCCATTAAAATTGTGTTTGGGTAATGTGCCCATTTTAACTATGTTGATTCTTCCAATCCATGAACATGGGATATTTTTCCATTTTGTTATGTCTTTTTCAATTTCTTAATAATGCTTTGTAATTTTCAGTATATAGGTCTTTCACATTCTTTATTAAGTTTATTCCTAGGTATTTTATTCTATTGGTTGCAATTGCAAAAGAAATGCTTTTTATTTCTTTTTCTGAAGTTTTGTTTTTAGTACACAAGAAGGCAGAGGATTTTTGTACATTGATTTTGTATCCTGCGACTTTACTGTATTTGTTTATTGTTTCTAACAGTTTTTTGATTGTGTCTTTAGGGTTTTCTATGTACAAGTATTGTCATCTGAAAAAAGTGATGCTTTTACTTCTTACTTTCCAATTTGGATGCCTTTAATTTCTTTCTCTTACCTTATTGCTCTGGCTAGGACTTCCAGAATAAGAGTGATGAGATTGGGCATCCTTGTCTTGTTTCTGATTTTAGAGGAAAAGATTTCAGTCTTTCACCATTGAGTATAATATTATCTGAAGGTTTATCATATATGGCCTTTATTAGGTTGAGGTACTTTTCTTCTATCCCTATTGTGTTTAGTATTTTAATAATAAATGGATATTGTATCTTTTTTATTTTTTTAATTACTTTATTGATTAAGGTATCACATATTTGTCCTCCACCCCACCCCACCTCCCATTCCCATCCCAAACCCCTCCACACACATGCTCCCACCCCCCTGTTGTCCGTGATCACTGGTTAGGCTAATATGCAAGCACACAAGTCCTTTGGTTGATCTATCTCCCTTATCCCCACCCTCCCCTACCTTCCCTCTGAAGTCTGACAGTCTGATCGATGCTGTTCTTGTTCCTCAGTCTATGTTGTTCATCTTTTCCCCTAGATGAGTGAGCTCATGTGATACTAGGAATACACTTACAGGAACTGAAAATGAGACAAGCAATAATGGTTATGCTCAGAGGCAAATGAATCAGTCTATAGTGAGTTTGTTTCTGGGCCAACAGTTCTTTTGAGTCCCAATTTCTATGTCCAACAGTTCTTTGTATGTACATAACAGCAATGATATTTCAGTTCTGGATGGTGGACAAATGGTGGTAATGCAGGTCCGACCCTCTCTGGTTTGGTCCTGGGCAATCTGCAGTGACTCACATCTGCTGACTGCTAGTATGGCAAGGCATTGTCAGCATCTTCCATCTCTGGACTGTTTCTCTTCTGTCTTCATGGCTGGAGCACTCCTGTCAATTCCTCTCTGTTGCAGGAATCCACATGGTCTCGGAATTGTTTTCTGAAAATATACAAACATATTCTCGACCAAAGTTAATAAAGGAATCTTTTCTATAAATTTGAAATAGGATCGCAAGTCAAATTTATGGATATTGTATCTTAAGTGCTTTTTCTGCATCTGTTAATAAACTCATATGATTTTTATTATTTCTTTAGTTAATGTGGTATATTACATTGATTTGCATATGTTGAACCATCCTTATGCCCCTGGAATGAACCCCACTTGATCATGATGTATATATTAGGATTAATAAAATTGACAAACCCCTGGATAGTCACTAAAGAAAAAAAGAGAAAAAAAAACATATAAACAAAATCAGAAATGAAAGAGGAGAAGTCACCACAGACATGGCATATATACAGAGGATCATACTAGAATACTATGAAGGACTATGCCACCAAATTCAATAACCTAGAAGAAATGGATAAGTTCCTACAAATATATAGCCTTCCTAGACTCAATCATGAAGATTGGAAAATCGAAATAGGTCAGCAGTGATGAAGTTGAAACAACCATAAAAAACCTCTCCAAAAATAAAAGTTCAGGACCAGATGGCTTCACTAGTGAATTCTACCAAATGTTCAAAGACTTAAAACCTTCTCAAACTCTTCCAAAAAAATTGAAGAAGAGGCAATATTTCCTAACACATTTTATGATGTCAACATAACCCTGATACCAAAAACCTGGCAAGAATAACACAAAAAGGAAAATTACAGACCAATATCTCTGATGAATACAGATGCAAAAATCCTAAACAAAATACTAGGAAATTGAGATCTAGTTTTTAATTAGTATAATATTTTGCTTTTTAATTGATATGTAATTGACATACATACTTATCATTGTATTAGTTTCAGGAGTACAATTTAAAATTTAGTAATTGTATATGTTGCAAAATGACTACCACAAAAGTCTAGTTAACATCCATCTAATTTGTACTTTTCTTAATGTTAATTTGACTTAAAAATATCCATAAACACTGCTAATTGATCTGAGATAAAATACTGACACTATAGAACATGCTTATCAGTGTTAGGAACTTTTAATGTTATCATTTGATCTTTAAAAGGTTTTATAGAGTCTTAAAGATGAGAAAACAGGCAAAGTTACTTCTCTTAAATCACACGCTATATTGGCAAAGCTAAAGCCAGTATCATTCATTTATCATTGTCATTCTTCCTTAAGTTGGGATTCATTTATCATTCATCTAAACCATGTTTGTTTTGTTTGGTCAGCATTCCAGCTTAGTGCATATTTGTTGAACAAATGTACAAATGAGTTGATGTTGACAATGTGTTCAGTATTGCTACTGGGGACACAGAGTTAAAAAGCACACCTTTACCCTTAAGAAGCTGATAGTCTCAGGGAAAACTTGTACAAATGGCACCCTGGTTAGGTGCCTGACTGCCCTGAAGGATGATCAGAGATATTCAGAAGGGTATGTCAAGGTGTATAGGGACCTACAAGCTGTTTGGTGCTGCTGGAAGTAAGAGTGGAGTGGACTTGATTTTAGATACCTTAAATGCCACCTCAGAGAGCTCAGTTTTATTCTGCTAGGAAGCTATTTAAAACAGAGAAATAAGATGGTTAAACCTGTATTTTTGAAGGTTCCCTGAGGTGTTTGTGTGGTGAATTGACAAATCCACAACTTGGGATTTACAGTATGATGCTTAAGAGATTAAGATGGCCTACCCTAAGGTCCCTGTAATAGGGTTAGTGAGGAGGAGAAGAATTTAAGAAGTATTTGGAAGATATCTGGGGCTGGAGATAAAGATTTGAAAAATCATTAGCTTATCTGTGGTAATCGATGCCCTAAGAATGACAGAGATCTCAGGAGAGTCTGGAGAGTTGAGGGTTAGGAAGATGAATATTCAAGGGACAGGAAGAGGGAGAGTTGCCCACACATGCTAATAGGTAGAAATGGTCAAAGATTGTGTGGTTTCTTATAAGCCAAGTAATATATGTTTGAAGAAGGGAAGCATGTTCTGTGGTATGAGGAAGTGGAGACAATAGATGCATACTAATTTTTTGAGATTTCTAGATGACAAACAGGGTAGATATTACATAACAGCTAAAGGAGAATGTGGATGCAAGTGAGGGGTTTTGTTTCTGTTTTAAGATGGGAGAGACTGTAGCAGGTTCATAGACTGAAGACAGAGAGAACACAGCTCCTCTAACTCCCCACCCAGTGTCCTTTATTCACATTCTCAGCTACTTGGACCCAAAAGTCGTTTTCTGTTTGAGTCTTCTAGGATACGTCAGAGTAATCCCCTTATCTAATCAATATGTTTACATTCCCTGCCATCTCAGAAACCTTTCAGAATTAATTAATTCTCATAGTGAGACTAGAGGCCCAGTGCACGAAATTCATGCATGGGATGTGTGTGTGTGTGTGTCCCTCAGCCCAGCCTGCACCCTCTCCAATCTGGAACCCCTCAAGGGATGTCTGACTTCCCATTTAGGCCCGATCCAGGACTGCTGGCTCCCAACTGCCTGCCAGCCTGATCACCCCCCCCCCAACGATTCCCCTGCCAGCCTAATTGATGCCTAACTGCCCTCCCCTGCTGGGCCTTGCCCCCCCAACTGTCCTCCCCTGCAGGTCTGGTCGCCCCCAACTGCCCTCCCTTGCAGGCCTGGTCCCTCCCAACTTCCCTCCCTTGCTGGCCTGATCGCCCACAACTGCCTTCCCCTGCCGGCCATCTTGTGGTGGCCATCTTGTGTCCACATGGGGGCAGCCATCTTGTGTGTTGGAGTGATGGTCAATTTGCATATTACTTTTTTATTAGATAGGATTGCTTTAATGAGAACCAAATCAAGGAAAAGAGTATCATCTGCAGTGCATATTACAGACACACAGTTAATATTTGCTGAACAAACATCACTGGACTCATGAGTTTTTCTTAAAGCCATTATCTCATCTGCCTATATTACAGTTAGTATTGTATGTTACTTCCCCACACTAAATCTCAAACCTCCCAGGAGACAATCATCTGCACATCTTTTAGTCCTCAAACATTCAGCAATATTTGGCAAAAAAAAAATAAACATTAATGCACATTGATCTGAATAAGTGATAAGAACCAAGACTTCAGTCATTTTTGTCTTATTTTGAAAGAATGGGTTTCTGTATCTTTTGACATTTTCAACCTATTTTTTTCTATCTACCTTATAAAACCAAGCCATTGAACCCAACACAACTCTCATATTCCACCTCAATATGTAACCGTAAAATCTCCTAGTTTTGACTTCGTGGGTGTTTTTTGTTTGTTTGTTTGTTTGTTTTTACTCCATAGTTTCATCAATTTCTTAAGATCAGTTTTTATGTATTGAAGAGATGAGTAGCAAGTTGCCATATGTAGTTGTAAAAAGCTCTCTGTTGACTCTTTTATGCCACTTTTCATGCTCTATTATGACAGAGTAGAGAATGGAAGGGAGTGTAAAAGAATCTGTCATGATATTCTAAACAACTCCATTCTCCAGCATGTTTTCCATTGTGTTGTAATTGTTTGTGTAAGTCTTTATAAATCCTGATCCTTGCAGGGGCCATGTGCCCTTGATCATTTCTTCAATCCCTATTGGAATACTTGGCATATAATAGGCATTCATTGAAAATGTCCTGAATGATGAAGTACAGAAATGAAACAAGTCCTAGACTGATCCTTTAGAGCTGTCAAGATTATACAGATTAGACTTTTGTTTAATCCAGCCCAAATAGCAGTAGTGGCAGGGGCTGATATGAAATTCAAACTTTGAGAACTCCCAGGAGTGTTTTTAACCTTGTGGTATCTGAACTGTCCTTTCTAAGCACAGTGTTTTCCCTCCTTCTTTCCTGCAGGTTGGACTCAGATCTGTGATAGAGCAATTTCCTGGGAAGCTTGATTTTATCCTTTTGGATGGGGGTTTTGTCCTAAGCCATGGCCACAAGCAGTTGATGTGTTTGGCCAGGTCTGTTCTCAGTAAGGCGAAGATCTTGCTGCTGGATGAACCCAGTGCTCATCTGGATCCAATGTGAGTTTCAGAATTCCTGCTATTTAGTAATACAGCGGGAGCAGAATCCTTGAGACCTACTGCATATTGACATAAATTCCCATTGCCTAGTGGAAAAGTCACCATTGGATATGAGTATAAGTGCTTATTTCCTGGTATAAGAGCCTTGAGCTCTCTTCTGAGTGTGATTTTGGAATTTTATACAAATTCTCCCCCTTGTCAACACATGAAATATTTAGTTACACAGGCAGATTCTGATTCTTATGCTTTTTCTTTCTACTCCATTTATATGGTAGCACAAAAGAACTACTAGTGATTCTACATAATGAAGGAAAAGAGTACTTTTGTGAAGTTTTCTTCAAAATACTTGTCCTATTTATTGATGGAAACTTAAAATCTACCCTTTGGTTGCAAAGCTGATTGTGGCTGACTATATCACAATTATGTTAAAAGTATTTAAGGAAAGATAATTTAAAGGACTCAATTGATAGGACAATAGGTATGTTATCAAGGATAAAGGCAGATTATTGGTGTTCTGTGATGTTATGTGTGGTATTTTCTTTCTTTTCTAGAACATATCAAATCATTCGAAGAACCCTAAAACAAGCATTTGCTAATTGCACAGTGATCCTCTGTGAACACAGGATAGAAGCAATGTTGGAATGTCAACGATTTTTGGTGAGTGTTTATAAATTACTTACGCTCTCATTTCTCCTTTAATTCTTGATAACAATCTCTTAAGTGATAGTTTCTGCAAATCACAGTAATGTACAAGTTCAACCTTAAAACATGTGTCATACAGACATTTAGCTTGACTCAACATAGCTGCACAAGTTTCTCACTTTGATCTGAGTTATGAGGTAAGGTTGGAATGCAGTAAGTCTAAAGGAGCAGCATATTACTAAGTGACATTAATAAACTGGAACATCTACACTTTTGAGTCCTTTATTTGGGGAATAAGCCAGAAGAAAGACTTGAGTCCTGAGGCTTTTAATAACTAAATCTTCCTTGGGTAGATAGGGTCCTGGTCAGGCCTGGATTCTCTTGCATCTCGTGTATAGTTTCCATGTGATAGTTGAAAGGCTCATTTCATTTTTTAAGTCATTATTTAGAACTCAGGTGAGTGTCTCTCCTAATCACCTTCTCATTGTGCTTTCAAAACTGTCACAGATTCTTCCAAGTGATGTTTACAAATTCCCTCCGGTTTAGTCACAAGGAAGTTCTCAGGATGGTGTACCACATTATTCTGTTAAGACTCTTGAGGTTCCTGGAGGTAAATGCTCTCCTTAATGAAGGATTGTTATTACCATTTATTATTACTGAGCTCCAGGTAACAAATTAGGGGCTGACTCACAACCTCTGGCCTTGCCATGGTCAGGCTCAGGAGGCTGGATAAAGCCTTTCTGTTCTCTGACCTTGGGTTTGCTCAACTTGAACATGTGAAGCAGGCATATTAAACTCAGGCACATTCTGACCAGTTTGGAATTTCTAACCTTCCAATCCACTGTTGATGAGGTTCAACTACCATGCTGTGGATTCTCACTCATTTTTAAGGTACTATAAAAGGGACCTAACAAAAATCATTCTGGTTTTGAAAGCACGCTTAATTCCTCTAATGCTCTCTGAAGAGGTAATTGCTCAGTACAATCCTAATTTAAAAAAAAAAAAAATCTTCCAGATGCTAAATAGAAAGTTACAGGTAGTTTCACAGCTGGAGAAGCTCCCTAAAGCAAGAGGGTGAAGGACTTGGCAGTGAAATGAGACCTCTCCCGGACGGTTCAGACTGCCCGCCTCTGGACACTGTTTCCCGTGTGGCTTTTATCTTCCTCTGAGCCCGTGCCAGTGTCTGTCCTTGCTCTGGTCCGCCCTGCCTTCTGTCCAGTATCTCACTAACAGCCACTTCCCCAGGTCATAGAGGAGAACCAAGTGCGGCAGTACGATTCCATCCAGAGACTGCTGAGCGAGAAGAGCCTCTTCCAGCAGGCCATGAGCCCCTCGGACCGCCTGAAGCTCCTACCCCACCGCAGCTCCAGCAAGCACATGTCTCGGTCCAAAATCACTGCTCTGCAGGAGGAGACCGAAGAAGAGGTGCAAGAAACCAGGCTGTAGAAAGCAGTGCCAATGTTTGCATGGAACGCTCACACGTGGACGTGTAGGAGAAAACAGTTTGTGCCTCAGAAAACAAGGATGAATAAGGCTATGTTTAAAAAGGAGACTTTTTAGTAAGAGGAATTAAGGACGTTCACGTAGGTCTGGGTAAGTGGCTTCCCAGCAACGGTCAAATTGTGTGACAGGTACTTCAAATCCTTGAAGATTTACCACTTACGTTTGCAAGCCAGATTTTCCTGAAAAGCTTTTCCTTTTGGTCGTCCTCGGAAAGGTGGCTGTAACTGTCAGCCAGCTTAATTGTTCCACTTATTGTTTAGTGAAATTGGTTGATTTGTATTATTGGAGAACTGTAATCATACTATTTAGAGAGATGATTAACTTAAAACTTTAGTGGCTTATATTCCTTTTTCTCTAATATCTCCAAGATATTTAAAAACACCTCTATGTGTCTGATCAGTATTCCGACTGTCCCATTTCTAAGCGAGCATTAGAATATGTGAGAGTCACAAGACAGCCTGTCAGCATATGCACTGTGCAATACCTAGGTATCAGTCAGGAGAGAGAACTTCTGGAATCCTTTAAATCAGGGTCAGTGCTACTCTTTTACCAAAAATTCAAACAATTCAGATAATAAGAATACATCCCTTACCTGGAAAAAGGCTGTTACAGTCCCATGTAGGGGACAGGAGAGCTCTCTTCATGGGGAAGTTGACATGCCTTTCCACAGCTTCCAGAAAGTAACAAGCTCGTAGGACCTCTGAACTGAAGGATGGCTGGGAAAAGGTTTTAATGTAAATTGGTGCAGAAAAACACAGGCAGCTAAGCCATGGGGGCTGCAGGTATATGTACCAGAAATCTGAATGTATGGGTATACATGGGGTGATGTCATGTGTTTTCAGACTACTATATGCACATCATACTGTATATACTGAGTGGGAGAGATAGTGGGAGACACACTAAAGAAGAATCAATCATGAATTAGTTCTATATGCTTCTGTTTTATAATTTTGTGATACAAAAGAAATTTTCTCTAGGAAATAGTATTTATTTTAATAATGTTTCAAACTCATATATAAATGCCTATATTTTAAGAATGATTATATTATGAATTACATTTGTATAAAAATTATATTTGAAATTTTGACTTTTAATGGCACTAGCTATTTTTATGATATATTATGTTAAACCTGGGGGAGGGGGAGGGGGGGTGACGTTGACCAGGGGCTATAAATTACCTTGAAGGTGTGGAGAGAAGCATCAGGGCTCACACAGATGTTGCCCACACCTGGATAATTTCCGGACAGCATACAGGTTTCCTCTTAGGTGCAGCTCTAAAGAAAATAGTACCACAAAATCTGACTACTCCTATCAAGGACACACTACCTTCCAACTCCAAAATAAAGAATGCATTCTATTTTTTACTGTAAGAATATATCATTTGTCAATAAAATTCACATATTTGTGTGAAACTTAGCTGTTTTCAGAATGTTCATTGATTGTGTCTTATTGATCTCTCCAGTCTCTAAGGATCATGGAACACAAACCATGAAACTTCCCTTAGATATAGCTTCTGATAAATTTCTTTTCTCCATTTCATTTATCTCTTCTTCTGGATAATTCTCTTGTTCTTTCATTTGGAGCGTGTTTCTTTGTCTCCCCATTTTGACTGCCTGTTTGTGTTTGTGTATTAGGTAGATCTGCTAAGACTCCCGATCTCTAGATCTCTAGTGCCGGACAATGTCAGACGCTGTTTGTGACCGGCCCTGGGTACTGTTGGGAGCTGTCAGCACTGCACAGCTGGTGGCTCCCTCTGCTGGGGCTGGTGCCTTTGGAAAAGACCAAGAAGTGCACCAGGGTCTGCTTTTCCTAGCTCCAGGCCCAGGAGTTCAGGCAAAACTCAAAGCTTCCAGACATCCGCCCCTCCCCGATATTATTTGGGCACCTTGCTCAATTCTGGTGCTCTGGGCTTGGGAGCCCAGCTTGGGGATTAGACCCCAGAGTTCTCAGTGGGAACGCCCCGCAGCTGAGGAACTTACTTGAAAGTCCTTTCAGAGCGTCAGCTGCTGTCTGCGGGAGCCTGGCCAGCCCTTTCTCGCCTCCACACTTCCTACCAGTCTCTACGTGGTCCCCACTTTCCGTCCTTGGTTACCAGGGTTCTCTCCAGCTCTCTTTAGTTGATTTTTCAGGGTGATTTTTCTGTATTGTAACTGTATTTCCAATTTGGTCCTGGGAGAGTGTCAGTGTAGCTTCTACTTACTCTGCCACCATTTTGGAAATCCTCCCTACTTTTACTTTTAATATTTATGTGTTTTTATATCTAAAGTGGGTTTCTTATAGACAACATATAGTTGGATCTTGGTCTTTGATCCATTCTGACAATCTGTCTTTTAATTGTGTTTAGATCATTGACATTTAACATAATTATTGATATAGTTTGATTAATACAAAATCTATCATATTTGTTACTGTTTTCTTTTTGTTGCTATTTTGACTGCCACATTTTTGTGTGGCTTTAATTTTTTTATGATTCTATTTTCTCTTTTTAGCATATCAATTATATACTTTTTTTAAACTTTTTAACGTTTTTTAATCGTTGCTCTAGAGTTTTCAGTATACATTTACAACTAATCCAACTCCCTTTAAATAACACTACAATACTGTATGGCTCTACCTTATAACAACAATGTAATAAGTACCTTATAATAACAAAATATTCCTAATTCTTCCCTCCTTTCCCTTGTATCATTGATGTCATTCATTTTATTTATACATAAGCATATATAAGGTTGCATATATATATATATACAATCAAATACATTGTTGCTATTATTTCTTGAATGAGCTGTAACCTATTCGATTAAATAAGTAAAAACATAAAAGTTTTAATTTACTTTTATGTATTAATTCTCTGATGCTCTTCCTTTCCTTATATAGAGCTTTCCAACCTATATCATTTTCCTTCTCTCAGAAGACCTTCTTTTACCATTTCTTGCTAGGTAGATCTTCTGGCAACAAATTCCCTCAGTATCTGTTTGCCTGAGACTATCTTTATTTCTCCTTCACTTTTGTAGGATAATTTTCACAAGGTACTAAGTTCTAGGTTGGTGGGGTGTTTTTTCCTTCTAGCACTCTAAATATTTCACCCCATTCTAATTGCCTACATGGTTTTTGAAGATTAGTTAGATGTAATTCTTATATTTCTTCCTCAGTAGGTAAAGTGATTTTTCTCCTTTGGCTTATTTCTTCATTCCCACCCCCCACCCCCCATTTTATTTGATTTTTTTTGCTGTTCGAATATGATATGCCTAAGTATAGTTTTGTTTTGTTTTTGTTTTTGTTGTTTGCATTTATCCTGCTTAGTGTTCTCTGAGCTTCCTGGTTTGGTGTCTGACATTATTTGGGGAAAATTCTCAAGTCACTATTGCTTCAAATGTTTTTTGTGTTTTTTCCCCTCTCTTTCTTTTCCTGGGTATTTCCATTATAGGTCTATGACACCTTCTTGTGGATGCCCCACAGTTTTAGGATAGTTAGTGGTATTTGTTGTCTTTTTTTCTCTTTGCTTTTCAGTTTTGGATGTTTCTATTATCATATCCTCAAGCTCAGATTTCTTTCCTCAGCTATGTCTGAGGTCATCAAGCATAGTCTTCATTCCTGTTACAGTGTTGTTGTTGTTTATCTCTAGCATTTCTTTTTGATCCTTCATTAGAATTTCTATCTCTCCGCTTATATTATTCATCTGCTTTTGTATCTTGTCTACTTTTTCCAATAGAGCCATTAACATATTAACATATTAATTATCGTTTTTATGCATTTCTGCTCTGGTAATTCCAACATCCCTGGCATATTTGAGTTGCTTCTGATGTTTGTTCAGTTTCTCCAAACTGTGTTTTTTGCTTTTTCTGTATGCCTTATAATTTTCTGTTAATGTACCGGGAAAAAGGCCTTTGGTTACATAACAGTAATGTGTATGTGTGTGTGTGTGAAGGGGGTGGGGATGGTAGCAAGCTTCTACAGTTCTGTGTTAGGTCTCAGTCTGTTGGTGAGCCTGTGTTTCTAGACTGTGAATTCACCCGTGCTGCTTGGCTTCTTCCCTACTCTTGGGTGGGACAGGACGGCTCGTGGTGGCTGGAGTTGGGTATTTGCCTTTCCTTTTTTTTTTAATTTCTTTATTGATTACAGTGTTACATATGTGTCCTTATTCTCCCATTATCCCCCCTATCCCTCCTCATGCCCTCACCACCCTGGTGTCTGTGTCCATTGGTTAGGCTTATATGCATGCATACAAGTCCTTTGGTTGATCTCTCCCTTTTACCCCCACCCTCCCCTACCTTCCCTCTGAGGTTTGATGCCTTTCTTCAAGTACACGAGGCTCTGGTAAAATAGTCTCTCCTGAGGCCAGGCCTTGGTGCCCTGAGGTACATATCGGAATGATTGTTTTTCCCTCCTCCTGCTGGAACCCTGTGTGTACCTGTTACAGCTCCTGAAGGTAAAACTCAGGAAAGTATGGGTCTCCCTCCCCTGATGACTTGTTGCCTTGGGGTTTTCCTCTCTCAGGCTTCTCGACACTGAGCCTCTAGCAACTCATTACAGTTCAGGTTTTCCCAACCTGGCCCTGGTTCCCAAGGAGGATTTTGCTTGGTAGTTTCTACTCAGGTAAGTTGTGATTCTCTATATCTGCCTGCCTGTCTCTCCAGTTTGAGGGGTACCAGTTTGCCCTGTGACCTTACTTCTCTGACAGATCAAAGAAGATTGTTGATTTTTTTTCCCCAGTTTGCTCATTGTTCAATTGGAATGGAGACTTCTAAGCTCCTTACATGCCAGATAAGAAACCGGCAGTCTTTCAAGTTCATTTTGAGTAAAAAAAGAAGGTGGAAGGAGTCAAATGCAAACAAAATGTGACAAAAGAACCCCTAGTTCCAAAAGCCCACTTTAAAAAGAAAAACACGGAAATAAGAAGGGAAAGTCAGTGTTGGTCACCCAAGCTCTATTGCTAACACTTAGCTTTTCTTCATATCAAGTCTTCCCTCTTCTTTTCCAATTTAAAAAATAAACTATTTTCCCACAGACTTAGTGTTTTTGTCTATTTGTTTTTTATATGCAAGTCATGAGTTTTGGGGGTTACTTGTCTCAGCCTTTGCCTACTCCCATCCAACACAGTTTCTTCATTGATTTCTCAGACCTTTCACCTTGTTCTTCCTCATCATGAGAAAAAAAGCTAAAGCTTGAAGTAAGTACATTTCCTTCCAGTAATCAGGGACCTTGCAGGATTGGGAAATTGCTATGAGTTAGAGTGAAAAGCTAATAAAACCCCCAATGTAAATATTTTAGTAGTTTGCCAAAGAAAGAACCTCAAATACTACCTGGAAAACAATTTAGAATGAGGTTTAAATTGCTCAATATAAAAACCTGTTTGACCTGTTAAAACAGGTGTGGAGAATCACAATTCCCTATTAAAAGATAGAATGAGAAAAACCTATAAATTCAAGACAACTACATTGAGGCATGAGAACTCCCAGTCAGTAGGTTGGGAATTATAAACTGCTCCCAGTGTGGGCGAGCATTCTTGGCAGAAGTTTAGGGTGATTGCTTAATTTGTTAAAGTAGGAACACTCGCTTTTAAATAACATTTTCTCTAGTGGTAAAATGATATAGTGCATTTGTTTAACTGAATATGCTACTGCTAGTCTAATTTCCTGTAGCAAAATGAATTAATGAAATAATGATGGTAAATTGTTATTTGGATAAAAAAATTCAGACAATTTACAATATATCTTCCATTCATTGAAGTACAAATATATACAGAAAATACAACTTGACCTTCCAGAACTCCTTTCCGGAGATTTTGTTTTATTAAGATAACTACTTTTCCGAAAGAACACATATGCCAACCACAGAAATGAATACAGAGACTCACACACCAACTTCAATGAATTGCCAATACATGTTCTCCTTCAGCCATTGTGAATATTGGAAAAGGAAGTGCGAATAGTTTGGGGCTATAAACACCTCATTACCTATGTCCTTTCCCATTCACCTTTGATCCTGACAGAATAGAAGGAATGATCTTAGTCAGCAATGACAGGTGAACTGACAACTGGAACTAAAACGGAATTGTATTTTGATCGACCAACACAAAGGCTTAAAAAATGCTGAAATCTATGCTGTAATTAACACCTATGAAATTAATGTTGTAATTTATCAAAGATTGTAATATAAAGAAATAAGCTTTCTCTGTTTTATTAAAAAGAAAAAGATCATTACTGAGAGTGGAATGGTGGTTACCAAGGACTTGGGATTAGGGAAAATGGGAAGATACCAGTCAAAGGGCACAGTCTTCCAGTTGTAAGGGAATAAGTTTGGGGGATCTCATGTAGTGCAGTGATTGTAGTCAGTGTTGTGTTATTATATACTTGAAAGTCACTAAGAGGGTGACTATTATGTTCTCATCACAAAAACACACACCCATGATTGTAATTATGTGATGTGATGGAGTTGAGGTGTTAGTTAATGCTACAGTGGGAGTCATTTTGCAATAAATAAGTGCATTTAATCAACATGTTATACAGCTTGAACTTACACACAGTGTTGTATGTCAATTATATCTCAACAAAGCTGAAGAGTAAATTAAACAAAGAGCCAAAGAAAAGTCAATATATTTGGCCACAGTTGATTGCTTGACCATCATTTTTGGTCAGCGTTCTTTAATAAAATCAGACTATTTGCCAGTCAACCATCTCTCTTCCCCTCTGCTCCTTCTTGCGTGGCAGATACCTGCGCCCCAGGGAGATATTGTAGTTCTCCACAGTGAACTGGGAGAAGAGAGAACCCCACCTTTTGGGCCCCTGTGCCTTTAGAACCTCTGTCACACCGAGCAAAGGGAGGGAATAGAGAGTAGGTTGTGGCTAACGTGCTTTATAGCCCCTTTAAAAGCTAAGGGACTTTTGCTATTGTTACTAAGATGTACTATATTTTTTGAATGAATGTTTCTTCATTGATCTATGCGATTAGGACAATTTCCAGAGAGTTTAAATGGTTGTGGGATAATTTTTACCGACAATGGCTGTTTCACTGGGGGCAGGTCCGCCGAGTGCCTTGCTTTGCTGTCCTGGAAGTTGTCTTCCAGTTTAACATGAATTCCTGTGGTTTTCAGTTATTCTGTTCTTTCACCTGCAGGGTGACTCACCTCCTGGGTGACGCTTTGAGTCAACTTTTTTTCCCCCCACTGACTATGGGCCAGGTGTTTTTTTTATATATAAATCTCATTCTGTTCCTTATACAATCCCTGTGAAGGAAGTTCTAAGGACCATGAGGCTCAGAGAAGTTACAGATCTTTCGGGAAATCACTTCTGACTCCTGGATTTTGAGCCATTGACGTATTTCTTATCAGAGGGAAGTTACCTGACAGCTTACCTCCGAGAGTGAGAGCCACTTCCTAGTTGTGCTTTCCTTTTCAGAGAGCCAGCCAGCCCTGCTCTGCTCTCCCAGGGACTTAAGCTGCAGAAAAATCTCCTGAGAAAAACAGAATGCGTCAGGATAAAGCTGATGCACTGCTCAGATTCAGGGGTAGCCTTTGCTAATGTCCAAATGATTCTGCCTAACACAGCCCAAGGCCTGTAAAGGTGTAATAACAAAAGGCTAGGATTGACCTGGATCAGAAGTTTCTCGGTTTGTTTAGTGGGATGTCATAAACTACTGCAGGACTTATCCGAGTCTTTAATATGCCAAGGTGCATTTTTTGACTCTTAAGAGTAGAATATCACATGCAATGTTTCTCCGATCATTTGGCCATGCAATCCATCCTACATTCCCTTGTGCCACTTACATTCTGTCTTGCGGAAGGTTGGCCTAAGACATTTTATTCCACAAGAAAAGGGCATTGGAAATCCTTAACATTGGCTGGAAAATATTTAGATATCTACATTGTTTCCACCTGCCATCCTTTAGGGTGTGCTTATGGAAAACTACCTACTGAAAGGATTTGGAGATTAAAAAAAAAAAAAAAAGGCAGGGTAGGGTCTATGGCAGTGGTTGGCGAGCCGCAGTTTGCTGCTCTATTGACTAATGAGTTTGCCGACCACTGGGACAGGGGCTTAATCACAAGGAACAACAACCGCCTGTAATTATTGGAATCGAGGGTCTACGGGAAAGGAAAGCCTACTTGACAGACAGAACTCCAAATCCCCAGATTGTTTATTTTACAAGCACAGAAATAGCAGAAGGGTACGGGAAGGGGGGGGGGGGGGGGGCGTTGGGGGAGGGGTACTGGTGAGCTTTGAAACTTTAAAACTGATATTAAATAGACAAGAGGGAAACTGGCCAATTGAGGGGGGGAAAAAAACCCACAAAAAACGAAGGGACATGAAATGAGGAAGGGTCCAATTAGAAAGTAGCGTGTACAAACAGAAGCTGCCAGCATTTATGAACTCATAGACAAAGAGACTCACTGAAGTGGGTTTTTCCCATTTTGAAGACCCCTCCCCGGGGGCGAGGGCCAATTTTGGGAACCCCTGCCCAGGCGGGAGTTTGTATATGCTTGCAATAAACTTCCATGCTTTTGCTTAAAATCCTTTTGTCCACAAATTTTACTCTTCAAACTTCATAGGAGAAGAACCTGCCATAAGAGTTCCAGCTTGTCATTTGGGTGTCAGATTTGGTGGCCATACAGGGAATTTGTATCATCTCGTATTTCAATGCTGAGTGGTAGGTAGCGGACTCTATTGCTTCCTTCACTCTCCCCTTTAGAGTTTTGGAGACATTGCCGGGTGCCCACCAGCCACTTAATTTGGCACCTGTCTCAAGCGGGCAGTTCTCTTTCACTTTCCTTTCTCAGCCGTCACCCATGGATTTCTAGGTCACCTGATTTTGTCTTTATTGCATAAAGTCTGTAAAGTGGATTTAGAGCTGTTACAATGTCTCTTTGCTTTCTTAAAAAGTGTGCTTTGAAACTAAGTGTTTAAAATATGTTCATAAGGGTCAATCTAAGGAATGCTGGTTGTTTGCTTTTCTTGGTTATTAGAAATTAAGGCTTCTAAGAGCTAAGAATTCTAACTAATTGAAAAGAAATTATATGGCTTTGGTGTAACAGAAGGCATAAGGCATAGAGATGCATTTTGAAGGAAGCAGACAGTGATTTCTAAAGCTAGCTATTTGTGAAAGTTATGAAAAGTTTAAAAGTTGTAAAAAGGGTCATAAAGTTACAGGGAAGTTAAAGCAAAGGCCAAACCACATGGACAATTTACAGCCATCTTGTAACTAACAAACCATTATCTTCCCCAGCCAAGGACAGAGAACAGATAGTAAAAGCCTCCCTAATAAGGAATGCAGGAAGGGTATGGGGGGGGGGGGGGGAGGAAGGGGCCCTTTGACTTCCTAAGTTGTGGGCGCTCGGCATCAGTGATGGCTAAACCCCAGGTGATAATGTCCAAGCTGTCTGCGAGGACCCCTGAATTTTACCCTTCAGGTTATTCCAATTATACAGAATCCTATGAGGATGGTTATGAGGATTATCCCACTTTATCAGAATATATTTATCAGGATTTTTTGAATCATCTTACATAGCAGCCTGGCAGTTTTAAAACTGAAATCGAACAGTTTGCAGAGGCCCTGAATGGCTGAGTTACAACAGCCGATGCTATGTAAGAACTTGTGGAACTAATCTACCAACAGGCCACGTAGATTCCAAACTTCTCCTACCTGGGAGCACGCCTGTGCCATCATCTGACAATTAGCTCGCAGAATGGCAACTTCTGCCAATTGCTACTTCCAAGATGTAGGACTGATAGGAAGTTAGAGATCAAGCTGTATCTTCACCTGGAGAGCGAAGGGACGAAAGGACAGGGAACAAGAGCAGATGTTCTTCAGGTCGGTCTTCAGGAGTTGCTGCATGCCCTCTTTTCTATTCCTATGGATGAGAACTTGTGTGGTAAAATTTCTGAAGTTGACAGGGTCGGTTTTTGAAGATGCCTGGGGGGGAAAAAAAGACTGATATGGAAGAAATTATTCAGAGGATTGAAAATGTCCTGGATGCACATTGCAGCAGAGACGTAAAACAGATGTTCTTGAAGCTTGTCGAACTCTGGGCAAGTAACTAGGGTAGGATCCATTTGACCTCAACATAGAGGGAAGCAACACCTGGAAATGACCCTAACTATTTCATAAATAAACCAACATTTTATACATCTGACTAGTGACCCAGTGCACAAAATTCGTGCACATTAAAAGGGGAATCATTAGAGGAAATAATTTAATATTGCTATTTGCCCTTTCTCTATAATGGAAGTGTCAGAGATGAAAGAAAATTAGTAAAATGTATATGAAAACCTTCCTCCTGTCAGAGTCTGGGGCTCACCACAGGACCCAGAGTCAAGTCTCCACCCACCCACATGCACCTCAAAATCATGTGAGACCCAGACCCGGCTGCCCCTCCCCCCATTGGGCTAGATCCAGACCCGGCCAGTCCTACCCTTGTCAAGCCCTGCCGGGCAGAGGGCGTAGCCTCAGGTCCCCTGGCCCAGTGCCAGGACGGGAGGGGGATGGCCTGAGGTCCCCCAGCCCAGACCAGGGCGGGGGGCATGCCTTGAGGTCCTCTGTCAAGCCCCCACCAGGTGGAGGACATGGCCTCAGATCCCCTGTCAAGCCCCGCTGGGTGGGGGGGCGCAGCCTCAGGTCCCCCATCAAGCCCCACCAGGTGGGGGCACAGCCTCAGGTCCCCCGGCCCAGCACCGGGAGGGGGGCACGGCCTCAGGACCCCGTTAAGCCCTGCTGGGCGGAGGCGCGGCCTGAGTTCCCCCGACCCAGCACTGGGGGTGCACCTTGAGGTCCCTCATCAAGCCCCACTGGGTGGAGGGCACAGCCTGAGGTCCCCTGTCAAGCCCAGCCAGGCAGGGGGGCGCAGCCTCAGGTCCCCTGGCCCAGTGCTGGGGTGGGGGCGTGGCCTGAGGTCTCCCAGCCTGGTGCCGGGGTGGGGGGAGCAGCCTGAGATCCCCCGGCTTGGCAATGGGGCAGGGGGAGCAGCCTGAGGCCCCCTAGCCTAGCACCAGGACAGGAAGCGCACCTTGAGGTCCCGCATCAAGCCCTTCCAGGTGGGGGCCGTGGCCTCAGGTCCCCTGGCCTGGCACTGGGGTGAGGGTGCGGCCTGAGGTCTGCCAGCCTGAGGCCAGGGCTGGGGGCGCAGCCTGAGGTCCCCTGTCAAGCCCCACTGGGTGGGGGGCACAGCCTGAGGTCCCCTGTCAAGCCCCATGGCGGCGGGGGAGATCGGAGCCTCAGGTCCCTGCTGATTGCTTGTTAAGGCTCCTTATGGGAACTTGGCCTCAGCTGTGGGTGCAGCCATCTTTGTGATGGAGTGATGGTCAATTAGCATATTCCCTCTTTATTTGATAGGATGGTGTTTCCTTCACAGCAGCTGATCCAGATTACCAAGAGAAATATCAAGAGTTACTTGAAAGAGAAGACTTTTTTCCATATTATGAAGAAAATGGAACAGATTTATCAGGGGCTATTGATCCATACTTGGATGATATTGATGATTAGAGGGACCCAGAGATAGAAGAAGCTTAAGAAAAGTTTTGTTTGGAATCAGAACATAAGTGAAAATGGTCAAGTTAAATTCCAACATATCAGTTTTATAAAGCAGTTTAGGTTATGGTGAATTAGCAGAACACAGGAAAGCAAGAAAATATGTCACACTTATACCAAATTAAGGATTCTGAGTTATGCTACTAATTGTGGGAACCCTAATCAGAGTATGCCAGATGATCAAGGCCAATTTGCCATGGTATGCGTGCAGGTGAGGATGTAACTTGTTTATGTTAATGTAGCATGAGTGTCACCAATTGGCACGAGGCCTCTTCTGTGTGAGTGTATCACTAACTGGCACGAGGCCTCTTCTGTGTGAGTGTGTATCACCAAGTGGCACGAGGCCTCTTCTGTGTGAGTGTATCACTAATTGTCATGAGGCCTCTTGTGTGTGAGTGTGTATCACTAACTGGCACGAGGCCTCTTCTGTGTGAGTGTGTATCACCAATGGGCACGAGGCCTCTTCTGTGTGAGTGTGTATCACCAATTGGCACGAGGCCTCTTCTGTGTGAGTGTGTATCACCAATTGGCACGAGGCCTCTTCTGTGTGAGTGTGTATCACCAATGGGCACGAGGCCTCTTCTGTGTGTGTGTGTATCACCAATTGGCACGAGGCCTCTTGTGTGTGAGTGTGTATCACCAATTGGCACGAGGCCTCTTCTGTGTGAGTGTGTATCACCAATTGGCACGAGGCCTCTTGTGTGTGAGTGTGTATCACCAATTGGCACGAGGCCTCTTCTGTGTGAGTGTGTATCACCAATTGGCACGAGGCCTCTTCTGTGTGTGTGTGTATCACCAATTGGCACGAGGCCTCTTCTGTGTGAGTGTGTATCACCAATGGGCACGAGGCCTCTTCTGTGTGTGTGTGTATCACCAATTGGCACGAGGCCTCTTGTGTGTGAGTGTGTATCACCAATTGGCACGAGGCCTCTTGTGTGTGAGTGTGTATCACCAATTGGCACGAGGCCTCTTCTGTGTGAGTGTGTATCACCAATTGGCACGAGGCCTCTTCTGTGTGTGTGTGTATCACCAATGGGCACGAGGCCTCTTCTGTGTGAGTGTGTATCACCAATGGGCACGAGGCCTCTTCTGTGTGTGTGTGTATCACCAATTGGCACGAGGCCTCTTGTGTGTGAGTGTGTATCACCAATTGGCACGAGGCCTCTTCTGTGTGAGTGTGTATAACCAATTGGCATGAGGCCTCTTCTGTGTGAGTGTGTATCACTAATTGGCACGAGGCCTCTTCTGTGTGAGTGTGTATCACCAATGGGCACGAGGCCTCTTCTGTGTGAGTGTGTATCACCAATGGGCACGAGGCCTCTTCTGTGTGAGTGTGTATCACCAATTGGCACGAGGCCTCTTCTGTGTGAGTGTGTATCACTAATTGGCATGAGGCCTCTTCTGTGTGAGTGTGTATCACCAATTGGCACGAGGCCTCTTGTGTGTGAGTGTGTATCACCAATTGGCACGAGGCCTCTTCTGTGTGAGTGTGTATCACCAATTGGCACGAGGCCTCTTCTGTTTTGTGTATATAAGTTGCCACTGACCAGCCAGGTGGGCTGGGCTGCTTTGCACGGCTGCTTTGTGGGGCTGCTTTGAAGAACTGCTTTGTCTGATGGTTCCTGTAGTACAATGGCTACTCGGTCTATAATAAAGTCTCTCCTGTATGTGTCTACAACTTCTCATGTC
This sequence comes from Cnephaeus nilssonii, assembly GCF_951640355.1. Lineage (NCBI taxonomy): Eukaryota > Metazoa > Chordata > Mammalia > Chiroptera > Vespertilionidae > Cnephaeus > Cnephaeus nilssonii. Next base: position 71,031,083 of record NC_137083.1, on the reverse strand, counting down.
TCCGTCTAATACCCTGTGCTCCCACAGTTAGCATAGTCGAGTAGGATCGAGGAGTAAATGCTCCAATATATGAAATATGAAAGTTTAATTTTGTTTAACACTACCTGACAAAAAAACTTTATTTCCTATAACTTAAAATGGGTAGTAAGTGGATGGGAAAGTGAAATTGTTTATTTGTGAGATGAGAAAAATAACATCCTATTGGTGTGTTGGATGTGGGGATAATTAACTAAGAAGAAGTGGGAGTTGGTGGAGCTGAGGGAGAGTTGAGAGTAGTCCCAAATACCTTGAATAGGTGGGGGGAAGGAATCTAGGGCACAAGAGAAGGGATCACATTTAGTCAGAAGGATGGACATTATTCATAGAACAGGAGAGAAAGTAGGTTAATAAATGTGGGGGTGAGAAATGATGAACTTTTTTTACTGAATCAACTTTTATCAATTAAATAGGAAGAATGTCATAAATTGAACATGAGAATGGCAAAGGAAATATTGGGGATTTAAGGAGAAGGAAGTGTGAATTGTCTTAAAAGATAGTTTCCCACAATTTTTTGAAGTCATGCCACTTTAAAAAAGAATATTTGAGTGGCATGCTTGGGGTATTAGGAAGGCATTTTGAGCCCTGGACAAATGTCTGTTTGCCATGAGTGTTGCCTAGATGCCCAAATAGCTAAAGAAAGTAATAATTTCTAGTATTCTGGTTCTCTGTGGCACATATGAAAATGAGTGGGCAATGAAAATTTAAAAATATATCAGGAAAGGATCCATGTGCATTGGAGTTCATGAATTTGAGGAGAGACTAGTCAGGATGGTTGTGTGTTTTTTAGCCATCTTCAGGTACACAGGCATAGCCTTATAGGTGACTACAGTAGGTGGAGAACTGGGTTTAGCAAGTACAACAGAAGAGAGAAGAGATAGGAGGTTGAGGAGAGATGCAAAGGAATGGCTGTAATTATGCACCAGATAATATAAACTAGGCGATGAGAGAAATTAGGACACAGACTGGGTGAGGAATAGTGAAAAGGTAGGTGGTTTAATGGACTATGAATATTGTGGGGCCTCAATGTTTTTGGAGTTGGAAAGAGATGATCAGACAACAGAATGCCTGAAACTGAGGTCATGATGGGATGCAGGTATTACTGGTACTGCATGGGAATGGGTAGGTGAGGTAAGGCAGAGGAAAAGAGGTTGGTGAGTTCAGAGGTCAAGGAAGTATTTACATTGATATTAAAATCACCAAGAATGATACCAGAGGAGGGTAAAAGTGAATCTGAAGATAAAATCCTCAATAAATGAGGGATAGTAATCCCAAAGAATATACATGACTAGAAGAAGGGCTAGTGCAGTCAGGTGGCAGAGTATAATGTCAGAACTGAAAAGGAATAACATTTGTGAAGGAGAGAGGTACAACATGTAGATGGGACAGTAAGATTCAAGGCGAATATCTTCCTCCGCCTCCAAGTCTGGTGGTATAAGATACGTGGGGAAGAAAGCAGACTACTTAGATGGCCCCAGGAAGAACAGTGATCTCAGAGGGAGCCATGTTTTCATGAGAATAATGTGGTGAAGAAAACAGTTGGCCAAGTGTTTGAAGATACAAGAGATTCCGCTGAGAGGTCATGATTCTAGAGGACCTCCTGGGAGGATTTGAGGGAATGTGGGCAATCTGAGGGATGGGATCAGATTGGGGGAATATGTAGAGTCCTGGGGGATGAGAGTTTAGGTGATGGCCTAGGTAAAAACTACAAGCCTCTCTTTACTATTGCTGCTGCTTTAATGGTTACTGGTGAGCAAACAACTCCAGGTAGTTCAGAGTTTTGTGCCTAGGCAATTTCATGTTATCTAATATCACTTTTCAGAGACCATTTTTCTTTTTAAGACAGAAAATATGTTCTCCATAATCTACCTGAGAAAACTGCATGGCCTTCCCTTATCCTTACTTTAAAATTTCCTCAAAACAATCAATTCCAGAAATGAAAAATTAAGAGATCTTGTCTAATCCCTTGCCTTAAGAAATTCATCCTAGAAAAATTATTATCCATTTTCTTTAAGATTCTCTCCTTAAAGCCTTTTTACTAACTCTAATTTGATCATTGACCCAAATCATAAGCAGCCCTCATTTCATCTTATTCTTACATATCAGGGTACAAGCCTTTGCTGTGGATGTTAAGGGGTATGTGCCAGTGTATACTAACACCAGTGTGTGTGCTGGATGGTGAGAGTGGTGGTGTCCTTGATGCTCTTTAGACCTGACCTTTATGGATCTCATGGTATTTCTATTTCCTGTGACCTGTGACGTTGGTTGTGACTCATCTTGTTGTTGTTGTTGCTGTTGTTTTTCTTTCAAAAAACACTGCATTGAAGGACAGGTAGAAAATTCTTAGAGTCTGTCCAAGGTCTAATTGAGATGCAATTCCCCACCCTCACAGCCTTTTATTGAGCAATCTTTGTTGGCACTTGTTTTCCAGATTTCCAAATTACTCATCTCAGAGTTCAACTACCCAGAAACTACCTACTTCCATACCAACAGTAAGAGGCAAATAAGAGGTGTCTGAAATAAAGACCATCAGTATCGAGGATGAGAGCTGGCATGTGGGTGCCACCTTTGTTGTGAAGCTACAGGGAAGAGGAAGGCCATCCTTCCAGCAGGAAGTCGAGTAACCCCAGTGGGATATCCTACCTCACGTCCTGGCAGTTGTACTGGTAGGGCTTTTCAAAGTCACAAGAAGGAGTTCTATACACATTACATTCAGTGATGGAATTTTATTGTCAGAATATGTGAGAACTTGGGGTAGGATGGAGAATTTCCTCATCGGCTGCATAATTCTTCCTGGTCCCAGAGCTTCAGAGCTGAAATGATCAAGATCAGCAAAATTACTGAATAATCAAAGCACAGAGAAGTCATGTGCCTTCCAAAGGAAAATATTTTAGTCAACTCTTGGCTTCTCACTATGGGGTTCCCCAATTAGAAGTGGTTCCCAGCAATTCACCTCTTTGATGGACAGCTTCTCTAGCATCAGGGATTTTTAACCTGAGGCTTTGGGGATTCCTGAACCCCATAGGAATTATTTGCCTGAAGGAGGGTCTGTCCATACGTGCATTTTCTGACCCATGTCTTGTGTAGAGAGAAAGTTTTAACTATCCCCAAGAGGGTTTTCAGTATTTCTAGTGTTGACTCAGACCCAATCAACAGCAGTATGAAAGCAATGGGACAGCAAATCAAAGAAAGCATCCAAATGCGATTATTCAATCACGAAGATGAGATGGGTGACATAAACTTGTGTTGCTTTTTTAATCAGTTATGTTAAGTCAAATCCCCTTACCTCTTAATGCAATCATTCCCTTTCATAGCCAGGGGTCTGCCTGGTCGGTGAGTTAGAGAAAATGGGAGGGAGATGTGGGTGCTGGTGGCTTTGGAGCAATGTCATATGTGCTGCACATATTCAACCTGATGTCATTCGTTCTGCATGTGGATTAGTCGGCAGCACCTACCAAAGGTAACTGAAGTCAGAAAACAAGTTTATGTCATCAGGCTTTCAGTTCAGTGGCAGTGAAGGGTTTAGAGAGTGGATAACATGAGTATGTCTAAGGGCCTTACAATTTTTTAAGGCAAATGTGCTGGGAACAGGGATGATCACTGTTCTAGTCAACTCCATTGCTATCAAGTATCATTTCTAATTTTTGTAACCTTTCTAGTGAATATTAATGTAATTTGTAAGAAATACTTTTTTTTTTTTTTTTTTTTTTTTTGCTGGAGAACTTGGTTAATCAGGGTATTTATTGGCAAAGGAGAAGAGGGCACAGGTGAGATGCTTCGGAAGCATTTGAAACTAGACGTGCCAGAGCTTCTGCCTAACACGTTAGCAGCCCTGGTGTCCGTGTGCACAGCTCCCATGGGAAGCCCTAGGTCCGAGACAGGTCCCCCGACTCTAACAGTCCCCACGCACGACCAGCTCAGAAAGGTCTGTTCTCAAAGCATGTGGCTAGCGGGTCTTAAAGGAATCCTAGCAGTTCTAATGTCATGTAAGGTGGGCAGAGCCCATGTGTGGAGTCTCAAACATCCCAGAAATATCAGAGAGAACTGCATAGTTATACAAAGAAAAGGAAAGAGCCTGCAAGAAAGAGAAATAGTTGTGATGCACTGTATGTAAACATCCAATATTCAACATGACACAGAATTTCAGCCCCAGAAGCTAGGTGGACAGGCCTCCCGCCTGACCTCCATCCCCGACGAGACACAGGCACTGATGGGCGCCAGCTCCTCCAAGACCCCCTGGGGGGAGGAACAAGACAAAATTTCTACTTCCCTTTAAAGGACTTAACAGATCAACCCCAAATGCAGCAACACTTCTAGGCATTTCTAAAAAAGTAAAAACGTTGGGAAGTCTATTCACACTGGGAAATAAGGGATGCAAAGGGCTCTCGCCTGGAAAATACAAATGAAGAAGACTTGGCTGTTCCAGGCCAGGAGAGGCCAGGAGAGGCCAGGAGAGGCCAGGTGAGGCCAGGTCAGTCCAGGAGAGGCCAGGAGAGGCCAGGTGAGGCCAGGTCAGTCCAGGAGAGGCCAGGAGAGGTCAGGTCAGGCCAGGAAAGCTCTGCTGGGAAGGAGGCCCAGCCTTGGGGTGGGGGTCCAGGAAGTAGTGAACATATGGAGGCCACCTCTGTCAAAAGCTGCCCAAGGCTGTGAGAAGCCACCAGCCAATCACACCTAGGCATGACTCTCTGACCCGAGAACCAGGGCCCGATGCAGTGTAGGTGACCAGCGGACACCCAGAGCTGGGGGCCACAGCACTGCGACCACTTCCTACCAGCGAGGCCCAGGCTCCATTAACACTGTTGATGCAGCACCAGGAACGCTGTCCTCTGATGATCTTCGGTGAGTGAAGGGGTGGGTCAGGGGCACTTGGAAAAACCGAGCCAAGGCTCCCATAGGGACGCCCGCCTGGCCAGCACGCCTCCTCCTAGTGGGGGATGCCCGGCCTGGACAGCTGGTCACAGCTCGCACCACCCACCCGAGAGGCACAAAAAGGATTCACACCCAGATCTCTCTAGAAAATTGTCAAACGCAGGTTTCCTCGCACCGCCATGCTTCCTCGCCGTGGCGGTTCGTTTCCCCTGGCGATATTGTAACATCCCGCTTCCTCCAGCTTTCCAGTCTCGGGTCATCAGCACGGCCCCAATCAGGTGGGTCGCTGTCGATTAACAGGCACCTGTTTCATCCCTCGTCCAGGTCGGGGTCGGCCTGGCACGAACGGTACAGGACAGGTTGGGGATCCCGGAGCAGCGTCTGCCGGGTGGTGAGCAAGTACGTGCTGCCAGGAGAAGGACCCGCTTGGGTAAGCGCCGGCCCCCCAGCCCCTCCCGAAACCTCCCGGGCAGGCGGCTGTGGCAGCGGGCAGTGATTCTCCGCCGCCATCCCAGCGAGCCAGCCACCCGTGAGAACTACTCTTAATTTTCATCCTTTGAGAAAGCGGGACTCTTTTTTTTTTTTTTTTTTTTTTTTCCCTAAGGAAGTGAAAATTCATCTTACTCAAAAGTGCATTTAGAGCTTTCATTTGTATTTTCTGCACTTGTTTTAGGGGATTTTTTTTTTCTTAATGTTTAACACTATCAGGTCTTTTATTACAATATTCTATCCTTTAAGGTTGAAAAAGCCAATATTTCAATAGCATGCTCTATATAATCTTAAGTAAAGTTCCTATATAAATAATATGTTCTAGCCCTGGCTGGTGTGGCTCACCGGTTAGAGCATCGGTGGTCACACCAAAGAGTCTGGGTTCAATTCCTGGTCAAGGGCATGCACCTGACTTGCAGGTTAAGTCCCCAGCCCAGTCAGGGCATGAGCAGGAGGCAAACAATCGATGTCTCTCTCTCACATAGCTGTTTCTCTCTCTCTCCCCTCCCTCCCTCCCTCCCTCTCTTCCACTCTCTCTAAAAATCAATGGGAAAAATATCCTCAGGTGAGGATTAACAAAAAAGAGTGTAATAGATCGTAGGAAAGGCATGTAAAGCACGATGATTGCATTTGACTTTGCTCTTTGGAGTTGGACGGGGCGAAGACAATGCTTTAATTGAAACAAGAAAACCCTGTGAAGAAAGACAAGTCAACACAACCAGCTGGCATTATGTTTAACTTCTCAGGCTTTTAAAAAAAAATGGTTTTGGCTCTGCTTCTGGCCTTTTATATTGTTGTTTATTTGGTTCTCAGAAGGCTCGGTTCTTTTTGTTTTATTTGCATACACATCCTCTTTGTTTGAAGAACTTTCATTAAATTATCTTGTCCGGTCCACCAAACTGCTTTACACAGCCCTTGCTGCCTAGGCTGCCAGACCCATGGCAAACCAAGAGGTCCCGAAGGAATGTGTGCTGGACCTTTTGAGACATGCTTGCCCTGGATCTAGTGAGTGTTAGGGTCACCCGCCAAAGGAGGAACACACGAGGCCAAAGTGGTAAGGAATTGCAAATGTGTTAGGTCATCTGGGTACCAGATGGGCTGAGCCCCAAAATGCTGCCAGCACCCAGGGATGGGGAGTCAGAGGATTTTTAAAGGACTCTAGGCGGGCTTTTTCTGGGCGGAGAATTCTCTGTTCATGTCTGGATTCTGGGAAACTCCGGAGGGGAGAGAGAATGGTCTTAGCAGGTGGATGTGGTCTAAGGAAGTGGAATGCCCATTGTGAAGTGGCCTAAAGGTCAGTTCCCAGGGGAGGGGGTATCGATTCAATTATTGGATCAGACCTAACCGTGAGATCTGGGCCTCCAGGAAAGCAGCAAGGAGAAGGTAGATTGGCTGAAAAGAGTCACTTACAGTGGCTTTTAAAATCTTTGGAGCGGCCATATAAGGTAGTGCTGCCTCAGGGACTGATACCAAGCTGAGGGGCCAAGGGAATGTTATTCATACATGTGAACTATGCAGGTACTTCTTGGATGATATTTATCTCTCCGATTTCCATCTGGTGCTGTTGAGTACATCCTCGCAGAGCCTAGGAAGTCACTTCCTTCCAAACCTTTTGCTATGAAGACAAAAACAATAAAAACAGTGATGCCAAGCACACCTTGTTTCGGTGACCAGTTTCACTTCCTCTAATGGACACGTAGGGCCAGTGTGACTGAATCACGGCATTAGTTAGGGTGGCTAACAGAATGTCTGAGGCCATCGGCTCTCGCTAGGCAGGCTCTGTATCTTCGAAGTGCAGTCCCGGGTGGATGGTGACAGGCCTTTAGGCTCGCTTTGGTTGGAGAAGAGCTTGGAGAGAACATAGCATCTATTTTCTTGTGTCTTTAAAATGGTGAAAGGGTCATCTTCATTGAAATAATACAGTAGACTGATCATTGATATTTAAAACAAAGTGATACACAAGAGAAAAATATAAAGAAATGCCAACTTCTAGGTTTCACTTAAATATTCTCCTTCCCCAAATTAACCCTTTGCACTTGCTTGCTTTTTTCTCGATTCCTTTATTCTAATGCTAACCGTGTCGAGTCACACTCGACATCCGAGTGCAAAAGGTTAAGTATGATCGAGCTCTGCTGGAAAGGTAAGAGTTAACCCCCCAGGCTCTGCAGCAGAGGACTTGTTTGTGTTAGGCACCTGGGGAAAACGCTCAATTTGGACCTGGTGTGAAAGTTACACCTCCTTACACCATCAGGAGCAGAGAAGGAAGCTATCTCTCCGAAAAAGTACAGGCAGGACGCACTAGGTTGAACCATATGAAATCACTGATATTGATTATTATTTCCTGACAAAAAGAATAATTTCAAAATGTGCAATAGATTCAACAGCTCCTTCTATAAAGGGGACTGTGGCCTTTTCCACTTTTTCCTTTCTCCCACGCTGGAGCAGAAGTTTCCAGAAGGGAGTAAAACTTGCTCTGCCCCTGGAACAGACCAGGAAATCTCTTCTTTCTCCCAATCCCTCGGCAGCATCACAGAATATTTGCGAGGGTCCCATGAGACCTCAACAGCAGGCCTGCTGCCTTCTGGGATCCAGCCTTCTCCATCCCAATTGGCCTCAACGTTCCTGTTTACTTGGGCAGAGGGAGCAGGGAGCAGATGACAGAGTGTTTTTCCCAACATGTATAAAGTTATTTTTCTACAGGGTAGGTTTAGTTATTCTCAATTTTTGTTTTCTGATGTCTCACATTGGGGGGAAAAAACTACTCCCTCAAGTATTGTTACTCATATATATTCATAACCTCAACTGACTAGGGTTATGTTACCCCAGGAGTGTAGGCCAATAAGTGTCATTCTTACATAATGCTGCAGTTTAATGAGTATTGGACCTGTCTAGGTGTGTTATGTGTCATACTTACATTCATTTTGGCCTTCCTAGAGGCTGTCTCAGATATTTGGATGATATACTGCTTCTGGTCTTAGCTTTCTGTAAGTAAAGGTGAGAGCAATGCGTGCTTGCTCACTGTATCTGCTATTAAACTGAGTACTTACTCACTGGCATGGGGAAATAGCTCCTAATTTCTTCAGGCAAATGTCCAGCAGGTCTGGGCCAGTTCACGGTTAGCTCCTCACCTGGAATAATCTTGTCTTTTGTAGAATCTCCAACATTCAAAATGAAGGAACTTCCAGATTACTATGAAACTCTTTTCAACATCTTGTTTTTTCTTCTTTTTAAAAATATATGCATCATCTGTATATTGTATTGTGTGTTCACCACCCCAAGTCAAGTCTCCTTCCATCACCATTTATCCCTCCTTTACCTTTTCAAACCCCCTCTCTATCTGGTAGTCACCACACCCTTGTCTGTGTGTATGATTTGTTGTTGTTGTTATTTTTGCTTTATACCTTCACCTTTGTCACCCAGCCCCTCAATCCCCCTCCCCTCTGACAGCTGTCAGTCTGTTCTCTGTATCTATGAGTCTGTCTCTATTTTGTCTGTTAGTTTATTTTGTTCATTAAATTCCACATATACCATATTTTCCGGCGTATAAGACGACTGGGCATATAGAAGATTTTCCTGGATTAAAAAGTCATCTTATACGCCGGAAAATACTGTAAGTGAAATCGAATGGTATTTGTCTTTCTCTGACTGGCTTATTTCACTTAGCATAATACTCCCCAGGTCCATCCATGCTGTCGCAAAGGGTAAGATTTCCTTCTTTTTATGGCTGAGTAATATTCCCATTGTGTAAATGTACCACTGCTTTATCTATTCATCTAGAGCACTTGGATTGCTTCCATAGCTTAGCTGCCATAAATAACACTGCAAGGAACATAGGGGTGCACATATGCTTTCAAATTAGTGTTTTGGGCTTCTTCAGATATATTTTTTAGAAGTGGAATCACTGGGTCATAAGGCAGTTCTATTTTTTTAATTTTTTGAGGTAACACTATACTGTTTTCCATAGTGGCTGCACCAATCTGCAAATCCCACCAACAATGCACAAGGGTTCCCTTTTGTCCACATCCTCACGCATACTTGTTGTTTGTTGATTTACTGATGGTAGCCATTCTGACAAGTGTGAGGTAATAGCTCATTGTGGTTTTAATGTGCATTTCTCTGATGATTAGTGACATTGAGTATCTTTTCATATGTTTATTGCCCATCTGTATGTCCTCTTTGGAGAAGTGTCTATTCAGGTCCTTTGTTATTTTTTTAATTGGAATGTTTGGTTTTTTGGTGTTGAGTTTTATAAGTTCTTTATAAATTTTTGAAAATTAATCCTTTATCAGATATACCATTGGTGAATATGTTCTCCCATTTAGTGGGTTCTCTTTTCATTTTGTTTTCAACATCTTTTTGATATTGACACAATTATATCTCTTGATTAACAGTATTTTTTTTAAAAAGAAAAGTGGTATATTGTAAGTTTCCTGATCATTCTGTAACAAAGTACCACAAACTGAGTGGATCCAAACAACAGAAAGTTATTCTCTTGCAGTCCTGGAAGTTCTAGAAGTTCCAGATGTCCAAAATCAAGGTGTTGGCAGGGCCTTGTTCTCTCTGACGTCTCTAGAGGAGGATCCTCCTTGCTTCTTCCTAGCTTCTGATGTTTGCCAGCAATCCTTGGCATTCCTTGGCTTGTAAATATGTCATTCCAGTATCTCCTCCTGTGTTTTCTGTGTGTTGGAATTTCTCTCTTCTTATAAGGATACCAGCCATTGGATTAAGGCTCACCTTCATCCTAAACTTGTTATGATGACATCTGCAAAGACCCTCTTTCCAAGTAAGGTTACATTCACAAGTTCAAATGGTCATGAATTTTGAGGAGACATTATTCAACTCAGTACAGGTTGTCTTAAAGATATTCTAAATCCCTCTAAACAAAAGTAAATATGATTCAAACAAATACGTGTATATAAATAAATAATCGCCATCATGTCCCAAGAAGCTCCATCAGCGCCATGTTTCTGGTCATTTAACACAGTCATTGGGAGTTTCTCATGCGGCCAAGAACAGTGCTGGGCACCGGGGACACAGGAATTGATCAGAGGGACAAGGACCTTGTTTGCAAGGAGCTTACATTCTAGTTGGAAAAAAAGATACACAAATATAATTTTATTTGTGCTCTCAAACAATATTTCTTGAGAATTGTCCACAAGGTCACTGAGGATGAAGAAAGGGGAGAAAGGGCAAAGTCCAGGCTCTCACAGAACTTTTATTCAATTGATAAAGGGGTAATACATGAATAAGTAAACAAATAAAATAAGTGCTATGGAAAGAAAAGGCAGGGCAAAGTTGTAGAGGGTAAGGAGTTTATGATGTATGTGTGAAGGAAGCCCAGGCATGAGTCCTGTGAATGTCGAGGTTTGGTGTTCTAGTGGGAAGAAATGAGGCACAAAGACCCTGGGGGGCCCTGAAGTGTATTAGGAATAGCAGGAGGCCAGTGTGGCCTCTGGTAGTGAGCCAGGAAAGAATAGAAGGAAAGGGATTGAGCAGTAGTTTGGAACTGGAACAGAGCCTAGTAAACCACATAAGAGCTAATACTCTGACTGCTCTGGAAAGCAGTCTGAGGGTTTGCGCAGGAGAATAACTTGAGTTTATTTAGATTTATAGGGGACTTCCTCACCCCATAACCCCCCCCCCCCCAGCTATTTCATAAGTAATAGACAATAGAGAGCAATGGATGGAAAAGGGGTAGGGGTTAGGGGGATTGAATGCAGTGTCAGTGGGATTAAGATAGTGAAAAGTGCTGGGAGGTAAACATAGCATGATGGAGAGGATTAGCATGAAGGAAGGAAGGGTAGATAGTAGCCCTGAAAGGTGACCCTGAGGTGAAATTTTATTTAATACACGAATGACCAGACATGGCCAGCCTCGTGAAGGTCCTGGGGAAGATATTTCCAAGCAGAGGGTATAGAAATGGGAAAGCCCTATGTCTGGTATGTTGGAAGTAAGAAAGAACAACTGGTGTAACCACACAGAAACTCCATTTCTTTAACATGACCTTTTCTCCTTTCTCCCTTCCTTAATCATTAAATCCTTAGGACATCAGATTCTGTATGCACCCCTATGTTCATAGCAGCACAATTTACAATAGCTACGATCTGGAATCAGCCCAAGTGCCCAACAGTAGCTGAAGGGATAAAAAGCTGTGGTACATTTACACAGTGGAATACTGCAGCTGTAAAAAGAAGGAACTCTTACCCTTTGAGACAGCATGGAGGGACCTGCAGACTATTATGCTAAGTGAAATAAGCCAGTTGGAGGAAGACAAATACACATCTCACTTATTTGTGGAATCTAATGAACAAAATTAATTGACCAGCAAAATAAGACCCAAGGCCTGGAGGCATGGAACCGACTGACATATCTCTAGGGGCTGTGGGGAGGGAGAGAGAAGGGGATGAGAAGAGATAAACCAAAGAACTTACAGTTATATGCATAGCTCATGGACACAGACAATAGTGTGGTGAAGGCCTGGGAAATTAGGGGCTAGGTGGAGGGGATAAAAAGGGGAAGGGGGAATGAGGGACATCTGTAATACTGTCAATAATAATAGTCCTATATAATAAAAAGCTAATATGCAAATTGACCAAACTGCAGAACGACTGGTCACTATGATGTGCACTGACCACCAGGGAGAAGATGCTCAACGCAGGAGCTGCCCCCTGGTGGTCAGTGCACTCTCACAAGGGGAGCACCACTCAGCCCGAAGCCCTGAGCTGGGCTCACGGCTTGCGAGTGCAGTGGCAGTGGTGGGAGCCTCTCCGGCCTCTGCAGCAGCACTAAGGATGTCCTACTGCTGGCTTAGGCCCCACTCCCCATGGGGAATGGGCCTAACCCGGCAGTCAGACATCCCCCTAGGGCTCCTGGACTGCGAAAGGGTGTAGACTGGGCTGAGGGGAACCCCCGCTGAGTGCACAAATTTCGTGCACCAGGCCTCTAGTAGTAGTAATAATAATATATGTGTGTGTGTATATATATATATTTTAAAAGAACAAAGCCTGTTGACCACATAAAAAGAGTTTTGTTCAAGCTAAAGATAATATCTTTACTTCAGTTGGGTTTCAGCACCAGGCCCATGAAAGAGGACAACCCTATGGACCACATCCTCATGAAAACAGAACAACTCCATGGCTGACATCAGGACCTGATATAATGATCAACTACTCCCCACCCATGACCCAAGCTTCTTTAGCTGCCATAATTTTTTTTTCTGAATTTATTGATTTACAGCTTGACAATAGCATTTACTGTGTTTCTCTCATTAAGGAATCTGATCATCCCCTTTGAAATACCTACTATTTTGCCTGCTGGCACTTTATTTTATGAAGCCATTCTAATTCATTTGAATGAATTGCTTAATTCATTCAAATGAATTGCTTAATTTATTCAAATAATTAATTCAACTGAATTGCTTTCTTTTTTACTTTTTATTTTTCAATTACAGTTACTGTCAATATTATTTTGTATTGGTTTCCGTTGTACAGTATAGTGGCTATACAATTATGTACTTCACAGCCTGCTGGGTATTTCCAGTCCCCCAAACTCCATGTCCTCTGGCAACCATTAGTCTGCTCTCTGTGTCTATGAGTCTGTTTCAGATTTATTGATTTTGTTCTTTAGATTCCACATGTAAGTAAAATCATATGGTGTTTGCTTTTCTCTGGTTTATTTAACTGAGCATAATACCATTTAGGTCCATCCATGCTGTTGCACATGGTAAGATTTCATTATTTTTATTGCCATAGTAATATTCCATTTTATATATGTACCACTGCTTTTTTATCCACTTGTCTAAAGATGGGCACTTGGATTGCTTCCATATCCTGTCTATTGTAATAACACTGTAATGAACATAGACATGCATATATTCTTTCAAATTAATGTTTTGGGTTCCCCTGGGCAGGAGAAATCCCCTGAAGTAAAATTGCTGGGTCATAATAGTTACCATGATTAATGATTATTCTCCTACATAACCCATCCCTGGAAGCCACTAGGGAGCCAGGTTTTGTGTGTGTGTGTGTGTGTGTGTGCGTGTGTGTGTGTGTGTGTTTTATTTCAGAGGAGAAGGTAGAGGGAGAGAGAGATAGAAACATCAACGATGAGAGAGAATCACTGATTGGCTGCCTCTTGCATGGCCCTCACTGAGAATCGAACCTGCAACCTGGACATGTGCCCTTGATCGGAATCGAATCCAGTACCCTTCAGTCCACAGGCCAACGCTCTATCCACTGAGCCAAACTAGTCAGGGCAAGCCAGGTCTTTGAGTACTTGCTTACCTGTGACTCCAGGCTTGGTGCCATTTCCTCAACTTATAAACCTTTATTTTCCTGGCTACTGTAAACTCCTGTTCACCTTTGATTGGGCTTTGATGTGCGCAGGCAAATAAACACCTTTAGTTCAGTAACTCTGAAACCTAGAAGATTTCAGCCTAGGAAGCCAGTGTACTGTAGAGAATGAGGGGAAAGAGGCAGGCAGGGCAGCACCAGGTAGATCCCTGTAGGCCCTATCTTAGTTCTCACTTCCTCAGAGGGCCAGAAGAAACAAAGGATCTGTGGTTGCCTACAAGGAGCAGAAAGCTCTCCCTGTGCCCCCGGAGTGCCCATTCCTGGGATCCCTTTGCTTTGTAAGGTACAACATTCAGTAATGTAAGAGGAGGAAGTGACCACTTTCTGAGATACATTCATTTTTTTCAAAAACAAAATTTGAAGATTTATGTAAAACAAAAATATTTCATGGCCAAAAGCTCTTCTGAATGAAAGGGTTTATTGAGCCTAATGCTAGCCAGACAATGACCAGGTGCCGGGGCATTCATACAGTATGAACCACCAGCAACAGTGCTAGGTGGGAAGACAAACATACACATGCCCACTGTGAGAAACACGCTCACCTGTCCAAACTCAAATAATAGACTCAGACACGAAATACAAAACTTTTAATGGAGGTCTTGCAAGATGAGGTGTCTGGTAGGTAGGCACACCCAGGGCGGTTACAAGAAGCAATTTATCCCTAGTGTGTGAGTCCCTCCCCTGGTTCCTCATTGGCTGAGTACTATGGGGTGCACATTCTTTCCTGGACATCACCTAAGTTTCATTATTTCCTATTGATATGGGATTTTTGGACTGGGACACGCAGTGTTCCCCTGGGCAGGATGGTTCCCGGGATTCTTTGTCCATCGGAGTCAAAGAATGAATCCACGGACAGAAGATGGTATAGCAAAGGTGGAGATTTATTGAAGAACAAGTACAGATTCCCATGTGGCGAAGGGGAAGGAGTCCTGCTGACTTCCTGTTTCCATGGTTTATAAAGGTTGCAAGTCCGTGTGTCCTGATATCCCTTCTGATTGGCCAATATTCCCTTTTGAATTGGTTACTATAGTAACTCCTGAGCTCAAAGGTCAAACCTCACATGGGACATGCAATGCCCTCCTCTGGACCACCTCTGGCTTTATTTCTCATTGTCCTCCTGTTCCCTCTGGGCTTTCTTCCTCCTTTTTTATTTTGTAAAGATAGACCTTTTGGCTACTCCCAGTTCTCTTGTCTTATGTAAATATAACTGTTGCCTCTTCCTCGTCTTATGGAAATGTAATTGTTGCTGCTCCCTCGTCTTATGGAAATGTAATTGTTGCTGCTCCCTAGTCTTATGGAAATGTAACTTCTCCCAGGCTCCCTTGTCTTATGGAAATGTACCCTTTTGCAACTCTGTAGCCCTGTGTTTTTTTCCATGGACCCCCAATTCCAAA
This sequence comes from Cnephaeus nilssonii, assembly GCF_951640355.1. Taxonomy (NCBI): domain Eukaryota; kingdom Metazoa; phylum Chordata; class Mammalia; order Chiroptera; family Vespertilionidae; genus Cnephaeus; species Cnephaeus nilssonii. The sequence continues at coordinate 71,015,944 of NC_137083.1, read as the reverse complement.
AATTCCCTAAACCTGCCTATATCCCCCTAAAATTCCTATGTCACTATTGGGTTATTTAAAAAGTGGGCTGTAGGCCCTGGCTGGTTTGGCTCAACGGATAGAGCGTCAGCCTGCGGACTGAGGGGTCCCAGGTTCGATTCCGGCCAAGGGCACATGCCCGGGTTGCGGACTCGATCCCCAGTAGGGGGCGTGCAGGAGGCAGCCAATCAATGATTCTCTCTCATCATTGATGTTTCTATCTCTCTCCCTCTCTCTTCCTCTCTGAAATCAATAAAATATAAAAAAAAAAAAAAAAGAAAAAAAAAGTGGGCTGTGGGCTTTTTAGTTGTTTCCACCTCCCTTTGAATTTTTGTGACGGGACAGCTTCCTGGGGTATGTGCTCTCTGACATGTATACAGTCTTTACCCACTTCCTCATTTCATTGTGATCCCTCCTCCCCCTATTGGTTAGCTCTTTCTAACATCCTGTTTGCCTGGGGGCTCCAGGTGCAGGAGCTTTGTCACACCCGTAGACCACCATGCAATAATTTTCCATTCTAGGTTAAAATGCCTAGCCTTGAAAATGGAGCACCTCTGGCTTTATTTCTAATACCCATCATCCTGGGGTTGGTGGTCTTTTTCTATACCTCAAGGAAGGGGAAGAAAGATATTAATTATTTTTAAAGAATATGCATTGGCTGCCCTAACTGGTTTGGCTCAGTGGATAGAGCATTGGCCCTCTGACTGAAGGGTTCCAGGTTTGATTCCAGTCAAGAGCACATACCTTGGTTCTAGGCTGAATCCCTGGCCCTGGTCAGGGCTCGTGCAAGAGGCAACCAATAGATGTGTCTCTCTCACATCAATGTTTCTCTCTCTCTCTCCCTTCCCTTCCATTCTCTCTAAAAATCAATGGAAAAATATCCTCAGGAGAGGATTTACAATAACAATAAGAAGAATGTGCATTGGCTACAAATAAGAGGGGTGAGAGTACGTTAATTGGGAATAATTCTGGGATAGGTACAGAGTCCAAAAGGATTAAGTGTTTGTTCCTTTGGATTGATTGTAGATGAGTCTGAAAAGTTCATGCATAAGCAAGAAGCAGAAGTGTCTCAGAGTTGCTGGCACCTGGCTATTCTCTCTTGAAAATCATGGAAATAGTCACCTGGAAGTTAATTCAAAGTTTCAACACAGATTCAGGAATGTAAGCAATTTTTTGTTGATTTGCCCTTCGGTTGTTAATTGATTGACCTCTTGTTTCTTTTTCCACATTCTGGCCTGTTGTAATTTAATTTAGTTCATCTCAGAATTTTCTCCTTATCATGTAGTTGGCTTTATTAAGTAACGGCGTGGCCTGCAACCTCTCAAAATCTGGGACCCCTTGGGGGATGTCAGAGAGCCGGTTTCGGCAGACCCCCGCAGGCCAGGCGGAGAGACCCCACTGGTGCACGAATCCATGCAGCAGGCTCTAATATGCATATAAGATCTTTGGTTACTCTCTTCCTGCCCTCCCTCCTCCCCGCTTCCCTCTGAGATTCATCACTCTATTCCATGTTTCCATGCTTGTGGTTTCTGCTCCTGCATTGAGCGTCTGCCCCCTGTTGGTCAGCACACATCATAGCTACCGGCTGGTCGGTTGGTCACTTAGGCTTTTATATATAAAGATTCCTGAATCAGGCAGTAAATACTCTCAGAGGTCATACAAAATGGAAGCTTTTTGTAGACAGAGAGATGGGGCAAGCAAGCTGTTAACAAAAGAAAAGGAAGGATTACTTTAGACCAGGTCCTGGAGAAAGGGAGCAGCAGGGGTCTTTATCATGCAGATTGCCTCTTCTTCCCCTGGATGGGGGAGAGGGAGGGAGAGGGCCCACATGACAGATTACCTCCTTCAAGTTTACCAGAAAATTCCATGCTGGTAATTAACTTCTGGGAAGGGTTAAAAATGCAGTTAAGTTAGATATTAAATCTAGGTTTGGTATCTTGGGCTTTAGCACAAGTGATGCCTTTTAGGGCTTGTGACTTTCTCTTGTGTAAGTTAGAGAATGTTCCAATGTAAAGTAGTACACCGCAAAATTTAAAAAATGCCTTTGCCTTTTCACACAGCAAAACCATTTCTAGAAATGTCTCCCGCAGAAACAAAATTACCAATACTAAAATGTGGAATATAAAGATTTTACTGTGGCATTGATTTTAATACCAAAATCAATATTAAGAAATGGAAACAATCTGAATAAAGCCCACCAATAGGAAAATGGATAAATAAAATATGGTACCTATATGAAATGGATTTTTAAAAATGTGTTGGATTTGTATTTGTATTTGTTGTCAGTTTAGGGCATCCAGAACTCCCTCCATCATGATTTTCTTGCAGCCAATGAGATTGCTCTTATGAAATGTATTTACAGATGTTCATGGATTTTAGGAGAATGACTCACCCAAATGGCCTCTCAGACTTGGTAGTAATGGAGTGGGTTATCATCCAGGGAGTTAATACTGATTTCTTTCAGGTGATAGCAGAGGAGATTAAGTTGCCTTTTAATCTGTTTATACAGATTCTGCCTGGTGGTGTTTGAGATTCTCTGAGCCCTGTACGCAGAGGTGAGTGGAGTAAGGAGAGTGGAGCTTTCTCTGAAAGATGTCTGTGTGTCCCATTGAAACCAAAATGTGGGTTTTTGAGTTTGAGTTGATTGTCTTGTGAAACTGAAGCATGAAGTTGGGGACAAAAATGGTTCGTGGAACCGAAGTTTATTGAGAGAAGTCAGTCCTGGAAAAGGTGCAGCTGGGGTTGGGGGAGCAGCCCAGTGTCCAGAGCTTCCTTTCCAAGTTACAATCAGGAGTAGTTCAGCATCCAAGCTAATTAAAGTCTACTAGTCCATGTGTAGAGACTCACATGGCCATAAGCCATGTGAGCGATGGGGGATGTGCTTCCCCACAACAGGAACATCAGCTATCCATTAGGAACATCAGGTATCTATTGTGCGCTGCACGGAGGAATGTGGGGAGAGAAGAGGAAGTGTGCCTGCTTTTTTTATGTTAGTTCCTGATTGGTCCTTTCAAAGAATTTTGCCTTAGCAACATTGGTTTATACATCTTACTGCCTTGTGATTGGTTACCTGCATACTGTCTGTCTTAGCAATATCCACACATTTAAAAGTTCATGCCTCTTGTGCCCACCCTTTCTTCCCCACCCAGTTGGGAGTGTCTCAGTAACTCCGCCTAGTTGGGTTCCTGGGTTTTACTTTCCCTTCCCGTGGTCCTGCCCCTATCTACCTAGTTTCCTTCTGTCTCCTCACCATTTTGTGCTCTTGTTGGTGGGAAGCATGTTCTTTCATGGGATCGCAAAGAAAGCATTCCAGGGACCCCTACGGGAGATTGTGGCATGGTAAGATAGCTTTGTGGCGCCAGATGCAAAACAAAAGCAGTGAAAATAGAAGGCTGCCCCAAGGAGAGCCCCTGGGTTCCCGATGTCTCATCTCCATCTGGACCCCCATGGAAGAAGTTCAGCCTTGTCTTCATTAAGGCCAAAACAGTGGCCAAGGCCTAAAGATCTGTGCCATTGATTCTAAAGCCTTTAGCACCATCGGCTAGCTTGTTTTTCCGCTGTGGTTTGGCTGGGGCCCACTTTAGGAGGCTGCGGTGGCCACTGGGCTGCAGGTGACTGCTAGTCCCACATGGCTGCTATGGAGAGAAGGCACTAATGAATGAGTGAATGGAGTGACCCTGTGTTACCCTGCAGGTGAGAGAGTTCTTTGATAGCTGGGATTACATTATCTTTGGTTTGGGAAGGACCAGGTGCTTTTTCAAAAACAAACAAACACAATCAATTTTCAAGCTGTTGCAGGCTACTGATGGGTCCACCCCCTAACCAATCCATTCTTTCCACAGGCTAGATTGACAGACCTCTGTAGTTCCATTTTGGGTCCTACTATGCATGTGCTTATCTCCCCCTTCATTGTTCCTTCCCTTCCTCCAGGGATCTGTGGGGAACTGACTGGTGGTTCCTTTGGGAGTATGTGCTGCTGTACCTTCCTGAGGAAGCCAGCAGGCTTCTGTTCCCTCGTTGATTATGCTTAGTCATGTCTGTTTCCCTTTTCTCTCTTCCTTTATTAATATCTAGCTACCGACGCTAACAGTGGGCCAGCCTCTGCTGAAAGACATGACCTTCCTTACACTTATTCTCTGCCACCCTTCAGCCACCATCTTTTATCCCGAGGTGCATTGCACTAATAAACCAGAATCCTGGGTCTTAGTTTCCCTTTGACAACAGATGTGATAGGTAGCCTTGAGTTAATCACTCTGTGGCTAAGGTATGCATCTGTACATTGAGCATAAGGATACTATTAAAAAAATAAATAAATAAATAAAGGCAGAGAAGTGAACAGGTAGTCCTCCCAATTTTAAGTTTTATTTTGCCCAACTTTATTTTTCTGCTTTTCTCTTGTCATCTTCTTTCTGGTGTTCCTACCTTTTATATACAGGGCATTCTAGATATCCCATTATTACCTGAAATTGAGGTGTACAGAACTAAGCTCAGTAGTGCATGCTAGAAACCATTTGCCATGAAGTTTCTAACTAGAGAGAAGTAATAAGGGTGACTGCATGTTTTATGTCTCTATGTTCCTGACAACTAAGATAAGGACCCAAGGATAAGATCTCATAAAGGTAAAAGAAAAGGAACAGGTTCAGGTGTGCACATGACAACTTCAAGGCAATCACCTGATATCCATTTCACAGTCCATTCAGTCTAAGTATTTACAACCTTCCATACAGATACGAATTTTGGATAAACATCATCAGAGAGGTTGTTAAAACCGTGGGAGCAGATGAGATTCTTTAGGAAAAGTGTGGTGAGCAGAAGAGCAAGTGCAAAGGTGATTGTGCTTGGACTGTAAAGGTGAATAGATACAGTGAAGGAGCCTGAGAAGCAACTGCTAGGGGGGAGAAAGAAGACTGGAAGAGCTTGGTGTCCCCGAGGCCACGAAAGGAGAAAGGCTATGTTGGTGGTGGTGGGTGGGAGCGGAGGCATGGTCAATAGGGCCAAATCCAGCATGGAAATACAGCAATTGAAGCTTAAAAAACACCCATTGGTTCTAGAATTAGCAGGTCACTGGTGATTTTAGGAATAGCAGTTTCACTATAGAGTGAGTACCGAGCACATTTTAGTTGGTTAAAAAATAAAGGAGGGGGGAAAAAAGGCTGGATTAGAAGACGTGAACAGAGATGTCAGTTGCTACAAAGGGGTCCTTTTTATTTTTTAATGGAGACTTTTTGAACTTACCTGATGGCTTGAAGGAAAGAACTACAACGAGGGAAGATAAAGTGGGTCAAGTAGGTTTTTGAAGGAGTGAAAGAGAAAACTTTTTCTCTTGTGATAAAACGTGTCTTAGTTTGGATTAAGAAGCAGACACCAAGATGTAATTGATATGTAAGAGAGTCATTGGGAAAAATATTTTTGAAGGATAAGGAGAGGGGGGCAAGAGAAAGTGAGGAGACTCTTTACAACACAATGGAGCTCTGACAACTGTGAAGAAAGGGGGATCAGGCAGGACGCATTTCAGCAGGAGCACAGTTCCAAGGAAGTTTTGGGCAGGCCTACGGAGGGCCAAAGTCTCTAGTTAAAGAGCCCCATGTCCCACAGGAATGGGCCTGCTAATATCCCCTCAGCGCTCTGTCACAGGCTGGGGGCTGCATGTGGGAAATCAGGACTCAAAAATGCAGGCACGGACCTCTAGGGGCAGCAGCCGTGGTCCTCAGAGATGATGCTGTTGCATCAGGAAATCTGGACAGTGCATTTTCATGGTAAAACGCTGATGCACTGTGGCTGTATTTGGATGTCAAGAAATGAGGAGAGCCAGAAAATAAGGGAATTCCTAGCTGGTGGCCTCCTTTATCTTTTAAGGAAGAAGCATTATGGCCTGTTTAGTGGCTAGAATGAGAGAAGAGAGAACAGAATTGGGGAACTTTTGTGATGAACGTTTGGAAGAGAAATGATGTGTCACACAAGGTCTCATGGGGAATGGAACGGTGATGGACTGTGTGTGCAGCGGCACTAATGAGGCATATATGTGTTTTTCTCCATAAGGATGTAGTAAGAGTAGAGGAATTAGATTTTATCCAATCCCAGGGATTGCCTCCCACCCCCTACGCCTACCCCCTCTCACTTTGCTTTCTCCCGCCTCCCTAATCTATCACCAATTAATTTCTTGTAACCCCCTTACACCTCCTCCTTTGATAGTAATGTATAAAATAAGGTGAAAAACTGCCATTCTCTGGAGCATTTTCTCAGTCTGTTGAGATTTTTGCTTCCCAGACATTGTTGTCAGTTTGGATCTCATAAACTCCTAAAAATTCTCTGCAGGTTTAAATGTTTCTTATGTTGACAGAGCTTAATAATAGCAATATCTATGATGCAAGGGAGACTACGATGTGGGTATAAGAGAAGATGGGAGGTGGGGCTGTATACATCGAGAAAGCCTTTGTGGATGTGGCTTTGGGTTGGGACTTGTCGAGTGAGTATAATTGGGACAGGTTTATCTTCAATGTCTAATATGTATCAGGCACCAGCCCTTCTTCTCCCCTTCTTAAATCTTCCTCTTCAGGGCCTTGATCTGGGCTGAAGGGTGACTAACTCATGCCTACATTGCTAATAAACTGCTCACTCTTTAAACCTACTGTCTCCTATGTTCAATTCGAACACAGCTGGGTAAAGCATGTTGTTCATATACTCCAGAAGCTTTAGGGGACCTCTTTCCTATACCCAAAGCATAACTGGTGCTACTGCATTTTGAATTTTTTTGCACATTTGCATAATGCCTTATTGCTCTAAAGCCTTTTTCTCCACTAGATGGTGATAACTTTGTAGGCAGAAAACTACACATGCCTGGCACATAGTAGTGTCAGGGCACTGTCTTAGCTATTCCGTTTTCTTACCTGCCAGGGAGTCTGGAAATCACAGCCAAGGTCTGGGTTTGGAGTGGGAGGGAGTTAGCCCTGCTATGTGATCTAACCTACCTTAATCCTGAATGTTGATTCTTGGCTTAGTCTGTTCGGGCTGCCATAACAAAAACACCATACCGTGGGTGGTTTATAAACAACAGAAATCTATCTCTCACACTTCTGAAGGCTGGGAAGCCCAAGAGCAGGGCACGGGCAGAATCAGGGTCAGGTGAGGGCCTGCTTCCCGGCTTCCTGGTTCATTCATGGCTGTATCCCTGTGTCCTCGTGGCAGAAGGGGCAGGGGGCTCTCCGGGTCTCATTTGTAAGGGCACTAATCTCATTCAGGGGGGTACTATCTTCTGTCCTTATTCCTCCCCAAAGCACCACCTCTGTGAGGCAGGAGAGATAGATGCTAAGGCAGAGAGCAGGTTATTATCATACCCAGGCAGTCCTAAGATTATCAATAGTTAAACCACAATGCCGGGGCGGGGGGGGGGGGGGGGGGGGGCGGGGGAGGACCTTGAAACCCTGTATGCTAATCCCCATACCAGGGGAGGGGGACTTGGAAGCTTGCAACAAGAAGATATATAATCCTTAAACCCCAGTGGGCAGGACACTCAAGACTCACTGAATTGCTCACTTGAGTTTTATGTCAAGTGTATTAATAAATTCACTTACTTTGCTTCAATACCGCTGTCTGTCACTCTTCTGAAATCTTTCTCCCTGCTGACAAGACCTAAGGATCGGTGAGCTGAGCCCCCTTCTACTCCAGGGGCTCTGGTAACACCTCCTAATACCATCAAGTTGGGGATTAGGTTTTAACATAGGAATTTTGAGGAGACATAAATATTCAGTCTATAGCATTTCTTCACTTGGATCCTAATGTTGGTTTGCAAAGGGTTGAGACTACAACTGTTTATAATATGTGGAGTTACTTGAATGTTGTTTTCACTCCTTAATAATAAACCTATAAGGAGTTCCTCTTCTGCCTTTCAAGTAACCTGGGATAAAAACGATCGGAAGATATAAGAAGTGTAACAGTGTAGAGTCAAGGCCTCCATCTTATAAAGTAAAAATGGTTGTCCGCTTTTTCTGGGAAATATACTAATTGTACAGTATGGAGGTTATTTAATGCTATTGCCAAGTTCTTCAAATGGAGCAAAACACAACCCACCAGTGAGCTATAAGTAATCTCATTAGGTTCATTGTTAATGCTGCACAGTGGAGTCCAGTCAAGAAAACATGTTTAGGACCTTCACACTTGACTGATTCACTCACTCCAGGCTTTCTAATGTCATATAGAGATACCAGTATATAGCTGTGAATGAAATTAATGTCCCTGGACCCTTGTGTACCATGATAAGCCCCTCCATGAGATTTTTCTGATGAAGTTTGCTCATGTAACGAGCGCTGAGATATTTCAAAATTAGTGATTTTGCATCCTTTTCTGAAGTAAACTTAGAGGTAAACTCTGAGGACAGAGATTTCAGCTCCAATCTCTACCTATTCTGTAGAAACCATTGGCCAGTCAAGGTCCCATTTCTTTAGAAGATAAGACAGCTTCTTTTAAGAAACCTTATTAAGGTCAACAGAACTGAGAGTGGATTTGTTTTAGTAATCCTTTTTGTCTTGTTTTGGTTTTAATTCATGTTTCTCTGATGATTAGTGACATTGAGCATCTTCTCATATGTCTATTGGCCATTTGAATGTCCTCTTTGGAAGTGTCTATTCAGGTCCTTTGCCCATTTTAAATTGGATTGTTTGTTTGAGGGTTTTTTTGGTGTTGAGTCTTATAAGTTCTTTATTAATTTTGGATATTAAACCCTTATCAGATGTATCATTGGTGAATATGCTTTTTTCATTCAGTGGGGTTTCTCTTCATTTTGTTGATGGTTTCCTTTGCTGTGCAAAAAAACAGTTTGATATAGTCCTGTTTATTTTATTTTTTTGTTTTGTTTCCCTTGCCTGAGGACATATATCAGAAAAAATAGTGCTATGAGAAATGTCCAATATTTCACTGCCTATGTTTTCTCCTACAAGTTTTATGGTTTGAGTCTAACATTTAAATTGTTAATCTATTGTGAGTTTATTCTTGTGTATGGTGTAAGAAGGTGGTTTAGTTTTTTGTTGTCTTTTTTTTTTTGCATGTATCTGTCTAGTTTTCCCAACACTATTTATTGAATAGACTATCTTTACCCTATTGTTGTTCTTGCATCCTTTGTCAAATATTAATTGGCCATAAAGGCATCAGTTTATTTCTGGGGTCTCTATTCTGTTCTATTGATCTATATATCTGTTTTAATGCTACTACCATGCTGTGTTTTTTTTCTTTCTCTTTTTAAAAAATCTTTATTGTTGAGATTATTACAGATGTCCCTCTTTCCCCCCACATAGCTCCGCTCCACCCGGTTCCCACCCCACCCCAGGCACTTGCCACCCTATTGTCTGTGTCCATAGGTACTGCATACATGCATATAAGATCTTTGTCTAATCTCTTCCCGCAATCCCCACCCCTTCCCTCTGAGAATTGTCAGTCTGTTCTATTTCCATGCCCCTGATTCTATTCCATTCACCAGTTTATTCTGTTTATCAGATTTTTTATTCATTTGTTTTTTAGATTCACTGGCTGATAGATAAGTATTTGTTGTCACTTTGTTCTTCAAAATTTTTTATCTTTACTTTTTTCTTCTTCTTCCTCTTCTTAAAGAATACCCTTTAGCATTTCATATAATATTGGTTTGGTGGTGATGAACTCCTTTAGCTTTTTCTTGTCTGTGAAGATCTTTATCTGGCCTTCAATTCTAAATGATAGCTTTGCTGGGTAGAGTATTCTTGGTTGTAGGTTCTTGCTATTAATCACTTTGAATATTTCTTGCCACTTCCTTCTGGCCTGCATAGTTTCTGTTGAGAAATCAGCTGACAGTTGTATGGATACTCCCTTGTAGGTGGCTAACTTTTTTTTCTTGCTGCTTTTAAGATTCTCTCTTTGTCTTTTGCCATTGGCATTTTAATTATGATGTGTCTTGGTGTTGTCCTCTTTGGATTCCTCTTGTTTGGGGTTCTCTGCACTTCCTGGACTTGTAAGTCTATTTCTTTCACCAGGTAGGGGAAGTTTTCTGTCATTATTTCTTCAAATAGGTTTTCAATATCTTGCTCTCTCTTTTCTCCTCTAGCACCCCTATAATGTGAATATTGGTACACTTGAAGTTGTCCCAGAGGCTCCTTACATTATCTTCATATTTTTGGATTCTTTTTTCCTTTTTGCTCTTCTGGTTGGGTGTTTTTTGCTTCCTCGTATTTCAAATCATTGACTTGATTCTTGGGATCCTCTAGTCTACTGTTGAATCCCTGTATATTATTCTTTATTTCAGTCAGTGTATGCTTACTTTCTGACTGGTTCTTTTCCATTTTTTTGGCATTCTCACTAAGATTTTTGAAGGTCTCATTAAGTTCCTCGGAGGTTTCTAGAAGATTCTTGAGTAACCTTATAACTGTGGTTTTGAACTCTATATCAGTAGTTTGCTTTCTTTCATTTGTGACATGTTTCTTTGTCTCCGCATTTTGGCTGCTTCCCTGTGTTTGTTTCTATGTATTGGGTAGATGCTAAGTCTCCTTGAGTTGATAGAGTAGCCTTGTGTAGTAGGTGGCTCAGTGGCTCAGCCTCCCCAATCACCTGAGGTGGACACTCTTAGTGCACCCATTTGTGAGCTGTGTTCACAGTCTTATTATAGTTGAGCCTTGGTTGCTATTGGTATCACTGGGAGGAATTGACCTCCAGGCCAATTGGCTGTGGGGACCAGCTGCGACAACAGTGGGAGATCTACTGTACAGGAGACACTCTTATGGGACAGGACTTGCTTCAGTGGGGCTTTGGTGCTCACTGAGTCTGCCCCTTGAGTGTGTCACTTATGGATGTGAAGAGTTATAAACTGGTATGGTCTCACACTGACCACTGGATACACTGGCTCTTGGATCTCCAAGGAGGTGCAAAGTCAGCCACTGCCTGGGGCCACCCAGCAAGAGCTACAGAGAGATCTGCAGATTCCTCCTCTTTGTATTGGGTTTGGAAGTGTCAAGATGAGGCCCAGCTATGAAGCAAGGCAGGCTGGTGCTGGTGCCAGCCTTGGACCTTTTATTGATAGTTTTGGGGTTCCCTGACCCAGCTGCAGCATGTTTGACAGGTTTTAAGCTAAGAAAAGACCAGCCATTCATATGCAAAAGCCACTGCGCACAGCTTGGGTGGGGTTGTAAATTGGGTGGGGTGGGGTCTCAGGGAATCTCCAGGGTGGAGCAAACAGAAATGGCTGCCAGTCAGCCCTGCACTGGGGAGGTCCCAGCACAGGAACAATGACCACTGTGAGCACCTCTGTCTGAAAGAAAGCCACCCCTGTGTTCCTGCCCCGATGCCAGACAGTCCAGTTTCTCCCCATATCTGTCTGGGTCCCCCAGAGCCTTGCCCGGCACTGGAGCTTGTAAATTCAGTTCATGGTGCCAGCCTTTTAAGAGGAGCAGCTGTGTCTCTAGCAGCCTATGTGTCACTCAGACCCAATCCTCACTTGTTTTTATAGTCCATAGTTCTTACTGCCCACAGGGATTTCTTTCCCCAGCTCTGGAACCCTGGGCTGGGGGTCTGGTGTGGGGCTGGGACTCCTTGCTCCTCCGGGCAGCCTCCACAGAGGTGATCTCCCTCCTGATTAAAAAAGAAGCACACCCAGGTGCTGGACCAGCCCATTCCGCACCTCTGTACCTCCTACCAGTCTCAATGCACTTTCTTCTTTACCTCTCTAGCCAGCTTTCCCACAGTTCTGGATGATAGTTGTTCTGTATTTTAGTTGTAATTTTGATGTGTTTGTGGGAGGAAGCAAGTACAGGCATTTATCTATGCCACCATCTTTGCTTAGCTCCTACCATGCTGTTTTGATTACTATGGCCTTTAGTTTGCTATAAGGTAGCATGATCCCTCCAACTTTGTTCTTCTTAATATTGCTAAGGCTATTCAAGGTCTTTTGTGGTTCTATGAGCGTTTTTGGAATATTTGTTCTGTGAAATACGCCTTTGGTATCTTGATAGGAATTGCATTGAATCTATAGATTGCTTTGCATAGTATGGACATTTAATGATGTTAATTCTTGCTATCCATGAACATGGTACATGACTCCACTTATCTGTATCTTCAATTTCTTTCTTCAGTGTCTTATAATTTTCTGAGTACAGGTCTTTTACCTCCTTGGTTAAATTTATTCCTAGGTATTTTTTTATGATGCAATTCTAAATATTATTGTTTCATCAGTTTCCCTTTATGATAGTACATTATTGGTGTATAAAAATGAAACTGATTTCTGGATATTTGTTTTGTATCCTGCTACTTTACTGAATTCATCTATCAGTTTTAGTAGTTTTTGGTGGAATCTTTAGTGTTCTCTATATACAGTTTCATGTATCTGCAAATAATGACAGTTTTACTTCTTTCTTTCCAATTTGGATGCCTTTAACCCATTGCACTCGCTTGCTTATTTCTCGATTCCTTTATTCTAATGCTAACCATGTCGAGTCACACTCGACATCTGAGTGCAAAAGGTTAATTTCTTCTTGTTGTCTGACTGCTGTGGCTAGGACTTCCAGTACTATGTTGAATAAGAGTGGTATTGATCCTGACCTTAAGGGAAGTGCTTTTAGTATTTCCTCATTTAGTATGATGTTGGCTGTGGGTTTGCCATATATGGCCTTTATTATGATGAGGTATGTTCCTTCTATCTCCATTTTGTTGATTTTTTTTTTTATCATAGATTAGGACAGCAACTGTAGAAAACATATGGAGTTTCCTCCAAAAATTTAAAATAGAACTGCCTTATGATTCAGCGATTCCACTTTTGGGAATATACCCAAAGAAATCTTAAACACTAATTAGAATGACTGTATGCATCCCTATGTTTGTTGAAGTTTATTTATAATAGCCAATATTTGGAAGCAGCCCAAGTGCCCATCAGTATATGAGTGGATAAAAGGCAGTGATACATTTATACAATGGAATTCTACATGGCCGTAAAAAGAGAATGAAACCTTACCTTTTGCGACAGCATGGATGGACCTGGAGAGTATCATGCTAAGTGAAATAAGCCACTCAGAGAAAGACCAGTATCACATGATCTCACTCATATGAGGAATCTAATGAACAAAATAAACTGATGAATAAAACAGACCCAGAGACATAGAAGCATGGAACAAACCCTGAAATCTCAGAGGGAAGGTGGGGGCAGGTGGGTTGGTGGGACTAGATAAACCAAAGAACTTGTATGCATAAATGCATATCCCAATAGGGTGGTGAAGGCCTAGGATGGGGGAATAGGTCAAGCTAGAAGAGGCCACTGTAATACTTTCAACAATAAAGATTAAATAAATAAATAAATAAATAAATAAATAAATAAATACCAAATTAAAAACAAACAAACAAAAAAGCAGTCACATCATTAATCCAATAATCTTTGAGAACCAGGAATTGCAATCCTTATGAGAATCTTTTCCAAATAGTGCTTACAACCATGCTTTTGATTAGGAAAGTTCCAGGTGGATAAACATGGCTAAAAACTTTCCATGCTGCCTTAGTAATAAAGCATTTACATGTGGATAATTGATTGATCTATGGTTGTAGGAAGTTCACATTATGTTCAAACACCTCTCAAGACTGCTTATGACTGCCAGGTTGATTGTGAGACTGGGCTGACATTCTACCTGTAGGCTTCCTTGTTCTCACCAATAAAATGTGATAAAAGGATTACTTGATTATTGTCTCAAATGACCAATTTACAGACCACTGAAGCACATTGGCCGATCATGTCCAAGTTCAGCCCTGAACTTCCTCATAGCACAAGCCATAATAGCTGGGTCCTCTTTCTCTTCCCTTCCCTCTGACTCACTCTCAGAGACTTTTGTAATTAATTTAGATAAATAACCAATTCTCAGGCCTAGGATTAGGAATCTGTCAAAGAAATGTACTATGACACTAAAAAAAGTTGAAGTTCACAGACGTTCACTTGTATTGACCTATTCCAAACCTCCAAACAGTCTCCTCAGCAGCTGTCGGAGAATGTAGTAGCCATAGCACGTGTTAGGGAAAGAGGGCCCTTCCCGAGAAGCCTTAATGGCCCCAGGCCAGCCCTAACGGTACACCTTTAAACCTCGACCCTGATAGACTTCACCATTCTAAGGCAGGATTGCTCTTTGAGGTGGCAAGGTGGCTGCCAGAGAGAATCCGAGGGAGTCACTGATTTGCTCTCTGATCCAGATCACTGTGACTTAACCTACAAGGCCACCTAACCCACCTCGCCCACAGCCAGAAGCACCACACAAGCAAGGAATATGACAATACAAATGAAGCTAAATTTTTTTGTCTATATTATTGATAATCTAAATAAATTCTGAACAGCTCTGCTAGAGTCAAGACTGAATTATCTTTCTATGTTTTTCTACAGGAAGTTGTATAATACCATTGCCATATGAAAAGGAAAACACTTTGTGTACAGTCCATGAAAGAGTACCGTCCTTAGATTGTAACGTTTTGTTGTGATTGTTTTGGTAACTGCTTTGCTGAAATATAATTCACAGATTGACAGGATGTCATACAAGTCTTCCATTTAAGATAATTACAACTCGATGGTTTTTAGTATATTCACAGAGTTGTACAACCGTTACCATAATCAATTTGAGACATTTTATCACTTTGAAATGAAACCCCCACACCCTTAAGCTACCACCTCCCTCAACCCCTTCATTTTCCCTAGTCCCAACCAACCACTAATTTACTTTCTGTCTCTACATGGTTGCTGGTTTTTAAAAAGAAATTTAGAGTATTTAGTGGGAAGATTTTGAAAAATGATTTCTTAATCTATTCTCTGCCTGGGATTTTCCCATTTCCATCATTTGGTGTGGATAAACAGATACTAGGATCTGTTTTCTGCACTCCAATTGGTCTAGCACCCATAACTAAACACACTATTTACTTCAAAATTAAAGCAGAACAAAGTAGAATTTTCTAAGACTTTATATCATTACTAGAGTCCCGGTGAACAACATTCATGCACTGGGGCAACGGGAGGCGTCCCTCAGCCCATCCTGCACCCTTTTGCAGTCTGGGAGCCCTCAGGAGATGTCCCCGTCCCCACGGGGAGCGGGCCTAAGCCGCAGTCTAACATCCTTGCACTGCAGGATGTCGCCTGCCGTCAGCCCAGCTTGTGGCTGAGCAGTGCTCCCCACCAGGGGGCAGCTCCTGCATTGAGCATCTGCCCCCTGATGGTCAGTGCGCATCATAGCGACTGGTCGTTCTGCTGTTCGGTCAATTTGCATATTACCCTTTTATTATATAGGATATCAAAGTATACCATTGGAAAGGAAAAGATAGCCTTATGATTAGAGAATGTCTTTGGACAAACGCATTAGTCAACAGAGCCAAATATCAACAGTACAACGATTGAAATTTCTTTTGAGAGCCAAATTTTTTAAACTTAAACTTCTTCTAACACCACTTCTTCAAAATAGACTTGCCCAGGCCATGGTATTTTGTGGAAGAGCCACACTCAAGGGGCCAAAGAGCCACATGTGGCTCGTGAGCCGCAGTTTGCCGACCACGGTCTTAGGTTTTAGATCGGCTTTCCTTTCTTTTTACAGAACTTGATCCTACATGGCATGGTATAGTAGAAAGTTATATTACTCAGGACTTCGAATAACAAGAGACCGAAGTCTGACTCATATTGGCTTAAAAGCAAAAAGGGAAATTTATTGGCTCATGTGATCCCAGGGTTCCTCAGGCAATGCCAAACACTGCTGTCAAGTTTCAGTCTTGTTCTCTCAGCTTTTCTTTGTGTTGACACCATTCTAAGGCAGGCTGCTCTTTGCGGTGGGAGGTGGCTGCCAGCAGCTCCAGACTTAAAACCTATCCTCTCAGCAACCTTTCAGTAGGGAGAATGCCTCTGCTTGAACCAGGAGCACAGTCCTAGAATTGAGTGTCTTTGACTCTGCTTGGTCTGGATTGTGTCATGTGCTAACTCTTAAAGATGGGGAGGGAATCAGCTCTGCCTGGTTCACTAGACAGAGATGGGAAGGAATTGTTTCCCAAGGAAATTCAGGTGTGGTTAAGGGGATGGATTGGGGACAGGTAAAAATGAAAGATCATGATTAAAGAGTATAGTAGCATGAGTCATAAAAGCTGGATTGTAGTCTAATTTGTACTAAGTAGTTTTGTTACCTGAAACAAATCACTTAATCTCTGTAAGCCTAGTTTCTCATTTATGTAAAATCACAGACTTGTATAAAAACTCATCAAAGATATCTGTTAGTTTAAAATTCTAATTCCTGATGAATTGGCTAGATATTTTGGTATCAAAAAGGCATGACTAAATCTGATTTTCTTTGATAAAATCAATACACTAATTTTCATGGCATAGCAATATAGCCTTCAGCAAATGTAGCTAGCTCTGTCTGGAGTCATGAGGTTGTGTGCTGCCTTTGATACTGAGTGTTGACTAGAAGAGTGAAAGGTTTCTAACTAATTTTTTTAACTCTCCAGTCTATTCAGAGAAATTTAACTCTTATTTTTTAGAAGAAGGCATGCTGGATGTAAGGTTGCTTCCAATGCTTTCTATATATTTATGTCTACCCTTGTGTTACTTAGAGAATCAATGAATTCTTGGAAGTGTCAGGGATCAATTAGGAAAAATGAGAGAGAATCAGGTTGCTAGCATAATTGATGATTCTGATATGCTAGGAGAAGGAAGAGGAGGAGGATAAGGAGAAGGAGGAGCATGAGCAGGAGAAAGGGAAGGAGAAGGAGAAGGGGAAGGGGAAAGGGAAGGAGAAGGAGAAGGAGAAAGAGGAGAGAGGAGCTATCATCACAAGTTAGGAACTACACAGTTGAGAAAAGAGTGAGCACCCCCAAAGAGGTTTTAAGGTATTTGTTAGTGTCAATATAAGCAGCTGGGCTAGCGCATGGCGTGGTTGCGAAGAGCTAGGAAAGACCTGGGTGGGGAAGGGGAAAATGTTTGTGGATTTCCTCAACTAGAGATACTTGCTTTGGGCATTAAAAGCTTTTTCCTTCTACAAGTTTTCGATCAAAATACAAATACCTGAGTGTCCCACAGATTACTGAGACTTAAATATGAATTAAAAATCAAGGATTACCACTGTTTTAAAACTTGTGTGCTCACCTGTTTATGATATTGGCAAGGTATAGCGTGGCTTTTGACTTGGGTGTAGCCGAGGCACTCCTCTGGGGGTTCAATCGGCAAGTACTCGGGGCAGGTCGACAGTCTTCACTCTGCGAGGAAGGCACCATTTACATGGAATTCAAAATAAATGCTGTCCCCTGAGGCATACATCTGTTGATGTCTCCTTAAAGACATGACACTGGCTAGACTCTACAGGTGGGCTATTTTCAAGAGGGAACAGGGCTAGATTTGAAATGAGAAAGCAGTCATTCAATCTCAGGTCTAGTCACAGAGTGCTGTGTGCTGCCATGAACCTGGGTCTTACTTAAAAATCTCTAAAGTGGTTATGAAGTAAATAAGTCAAAGAAGCATGAGAAAGAACACAATAATGATCCATCTTGCCAATGCAAATGTTCCAATGAATAGGGAAGATGTGAGCTTAACAGGGTGTAGGCTTACACTGAAATCAACAAACACAAATAAATACCACAAGACTTCCATGACTGACATGACTGCCCAACTGTAAACATTGTATAAAGGATTAGTTGATACAGTAATTCTCTTCAAGTACATTGGGTAAATATTAGGTTGAAAGGTAAAGATACTTAATATATAAGTATTTATAGGATTAAGTAAGGTATAAATTAATATTTAGCACCTGAAAGGAAGGGAAAGAAGATGTTGTAGTCACCCTACGGCTACCCACAGTTCTGCTAGTTCTTTTTTCCCCCCCTTCTATGATCAATCTACTCCATGCAATGATTCCATAAGTTCTAAAATTTTTAAATGAAAGACATATAGATACCTATTTTGGTGGTGGTGGTGGTGGTGAGGGTGGGGAAACATAGCTTTTCTTGAGAGGAACTTGGACAGAACTGGGGTTCCTGGTTAGGCTAAGACACCACCATCATATCATCATCATATTTTTTATCTGTTCTTGTCAAACACTTACAAATCTATTATAGTACTACTGTATAGTAGTCCCAGATATGGAAGGTAAAAATAAATTAGTAAGGCACAAATGACCTTTGGCTTCAAGTAGCCAATAGAGGACCTTCTGTTTGGTTGATGTTAAATATTTGGCACATGTTTTCTTTTCCCCTTAAAGTTCCTGGACTTAGCTAGGATTAGCTGGATGAAATGTCTCTTGACCAAAACTCCAATTTTCGACCTGTGTTGTTTCTTTTTTGTCTTATCCACTTTCTAGCTCTTGGTCTGTTCTCCCCTTGACTTTGTTGCTCCTCGCTCACTTCCTGTTCCAGGACGTTGTCTTTCGCTGCCCTCCACCCCCAAACACCATGCACCTTATAGTAGCTGATGAGTTCCTTCTAAGTAAATGTACTAGTAGGGATTCTGATTCCATCCTTCATTGTTCAGCTGAAAGCGCGGGGGGTGGGAGGGGGAGGTGGGGCGGAACTAGTCTGAAACTATTTGAAGTACTTGATAAATTGTAGAAGGAAAGATTTCTGGAGTTAGAAGATACTTTTGTTCCAAATCAAAAACCTAGGCCCAAGAAGAGAAGTGTCACAAAGTTAATGATGCAGATCATTTAAGGGCAGAACAGGAAATTGTATTACTTCAGTTTCTGTACTCAATTTACCACGGAACAAAACACCACAATATATCACATTTTAATAAGACAGTTTAGAAATGAGGAAGAGAGGGGCAGGAACATCTGATGTCACCTCTCAAATTATACCACACAGGTACTACATATTACCCTAGTTTTTATTTCATTACTCAGAAGGACAACCTTGAAAATTACAGGGTAAAGTCATCATCAGAAAGGTCCGAACAACAAACAGGTTTGACAAAACAGACTCATGCTGCTTTAGCTTCTAAAAAGTATTTTAGTGAAAATGTTATGTTTGGTTTTCAATACTACTTGAAAAATTTGTCAGGAAGAAAATAGAACATGGATTGTTTAAGCCCCTTGGCACAGAGGCCCAGAAACCAAATTAATTTGATTGGTCTTTATTTTTCCCCCTAAAGAGAAGTAAACACCTCCCTAAATCAATGGGTGGTCACAATAGAAGAAATTCAGCTGTAAGCCAGAGTGACTTGAATATATGTGTGTTGTTTCTAGTTTTGAGGGCCAAGCAGATTCAGCAGAAATTTTGGATTAAAAGGAAAGTTTTGTATTAAGAAGAGCTTGTTGATTTATTTTAGAAAATCGGCTAGGATTTTTGTTAGGATTGCTTTAAAATGTAGATTTAAGAAACATTGACTCAATATTAAATCTTCCTAGCCACTAATGTCCTATATGTCAACATTTATATAGTTCTTGTTTAATACCTAGGGATAAACCTAACTAAGAAGATAAAAGTCCAGTACTCAAATTATAACACACTGATAAAAAAAAGTGAAGAAGATACAAAAAATTGGAAGCATATAAAGTGCTCATAGATAGGAAGCATTAACATCGTTAAAATGGTCATACGCACTTTGGCCTTTGCTTTTCTTTTTCTAGTTCTGTTAAGTGTAAAGTAAGATGGTTTGAGTTTTTTCTTGTTTCTTGAGACCAGCCTGTATTATTGTACATTTCTCTCTTAGGCCTGCTTTTGCTGCATCCCATAGATTTTGGATTGTTGTGTTCTCATTTTTGTCTCAAGGTGTATTTTGATTTCCTTCTTTATTTCATTGTTAACCCATTCATTGTTTAGTAGCATGTTATTTAGCCCACATGTATTTGTATGTTTTTTTGTTTTGTTTGTTTTCACAATTGGTTCTAGTTTTAGACTCTCACTAGAGGCCCAGTGCATGAATTTGTGCACTGGTGGGGTCCCTCTGGGGGGCCTGCAGAGATCGGGCCCCAGCTTGCGGCCCCAGCCCCACAGCCCCGCAGCCCCGCAGCCCCGCCTGGCACCCCTCCTTGGCCTGGCACTGCCTCCTCACCTGCTCCACCATCCCTCCTGCAGGGCAATCAATCAGGGCCAGGGGCCCCGTCCGGCTCCCTCAGCACCTGGGAGCAGGTCACTGGCCCCGCCCCCTGCTGCTGCTGCTGGTTGCTGTCTATGGGGTGATCAGTGGGGCAATTGAGCCCCCGTTCATACCCACCTTGACCTAGCGCTGCCCGCTCACCTGCTCAACCATCCCGCCACAGTCCTGCTCTCGTTGGGGCCCATCGGGGCCGGCAGCACCTCCACTGCCGCCTGCTGCCAGCGCCGCGTTGCCAACGCCTGCCATGTTCCACACTGCCCCCTGGTGGTCAGTACATGTCATATCGAGTGGTCGAACTCCCGATAGAACTCCTGGTTGAACGACTGCCCGAGGGGACAATTTGCATATTAGGCTTTTATTACATAGGATGGTTGGAGAAAATGCTCAATATCATTTCAGTCTTCTTAAATTTATTGAGACTTGTTTTGTGGCCTAACATGTGGTCTATCCTGGAAAATGTTTCATGATGCTTTGGGGTGAAATGCTCTGAAGATATCAATGAAAGCTATCTGGTATAGTGTATCACTTAAGGCCACAGTTGTTTTTTTTTTGGTGATTTTCTGTCTGGAAGGTCTGTCTATTGATGTCAGTGGGTGTTACTGCTTCCTACTATGACTCTATTATTATCAGTATCTCCCTTTATGTCTATCAATATTTGCTTTATATATTTAGGAGCCCCTATGTTGAACGCATAAATGTTTTAAAGGGCTATATTCTCATGGATTGATTTCTTTATCATTATATAATACTAGAAGCCCAGTGCATGAAATTCTTGCACGGAGGGGGGTTGTCCCTCAGCCCAGCCTGTACCCTCTCCAATCTGGGACCCCTGGAGGGATGTCCGACTGCCCGTTTAGGCCCGATTCCAGTGGGATCGGGCCTAAACGGGCAGTCGGACATCCCTCTCACAATCCAGGACTGCTGGCTGCCAACTGCTTGGCTGCCTGCCTTCCTGATTGCCCCTAACCGCTTCTGCCTGCCAGCCTGATCACCCCCTAACCACTCTGCTGCCAGCCTGTTTGATGCTTAACTGCTCCCCTGCCAGCCTGTTTGCCCCCAACTTCCCCCTCTGCCGGCCTGGTCACCCCTAACTGCCCTCCCCTGCTGGATTGATCACCTCCAACTGCCCTCCCTTGCAGGCCTGGTGCCTCCCAACTGCCCTCCCTTGCAGGCCTGGTCCCTCTGAACTGCCCTCCCTTGCAGGCCGGGTGCCTCCCAACTGCCCTCCCCTGCTGGCCATCTTGTGTCCACATGGGGGCAGGATCTTTGACCACATGGGGGCAGCTATATTGTGTGTTGCAGTGATGATCAATCTGTATATTATTCTTTTATTAGATAGGATAGAGGCCTGGTGCACGGGTGGGGGCCAGCTGGTTTGCCCTGAATGGTGTCCCAGATCAGGGTGGGGGTTCCCTTGGGGCGTGGGGCAGCCTGAGCGAGGGGCCTGTGGTGGTTTACAGGCCGGCCACGCCCCCTGGCAACCCAAGCGGAGGCCCTGGTATCTGGAATTTATTTTCCTTCTACAATTGAAACTTTGTAGCCTGGAGCAGAGCCAAGCCTGCTGCTCCCTCCGCAGCCGGCAGCCATTTCTGTTTCAGTTAATTCACCTTCTATAATTGAAACTTTGTAGCCTTAAGCGGGTGAGCCCGGCCAGGGTGTGCGGAAAGCTTTGCTTCCCCTGTTGCCACCGGCAACCCTGGCTTGCTCTCTCGAGCTCTGTTCTGCCGCCATTTCTGTTTGAATTTATTTACCTTCTATAATTGAAACTTTGTAGCTTGAGTGGAGGCTTAGGCCTGCAACAGCTCGCAGGAAGCTTGGCTTACTCTGTTACCTGGGAAACCTTGCTCTCTGTGGCTGTAGCCATCTTGGTTGGGTTAATTTGCATACTTGCTCTGATTGGCTGGTGGGCATGGCTTGTGGGTGTGTCGATGGTATGGTCAATTTGCATATTACCTTTTTATTAGGTAGGATCTTTCTTTGTCACTTATTATAGTCTTTGTTTTAAAGTCTATTTTATCCTATATAAGTATTGCTACCCCAGCTTTTTAAAAATTTGTATTTGCATGAAATATCTATCTATCTATCTATCTATCTATCTATCTATCTATCTATCTTCAGAGAAGAAAGGAGAGGGAGAGGGAAATAGAAAAATCAATGATGAGAGAGAATCATTGATTGGCTTCCTCCTGCATGCCACCTACTGAGATTGAGTCCACAACTTAGGCATGTGCCCTGACTGGGCATCGAACCATGACCTCCTGGTTTATAGATTGATGCTCAACCACTGAGCTATACTGGCCGGGTATGAAATATCTTTTTCCATCACTTTACTTCCAGTCTGTGTCTTTCATTCTGAAGTCGGTCTCTTATAGACAGCATATATATGGGTCTTATTTTTTTTTTATCCATTAAGCTACTTTATGTCTTTTGATTGGAGCCTTTAGTGCATTTACATTTAAAGTGATTATTGAGCCGAAACAGGTTTGGCTCAGTGGATAGAGTGTCGGCCTGCGGACTCAAGGGTCCCAGGTTCGATTCCGGTCAAGGGCATGTACCTTGGTTGCGGGCACATCCCCAGTAGGGGGTGTGCAAGAGGCAGCTGATCGATGTTTCTCTTTCATCGATGTTTCTAACTCTCTATCCCTCTCTCTTGCTCTCTGTAAAAAATCAATAAAAATATATTTAAAAAATAAATAAATAAAGTGATTATTGATAGGTACACATATATTGCCATTTCATTATACATTTGTATGCTCCTCCTTTTTTGTTTCTTTCTTCTTAAATAAGTCCCTTTAACATTTCTGGTACTACTGGTTTGGTGGTGATGAACTCCTTTAGCTTTTTCTTATTTGGGAATCTCTTTACCTCTCCTTCAATTTTTTCTATTTATTAAAGTTTTCAATGTTGACATTATTGCAGGTGTCCCCCTTTCTATCCTCCTTTGCCTACTTCCACCCACCTGCACCTCTCCCTCTCTTCAATTTTAATGATAGCCTTGCTGGATAGAGCAGTCTTTGTTGTATGTCCTTCCTTCTCATCACTTTGAATATTTTGTGCCATTCCCTTATGGCCTGCAAAGTTTCTGCTAGAAATCCGCTGACAGTTGTATGTAGTTAACTAACTGCTTTTAAGATTCACTCAGGTTTTTAACCGTTGGCATTTTGATTATAATGTGTCTTGGTGTGGGCCAATTTGGGTACCTCTTGTTTGGGACTCTGTGTTTCCTGGACCTGTATGTCTCTTTCCTTTACCAGGTTAAGAAAGTTTTCAGTCATTATATTTTCAAATAAGTTCTCAATTTCTTACTCTCTCTTCTTTTTCTATATGATGCAGTTGTTGCTATGGTTGATGTTGTCCCAAAGGTCCCTTATACTACCCTAATTTTTAAAAAATGTGTGTGTGTGTGCGCGTGTGTGTGCGTGCATTTGCGTGCGTGCGTGCACACACACATGCTCTGATTGGGTATTTTCTGCTACCTTTACTTCCAATTTGCTGATTTGATCTTCTGCTTTATCTAATCTGGTGTTGATTTATGTTGATGTTGTTAACTTACATGTTGCCCAAAAGTTCCTTAAATTCTCCTACTGCTTTTTTTTTTTTTTTCAATTGCTTCTCTGAATGAGTGGTTTTTTGTTGTTGTAGCTTTTCTTCTAATTCACTGATTAGGTCCTTTGCTTCTTCTAGTCTACTGTTGATTCTTTTCAGGGTATTCTTTATTGTAGCATTGTAATTCTTCATTTCTGATGGATTTTTATTCATGGTTTCTATTTTTTCATGCTTGTGTAGTTCTCATTAAGTTTCATATAGTTCTCATTAAGTTGCTTCTAGTTTCCACTAAGTTGTTTGAGCAGCCTTATAACCAATACTTTGAATTCTTTATCTTATTCTCCATTTTATTTAGTTAATTTTCTGGTGATTCCTCCTTTTCTTTAATTTGGGGATTGTTTCTTTGTCTCCCATTTTTGCTGTCCCTTTGTATTTGTTTCTACGTATTAAATCAAACAGCTATGCCTCCAAGTCTTCGTGGTATGGCCTTATGTAATGTTTTGTGGCACCCAGTGGAGCAGTCTGTTGGATCTCTTGACCTGGTACTCTAGGAATATCCCTTGTGTGAGTTATTTGGGCTCTCCTGTTGTAATTGGGTCCTGAATGTTTCTGTCCCATTCATGGGTGGTATCTCTTCTGAGGTTGGCTGAGTGTGAGACTCACCCCTGATCATGTCATGTGAGCTGTTGTGGAGGTGCTGAAAGAACATAGCAAAACACAACAAAACAAGAAACAAAACATAAAGATAAGACCCCTACCACAACCACAAAAGCAAGCACAAAAGAAGAGAGAGAATTAGATAAAAGAGAGCAAGAATGATAGAAGGAAAGAAAGAATAAAAATTACCAGGAGAAACAAAAGGGGAAGAAAAGGGAAATAAAAGGGCAGAGGTGAAATAAATAAAATAAGAATAAAGAATAGGGGAAGAAAACCAGTATAAAAGAAAAGAGGAAGAAAAAAATTGATAAGGAAAATGGAGGAGAAAGCAGATAGAACAAAAAACAAGAAAAGGAAAACAAGAGAAAGCAGGAGGAAGAAGAAGAAAAAAATAGAATAAGAAAAGGGAAGAGAAAAATTAAATATATGAAAGAAAAAAGAGACTAAAATAATAACAAATCAGTGAAGCAGAAAGATAAAGAAGATAACAAAAGGAAATACAGTGAAGTGGCGTTCATCTCAGCAGAGGTCAGTGCCTCCTGGGAGCTCCCTTAGGGTCCTGCTCCTCTGGTGACTGAGGCTGGCTGTGTCGTCTGCTGATTCTGGTCCTGATCGGTACTCATGTGCTAACCACTGTCAGAAACTGTCCTTTGGCTCCCAGCAACCTGTTAGAAGCTTCAAGCGATCCACAGTTTGTGTTTGTCTGCACAGCACTTGGCCGCACTGTCAGGCCAGTTTGTCAGCAGCACGGAGGGATCAGCAAACCTTTCCAGGTTCTCCCGGCTCTGCCTCCGCCTGCCTTCACCTGCCTGCCAGGTGTCAATCTTAATCACTCAAAAGGCTGTTTCTTAAAGGGCTTTCGGCGGAATTGGGACTATAGATCCCTGGGTCTCCCTTGCTGTTCAGATTTTAGGGAAAGTCGTGGGTGTTTTTCCCTGTCCCAGAGCTAGTCCTCTCAGAGTGTCCCAGAATATTTCCCTGCCCTCATCTGGGCAGAGACCTTCCTGTGCAGTCCAGTGGGATCACCGGGATACCGGGAGTTTCTATCCGCTCTCCCGTGGGGGGGAGGCATAGGTCAGGTTCCCGGGATAGTGGGTGGACGGCCCCACCTCCAGTCCATTCACTGATGCTGCCTGAGACTGTTCAAACCCGTAGGCTTGGCCTCTCTTGCTGTCTCCTCTGCAAAGGCTGAGATACAGGGTGTGGCAGGTCGGGCTCCTGAGGGTGGGGTGGGCTGATTCGCCTGGTTTGGGTTTTTTTCCTTTTCCTGAGCTGTGGCTTCCTGGAGGGACTAGCTAGTGGCCCTGATGAAAAATGGCCGGTTCGGTTTGGGGGAGTATCCCTGAATGCAGGACTCCGGCTGCTGCTTCTCCCCCAATGCTTCCCACCCAGCCTCTCCTCAGGCGCCTCGAGTCCACACTGCCTCCCTCCACCGAACCCCCTGGTGAGTAGCTGCAAACAAACTCCTGTGCTCTAGGTTTAAAAACAACAACACACAAAACAAAACTGAGGCTTTATCCATGGTCTACCAGCTCCGGTCTCCACAGCAGCCCGCCTTTCACGGCTGGATGTGTCGTGGGCACTGGTCCCAGTCCTGTGCCCCGGCCTGTGGAGCCCAGCCTGGGTTCCGGGCCTTGGTCTTTTCAGGAAAATACCCCTCGGGTCGCTGAGAGATCCCTCTTCCCTCTCCATCTGCCACCCATGGAAGCTGGGTCAGGGCCTCTCAGGACCTCACGCTTCCTACTGGTCTCCAGGGGTTTCTGTCCTTCCTTGATCTGTCTCCTCCTCAGCTGGACCTCAGTTTGTAATTCTGGGTGAATGTCCCCCAATTTAGTTTTATTTCCAGTCCGGCCCTGGGAGGAGGTGCATGCAAGGTCTGCCTCTTCCACCATCATCTTCCCCATCACATTTTCTTAAAATATAACCCAAGTAACTTTAATAGCATGTTTAGCTGATATCTTTATAAGATGTAGGAATGTATAGGAACAACCAGCAGGATTTCTGGTTTTCTATTGTGCTTTTTTTTTTTTTCTTCCCTGGGAACAAGAAAAATTCTCTAATATTTCCACTTTGGATATTGAAGCCCAAAGATATTAAGTCTCCTCTTAGTTAGCTTTGTGGTTAGAATTTGAGCTCATGAATCCTGATATCCAAGTGTCTTGACTATTAAAGACAGAATGGATATGGTGTGTAATTCTGCATAACCCTTCTCAGTGTGTTTTCATCATCCTTTCTCTCAAATTAACATTCAACACTTATTTATTCATAGCAAAAAAACAAAAACAAAAACTAACTAACCTAAGATAGTATATCTATTCACTAATTTACTCCTTTGATACCTGTGGTAAATTTTTTGAGAAAAATGATTTTGCAAAAGGGGTGTGATAGAATTTAGAATGCATCCTGTAACTTCTGCAATGGGTCATAGTTGTTAATGACTGGTGCCTAAATCATGTGATGGCTATGGCTAGGCAACTGATTTTAATTATCATTAACTTTCAAGAAAAAAATTACATTTGTGAAAATTTGAACTTTTCTATAAGAATAGGCTAATTTTCCTCAATAATCAGATTTTATGAAGTCTCTACTTAATAAGCAACTGACAAAAATATTAGTCTATTGTGGAGAAACTCAGCTTCATGCTAACATAAAAGGAAAATGGACATTGCTATTGTGTTTTTTAGTTACTAATTTTCAATTAGACATTTCTATCAATCAGTTGTTTCATACAGCTATAGATTAAAATCCGATGCTTATCATATAGCTGCCAGTATTTGTGAATTGATTACAACTTGGAAAGATTTTGGAATGCCAAAAGAATTCTGAGATAAATTTGTTACTTATTTTATCAGTGGGGGAGATAAGTAGGAACATTTTATTGTGTTACCTCATTCGATGCTCATGGACAACTTGCACAGATGTCCAGATCTTATTTTACTACTGAGAAAACTGAATCAAAGAGATTAAAGAATTTCGTAGACCACAGAGCTAATAAATGGGAGGGCTTAATTCAGCCCCAAGACTGATTATCACTAATGACCTTTTATCCCCCAAAGCACCCCACACCACCACTAGGTTCCCTTTTGTAGTAAAGACTTTGACCATGACATCATAACCCAGTACATGCATGCATACATTTAGATGATGGAAACAAAACTTCACAAACAGTTCCTAATTTTTATTGACGATGACATTGTGTTGTACTCTCTTTCTTTTTTAAAGAACCTGCTCATTGTGACTAAATTCATACAATGACCCATTAGTAGGTCTCACTGACCTTTTGAAAGCCCCTGATCTAAATTGTGTTCTTTAGACATCTTGCAGTCTGCGATCCCATTATAAAAAATGCCTATAGTGAATTTTACTGACAAATCACAGCTGTGTGGATCAGCTACTGCAGTTCTTCTGAAGAATGTGTTCCATTTAGTTTTCTTTTCTCTTCTCTGGTCCTTAGTACACTAATAGGAATTTAAAAATTTTTATTTATTATTTAAAAAAATATTTATTGTTGAAAGTATTACATAGGTCCTCCTTTTTCCCTCATTAACCACTTCCAACTCACTCCCATCTGCCTTCCACCCTTCAGGCCCTCACCACCCCATTGTCTGTGTCCCCGGGTTATGCATATAAGCATATAAGTTCATTGGTTGATCTCTTCCCACCTCCCCTCCCCTCCCTTCCCTCTGAGATTCAACAATCTGTTCATGCTTCTAGGTCTCTGGGTCTATTTTTGATCAACAGTTTATTTGGTTCATTATTTCCACATGAGTGAGATAATCTGATACTTTTCTTTCTCTGACTAGCTTATTTCACTCAGCATAATATTCTCCAGGTCCATCCATGCTTTTGCAAATGGTAAGAGTTCTTTCTTTTTTATTGCTGTGTAGTATTCCGTTGTGTAAATTTACCATATGGTTTTTATCCACTCATCTGCTGATGGGCACTTAAGCTGTTTCCAAATCTTAGCTATTATAAATTGCACTGCTATGAACATAGGAGTGCACCATGCTTTTGCAAATGGTAAGAGTTCTTTCTTTTTTATTGCTGTGTAGTATTCCGTTGTGTAAATTTACCATATGGTTTTTATCCACTCATCTGCTGATGGGCACTTAAGCTATTTCCAAATCTTAGCTATTATAAATTGCACTGCTATGAACATAGGAGTGCATATATTCTTTCTGATGAGTGTTTCAGGTTTCTTAGGATATATTCCTAGAAGTGGGATCACTGGAGTACCATTTTTAATTTCTTGAGGAAACTCCATACTCTTTTCCACAGTGGCTGCACCAGTCTGCATTCCCACCAACAGTGCACGAGGGTACCCTTTTCTCCACAACTTTGTCAACAGTTGTTGTTTGTTGATGACAGCCATTCTGACAGGTGTGAGGTGATGTCTCATTGTTGTTGTGATTTGCATCTCTCAGATGATTAGTGACTTTGAGCATTTTTTCATCTCCTGGCCATCTGTGTGTCTACTTTAGAGAAGTGTCTATTTAGTTCCTTTGACCATTTTAAAATTGGGTTGTCTTCCTTTTGTTAAGTTATAGCTGTTCCCTATATATTTTGGAGATTAACCCTTTATCAGATGTATCATTGGCAAATATGTTCTCCCATGTAGTGGGCTCTCCTGTTATTTTGTTTATGGTTTCTTTTGCTGTGCAGCTTTTTATTTTCATATAGTCCCATTTGCTTATTTTCTTAGTTTCCATTGTCCTAGGAGATGTATCTGTAAACATATTGTTATAAGAGATATCTGAGATTTTGGTGCCTATGACTTCTTCTAGGACTTTTATCGTTTCACATATTACATTTAAGTCTTTTATCCATTTTGAGTTTATTCTTGTGTATGGTGTAAGTTGGTGGTCTACTTCATTTTTTTTTCATGTACCTGTCCAAATTTCCCAACACCATTTATTGAAGAGACTGTCTCTGCTCCAATGTATGCTCTTGCCTCCTTTATCAAACATTCATTGAGCAAAGTGGCTTGGGTCAATTTCTGGGTTCTCTGTTCTGTTCTATTGGTCTATATGCCTGTTCTTGTGCCAATACCAGGCTATTTTGAGCACAGTGGCTTTGTAGTATAACTTGATATCTGGTATTATGATTCCTCCTGTCAGGGCCAGCCTGACAGGTTGAACCAGGCTGAGGTAGGGAGGTGGGATTTGAGAAATGAAAGAAAGATAGGACAGCGGGATCGGGAGGTCTACGAGTCAATCGAGAGACTGTAGCGTGTTTATTAACTCTGTAATGCCTTTTATACACAAAACATTGAATAGGAGGTCTGTGAAGAGGAATGTACTCTTTGTTCCTCTTAATCTCTAAGGGAGAGATAGAGTAGAAGGACAAATTCTCGGTACAGTAAATCAGGCAGATTCTCAGTAAATAGTTACAGACTTCTTGGCAAGCCATGAAAGAGTTGCTCTCATTCTACTGATAACCGCCATCCAAACAAGTCTGGGAAAATTGTGTGGGTAAGGGTCCCGGCCTTGCTAGTCCCTTCAGGTGCAAGGACCGTGTCAGCTTACACCCTGTCTCCAACATCCTCCAACTTAGTTCTTTTTCAAGATTGCTGCAGCTATTCAGTGTCTTTTTTGGTTCCATACATTTTGAGTGTTTGTTCTAGGTCTGTGAAATATGCCATTGGTATTTTAATAGGGATTGCATTGAATCTGTAGATTGCTTTGGGTAATATAGACATTTTAATGATGTTGATGCTACCAATCCAGACATGTTATATTCTTCTACTTTTTTATATCTTCCTCTTTTTTTTTTTTTTAACCTCATTAGGTTTATTCCTAAGTATCTTAATTTTTTTTTTTTATTGCAATGGTAAATGGGATTTTTCTTTAGTTTCTCTTTCTGAGAGTTTACTGTTGGTGTATAAAAATGGTATGGATTTTTGGGTATAAATTTTTAATAGGAACTTTATCTGCAGAAAATATGCTAATATAAAACACAGTGCCTAATCATTAAGCCTAAGACTATTTCCTTCCAGCTTCTTCTATCCACCCACCTTGTCCCTTGCTCTAGCCACCCCGCACCCCACCCATCTCACTGCACACTTCTCTATACATGCAGTTCGAGCTATACACTCCAGGATTCTCCTTGCAGAGGTAAAACCCAGGCAAAATGCTGACATTGTTAGAATTGAGTTCTTCCCTGATAGATTTTCTTCCACTTCACCCCTTATGTATGGCATAATCTTGACTACAATTTTGATTTTTTTGAGATACTTGCAGACATTCCTTTAGAGTTTAATATAGTATCAATGCACATATGTGTACTTCAGTGTAAATCATTCTGACCAAGAAAAGGCTTTCAATACTCTTAAGACAAGTAAATGAATCTTAGTATAAAATCATACTTTTTGGGGGGTACCTAAGAAAGAAAAAGGAAGGTGATTTGTTCAGTGAGCACCTTATTTCTCAAGCTCGATTTAAATGTTTATTTTTATTTAAACCAACTATCTAATATGGGTGGGCCTTTCTGTGAACAGCTAGTGAAATACCAACATGTAGGACACATTTCATGAATGTCCCTAAGTTGAACACAAATACCTACTGTAGGGACAAATTATTATGAGCTATAGATAGAAGCTACAGCAAAATTATTTCACTAATTCAATATTTTTGAAAAGTTTAAAAAATGTTTTTTATTGATTTTAGAGGGGAAGGGAGAGGGAGAGAGAGAGATAGAAACATCAATAGTAAGAGAGACTCATTGATCAGCTGCCTCCTGCATGTTCCACACTGGGGATTGAGCATGTAACCCGGGCACGGGTCCTGACCAGAATCGAACCATGACCTCCTGGCTCATAGTCAATGCTCAACCACTGAGCCATGCTGGCCAGGCTCTAATTCAATATTTTATTTGATGTCAAAGCATCTTAACTTTGATTTGTATAAGTAAGAGTAATTTCATTAATTTTAGAAGAAATAGTTCTAAAAAATATCAGTTATGCTACTAGAATTAAATTGAAAAGGGAGTTAACTCTTGGATTAATTTATTGAAGCACTTATGTAATCTTTTTCATATCCACTTAGGTACAAAACTTTTATAAGAAAGAATAACATTTTATTGCATTATATAATTTTGTATTTTACAGTCATAATGCAAACCCATAAGCATAAATATACACAATAAACCAATTAGCAATGTAACTATTAAAAGATTTAAAACATAAAACTAGAATTAACAGGCAAAATACTTAATATGGCTTTTAATGGAAAGTAATTGTTTAGAAATGATTAGTTATTGCCTCATTCTAAGTCATTCCTTATCAAGTGAACATAAAATTATGATCTCCATTTAAAATGGTACTTTATCGAAGCCAACACTGTACACATTTTGTGACTTTTAGGATGCAATATGATTCCTTGACTTTCTTAAATATATACATATTTATATATACATATATAGGTATACAGTACACACAGTTTTGTTTTAATACTCCCTGAACATGTTGATTAAAACTATTACAATAATTCTATTATAAAACTACTTGGAAAGTTGGAATTACTTCTTGATATTTATAAGTTCAATCTTACAGAAATGAAAAAAAGCAACAAAATATTGGTTATAAATACATTCTTTACAAAAAATTGAATAGTGGTCCTGCACTCATACTTCATATTATAGTGAAAATATTTTATTCATTTAAAGGTATTTACATCTTGTTGTCCTTGGTTTCTGTTTGAAATTTACAGAAGTTAAGAGTGAGAATATTGTAGGCAGGCCTATTTGTTAGATTTTTCTGTGTGTTCATTTTGTGTGTAAGTTCCAAATCTTGTTTTTTGAGTTGTTGTTTATTTCTATTTGCCTTGTATTACTGCTGCTGCTGCTTCTTTTGGTGTTCTGGGAACACTGGTAACTTGACTTCTAGGAACAGGAAGAAAAGACTTAACTCTTAAATCACCCAACTCAGTCTTTGATTTACTGTTGCTGCATTCGGTGGTTTGATGGCTGCTGAGAGGACTGACCTCCTGTCAGAGAAAAGAAACAAAAGAAATTTGTCACATTTGACACTGCTACCAACTTTTCTTACCAGTCGGACACTTTCTCCTCTCTCTCTCTCTCTCTCTGAGGGCCCAGGTAGGAGCTTCTCCTACACAAAGTTCTCATGAAAAAAGGCAAAGTCAATGGACGGAAGCTGGGTGATGAACTTCCTACAGATTTTCATTAGGCCCTTTGTGCTGCCACAAAGAGATACAGGAGTCAGCGAGTCAAGTGCCAGAGGCTCGGAGCTCCTCACCAACAGGAGCTTCAGAGAAATGATCAACTGGGACCAACTATTGGTCGGGCGCCGTACCAATCACCTCCCTTTTCTGAGGGAGTCGCCTAACTTCTCTGCTTTCAGATCTGTGAACTGAAACCTGCCTCCTACTCAATAACCAGCAAATGTTTTTTGAGCATTTCACTGTCAGATGAGCACTGGACTAGGTGCCTGGCACTCAGGCAGCGATTGCAAAAGAGAAATGTCCTTGCCCTAATGGAGGGGACATCGTGATTTCCGCTTCTGCGCAGCAATCCCACGACTCGGTGCCTCCAGACCTCCCAGGCTTGCTCTCGTCTTTCCAGTGTTGGTTGCAGAACTCTCATGGGTATGAGCCATGGTCCACATCTCTCTCTTTGCCCAGGAGGGAACGGAGAGCTGGACAGGTAAGTTCACCTGCCCACAGCCACAGCGGGATGACGCTGGGACAAGGCCTCCGGCGCCTAACGATCGCCCCAGGTGTCTGCCCTCCAGTGTGCGAAGTCCTGCCAACCAGCCAACGTGAAGGGAGTGGCTAAGTGAGCCGCTCCAAAGGCCTCTGAAGCAGTGGACACTGATTACTTTCCCTGTTTTTAAGTTTAAAAGCAATAACACAACCAAACAGCAAGGTTATCTTGAAAAGATTTAACAGGTAAAATACTTAATGGAAAGTAACAATTGGGCCTGAGCTGGGAGTTGGATTCTCCTGCGTGTCTTCTGAAATCTGTAAAATGTGACTTAGTTGTGGGCCTAGTAAGGCTCATCCCAATTTGTAAGTTGGTCTAAAATACCAGCAAATTCAGCACACAGAGTATTCAGAAGACAGGGCACGTTATAATACGGATAGCGGTTGGTTGGTATACAGAACCCGTGAGGAAGAGAGGCGGGTGTAACTATAAATAATTTTGCTACAATCTTTGACCTCCCTCTGGAAGTCCAGAGGTAGTGCCAGGGCCCAGGGAGAGGGCAGGCACACAGTGTATCCTTGTCTGCCTCTTCATCTGCATCATGAGGTGGGGGTGGGGATGGGAGAGGGGTAAGGGTGGGCGTGCATCTTTATGGTCTGAGGCAGGAAATGCCCCCGTGAAATGAAGTACCAAGAAGCACCCACAACAACTAGAAATGTGGTTTGGGTGTTGAAGCCGGGCATAGGAATGTGGGTCTGCGTCAGTCCTTGGAGGTGTGAGGACAGAACAGGAGGATGTGTGATGAGAGCGTGGAGAACCCCTGGCTTAGTGAGGCTAATGAATCCCTTCAAGCTGAGCGTGTAAGACCAGAACCCAGAGCCATGTTCCTACCACTCTGGCAGCCGAGCACAGGTTTCGAGGTGTTTTCCCCAAAGCTAAGAAGAACCAGAGCCCAGGACTAGGAAAGCTAAGGGTGTTTAATGCTTCCTGCACTAAAACCCAAGAGTTCTCTGTGTGAAACATATAAAGTTCCTTTCAATACTGTGCTCACTAGAAAGGCACTGTCCATAAAGAGCCTTAACGAAATGTTGTTAAATCAGAACCATTCATTCATTCAATACTGAGCATCTCCTGAAAGCAAAAAGGACGCTAAAATCGCTGCTTTCTAGAGGGGAAAGTTGGGGCAGGAAGTAAAGGAAAATACTGTAGGGCAAAGGGCATTGGCGATGGTGCTTCAAGGACGTATAGGGCTGTGACAGGTGAAGAGGAGAGAGAGTTCCCTGGGTAGAAGGGTAAGCAGACATGGAGAAGTGTAGGTGTGGGAAGAGTAAATTACAGGTAGAAGTTAAGTCATGAAGGTATAGCAACCTTTCTAAAGA
This sequence comes from Cnephaeus nilssonii, assembly GCF_951640355.1. Taxonomy (NCBI): domain Eukaryota; kingdom Metazoa; phylum Chordata; class Mammalia; order Chiroptera; family Vespertilionidae; genus Cnephaeus; species Cnephaeus nilssonii. Next base: position 70,981,657 of record NC_137083.1, on the reverse strand, counting down.
TGCATTTGGGAGGAAAGGAATGGGGTGGGAAATAAGGATAACAGATCAGAGCTATGCTTTACAGCCATGGATCTAACCAAGCCCCAGCTGCACGTAAGAGTCACCAGGGAGCTTGAAAAAACCCAGGTCCAGGTTGTACCTCGGATCAATTACATCAGAACCTTTAGGGAACCTGGTGGGCACTGGGGATTAAAAGCATAGCAAGTGGATTTCCTTAGGTAGCCACTGTAAGAACTTTTGCTTTAGGGGGATTTATTTGCATCTTCAGGAGAAGAAAGTATTTGTTAATATATGCTCGTTCTATTGATGATTTAAATGTCTGTATGTAAGAAAAATTTAGAAGGGTGGCCAACATGCCACACACTTAACGAAGCCCACCGTGCTCTCTTTGTGGGAGCAGTAATGAGTTATATTACAGCAGATGAGGAAGAGGGTGATTCACTCACTCATGTCTTTCAGTGTATAATGGTGGCCACACAGTAGAAATGATTGCAAGCAAGCCAGAGAGCTCTTCTAAAGGGAATTGCTTCCTGATAACAGAAGAAACTGGGCCTCTAACCAAGAAATGCCAGCTGAGGATACAAAGGGAGTGAGCCTGCCAAGCTGTCAGAAGGGTGCCGAGTGCTACTCTGCCCTCTGCTGTCAGGTTCTGAGAAACACATCTTCCAGCCATTGGGGAAGTCCCTCCAAATGTGGTCTGTGGGTCGCTGCCCTAATTAATGCCCACATCAAGTCACATTTAAACAACCACATGGTTCTTTTTCTTTTTTTTTTATGAGTCCAGAGAGCGTAAAGGATACTCTTCAAAACATGTCCCTTTTAAAACAAAGCTGTCCTGAGCTGCCCAGAACTTATCCCACTTGCAGTACTATTTTTTATGGATAGTACCTTATTACAGCAACTGAACAGGGTCATGTGACAGAGAGGTAGAGGTACAAAACTGGGTCTCCATTCGACATGTAAACAAAGGCAGCCGGTCACTACCAGTCGACATGTTTATATGGAAAGTGACTTGGCCTGTGGAGAAACGGTGACTCCTTGCTCCTCTTCCTAGCCCTGCATGGCTCCTTCCCCTGGCTATTGCACAAGGAACCCTAAAGAGTGGGCCTGGAACACCCAGAAATGTGCTCTCAGCCAAGGCTCAGGGACAGCTCCCGAGCAAAATACTTTCTAGCCGGGATTCTCAGCAGTGCCTCCGGCCACCTCCTCAGGTCATCCTCCCTTACGTGCTCTCCAAACCAAGCTTTGGCTGTGCTTCCAAACTGTTCCCAATTGAAGACAAAGAAAAAAGCAGACAGATGATGAGGTGAGCCAGGAAGGACGTGTTTGTCTTTATAGGTCATCATGTTATGCATTTTTATGTGGGACTCAGCCTTGCCAATACCTCCTGGCCCCCACCTCTTCCCCCAACGCACACAGCTCACATAGTTGCACAGATAACTCATCAGGACCGAAGCCTAGTGAAGCAGTGAGAGAACAGGGGCCCAGGCGGCCAGGTGATCAGATAAGGATTCATAATGCAATAGTCTCACCGCCCTCACTTTATAATCCCGCTCTCTGCACACCCCGACAGGCCTGTGGAAGCCACAGGGGAGTGGATGAGAACTGGGTGTGAGCCACATATTACTAAATGCCTCTGCAAGACCTGCACCCTCACAAAACAGCTACTGGCTAAGCAACAGTTTTATTGCTTCTGTTCACCCAGGAGCACCATGCTGGGCCACCTCTTGGAATTTATTAACCGACTGTGGAAGTTATTTAGAGAGCTTAATGATGAAGTCTTTGGAATCCTGGCTCTTCTTGTTTTTAAAGGAAAGTCTCTCAATGAAACATAATGCATGTTCGGGCAAGTTAAGAAACTAAGCTAAAAATAAGATGTTTTAACATATAAAATATCTTTATATTAATCGCTCAGCCCTTTGCTGTAATTAACTTCAAAATTCCAAAATCATAAAAGTTCTCAAATGAAAAGAAAAACAATACATTTTAAAATGAAGCAACCCATACACAAATGAAAACAAATGAAGACCTTCTCAAAAGACACCCCACATTTTGGAATATAATTTTAGGTATCAAACAGAAGTTAACAAAAAGTACTGCTGCCCTGGCTCAGTTGGTTGGCATGTCCTCCCATACACCAAAAGGTCAGGGGTTCGATTTCCAGTCAGGGCATAGACCCAGGTTGCTTGTCTGATCCCCAGTCTGGGCAAATGTGGGAGGCAACCGATCAATGTTTCACTCTCGCATCGATGTTAAAGTGTTTCTCTCTCTCCTCCCATTTCTCTCTCTCTGAAGTCAATAATAACAAAAGCATGTGCCCTAGTCCAGTGGTCGTCAAACTGCGGCTTGCGAGCCACATGTGGCTCGCGAGCCGCGGTTTGCCGCTCTGTTGACTAATGAGGTTGCCGACCACTGCCCTAGTCGGTTTGGCTCAGTGGATAGAGTGTCGGCCTGTGGACCAAAGGGTCCCAGGTTTGATTCCAGTCAAGGGCAGATTGCAGATTCCAGGGATGATTTAAGGAGACTTGATAGTCCAGGAAACAACCTTACAAGGACAAGGGTATCTGGGTTGCAGGCTCCTCCCTTGCCCAGGCCCTGGTCAGGGCTTGTGCAGGAGGCAACCAATTAATATGCTTCTCTCACATCGATGTTTCTCTCTGTCTTTCCCTCTCTCTTCCACTCTCCCTAAAAAAAATGAATGGAAAAATATCTTCGGGTGAGGATTAATAAAAAACCAGCCAAACAAACAAAAAAGCATGTTCTCAGGTGAGGATTAAAAGTAATGCTTCTCTAGTCATTCTTTCAAGTTATTATCTAAACAGTAAGCTTTAACAACTTTGCTTAACTAATTAACATATTGACCTCTATCCTATTTCTCACTTCATAGCTCTGGTTTAAAAATAACTTTGTGATTTACATCGAAAGAAGGTTTGTGAAGTCAGTTCCAAAGCTATCCATGTTTGTCTGATTTTGGGGGCAAATGAACACTTACCTTTTGTGACACTGGCATTCTTAGATTATTAACAGTTGGTGAAAATGTAGGGTTGTTTCCTGGACTATCAAATCTCCTTAAATCATCCCAGGAATCTGCAATCTGGAAAACATACTATTAATCAAGCCGTGTTTTCACAGTTATCCTGTAACACTCAAGGCACAATTTAAAGTCACTGGAAAAGCAGCAGCAGAAGTGTTATCTCTCTCTCCTTCCATCTCCGGACAGGAGCTCTACAGAACGTACCCTCAAGTCCTGTGCTATTCACATGGCAGACTTGAAGCCTTCATGTGAGTTCACACCAAATGCATGAGAAACATTCCCTAAGGGAAGAACGCCTACTTAAAAAGTACAAAAATGACCAAATGAGCCCTGAAGAAAAATAAAATCACTTGGCAAAAAACCGAAAGGATATAAAAACGGCAAAATTTTCATCGTTACCTTATTTTTCCAGGGCATAAGTATTTCAGTTCATTTTCAGCAAAGTTAAATAAGAGAGTCAATTCTACTTTTGGCCTAGAGATTACAACTCATGAAATATAATAGTTGGGTCTTTATAACGTTGTAATTAACTGGTAATAAATGCACAGAAAGGAACAAGGGAAGGCCGGATTTTATAGGCATGACACTGTGCCGCTTTGCCAGGAAGCTGCAGTTTAACACACGCCCGGGGAAGTCTGGGTGACTTAGGGAAGTACTTGCTTGTTAGTCACACCTGGGAACAGGTCATAGGCCTGAGAAGATTGAAGATATTTAATCTCCTAAACAAAGGAGTTTGCCCTCTTGCTCTTGGTTTGTAAGCTTTTCCTTGCTTGCGCTCGACTCCTGGCTTGTGGGACTCTCGCGCTCCTGCACTCGCCCACGTGGCTCACGGCCATGAGGACCCCGTACAATGGACTAATGGACGGCAAGCAGCCTATTGCTCAACAGACCCCGCTCCACCACGGAGCGGAAACTCTGGGCGCTGGCTTTGCTTCTAGCTCTACTGAATCCCCAGCTGCGTATTTTCTAGGACTAGGTTAAGGAAATGGGACTTTGGAAAAGATGTAACTCTACACAAATAAGGCGCACTCGTCCTCCTGTGTGAGTCCCAAAGTTGTTTTTCTTGAGATGATAAGGGTCCTATTCCTGCTAGCAACAGAGAAAGGCCATCCACGCATTTCTCTGATAACCATTTATTGGGCTACAGTGAGGAGCTATTTGCAAACTGCCCAACATTTCTAGTATATGATTAACCAAATCATTCTTTACCTCAAAATTTGTAAGCTGCAATAATCAACAATTCTCTAAGAGCAATAAGAAAATAATATCACTGTAAACATTTAACATCTGAAAGTAAATGTCATATTATGTTTCTGTAAATCTAGCATTAAAAAAAATCAGTGGGAGATGATATATGTAAATAGTGGTTCTGACAAAGGTTTAATCTCCAAAATATAAAAAGAATTCATAAAACTCAATACCAAACAAACAACCCAATCAAAAGTAGGCAGAGGACCTGAAAATACACCTCTCCCAGGAGACATACAAACAGCCAATAGACATATGAAGAGATGTTCAACCTCACTGGCAATTAGGGAAATGCAAATCAAAACTACAACTAGATAGATAGCCCAGCTGGCGTGGCTCAGTGGTTGAGCATCAACCTATGAACCAGGAGGTCACGTTTTCTCAGTCAGGGCACATGCCCAGGTTGTGGGCTTGATCCCCAATAGGGGGTGTGCAGGAGGCAGCTGATCAATAATTCTTTCTCATCATTGATGTTTCTATCTCTCTCCCTCTCTTTTCCTCTTGAAATCAATAAAAATATATTTTTAAAAAACTACAATGAGATACCACCTCACACCTGTTAGAATGGCCATTATCATCAAGACAAGCAATAACAAGTGTTGGAGCGGTTGTGGAAAAAAGGGAACCCTCATTCACTGCTGGTGGGAATGTAGACTAGTACAACCACTACGGAAAGCAGCCTGGTGATTCCTCAAAAAATTAAGAATAGAGCTACCATATGACCCAGCAATCCTTTCCTAGGTATGTAACCAAAGAACTTGAAATCATGTATTCGCAAAGATATATGCACCTCTATGTTCACGGCAGCATTATTCACAGTGGCCAAGATATGGAGACAACCGAAGTGTCCCATGCTAGAGGACTGGGTAAAGAAGACGTGGTCCATATACACAATGGAACACTACTCAGCCATAAGAAAGGATGAAATAGCGCCATTTGCAACAACATGGATGGACCTTGAGAACATTATGCTAAGTGAAGTAAGTAAGTCAGAAAAAGCTAAGAATCATATGATTTCACTCATATGTGGCATGTAAAACTGAAACTCCTGAACAAGAACAGCAGTGTGGTGGTTGACAGAGGGAAAGGGATAGGGGCTCCTAATATAAGGTGACAGGAGAAGATTTGACTTCGGGGGGACATATTTAATACTTTAAACAATAAAGCTTTTAAAAAATCCAATATGTTTCTGAGGATTGGAGCAATGAAAAAATTAGAAATCAAATGGAAACTGGAGGAAAATGGAGCAATAGGCCTAAAATTCCAAATGAAAATTATTTCCAACCCACAAACATATATATTCTGATAACATAAACTAAAAAAAAGACATGTCTGGTCTCAAAAAACAATGTACCTCCCAAATTTTTATCTTCAATGATAGAAACAACAGATAGTATCTAAAATGGGTAAATGAAGGAACAGCAAGCATATGCATTTTATTCAGAAACAGAAATAAATTCCAGGGGGAATAAAACACTATTAATTTAGAAATGTTTTGCTTTTTGGGATAAAACTCAGCGTTTGTTCTTTGGGGTAAAACTCAGGTGAGGAAGGTGGGACAGCGGACAGTTGTAAAAAAAAAAAATCAGTCATCTAAAGTCTGTTTAAAATGTAAAAATACAGGATTTTACCATATCTTTATGTCAGTTTGATAAAAATGAAGCTAATAATATTTCTAATCTTTTCAACAAATTGCTTTAAAATTATATTAATAGTATAATAGTTACACAACTAAAATGAGTGTGTATTGTTTGCTCTGAGTAAATCTGGAAGGGGAACTTACTTTTGTTTTGACGAGAAGCACTCCTGTTACAATTCAGCTGTGATCTAGCCGTATTTTTGATACCTGCAAGGTAAAATGTAATCATTTCAATGGCATGAATCCTTGTCCCTGTGCATCTTGAACTCTGTATTTGGAAGAAACAGACCATGGTCTATTCTGCACCTCTGTACTGTTTTTTTAACTGAATCCATCTCCTGAGTGGTTTTCCTTAAGGCAGAGTCTGCAGATGTAGCTTCCTGCACAGCCACTGGGGGAAGGTGCCCTTAATTAAGTCCAACTAACACCACCTGAGGCTCAATTCAGGATCCTGAATTTTGCTTTTATCAATGGTCCTTCTCACTAGTCAAGCCCCTCCCTCTCTACCTTTGCCTTCCAGTACTGACCAGGCAGATCAAGTACGGTTTCTGATGTGTGGGCCCCCATAATGCATCACAGTGGGTGTGGCATGAGTAGTATACTTGTAGAAACTTAACTTTAACTGCTATGCATTATACAGCAAAGAAAATATGAACAGTGTACAAAAAGATATAAAATAGAAAATATCTGATTGCACTGCTTGCAGTAAATATATTGACAGTATCAGTTATATATACACACAAATGCATAGGTTTGTGTATATTAGTAATGATGTAAAATATATTTCTTACTGTGGGTTATGGTCAAAAAGTTTGCGAAAATGTTAAAAACTACTTCAGACTCAAAAAAAAGTCTGTTTTTATAATACACTAAATTTTGTAAGTTTTGTAGTTGCTTCTGATGGAATTAAAAAATATATGAATATTGCTAATACTAGGTGTATCAGTTAATAATGCGGATTTTGTAATCAAAGAAAACACGATAATTTCAAGAGAAACATCAAAATTGCTTTATTCAAAGTAATGTCCATCGCTAGCTACACATTTCCCCCATCTTTCAGGTAATTTGTGGATACCGCCCCAATATTACTTTTCTTGTTTTGAGGCAAACCATTCAGAGACCCAATTTTCCACTTCGTTGTATGTTTTGAAGTGCTGCTCAGAAAGTGCATGTGCCATCGATGGGAACAAGTGGTAACCTGAAGGAGCAAGGTCTGGTGAATACAGCAGGTGGGTTAATACTTCCCTGGCAAGATCTTTTAACACGTCTTTAACTGGTTTTGAAGTGTGTGATGGTGCATCATCATGAAGCAAAATTACTTTGCCTTGTCTTCTGGCACAGTCTGGTCGTTTCATGATCAAAGTGTGGTTCAAATTGATTATTTGTTGTTGGTAGCGATCAGTATTAATGGTTTCACCTGATTTTAGAAGTTCATAATACACCACACCTTCCTGATCCCACCAAACACAGAGCATTGTCTTCTTTCCGAAGGGATTTGGCCTTGCAGTCGATGTTGATGGTTGACCTGGATCAACCCATGATTTTGTGAGTTTTAGATTCTCAAAATAAATCCACTTTTCATCGCCAGTCACAATTCGATGCAAAAAAGACTTTCTTTCATGCTGTTGAAGCAACATTTTACTGATGACTTTTCGGTTTTCCATTTGTCTTTTGTTCAGTTGATGTGGCACCCATTTTCCTTCCTTTAAAATTTTCCCCATTGCTTGGAAATGATCAGAAATTGTTTGCTGAGCAACGTTTAATCTTTCTGCAAGTTGTTTTTGAGTTTGACATGCATCTTCATCCAATAATGCTTGTAATTGTTGGTCTTCAAACTTTTTCGGTTGACCTGGATGTTGTCTTTCACGTCAAAATCATTACTTTTAAAGTGTTTAAACCAGCGTTCACAAGTATCTTGAGATGGAGCATGTTCACCATAATCTTCCCAAAGTATTCAGTAGCACTTTTTTTCAAAATAAAGCAATGAATTAAAACTTTCCGCAAATGCTCTTTTTTGGGGCACAAAATTTGACATTTTTAAGTGTAAAAATACCTATGATGTTAACACCTTCAGAAAATTTGACATATGAAGTTTTGAAGCTTATTGTCAATACAACAAAATAGCATACATATCAAATCGCATATATATTAACATATGTGTAACTCCATCTATTGAAAAAAAATCCGCATTATTAACCAGTACACCTAGTATACATTATCTCTAAAGCAGCGGTCGCCAACTGGTGGTCCACAGGCCTCTGGTGGTCTGTGAGGTCTGAAAGGTTGGCAATTGCTGCTCTAAAGAATAATTTTGAAAAGTAAATTGAATATATCCTCATTAAAAGCAAATAATCAGACATAATCTCTGTACTAGTTTTTTTACTCATACTTTTGTCATTGTCAGAAAGCACTGACTAGTGCCTTTCTCTAATGACCGACAGTGCCCAGCTCTGGGCCCTGCAATCCGTTAGCCTATGACCTGACATCATGCTTTTCTGTGTGAGGTCAGGAAAGAAAGAGGCATCTCTACTAAACTTTATGACCTTCCATGGTGATCTGGGTGGAATGCAGAGTGGTTCCGATTTTGATTTAAAAAAAATATATATATTTTATTGATTTTTTACAGAGAGGAAGGGAGAGGGATAGAGAGTTAGAAACATCGATGAGAGAGAAACATCGATCAGCTGCCTCCTGCACACCTTCTACTGGGGATGTGCCCGCAACCAAGGTACATGCCCTTGACTGGAATCGAACCTGGGACCTTTCAGTCCTCAGGCCGACGCTCTATCCACTGAGACAAACCGGTTAGGGCTGATTTTGATTTTTTTTTTAAACAATTATGTAAAAAACCCCACCCCAAATCAACCCTAAATCAAGTGCAATTATTGGAAAACAAATTTCCGTTAAAAAAACACACAATAAACAGAAAAATATGTCAATCGTTGGTTCATTCATCTAATCATGTGTGGTTAAAATTCAAGGCCCATGAATTTCACTCTGTAAAATTAGTTTTTAAAAAATCTTTATTGTTGAGCATATTACAGATGTTCCTTCTGCCCCCCAGGTTGCAGGCTCGATCCCCAGTAAGGGGTGTGCAGGAGGCAGCCAATCAACGATTCCCTCTCATCACTGATGTTTCTCTCTCCTCTCTGAAATCAATAAAAAAGTATGTTTAAAAAAGAAATCTGGTTGGGTGTTTATTTATCTGGGTGCTTATGGATTATTACATGTGCCACCGGATTAGATTGTCAGAAAATAGCATTGCACTGGCAAGAAACAAAAGCATGGATACAGAACTCTGTCTCCAGGAGAGGGGATTTTGAACAGGTAGTCAAGGGTTTCTGAACCTCCTTGTTGTTATCTGTAAATGGAGGTAATAATCCACATCTTAGAACTCTTTTTTATGCTATACTGGGACAAACAAGTAAAAGGTATAATTCTTGCTGCAGAAAGTTACTTGGGGAATCTCTGTAGTATATCGGGGGACTGGAATCTAATGAGTTTATTCCCTGACTTAAACATTCTTTGGGAAGTAACAAGATCTCGGGATCAGAATGTATCCTATTATCAATGCATAAAACAAAAAAGTGTAAGTAAAAGTCTCATTTTATTCAGTGACTTTCTATCCAATCACTTTTTTTTTCATTGTCTAAAGCTTTACATAAGTCTCCTTTTTCCCCAATTGACTGCCCCCTCCAGCCATTCCCATCCCGGGCAAGCCCCCACTGCCCCAGTGTCTGTGTCCATTGGTTATGCTCATATGCATGTATACAAGTCCTTTCATTGCTCTCTAATCCCTATCCAATCACCTTTAAAAAAAATCACAATTTACTAACACACAATTGGGATAATAAAACTCCAGCATGCATTACTATGGTTAAAACCATATTAATTTTTTTTCTTAAAAATCAACAAAATATAAGCTAAACTATGAAAATATATTAATGAACAAAACGTTTTAAATTTTAGGCAGCATATTCTCCTATTTAGCAACCCTGTTACCATATAGTTGGCATATAATGACACCAAACAGAATAGTTGCAGGTGGCTCGTCAAGACCTAAACTTAATTACATGTGTCAGAAACCCACCATGCCTATGAGGTTGGAACATCTTTTCATTCTTTTTCAAATATGGATTTTCTTTAGGGAGGACATTTAAAATTTGTATAATAACTTATTATCAAAACCAAAATAGGAGGTCTAACAGCAGAGATAAACGTGTTATCTCTTCTTTGTTAGATGAAAACTTAGGTATTTCTTTTTTATATATGACATCCCATTATATACAGTCTGTTTAATGATTCATTAGAATGTAAACTCAATGAGGGCAGGGATTGTTGCTATGTTTTGTATTCTATTTCCATTGCCTAGAATAGAACCAGGCAAATGGTACACATTATATCTGAAAAAGAAATACGTAAATCAATCCTATATAATAAAGAGGTAATATGCTAATTGACCATCACACCCTCACAAAGACGGTGGCACTCACAGCCAATAAGGAGGGAATATGCTAATTGACTGCCATGCCCTCAAAGATGGCAGCATCCACAGCCACAAGATGGCGGCGCCCAGTTCTGCCCGCAGGCAGGTCCGGCCACTCCATGTGCCTGCCTCCAAACTCCCCCACTTCCCTAGCCCCCCAGCCGCCCAGGGCCGCCCGAGGCTCAGGTAACCAGGGCCAGCTGAGGCTTGCACTGCCGGCAGTGGCAGCAGCAGAGGTGTGATGGGGGCGTCGCCTTCCCCTGATCGCCGGGTCGCCTCCCACCCCTGAAAGCTCCTGGACTGTGAGAGGGGGCAGGCTGGGCTGAGGGACCCCCCTCCAGTGCATGAATTTTCATGCATCAAGCCTCTAGTTCACATATAAAGGTCTTATCTGGTATCAAATATGTCTGCATGCATACTTTTAAAAAGTTAAGGTTGGCTTAGGGGTGACACGTAAAAGGAGAGAAATATGCCAAAGTGCAGTTATTGCATTACAAAAATTTAAATGTGGACACCACAAACATCAAGTAATTTTAAAAAGATCATTAACAGTAAAGATAAATTTAATATCAGAATTCTAGTATGAAAAATTATTTTCAGGTAAGGGGCTCCAAAATATTTTTGAAAATGTACCTACTACATACTTTTTTATTCTATGAAAATGTGCTTTGAGATACTCAGAATTTTGTTGAATGCACGGTGAAAATAAGAATAAAAACACATTTACATTCAGAAACTAGACCCCAGTGCCCTGGTACCTCTAGACAGCATGCCCGCCCCTCTTACCTTTCTCACTCAGGACCGGCTTCTTCCAGGTGGGTGCAGAGAATCGGCCAGACTTCTTGTGAGGACCGGTGCTCACCTGTCTCCAGGCACCACTCTCTCCTTTCTTCTCGCTACAACTGTTGTAACTTGAAACTAGGAACAAAGGGAAACTTCCTCCTTTGAAATCAACTGCATGTTGGTGTAGCTCTGAAACAACACAAATCATGTTTTGCCCAAAGGAAGATAGTGATAATGCAGTTTCATAGAGTCAAGCAAAATTCTCAAAGAAAGAGACTCTTCGAAATCATGGGCCTGCTTAATACCCAAGCAGGAATTTTGTGAACCAGCACACTTTACTTGGAGGTCTACAATTTAAACATGAGCCAGTAATCGCGAGACAGAGAGACAGTTCTGGGGCAATGGTGTGAAATGTTTATTAATGCTGAGATAATTTCTCCATTTACAAGGAGGAAAAACAGAGCTCCCTAGTAACAAAGTAAACAAGTTTTACCTAAGAGTGTGAATTTCCTCTCCTCCCAGCAGAAACCCACATACCTGCTCTCTGGAGGGGACAGCCACGCAGCACAGCTTTATTGAGCAAGATGCTGAGAGCAGCTTTCACCACAGTGTGCTGTCCTCGGCTAAGGGGCTGCTTAGCAGTTGTTTGCACAAGGCCAGGTTGTCTTTTCACAGAGGCTCTTGACAATATTGCTTCCTGAACTCTGGGTGCAGTGACAGCATTCCACAGCTTAGACATCCACCTTGCAAGAGAGGGGTTGACCCCTAGTTAGGACCAGGCCTTGCAGGAATTATACACAACTCTACAAAGGACAGTTTGAAGGCCATCAAAAAAACGTAAGTATCTACTGTATAAAGATATGCTTCATTTCCCAGGTAAGTTCTGGGACAACTGTAATGATCTAACCCCGAAGTAGTTTGACTTTGCCTCATAAATACAATGCATTTCAAATGAAACTGACTGTTTACATGTCCCTCTCCTTTTACTTTATAAGATCCTTGTCATCAGGAATCAATGCCAAGTGTGCACTGGATGAATGCATGAATAAAATACATGGAAAGAGATTTGACTGTAGATTGGGTAAAAACACAATGCAATATACAGATGATGTATCACAGAACTGTACACTTGAAAATGATATAATTTTATTAACCAATGTCACCCCAATAAATTAAAACATTTTTAAAAAAAGAAAATAATACATGGAAAGGTAAATTTATAGACAGAAGAAGTCTGGGAAAAATATGCCTGAAGGTCTGTGTTTAAATGCTAAAACTTATTTGCTTTATTTCCTTAATAAGACACACATTTTTATATTTTAATATTTCTGAAACTGGGATCCACCTAATAATCACTGGCAAATTATATCTGCCTGTCCCAAGGCCAGGGCTCAGTCTCTGCGTTCGGGTGGGCTTGGTCCTGCAGAAAGGGGACGGGTCAACCAGCCTCAGGCGGACCTTTGCGTTAATGACTGTAGCAGTGGAACAAGTTTGGAGTAACTAATACCAATTAACATTCCTTCAAAAAAAGATTATATTTTGTTGTAGCCTTAATTGATTAAGGTTATAGAGCCAAAACCACATCTCCCAGAAGAGGAAAATTTTCAAAGCCTTTTAAGACTGTTAAAACTTACCCAAGTATGAAGCATCTGTCTATCATAGGCTTCTCTGTTACTGCCTGATGATATGTAATTCAAGGAAAAAAACCCAACAATACAGAATATAGAAAAAATCTGGTATTCAACCACATGAGTCACTTACACAGTTACTTCTAAAAGTGCTAAAGGGGTAAAGATAAGCTTTTTTTGTTTGTTTGTTTTAATGAGCAGTTCTTTCATGTGGCTGTTGGGAGACATTTCTCCGCGACATACCTTCACATTGTATGTGAGCTTTGTTCTGGACTATCTTTCCAGGGATGTCAGTAGAGCATGCAGCCTTGGAAGACAGCCAGTGTCTCCCGGAGCAGTGGGTAGATGTGTGTCCTGGCCGGGATAATAAAAGGAATGCATCCTTCCAGGGCAAAGGGTGGGCCGGTCTGACAGCACCCCTTTTAGAAGCCTGGGGATTCCCAAGCTGGGAGCTCTGCAGCTGTGACTCCTGCAAAGCCAGAATCCACCTGGGTCACTGTGCGTCGCCCAGGGGGACTGGAGGAGCTAGGGGAGCCAGTGAAATATGAAGCCCAGGCTGGGCTGTGTTGTGAGGAATGAAGTCTTTGGCCTCTGACCCCAAACCCTGAACCTGTGGCAGAGTAACTTGTTAGCTTGCAAACAGGGTACGAATCTCAGAGCCTCGACAGTTCTGATAGGAAAGGCCAAAGTTGGCTCCTAAGAACCTCAAGACTCTGGATGTGAAAGGCTTAAATGTAATTGTAATATTGGTGAAAAAGGGCATAATAGAGGAATAAATGTATTTTTGCCCCCTTTTTAAAATCCTCACTTGAGGGTATGTTTATTGATTTGTAGAGAGAGAAGAAGGGAGAGAGAGAGAAACTGATCATTTGCCTCCTGTATGCACCCGACGGGGGATCAAACCTGAAACCTTTTTGGTGTACAGGACAGGATGACAAGACAGGAAGTACTTTGGCCCAAGAAGTGCTTCAGGTGTGCCAAGCGGGCCAGGCAGGAGTTGAGCTGGTGCCAGAGGCCAGGGCCCAGTCGACGGTCTTGCACACGGAGTCGCAGGGAGAGAGCACCTGACCTCTGAGCCAGCAGAACACGAGGGCCTGGGTTAGAACAGTGCTGCTTTTCTTACTGAGCCGCCAGGCTGGGGCTGTGTTTCTGCTCTTTAGCAAGGGAATGCTGTGTATATATTAAACACGGTAATTCTTCCTTTCCCCCAATCGGCTTTGATTAAATTGACAGTTTGTCTTATAATGAAGAAGATATATTATTTGCATGCCTGCTTTCTAAAATGGGTTTCTGCCCAGGATGCCAGAAATTGCAGAATCAAAGCTGACAGCTAATCACAGAACCCATACTAAGCTGGAGTATGAGAATTTTTTTCTCCTTTTCAATTTCCTCCTGATTTTCTATTTCATTAACCTTATTATTTATATGTCTGCTCTCATAAGCTGCTACTAAGAAAAGCATGGTAAGTATGTAAGTCTCATTAATATAGCAGGAAGCTTTTAATTCAATAGAATGTAAGGTTTTGGTTTGTTTGGTTACAGGATACTTGACTGAATTCCTCATGCGGGCCTTCCCCAGGAGACACTGCACAGCGAGTCACACGTGACTGTGATGCGAGTTTTATAAAAGAGGGAAACTGCTATCCAGCTCTTAGTAAACATAGTTTCCTTAGGAGTTAGCCAACGGACAAGTCACAGCTGTCCTCTGACGCTCCACGCTGATGACAGGAGGTAGCACAAGGTGGCACCACCAGCGTTCTCACAAATTAGCCACGGCTCTAGGTTAAAAAGGCAAGTAAGGTGAAATGACACTTACTTCACTGTCACTTGGGCATGTCCTGGGACTACAGGACACGACAGGAAATACTGGGGCCCAGGAAGTGCTTCAGGGGTGCCCAAGCGGGCCAGGCAGGAGTTGAGCTGGCGCCAGACGACCAGGGCCCAGTCCACTGTCTTGCACATGGGATCGCAGGGAGAGGGCAGCCGACCTCGGAGCTAGAGGGACGGAGGGGAAACACGAGGGTTGCGTTAGAACAGTGCTTCTTTTCCTTTATTTAAAAAATATATTTTTATTGATTTCAGAGAGGAAGAGAGAGGGGGAGAAAAATAGAAACATCAATGATGAGAAAGACTCATTGATTAGCTGCCTCCTGCACGCCCCACACTGGGGATCAAGCCTGCAACCTGGGCATGTGCTCTGACTGGGAATCAAATTGTGATCTCCTGGTTCATAGGTCAACGCTCAACCACTGAGCCACGCCAGCTGGTCCTTTTCCTTTTGTTTTTAACAAGTCCAAAATTAAAAATGTAAACGTTGAAAACTACAAAGTAAAAATGTAGCTGAATATGATTTTATCTTTACTTGGAGTGGATGAAGAAGGGATAGTTAATAACACATTATTATGTTTGTTAGCATGAGAAAGAGACCTGTAGCTTATCATATGAAACAAAAAGGTTCAGACACAATGGAGCAATAAATAGGCTAAGGAGAAACCTTGGATGAATTCTTAAACAATTCTGGAAGACATCATTATTCACATGTATGTAAAGGACCTCACAGGCCTTGCAAGTAGTAGATATTCATAAAAGGATTTTGAATTAATGAAATAAAAAATGACATTAAATATTTGACTATTTTGGGTGATAAGATCCACATGGTACATCAGGATCTGTGTCACGTTCACCTTGTATTAATTTAATTTCCCTAACAAAAATGCTAACTTCCTCAAAATATACAGAGCTTGACTGATATAAAGAAATTTGTTTTCAAATGTTAAAATGTGTAAATTTTAAATACTGTGTAACACACATGGTCTGATAAGAAGAATTATATCTATTCAGGTTCTTTGCCCATTTTTAAATTGGATTGTCTTTCTGGTGTTGAAGTGTATGAGTTCTTTGTATATTTTGGAAATTAAAACCTTACCAGATATATCATTGGCAAATACGTTTTCCCATACAGTAGGTTCCCTTTTCATTTTGTTGATGGTTTCTTTTGATGTGCAGAAGCTTTTTAGTTTGATGTAGTCCCATTTGTTATTTTTTCCTGTTTCCCTTGCCCTAGGTGATGTATCAGTGAAAATACTGCTATGTGAGATGTCTGTGATTTTACTGCCTATGTTTTCTTGTAAGATTTATATGGCTTCACCACTTATATTTAAGTCTTTTATCCATTCTGAGTTTATTTTTGTGTATGATGTAAGTTGGTGGTCTAGTTTCTTTTTCCTTTTTTTGCATGTAACTGTCCAATTTTCCCAACACCATGTATTGAAGAGATTATCTTTATTCCATTGTATGCTGTTACCATCTTTGTCAAATATTAATTGGCCATATTGGTGTAGGTTGATTTCTGGGGTCTCTGTTCTGTCCCATAGGTCTATGCCTGTTCTTGTGCCAGTACCAGGCTGTTTTGGTTACAATGGCTTTGTAGTATATGATATCTGATATTGTGATCCCTCCAACTTTGTTATTTTTTTCTCAATATAGCTGCAGCTATTTGGGATCTTTTTTTGTTTCATAAATTTTTGGAATATTCTATGTAGATCTGAAAAATATGCCATTGATATTTTAACAGGGATTGTGTTTAATCTGTAGATTGCTTTGGGTAGAATGGACATTTTAATAATGTTAATTATTCTAGTCCATGCACGCGGTATATGCTTCCACTTTTGTGCATCCTCCTCTATTTCCTTTTCCAATGTCCTATAGTTTTCTGAGTACCGGTCTTTTACCTCCTTGGTTAAGTTTATTCCCAGGTATATATATATTTTTTTGTTACAATGGTAAACGGGATTGTTAATTTTTAGTTTCTCTTTCTAAAGGTTCATTATTGGTGTATAAAAATACCATCAATTTCCAGGTGTTAATTTTGTATCCCGAGGTATCACCTCACACCTGCCAGAGTGTGTATCATCAATAAATAACAAACAGCAAGTTCTGGCGAGGATATGAAGAAAAGGGAATCCTGGTACTGCTGGTAGGAGTGCTGACTACTATAGCCACTGTGGAAAACAGTATGGAGGTTCCTCAAAAAGTTAAAAATGGATTTGCCATTTGACCCAGCAATCAAACTTCTGGGAATATATCCTAAGAATCTCAAAGCACAAATCAGAAAGAATACATGCACCCCTATGTTCATAGCAGCATTATTTACAATAGCTAAGGTCTCAAAACAGCCCAAGTGCCCATCAGAAGATGAGTAGGTAAAAAAAGCTGTGGTACATTTACACAATGGAATACTGTGCAGCTGTAAAAAAAAGGGGGGGATCTCTGTTTGAGACAGCATGGAGGGACCCGGAGAGCATTTTGCTAAGCAAAATAAGTCAGTTAAAGAAAGAAAAGTATCACATGATCTCACTTATAAGTGAAATCTAAAAAATAAAATAAACTGACAAACAAAAAAAGGCCAGAGGTATGGAAGCAGAAAGCAGAATAATAGACCTGTGTGTGTGGTGTGTGTTGGGGGAAAAGGGGTTGGAAGAGAGGGGACAGGAAGAGATTAGTCAAAGAACACATGAGCATATATACATAACCTATGGATACAGACAATAGCATGAGGGAAGACCTGGAAGCGGGGGTGGGGGGGGGGGTGAGGCAGGGGTTGGGTGGACGAACGCATAAAGGGAGAAAATTGGAGACATCTGTAATAATGTCAACAATAAAATTAAAAAAAAAAAAGAATTTAAGGAAAACAAAAAACAAAACTAGGCCCTGGCTGGTGTGGTTCAGTTACTTGTGCATCGTCCCATGCACTGAAAGGTTGCCAGTTTGATTCCCATTCAGGCACGTGCCTAAGGTTGTGGGCTAGATCCTCTGTAGGGTGAGCTGGATGTGGCTGATCAATGTTTCACTCTCCATTGATGTGTCTCTTTCCCTTTCTCTCTCTCTCTCAAAATTAATAAAAAATATTTAAAAAAACAAAAACAAAAAAAAACTTGGGTGTCTTGTGATTACTTATGTGATTTTTTTTTGGGAAAAGACATTTAAGTATTAATAATGTTGTGTTAATAGAAGTATCAGTAATTTGAAAAGCTAATGATTTTTCATGGTCTTTACCTTGCCTTTTTTCCTACTGGTTGAAGACATACAAGGGTGTGCTTTGGTCAAAAGCATCTATAATAAAAGGGTAATATGCTAATTAGACCGGACATCTTCCAGACATCATTCCAGACATCCTTCCTGACAAAGCCAGGGCCCAAGGGAAGCCAGCCCGGGTCCCGGGTGCCTGCGGGCAGCTGGAGGAGGGAAGCCCAGATCCTGGGTGCCGGAGGGAAGCTGGTGCTGGCAGCAGGGTGAAGGAAGGCCTATTCTTGCACGAATTTTTGTGCATCAGGCCTCTAGTATATTTATAACCAGCCAACTGACTTTAACATAGCTTGGGGTGGAATATTTCTCCGATTAAATTAGAATTTCAGATACCAATTCAAATCACTAGTGGTACCCACTGTCCACTGAATTACCATAGTCATTCCCACCCCGCACTTTCCCCCCACCCATCTCCCCTGACCCTCCCACCCACAAATGCATGCTCATTCATATCCTTTAAGACAACAGACACAATTTTGTTCAGAAAAAGGTGCCTTCCTCCCCAAGAAGGAGATTAACAAAACTTTTTATCTGCCACATACCCTGCTTCCTATCTTTGAACATGTTTGAGGGAGTATGTGCCTGAAGTCCTACAGACAGACATCCTGCACTCTTGAAGGGAGATCAGGAGACTCCCCCAGGCCCAGCACGTGACATCGTGACGTGCTTAACTGACATCAGCAAAACCTACCATTTGACATTTGGTGAGGGGGAAAAAGCCTCTTCTTGTGGAGCAGCTAGCATTGGTGTATTGTGTTAGTCACAGCTTAAAAATACTGCGCTGATCCAAGGAGACCCATGGTGCAGGATTAAATGAACAAAATCAGGCTAAATCAAATTTTTGTTTAAAATCCACCTAGACACTCAGCTACTGACCAAACTTAAGAATATGAAATTAAATAGTAATGTACTAGATTTGGTTAGCCTTAAGTTAATTTTGTTATTTGGGTGAATACAGAATATTTGTTTTAATATTCTGAAAAATCACTAAAAGTTATTATTACTCTTAAAAATGTGCCTAAAGAGGCTTCCGGTCAAGATGGCAGAGAAGGTAGATGCTGTACCCACCTCCTCCCCTAACCATGTCAAAATTACAGCCAAATCACAGAACCACACCACTCAGAACGCCTGGAGACTAGCCGAACAGTTCTATAACTAAGGATATACAGAAGAAGCCACATGGACACTAGCAGGAGGGGCGGAGACACAGAATGAGCTGGTCCCACACCCATATTTGGTGGTGGTAAAAAATTGGGAGGGATAACTGAGCTGCAAAGGTCTTCCCTGAGGAGTGAGGAATCCCAGCCCCATACCAGGCTCCCCAGCCCTGGGTTCTAGTGCCAGGAAAGGAAGTCCTCATAGCTTCTGGTTGTGAAAACCAGCGGGGATTGTGGCTGAGACAAAGCTCCTGGAGTCACAGGCGTTCCTCTTAAAGATCCTGCGCACAAACTTACTCACTGATAGACTCACTCACTGTGAGACACAGTGCTGGGGCAGAAGCTCAAAAGGAGCCAGGGACATATGAGGTGGAACTGACTTGTCTGGCTTTAGCACAAGGGCTGGCTTTAACGTAAGTGCTGGCAGAGGCCATTATTCCTCTGCTGAGCCCTCCACCTGCACGAGAAGGTGGGAGCCGTATCTGAGTCTCCATCAACATGGCTAACACTGTTTGCTCTCCTTGGTGATTCCCTGAGACCCCCCCCCCCCCACCACACCCAACTTGTGGGCCCAACCATGCTCTTTCTGGTGGCTTTTCCATATACACAGCCTGTTCTGGCTCATGCTCCAGTCTTTCCAAAAATCATTCAAAGGATCACAAGCTCAAACAAGTAGCAACTGGTCTCACATACCTCATACCTCTTACTAGTCAACCTCAAGCCCAGCAATAGTGGAAGCCAGCTTCAGCTCACAGGTGAGCCTCTCCCAGACACCTCCAATCCCAGGAAAAGTGGCAACCATCTTCAGAGCAAGATACCAAGCTCTGAAGCTCATACCAAGCGGCCCTGGGGAAGGGCACAGGCAGCAGCTAAACATGGCCTATCCCAGAGCCACTCTCAGAAAGTTCTAGAACTAACACACCTGGTGGCCAGCTTTGGATCACAGCAGCGTACCGCCCACCACTTCCACAAATGATACACCCAAAGGGCAGACTCAGCAGGCACCAAAGCCTGCTAAAGCAAATCTTGCTCTGTAGGGTCAGCCCCTGTCCAACAGCTCCTCCACTGTGTAGTCACGGGCAGTCCTCACTACCAATCAGCCTGAGGATCAATCCCTCTCCATTATGGTCAAACAGCAGTAGCGGCTCATCTACAACAGGAAGACACACATAATCCACATGAAGGACACAGCTGGAGCACCCAGCTCAGGGGACCAGGGTGATTGTGTTACTGCGCCCCACAGGACACCTAATACATAAGGCCACACATCAAGACTAAGAGACATAGCAGCTCTACCTAATTCATAGAAACAAACACATGGAGGCAGCCAAAATGAGGAGACAAAGAAACATGTCGCAAATGAAAGAACAGAAAAAAACTCCAGAAAAAAAAACTGAACAAAATGGAGACAAGCAATCTACCAGATACAGAGTTCAAAACACTGGTTATAAGGGGGTTCAATGACTCAGTGAGAACTTCAGCAGAGGCAGGAAACATAAAAACCTATAATAATAAAAGCATAATATGCTAATTAGACTGGACGTCCTTCCGGATGACCTTCTGAACGAAGCTAGGGCTGCAAGGGCCGGCGGCCGGAGGGAAGCCTGGGTACTGGGTGCCAGAGGGAAGCCGGTGCCGGCAGCCAGGGGAAGGAAGGCCTACTCTTGCATGAATTTCGTGCATCGGGCCTCTAGTGTACATATAAAACAAAAAAGAACTAGTCAGAAATGAAGAATATAATTGAACTGAAGAATACATTAGAGGTAATTAACAGTACATTAGATGAAGTAGAGGATCAAATCAGCAATTTGGGAGATAAGGTAGCAGAAAACACCCAATCAGAACAGGAAAAAGAAAAAAGGAATCTAGCCTGGCCTGCATACTCAGTGGCTGAGCATTGACCTATGAACCATGCGGTCATGGTTTGATTCCTGGTCAGAGCATATGCTTGGGTTGTGGGTTCCATCCCGAGTGTGGGGCATGCAGGAGGCAGCCAATCAATGATTCTCTCTCATCATTGATGCTTCTATCTCTCTCTCCCTCTCCCTTCCTCTCTAAAATCAATAAAAATATTTTAAAAAGAAAAAAAAAGGAATCTAAAAAAATGAGGATAGTTTAAGGGCCTCTGGGAAAATGTCAAGAATACCAACATTTATATCACAGGGTTATCAGAAGGAGAAGAGAGAGAGAAAGGGATTGAAAAAATATTTGAAAAAATAATGTGGGAAAATTTCCCTAACCTGGTGAAGGAAATACAAGCCCAGGAATTGCAGAGTCCCAAACATGATGAACCCAAAAAGGCACACATCAAAATATATTGTAATTAAAATGTCAAAGGTTAAAGGCAAAGGGAGAATCTTTTTAAAAAAATGTATTTTATTAATTGTTTTACAGAGAGGAAGGGAGAGAGATAGAGAGTTAGAAACATTGATGAGAGAGAAACATTGATCAGCTGTCTCCTGCACACCTCCTACTGGGGATGTGTCCGCAACCAAGGTACATGCCCTTGCCTGGAATTGAACCCGGGATCCTTGAGTCCACAGGTCAACGCTCTATCCACTGAGCCAAACCGGTTAGGGCGAAAGGGAGAATCTTAAAAGCAGCAAGAGAAAAGCAGTTGGTTACCTACACAGGAGCTCTGTGCTAGTGTCAGCTGATTTCTCAACAGAAACATATCACGCTAGAAGGGACTGGTATGAAATATTCAGAATGATGAACAGCAAGTATATATAAGCAACATTAGTCAATCCAGCAAAGCTATCATTTAGAACTGAAGAACATACATGAAAATTGAAGAACAGTCTCGAGAATCCAAGATGGTGGCATAGGTAAACACCTGAACTGCTGCCTCGCACAACAATTTCAAAACTACAACTAAAAGACAAAACGGACATCATCCAGAACCACAGGAAGGTTGGCTGAGTGGAAATCCTACAACTAGAAGGAAAGAGAAAAGCACACTGAGACTCACAGGAGCTGCGGAAGGCAGAGGTACCAAGGCGCGCATGCAGAGGGGGCTGGCAATTGAGTTCGCAGCTGGCTTTCTCAATCGGGAGGGAGACAAAAGCTCCTGACTGCTCTGAACTCCAGTTCCTGGTGAGACTCTGGGGACCCAGACTCATACGGGGAGAAACTGGACTGTCTGGCAGCGGGCGAAACTCGAGGGCGGCTTTCTCTCAGAGGTGCTTGCAGCGATTACTGCGGGACACTGAGACTCAGGGGCCTCTTAGGACAGGGCTGACGGGAAGCCATAGCCGTTTGCTCTGCCCTGAGATTCCGCCCCACGAAGCCATTGCTGCTTGCTCCGCCCTGAGACTCCGCCCCATCCAAGCTGAGCGCAGAGGCTTTTGCATATGAATGGCCTGGTCCTTTGAATTCTAAACTTACCTAACAAACTGCAGCTGAGTCAGTGAGACCCAGAACATCCAAAAGAAGGCCCAAGGCCCCACAGCAGCTTGCATTGCTTCACAGCTGGGCCTCATCTGGGCACCTCCAAAACCCAAACAAAGAAGAGGAATCTGCAGATCTCTCTGTAGCTCCTGCTGGATGGCCTCAGGCAGAGGCTAAATTAGCACCTCCTTGGAGATCCAAGAGCCAGTGTACCCAGGGGTCAGAGTGGGACCATTCAGATTACAACTACTCAGATCCATAAGGAACACACTCAGGGGCAGACTCAGTGAGCACCAAAGTCTCACTGAAGCAAGTCTTGTCTCATAAGGGTGTCTCCAGCACAGAAGTTCTCCCAGCATAGACACAACTGATCCTCACAGCCAATTGGCCTGGAGGTCAATTCCTCCCAGTGATAACAACAACAATCAAGGCTTAACTACAACAAGACTGTGAACACAGCTCAGAAAGGGGTGCACCAAGAGTATCCACCTCAGGTAACTGGGGAGGCTGAGCCACTGGGCTCTATAGGACACCTAGCACACAAAGCCACTCTATCAACTCAGGGAAGCAGCCAAAATGTGGAGACAAAGAAACAGGTCACAAATGGAAGAAATGGAGGAAAGCCAACGACTAGATATAGAGATTAAAACTATGGTTATAAGGATTTTCAAGAATTTTCTAGAAAAGAATGATAAATTTAGTGAGACGCTTGAGGATATGAAAAAGGACCAACTAGAAATTAAGCATACACTGACTGAAATAAAAAAATAATATACAGAGATCCAACAGCAGACTAGAGCAGTGGTCGGCAAACCGTGGCTCATGAGCCACATGCGGCTCTTTGGCCCCTTGAGTGTGGCTCTTCCACAAAATACCATGGCCTGGGCGAGTCTATTTTGAAGAAGTGGTGTTAGAAGAAGTTTAAGTTTAAAAAATTTGGCTCTCCAAAGAAATTTCAATCGTTGTACTGTTGATATTTGGCTCTGTTGACTAATGAGTTTGTCGACCACTGGACTAGAGGATCGCAAGAATCAAGTCAAAGATTAGAAATACAAAGAAGCAAAAAACAGCCAACCAAAATAGCAAAAAGAAAAAAGAATCCAAAAATATGAAGATAGTGTAAGGAGCCTCTGGGACAACTTCAAACGTACCAACATCCAAATTATGGGGGTGCCAGAAGAAGAGAGAGAGCAAGATACTGAAAACCTATTTGAAGAAATAATGACCGAAAACTTCCCCTACCTGGTGAAAGAAATAGACTTACAAGTCCAGGAAGCACAGAGAACCCCAAACAAGAGGAATCCAAAAAGGACCACACCAAGACACATCATAATTAAAATGCCAAGAGCAAAAGACAAAGAGAATATTAAAAGCAGCAAGAGAAAAACAGTTAATTACCTACAAGAGAGCACCCATACGGTTGTCAGCTGATTTCTCAACAGAAACTATGCAGGCCAGATGGGAGTGGCAAGAAATATTCAAAGTGATGAATAGCAAGAACCTACAACCAAGATTACTCTACCCAGCAAAGCTATCATTCAGAATTGAAGGTCAGATAAAGAGCTTCACAGATAAGAAAAAGCTAAAGGAGTTCATCACCGCCAAACCAGTATTATATGAAATGCTGAAAGGTATTCTTTAAGAAGAGGAAAAGAAGAAAAAGGTAAAGATAAAAATTATGAACATCAAATACATATCTATCAACAAGTGAATCTAAAAATCAAGTGAATAAAAAATCTGATGAACAGAATAAACTGGTGAATATAATTGAACCAGGGGCATAGAAAGGGAGTGGATTGACAATTCTCAGGAGGAAAGGGATGTGGGGGGTGTGGGAAGAGACTGGACAAAAATCGTACACCTATGGATGAGGACAGTGGGAGGGGGGCAAGGGCAGAGGGTGGGGTGGGAACCGGATGGAAGGGAGCTATGGGGGGAAATAAGAGGACCGACTGTAATAATCTGAACAATAAAGATTTATTAAAAAAAAAAAAAGAAAAAGAAAATTGAAGAACAGATAAAGGCTTCCCAGACTCGTTTAAAGGGCTAAATGAGTCCATCACCACCAAACCAGTATTACAAGAAATATTAAAGGGACTCTTTAAGAAAAAAAAAGATAAAATATATGAATAAAATGGTAACAATTACTTTAAATGTAAATGGACTAAATGTTCCAATCAAAAGATATATGTGACTGAATGGATAACAAAACAATACCCTTAAGGTATTAAGGAAAAAAAAAAAGAAGACTCATGGACACAGACAGCAGTATGGTGACTGCCAGAGGGAAAGGGTTCGGGGGAGGTAGAAGAGAGTAAAGGAAGGCTAAATGGTAATAGAAGGAGATTTGAGTTGTGGTGGTAAATACACAATACAGTATACAGATGATGTACTGTATAATTTTATTAACCAAACTTATATAATTTTATTAACCAACTAAAGGCCCGATGTACAAAATTTGTGTGTGTCTGGCCTATCTCGCTCAGTCCCAATTGGCCAGACCCCAGCAGCAAGCTAACCTACCTGTTGGAGCATCTGCCCCCTGATGGTCTCTACACATCATAGAGAGCAGTTGAACAGCCTTAGCATATCATTAGCATATTACACTTTGATTGGTTGAACAGCTGACTGGTCAACCAGACACTTAGCATATTAGGCTTTTATTATATAGGAAAGCCAAGATATGAAGCAACCTAGGTGTATATCAGTGGATTTATTGGGGTCTTCACTTCATAAGTTTTATAAATGTCTAATTGCTAATGTGTACACCTGAAACTAATATACTATATATCAACTGTAATTGAAATATAAAAAAATTGTTAAAAATATGAAATGTGTCAAAAGAGAATTCTAATTTTTCATGTCACTTTTTAGTATTACTGTGGCAAGTTTCAGTCATATATTAAAAGTAGCTTGAGTGGATGGATAATATTCTGAAGACCCCTGTAGCAGTGGCTTCTCCTTAAGAAGAGTAATTTTCTAATCTAGTCTTCCACAGAATTTAGAACTTGGTGAGACTCCCTAAGAGTTAATAATGGTAAAACCTATTTTTTTTTTTTTTAAAAAAACCTAACATAGTCCAGAAACTTTATGGGTTTTATATGTGTTCTCTTATTTAACCCTTGAATATCCAAATACTGCACTTGCCTGAGGCCACACGATTATTAAAAGACAGAACCAAGCCCATGTCTCCCAAAGCCCCTCTCCCAACAATAGGCTGCATGGGCTCGCCATCCCACCGCAGCTGCACCCAGCGGAAATGCTGCTGCACCAGCAGGTCGGAGCCCTGGAGGCAGGCCTTGGCAATGGTGCCCATAAGAAAGCAGTTCTCATGAAAGTAGTAACATTCCGACATTCTGTTTCCTAAAATAAGCTATATTATGGGACACATGCAAATTACAATCAGTCAAAGAAAGAACATGAAGTCTAGCATATATTCTGGGGAACAGAAAACGTAGAATGATCTCACAGGAGCTTGCTTCTCAGCACGCTCTCATCTCGCCACAACCTTGACCTTTTGAAAAAGTACAGGGGCTTTCAGTGCTGCAATTTTCCAGAGGTACCAAGAACTCTCCCAATAACTCAGACAGTGAAGATTTTTCTAAGTTCTCTAAGATGATGATGATTTTCTTGTTAACAGGAGATTGTTTCACTGGGATCAGATAAGCTGTGGTCAGAAATGAAATGCAGTGATTCAAGCTTTTACAAAAATCTATATGAATGGGTAAAATTTACCAAGTCTGAAGATAAAAAGTTTCAGCAAAGATGTAACATAATAAGAATGCTCTTCAATTGCTGACCCAGTATAAGGACTCTGGCCAACAGTTTGGCATTATTTACTAGAGTTGAAGATACACACACACAACCATTCAATAGTAGTTCCACAACAGATCCCAAATGGAATCAACCTGATTGTCCACCAACAGTAGAGTGGAATAATAAATAGGAATATATTCATGCAATGGATATTAAAGTGAACAAATGGGTTTCCCTTTTTAAATCTGCTGTTTTCTTGATTTCATCTCTGCCTCTTTATAGAGTTATTCACTCATTTTGGTGGAGACATCCTCTTAACTTCCCAGAAAGAACTAAGATGGTGGCATAGGTAAATGCCTGTATTCACTGTTTCCCACAACCACATAAAAATTAGAGCTAAAATACAGAACAACTATCATTCAGAACCACCTGAAAGCTGGCTGAAAGGAAATCCCACAACTAGAGAAGTAAAGAAGAAAAGCACAATGAGACTGGTAGAGGAACAGAGGCATGTAAACCGGCTGGTCCGATACCCATGTGTGCCATTTTTTTTAATCAGGAGGGAGATCGTCTCTGTGGAGACTACCCATGAGGAGCAAGGGGCCCCAGCTCCATGTCAGAGCCCCAGCCCAGGGTTCCAGAGCTGGGAAGAGAAGCCCTCATAACTTCAGGATTGTAGCTGAGTGATAAGGAGGTGGCTGGAATCCTAGGTGTTCCTCTTAAAGGGTGATTGCACAAACTTACATGATCCTACTTCTTTCGAGCTTCAGTGCTGGGGGACCCAGACACATATGGGGAGGAACTGGATTGTCTGGCATCAGGGCAGGAACTTGGGGGTGGCTTTCTCCCAGACAGGGATGCTCACAGGGGTCATTATTCCTGTGCTGAGACCTCCCTCTCTACAGGGCTGACTGGCAGACAAAATTGAGTTTCCATCAGCCTGGAGCACACTGTTTGCTCCACCCTGGTGATTCCCTGAGACTCCGCCCCATCCAATAAGCCCCACCCAAGCTGTTTGCAGCAGCTTTTCCATATGAATGGCCTGTCCTGGCTCAGGCTTCAGATTTTGCTAAAATCTCTCAAACAAGCTGCAGCTGGTGTCGGAGTGCCCCATTCCTATCAATAAAAGGCTCAAGAGCCAGCACTAGCACCAGCCTGCCTTGCTTCACAGCTGGGCTTTGCCTGGGCACCTCCACACCAAATACAAACAGGAAATAGCCATCTGCAGATCTCTCTGTAGCTCCTGCCAGGTGGCCCCAGGAAGTGGCTGGCTTTGCACCTCCCTGGAGACCCTAGAGCCAGTGCACCTGGTGGACAGCTCCAGGTCATAGCAGATTACAATACTACATATCCACAAGCGACACACTCAAGAGGCAGACTCAGGGAGCACAAAAGCCCCACGGAAGCAAGTCCTCTTCCATAGAGGTGTTTCCTGCATAGCAGCTTTTCCATTGCAGTCACAGCTGGTCTTCACAGCCAACTGGCCTGGAAGTTAACTCTTCCCAGTGATGCCAACAGCAATCAAGGCTCAACTACAAAACTGTGTACACAGCCCACACAGGGGCATACTTAAAGTGCCCAGCTCATGTGACTGCAGAGGCTGAGCCACTGGGCCCTGCAGGACACCTACTACACAAGGCCACTCTACCAATTCCAGGAGACATAGCAGCTCTACCTAATCCACAGAAACAAATACAGGGAAGCAGACAAAATGAAGAGACAAAGAAACATGTCACAAATGAGAGAAATGGAAGAAAACAAACTACTGGATACAGAGTTCAAAACCATGGTTATAAGGCTACTCAAGGCTCTTCATGAGCCTTTCAAGGATTTTAGTGAGAATGTGAAAGACATAAAAAAAATCAGTCAGAAATTAAGCATATACTAACTGAAATAAAAATAATTTACAGGGATTCAACAGTAGAGTAGAATTTCTGAGAACCAAATCAATGATTTGGAATATGAGGAAGCAAAAAACACCCAATCGCAGTAGCAAAAAGAAAAAAGAATCCAAAAATATGAAGATAGTGTAAGGAGTCTCTGGGACAACTTCAAGTGTACCAATATTCACATTATAGGGGTGCTAGAAGGAGAAGAGAGAGAGCAAGATGTTGAAAACCTATTTGAAGAAATAATGACAGAAAAATTCCCCTACCTGGTGAAAGAAATAGACTTACAAGTCCAGGAAGCACAGAGAATCCCAAACAAGAGGAACCCAAAGAGTCTCACCCCAGGACACATCATAATTAAATTGCCAAGGGTTAAATACATAGAGAGAATCTTAAAAGCAGCAAGAGAAAAGCAGTTAGTTACCCACAAGGGATGGCCCATAGGACTTTCAGCTGATTGCTTAACAAACATATCAGGCCAGAAGGGAGGGGCCAGAAATATTCAAAGTGATAAACAGCAAGGACCTACAGCCAAGATTACTCTTCTGAGACTGAAATAGCTTTTCTGTATGCTGTGAAGTTTTAAAAATTAGACTAGGAACAATAACAGCCACCTCTCAATTTAGTTGTATTTGTGGGAGCTGTTACACTAGTGCCTGGTGTGTGCTGGATTCCCTTCAACAAAGTTATTCAGTAAAAAATGTTAAAATACTGTGCGTCTCAATGTTTAAATGTTCTCTCAGGAATTCACTGATTATGGAACTATGATAAATCTATAGCTTGTTAAAATGATGAAAAACTAACAAACCAGTAATAAAAAATATAGTAGGTTGAATGATTTGTTTATCCACTTTCCTGTAACTAAGGACTAAAGGTTTTTCCTTGATTAGTGTTAGTTGTCTGGCTAGTTCCAGTGGCCCTAAAGCTTCGATATCCAGCAGCCAGAATCCATCTTCAGGAACATGTAACTGCATTTCAACAAATGTTTACCCAGTGCTCCCTCATTCTATGTCCCATGTTAAGTGTTATGTCTTATCAGAGGTGACTAATTCTAATTGGGAACGTGGCATTTTAAACTAAACTATTATGAGGAATGACATCTTAATAGGTTAGGACAGTGGTCGGCAAACAGCGGCTCACGAGCCAAATGCGGCTCTTTGGCCCCTTAAGTGTGGCTCTTCCACAAAATACCATACCACTTTGAAGAAGTGGCATTAGAAGAAGTTTAAGTTTAAAAAATTTGGCTCTCAAAAGAAATTTCAATCGCTGTACTGTTGATATTTGGCTCTGTTGACTAATGAGTTTGCTGACCACTGGGTTAGGAGAAGGCCTTTAGGTTTAAGAAATGGCATACACAGGCAGAGAATGGAGGCTGGGCAGGGCTCAGTTCAGGAAAGTGAGAATAGCTGCATGACAGTGACTCAAAATTGATACTTCCCTCTAGTCACGACTGGCTGGGAGCTTGGTGTGGCGCCACATTGGTGGAATGGGATGTAGCAGCAGCACAGCAGGCTGTGTCCTCCCGGGGCTACACCTGGGACCCATTCCCAGAGGCTATGATTTAATTGGCCTGTGCTTGGCCTGAGCACTTTGTGTGCAGACAGGGTGAGACTTGCTGCTAAGATCACAATCCGACCACAAATGAAAAGTGGAATGCCATGTTGGGAGGGACAAACTACCAGCTCTGAGAATCAGTGGAACTCTTTAAGGAGGAAGATAAACAGGATTTGATTCCTGCTTTGAGATCTCACTTTGTCTTTTTAAATTTTTATATAATTATTTTTTTGTTTTCTTTTCAATTATAGCTGACATACAATATTATATATCACTCCAGTGATTAGATATTATAAAACTTGAGTGATTATCCCTAAAAGTCTCATACTAAAACACATCATAATTAAAATGCCACAGGTTAAAGACAAAGAGAATCTTAAAAGCAGCAAGAGAAAAAGCAGTTAGTTACCTACAACAGAGCTCCCATACAACTGTCAGCTGATTTCTCAACAGAAACTATGCCGGCCAGAAGAGAGTGGCAAGAAATATTCGAAGTGATGAATAGCAAGGACCTACAACCAAGATTACTCTACCCAGCAAAGCTATCATTTAGAATTGAAGGCCAGATAAAGAGCTTCCCAGACAAGGAAAAGCTAAAGGAGTTCATCACCACCAAACTAGTATGACATGACATGTTAAAGAGATCTTAATTTCATGTGAAGAACTGACTGGAGAGGAAAGATACAGGAGAATGCACCTATAGGCTTTTATTGCTGAAGTGCAGGAAGGAGGAAAGGGGCACCTCATCCAAGGCAGAGGATGAAAAGGCATCTGAAGAGAGGTCAGTAAGGCTCAGGGGTAGCAGTCTAGAGAGGGAGGTAGAGAGGAAATAACAGTGACAACCGGGGTTCCCACCAGAGAAGAGGTTGTGCAGTGAATGGAGGCAGAGAGCACATGAGCAAGAGTGAACTCGGAGAGGGAGTAGGGGTGCTAATTTATGTTTCAGGCCTCACAAAGTACAGAGCCTCTCTGAGGTGTCCAGCAGGTGGTGGGACGTGAGAATGGGAGCAGCGAGTGAGGATTCAGGCTGCAGATGAAATAAATGAGTTTACAGGAAAAAGACAGCAAACTCATTCTCCTGGATCCACAAGCAAGAACTGAGTTGCTAATGACTTCATTAATCCCACGTTTAATGTACAATTCATGTCCTAAACAGGATTGCTATTCATAACAGGTGGGCTGGGTTTCGCCCTCATCTTTGTTTACTGTGGTCTCCCAGGAGGTACCAACAAGGGTCAAGCAGACTGGGTTTCTCCAGTGAAAGCTTTGTCTTCAACACTGCCAGCCGCATTTCCTCCGTTTTTCAGTACCAACTATTTCTCCATCTGACCATTTCCATTCAACATCCTCACACAACTTAGCCCAAAGGCAAATTTTATTTTAGTTGAGAAATAGCATGTGTCTAATTCAGGTTATTTTGTATAGTTTCAGGTCTATTATTTTAACCAACCACAGAGGCAGGAAATCATTAGTTTCCAGTTTGAAGGGTTAAGCCTCTCTCTGATCAGGGTTTATGGAGACAAAAGGCTATGCACTCCGTGTTGGAACTGGAGAGTCCTTCTGGCTTGGTGCCAGAAAGTTAACCGTTTGGAATGCCTTTGCCTTATGCTACTTCCAAGTCCTATTTCAGAAACTTATCTACTCTTTTTTTTTTTTTTGCCCCCTCTTTTCCTCCCAACGTTATAGGCTATATCAGCCCTGCTCCTCTCCCGCAGGTTGATAATCGTAAACAGACACGCCCTGGGCTAGGTCAGGGGTACACTGCAGCTTTGAACACCCTTGTATTAAAAGTTCCAAAGAGTCAGTCCTAAAGCAACACTCATTGGTTTAAAAATACTTGACATATCATTTATAGTTAAACTCAAACTCCTCTGTCTCTAGAGTGACCCTAAGTCTACAATCTCCCCCTTGGGAGGGGAAAGCAGCTGTCTTTTGCACTGTCTACTTACAAGAAGGGCTCGGCAGGGGTGAGGCTCTGAGGGTTC
This sequence comes from Cnephaeus nilssonii, assembly GCF_951640355.1. Taxonomy (NCBI): domain Eukaryota; kingdom Metazoa; phylum Chordata; class Mammalia; order Chiroptera; family Vespertilionidae; genus Cnephaeus; species Cnephaeus nilssonii. The sequence continues at coordinate 70,950,024 of NC_137083.1, read as the reverse complement.
AGATGAGGAGCCAGGGACAAGCCTTGGAAGAGCCTTCTGTATGTAATGCAGGATCCAGGGAGGTGAACTCAGTCATAAAGATGCCAGTGACCACACTCTCCTCCTGTTGTACATTATTCCATCTTCATTACTTCTAAAAAGGAGAGTTCACTTAGGAATTCAAAGTATTATTTTAAAATATTAATCTAAGGCTTAATTTGTTTTTACAACTTACTGTCACATGTAATTTGAAGGAGTATCTGTCTTGCTAACCTAACTCCATACCTTACACTGAGGCAAATTTTGACCCAAGTCTAGTACGTGTTCACAGCCTCCTTACCATGCAACAGAGGCATGTGGCATGACTATCTCTCACGAAAGGCAATCTGAGAAGGAAGATGTTATTTTAAAAGAAACCCAAAATAGCTCTCGCTAGTGTAAGTGCTATGTCATTCATTTTGAAGTATTCTTTTGTTCTCCCTTCTTTTCTTCACTGGTAGCATTTTTAATCTCCATATAAATTTTAAATTCTTTAAAACTAATTATTTAAAATACACTTACTACTTTTCCTTCTTGTATTTTTTGCTTGTACACTTTATTTATTCATTCTCTGCCCACTGGCTTTCTTTTTACAGATTCACAGAGAGGAACAAAGAAGGCAATATAAGTGCTGTGCACAGTGGAAGATGAACTTCAGTGTTCTAACCTTAGCCCAACCCAAGTTGTTTAAATCTCTTTCATTAAAGAAAAAAAAAAGGTTAAAAACCAGGAGTAAGCATAGCATACCTTATGAATAAGTGTATTCCTTACTTGTAGTAATATAATTTAATCCATTTAATTTCTTATTTAAAAAAGCAAGAGAGTAATTGGTAGATAATTCCCATCCCCTCATTAGTCTCAAAGCTGGAGTGGAACAGCCCAGGCATATCTTTTGCTTCTCTCCTCTCTGTTCCTTTCCATCACCTCTTGACCACAAGAACACCCTGCTTTGTGCTTTCTGCACTTTAAGAGAAGTGGCACCACACCCATCGATGGATCTTACCCCCCCAGTTCACGAGATTCCCTGCCACTGCTCACAAGCATTTGGCGTCCCCATCTATAGGACCTAATGTACATTCCCCATGAGCTCTTTGTTGGTCAACAGAAAATGAAGGTGATGGTGGAAGGAGTTTTAGGAGATGAGGATGGACATCAGCAAGAGCAAGGTCAGACAGAGGGACAGACCATAGTGTTCTTGACAATATAACATCCGGAGAACTTTAGTTTTTACTCTGGAACCACTGGAGTATAACAGAAGAGAACTGTTATGAGTGGTTTTGTATGACTGAGCTCTCTGGAAGCCCATGAAGGGAGGGAGTCCAGAGTAAACAGGAAGGGTTAGTGATGAGGCCTCCTCAGTTTCTTTCTTTCTTTCTTTCTTTCTTTCTTTCTTTCTTTCTTTCTTTCTTTCTTTCTTTTTAAAAATATATTTTATTGATTTTTTACAGAGAGGAATAGAGAGTTAGAAACATCGATGAGAGAGAAACACCGATCAGCTGCCTCCTGCACACTCCCCACTGGATATGTGCCCGCAACCAAGGTACATGCCCTTGACTGGAATCGAACCTGGGACCCTTGAGTCTGCAGGCCCACGCTCTATCCACTGAGCCAAACCAGTCAGGGCAGTTTGAGTAAGAAGTAAGAGTTGGTAGAGGGAACGTAAAGCAGGAGGAAGAGAGGGGAGATATGAAGCAGATTCAACAGAACTCAGGACTAACCAGATGTGGAAAATGAGGCAAACTGAGGAATCGATGATAATGCTCAGGTTGCTAACTTAGGCAACTGCATTCAAGGTCTGAGCAATGAACGTTATGTCTTAGTTTTGTTATTAAAAAGAGAAGGAAGATATTTGATGCTTATAAATTACTGATCTTTTACTTATTTATAATAATGACTTATATTCAAATACAGAACAAAAAAACCTTTCATATTTGGAGATGACATACCATTTGCTACATAATAAAGTAATTAGAGTGAAGATTTTTTGGGCCTCAGTCTACTATTCAAAAATTTCATTTTTCATGTATTGTACAGCATGATGATTATAGTGAATAGTACTATACTGCATATTTGAAAGTTGCTAAGAAAGTAGATTTTAAAAGTTCTCATCACAAGAAAAAAATTTTTTAAACTATGTATGGTGATGGATGTTAATTAACTACATTTATTGTTGTGATTACTTTGCAATATATACAAATACTGAAATGTTGTATACCTGAAATTAATGTTATATATCAATTATATCTCAATTAAAAATAAAATAAAATTTAAAAAATATGGCATTTTCACATCTAATTAACTTTATTTTTATGCCTTATCATTAACTACTCCCTGATCAACTCCTATATTCTCTAATCTTACTTCTTTCTGCCTCCACTCCAAGCAAGTTCTTCTAATCGCTGCACCTGAATATGACTAGCATTTTCTTTTCTTTGACCATGCTATTTCCTGTATTAGGAGGTTCACCCATTTATTCCCCATAAGAATTCAAAAAGTGTGCAAGGTGAAGTAAAAAAAAAAAAAAAAAAGCTACATGACTATCCTTTAAGGAGCTCACAATATAATAAGTGTTTGGGCCAAGGTAAAAGCTCAAATAATACCCTCAGTGCCTTGACCTATAGTTGGGTGGGGCCCAGAGGTATAAACAGAACCTACTGCTGTTCATTAAAGGGAGTTGTCATACTGGAGGGATAAGGTAAGCTTTCATTTGAGATGTCCTTAGAAATTTTAATAGATGACTTTTAATAGGGACTTTTAATAGGGACTATGAAATTTTAATAGGGACTTTTCCTGTCATTTCCAGAAGGGCAGAGACCAGATCTATTTTAATCAGTACTGTGTATATAATACTTGGCATAGTACCTGCCATGTGGTAACTGTAGTGTGTGTTGGGATTGTATGTGCTGGGGTTGTATGTTCACTCTAAAATTCTAGATGAAAATTGTAGCTTGAACAAAGACACAAAGAGTGGAAAAACGAAAAAGTGTAAGGAATGAACACCATATTTTGCTGGAGCATAGACATCTATTAAAAAGTCAGATAGTCCAAAGAAGACTTACAAATGGTCAACAGGTACATGAAAACTCAACATTACTAATCTTCAGAAAAATGCAAATCAAAATCACAATGAGATCTCGCCTCATGCCTGTCAGAATAGCTATTATAAAAAAGATAAGAGGCAAATGTTGGCAAGGATGTGGACAAATGGGAAGCCTTGTGCACGGTTGATAGAAATTCATGTGGTTACTATGGAAAACAGTATGGAGGGTCCTCAAAAAAATTCAAAATAGAACTACCATATGGCCCAGCAATTCCACTCCTGGGTATATATCCAAAGGAAATTAAATCAGTGTCTTGAAGAGATATCTGCACACCCTTGTTCGCTGTAGCATCATTTACAATAACCAAGACATGGAAACAACAGAAAATGAAACACACACACACACTCACCCACAGAAATATTATTCAGCCAGAAAGTAAGAAGAAAATCCTGCCATTTGTGATGACATGGGTGAACCTGGAGGGCACTGTGCTAAGTGAGATAAGTCAGACAGAGAAAGACAAGTACTGTATGATATCACATATGTGGAAACAAAAAAAGCCAAAGCCATAGAAACAGAGTAGAATGGTGGTTGGCAGCACCTGGGGGGTGATGGGGGAAATGAGATGTTGGTCAAAGGTACAAACTTTTCAATTACAAAATGAATACATTTTGAGGATCTAATGTATAGGATGGTGACTATGTTAACAACATATTATATATTTGAAAGTTGCTCAAAGGGTAAACTAATATGTTCTCACCACAAAAAAAGAAAGGGTAATTATATGACATGGTGGCAGTATTAGCAAATGCTATCTATGGTAGTAAGCAAATCAATGCATTACATTATACACCATAGTCATACACAATGATAAAAAAAGAAATCTAGATAAAAAAAGAAATAAAGTTCAAATAAGCAAATCAGGTGGATCAATGTTCTATGATGGAAGGCCTTGAATGGCAATGACTTAATTCAGTGGGCAATGGAGGGATATGGGAGGCAGGAACCACAGAGAGCTTTTAATTAGGGTCTGGTGGCCTCTGAGGGGCGTTCAGGGAAGAGAAGCAGTAGGCAGAGCAGCCATTTATAGAAAAGAAGACGAGATGTAGGAAAAGAGGCAGAATGTAAGATGATGTCACTGGGGATGGGCATTGAGGCCAACTTGGCAAGATATAACCATGGACTGGCTATGGGAGAGGGATGAGGGGTCCATGAATGAGAAGACCATGGGGTTCTATGTGGCCCTCATATTGCTTTAAAAATGGAAATAGTTGAGCCCAGCCTGTGGGGTTCAATGCTTGAGCATTGACCTATGAACTAGGAGGTCGCTGATTCCATTCCCAGTCAGGGCACATGACTATGTTGCAGGACCGATCCCCAGTAGGGGGCGTGCAGGAGGTAGTCAATCAGTGATACTTATCATTGATGTTTCTATCTCTCACTCCCTCTCCCTTCCTCTCTGAAATCAATAAAAATATATTCAGAAAAAAACTGAAATAGTTGATAACACTGATCATTTGACAACCTACATTTTTATACGAATATCTAGACTTTTGGCTTTTCCCAAAAAATTATAAGACTTCAGGACACTGAAGCTACACTTCTGCCAGAAACAAGCTGCTGGAGCTGAGAGCTGCCCTCGGGTAGATGGCGATATCCCTCCTCCTCCCCTAGCCCCACCCAGCCCGTTCACCCCTTCCTGTGGCTTGTTGGCACTTGGGGTCATTCAGGTTTTCAAGTTTGTCAATAAAACCTGAGTTTCAAGTGTGAGGGGCCAAAGGACTTGTGCCACTCAGCAAATTTGGAAGCCAAGAGGAGGAGCTCTGAAGAAGATGCTCCCGGAGATTTAGAAATGCTGAGCCATCCATCCACCTGAGGTCACCGCATGACCTAACGCACTGCTCTCCTATGTTCTTAGCTCGCTAAGCTTAAGCAGCAGTCAGTCTGTAGTTGCTATCTTATCTAATGGGGAGCGAACAAAAGATCTTAGCTTCTAACTTTGAGATGAAACAAGACAAAGTTGAAAAATGTAGGGGGCCTTTGTTACATAACTAAGGGGGGAACAGACATTTTGGCACAGGTGAGTTTTTAAGGAACAGTGCCTGGCAGTGATTCAGGTAAGATTCAGGAGCCACATGCTTGGGTTTGAGTCCTACTCCTCCTTTGTGTACTAGCTGTGAGATCTTTTGGGCAAAGTACTTACCCTGTGTTGTCATGATTCATGTTTATAAATCAGGATGTTTAGATTAGGGCCTACCAGAGGAAGAGCTTACTCAAGGTTAGCTATTATTAGTAGCATCTTCAGAGAAAACAGCTTTCGGTAGCTAACTTTCACTAGTTTCTGACCAACGGCTAGGCTGGGCACTACAGCTTCTAGTGGGAGTTTCTTGTGCCCACAATGTGCTTCTAGGTTTGGAAATCACTGGGCCGTCCCCAAAGCTGCCGCTTAATTTTATTTCTTGATTTAGGAACTGTTGGTTACTTCCTTCTTCCTAAGCATGGTCAACAGTTGTCCTAGCCATAAGATCTCACCCTCGGTCACGGCTCCAAAAATGATAAGCACCCCTCCTCCAAAAGGGAGATGTGAATTTGCTTTTCAAAGCACCTTCCATGGAACTGCTTCCTCCTTTATCTGCTCCCCAGGGCTCTCTGTAGCTCTAATCGCGTGGAGACTGGTTCTTTCAGTTTTGTGTCATAGTCACTAGACATGCTATGCTATGCAGGGCTATGCTAATTGCACCTGTGGTGAAGCTTAGGGTCTTAAGCTCTGAAACCTAATATAGAAATTCATGAAAATGTTATATTAATAGACACATTTAATCCTGGTTCTGCCACTGTGTGGTTGTGTCAAGTTACTGAACTTCTCTGTGCCTGTTTCCCCACCTTTGAAATGAAGATAATTATACCTACTTGCATCCCAAAGCTGTCACAGAGATGAAATATGTGCCATGTGTTTAGCAAAGTGATGGTCAATAGCTTACTAAAGGTGACGTGGAGAAAGTAGTTCACCTCTGGTACAGCAGTAAAGGGTGTTTTGGTTGTAGAAAATTTATAATAATAAAAATTACCATAACTAATGTGTTTTTTCATGATCACTATGCAATTCTGAACAGCAGCAGTGAAGTCCTACTCAGTCCCGCTAGGGTGGACTGCTCCCACCATCTCCTCCCTTGGTATACCTCTGGTGTCAGTAATACAGTATACTCACATCAGATGAGTTATAAACAAAAGATAAAAAAAAGAAAGAAAATGCAGGAAATACAATAAGTGCAATGATATAATATATATACACAAAAATAATTTTTGCGAATATTCATTTGAGTTCCCAATTTTCATCCCATAGCTGTTATTGTTGTTTATTAATCCTCATCTGAGGATATTTTCCCATTGATTTTTAGAGAGAGTGGAAGAGAGAGGGAGAGACAGAGAGAAATATGGATGTGAGAGAGACTCATCGATTGGTCGCCTCCTGCAGGCACCCCGATCAGGATCAGGATCAGGGCCCAGGGATCAGGATCAGGGCCTGGGCCAGGGAGGACCCTGCAACCAAGGTATGTGCCCTTGACCGGAATTGAACCCTGGACCCTTTGGTCCACAGGCCAACGCTCTATCCACTGAGCCAAACCAGCTAGGGCCCCATAGCTATTGAATAATTGAAAAGTTGACTTAAATTTATCCCCAAGCAACAAAGTTCATTTCCCTTTAATAGTATCACTGAAGAGCATGCCCTTTGGTTATCATAATTCAGTTTGCTAAAATGGTCTTACCACTACTGATGAACAGGTCTACTAGCTGCTCCTTAGAGAAATCAGCATCCACTTCAGCTCTCACTATCTCACAAGAGAATCCTGTAGCCATTTGTCTGTGCTGTAGCAAGGGAACAGAGTGGTTAGTTCTACACACATTCAAGTTTTTTAAAAAAGAAAGAGGGTCTGCAAGTCATTGATACCTTCATGCAGAGTGCAAGCTGATGTGCTATGTAATCTTGCAAGCTTCCTTCTGGGCCATGGAAAATGACAGTATGATATTGCTTGACCTACTGATAAACCAAGAAGAGAACTTAGATGGAAATGCTAAGTTCAGCAGAAAAATAAAAGTGGTCTGATTGTCCTCAGCTTTTCAAAAGATTAAAAATCATATTTTAATTAATTAGCTTTATGCATCCAGCATGTCATGTTTTTCACTTTAATGTGAAACACTGGCAAATATTATATTTATATACTTATATAGTATTTTACATAGTGTTCATATATTTAAAGCAAGAGATGGCATTTTATGAAAAAGTAAACTCCTTGTTCTATTTTCTACATTCAGTTCAGCATATTAGCTGGGAACAGGGTTCCTAGCGTATTTTGTCTCTTGCAGATGTTCTATAATTTTTAGATAATCTTTAATTTGAGTTGTCCCAATGCTTATTTAACTTTTCAGTGATTAAAATAGCAATGAATCTCATTAAGGGAATTTTAGAAAATATAAAATAACACGAAAGAGCAAAATAGAAATCACTAAAGTAACCACTGCAAATAACTGTTTCCTTCTCACTTTTTTCTTTGCAGTTGATGTGTGTATTTGTATGTTTCTTAAGAATCCATGAGTAGCCTGGCTGGTGTGGCTAAGTGGTTGGGCAACCGACCTATGAACCAGGAGGTCACAGTTCAATTCTAGGTCATGGTACATGCCTGGGTTGTGGGCTTGATCCCCAGCATGGGGCATGCAGGAGGCAGCTGATCAATGATTTTCTCTCATCATTGATGTTTCTATCTCCCTCTCCCTCCCTTCCTCTCTGAAATCAATAAGAATAAAATTAAAAAAGAATCCATGATTGTAATTTTTATAACCATTGTATATCAGAGAGTATCTTTGACTTTTTATGTAAATGATATCTTGATGAGTATAAATACATTCTTTGATCAACTATCTATATTATTCCATTTTGGAATTCATTGTTTCAAAGAAATTTAGTTAGAGGCTGATCACGTTTACTTTGTAAAAAGGAAAATATCCTACCTGGATGCCTACAGGATTAAAAAAAAATCTTTATCCTTACGTATAAGATCCTTCCTCTGAGAACATGTAGAGACATAGCATATACTAGAATGGAAAGCCAATGACCTTCTACATAGGGCAAAGGCAGTGAAGTCTGGAGTAAGATGAGGAGGGCAGGTCATTCTCCCACCTTCATCACCCCAGGGATGAGCTCCCACTCCCAGCCCAATACCTGGGAGAAGCTTTCTTCTTGGAAAGGTCTTACAGTAAAGGACCTGGGCAGGTGAAGTGCCAACCTAACTGATACTGTTGGAGGAGCTCATGTATGAAGACTGAGCCACCCACACTTAGAGAAATACTATCTAATAAAGAGGGAATATGCAAATTGACGATCACTCTGTCACAAAGATGGTGGCGCCCAGTCCCTTTAGCCCTGCTGGAGTCATCCTTTTAGCCCTCGCCAAGGTGAGGGGCAAGCAGGCCCCTGCAGCGAGCAGACACCAGGGCCTGCGGCGACGACGAGCAGGCAGGTCCGCAGAGAGCAGAGAACCACGGGGAGCGGGCCTAAGCTGTCAGTAGGACATCCCCTGAGGGCTCCCAGATTGGAGAGGGTGCAGGTTGGGCTGAGGGACTCCCCCCCGCCGTCCCCCCGCCCCGTGCACAAATTTCGTGCACTGGGCCTCTAGTGTTAAACATAAAAGGCTCTGTTTACTCCTTATAATTTGGAATGGAACAATGTAAGGATACACATGCACATGTATCTTTGTGTTGCTGTTCTATCGTGCTCTGATGAAGTTGTCCCTCTGAGATCACTGAAGGCCACCTCCTTTGAGGGTGTCTGGGACGGACTTCTGTGAAGACAGTGACTGTACCTCTGGCTCAGGGAAAGGCAGATTCTGGGATATGAAGGGAAGGCTTGAGGGAAAGGCCTTAGCATGGAAAGAAGAGGGAAGTCCTTCCTACCTAGAGCCTTTAAGACTTGAGCTTTGGCCTCTAAGGAGACCAAGACATACTTAGAGGAACTCCTGGAAAATGGAGAAAAATGAGGCTTGACTACCAGGTGTCAGACCATGAGCTAAACAGGGAAGTGGTGCTTTAAGGGGCTCTTTAAATTGGACTTGGGACTGGGGTTTAGGCTCTAAAAAACAACATATCTGGCAGCCACCACTGATTTTTCTCTAGGTTTGAATACTATTCCACTATTGCTGAACCTTCAATTTTCTAACTAGTATAAATCTTGCTTTATTATTTTAATATTAGTAAGATGATAATGGTGTAGTAGGCAGTTAGACAGGCATTAGCACAGCAAGGACGACAGACTCAAGAGTGCCTAGCAATGGACAATTGTAGGGTGGAACCTCGCCCACAGGGCAACCTTTCCTCCACTAGCATAAAGCTGACCATGTGGTACAGACCCCTGACCTTTCATATCAATGGTCTTGCAGTGTAGACCTCCCCTAACCTGTGGTAGACCTAGCAGGCACCAATCAGTAGAGACCACAACCCTGAAAGGACAGGGACACACCCAGGAAGCTGATGAATATTCTGTTGAGGTCCTCCCTTAGGATCTCCAGATAAATACCCTCAAGACAAGGGACTCAGCGCTTGCTCTTGGTCTCCCTTGAACACCCCTCGCCTTTGCCCACCTCCTTCTTTCCCCAAGGTGCTCCTTCTCCCTTTGCCTCCCCAACCCACACTATCTCTTGTATTTGTCTTGGCTCTGGATTCTTTCTTAGCCAGAACTCAAGTACCGAGGTTGCTGAACTGAGGTTCAATTGCCAGTAACAGTTTCACCAACATTAGAAGGGTATTTAAAGTGTTTTCCTACCTAATTTCTAGTTGGCTGCTAATAAGTAGGCCTAACAGTCTCTTGCCCCTATAATGGTAGTAAAAAGTTTTTCTAGATTCTTGCCAAAGGGAGACTTCAGTTCTATTTTTCTGTTTTTGTCAAGTTTTGTCACTTTTCAAAAGTACTTTAGAGGGAAATAGCATGTTAGGTACCGCTAGCCTGGTCCAATTTTAAACCATAAATCCTGAGCTCTCCAAGTTAATCTCTAACTGCCATGACTTATTGGGTGGAAATTCTCTCACAAGGAACAGACTGTTTTGCACCAGCGAAACTAAATACAGAATTTCAAGATCTACTGAATATGCTACTCCGAGATTTTCAAGTAGTATTGCTCTTTAATCTTTTCTTATTTCTGAAAACAAGAGTGCTCTCTGTCATTATAGCTATCCTGTCAAACTGCCTGTACTTTCTTAAGATTGATTTTGAGATCATATAACAGCTAGAGACCCAGCTTCACAGATAAGCTTCCTTCAGTCTCAATACCTCATCTGTTCTCAGACTGTGGGGGTTTGACAAATATAAGCAGGAAACATTCCATTTAAAATTTTGGCCATTCACTAGGAGTAAGCATTTTGTGTTCACATAGACTAATATCCTTTCTGGAAAAAGGTAAACTATAAATAAGTGAACTAAGTAAGTAAAAATAAAGGGAAAAACAAATGTATAAATTTCCAGGTCATTCATACTAATACTTTCTAATGAATGCATTCCATTAATAGGTTTCTTCTCATTTCAGGTATTATCAGTTTTTTTTTGTTAATGTTCTTTTGTCTATCTCGTCAAATGACATAATTGTGTTGGTTACCATATAAGATATGAACAGCCCCCCAAAAATTGCTGGGAGCCTATTGCTCTACTGAGAATGGTGAAAACATGCAAAGTTATGCCAAGAAAACATTTATCTATTCTAGCATTATCATTTATATTTCTCTAAATAGCAAGGTCTGAGGTATAAAAAGTATACATGCTACGTGCTTCCAGCAGAGGGCACTAAAGATAGACAGTAGGTAGATGGAAAGCAGACAGATTTTTGGGGGTGGGAGTTAAATATTATAATCATGTTGAAATGAGATATGTTCTTTGAAAAATAAAATCAGTTAACTTCTAAAAGGTGAATTGCAGTTGTCAGAATTATTCCTAAGGGCATGCTTAGAGTGTGGCCTTTTGGCTTATTCGTAAAGGGACACGGCCTTATTATCACAATTGGTACCAATCCCTTTTATTCTTGTCTTCACAGCATATTCAGAAAGCTCTTACCACACATCAATTAGTGCTTTGTGAGGCAAATGAATTCTGGATTAAATAGGAACAATGACCTCAACAAAGGCCCATCCATACTTTTATTTTTTCCCTCCACAGTGTTTTTCTGCAGAAAGGAGTTTACCAGAAGAGCTAGAGTTTCCACTATGGTCCATGTGGCACTTGTAATGAGGCTTCAGACTACTGGCATAATTTTAAAGCAATAAACTTAGCCTTTTATTTGAAGTTTTATTTGTCAGAGTCTGAGGAAAAGCTTCTACTGTCTTGAGACCTTTTAGGCCAGATTGTGGCAAAATGTTGAACTCAAAAAAGAATGAAAAATAAAAGGTCTTCCCCAAGCCAATAAATTTGGAATGGCTATAGCTTAAGGTATCATGCTTTATAGCTAGTGTTACTGATAACATTGTAATAATCTGCCTATTTTTAGCAGGAAAGGAGTAAAGGAAAGACTAGATGATATAGACATGCCATTTATACAGCTTTGCTAATCTAACACTCTCCAAATCTGTTCCCCACAGATCAATGGGAGAAGAGACTGAACAAGGCCACTGCGAGGGTGCCAAACCTTAATATTTAAACTCCTAGACAAAGGAGCATATGCTCTGGGCTCTTGGTTTTTACCCTCTAGTTCTCCTGGAACTCCTGATGCAGGGGGCACGCTCCTCTGCATTCGCCCATGTGGCTCATGGCCACGTGGGACCCACACAATGGACTGATGGACTTTAATTAGCCTGAATGCTGAACTAGACCTGGCTGCAACATGGAACGAAAGCTCTGGACACTGGCCCTCCTTTTGGCTTTACTGGAATCCCAGCTGCCCCTCTTTCAGGACCGGGTTAAGGGACATGGGACTTTTTAACCCGAGGAATGTAACTCCATGTAAGTAAAGCCTTTCACATCTCATTCTCCCATGAGGGCTTCTGAAAATGCTTACGTCAAGTGATACCCCAAGAACCTCACACCTAGTCATGTCTGGGAAATCTGGCCCACAAATTCCTCCAGCAACATTACCATTGTTATTAGCTAGTTATTAATGATAGGAAAGGAGCAAAAGGGAGGCCAGGCATTATAAGCATGGCCACCTGGGCAGCTTCAACAGCAAGCTGCAATTTCATACTCCCCAGGGAACCACTGGTCCATTCCCTGCAAATCACTGGGGGAAGGGGGAGATGGACCATGCACAGTGAATCCAGGTGATGTAGGGAAGGTGACTGTCAGTCTAGCCTGGAACAAAAACAACTGGCCAGAGGGGATGGAACCATGGCAAGCGTGCAAAATCTTAGAAAGTTAAAATTCTGCGACAAAGAAATTCTCTCACTCTCGGCTCTCTTGTTTCTCTGGCTTTGCTCCTGCCTATGTTCCTAGAAGCCACATGGCGGACCCCACAAAGCAATGGACTGATGGACTGCAGCTGGGAACACAAGTAAGCTAGCTTGATACTGGATTGGACTATGCAAACATGGCATGAAAACTCTGGGCAATGGCCTTAATCCTAGCTCTGCTAAAAGCAAAGTGGGACTTATTTCATTGGTGGGACAGAAGGAAATGAGACCTTGGAAACTCAGGGGTCTAACCCATGCAAATAAATATCACTCATTTTCCTGTGCGAGTCTCAAAAAATTCCTTTTTCTCGTGACATCGCAAGGAGCCCACGTCCCCTAGCAACAGATGAGGACACGGAGACCTCCCCACCGATAACACTAGGACTGTAATTCTGACATCTTTGACACTCAATTTTAAACAAATAGTTCACATATGACTTTAGAGTCCCAGATGACAGTTACTATCAGTTTATTAATATTAAATCCCCCAAACAATTTTGGCACATTCAGCATCAGAAATCACAAAACTGGAGTCCTTCTTGTTAGAGCAGGTTTTAACCATTTGCTAAGGTCCCTCTTAATAGAACAGGTATAAGAGAATAAAATTCAAGGGAAGTCACAGTGCACACATAGACACACACGTATTTTCTGTCTTTAAAAGTTACCTAATTGAAACTGTAAAAGCCAAGCTCAGACTTGGCTACTAAAGTCAAATAAAGCTAGGCCCTCATTTATTAATACAGACATAATAATTTGGACATGTATTATAGCTATTTAAAAAGATCAATCTAGAGATATCTTGAACATAACCCTCCCTTGTCACCCAGGCTCCGCTCTTATGAACTCCTCCTGCTCCAGCCTTCCTCTGGGCTGACACTAGCCCAACTGGCCAGAATCTTCCACTACAACCACGGGAACCTAAAGATCCACTGGTGTTGAAGCCACCTCTTCTTCACATGAAGAAACCAGCTTCCTCCTTCCACTGGGACCTTACCCAGCCTTGCTCTTCTACACCCTGAAAAAGATCAGGCCGGACCTTGCCATTTGCTAAAGAGATTGATGGAGCTATGGTGGGCTGTCTTAGATACAAAACCATCACTAATGACCTTGTTTTTATGGAAAAATAGCAAATTTATCTTGGGATGTATGAAGATTAAGTATAATCTCCCAGCAAAGATTAGAGTGGACAGCCAATAGATGGAAGAATCTCATGGATTATGTCCTGAGGGATTCAGAGCCCTACATGTTAAAATAGGGCTTAAATTAGGGTGACCTAATCAAGTATTTTTCTAATATAATAATCATTAATAGTCACTGAATTATTAAAATAAAAAATTAAGAATAAGCACACAAACAAACAAACAATCCAATTAAAAAATGGGCAAAGGACCTTAATAGACACTTCTCCAAAGAGAACACACAGATGGCCAACAGACATACGAAAAGATGCTCAACATCACTAATCATCAGAGAGATGCAATTTAAAACTACAACGAGATATCACCTCATGCCTGTCAGAATGGCTATCATCAATAAATCTACAACAAGAAGTGTTGGTGAAGATGTGGAGAAAGGGAACCCTGTGCACTGTTGGTGGGAATGCAGATTGGTGCAGCCACTGTAGAAAACAGTATGGAGTTTCCTCAAAAAAATTAAAAATGGAACTGCCTTATGACACAGCAATTCTACTTCAGGGTATTTATCCACAGAAACCCTAAACACTAAATTGAAAGAATATATGTATCCCTCTGTTCATTGCAGTGTTATTTACAATAGCCAAGATTTGGAAGCAGCCCAAGTATCCATCAGTAGATGAGTGGATAAAAAAGCTGTGGTACATTTACATAATGGAATAATTCTGGGCTATAAAAAGGAAGAAAATTGTACTCTTTGTGACAGCATGGATGGACCTGGAGAACATTATGCTAAGCGAAATAATCCAGTCAGAGAAATACAAGTACCATATGATTTCACTCATATGTGCAATTTAATGAACAAAGTGGACTATTAAGCCAAACAGAGACAGACTCATGGATAAAGAGCAGGCAAACAGCTCTGGTAGAGAGGGTTTTGGGGAGGGGGTTGAGAAAAAAAAAAAGAGAGAGAGAACTCATGGACATGGACAAAAGTATGGTGATTGCCAGGGGCGGGGTACAGGGGGTAGGTATAGGTGGAAGAAGGCATAGAGGGGATACATGGTGATGGAAAAAATAAAATAGAAGAAAAATTAAGAATAAGCTAATAAAAATCACAAATTGGTTAAGAGATACATTTGAGCTAATGCAAAAAGTTCAACTGTTATAAATAGTGATTAAAAACTCAAATAAGTTAAATATGTCCTTATTAATTCAAGCATAGAGATTTAAAATGTATTTATTTAACTATTTAATGAAAGCATTTAAAAATAACATCATTTATTTTAAAAGCCTGATTTAAAGTCTTCATTCCATTTGGTTTTCTGCATAAGGGCTTTAATACATGCATTTTATAGAACACACTAGAGGCCTGGTGCATGAAATTCGTGCACGTGGGGGGGGGAGGGGAATCCCTCAACCTGGCCTGCGATGACACCAGCGTCCCACGCCCTGGCCGGCCCCCACCCGCCCTCCCTGCCTCCCTCCATGGGCTGGGGCGCACGGGATGCTGGGGCCCGTTGCTGGGGCGACACCGCCAGCATCCAGCACCTCGGGCGCTATGGGCGCCGCCATCTTTGTGATGGAGTGATGGTTAATTTGCATATTACCCTTTTATTAGATAGGATTTACATATATAGTGAGAACTGGCTACTGCAATTCTTTCTTAACCAACAGGTTAATAACTAGTATAAACTATGATTACATATATGAGAATGGAAGGCAGCCTAAGTTCAACTCCTTAGGTTCCACCACTTCCTGAGGTCCTTAGGCAAATTATTTTGCATCTTGGTTTATTCATCTGTAAATGGGAGTAACTGGTATAAATACCTACCTCAGAGAATGATCAAATGGGACAATCTATATACTTAAAACAGAACTTGGCATATAATAAATACTCATTAAAAGTCAGATATCACTAGGCTTGCTTTTTATTGTACAAATTTTCAACAATTCAAAGACATATCAGTGTGCCTATAATTACTGTGGCACTAAGTGGATATGTCACTCTCTGGCTCAAATCCTACCAGTGGCTTCCTATCAGACCTGGACTAAAATTCAAAGTCCTTGCCATGAACAAAGTGAACTACCAAGCAAAACAGAGACAGACTCATGGATAAAGAGCAGGCAAACAGCTCTGGTACAGAGGGTGTTGGGGAAAGGGGTTGAGAAAAAGAAAAAAGAGAGAACTCATGGATATGGACAAAAGTATGGTGCCATGACCTAGCTTCTGGTTCTCTCTCAGACCTCATTGCCAGGCTAGGTATTTTTGTACCTGCTATTCCCTCTGCTTTAAACTCTCTCCACAAGGCTTCACTTCATGTGGTCTTCTGTTTACATGTCACCACAGAAAGGTCTTTCCTACCAACTCCATCCAAAAGCACTTTCTGCCATTCCTTCCACTAGCGCTTTATTCCCTTTCCTGCTTTATTTTCCACTATAGTTGCAATTAGTGCTGGCCTCACATTATATGTATGTATGCATTTGTTTTTTAATATGTCTTCCCCACTAGAATGTAAGCTCCATGCATTTAGGGAATGCATCTTATTTACACATAGCTATATCCTACACTTTTAAAAATGCCTGCATTTAGGAGGCTTTCAGTCAATAGCTGTCCAACAACTGAATTAAATAACTAAACAAGATACAAATATGCATAACATATGGTCTATCTCCTTAAGGGGTCTATCTCTCTTTTATGGTAGAACATTGACAACTATTATAATATATTATTGCCTCACTTTAAATTTTGAAGTGATTGCTAAAATAAATTTAGTTTTTATCTTCATCCAAGAGTTGTTAGATTAAAAAAGCCCTTTCTGTACACTCATTAAATTGAGAACAGAGGTAACAACAGTGTTCATCTAGTCTTTGGTTTGTTGGTTACTGATAGTCAAACTATGTCTTATGCATCAGGAGGTACATGCTTAATTGCAATTGGAATGTGACTAGCAAATATTTCATTTGACAGATCTACTCAGACAAGGCTAATAAACAGTTGTAATTCAGCTGCATTGCTTTTCTATTCATTTAATCATCTAAACAGGTGAATGAGAAGCTCTGAGTCATAATCTTGTCTGGTACAGAGATGCTGAGGAGGGGGAGTGAGGAGAAAGTGGTTGTAGGAACTGACTCCACTGAGAGCATGAGGCTCACATTCCTGAAAACTAGTTGGTGACATAACTCCACCCTTCATTTAAACCAAGGAATGAAGAAAGATCTCCTTCCCATCTGTATAAAACCCACAGGCTTACTTGGATGCATTAGAGAAAGAGGAACAACTAGCAAAGAAAATAAATGAAAGTATCAGATTGAGATGACACCATCTCTCCTAAACTGTAAGGCTTTTGAATGTTTCCATTCGACTGTAGCTGCTTTTACAGGTAATCCCAACTAGATCAATAAGTGGCTTTCAATGCTTGTTTTCCTCAGGACTTCTGTCTAGTCCTGATGATCAAACAGCAGAACTTATACCTGCTAATTATGTCAAAATTCTTGGTAAAAAAAAAAAAAGGAGGTAGAAAAACACTGGAATCCATTATGATTTGCAAAGCAGCAACAATCTTTGACCAACACAACACTAATTAAAGGAGCCACAGCTGCTGATTCTTTGGAGGCTGCCTTTGAATCCATTTTTGTTGCAATTAGTAAGGTTCCAATTGCACCTGATGCCAATAGGAAATGTGGAGATAAAGAAAATCTTTGATATCTTTCATGTTTGCTTGCACTTGAACTATAGAGTAATTTTTTAAAAAATTAGAAACTTACAATTTCTTACAAATAAATTATTCTACAATTCAATGAATACATTTATTAATTGCTATTCCAGGTGTTTTGCTGCTAGAAATTGTTAAAGTTGTATGCTAGTATGTTGGCCCAGTGACCTGGTTATATTTTACAAATTATTGGACACAAGAATGTTTGTTTCACCTAGATTTTAAGATTATGAAAACTGGTATAGTTTTATTTTATTTAAAATCTTATGTTTACTGAAAGAGTAAGAGTGATGAACTACAAAATATACTATTTGTTACAGTAGGGATTATTAATGCTTTTAAAAATTATATATTAATTGTCTTAGAATCCTCAGAAATTTAGTGCTAACATATGAGAACAGGAAAAAAGGTTAACTTTTACAACTTCAATTATCCTATCTAATAAAAGGGTAATATGCAAATTAACCATCACTCCATCACAAAGATGGTGGCACCCAGTCCTCTCAGCCCCGCTGGAGTCCCCCAGTCCTGGGAGGGAGGGGCAGCTGCTGAGAGTGGGCAGCGAGAGTGGCCTGGCGGAATGCTTGCTTCATTGCTGTGGCGACGAGGCAAGCGTTCCGCGCCTGGCTGAGGATGGGCCTCTGGGCCACAGAGAGCCTCTGGGCAGCGGGCACAGAGCAGCCAGGCCCCACAGAGAGCTACTGGCACATGGATTCGTGTGCAGGGCTACTAGTATCCTCTCTAATAAAATGGTAATATGCAAATTAACCATCACTCTGTTACATAAGCCATGCCCACCAGCCAAGCCACACCCACTAGCCAATCAGGGCGAGTATGCAAATTAACCCCAATCCAAGATGGCTACAGCCACAGAGAGCAAGGTTTCCCAGGTAACAGAGCAAGCCAAGCTTTCCATAGCTGTTGCAGGCCTAAGCCTCCACTCAAGCTACAAAGTTTCAATTATAAAAGGTAAACAAATTCAAACAAATGGCGGCAGAATGGAGCTTGAGAGAGCAGGCCAGGGTTGCCGCAGGCAACAGGGGAAGCAAAGCTTTCCGCACATCCTGGCGGGGCTCATCTGCTTAAGGCTACAAAGTTTCAATTGTAGAAGGAAAATAAATTCCAGATACCAGGGCCTCCCCTTGGGTTGCCAGGGGGTGTGGCCGGCCTGCAAACCATCACAAGCCCCTCGCTCAGGCCGCCCCACACCCCAAGGGAACCCCCACCCTTATCTGTGACACCCTTCAGGGCAAACCAGCTGGCTCCCACCCCTGTACCAGGCCTCTATCCTATCTAATAAAAGAGTAATATACAGATTGATCATCACTGCAACACACAATATAGCTGCCCCCATGAGGTCAAATATCCTGCCCCCATGTGGACACAAGATGACCACTACAAGATGGCCAGCAGGAGAGGGCAGTTGGGAGGCACCCAGCCTGCAAGGGAGGGCAGTTGTGAGGGACCAGGCCTGCAAGGGAGGGCAGTTGAGAGGGACCAGGCTTGCAAGGGAGGGCAGTTGGAGGTGATCAACCCTGCAGGAGAGGGCAGTTAGGGGTGACCAGGCTGGCAGAGGCGGGAAGTTGGGGGCAAACAGGCTGGCAGAGGAGGGAAGTTGGGGGCAAACAGGCTGGCAGGGGAGCAGTTAAGCATCAACCAGGCTGGCAGCGGAGTGGTTAGGGGGTGATCAGGCTGGCAGGCAGAAGCGGTTAGGGGCAATCAGGAAGGCAGGCAGGCAAGCAGTTGGGAGCTAGCAGTCCTGGATTGTGAGAGGGATGTCCGACTGCCCGTTTAGGCCTGATCCCACCAGGATCGGGCCTAAACGGGCAGTCGGACATCCCTCCAGGAGTCCCAGATTGGAGAGGGTACAGGCTGGGCTGAGGGACAACCCCCCGCCGTGCACAAATTTCGTGCACCGGGTTTCTAGTTAAATAATAAAATTTTTCTGATGACATACACAATTTCTTTTCATCAGGAGCAAATATACCAATTCATGGTCAATGAACACAATTTTTGTAAAGGGTCACAGTCAAACCCATTCATTGTTTTAAAAAAGCCTTCCAAATTAAGGCAGAAAACAAAATGATTGTTTAATGTTTTACACCATCAATACATCTTAGTTTTAAATAGATCTCACACACACAGACACCACCTAATCAGGGAACGCATAATCCTGGCTTCATCACTCACTAGCTATGTGGCCTTGTAGCTATTTTACCTCTTTCTGCTTCAGTTTACCAGTCTATAAAATGGGTGATATTATCTACCTCAGAGGGATGTTTTCCGGAATAAAAAAATAAGACATATTGCCTGGCATGTAATGAGTACAGTCAAACCTTGATTCTCAAATGTCTCCCATCCTGAACGATTCAGTTCTCAAACAAATTGTTTATGGAAAACATGTCTCCATTTTGGAACACAACTTCAGTTCTTGACCTGACAACCCTTTCATGCTGATGTTATCAAAAAGCTTCTCTCAGGTCACAAATAAAGGAGAGAATGTGTGTCAGTTTACTGCTAAATCTTATGTTGTTAACATCTCAGAAAATTGTGCTATGAATATTTTTTTTTGTTTTTTCCTTTTGTTGCTGGTGAAATGGATGATTAGCACGATTTTGAAACATAAAAAGGCCATCAAGGGTGCTGATAGTGGTAAGGGTATGCAAGTGCTCACCAAACAAAGATCACGGGCAATGGAAGAGACAGAAAAACTGTTGATTTGTATAAACAAAAAGCAGTTAGCTGGTGGCACTATTTCGGAGGCAATAATATGTGAACAAGTGAAGCTTGGAACGAGGGATGAAAGTGATTTAAGGCCAGTGGGGAGTCGTTCAATAAATTTCAGAAAAGAAGTGTTTGTTTATAGATTAAATGCTACATTAGACATGTACTGTATATAAGAAAGGTTAAAGCAGGGAATGATTTGGGGGGTCTCGAACAGATTAATTCAATTTACTTTATTTCTAATGGGGAAAAAAATGATTTGGTTTTTGAACAAACCGCGTCTCGAACAGCCTTCCAGAATGAATTTGAGAACCGAGGTTCCACTGTACTGAATAAATACAAAGCATTACATTTATCCACTTTGCATTGAGAATTTGCTACTTCCTCTTGATAACCATACTCCCTACTTCTGCCTTTTAGTACTAGAGCTGCCTAATGTTAACAGGGTTGCGCAGCCAAAAACCACACGTGCCAGTCCCACCGGGACATGGGTCTAAGTTCTGGTACGTGGGTGTGGCAGGAATGATGTGTGCAACCCCCCAAAGGCAGAGGCTTGCCCGCCAGGCTCTTCTCCCTCGTGCGCGAGCCTGGTTATGCTGGGGTGACACTCGGGATAGAGTAGCCCTGAGAGAAGGTCTCCCAGCACCTTCGCCCTCCCCGGATCCGTCACCTGCTAGGCCTCCGGTATTTGAGAAAAATAAACTTCTCACATTGTGTAAGCTATAATTTTTTGATTTCTGTTAAAGCGGCTACATCAATACACTAACTAATGCTTAGACATTTACTCATTTTTCAATTATAAAAGCTTATAGCAAGGCATCTTGATATTTACAGCCATTTTCTTCCATATTAATTAGTTATTTGATGTCAAATACTAGTTAGGGACAGACCATTTCCTCTTGCTCTTATTTTAACACTCACAGGTGGGGAAATGGAGACAGGAAAGATAAAACAAGGCCCAACACTGTGGGCAATCCGCAGCCAGTGTGTAACTAACATCTTCCCCAGCCAAGGACGTGGAGCAAGTGGTTAAAGAAAACCTCCCTAATGAGAGAATGCAAAAAGGGAGGGGGGAAGGGGAAATGCAAAAAAAAAAAAAAAAGGGCAAGTTTACTCCCTAAGCAGAGAAGCCAACAGTCTCAAGGCTTGGCAAGATCAAGTTGCCAGGTGCTTTTCATGAATTCTGGGAAAGCCACAACAAAGTTAAAAGGGACCTGGAGAATGAATCTGTACCAAAATAGTCAGCAGAGGAATTTCGAGACCTATAGACAGGAGGATATATAATATGCCTCAGACCCCCACCCAACTCGCTCTTCACATTAGCTGAGAGCCCGTCTGTGCTTCATAAGCCAGATGTATAGGTTTGCTTGCTTTGCTTTTTCAATTAAGGTGCATGTTTAATTGCTTTATTAAATTGGCTTTTCACAACATAGTCATGGTCTCTCATAAAAATTCATTTATATGAGAAGACAAGGTTGAGGACAGCCCTCTCTCACTAGCTCAGGGGGTTGAACTGTCCGGTAACACCTCTCGGTGTCGGTGAGCGGTGCCTATAACACATCCACCTACCAGCCTTAGGTAGTTCTGCAGCATCTGGAGAGGGATCATAGATGTGTACGTCACACTACTGAGGCAGCCTTCCTGAGGACCTGCAAGAAGGAAAAATACAGAGGAACATTGGCTTTGATTGCTGGATTCAATATTTTACTGTTTATAAGCAAATGTTAGCAGAGCTTAGTTCCAATCCTCGGAAAGTTCTAGCCTTGCCTGACATTAATGCACAGGTCTGGGGTCTCCCTTTATTTATTTATTTTTAAAATGTATTTTTATTGATTTCAGAGAGTAAGGAAGAGGGAGAGAGAGATAGAAACATCAATGATGAGAGAGAATCATTGATTAGCTGCCTCCTGCCTCAGTGGTTGAGCGTTGACCTATGAACCAGGAGGTCACGGTTTGATTCCTGGTCAGGGCACAAGTAGTTACCAATTATAAGTGGCTACAGCCAGGTGCTAAATTAATCCCAGGATCCACACTTGGGATCAAGCCTGCAATTCAGGCATGTGCCCTGACCAGGAATCGAACCGTGACCTCCTGGTTCATAGGTTGATGCTCAACCACTGAGCTACACTGGCCAGGCTGGGGTCTCCCTTTAGGTCTCTTCTCTAACTCCTTCCCTCCAAACCCCCTCCCGTAAGTTCTGCTATTCTCTCAATATATTGCTTGAGCCCAAAGGGATTTTCTAGGAGGGTCTCACACTTTTTTTTTTAACTTCAATAAGTATAGTTAAAACAACAAAATCGAACTTTATTACTTGAAATTGTAAAGAATGCAGGACAAAGACATGCAGGTTTAAGAACTGGTACTTCGAAACAATCCTAAAACAAACGCTTGGTCAATGTTATCTCAATTTAGAATATCTTTACCTGACAAAAGCACAGTGACTTGCTCTGCTTTATTCTTTTGCATAAAGTCCCACAGGGGCAGGGTGAAACTCTGACCCACCGACCATGGCACATTTCCTAGTTCAAAAAAATGAAAATGTCAGGAGAAGATTAAAAGGAATTTTTCTTATAAGGGTTGACGCATGATCTCCTCTGTGAGAACTCTAAGGAATCCAAAGGCATGTACAGAATTTGTGAACGGTCATAGGGAGTTAACTTTTGTTGAAGGTCAAGAGGAAAACCTTCAAACTGCAGGCTTCTCCAAAGCTGTCCTAAGGAGGGACTTTCGTAGTTCTTCCAGTGCCTGATTCATAAGGCCACGCACTCTGACCCAGGTCCCTGCCTCCCTCTCCAGCAAATTTTTAGATTCCAGAAAGAACACACATATAACCTCGGGTGCTCAGGATAAGACAAGCCTTCCCATAGTCTGGGCCCTCTTGAGAACTTGTTTTCATCTCTTCCCTTCCACAGATCAATTCCTAAATACCCATTCTCAGCATGTCCCAACATACAGGCGCCTACCCCACCTGTAACTTTGTTATCTGTTGGCCTGGGTCCTTTTAATCTAGCTTGGGTTATCAACACAGTAAAATTGCTTATATACCTATATTAATGACAATAACAATGTAGTTACCAATTATAAGTGGCTACGGCCAGGTGCTAAATTAAGCCCAGGACCCATAAAAATCAATGGTTTTAGACCTGGAATTCTACTGGAGTACCTCACCCTCAGTAATGAACAGAAACCATTGCTCAAAGGTAAATCTATCCAATGGTTGTGAATACCCATTTGCCTTTGTCAGTTTCCAGATTAACCGGATGAGGGCTGATGTAGAGAGGCCCACTGCCTGCAAAACATGGCTGTGCGGACTTCATTTAGACCCTAAGGCTGACCTACCCCTTGAATAACACTCCGTTTAATGGCAAAATGTTATCCAGAAAATCATTTCTGACTTATTTTCTTAATGCAATTATTTAACTATATATGTTTTGCGATAGTTATGGTAATTTTAATGATCATGCCAAAGAGCCATAAAATGAAGTTGTGAATCATTTGCTTTATTTATTCTTTATATATTTTTATTGACTTCAGAGAGGGAGAGGGACAGAGAGATAGAAACATTAGTGATGAGAGAGAATCACTGATTGGCTGCCTCTTGCACGCCCACACTGAGGATCGAGCCCACAGTCCTGGCATGTGCCCTGACCGGGAATCAAACCGTGACCTCCTGGTTCATAGGTCGACGCTCAACCACTGAGCCATGCCAGCCTGGCCGTGAGTAATTTGCTTTAAAATCTAGCAGTAACATATGTTTTGAAAGTGAATTAGCATTTATGAGTGAACAGAATAGGACACTTTTTACTATAATAAGCCTACAAATTAATAGCATGGTGAAAAGGACCCTTCCCTCAAATTGGACCATGCTTTTGCAACACGGTGCTGTTGAAAGTGTACAGGCTTTCCTATCAGATAGACTGGGGTTTGAGTCCTGCCTGCTTTGCTCGTTAGCTGTGCCTTCAGGCAGGTCATCGTTAACTTGTCTAGCTATCTGTAAAATGAGCCTGTTGTAGGGATCCACTGCGGTGCTGATAAAAAGCACCCAGCACAGTTCTAGCATAGTGGCAGCACGTTCCTGTAGATGTTCCTTCTCCTGGTTTAAGAGGAAAGAAACTAACCAGGGATAACTAGCTTTTACAGAGCCCTTATTATGCTCAGGAGAAAGCAAATGTTACCTTCAGAAGGTCCTCAGAGGCTGTTTCATGGAGCCTATTGAATGGGAATAACCAGTTATCACCCTGATTCATCCCATGTGGGAGCTTTGAATATATCTTCATTAAAATGCTTTTTCCAATTCTAGACTTCATTAAGACTCCTGTCCTTGGAGGTAAGGTGTTAGTGGGTTACAGATATCCTGGAATAGCCCAAGCACACATTTGGAGCTGTGTTCAGAACCTGTGCATTAGCAAGCAGCTGCAGTGTGGTTAGTTTCGTGCACTTATCTAGAAGAGCAAGTGCAATCACAGAACCGCACCGAGGGCTTTCATGCTCTTTACTCTCTGAGTATCACCTGAGGCATAAAAGCATTTTTATACCAACGTTATGTAATGGCTGCATTGTGAATGCTCAAGTGTCAGCACCAGCAGCTGCCACAAGGGAGTTTTTAATGTGTTTAATCAGCAAACTAAGTCTCAGGTTATGAAGCCCATAAACATAAATGAACCTGAAAATGTAACTTTCCCTTCACTGCAGGATTGTTGATACCTAGCATGATGGATTGCACACTGCTTGCACTGAGGCCGATGCTGGAGTTAGTGGTGTTATTGCACGTCACATCTTCCAGACTCCACCATTCATCAGAAGAGATGGCTTTGAAATGATTCGTCAGAGCTTGACTCACTGCTTTTGAAAAATCATCCCAGGATGTCTGTTTGCGGATACTTAGAGCACATATTGTGTTTTCACATTCAAAGTCATCGGAACCATAGTTGTCTGGTTGAATCTCACCCACTGAAATCCTTAAGGGTATTTTAAGAGCATCTGTTAGAAGAATAAGAGAATTAGAAATTTAAAAAATCCTGATAGAAAAACAGCAAAATGATTCTATAAAATAAGCAAATATGAACTTTTTATAAACAAACAGAAGGGCAGCTTCAATACTTCTTTAAATAACATTAATTCAATGTTCTTAATACTGGAGTAAACTTTGGTTTCATCTATATCTTCACACTTTCTTTGGAACCAGGTTGCTTGAACTGATTATTTTTCCTTGTATCTTTGGCCTTTTCTACTTCATTGACTCTTTCCCTTCAATGAGAAACTTCAGCAAGATTCTCAAGTTCTTTAAAAAAATCTGAGAAAATTAGGGCCCTCTCTGGACCCTGAATTCTCTGTTGTCCTCTTCACCTTCCTTGAGTCAGGTTATAGAAACATAAACAAACATGTATACAAAAGAAACTATAGCGTGAGTCTACAGGGCATAGCAGGGCTGCTGAGGACAGGACATTGGGGATACCACTCATTCATAGGGTTGCCAGGAGTAGGAGCTGACTCAATGGCATGTAACATACACATAGTTCTATAGGTCAGTGTGCTTAGGATGGTGGCTTTAGTCATACAACCTGGTCTCAGCCTCAAGGTCAGCCTTCTATTAGCTGTGAGAGCTTGTCTTGATCTCTCTATACCCTAATTTCTTCTATAAAGTGGAAGGAATGTACAATCAATGTACATTTTAAATGAATTTAACATACAATTACATGGTAAGTACTAGTAAGAATTTGATAAAAGGCAGACAGTGCTTCTAAAATGATTTTTCTAATCTCTCTATGACACCAACTGGTTGAGGTCCCACCTAGGTGGGCAGCACTCCCATGGTGGGCAGCACCCTATGCACTTCCATCCTGACAAACTGAATTATATGCTTAGTCACATGTGATTATTCCTAAACCCTCTATGTCTGCTAACAAATATGTTTAAGCCCTCAAACACTAGAAATCATATGTGAAGCATTAAAGGTGCAATCTGTTCAAACAAGAATAGTATGTGTTACTTCAATAGTAGAAACATACTAAGCCGAAACTGGTTTGGCTCAGTGGATAGAGCATCGGCCTTCGGACTGAAAGGTCCCAGGTTCGATTCCGGTCAAGGGCATGTACCTTGGTTGCGGGCACATCCCCAGCAGGGGGTGTGCAAGAGGCAGCTCGTCGATGTTTCTCTCTCATCGATGTTTCTAACTCTCTATCCTTATCTCTTCCTCACTGTAATAAATCAATAAAATATATTTTTAAAAAATAATAGAAACATACTAAAATGAAGACGTCTACCCCAAAATTAGTGAAATATTACTTTATATGCTTTAAATTAAAATAAAATGTACATTTCCCATGATCCCTTTCTTAAACTGGCTTCTCCCATTAACTGATCAACTAGTGGATAATTTTATTTTCAGGTTGTCAATTCTCAGTCCTCATCTTACCACCAACATCTGACACAACTGATGTCTCTGTGCTCACTGATGTACACTCCTACTGGATGTCCTCATGACATACCTCACTGGTCACTCTTTAATGTTGTCCCTTTATTGGTCCCTCCACTTTTTACAGATTTTTTAATGACAGAGTGTTGGAAGGCTCATTTCTCACATTTCTCTCTATCTGTGCTCACTTCATTGGTGATCTCATCCAGTCCTCTGACTTGAAATATCATCTATAGACTGCTGACTCTCAGATTCACATATCGAGCTCATACTCATCTCTGGAATTCCTGCTGACTTGACATCTCCAAGTAGTTCCACCAGACAGCTCAGATTCATAAACCCAAACCTGAGCTTCTGGTCTTCACTAGCAAAAGCTGCTTCACCCGCAGCCTGCCCCTGGACAGCTGACAGCAGCTCCATCCTGCCAGTTGGTTGCTCAGGCTGAAAACCTAGTTTTCCACAAATCCCTTCTCTCATACTTTAAAAAAATTAGTTTTCAATTACAGTTTATGTTCACTATCATTTTATATTAGTTCCACTCCCCTTCAATTTCATACTTAAATTCAACCCAGCAGAAGGTTCTCTTGGCTCTATCGTCAGCTATATCGGAACCAAACCACTTCTCGCTAACTCGTCGGCTACAATCCTACATTGAGTCCTCATAATTGTCTCTTACCGAAAATGCACATCAGTGAACTAAGAAGAACCCTGATTCTACCTGTGACTTCTTATAGTCTATTTTCAACAACACAGTCAGTGAGACTACTAAAATGTACTTTAGATCCTGTCACTCCCATACTCAAACATTGACAGGGCTCCTCCTTAAGTCCCTATGATGCTACATTTTCAACAAGATCAGGATCCTAGCCCCACCACATCCTGGAAATTTTCTGGCCTGCTTTCCGTCTTCTCTCCCCTTGCTCATTCTAACTCAGTCACCCTGGCAGTGCCTCAGACATGCAGGTATGACCCTACCTTAGGGCCTCTGTCCACCGGGATGTTTGGCCTGGAAAGTTCCTCACCTCCTTCGAGTGTTTGCTTAGATATCAGTGAGGCAACCCTGTCCATCACTTTAAAAACGGAAACTTCCAAACCCATTTTAAAAACTCCCAACCCCCTTAATGTTTCCCATAGTGCACAATACCATCTTACATACCCTAGAATTATTTATGTCTACTGGATTGGGTGATAATCTCAACATAAGAGGTCATACATATTACTATTTTGTATGTATGAACCCACAAATGAACCTTTCATAAAATGTGCTGAGAGCACATATTGTTCAAGTTGGAAGGAACCAAAAAGATCACCAGTTATCTTCATGGACAGGTAGGCAAATAGATGTGGAGAGACAACCGACTTGCCTGGGTTCATACAGCCAGCTAATGGCAAAGTATCCAGCCTGTTAGACTCATGTCTACAAAGACAACCTAAGTCAGAAGAAAAGAGTAATACCCTAAGTCAGAAGAATGACTTAGAATGCTTTCCTAGGTAAGTAAAATACAAGGAAGATCTTGCATTATTTGAATAGCAACTCATTCGGTAAAAAGCCATTCTACATGGAAAAATAATTACCACAGTTGTAATCAATAAAGTGTTTTTGTAACAGCTCGGGTTCAAAGAAAGCTAAGCAGAGAATGAGAAACTGAGTTGCACTAATATTTTTCCCACGGCCCCAGAGGCCCTGCTTTGTGGATGCGGGATGAACAGTGGGCTGTGAAGGCACTCACTCAGATTCTCCAGCAGATGCTGCAGTCATCAGTGGCCACATCATGTGCAGTCCGACCGCACTTCTCTCTCCTTTCTGGCTCAAGCCCGCCATGCCTACACAGAATTTCTAGGCAATTCTATAATGACAAGAGCTCTATTACCTTCCGTCCAAATGAAGAAACTTGAGTTAAAACCCCACGGGAAAAGTCATTTGCCCACAGCAAACAAATCAGGAATTCTCCAGCAACCCAAACTAAACAATGTCCCAAAACGAAAAGCAGAGAATGCTTCATTGAACTGTGAATCAATGCTCCACAGAACAGCCTCTTATGTTTCAAGAGAAAAAAATCAGTTTACTAATCACCCAATTTGCAGAGTGAAATTAGGAAAGAAATGGACTTCGGCAGACAGTATCCCTCAATGTTAACTTCACAACATAAAGCAAAAGGGCTTTTGCTACAACTGGATGCTGCTTGCTGAATACTGGACTATGAACTGCTTTCCTGATCATGTAAGTGTGGGACTCCAATTTTAACAATTCTGTCCCAGAGTCCTCGTAAGCACTTTTTTATTTGAGATTTTTATTTGTGTCTGTTTTGCTTTTTTATTTTTAAATATATAAAGACCATGTTGGTTGAATTTTGAGAAAAACATTCTCAATAGATATTGAAGTTATGTTCCCTCTCTTTTTCAGCTTTTCTTCTTTTGTGCTGCTTAAGGAAATCTCCACTCAAAAAATATCAGTAACCTACAAACTGACAAGTCTTATTTTCCAAACCAAAGTAGAAATAAATGCAAACATTTTCTAATAAATAACTGCCCGGCAGGATGTTACCTTCGGATATTTACCAAGGAACTCTACTAGCTCAACTTTTACCATGTTATGTTTTGTTTCCTGGTTTCCCACAAGAATAAGCACAAAACTGAACAGACCAGAATCTATGGCAAGGAACTAACAACCAAAACAAGCAACATCCTTCTCATCCCTTCCCTAAACACACACACACACACACACACACTTTCTGTTTGGCAAAACACACTTTTTTTCTTTTTATGTGAATATTTTACTGAAGCATATAGTATTCACATAGAAAGTACACAAGTATGCAGCTTGAAGAATGATCACAAAGTATAATACTTGTGTAAGGAGCACTTTGTAAGCGTCCATCTCAATCTCTAGCTCCCTCCCTTCTCTCCCCATCTCCTACCCCCACCCCCGCCACCCCATGCCCCCTAGATATCTACTGTTCTATTCTGATTTCTAGTATTAGAGAATCGCTAGTCTGTTAATGAACTTTATATAAGTGGAATCATACTTCAGGCACACTTTTATATTTGGCTTGTTTCAGTCAACATAATGTCTATACAATTTATCCATGTGTTGGGAGTAGTCATTGTTCATCTTTTTGTTTTGCACTTATTAAAATTACCATGTGGCATTCTCTAATGTCAATATACCACAATTTACTTACCTAATCTCTTACTTATGGACATTTGGGTCCTACTATGAACATTCTAGCACAAGTCCTTTGGTAGATACATGCCCACAGTCCTGTTGAGTATATGAACCAGAGTCGGACTGCTGGGTCACAAGGTATGCGTATGTTCTATGTTAGTATATACTGCAAAGCGCTTTCGGAAGTGGCTATAGCAATTTCCACTCCCCCCAGGAGAACATGTACGTTCCAACTGTCTCATATTGCCCCCAAAACATACTTGAAATGCAACCAGAATTCACAAGGAAGTACAGGAAATCCCTAAGGGCTAGAAAGAAAACCAAGGAGTAAGCTGACACCACCAATTAAGTGAAATTTGAACAGGAAGCCAGCGTTGGTTCAAGAGCTAAGCTGATATAGAGACTGCTTTGGGACTCTGTGGGGATGGGAGACTAGGCCTTGGGACCCACAAAATGGAGTAGCTGAACCAGAGGACCCCTGGGTAGAGACAATCGCCTGCCTGCAAAGGGAATCAGCCAGGACACCTGATGCTCACCGTCCCTCCCAGGTGGGAAGGATTTCCTCTATGATTGTAATCCAAGTCTGGCTTCATGAGGCTGGGGTTCAGATTTAAGAAGTCATTAAGTCAAGAAATTATGTGAAAACAAAGTCAATATATAAATAACAATTCTAATAAAACTGTTTATTAATTTTCACAAAACCTGTGAATGCATAAGATAGTAAGAAATTCAGAAATGCCGATTTAGAGATTAGCTCTAAAATGAGGATTAAGTAGAATGCAGTCTGAGCACTAAACTTTGTGAATTCCCAGATTATAAAAGAGAAAAACAAAACATTTCTTATGAAAGTTAGCACCTGCAGCAAAAGCAGGTAAAAGACAATACAGACTTGGATTATAACCCTGCCAATATAAATTATTTCATCTATGTTTTTGGCAAACCAATTAACATTTTTTGCTTCAGTTTCCTTATCTATGTTTCAAATATTTATATTTCATAGAGTTGTTATGTGACTTACAGGAAAGATGCATAAAAAGCTCTTATATTCTCAGCACTTACTAAACTCTCGATATTTATTACCTGCTGTTATTATAATCAACATAACATCACCAGTTAGAAAAGAGCCTGAATATTCATCACATCAACAAATGTCTCTGATCTTAATATAATTCTGGGTGATGTTACTTTAAATTACAAACAGAAATGATAAAAGATGTAACCCAAATCTGTAAGATTTTTATTTCTGATCCATAAAGAATGTTATATATAATTTGTATTATGACTCAGTTAAGTCAGCGGGCAATATATACAAGCAGTGACTTTCTCTTTAATGAAGTAAAAAAATGTCAGAAAGGTAACAGGATATCACATATCCAAAAACTGCTACAGGTGTGAATTCTACAGCAATCCGCTGGGCTCAGTGGGGAACACAAATGCTGTGTGACAACAGCTACAACTACTTTACAAGCACTTAGTGCTCATCAATCCACACAACTTGATGAAAGAGGTACTAAGCATGTGCCAGGTGCTATGTTAGAGCCAAGGACTGTGGCAATGAATAAGATAACAGTTCTCCTTAGGGAGGAACACAAAATGTAGTGAGGTTAGACATGGGGAAATTGTACACAGGAAAGGGGGCTGTTGCAATGATGGACAAAATTTTACTATGTGGAGGGAAGGTGAAGAAAAGAACCTAACATCTTTCTTGATATGTGGCATTGTGTGAAGAGGATCAATGTTGAGATGCCATTCCCTGCTTCTGGAAATGGATTCCCCAGGGGCCTAAATGGGGCAGGGTGTCCTATAGAAGAGCAAGAGATCTAGATGAGTTCAAGCCAAAGTCCTAGTTACCATACAGATACATCTGCAATATCAGGGGCTTTAAAAAGCAGCAGCATAGGCTTCAGCTTTTAATTCCGCTCACATCCCATTTACCCCGACTTAGGTAGGTGGCCACCATTACCTCAGTTGAGGCTGCAGAAGGCAAGTCTTCATTTTAGGTGGTCAGGGGCCCCTCTGAAAACTGCAGGATCCGTTATTACAGAGGAAACGTAGAAGAGATGGTGAGGGCCAATGAACCAACTCTACCATGGTCCTTTAAGGAAAGCTGAGAAATAAGGGTCGGTGCCAAGGGGACTAATAGAAACCCCTAGTCCAAAGAGCTAGAGATAAAGTCAGAGTCAAGGCCGAGAGCTGAGAGTCTGAGATCAGACAGAAGGAGCAAACGTGAAAGCAGTTTGCAGATGTCCAGGAGGTAAGGTCCAGTGCAGGTTCTGGGAACAACCCAGGTTTGCAGGGCAGGGGAGCTGAAGGCTGTAAAAATGGGAAGTGATTGCATAAGCAAAAAAGTAGATTTGGGGGTGAGTGGTCAGAAATGAAGATGGCTGGAGTCAGCTGTGGAGGACTGAGTGCTGAAGAGTTTGGATGCTTCTCTATAGGCATGAGGGTATGTTCAGGTAGCCAGTGCCACGGTCAGCTGAGCTCTGAAAACCAGCTGGTGCATTTGGAAGATATATTGGAAAGGAACAGGGTGACAGGAAGGAGACCTGTTAAAAAGTACATTTAGTACTTCTTAAAAAATATGTTTTTTACTGATTTTAGAGAGAGAGGAAAGGAAATGGAGAGATAAAAATATCGATCGGCTGCCTCCTGCACACCCACTACTGGGGATCGAGCCCACAACCCGGGCATGTGCCCTGACCACAGCCCGAGAATCAAACCAGCAACCTCTTGGTGCATGGGATGACACTCAATCCACTGAGCCACACTGGCTGGCAAATAATTGGTACTTTGGGGCCAGAAAGTCTGCTGGGCACAGCATATACAAAGACGGAAAAGTGATTTGAGGAAGGAGGCAGAAAGGGAGAGAGGCATGCAAACAATTACAGTTTTGAAGTTCAAGCTCTCTAAGTGAAGTGTCAAGAGGTACCCTGGGAATATCTCACTCCTGGAAGCCAAGACTTCAGCTGAGATGTTTTCCAGGCAGGGATGGGTCAGGACAGGAGAGGAGGCCACTTGAGGTAATGGGAACAGCAGATGCAAAGACCGGAGAGAAGAGAAAACACAGGATGTCTGCACAGCAGCTGGCAGCACATGGTTAGATCACAGAATGCATTAGGGAAGGAGACAGGAAGTGTGCTCGAGGAGGGAGACTGAGGCCAGGCCAGGAAGGAACCTATCTGTCACGATAAAGGTGTGACATTTATCCTGGAAGTGACAGACCCTTGTACAGACATTAAGCAGGTAAATGACATGACCATGGTCCCTGTTAGAAAGGCCCCTGGCATGGCAGTGTGAAGAGTGGAAGTGACTGGCTGAAGAGACCCCGCTAGGCGCCCGCCCAAGTCCAGACAGCAGGTAATGAGGGCGCTCCAAGGACAGTGCTCATGGGGCAAGGAGGAGGCAACATATTCAAAATTCATTTATCAAAGAATAAAACCTAGAGTTGTATCGATCAATTGAAATCATTAAGTTAGGAAGACAGAATAAGTAAACATAATGGCAGGCGATGTTTTTAGATTCAGAGGAAGAACAAGAGATGCAGCAGACTGGCTAAGGAGAATGAACGTGGGAGCCCAAGGATTCACCCACTTGGAGCTGTTTGGTGGAAGCAAAAATGAATTTGGTCATCAACAAGGTTATCCTATAATTTTCTAAACTGGGACACTTTTAAGAGTAAAAACTTAATAATACCAGTTATTAATAACACTGGGATGACAGGCATAATAAAGGACTGTACTGGCCAGACCGGGAAGTCCGTTCCTCTAGTTATTAAGGAAATGTCCTGTAAATTGGCCATTTTGGATAGAACTTTCCTGGATGGATTCAGGAAACAGTAAGTTGGGCCAGAGGTACGATTTGGGGATTTCTAATAGATTGTATCTTGGGGATCAATAAGATCATTCAAGGGAGAAAGTACAGAGTGAGGAGAACAGGGTCAAAATCCAGGTCAATGGAAGGCATTAGGGAAAACACTGGAAAGTCCACGTCCTGGGTGAAGGGTGGAGTGTGTCTGTTAGAAGTTTATGTTAGAATATATTAGTTGACTACGTTTATGTTAGAATCCGTTAGGGTTCTGTCAGTTAATTACTGCTGCTCAAATTAAGCAAGAATACCATTCTCTGCACTGAACATTGTGGAATGTGTGTTTTAAAAAAAATTGCCTTCCCTTTGCTTACACAGAGCTAAGTGAGACTGGCTTTTCAAAAATAATTTTATAAAAATTAAGGGAATAATCATGGAGAATCAAAAGCACAAAAAACAGATTCCAAAGAAGAGATTCTATTTATCATGGTTCAACTTCATAGGTATCCTGTCTTTCTCCTCTCAGCCAGTTACCCAACTCTATGTGACAAGGAAGAGATTTAGTGACTTCTAATCATTTTCTCTGTTCAGCCATTTCCTATGAAGAGGGAATAGAAATCTTGGGGATGCATGTTGGCCTGTGCACTTGAGACACACACTTCTTCCAGACCACCCAGCTGGGTGGATGCTACAGCATGATAGGAAATGCCTGACACTCACCTGTTTACAAGCAAACAATGCATCAGGCAGACCACAATCCTAACACAATGCAAGAATGGCCTGGAGAGGGCAGCAAGAGGGCCACCACCTGCCCCGAGGACACTGGCCTGCCCAGAGATGACTTCTAGGATGCTGGAAATAAATGTCCAGAAGACAATTAAAAAGCCAGGTGTGGAGATTAGGGTTTGGGACTAGTTATAGCAGAAGCCCAGTTAAAGTTGAAAGACTGGGTGAGTTCTTAAAAAGCAGGACTAGCCAGCTGTGAATGGAGCTTGGAAGCTGCTTATGGTGAAACAAAAGAGAAAAATCTGGAAAAACAAAGAAAAAACCTTGTTATCAAAGTCAGAGTGGAAACAAAGAATGGAAGAGTTTTGGGGGAGGAGTTGGCATTATACAGTTAACCCAGAGAGACCACATAAGAGCATGAGTGGTAAGAAGCCACTGCTTTGGCAATATATAAACTATACAATCTACTCCTGCAGTAAAAAGGACACACAGTCCCCCAAATAAACAATCACCTGGCTGGTGTGGATCAGTAGTTAGAGCATGATCCTATGAACCAGGAGGTCATGGTTCAATTTCTGGTCAGGGCACATGCCCAGGTTTGCAGACCTGATCCCCATGGGGGATGTGCAGGAGGCAGATGATCAATAATTCTCTCTCATCATTGATGTTTCTATCTTTCCCTCTCCCTTCCTCTCTGAAATCAATAAAAACATCTTACCTAATAATAGACAAACATGTAAATTTACCGTACTTCCGATATGCCCACAGCCAATCAGAGTGAGTATGCAAATTAACCCAACAAAGATGGTGGGTTAATTTGCATATGCAGGCACAGAACGGTCGAGAGGGCCGGGATGCCTGCTATGAGGGGGTGGGAGGGCGGCAGAGGGAGTTACAGGAGAGGTGCTCCGGACAGAAGCGAGGACTTGCCCGCTCCTGGGCGGGCTGGGAGTGAGGACTTGCCCGCTCCTGGGCGGCTGGGAGTGAAGCCAGGGGAAGGAAGGCCTATTCTTACACGAATATTGTGCAACAGGCCTCTAGAATGTATATATATATATATATATTTTAAAATACTCTCTTTATATGAGAGCTTCAACAGCAAAGATGCACACAATCTCCCTAATATGTTTCTCTGCGGGAACTTGACATGTCAAAGTTCTCATGACAGAACAGTTTCGCTAAGAAACTCTTCTGCCTGCTCATACTAAGTGATGAAAACAAAGGTTCACCCTCAGTGATTCGTTCAGCTCTGGAGTAGTCATCGTCACCGGCCAGCTTAATGTGAGGAACTCCTATTACCAAACACTAAATCACGATCTGTATAAATTGCTTAACCTTTGGGAAAAAGACCAAGGACAAAAATGGAAAAAGTACTGATTTGGGAATCTGATCTTCTATGAATTGACCTTGGAGAATGAGTTATGCTATTTTCCAAGACTTAATTTTTTCATCTGTAAGACGAGGTGATTATACTGGATGAGCTATGTATCTTTGAACTCTGAAATCCCACGATGCTTTATTGAAAAACAGTGGAAATCTTCTTGGGTGACAGTACTACTACCTTACGTAGTCTGGACACATATGTACTACCATAGAGGGGAAAAATATTTGTCTTTTTGGGCCTCAGCTTGTGGTCAGTGCAGAACCTTTTTACTCACATGATTACTTCAGCCTTTTTCTTTTTTTTCCACAGAAAACTGGTCTTTATAATTTAGTTGTAAAATAGATTACCTCTATGGAGAGCTACCTCAGACAGAACATAAACTTTGTATTAGGCAAAGGATTCAAGAATATTTTCCAATGCCTTTCACTAGGAAGGAAGGCAGCATGGTATAGTGTGAAGAGTAATTAAATCAGGCAATCTGGGCTTCCTTCCCAACTTCTATCTATTAATCTCTCCAGGGTTTAAATGTACTTATCATCATAAAATTCATAAAATGAAGTTAGATTGGAAGATTACGTATCTACTCCAGGGCTAAAATAAATCTATTATTGTAATCTATTATTTGACTTAGAGGTGTGTGAATATTGTCAGTCAATCTCTTTTTTTAAAATACTCCTTTTCTTATTCAAAATTCATCTTATGCTTCTTAAAGTAAGAGAATACAGGGTGAGACATCTTCTAAGTGAGGGAGAGGTTACAGTTCCCTTTATTCAACAACGACAGAGTACCCACACCTGCCAGGGGCATGGGTAGCCATATGCCATCCTTGATTATCAAAAGCACCAGGCCTAACAAGGAGTCCTAATTAAGGAGCTGAGCTGCAACACCCTGCCCTACACTGCAGGGTGACGCAAGCCGGGGAGCAGGTTCCTCTCTCTGCCTAGCACGAGGCTCATTAGCTGAATATTCTAGATCAGTCATGCTCAGGTTCTGCTTCACTCTTTTGTTTTTGCTTTTTGCCTTTAGGTTGAGCACACGTACACCCCTCTTATCAGAAACATATTGTTTTATACTCAAAGATTTTCTTTTAGGGGTGAAGACAGGTTGCAAACTACCCCTTTCATGCTCCTTTCTGGCATCCAATGCAATTCACAATAACAGAAGTTATTCAACAAGGAGCTCCAAGGACACATTTTTAGCTATTCTTGATGTCTCCATCTGGATGGACATAACACAGCACTTAAATTCAGCATGTCTAAACTCACATTCTATCTTCTTGATCACAATGACGCCTCTTTTCTCTTTCGGGGAACATCACTGTTATCCTTCTATTCAGCACCCTCATTTCCCATATCTAATCTGTCTTCAATCCTTAGGGTATTTCTAGCCTGTAATATCTCTTATTATTTCTACCACCCTCATAATCTTTAACCTAGTTAATAATTTTGCTCCTTTCAGTGGCTTTACTCTGACTAGGAAATAAAGCCCAAACTTCTTAATATGTCACTGAAGGTCCATGACATCACATGATATTCCCAGTCCAGTCTTATTTCTTCTCACTACTCTTCATTAGCTCAATTGGAGCTGTTACCCACCTTCCCACTCTCTGTTCCTATTGCTCCCTCCATCTGAACTACTCTCTTCCCCAGTGATGATGGCAAATCTAACTCACTCTGTAAAGCTCCAAATGATTTCTATCTCCTCTAGAATGAGTCATTTATGAACTCAACATCCCTGCGACTCTGCTCTCTGAAATATATGCATTCTCTCCATTTTTTCCACAAAAATAAAAATGTCCATTATTATACTCTTCTAATCACACTTATTACCCTACTTTTTAAGAAAATTTATTTTCAATTATAGTTGAAGTTGACATTGTATTACCTTGGTTTAATATTTTGTACTTCTCTTATCTTACAGTTTTCTTGTACCCCACACCCTTACCACTGGTCTAAGAGTTACCTCATGGCATAAATGATCCCTACAAATGATAGCACACACAGTGCCCTGCACTCAGAAGTTTTCTAATAACTTATTATTGCTAGAGTATATTCTTTCCAAAGTGGCTTAACTACAAAAAAGAAGCATAAATAGATGGCTCACCATATTATGTTATTTCCTTAATAATCAGAATCCAGAGCTTCCTCTATGAGTAGGCCAGCACATACAGGGTGTAATGAGG
This sequence comes from Cnephaeus nilssonii, assembly GCF_951640355.1. Taxonomy (NCBI): domain Eukaryota; kingdom Metazoa; phylum Chordata; class Mammalia; order Chiroptera; family Vespertilionidae; genus Cnephaeus; species Cnephaeus nilssonii. The sequence continues at coordinate 70,912,298 of NC_137083.1, read as the reverse complement.
CTGTTCTTGTTCGAGGGCATGTATTTGAGACTTGGCCTTCCCTCTAACTAGTATCATGGCCTTGGTACTGAATCAAACAACCCAGCAGACCAAATCAATACCAACCATTTTTTCCTAATTTTAGATGAGATAAAATATCTAAAATTACTCCCACATTTCTTGTTAACAAACTCCAAACATATTTTTTACAAAAAGTCTCATATACTCTTGACCGTATCGGCTGGACAGAAAAAAGTCAGTTCATATAGGTAGCTAATCATCTCCTGCAATGGTACCACTTAGTCTTCTATTATCCACTGACATACACACAAGTCAACAACAGATAACATTGCCACTCATCAAACTACAGCTGTGTGATGAGGTCAGCTGCTACCTGACACACCTTAGAACCCTTTGAAGCAGCAATATGGGCAGCAGTCCAGCCTTCTATGTCGGCATGGTTAATGAGGTCTGCAGAAACAACAGGTCTGGCTGTGCCTTCAGGACTCTCTTCTTCTCCATCCAAGTCCAAGACATCTGACTTGGTCTCCTCCTCATGCAAGGATTTTCCACAAGCTGGTGCTCTATGGTACATAAGAAGCTTGAGGCTGTCCACATGACCAGTGTCCACAGCTGCGTGAACCGGTGTCCAGCCATCCTGAAAATAAAATGACCAAGGGAAATAGTTAATTACAACACTAATATTGAGAACAGCATTACTTGAAGTTCACCTCTCAATGTTTCTGGGCTTGGACCTCTGAGCTGGGAAAAGCAGGCGTTCCAATCCTGAATATCACTGATGAGTTGAGTCAAGTTCTCTGACCTGTCAGTTAGTGTATTTCTCATTGCTATGACTCATGTTTGCTATTTTGTAAGAATTTCCACTTAATATTAATCACTTGAAGTGAGTAGATACTACCCAAGCCAGTAATAAAGTATTATGTATGGAAAACCCAAATCTCAATTTAATACTACAAAAGAGAATGAACTTTAGCATAAAACGATTTTTTGAAATGTATATCTAACTACAATGTTATTAGCAATGTATTAAATGAATGCTATTATAAGCCAGTTTTACTTATAGAGCAGAATCCTAATTGTAGTGATCTTAAAATTTTGTCAGTGATTCCAGAAGATTCTTAATAATAGAGAAAGCTAGACATACAAGAAAACAAAGCCAAAGTACTTCCTGGGGTGCCCATGGGCCTCTATTGAGTGTTCTGTGATTGCAGTGGGTCACCGATACATGCAAACTTACAACATTTCCAACTAAAATGACTGGGCCTAGTCTCTAAATGTTACCTGGGAGCCTCAATCATTCACCTAGCTGGCTGCTGGAGTAGACTCAAGTCTTTTCTATGGCAATGGTTCTCAGGTGTGGTCCCAAAACCAGCAGCAGCAGCACCACCCAGAAACTTGTTAGAAATGCAAAATCTGGAGCATTACTCAAAACCTACAGAATCAGAAACTCTTTGGGGGGGGGGGCAGCAATCTCCATTTTAACAAACGCTTCAGGTGATCCTGATGCACTAGAGTGTGACAAGCACTAGTCTAGGGAAAATATGGTCCCCTGTAGAGCAAAATATTTTTTATATAGAGATGGGTCTCCCTTCTACTCATGTACCTATCTTCATTAAATTTTTAAGACTTTCATTACAAAAAATATACTGAGCTTTATTTTGGTGATCTGTGTTTTAGCTTTATTTTATTTTCCTATCTTTATTTTCCCATTGGCAAGCTTTTTTTTTATGTGGCATTTCATATTGCTATATTAAATATCTCTCAGTGAGCTTCAGCAGTTAAAAAAAATAGGGTACAAGATAAGAAGAAGAGGAAGAAAATATGGCACCTGAATAGTCAGACGTGTAGTGCACCTCGTCTCAGGGCCAGACTGGAAATACAACTAAATCAGAGAACATCCACCCGAAAGTAATAAATTAGGCCCAGCTCAGGGGGCAATTTTAAGGAAGGACAGAAAATGCCTGGACACTGGTAGGAAGCGTGGAGAGGGCTTGAGAGGGATGGTAGGGAGGGGGGCATGGATGTGAGGTTCCTGAGGAGAGGCTGAGGAGGGAAGCAGGGCTGGGAGATGTGGCCAGGAGTCCTGCACTGGGATGTTCTCAGGCTTCCAAACCTAAAGGGCCATTTCTCTTCGGAAAGAGCTAGCCCCTCCCAGTAGCCTCAGGCAGGAGATACAGCCTGCCACACACTGCAATTTGAGCTTTACAGAGGAAACAAAGGCAGAGACTACGCTTATGGGTCTGAATAGTCTCAAGGAGCCCTCAGTGACTGGATTCGATGAGGGGCCCTCTGCCCCACTCTTCTGGGAACCAGACTGATAAAAACTCCAGGTTGCCAGCCAGCCCCATTGATTGCCATACAATGATGGCTGTCCAAACAAGGACAGAGAAATATTTTGGGCCACTCGCGGAGGAGTAGCTCTGGGACAGGAAAAAACATCCATCATATTCACTGAAAGTGAAACAGCACCAACCCCACCTAAAGCCCTGTCAGAAACAGACCAAGAGGGCAGATCTGTCCCGCCTGCTTGCAGCCTAGGCCTGTGGAGACAGACACAAGCAGAGGATGGTGGATCACCTGGAGCTTCAGGCAGGAAGCTAAAAGCCAAAAGACAGTGCCTGACAGTAGTTGGCACCTAAGTACCTAACAGGAAGCCCAGCACTGGCAGACAGAACAGAAGAGTGGGGACCTAAACCAGCTCCCATGGGGCATTAAACTCGGTTGAAGCGAAGGACCCTTCACTTCACTTTTTTATTTTCATTAAAAAAAATAATTATTTTTTGTTTTTTGCACCTTTTTCTTCCTTTCTTCACTTTATCCCTCACATTTTCCTTCTCCTTTCTCTGTTTTAGTATTTCTCTTTCCTTCCCCTCCTTTTTAAAATTGATATTCTTTATCTGCTTTATTGACCTGTTATTATGCTACTCTCTGTTGGTTTATTCATATATAATTTACTCCTCCCTGCTCCTACTCCATTTCCCCTTCTCTTTTCTTTTTCTTCACTACTCAATTTTTTTTCTCTCTTCTCTTGCTCTTCTATTTAAACTTGTTTCACTTCCTAAATTCAGGTGTATATGTTCTCTCCTCTATTTCTTTTAAAAAATATATTTTTTCTTTTTATCTCCTCATTTCCTCTCTCCCTCCTTTACTCTAAACTGTGGTCCTTTCCCTATCCCTCCAATTCCTTCACCTTCTTTTCTTTTCTTTTTTCTTCCCCAAATTGGAGATACTATTTTTTAACTTTAATTATTTCAAATTACAAATTCAGAGACTTATAAACATGCAGTTCAATCCCACCCCCAGGCAGGGGGAAAGGGAGGAAGGAGGATTAATTCTGACATTTACAGCTCCAAACACACAGAACCAGATATTAACTTCTTGCTACTATAACAAACACCTACAGTTCAGTCCAGGTTACTGTGACCTCTGACAGATCAAGGAAACAAGTTATTGTCTCCTCTTGAGATTATAGCACACTGCCAGATATATTTGCCTTACTAGTAACTGTTCTGGAATTCAAGTCATGTAATTTCAACAGTTTGTCAAAAAAGAGCCCATGAACAAATACTGAATTACATTTTGTTGGGTCTTTCAAACCCTCAAGCTCCAGACTATAAGAAGATCTATGTGTCTCCCACCCTGACCATCCAACTACTTTTCCAGATAGCACTGACCACCCATAGATACAAAGCCAAGGGTGAAGCTGACATGGTCTATTGGAGCCAGTGGACAGGAGGGCGATGAGAACTGATGAAGTACTTATGGACAGAATATAGTTCACTGTGGGGTTGAAATTCTTCCACATAAAGAAGGATGCAACAATGACCAAGACCAGGAATAGGGTGTTGTTATAGAAGATGGAAAATGTAGCTTCATACTCAGCAACTTCATTCTTCTCCAACAAGAATATTTCATCTTTTTACTTTGGAGACATCTTTGCATTATCAGCTTCAGAAAGTTTTCAAGTCACTTCTTTGGAAACAATATCTTCCCTCTTCTGTGCTACTTTGTGGTAGAGTACAAATTTCACATTTTTGTAGGCAAAGGCTACCAAATAAGTGCTTACTAGGGTCATCACGCTATACAGAACAGCAGACTGAATAAGATCCATACGCCATATTTGCCAGTATAACCAGATGGGGATGGCGGATGCGATGAAGGCATTCCCAAAGAAGAGGGCAGAGGACTTGGCTAAGAGGATGCGACTGAAATCCTGAAGGAGCAGGTCCTCCTCAGACGGCTGCTTGGAGCTGCCTTTGAGAGCAATGGTGGAGCAGGAGCCGGCCTTATTTTCTTTATTTAAGTTTTTCGTCTATACAGATTCTGCACCCCTCCCCCACCCCCAACTTCTGGGGTGTTCTCTTTTATGCTTTTTGGTTTATTTGTTTTCGGTTTATTTTGTTGTGTTTTATTCCCATTTCCTTCCTTCCTTCCTTCCTTCCTTCCTTCCTTCCTTCCTTCCTTCCTTCCTTCTTCTTCCTTCCTTTCTTCTCTCTATCATTCTTGCTCTCTTTTATCTTTTCTACTTCTCTTTTCTCTGGTGGTCACTTTTGTTGGGGTTACAAGTGTCTTGTGTATATTCATGCACTGTTCCTTCTACGTCATGTGTTTTCGTGTTGCATTTTGTGCTGTTCAGTCAGCACCTCCACAACGGCTAGCACAGTGTGGTAGGGAGCGAGCCACATAAACAGACACCCTGAGAGGAGACTCTATCCATGAAAGGAATAATAACATTCAAGACCCAACTACATCAGGAGAACCCAAATATCTCACGTAGGAGGCCTCCCTAGAACACCCAGCCCAGGGTGACCTGAGAGACTGCACCACTGGGTACCGCAAAACATCTACTACATAAGACCACTCCAAAAAACTCTGAGTGGCCTATCCGTTTCATATAATACACAGAAACAATTACAAAGAAGCAGCAAAAATGGGGAGACAAAGAAACAACCCCCAAATGAAAGAAAAGAAGGAATCACCAGAAAATGAACTAAATGAAATGGAGGCAAGCAATTTGTCAGATAAAGAATTCAGAGTAATGGTTATAAGGATGCTCAAACAACTGGACGAGAAATTCAACATGTGTAAGAATAAAGAGGAAATGAAGAATGACATAGCTACAATAAAGGACACAATGGAATGTTTCCACAGTAGACTAGAAGCAGCTGAGGACGGAATCAGTGAGTTAGAAGACAAGGTAGAAAAATTCACCGAAGCAGAGCAGCAACTGGAAAAAAAAATTTAAAAGCAGGAGAGTCTAAGGGAGCTTTGGGACATGCAATGAAACAACATAATATGTGTACTAGAAGAAGAGGAAGCTGAGCAAGGAATAAAAAACCTATTTGAAGAAATGACAAAAAACTTTTCTGACTTTAGGAAGAAAAAGGTCACACAGTCCAAGAAAAACAGAGAGTCCCAAACAATATGAACCCAAAAAGACTGACACCAAGACACATAATTAAATTGGCAAAATTAAAAGGCAAAGAAAGAATCTTAAAGGCTGCCACAGAGAGACAAAAAGTTATCTACAAGGGATCTCCCATTAGACTGTCAATGGATTTCTCAACAGAAACACATCAGGCCAGAAGGGAATGAAATTAAGTATACAAAGTGATGAAAAGCAAGGAACTGAATCCAAGAATATTCTATTCATCAAGGCTATCATTCAAAATTGAAGGTGAAATAAAGAGCTTCACAAAGATAATCTACGGGAGTTTATTACCACCAAACCAGCAATGCAAGAAATGAAAACGGGACTGTTGTAAAAAGAAGGAATAGAAAGGAAAGAAGAAATATAGGCATAAAGAATAAAAATGGCAACAAACAAGTACCTATCAATAATAACCTTAAATGTAAATGGATTAAATGCTCCAATCAATAGACATAGGGTAGCTAAATATATAAGGAACGTGACCCATATATATGCTGTCTACAAGAGACCCACCTTCGAGTAAAGGACTCACACAGACTAAAAGTGAAAGGATGGAAAAACATTTTTCAGGCAAATGGAAATGAAAAAAAAAAAGCTGGGGTAGCAATACTTACATCTGATAAAATAGACCTCAAAGTGAAGGCCATAACAAGAGAAAAGGAAAGTCACTTTATAATACTAAAGGAATAGATTCAACAAGAGGCTATAACTCCAGTAAACATATATGGACCCAATACAGGGACATCTAAATATATAAAATAACTTCTGGAGGATATCAAAGGAGAGATTGGCAGCAATACAATAATAGTAGGTGACTTTAATACCCCACTGACATCACTGAATAAATCTTCTAGACAAAAAATCAACAAGGAACAGCAATCCTAAATGATACTCTAGAAAACAGAACTAATTTATATCATCAGAACTTTCCATCACAAAGCAACAGAATATACATTCTTCTCAAGTGCACATGTGACATTTTCAAAGATAGACCACATTGTAGGACACAAGCTAAGTCTCTACAAATTCAAGAAGATTGAAATCATGTCAAGCATCTTCTCAGACAACAATGGCATGAAATTAGATATCAACTACAATAAAAACAGTCAAAAACAATCAAATACATGGAGGCTAAATAGCATGCTATTAAACAATGAATGGGTTACCAAAGAGATTAAAGAAGAAATAAAACACATCCTGGAAACAAATGAAAATAAGTTATCTAACACTACAACTTACAGAATTAGAGAACAACAAGAAAAGCCTAGAACAAGTAGAAGGAAGGAAATAATAAAGATATGAGTAGAAATAAATGACATAGAGACCAAAAAAACAATATGAAAGATCAATAAAACCAAGAGCTAGTTCTTCGAAAGGATAAACAAGATAGATGAACCTCTAGCCAGACTCACAAGCAAACAAATAGAGAGGACCCAAATAAACAATCAGAAATGAAAGAGGTGAAGTAACAACTAACCCCATAGAAATACAAAGGATTGTAAAAAGCAAAACAAAAAATACTATGAACAACTTTATTCCAACAAATGGGACAACCTAGACAAAATGGACATATTCCTAGAAAAATACAACCTTCCAAAACTCAATTAGGAAGAATCAGAAAACCTGGTTAGACTGGTAATTATTGATGAAATTGAAGCAACAATCAAAAAACTTCCAGCAAATTAAAGCCCTGGCCCAGACGGATTCACAGGGGAATTTTCCAAATATTCAAAGAAGAACTAACACCTCTACTCCTCAAACTATTCAAAGAATAAACTCAAAATGGATAAAAGACTTACGTGAAACTATAAAAGTCCTAGAAGAAACCATAGGCACCAAAATTTCAGACATCTCCCATAGCAGGGCTTATTGATACATCTAGGACAATGGAAACTAAGGCGACAATAAACAAATGGGACAACATCAAAATACAAAGCTTCTGCACTGCAAAAGACACCATCAACAAAATAACAAGAGAGTCCACTGCATGGGAGAACATATTTGCCAATGATACATCCAATAAGGGGTTAATCTCCAAAATATATAGGGAACTCGTACAACTTAACAAAATGAAGACAAACAATCCAATTTAAAAAAGGGCAAAGGACCTAAATAGACACTTCTCCAAAGTGGACATACAGAAAGCCAAGAGACATATAAAAAAATGCTCAAAGTCACTAATCATCCGAAGACGCAAATCAAAACGACAATGAGATATCACCTCACACCTGTCAGAATTGCTATCATCAACAAATCAATAAATGACAATGTTGATGAGGTTGTGGAGAAAAGGGAACCCTAGTGCACTGCTGGTGGAATGCAGATTGGTGTAGCCATTGTGGAAAACAGTATGGAGTTTTCTCAAAAAATTAAAAATGGAACTCCCATTTGACCCAGTCATCCCACTTCTAGGAATATATCCTAAGAAACCTGAAACACTCATCAGAAAGAATATATGCACCCCTATGTTCAAAGTAGCGCAATTTACAATAGCTAACACTTGGAAACAGCCTAAGTGCCAATCAACAGATGAGTGGATAAAAAAGGTATGGTACATTTACACAATGGAATACTATGTGGAAATAAAAAAGAAAGAACTCTAACCATCTGCAACAGTATGGATGGACCTGGCGAGTATTATGCTGAGAGAAATAAGCCAGTCAGAGAAATATAAGTATCACATGATTTCACTCATATGTGGAATCTAATGAATCAAATAAACTGATGATCAAAAATAGACCCAGTCATAGAAGCATGAACAGACTGCTGAACCTCAGTGGGAAGGCAGGGGAGGGTGGTGGGAAGAGATCAACCAATGAACTTGTATGCATAACCCATGGACACAGACAATGGGATAGTGAGGGACTGAGGGAGGGGAAGGGAGTGGGCTGGAAGAGGTTAATGGGGGTAAAAGAGGACCAATGTAATGTTTTCAACAATAAAATTTGTAAAAAAGAAAAAATAAACCTCATATAATTTGTTCTGTGGTTAAAAAAAAAATGACGGAGAAAACTAGACCATAAACGGTAACAGTCCGATCATTTGTTAATGCTGTCCCCTGATAATGTGGCTTTTTGTCTGGTTCTGCACCGCATACCAATGAAGTCAACGTGGCTGAAACAAGGCCACGGCTGGGCGGCAACTGAAATAGCATATAGTCATCCTGGGGTAGGTAGTTAGACAGAGCAAAGACGATGGGCCAGTTATAGACGGTGACCAGGGCAGAACGTCCTGGATAGCTAACACTGGGAGAAACTGGTACAGCTAGTGTTGGAGATAAATATTGTTAATGGAGACCTCACCCCTAAGGCGTCCTCTCTTCCTCTAGAATGTCTCCCGGCATGCAGGTCAGATTCTCCCCCTGACCTTCCCTCCCCTGGCATATGGCTAAGTCGTGCGGTAGACCCCCACCCTTAGCGGAGAACAAGGGGGCTGAAGGAAAGCCCCATCTAACTTGCACACCAGGACAGCAGATGACCCGACAGGCCATGATAGATCAGCTTTAAGAAGAAAGCATTAACCACACACCGCCCCCCTTGCCCCCAGCTGCCCAGGGGTTAAAAGGAACCCTAGCCCACACCCTAGAGCTCTTTGAGACGCCCACTCAAAATTTCTTTGTGAGTGTACCTTTTCTTTGTTTAAGAAATTTTCCCTCTCGAGTTTGGGTCCTGTCTCTGAATTCTTTTCCTAGCCAGAACTCAAGTACCGAGGTCTACTTTCTCCGTGGCCCTGGAGGGCTCCTGGAGGTAAAGCATTGTAAGGCTTGGCTTGCTCTGTGCTGGGCTGAGGACACCTTTACTTGGGTGGCAGCCTCATGCAGGCACCAGAGTGTAAGTGCTCTTACCCATCCCTAATTTACATTATAAAGGTCACACAGCTGATCCTGAAAAACTTTCCATCTTCCATTCTCCTTTGATTTCTTATTAAAAGTCACAAGAAATACTGCCTCTATCAATTATACTGTTTACCTCTGTACTTGCAACAATTTTGTTAAGCTCGTCAAAAACTTGCTTGAGAGCATGCAGTTCTGGATTCTCCAACTTACAGGATGTGATAAATTTTTATGTGGCACTACTTATTTTTCATTCAGCTTTGTGTTGTAAAATTAATTTTTCACATGTAAGGCAGGATTTCATCATTTCATAATGAAATCCATGTGTGTAACATCACAGATTTCTTAGATAAAATATATTTCTTAGATAAAATATATAAAATAACATGAATAAATATAACACTGAACTATCTTCTCAGATTTTCAAAAAAGTTTTTTTTAAAAAAACTCTAGCAATAGGATTCAATGGAAAATGTTTATACCTAACTTATATCCCTGTTATAACCATTAATTGTTGGTTCTTTGGAAATTACTTAAGAAAACACAAGATCTAAGAGTGACCTATAAAACAGGTACTGCACCTTAGTATCCTAAAAAATTTTAAGGATGTTTCCCGTGAAATGGTTGCCCAGTATAGTCAATTCTCTATTAAGAGAAGAGCTCTATGGTACAGAAATTACAATGTCTACACTTGCCTTTCATCAGGACTATGTTGGAGGTTGGTGATTATTACAACTTTAACAAAAATAAAATCCTGCCTAGCTAAGCCCAATGAGGAGTGGATCATAGTGGAAGCTCCTTCACTCCTCCAGCCCTTAGCCAGGCCCCGGTCAGAGAAACTCATGTCAGTGGACACAGAACTGATTTCTCTGTCTTCAAGTGTATCACAATAGCTTGATGAAGACAAATTTCAGAGGGCTCATTGGGAAGTTTTATTTCAAATGCATATCCATGTGGCTGAGCCTTTTAGGTCTCCCTTCACCTGTGCAGCTTGTACAGGGTTAGCAGAACTGAGCCAGGAGAAGTCAATAGTTACCTCAGCCTGCTGGGTTCCACAGTGGATTTCCAGAGTGTTTCAAGTTCTGAAGCAAATTAGACAGGGACCCTGAACGCTGTGAGGTGCTGCACATCTTAGCAATAACAAACCTCAGTCCTAGGAAAAATGTCAACACAAATAACCGGCAAACCTCATCACAAACTCCCTTTCATTTATGCATTACAACTCCTCAACCATATGATATAGACAGGCTTATTTCATTTTAATACCCCTAATCATGGCTGTCATTATTTGCCTTATTTTGTGGAGGGATCAACCAAGGGGCAGAGCAGTAAGATAATTTGCCCAAGGTCACAGTGCATCATGGAGGCAAGGTTCAAGCCACAAGGTCTTACTTTGGAGCCTGACCTCTCAGCCATCATGCACCACTTTTTCTTTCTATTATGGTCATGGCCACCATTGCCACAGTTTATACTTCTACAGAATTTTATAAAATATATAATGCAACTTGAAAACACATCCAGAATTGGAACATTCCTCACTCCACCCCTCAACCTTGATCCAAACCATTACTACTTCCCTGGATTAAAACAACAGATTTCTGACAGGCCTCCGTGCATCTGTTCTGCCCCCTTCCCCTTACAATTTCTTATCATTGCAGCCAGAGTGATTCTTAAAAAAATGAGTGAACTCATGCCCTGACCAGGTGATTCAGTTGTGTTGAGTCATCCCATACACCAAAGGGTTGTGGGTTCAATTCTCGGTCAGGATGCATATGGAAGGCAGCTGATCAATGTTTTTCTCTCATCAATGTTTCTCTTTCTCCCTTTCCTCTCTCTAAAAATCAATGAAAACATATCCTTGGGCAAGAATTAAAAAAAAAAAAGTTAGTCCAGATCCATGTTCTGTTCAAAACCATCCAGTTTCACCCTAAGTCCCCCTCACGGCCCACGCCTCACTGAGGTGCACTGAGGGTGCCCCACTCTCCCACCTGTGGGCTCTGCACTTCCTCTTCCTCAGGCCTGGCACACAGCTTTCCTCGTCTCTCATGGGCTGTGCTCTTGCTTCCTTTAGGTCTGGGTTCAGTTTTCACATTGTCACTGAAGACTTTTCTGATCAATTCTTATGACCCCAGGTACTGCCATCTCCTAAACATCTGACTACTTTCTAGTCACTTATTTGTTCATTGTTGCCCTCCCAATAATGGAACATAACATCGATGAGGGCAGGGGCTGTTTTGGCTGCTGCTGTCTCTCTAGTCCCTAGGACAGCTAATACTCGGGAAATGTTTGTTAAATGAATAAAAACTTACACCTTCATTATGTCCCCTAATTCTGAAAAATAGTCAGGACATAGGTATTTATTTTCCCGTTTTAAAGATGAATAAACGGAGGTTCAGAGGTAAAGGTCTGGTTAGACAAGGCTTTTAGAGACTCTGAGAACAGACACTGTCCTTATCCAATATCCTAAAAGCAAAACAAAGCAAAGCAACCTCCTTTTTAACATATTTAATTTTCTAGCTGTGGAATTTGTAGACAAATTATAAAACAAACCCCTCCCCCCAAAAAAAACACACACACACACACACAAAACACAATACAACAACAACAAAACAAGACTGGTACTCACTCTGGTTTTTACACTTCTGTCAGTTCCAGCTTCCAACAAGAGTTTAATGCATTCTTTATTTCCATTTTTACAGGCCAGGTATAGAGGTGTCTGTCCTCCATCAGCAGCATGATTAATGTTAGCATCATATGCAATTAGTAATTCTACACACCTAAACACAAGATTATGATTAATTACACAGGAAGTCGGTTTGATATCTGAAGTGCCACCTGACCGAGATATTAGATATAGATAATAATGCTAAAGTCATTCTGCATCTATATGTATATAATATATAAATATATGTCATAAATTATTGTGGATCCTATTATATAGGGTACTGGTTGTTTTTTTTTAACAAGGCTAGAAGATATATTTTAATCACAAACTTAATTACTCCCCTGAAAATTTAAAACAGCAACCTTGGTCAAGTGCTGAAACTTGGGTTATGACACTTCTCTGTAACCAACTTGTAAAAGTGGAGTCCTTGGAATAGTTTAACTTACTGGAATGAATGATTTAACTGTGCTTGACATATATATTATTTGTGGTTCAAAATAGTTTGAACCTTGACAAAAAGTAAGGCTGCTGAGTCATTCTGAGATTTTTCACTTGAGAAAATAATTATAAATAGCGCAGACAGCAGGGCACCATGCTCCTCCGCTATAAAAAGCAGCAGGGAGGCAGGGAAAATGGTTGCCTGGGGAAAGGACCATGGAGGCTTCCAGTCTCCTGAAGGGGTGCTAGTTTGCAATGAAGAACACACAGCTAAGCAGAAACTCATTGCCCTGAAAATCAAGATGGAAAGAAATGAGGTAAATTCAAGACACAGTGGCTCTTACTAACTAAACACCGAAAGCTTGAGTTTATAAAATTAGATGAAAATAAACTTAGAAGAGAGGACTCAATAAATCATAGTCAAATTAGGAAGCAATTCACATCATCTTAATTTTTTTTTTTTTACTTCAGATGCAAGTTTTCTCTTTTTTATTTAAAACTGAGTCTATTGGGGTGATATTGGATCTGTAATACTTTCAACAATAAAGATAAATTTTAGAAAGTACAGGTTTCAAGTGTACAACTCCACAAAACATCATCTGCAAACAACATCACGTGCTCATCGCCCAAAGTAAAGTCTCTTTCTGTCGCCTTTGTTCCCCCTTAGCCCACTTCCACCTCCCCACCTGCCTTTCTCTCTGGCTATCGCTATACTGTTGTCCGTGTCTATGTGTTTTATATATATGGTGTGTTTTTTTTGCTTAATCCCTTCACCTTCTCTCTTCCAGTCCCCCGGCCCCTCCCCTCTGACAGCCATCTGTTCCATGTATCTTGGCTTTCCTTGAAAACATTTGGTTTGTTTATACATATTTGAAAAGTAACTTACATACTGATATGTGTGTGTATCTCATACACATTTAAATGAATCAACCCCAGCATTCTTCCTTTTTGTAAAGCTATCCAAGCCTCTATTCCCATGACTGTTATACCTTCCAAGCGAGCGGCCCTACAAATTACCTGGTGACAGTAAAGTACAGCCCAGAGGAAATCCCTCTTGGATAAGGTGACCAGACGTCCCGCTTTTGAACAATTTGTCCCGCGTCCTGAGGCATTTTAAAAATGTCCCGATTTTTGGAAAGAATGCACCACAAGCTAGGAAACGGTGGGAGAACGGGAAGGGAATATACGGTTTTCGGCGGCCATGTGGCTATTTAGCCAGGATATGAGTTTTATATTATTTTTGTTAATTTTATAATTTTAAACTTTAACAATAACAAATAATTGTTGAGAACTGCTTATCGAGAACTGCTTATCAAAGTTCACATTGTTGATCAGTTGTTAGAATTTGACCACCATTGTTTGGACTTAATGAACAATGGCATTTTTTGGGATTGGCAACGACGAAAACATTTTGTAACTGTCATTCAGACGATACACATCGTACTGCGTGCTAGTAAGCTAGTTAAACAAGTGAGGTCATTACAAATCAGCTATTCAGATAATTTAGGTAAGTAATTTATTTATTTCATAAATACATAAATTTTCTTGAATTTAGCAGACAGTACTCGTATTATTTATATTTTATAGTGGCGGCAAAAAGTCTAGCGCCGGCCTTGAAAGTGACACTTACGACTTACGTTACGGCAAATTCATGACCTTTTAAACAACGACAGCAATCTACTAAAAAAAATCCACTCAAATGAGAAATATGCCAAAGAATAAAATAATACTATACATAATTTTTTATCTATTATATTTGTAAATTGTACTTATGTTGAAATTTAAAATATATATATTACAATATTATTTTTGCGTTCTATGAAAATTTTTGTTGCTCCATATAAACCAAATTTTTAATCAAGAACCCCCTCCCCCCCCCGTCAATGGTGTACCGCTTTATCAATGTTAAAATCTGGTCACCTTACTCTTGGAGGACTCAAGACATGCAAAAAATAATAGCAAGACATATGGTCCTCAATAATAACTCAGGGTGATAACATGCAGTAAAAATGAAAATTATATACTTTAAGGATGCATTTTGAAAAGTTTCCATTTATAATGGATAACATTAGTGTGAACCTTAAAACCTGTATTTCAAGAATTCTGAAATTTGTTAAAGAACATTTATATCAGGATAGTTATGTAAAAAGTTGAAAATAGCTTGTAATTATCCACTACCTTTCAGCACAGAGAAAAAACTTAGCTATATTCTATTTTAGTAACATGACTCAATTTTTAAAATCATTACTATGTTCAACTGCCTTAGTAAGCTAATAAAGAAATCATTGCTGAAGTTATGTACATATTAATTGATAGGCTCTTTTGGTTTTCTGCTCTAATTACTTTCAACATGTAAAGTTTCTGCTTCATTTAAAAAAATGATCAGGTAAATAATTGAGATTTAATAATGAATAAATTGCTACTAGAAAGCTAAGACTGTTACAAATAATACTGTTCTATGTTTTACTTTTAATGCGATCTTAAGTAAAAAAAACTTCTCTGTGTTGGGGTGGTGGAAAATAGTGAAGAACAAAGTCTAACAGTTCATTTTATTGTTGATATGCTATCAAAAGATTATCTTCTTCAGAATCAAGTCCATTTATGTGAGGTTTGGACACAGCATATTTCTCCTTCTTCACTCCCCTCATATACAACTCTTTACCAATTATTAAGAAGAGCAAACTTAGGATCCTACTTTGGGTTTAAATCTTCAAAAATATTTAGTAAGTTTATTTGCCAATCAATTTTTAGCACTAGTTTGCACCTTCAGCCAGAACTAAGACATGTAAGCAAAATATAAAGAATCTCTTTTCATAGTAAAATAAATTAAGAGCATCTCTTACTTGAAATGTCCCTGAGCAGCTGCAGTACACAAGGGTGTGAAGCCGTTTCTATCAGCAGCATTGACTTGGGCTTCTGCATTCAGCAGCAATCTCACACAATCTATGGGTTTTAACAGAAAGCCACTTGAATCCCCCATTTAGAGCACTGGTGAGCCAAATTCTATAAAAGCTGTAGACAGATACTAAATCCAAAGGACCTTTCCCGTGCACAGTTCACCTGACAACTCTACCTCAGCGAATGTGAGACTCCACAGACTGCTTCTGGGGAGAGCAGCCGCTCTTCCTGAAGACTGTACTACCCCGGGCTCACTAAGACGTGGTTTTCATTTCCTGCGGGTGCTTCGGGAAGAGTGCTGAGGAGTGAGAGAACTGTCTGGCGTGTGCCAGGAAACACTTTACCAGATTTTCTTACCAGACTATTCCAGAGAATGTTATTGGATAGAGAACAAAATCCATTTACCAAATTGAAATACCATTCTTTATATTTAGTTAAATTCTCACTTTATGTTTTAATCTTTAAAATGCTTTCGTGTAGTAGTCATCCTACACTTAACTCCATGAATGAGGATACAGGTGAAACCATAGTCACCTAACTCAGGCATAAATAGCACACGGACCTCATGTTCCTCTTGTGATTTACCAGATTTCTCTATACTAAAAAAAATTCCCATAGTGCTTTGAAGTAAATAAAGAATTCCAAAGTACTTTTAAAACCATTAAACCTCAGAGGGAAGGCAGGGGAGGGTGGGGGTAAGAGGTAGAGATCAACCAAAGGACTTATATGCATGCATATAAGCCTAACCAATGGACACAGACACCAGGGGGAAGGGGGGCATGAGGGGGGGTAACGGGGGAATAAATACATATGTAACACTGTAATCAATAAAGAAATTTAAAAAAAAATCCTAGTAACTATAAATTGTTTCAACTTCAGAACAATTTCAGACCAATGATCTTTCCTAACTACTAACACTTTCCCTCTCTGACTTTCACACACATCAGGTGTTTCTAACAGACAAATTAGGGTTATTTTGTCCTGACCAAATGATCACAGATGGAGGGCTTTATTCTAAAATGTGCTGAACAGTAACTAGACCTAAATTTCCCATCTACACAACACATTCCGTTGTATATAAAACAAAGATTACTCTTTTTTTGCTAGCTGCCCAACATTTTATATCATAGAACTGCACAATTTGGATTTTTAAAAATGTTTACAAAACCTTTAAATCATGTTTAAAAAAATTATTCACTACCTGTAAGGGAAAACTGAAACCAAAGTAAACTTTTTGCTCCTGACAGTGGTTCCAAGGGCTTTGACGCTCTATCCTTGTGCAAGTGGGTAGTACAGTGAGGTGATATTATCGCCATCTTTACCTGTATGTCCATTCTTAGCAGCAGAATACAAGGCAGAATGGCCATCTTCACAGGAGTAATTAATGTCCAGTCCTTCTTCATTAAGCAGCATTGATAATAAAGTGACATTTCCCTGGGCAGCAACTTGCTGAAGAAGGGTGGGCCTGCCAGCCAGGGGGGCAGGACCACCACTCATTAGCAAAGGGGTTAGGGAGGGTGACCAGCCTGTGGGTTAAAGTGAGTCTAGTTAGAGAACAGGAGCAAGGACAAGTGACAGACTTCCCCACTCCTTCCTGAGTCACACACAGACATATGAACATGTATTCCTGGAGGATTATGTGGTTTCTAACATGATCAGTCTGTTAATATTTACTTAGCACAAATCTGTACTGTCATTTCAATTTTATATCTGCTAATTAGGTTAACATGCATGGTCACAAATTATTTTTAGACATCAGTCTTGCACAGATAAGGGTTAAAGTGCGGATTGGTTTTAGGAAACTAAGATGGCTGTCTCATTTTAAAAGTTCAAATTCATCTTCAAGGTTTCAAAACAACTTGCTTTTTAAAATTATGTACAAATTTTCTCAATTTCAATATCAATCTAAAAAAGTTAACTGGTATCTTCAGGTATAAGATAGAAATAGTTGTAAGAAATATAAATTTTCCTTTCTTGACAATGTTTCCAGGGTATTTAATTTTACATAAATCATTGAGATGGACCAAATACTGTCAAGGAATCTACTTATACTCCTTGAATTCCCTTATTTAAGAATAAAAATAATGGGGACCAACTACTATTTGGTATCAATAGCTAATAGAAGCATTACATATATGATTGGATCTAAAGTATACCATTACAAATAATTTTGAAGACTATATCATCTGGCCATCTTTATAGCATGTGTTCCAGAAAATTTTAAGCAGCCAACAAGACAGGACACTGTACATATAAGATTTAACAAAAAGTTATCATAGTTAGATATTTTTCATCAGTATTTAGCAGCTTTAGAAGAGAATCTGTTAAGTGTGTGAAGTCGGCTGCATATAGCATGGAAAATTTTCTGAATTCTTCCTTGATCAAAAAGCTGTAAAAACAGTAAAGTAAAAATGTTTATTTAATGTGACATATAGGTATTTCGTCTATTTTTGGCTTAAATACAATTACGTTTCAAAACATCATTTTATTTTCTTCCTTATGGAGCCTCAAACACCTCTAAGCAATGCTGGTGTGCATTAAAGACATATGTGCACGTTGCCACTCCTCAGGGCATAGTTTCTACAGATATCTGGTAACATCCCATGTAGTAACATATAATAGATGAAGCTTTTCTATTCTTTACACATTGGCATCAGGATAACATTTTAGGTATATGGGTATTACATTATTATGTATGTAATATTCAGTCCTTATAATTGAATCTTAATTATTGGTTGGCCTTACATTATTTTAATAAATATTAAAACTACATATCAAAGGATTTCTCAATATTTAAAAAAATTCTTTGTAATAAACAAAGCAGTTTATACAAATGAAACTAGAACTGCTAATTAAAAGCTGAGCATTGTATCTTCATAATTTATCTGGGTCCATAAATAATTTATTGCTGTTACCCTATTAGACTGCAGTGACATACAGAATTCATATAGTCATAAAATTAAATATTTATCTAAACTTTGTGACATTTTCCCATTGATACTCATTTTCTCTTCTTACAAAAGTAGTATTTTTACTTCATACTTACAATAAGGCTCCTCTCTGGTACATTTTACCTTGTGTATTTTCTTAAAAACAAACAAAAAACAAGCCCACAAAAATTAAATCAGTACTTATCAGAAATGGATGACAAACAAAAATTGTAAACACCAAGGTATGAAACCTTGACTGCAAAGCAAACACAAAAGCAATATGAAAGCACTGTACTGTGGTCCTCCATGGAATAGGAGGGAATGTGGCTCACACTCTTTCTCCCTCCCTCCAGCCCTCTTTTCCTTCCTTTCTCTTCCTCCCTTCTTCTCCTTCCTTCCTTCCTTCCTTCCTCCTTCCCTCCCTCCCTTCCTCCCTCCTTCTCTCTCTCTCTCTCTCCTCCCCTCTTCCCTTCCTCTCTGTATTTCCCTCTAACTCATCCAAGGATTCTTGGTTATTGATATCCCTTTAAGAATATCAACAGGTATCTAATGAACGATTTGTTATTCTTTGGGGATTTGTTTTCACTTTTTCCATACAATTCTAGCCTTGGGGGACAATACTACCTAATAAAAGAGTAATATGCAAATTGACTGCACCTTTGCTATGCCCAAGCCACGCCCACCAGCCAATCAGGGCAAGTATGCAAATTAACCCAACCAAGATGGCAGTTAATTTGCATACATAGGCGCCCTGAGTGGACCCCCTGCAACGGATTGCAGGGAGCTGGGGTCCACTCCGGCACCAGGCCGAAAGCCTCCGGCAGAGGCTTTCAGCCTGGTGCCGGAGCAGACCCCCTGCAATCAATCGCAGGGAGCTGGGGGTTGCTTCGGCCTGGTGCAGGAGTGGACCCCCTGCAATCGATTGCAGGGAGCTGGGTGTCCGCTCTGGCATCAGGCCGAAAGCTTCCGGCAGAGGCTTTTGTCCTGGTACAGGAGCAGACCCCCTGCAATCGATCGTAGGGAGCTGGGGGTTGCTTCGGCCTGGTGCACGAGCAGACCTCCTGTGATCAATTGCAGGGAGCTGGGTGTCCGCTCCGGCCCCAGGCTGAAAGCCTCCCGAGGAGGCTTTTGGCTTGGTGCTGGAGCAGACCCTCTGCAATAGATCGCAGGGAGCTGGGGGTTGCTTCGGCCTGGTGCAAGAGCAGATCCCTGTGATTGATCACCTGGGCAGGGAGCCGGGGGTCTGCTTTCAGCCTGGGCAGGAGCGGACCCCCTGCGATTAATCGCAGGGAGCTGGGGATCCGCTGCTGCCCAAGAGGCTTTCGGTCTGGGCAGGCCTGGGCAGGGGCTGAGCCGGTGATCAGAGGGGGCTGGAGAGGCCTGCCCAGGCCTAAAGCTTCGGCCAGAGGCTTTAGGCCTGGGCAGGGCCCAGCCCTTGATTGGTTTGAACTATAGAGGAAACACCTTTTCTGACTGCACATTGGCTAAGCTGCCTGTATGCCTCTGGTAATATTTTTAGTAACTTGGGTAATAAGAATCCAAAAAGGTGATCTAGGGTTTTCCACCACACTTCTGGAGAAAAAAAAAATGAAGGTCTGCTGCTGGAGGGCTAAGAAATGTCATATCCTGCCCTAGCCGGTTTGACTCAGTGGATAATACCTCAGCCTGCAGATAGCAGAGTCTGGGTGCATTCTGATCAAGGGCATGTACCTAGGTTGCAGGCTCCTCCCTGGCCGGGGCCCAGATCAGGGCTCATGCAGGAGGCAACCAATCAAAGTGTTCCTCTCACTTTGATGTTTCTCTCTGTCTTTCCCTTTCTCTTCCACATTCTCTAAAAGTCAATGGAAACATATCCTCAGGTGAGGATAAAAAATAAAGAAAGAAATGCATATCCCATGAAAGACACATCTTGAAAATGCCTAAGGAAAGTTGTCCTATTTTCTTGGTGAAGGGACTGGAGTCCGTGTTGATGAAAACACCTTGGTGGCTGTGGTGACTGGCAGTGGCTGCAGCAGCGGGGTGATGGGGCTGGTGCCTTCCCCTGATCAGCCCGGTTGCCTCCCACAAAGGGAGGCCAGACTGCGGCTTAGGCACGCTCCCTATGGGGCACGGGCCTAAGCTGTCAGTAGGACATCCCCTGAGGGCTCCCAGTATGTGAGAGGGGGCAGGTTGGGCTGAGGGATCCCCCCACCCCCAGTGCATGAATTTCGTGCACCGGGCCCCTAGTTTTAATATAACTATATTTTAATTTCTTTATATGAAAATATTCAACTATGGATATAATTTCCTTGGGAAACTATATTTTTAATGAAAAGCTATCCATAAGATAAAATATTTTATTCAAAAATGTTTTCAATCTTTGGACTACTGAAGAGTGTTATAGTTCTATCTCTGCTACACAAATCTGCAGGAAAATATACATTAATTTCCTTATTTTGTTACAGGTTTGCAATACATTTAAAAAGATTTACAAAGAAAAATGCTCTATAAATACCAAGTATTGTTAAAGTTTAAATAAATCTTTTGTCTGCACTATCATTTCCAATTTTCTCTAGCACAAACAAACTTAAGTTATTGTAATAAATCCTTCTATAAGCATGGGAAAAATAAAACCTTACCATGATCGTTTATTCCTTATTTTAGATTCCCAACAATGATAAAAATGGTAACAGTTACTTGACTTTTTAAGTAATGGTGAAGCAATGATAGAACAGATCTGTGGTCATACAGTTACTTTAACGATGTTAGAAAAAGGTCATTCACTTCGCAGTGCCACGTGCACACATCAGTAAGGGTGAGCATCTGACAGACATGCAGTGACGAGGGGCAGACAGAAGGTGCCATGGCAGAAGGAAGAGTGGAGACCAGCTCCTGGCATCAGCTTCAGGATGTGGAGAAGGTTAATGTCATAGCTCAGATCAATCTCGTTTTCTGATGTAGCCTTTAAGCCATTCATACAAAGGGAATAATTTTTAAAATGTATGCTTAAATAAGAAAAAAAAATCTGAACCAAATTAAATAAAATGTATCAAAATTAAAAATATTTCCAAGGGTATGAAAATTCAGCTGCCTGGGGTGATTTCTGGTTTAGGCTTTTATTCATCTAATAATTAAAATGTGTTCACTTGACAAGTTCATGAGGAACAAAAAAAAAACTAATTTCCTTATAATTTAAAGATATTATTTAAAAATTTAGCATCTGACCATAGAAAATGTTGATAGGGTTAGAGTAATTTATAATATATTCATTGAAGTGGTATCTTCTGTCACTGTAATCTCCTTAGTGCTTTATTAATCAGAATTCTTTCTCACGGATATAAGCTGACACAGAAACACAGAATTTTAGTTTGAAAGATCATGGGATCTAGTGGTTCTCCACGGAGGGCGTGGTAGTGAACTGTTGTTTGAAAATTCAACAGGCAACTTTAACAAATCTCTTTGGTTTGGAACTACTATTACTTTTTGGTTCAATGCTTTCATTTTTAGATGGAAAAACTAATGGCTCCGAGTAAACGTGCTCTTTAGGGTGATACACAGAAAGGGACCAACCCTGCCTTCTTACACTCAGAGTTCTCTCACCCTGAAACGAGCCCACATCTACCCTGCGTTTGGCAGGTGTGCTGTCCCCCGGCCCTACCCTCACCAACCACAACGCATTAGTGGCTGCTTAGAAGATTCATACCCTCCGATGAGCTTCTGCTCTGCAGAGGCAGGAACTCACCCAGGCACAGATGGGTCAAGAAGCAGGATGGAGGGAGCTCTGGTGCTTCCTAGTTGCAATGAGCGGGGTGGCAAAAATAGGGGCAATCTAACTGGAAAACAGAGTCAAAATCCTATACCTCATTTAGAAACTTCAGGCTAAGCCACACCCATGGGGGAGTTATGCACCCCCCACTGCGTAATATTAACGTTTCCATTCCCTGTATACACTGCAGGATCAGTCAACACTTGCTGAATGACTACTTCCACGGCCTCCATTTCGACTCATAAACCACATCTTCTAATCAAAGGAAATAGAAACCTGTTATCCCACCAAAGGTAAAACTGCAGTTCTGAAAATATTTTGGGCAAATTACAGAATCAGAGAACAGAAATTAAGGGACCAGTTTCATGCATTTTCAGTGGCTGCTATTTCTTTAGTTCCAGTATTTATTCTCTAACTCTCTAGATACAAGCCAAGGGCATTTTTTTAGATGGATCCTTTATCTAAAATTCCACTATATCCTATGCAGGTCATTCTGGTGAATATACAGGGTTGGGTAAGAGTAGTTCTGCAGTTGTTTGCATGGAAATACAATAATCAATAAATGATAATACAAGAATAAACCCTATTTGCATACTCACAACTGTAAACCTACTTTTGCCCAGTCCTGTATCATGGACTAGGAATTCTCTGTCTTTAAAGGTTAACTTATAATCCTCCATCGTGGATCCTGGCTTTAAAGCTTATCAACTGAAACCAAAGGCCTTTTGCAGCTGAACTCCGAAACACTGACAAAAGCAACTACAGGCAAAGCATCAAGGTACAAAGTAAAGATAGCTTTGTATTTAAAAAAAAAACACCTGACAAACTTTATATATCCTAGGAAGTGTTTTCTGTTTTACAGTCTGCATTTATGTCAGTAACACTCCACTGTCTGAATGTTTTTGGAACTTCTGTTTTGCGACTGTCTTACAACCATGCAGCACATTCTCTGATTCTCCTGAATGGTAGCAAAAATCCCTCCTTTGAGGGCAAGTTTAACTTGTGAGAAACAGCCAACATCATTTCAGGCGAGGAGAAGGCTATCCAGCTCCTTAATACCATTTTGGATAAAATATATATCCAAATATATATGCCCGTAAAGACATCACAAAGTAATACTGAAGTCAAGTCTAAAGCAAATTTTCAAAAATGCTTTTAGCAACGATATCACCGAAGCAGTAACAGCATCTGTATTTTTTCATCACTCATGCTGCTCTAAGCTCAGTACTATGCTCCTCACACGTTACGTTAAATCCTCCTAATAGCCACCCTCCCCACATTAGTAGCGTAAGTTCCAGTAAGAAAACTTGCTCAGTTCAAGAACACGCACCCCAAACATACAACTGTAAATGGCAAAGCCCAGATTCCAACACAAATCTGACTGATATCAAAGTCCCTGCCCTTTCCAATTTTGCCCCTGAACATAATTCTGAAGGAACTTAATTTCAAGGAGACCGTTTGTAATTGTATAGGTAGTGATGTACTGCTCATTCCCTGATGATTACCAACGACCCGTTTTCCTTATTTCCACTCTTCTCCCTGAATTTTAAATAAAACACTAGTTAAATCTTCCTTCAACTCTTGAAGTTTCCTCTCATTAGAACAAATAATCTCTGCTAACCATTAAGATCCTGAGATAGGCAAGACTTCTCCAAAGTTTCAACCGAACTATGAAACATAACAGTATCTTAGATGCTCATTTACTCGTAAAAACGAATCCAGTTCATGGCAATTAAAAAAACAGTGCTTCCACTAGAACTGTAAAACAAAAGGGAAAAAATCCAGATCTTTATCGACTTCTTTGTTCAAGAGTCCCATATCCTGTGACTTCAGAAAGCACGCCTGCAGCGGACGGACACCTTCACTAACATAGGCCACATGCTAACCACCTGTGCTCGAGTGTTGGCAGAAGATCGCTCTAAATAAGAGCAAATGACGTTAGAAATAAACTACTCTTAATTCAGAGACTGATAAACATACACACTCAATTTTTGAGGTTAAAAACAGTTAACACCAAGCTTATATTAAAATTTAGAACATACCAGTTACAGAACAAATCTAATCAATTTGATAATCCAAGTTGGACACTAGTGTTGATAACTACTTGAAGGGATTGCGTTTATGTCATCTCAGAAGCAGTAGAACTGAACACACACTGCCTGGTGATGACCCACCGATATTAAAGTCTGTGGGATCAATTTAATAAGAAGGAACAGTCTTTCTTCCCATGGAAATGCTTTCATCTCTCTAAATTTATGGTTTCCTTGTGCTCCAAACCACTACTTTCAGGTTACTAAGAAAAAAAAAAAATGAGAGAAAGAAAAAGGAAAAAAGAAAGAAAGCACTTAGCATAACAACACTGCAAGATGAATCACCATACCCTGGAGTCATTTAAAAAAAGAGGAAAGAAATATATATTAAAAAGTATCAAATTAAAGAAAAAAAGTTCCATGGCAATGTGAAAGGAATTAAGGCAGATACGGTAAGAGGGCAGGCCACATTCTTAAAAAGAGTGTAACATGACAATCCCTTTACCTGATGCTGTTACCAGGAGGCTGTCTGAGGCCCCTGTTCTACAGGATGAGGCGCTAACAGGGTTTACGGAAGAGCAAAAGGCAATGGTGGTGGGAATGACAAGGGAATGCTCTGCACATGCGGGCTGATTCAGTCCCGGGGTTTCAGCAGGCCAGGCACCCACCTGAGACGTGGCCAGGGCTGTCGGTGCCACAGTTACATCTATGGACGGCTTTGGTGGCAGCTGAGGAGAGGAGGATTTAGGGAGATTCTCCTCGTTTAGGACCCTGCTCCCTTGCGGTAAACTGGAAGGAGGCGAAGCCACAGTTTTGTTATCCACTTTGGCCCCGGCACTGGAGGCCCTGCTGCTATCCATGGCAGCTTTGAGTTGGGGGTGGGGTGGAGAAGGAGCTTGGGAGAGCCCTGGCTTTTTCGGAGGGATAGGAGGAGGGTTTCCCCTGTCCACTCGTGCTACACCGGGAGTCTTTAAGCTGGTCCGACCCACAGGAGGGTGGGCGCCAACATCCCCGCCTGGGGGCGCTCCAGGCCTTGGGGGTGCTCCCGCTTGAGGGCCTGTAAATCTTGACAGTGCTTGGGTCACAGTATTCCGAGCCAGCTGTTTGGCCACTAGGTTTTCACGACTCGTAGGAGAGACATCTCTTGATGGAGGACTCTGGGTAGTATTTCCATTTTGGTCTGGGTCATTAGCATTGCCCTGGAACCTAAATCGAGCTGCTTGGATGCGTGGGTTTAGACTTGGATGCAGGGACGCATTGGCACACGGTGAGTGCAAACTGTGCCCAGGCGGAGCTTGCGAACAGCTCTGGGGAGCGGTGCCT
Organism: Cnephaeus nilssonii; assembly: GCF_951640355.1. Classification (NCBI taxonomy): domain Eukaryota; kingdom Metazoa; phylum Chordata; class Mammalia; order Chiroptera; family Vespertilionidae; genus Cnephaeus; species Cnephaeus nilssonii. The sequence continues at coordinate 70,887,006 of NC_137083.1, read as the reverse complement.
AGTGTTTGCAGGGTGGGAGGGGCAGCGTTATTGGGAAGTGGGGGTGTGCTACTTGCTAAATCTGGTGTCGAACCAGTGCTGGGTCCATTTTCCTCAATTCTATTTGCACTTGGAGATGAGACAGTGGGCAGAGCGGAGCCAATCAAGTCACCTTGGGAAGCCTGCCTGTCAATGCCTGGTCTCACCAAGGTGGCATTGCTGCACACATTCCCTTTTGCATTTGCAGAAACTCGGGGGCTCCCTGTGGAAGGCTTTACAGGCACAGTCAAAGACAACTTCTTCACGTGGTCAGCGCCTTCTATCGGTAGGTCTGTCTGGCAAGCAACAGATCTTGTCATAGGTCCTTCTGTTCCCACAGATATAGAGGCCAAATGCCTATCTTTCGCCTTCCGGGGGAGAGAGAGGCTTGGTTTGCTGTCAGTTCCCCTTTTCAGTTGCTCAATCATTTTCTTCATCTTGTCTATCTCCTCTTTGAGGTCAGTGGTGTGTGCTTCTTCTCGGTGCAGCTTGGCACGAAGCTGTTCCCGTTCAGTGTCAAACTCAGAGAGCTGTTTTTCCATCTGAGCTTCCATTTCTGTGCTTCTTCGTTTCTCAGCAGAGAGTTCCTCTTCTAATGCACTGGTCTTTTTCTTTTCCTCATCCAGTTTGGCCATGACTTCTTCTAGCTTTTGGGCCTCATCTATGACTTTGCCCGAGAGCTGTTTGCACTCCTTGACCAGCATCAGGACCACATGCTTGTTCTTGCCGCGCTCTTCCTCCAGGCGGGAGGCCAGATTCTTGTGCTCTTGCTCAAGGGCTTGCAGCTGAAGCTTTTCCATCTCCAGCTGAAAGACATTCACAGGACAGCTCTATTAATATGCAGAAAATTCTTTTAGCCAAAGAAGTGCTTCTTGTGAGATTTTTCTTACAATGACATGATTTGGGTTAGCTAAAATGCCACATTTCCAAAGTGTATTGTGATATGAAAAAAATATTTTAGACTCATTAAAATGAGAAAATAGATGTAACTAGTTTTGTGAAAAACATCTAAGTTACACCAACAGAGAATTTTCTTAATCTACTAAAGTTAACTATAGAAGAGAATAGTAATCTCATCCTTCAATTCACAGCACCGAGTTCAGTACATTCTATTTTTGTAAAATCAGAGCTCTGTAAGGGAACTACTAGGTCAGTTTTCAGCTTATATTTTTAACTAGAGGCCCAGTGCATGAAATTTGTGCACTGGGGGGGGGGGGGGAATTGTCCCTCAGCCCAGCCTACACCCTCTCCAATCTGGGACCCCTCGGGGGATGTCCGACTGTCAATTTAGGCCCGATCCCACACCTAAACTGGCAGGCGGACATCCCTCTCACAATCCGGGACTGCTGGCTCCCAACAGCTCGCCTGCCTGCCTGATTGCCCCTAACCGCTTCTGCCTGCCAGCCTGATCACCCACTAACCACTCCCGTGCCAGCCTGATCGATGCCTAACTGCTCCCCTGCCGACCCGGTTACCCCAACTGCCCTCCCTGCAGGCCTGGTCCCCCCCCCCAACTGCCCTCACCTGCAGGCTATACATATTCTGAGATGACATGATATTGTACATAGAAAACCCTAAAGACATACCCAAAACTGCTAGATTTAATAAATGAATTCAGCAATGTAGCAGGACAGAAAATTAACACCCAGAATTCAATGGCATTTTTATACACCAATAATGATATCTTAGAAAGAAAAACTAAAAAACAATCCCATTTACCATTGTAACAAAAAAATTAATATACTTAGGAATAAACTTAACCAATGAGGTAAAAACTTATACTTAGAAAACTACAGTATGTTAAAAAAAGAAATTTAAGAAGATATGAACAAGTTGAAGAATATGCCATGTTAATGGATTACAATTAGTATTAAAATATCTATACTACCAAAAGCAATCTGTAGATTCAATGCCATCCCTATCAAAATATCAATGGCATATTTCACAGATCTAGAAAAAATACTCCAAAAATTTATATGGAACCAAAAAAGACCCTGAATAGACTCAGCAATCTTGAGAATGAAGAACAAAGTTGGAGGGATCACAATACCAGATATCAAATTATACTACAAAGCCATGGTAATTAAAACATCCTACTACTGGCACAAGAACAGGCATATAGATCAATGCAACAGAACAGAGAAGCCAGATAACAACCCAAGGCATTATGCTCAATTAATATTTGACAAAGGAGGCAAGCGCATACAATAGAGTGAAGACAGTCTCTTCAATAAATGATGTTGGGATAATTGGACAGGTACATGCAAAAAACTGAAACTAGACCACCAACTTATACCATACCCAAGAATAAACTAAAAATGGATTAAAGGCTTAAATGTAAGTCATGAAACCATAAAAATGCTAGAAGCAAATGTAAGCAGCAAAATAGCAGACATCTAACGTAGTAAAATTTTCACTGATACAACATTGAGGGGCAGAGAAAAATACCCCAAAAATAGAAAAAAATAAACAAATGGGACTACATCAAAATACAAAGTTTCTGCACATCAAAATGAACCAGCATCAAAATGAAAAAAATGCTCAATGTCACAAGTCATCAGAGAGATGCAAAATCACAATGAGGTACCACCTCACACCTGCCAGAATGGCTACCATCAATAAATCAACAAGCAACAAGTGCTGGCAAGGATGTGGAGAAAAAGGAACTCTAGTACACTGCTGGTAGGAATGCAGACTAGTACAACCACTATGGAAAACAGTGTGGAGTTTTCTCAAAAATTAAAAATGGAACTTCCATTCGACCCAGTGATCCCACTTCTAGGAATATATTCTAAGAAGCCAGAAACACTATATGCACCGCTATGTTCATAGCAGAGCAATTTACAACAACTAAGATCTGGAAACAGCGTAAGTACCAATCAGTAGATGAATGAATGAAAAAAAGGTGGTGCATTTATTTACACAATGGAATTCTATGTGTCTATAAAAAGATGGATCTCTTACAGTTTGAGATAGCATAGAGGGACCTGGAGAGTATTATGCTAAGCGAAATAAGCCAGTCGGAGAAAGAAAAGTATTACATGATCTTACTTATATGCAGAATCTAATAAACAAAATGAAATGAGGAACAAAGTAGATTCAGAGATATTGAAGCATGCAACAGACTGATGTATTTCAGAGGGAAGGGTTGGGGGGGTGAGGTGGGCAAGAGGAGATTAACCAAAGAACTTATATACATACTAAAGGCCCAGTGCACAAAATATGTGCACTGGGGGGGGGGGGGGGAGAGGGGTCCCTTAGCCCGACCTGTGACCTCTCGCAGTCTGGGAGCCCTTGGGGGATGTCCGACTGATGGCTTAGGCCCGCTCCCCACGGAGAGCGGGCCTAAGCTGGCAGCTGGACATCCTTAGTGCTGCCATGGAGGCAGGAGAGGCTCCCGCCACTGCTGCTGCGCTTGCCAGTCGTGAGCCCGGCTTCTGGCTGAGTGGCGCTCCCCCTGTGGGAGCGCACTGACCACCAGGGGGCAGCTCCTGCATCGAGCGTCTGTCCCCGGTGGTCAGTGCGTGTCATAGCAACCGGTCGTTCCGCTGTTCGGTCAATTTGTATATTAGCCTTTTATTATATGGAGATGCATAACCCATAGACAGACAATAGCAGGGAAGGCCTGTGGAGGGGTGGTAGAGGGGTAGACAGAGTACATTGGGGGGAAGGGCTGGAATGGGAGCATCTGTAATACTTTCAACAATAAAGGTAAAATTTTAAAAAATGTAAGAGATGGAGTACCATATTTTCCAGCGTATAAGACAACTTTTTAACCCAGGAAAATCTTCTATACACCCAGTCGTCTTATACGCCGGAAAATACGGTAATAAGTTCTGATCCCAAAGTTCTTAGTTGTGTGACTTTGGTATTATCTGTCTTTAAAGATCTGTTCTCTTTGGTTCCTTATCTGCACAAAGAATAATAATAATGATTATAATATTAAATGAGGCAGCACATATAAAGCATACACCCTTGTGCCTAGCACTAAAAAATGTTCAATTTATAATATAATAACAATTCGTGCTATTTAACAATGTATCACTTTGGCGCAATGTTTTTCCTCTGAAAATATATATCTATATATATAAAACAACCAACAGACTCAAGACACTGGGGACGGGGGGGGGGGACGAGGGCAAGTGCTGGGGGGTAGGGGAGGCTGGGGGGAGATGCGGGGGGGGGGGAAGACATATGTACTATTTGTAATACCTTAAACAATAGAATTAAAATAAATAAATAAATGAAGTGGGGGGGAAAAGGTTAAGCGACCAGCCAACTGGCTGGTAGGTATGACATGCACTGACCACCAGGGGGCAGGCACTCAAAGCAGGAGCTGCCGAATGACAGAAACTTTCAGAGTGCCCTCTCACACTCTGGGACCCCTCGGGGGATATCAGACTGCCGGTTTTGGCCTAATTCCCGCAAGCCAGGCCAAGGAACCCCACCTGCCTACAGACACCTTTTGAGCCCTGGCGCCGCCCCAGGTGCGGCCAGCTGGGGAGCGACCGACCGTGGGAAGTTGGCTACAGGGCATGTCGGGCCTGTCTCTCCCAGTCCTGTCCCACTGGCCACCTTCTAATTAATTTCCTTTCAATGTGCACGAATCCATGCACCGGGCCTCTAGTATGTATGTATGTGTGTGTGTGTGTCTGTGTATGGACAAACTTGGATCTAGAGAATTGACCATATTTAACATATAGATGGATATTTTTATAAGTTAGACAGCAGTTGTAATTCAACAATTACAAGGTACATCAGAGAAAGTTCCACTACTAATAATGGTGAAATAATTTTTATTAGACTATCTCTCCTGCAGATAATAATTATGAGTCTTTGGAAAAAATATAAAATATAAAACCTAACTATTTGAAGGCTCTGGAGAGTAATAAAAGCAGTAGAAATGAGAGGAGTATATCTTCCCATTAGAAAGGGGTCAACGGCATTACATGAGATTTGCCCTGGTGTAGCTTTTCAAGCGAGGGCAATTCTCTGTCCTGACAGTACTGGCAGCAGGAGCTCAAGCACAGAGCACCCCTTATATTGTACTGAGAAGGCAGAGGATGAAACTGGGGATGCCACAACGAACCCACCAGCACCTTTGATCCTTATATTACACGTTCATCAGGGAGACTCCACACTGAATGACAGGTGGGTGCTGAATGGGTGAGAGAACTCAGCAAATAGTTTAGCTATTGCCAAGTGCAAGGACAGAGTATGGAATATGAATCTAACCAGATTAATGGCTTACTAAAAAAAACCAACCCATTCTTTAGAAGATAACAGAATCTAGGGTCTCTGTACCATAATGTATACTATACAATAAAAAATTACAAGATAGGCAAAGAATTTATTTTTTAAAGTGATCCATTGTCAAAAAAATGTACTCAAATATAAACTGTGTCCAAGATGATCCATATTGGCATTAGCAGACAAGGATCCTAAAGCAGCCATTGGCAAAGAAAATATGGTCACAATGATAGAACAGAAGGGGAATCTTGGCATAGAAATAGAAACTAAAAAAAAAAAAAAAAAAAAAAATCAAATGAAAATCTAGAACTAAAAAGCATAGTAAGTAAAATGAAAAAATGTTGCCCAGCTGGCATGGCTCAGTGGTTGAGCGTTGATCTATGAACCAGGAGGTCACAGTTCGATTCCCGGTCAGGGCACATGCCCAAGGTTTTGGGTTTGGTCCCCAGTGTGGGGTGTGCAAGAAGCAGCCTATCAATGATTCTCTCTCATCATTGATGTTTCTATATCTCTCTCACTCTCCCTTCCTCTCTGAAATAAGTAAAAACTTTAAACAATAAAAGTAAAATAAAAATACAATGAAAAAAAGTTCATTGAATGGACTTAAATAGCAGACTTGAGAGAGTAGAATTATAAAGGACAATGAATTTGAAAGTAGAGCAAAAGAAAATATCCCATTTGAGAGGGAGCGTAAGACATGTCTCCAGCTCCCTCTTAACACTCACTGCAATGTGCCTGGGAAGTCAAATACATGTTGAAATGTAACAATGACTCATACAAAAAAAAAAAAAATCAGGAATGAGCTAAAAACAATCACTCATTTACAAAATGTCCTAAATACTCTTTCTAAAAATGTTATTTTAGATGGTTCTCTACCATGCTGTCTTTGAATGAAAGTCTAGGAAGCAATTTAAAATTAAATTATATGTTATAAACCATTATGTAATGCAGTAGAGAGCACTGAATACAAGTGGCAGTACAGTACAATTAGCTGTAATAGGAAGACGAAGCATATGAAAGAAATTAAAACAACTTGATTATTCTTTTCTGGCTCAACTGTCATTTCTTTGGTTGTCTAGCACCTGAAACTGCTCCCTGTTAGAATTCTCCACCTTGTTATTCTCCCCCACAGAAGTTAAATATGTCCAATGTCTGGGAGCTTTCCCAGTCTTCCTTGTAGCTGAGGAGAGGGTGTGGAGCTTAAGTGTGACCAATGAAATGCACCTGTTCTTAGGCTTCCAGTGGGAAATGAGGGATGCAAAGAAGCAGGGCCAGGGAGGCATCCCTCAAGACCCAGAGCAGTGATGGCGGTGGTGCTGTCTGAAGTCAGCAAGCTGCAGTACCCAGCTCTCATGAGCAAAAACATCACCCACTTCAGACTGGATCTATAATGAGCATTTGTTGGTGATGCTGGCTGGTGAGAGCTGGTCCCCTACCTGTCCCAGCCAGGCTTTACCATAATGTAAACCAATGAACACTTTTTCTGCTTAACTCAATAAATATTGGCTCCATTTGCTCACAACTAAAACCCTGCCTGAGGGTAGGGAAGGGTAGGGGTAAAGGGGGAGATCAACCAAAGGACTTGTGTGCAGGCATATGAGCCTAACCAGCGGTTAAGGACAACAGGGGGGTGGGGGCATGTGTGGGGAGGGGTGTGGGATGGGAATGGGGGGACGAGGACAAATATGTGATACCTTAATCAATAAAGAAATTAAAAAATAAAATAAAATAAAACCCTGCCTGATACATCTATTGCCATGCAACGGACTTCATTATGCTGAGCTGCCACCTAGAAGAAGCTATACCCAATACACAGAGCTACTTTTAGTTTTTTTTCACTGGTGGAAAAAATATTGCTCCCTTCAGAATTTCCGAGTTATTATCTTGGCTTCTTACTTTTAAAGGCTCTGCTCAAGTTATAAGGTCCCTCCTATTTTAGGGTTAGAAATTATACTTTCTAAGTGTGAGTAAAATGATTGAAAATAAATTAGGATAGAAACTCTATTAACAGATGATGTATAAGTAATAAAAAACCCAAATATCATTTTAACCTACCTAGGTTACAGGCTCTAAATGCGGAGTAGATTACTGGAGGCAAAGTTTCCCATGATGATTACTCATTAGCTTATTCAAAACGGCTTTAAGCGCTCAGTCTGTTACCCAAATTTATTCTTGCCCAAATTTTCCTGGCACGCAAATGACCAGTTAACCCTCCTATCAGGAGTCTCAGCAGGAACTAATGCTTGAATGAGCAAGCAGCCACCTCCTCTCCTCAGGAGAGGGCAAGCAGAGCAGCGGTCAGGCCAAATGTGTTAGAATCACCTATGAGCTGTGTCTGGTAATAAACACTTGAATTGTAGATAATAGGGCCTTTGCTTTCCCTGGCTTTTGCTCTGACAGTAATTTAAAGAACTGGACTGATTGAAAGTAATGGATTTTTTTGTCTTACCGATTTTAGATTTCTAAAGCTGCAATTTACTTTATATGTAAGGGTACTGAAAATGTCTGGTTAAAATACTTTCAGGCCCTGGCCAGGTGGCTCACTTAAGAGCATCATCCAATACGCTAAGGTTGTGGGTTTGATTCTGGTCAGGGCACATACAAGAATCAACCAATGAATGCATAAATAAGTAGAGCAACAAATCTCAATCTCTCTTTCTCTCTCTCTCTCTCAATTCAATATATAAAAATAAAAATAAAAACTTTCAAAACTAAAGGTGACAGGTAGTTTTGTTGCTAAAAAGATGACTTCTTTGTTTTGTGGCCTCATCACTTGATGTGATATTTTCTTTGTAAGATTCAGGATAAGAGTAGAAACTGTAACTCTTTTTACATGCTACAATCTACCAGAACAGAATATCCTTTAGGGACAGAAGATAGTGCTGCCTGTCAGAGCAACCCTTCACTGAGACTACACAGCCAATGAATTCGGCCATAAAGAACTACTGTATCCCCGTTATATGTGAGCGACGGATCACTGGCTCATTTCATATTAGTCTGTCAGGACTCACAGGACAGAAACAATTTCCTTTCACTACCAGCCAGGTTGGAAATGACCCAGTCATTCAGAAACAAACAGGATGTAAGCTGGTTTAAAAAAAAAAAAAAAGCTAGATAATAAAATCTTTGATTGATCTCAAAATGAGTTTCTTCTTCATTTTCTACAAGAGAAATGATAAAATGCAAAACTGAAGTAAAATTTAGGAGAGCATATATTTTGTATATTAAGTGAAAACTACAATGAAAACAAAGTATTTTCTTGACTTCTGATAACAGCAGAAAATCCAGAAAAACTTTATTATGAAATAGCTCATTTGACACGTTAAGAACATATTTCTAATGGATGATACACATAACTAAAATGTGTATCATCCAAGAAATACAAATGAGCTTCAGTGACATCAGCTAAAATACATTAACTCTTGCTTAAGTGGTTTGTGGGGATTTTCGACAATTTCCGGAGGCCTCAGTGGTTGTCTGCTGGGCTTTGTAGAGGGTTTGCAACGTCCTAAGTAAAACTGTTTGATTCCACCTCACATCCATGGAAAGCCTTCAATTCTTTCTTCTTTACTAATTTACCCAGTGCTTTATTTTCTTACCACTTGACATTCTGAAGAAAATGTTTTCTTTTACTCAACACCCATTCCAGAACACTGGCATGCATATGTTAATGCAAAGATATAACTACAGAGAAAAGACATACACATCAATGACAGTATCATAAATATTTACAATATGGCACATTCAGGTTGATTATCAAGCAGGTGTTACATGTAAACTATAACAAGTTCTCTGAAAAGGACAAATAGAAACATTTTAATTTATGTTTTAATGATGGTTGAAAGAACATATTGCTCTTAATTCTAATTATACTAGACATCATTAGCTTCTACAATTTCCTCACTCTGTTTTCTAAAGGGAATTCATAGCTTGTCTGTATACTGGAAGGACAAAATTTAAGCTTCTATTTCCACATGGCTGATGATAGTAAGCTTTTATCACTCAGGACTCTGAAGCATCTACTCATGCACAATAAATACGTGTGTGCTGGTGGGGGAGGCATGGGGTGGGAAGGAAGTTGGTTTAAATGAAACACATGTGAGTGAGCAGGAGCCTGAAGGTCTGCAGCATACACAGCTATCAGACCCCAGGGGCGAGCCTGAGACTAACCAGGACTGCACGATGACATGTGAGATTGCACGCAAACTTTCATTCTACTTCTCCTCATGCTAGTTTCACTTTCCAAAGAAATAATTTAAGCGATTTTTAATTTTAAAGAAATATCTGAGACAGAAGCTGGATAAAGTAAGTTGAGGATACCACATATGATCAGAATCCTGGTTGCATTACTGGATCACCTCCCTAGCAGTTAAGCATGTCTCGCAGACGTAGAAAAGAGAAATTCAAAGAAGGAAAATTACTATTTTAAAGAAAGTATTAAAGTCACCTTAATGGGAAACATAATTTCTTTATCAGACATCCTTTCTGGTTTAGTGTTTTGTGTTTGTTTGTTTGTTTGTTAATTTTGAGTGACATTTCAAAAAAAACACCAGAATCAGTCAGAATTTTGCATTTCTAAGTACTTATTCCAACTCTTCCTGAAAATACAATATTTAAGAACAAAGGATAACATCAGAGATCGTTTCTGCCCTCTACACTGTGTTATGGGATCAATACCTTCTTTTGTCTGCTCTCAGCAGCAGCCAGCTGCGTGGACATCCTTTCCTGCATTTTTCTGCAGTGGCCCATGACTGCCTCCAGGATGGAGAGGGGGTTGGTACAGACCGGCTTCTTCTCTTTATCGCCAGCACCTGCTTCGTAGTCTCTCTGCAGAGCCAGGAACGGGTCATTTAAGTTAAATCTTCCATAGCGTTCCTGGACAAACACCTCCTTCCTGCGAGCCTAAAACAAAAGCAGAGGAATGCACTGAAGAAAGGAATAAAAAGGTAAGATATGGATAAGAAGGTTTTGTGATTGCTTTTCCAAATGGTATTCACAACTGCTCTGAGTAGTGGCTAAAGTGTGATGTCAGGCGGTGAGCAAGACGGGAGGGGAATGTGTCCCCAATCCCTGATAGCCTGGCATGCCATTGCGTCTATAGTACTTTTAAATTGGCTTTTAAATTACAAATGATACAAATATATATTTTCCCATGACGTCCACTCCTTCAAGGAACTGAATTTTAGGTGCAGCCTTCCCTAATTTAAAGTAAAATCAGAAAGATCAACAGTTATAAAAAGTTTTAGCAAAAGTTCAAAAATAAAATTATCTCTACATTCATATAAGTTATACTTCACATAATACTTACCAAGTCAAAAATATAAATCTCCTGCAAGTTTTGTATAGCCAGAAAGAATTGATAAAGATATTTGCCAAAGAAGAAATTATGTCATGAAATTTTTTAAGTCAAAAATCCATTCACATTTTGTAAAGTTTGGACAACTACAAAAAACCTCCAGAGCCAGGCTGGTGTGGCTCAGTGGTTGAGCGCTGACCTATGAAACAAGAGGTCACAAGGGCAATTCCTGGTCAGGGCACATGCCCAGGTTGCAGGTTTGACCCCCAGTAGGGAGCGTGCAGGAGGCAACCGATCAATGTTTCTCTCTCATCGATGTTTCTCTCTCTCTATCCCTCTCCCTTCCTTTCTCTCTAAAAAAAAAAAATCAATGAAAACATATTTTTAAAAATAAAAATAAAAAGACTCTAGAAAATTTAAGAAGATATAAATATCTTGCTCTGGCCAGGTACTTCAGTTGATTAGAGCATCCCGATACACCAAGGTTACAGGTTTGCTCTTTGGTCAGGGCACGTTTAAGAAGTAACCAATGAATTCATAAATAACTGGAAAAACAAATCATTGTTTCTCTCTGTTTCTATCTGTCTGTCTGTCTCTTTTTCCTTCTCTTTCTCTCTTTCTCTCAAATCAATTCTAAAAAGTACATATTTTTTTAAAAAGATATAAATATCTCATCATTGAAGGGCATTAAAATATAGTTCATAGAATCCCAGGAAAGAATGCAACCTCATTTTACTGTCAGTCTATCAGCGTCAAAGTTAATTGCACATCCACATGACACTAAATGCAATTTTAGGTAATTAGCCTACAACAGTCTTCACATAAAATTGGAAATAGCAGTAGAAATATATTGAGAACTAGCCACATTTTCCCAACGCAGGTCATTTAGAAGAGCCTCTAGAAAAAAATTATTCTATGTCACTGCTAGTGAAAAATGAAATTACTTTATTATAAAGCAAGCTTAATGTCCAAAATGTTAAGCGTGTTTTCTAAAGATATATTACATACATTTCCTGACGTTGGAAGCAACCACTCTGAACTAAACTTTTCCATTTTCAGACCACTGTCAGCTAACAACTACAAACACAAGTGCAAATGACCTTGTTTTTCCCTATTACCAAATCACATCAATTAGGAGATGTTATTTACAAGAAGTCCAATTTCACCATTAAATCTAAGCTAGCTTTCAGAGCATCATTTGAAACTTAAAAGTTAACATGGTTTATGAATCAAAAAACATTTGATATTTCTAGATTCTTATGTAATCAATACACCAAATAAGTATCACTTCAGAGATGCAATTTCAAAAGCAGTTTCATTTTGTCTTTCACTTATTTCTTAATTTGTATTAATGTAAGTAACTCATCCCTCAGCCCTGGATGAAAACCTCAGAAAGCCCCATGGTTTTTCTAATTACTTTTATCTAATACAAGTCTTATAGTCACTTTAAGACACAAAACAGTCTCCTTTTGGCTATTAGAATATCCAGCTTAGTGTACGCCAGCTTCCCTTCCCCAGCCGGCTAGGCTCTGCAGCAGGTTTAACATGCACCACTCGGGAAGGGAGAGTTTATGAAAACCGCTCTCTTTTTATCCAAATCTTCTCGCCCTTTCTAAGTGTTTTAGCCCTCTCTGGGTTGGAAGGGACTGGAGGTAGATGGTGAAGATGGAGGTGAGAGGAGCAGGAACATTCCACCTGACTGGTTCGCCAGCCTTACCAAGGAGGGTGGTGAATACTTAAAGACTGCTCTTTCCCATAGAGCGCTTGGTAACTTTAGAGGACCATGCCTTCTCCCACTGCTGAGGTCTCTTCATCCATAGTTTCCTAACGTAGGTCATACGTTTAGGACAGGAAACATAATCTGTGGGGTCCAGTAAAAAATTAAAACACAAAGTTGTTTGTTTAAAAAATAAAGAATTTCAAGATGGTGACAGCACACCATTTAACCACCCAAACATGTAACCCTTTGCCATGACGTAGGTTGCACACCCATGAAGCTAGCCTTGCACACACTCCTTATGTATAACATCTAGAAAGCAGTTTTAGTGGGCTGAGGTCTCCATGTTCTCTAACAACCAATTATAATTACTTGATGTCTCTCTATTAAATAGGACCTGAATCAATCTCATTTCAACTCTTTGATGTCCATGGCCCAACATAGTCTATAGGAAACACTCATGAATCTTCATCTAAACAAAACCTGGCAGTTCAAGATGACCATTGAAATAAACATTCTGTCATTTCCACAGGATTCCTGCTTTTCATCTCCACCCCCATTCAGCCTACCAAGGCCTTCAGGAAAAACTTAAGTCATTAATTTGTGTCCTTGAAGCCCTTTTCTCTCAACTTGAAATGAAGGGAGAAGCAACTGGATGGGGCAGGACTCAGCACAATTCTCTCCAAAGAAAAGCTCTTTCATAAGAACCTTTCTCTTTAATCTCCAACAACTACATTCTTTTATTCCCTCAACTGGAGGCCCAGTGCACGAAATACATGCACTGGTAGGGTCCCTAGTGGCTGGTGGCAGCTGGCCAGGGCCTCCCTCCCTTCCCCCCGCCAGCCCCGCCCCCTGGTCGATCTCCCGGTAGAGGGGACAATTTGCATACTACACTTTTATTATACAGGATGTGGGCAAAACTGGATTTCAAAATTTCTTCTGGAAATTTTGTATCTTTGTCCTCACTTTAGTATTCGATATTTATCATTATGGATCCCCTGCTGAAGCTTATATTTTAACAACCAATTATAATTACTTGATGTCTACTCACACATCCAACCTATTTTATGATGCACAATACTTTTAACACATTCAATCCATTTCTTGATCACATAGGCTCTTCTTAAATCAGAGCAAACTTTTGATAAGTAGATTAAATCATGGACCTATTTCCAATTTAAATAAATTTTATGGTCAGAAAATATTTAATACTTTTTTTTTTTTTAACCAGTGTGAAACAGTTGTGTGTTATGTTTTGTTGGGTTTTGTTTTGTTTTAATTTTAACTGATAGTGACATTGTCAAATGTGGGAAAATTTTTTTTCTGCTGGAAATGTTAAATTGTGTTCAGGATCATCAACACAAAACTGTCAATGATTTTCTTTGCAAATATAGATTGACATTTAACTTTTACTACAAAGTGCAAGATACACACATTTGGTTCTTTTAAGAGTAGAAGTAATGGCTCTGTATTTGCTGCCATTCAGTTCAAATTATTTTCTGAGTTCCTTGTGATTTTGTGTTTGACATATGAATTACAGAGAAATGTTTTTCTTTTTTTTTAATATATATATTTTTTATTGATTTATTACAGAGAGGAAGGGAGAAGGAGAGAGAGTTAGAAACATCAATGAGAGAGAAACATCGATCAGCTGCCTCCTGCACACCCCTTCCCGGGGATGTGCCCACAACCAAGGTACATGCCCTTGACCAGAATCGAACTTGGGACCCTTGAGTCCAAAGGCGACGCTCTATCCACTGAGCCAAACCGGTTAGGGCGAGAAATGTTTTTCAAAAATTTCCAGATATTTAGAGTTTTCCTAAATAGCTTATTGTTATTGATTTCTCATTTAATTCTGTTGAGGTCACTGAACACATTATACAAATACAAATGTCAATTAAATTTAAGATGATTGATAATGTTATTCATATGTTATTTTTACTATCAACTACTAGTTGTTTATGAACAACTGATGGAGGTATTAAATTTTATGCTTATGAAATTGTCTGTTTCTCCCTTCAATTCTGTTTCATACATTTTGAGGTTTTGTTACTACTCACATAAGCAATTATGTCTTTGTGATGAGTTCTTTTTATTTCTATAGTATGGAGTCTGTTTTCTATGTGTTTCCTTTATGTTTCTATTCATAATTCACTAGTACAAATACTTTGTGTTATTAAATGCTACCAACTGGTAGGACAAGCCTCCTTCACATTATCAGTTTCCAAAACTTTCTTTGCTAAGTTACCAGTTCATTCGTTTAGATAAAATTTCAACTTATTTTATCAACTTCTAAAAATAAGCAATTATAACTTTGATTGGAATTATGTATAAATTAGACACACATTGGGAGAAAGAAGACATTTTCATAAAATTGAGTCCTACTATTGGGAAATAATCATTTTTAATTATTAGAATTTGCTTTTATATCTTATAAAGGTTTGATATTTTCAAATCTGTTAGCATAAATTTAAGAATAAAGGGATCCTTTTTACATATCCTTGGCAACATCCTCACTTTCCTAGTCATCTGTGTACAGTACATATTTTATTAAAGTTGGTAGGGCAGTGGTTCCCAATCCTGCCTGCTCATCAGGATCACCTGTGTAACCACACACACTCAGCTCTGTCCAACACTCAATCGCTAAATCTATCAAGAGTCTCCTAAGCACTTTGATGCCCCAGCCAAGGATAAGAACTAATAACCAATTTCTTGCTCCTCTTTGCATTTTTATACCATTATTTGTTTTTATGCTGATTTCCAACTAGGTAAGTCTTTAGATCATTTATTTTTCAAGCAGCTTTTGGATGGGAATATTCTATACCTTTGTCAATCTGAGGATGATTTTTCTTTCCTTCTTATATGAACGCCATCTTGTCTGGGTAAAAACATTCTGAGGTGGTATCCTTCCATAGAAATATGTGTTGTTCAATCACCTGTGTCTGGCATTTTACATAGTGCATAGGAGCAAGGAAGTCCAAGGCCAGGCAGACTTTTCTCGCTTTCAGGTAAGCCTTCTGCTTTTCCGCCTGATTAAATCAATTATTTTTCTACCCTTAAAATTAATATATAACATTTAAAGTTATTCCTAGTGTTGGCTGGTATTGCCCTGGCCTGTATGTAGCCTTTTTAATCTAAAGATTCTGCTACATTTTGTTTGCAGCATCCATCATTCCATTTGTTCTAGTCTCTTTCAAAAACATCTATTTCTCTCCTATTGGATCTCCATTTTCTCTTGTCCATACACACACACACACACACACACACACACATACACACACTAGTGGCCTAGTGCACGAAATTCATACACATTAAAAGGGAATTAAGTAGAGGAAATATTTTAATGTTACTATTTGCCCTTTCTCTATAATAGAAGTGTCAGACGAAAGAAAATTAGTAAAATGTATATGAAAATCTCCCTCCCGTCAGAGTCTGGGGCGCACCGCGGGACCCAGAGTTAAGTCCCTGCCCACCCGCATGCGCTTCAAAATTGCACGAGACCCAGGCCCGGCCAGCCCCACCCCCAATGAGTGAGATCCAGACCTGGCCGGCCCTATCCCTGTCAAGCCCCGCCAGGTGGGGGGCGCAGCCTCAGGTCCCCTGTCAAGCCCCACTGGGCGGGGAGTGCAGCTTCAGGTCCCCCGGCGCAGCCTCAGGTCCCCCGGCCCGGCGCCAGGGCAGGGGGTGCAGCCTGAGGTCCCCTAGCCCAGTGCTAGGGTGGGGGGTACGGCCTGAGGTCCCCTAGCCCAGTGCTAGGGTGGGGGGGTACGGCCTGAGGTCCCCGCCCCGGCCAGGCACCACGCAGCCTCAAGTCCCCGCTGATCGGTCGTTACACGTCACAGTGTGATGACCATTTGCATATTAGCCTTTTATTATTAGGATCTTATTTTCTACTCTATCACTTTATGCCTGAAGCCAATTCCAGCATGTCAGCAGGGCTGAATCATCTGGAGGTGGCTGAGGGCATTTCCCCAAACCTGAAAAGGATGCATAAATTGATTGCTTGCTGACAGACAGCTAAGGGCATTTCAATCTACATGTTATCGCCTCCTCCTGGCCAAACACCTGAACAGCCAGAGGTAGTTTCACCAATCTGACAATGGATTTATGTACTAAACCCTGGCCTTTGAAATGTATATCTACCTTGCCTTAGGGCAATTTGGGTTAATAAAAAGCAAGGGGTCCTGAGACAAGGAGAACTTGGTTTCTTTAGCCAAGCTCCTCTGGCTCCCCATAATGCCTTCCAAAATTGTGTTTCGTCTCTGGACTCTTATTTAATTTACACACAGAGCTTCTCCAGATTCCTGAACCCTTCTAGATGCTGGATCAAGAACCCCGGCAACTTTATTCCTTTCCTTTGGGTTCTGGGAGATCTTAATTTTATTATGGATTCAATTTTTTAATGGTGTTGATTTTTCACTGTTACTTTAATATATGCTTTGATTCTCCTAGTTCATTTTAAATTCTTACAATAACCCTATTAGGTAGGTAGTCTCATACAACAGAGAAGGAAACTGAAGCACTGAGAGGGCAAGGGTTTGTCCCAGGTTGTACGGCTAGAAGTGGTGGACCTAGGAGGCACTCCGTCACTCTGCCCCCAAGATCTCGCCCCCTTCTCTGCTTTCTTTCCTCAGCTTTGCAGACAGTCCTCTCTCTTCATCACGATATGGCTTACCCGCCACTCAGTCACTTCAAAGTCTGTTTCCTTGAATTTTAAGACACAAAGCAGATGCTATCTAAAAATTACTTTCTAAAATTTACTTGTTTCTCGTAATTTTGTCAGATGTAGGTTGTTTCCTTGCATCTTAAGTATTATGTCATTTTCCTTTTTCTAGGCTGCAAAATCTTTCAGATGTCTTTTTTTTATTCTTTTTTTTTTCTGTTTACTCCATCTTTGGACCAGTAAGAGCCAACCCACATCTGGTGTTTACCCATAAGCAGGGCAGGTAGAGTCTCCTCAAATATATTTAACTTTTCAGCTGGTTGCCATTAATATGCTTCTCTAATAAAGCGATTCAGTGGGCAGACTGAGGCCAATTTACATGGCTGTGTTCCTTTCAGCAGAGAGTAAGAGGAAGTTAGAGCCACAGTCCCTGCAAAGGATTTGAATATAGACTCTGCCACTTCCAAATTATGTAAATTTAGGCTGATTACTGTATTCTCCTGGGCCTTCACTGGTTCCATGAGGATAACAGCTACCTAACCCAAGGTTTTGTTGTTCTGAAGGATTAACCCTTTGCACTCGCTTGTTTTCTCGATTCCTTTATTCTAATGCTAACCCTGTCTAGTCACACTCGACATCCGAGTGCAAAAGGTTAAAGAAATAATGCATGTAAGGCACTTGGCTGTGCCTGGACAACCATGAACATATAGCAATAGCTATCATTTCTATAATGATGACACTCTTTCTAGCTTGTCTTTGCCTATTTTTATATCCTTTAGATTATCTCACAGAAATGGGAAGTTGGGGATCAGATGCCAGTGCTGAAGTCTCCATATTATTTAGAGCTCCCAGAAGTCTGTCAAGCCTGTAGTGTGCTGGGAGATGATTTTCAGGTGTGTGCCCACATGTGTGCTACTCTTCTGTCTCTCCTATTGCATCACATCCCTTAAGGGAAAAGGCTGTGCTTCTAAGGTCCATTATTCTAGAGCCCCCTCCGTGTATGCGGGAGGCCAAGCACTGCGGGTGCACGCATAAATTGCTACACAAGAGAAGAACCAACATGCCTATGGGTGGAAATGAACTCATTATCATCCAACAGTTACAGAAACACGTGTGAATATGACACTCCATGGGTAGAGAAAATATAAATAAATTATTTTGAGAGATTTTTTTTAAAAAAAGATTACAGAGTAAAAAGCAAAGACTTAGAACAAAATAATACAGAATCCTATTTCAACACCACCCTTTAGTACATTAAATCAGCTCTAATGTAAATCAAATGACATGTTCTGAAGCACCAAATGTAGAGAAAGAAGATACTGTTATACCATTAACTTTAGAACCTTTGCCATTAATAATGGGTGTAATTTGGAGCTTTCGGGGTGAATTTTCAGGATAAATATTCTATTTGTGGCTCTGACATAAATGTACTTCATTTGCTGAAGTTCTAAGTCATATGCTTCATGCCAAGCTTTCTAAAGCTTCTAGATATTGAGTAAATTGGTAGACTTTTCCAACAAAATAAGTAACCCCATCAAAAACATATCAGATTTTGTGACATTCTAGTGAACCAGCAAAATAACAGCTCCCGGTAAAAAGAAGACTTAGAACATGTGAAAGAAAACTTGTTTCCAATGATTAAAAAGAGAGTAGAATTTGACTTGCTCATCGATTTGTAAAATAAACGTTTGAAATAAGAGGCTTTTGTTGAGTGGCCACATACTGTGCCGAGAAGCAGCGACCACTTGTGGGGGCTGACGAGCCCTGTGCCACGCACACTCGAGGCATTCTGCAGGCACCCCTTCACAGGTGCTGGACCGAAGTCCTGTTCTAACAATCCCCAGACAGGTTCGCCCCCACCTGCATGGTATTCACATCATCATGACTGCACAGAACTACTTTCTTATTTGGCTTTAATCACCTAAGAATTTTAAGTCACAACAAGAAAGAAAAAACAGCATTAAACATCTTTCCTAAAATTGAACATATAAACGATGATCCAAACAACCAACCAACCAAACCTCAAAAAAAAAAAAAAATGCCAGGTAGCTTCCTTGAAATGTTTCAATATTTCAGGAATAATGTAGTTAGCTAATATGACAATTTCAGAAATATCTACTTATTTGTGACTTGAAAAGAAATGTGTGAACAGTTTTAACATAAGCATCCCCACACGCTAATTAAAAAGTGAAAAACAAAGAATTAAAGGCAGCCTCTTGTCTAGTGGGGATAATTTAACAGATAATTTGTGGGGGCAGAGGTTGTAATGAAAATTTTTAAAAATGCTCCCTTTTATAGCAGCAGGAAACATAAGTTCTCTTAATTAAAATTGTAAGTTCCCAGGACACAAAGAGAGAATGATGGAGACAGTTTTGCTCTTGGTGCTGTGCCCTCTCCCAAACCCCTACCACCCCCTCCAACCTTGGACACTAAGGAGTAACTCACCAGTCACAAGAACTGCTGAGCATCTGGAAAACATAGAAAGATCTTACCACTCTCACCTTCCACCAGCTGAAATGATTTACTTGCTATCACCAGCAATCAAGGGAAAAGGAATGCCAATGGTTTGAAAGCAGTCTTTATTCAAACACTGCAAGCAATTTTTACCACCATTAAATGTTCCCCAGTTCTTGAATGCCTACCTGCTGCTATGCCCCACAGCAAACCAGAAAATGGCTGCAGTTGCTAAGAGAGATTCGCTACACAGACCACAGGGCATCCCTGGGAAGAGGCACAGTCCCTGGAGGGTAACTTCATCATATGCCTGCAGTAAAGATGTGCCCCTGGGACAGGTTGCAGATGTGTGAACCGGGGGGCTGGAAGCTCCTAAGCTATTCTTAAGTCAGAGGCACAGGGACCTCTAAGGCAAAAGGTGAGAGCTGATCTTTTTCAAGGAACAGACAGATCTCAACAAGACAAGTGTCATTAGCAGGAACAGGGTAAGAAGCTATTTCAGATCATGCAAATTTGCCCTCCTTTATTGTATCTGATGCAAGGATAGCTGTGAAAATGCTTTGTAAACCATCAACTGTGGTGCACACGTTAGCTGGTATTATTAACATAAAACTGGTCATTTATCAAGGCCTGTTTGTGTTGGTTCACATCAGTAAAAATGCTCAACTACTTGTGTTTCTGCTAGACTTCCTTTTTACATTTCATCATTTATTCAAGCAAGGTCTACACATGGGCCATTTTTCAGCAACCAGCTGCCTTGTCTTCTTTATTCTGCTGGGCATTTGTGAGCAGAATGGGAAGGGAGTACTTAACTAGTCTGTAATAGAGGATACATTATAGAACACTGTAAACATGTGTTATGCATTATGAAACAGTGAAAAGTGTGCGTATTCTCCAAAGGCGTTTAGGCCCAGATGAATGGTAATCATTTCCTGAGTCTCCAGCATGATTTATGACTGGCTGTGATCAATTTCTTAAGAGTAAACCTGAACTATAGTTTTAAATCTATCTTTGTAAGAATCCAACTTCTATTGGTCCAAGCAATGCCACCCACTTTCACACTAAGACTCCGTGGCCTCAGACCAAATGACACCGCTCTTCTGTGTAGGCGGCCCCTGACAGCGCTCCCTGGAATGTGCTGCAGGAAGGAGATCAGCACCCTGCCATCTCCACCCCCGCTCTTCTGGAGCAGCTCCTGAAGACATCTGCTTTTGTCCTCTAATATCCTTAGTCTCCCGTTAATATTCCTGGAGAACACAAGGGCAGTGAAATAACAAATTTAGTTAGGATGGGACTAAGGTCATCAGCCTTTGCCAAAACCAGGTAAGCTCTCCAACGCTGATCAGTTCCAGAGAAGTGTTACACGGCACTGACGCCTGTGGCCACAGTCCCTCAGCCAGGGTAGATAATGCTACCAGTCACATGTCCTTTTCATCCAAACGCCTTCGCTTTGTCCACAAGATCCGATGATGCTCTGAAATGTCTGAGGACATACATCCCCAGGAGCCAAAGGACTAGGAATGGGGTATCCAGACATGCCTGTCACCCATTCCTGTGAGTGACTGTCCCCTGGGGCTAGCCAGCAGGAAAGGACTCAAGTGCAATTTTACTGCCTCTGTGCTAAAGCAAATGATTCAAATGGGACTCACATCCAGAGCCCAGGTCACAGCCCTGCACTCATACCCACTGACCTAACTGCACTTCAGAAGTCCTAAAAGAGGACCTGTCAGGGTGTGTATGAGGCATCATGAGAGTTGTCCGAGCTGATGCAGTACAGCCATGCACTCAGAAGATCCCTCTAAAACTAATCCTGTGCTTGGAAGTCAATGCACAGACTGTTTTGCCTGTATAGTCTATTTTTAAATACTGGTACCAGGCACATGGATACTTGCAGCTGTGTTTGAGAAGTAAAGAATAGCATGTACTTTCTTGACATTAAGACTGGCATCCATAGAAACTATTCCTACTCCATTACAAAGAAATAAAAGTATCAACAGAAAAATCCCCCAAAATGACCCCCCAAAAATCAATTTATTGAAGGAAAAAATCTTAATAGCCCATTTCCAAAATAATTCTTTCTTTAAAACACACACACACACACACACACACACACACACACACACCCGCCCCATCACCACCACCCAGCAGTCTGCCTGCTCTATCTATGAGTCTGTCTCTATTTTGTTTGGTGGTTCAGTTTGTTCATTAAATTCCACATATGAGTGAAATCATATGATATTTGTCTTTCTCTGACTCGCTGATTTCACTTAGCACAATGTTCTCCAGGTCCATTCAAGCTGATACTAAAGGTAAAATTTTCTTCCTTTTTATGGCTGAGTAGTATTCCATTGTGTAAATATACCACAGTTTTTTTATCCACTCATCTACTGATGGGCACTTGGGCTGCTTCCAAATCTTGGCTATTGTAAATAACACTGCAATGAACATAGGGGTACACATATTCTTTTGAATTAAGTGTTTCTGGTTTCTTCAGATAAATTTTTGTAAGTGGAATTGCTGGGTCATGAGTTTTTGCACAGCAGAAGAAACCATCAACATAATGAAAAGACAACTCACTGAATGGGAGAACAGATTCACCAATGACACATCTGATAAGGGTTAATATCCAAAATTTATAAAGAACTTATAAAACTCAACACACACAAAAATACCCCACAAACATTGCAATTTAAAAATGGGCAAAAGAGTAGAATAGACACTTTTCCAAAGAGGACATACAGATGGTCAATGAACATATGAACAGATGCTCAACTTCACAAATCATCAGAGAAATGCAAATTAAAACCACGAGGTATCGCCTCACACCTGTCAGAATGGCTATCATCAATAAATCAACAAACTAGTGTTAGTGAGAATGTGAATTCTCATGCGCTATTGGTGGAAATGCAGATTGGTGCAGCCTCTATGGAAATCAGTATGGAGTTGCCTCAAAAAATTAAAAATAGAACTGCCAAAGTATTTCTTTCTGAAGCTAATTTAGTATTAGTAACAGTCTTTATTTTATTATTATTTCCCAGTGTTAAAATGACCCTAACAAACAAAAGGCGCTTTTTTTTTTTTTAACACACATAAACCACATGAAGTGTACAACAGGTAATCAAATGCTCTTTATGTCATAAAGGGTAATCTAACATAATAATAGGCAAACATGCAAATTGACCGCACCTTCGCTACGCCCACAGCCAATCAGAGCGAACAAGATGGCGGTTAATTTGCATATGCGGGCGCTGAGCAGCCTGGGTCCCGTAAACATCCTCCGGACCCAGGCCGATCAGAGCCTGTAGGCCCGCGCTTAGGTCCTGAGCGGCAGGGGCCCAGAACACCCCCTGGCCAATGGGAGCCTTGGCGGGGCGGGAACATTCCCGTGTCGCCATAGCGACGCGGGAATGTTCCCGCCCCCAAACACTTGCAGAGGTCTGGGGTCTGGGAAACATCCTCCAGACCCAAGCCTCTCAGATCCTGTAGGCCTGCGCTTAGGTCCTGAGCTGCCTGGGTCCCATAAACATCCTCCGGACCCAGACCGCTCAGAGCCTGTAGGCCCGCACTTAGGTCCTGAGTGGCAGGGGCCCAGAATACCCCCTGGCCACTGGGAGCCTTGGCGGGGCAGGAACATTCCCGTGTCGCCATAGCGACGCGGGAATGTTCCCGCCCCCAAACACTTGCAGAGGTCTGGGGTCTGGGAAACATCCTCCAGACCCAAGCTGCTCAGATCCTGTAGGCCTGCGCTTAGGTCCTGAGCGGCCTGGGTCCCATAAACATCCTCCGGACCCAGACCGATCAGAGCCTGTAGGCCTGCACTTAGGTCCTGAGCGGCAGGGTCCCAGAATGCCCCCTGGCCACTTGGAGCCTAAGGGTGCAGGCGCCAAGGGGCTGGGTCCCGCAAACATCCTCAGGACCCAGGCCAGTCCGAGCCTATAGGCCCCTTGCTTAGGTCCTGAGTGGCAGGGGTCCCAGAACACCCCCTGGCCACTTTGAGCCTATAGGTGCAGGAGCCAAGGGGCTGGGGGCGGGGCGGAAACATCCCCTGTCACCATAGTGCCCCCAGCCGCTTGGGAATGCTCCAGCACCAAGAGGCAGTTTGGGTCCATGCCCCCAGCCTGGCTCACATGATGGGGGGCTGGCTGCTGGCCTCTGGGGTGTGTGGAGACCCTTGGTGGCCACCGCTGCGTGCGGCCCAGGGGTCCCTGCATGCCCCCCAGCCTGGCTCCCATGGTCAGGGCTCATACAGGAGGCAACCAATCAAAGTGTCCCTCTCACATTGATGTTTCTCTCTGTCTCTCCCTCTTTCATCCACACTCTAAAAATCAATGGGAACATACCCTCAGGTGAGGATTAAAAAAAAATGCATATCCTATGAAAGACACATCTTGAAAATGCCTAAAGAAAGTTGTCATTTTTTCTTGGTGAAGGGACTGGAGTCTGTGTTGATGAAAACACCTTGGTGGCTGTGGTGACTGGTAGTGGCTGCAGCAGCGGGGTGATGGGGCTGCTGCCTTCCCCTGATCAGCCCGGTTGCCTCCCACAAAGGAGCGTGGGGAGCGGGCCTAAGCCATCAGTAGGACATCCCCTGAGGGCACCCAGTATGTGAGAGGGGGCAGGTTGGGCTGAGGGACCCCCAACCCCAGTGCACGAATATCGTGCACCAGGCCCCTAGTAATAAAATAAATTACTCCTGAAAGCTATCTGTGTTACAGTGTTTTTGCTATGATGCCATTCAGCCACAAAATCACACTAGGAGACCAGCATCAAGGGCTCCAAGTGTATCTTCTAAGGTAAAAAAATTCACCAGCACCTTGACATACTAAGAATCTACCCTAGGATTCATAAGCCCATCAGCCCATGTCTGAGTGGAAGGATCACAAATACATCAGAACACACTATGCTGGGATCCCTATTTTGTTTCTCTCACTCTTCAAGTGTGAAGAACTAGGAAGTAAGAATTGGAAATGAGAGTGAAAAATTGAAAATCCAAACTTACAGACCCTGGGAGAAACGTTGTCCCCAAAGCTGAAACAATACTTGGAGGGAGAAGAATCCCAGGAAGAAATGAAAGCCACTAAACAGCTATGGTTTTGCAACAGCACTGGACTGTTGTTCCTTCATTACAAAGAACTCATCAGTAGAATGAATACCCTTGTCCCTGGATATATGGCCCTGGAGGCTCCCTGCTCCTCATAGGAAATAAACAGCTTTCGGTCTGAATTAATTGAAAAAGTAATGATTGTTTTTGTTTCACAAGGTCATAACTGAAATTTATATTTGAACTACCCTTTGGGGATTAATAGCCTAGATTACCAAATGGTCAAAGAAAAAGGTTAATGATGTTTCCACATGTAAGCTTTTTTTTTTTTTTTCTTAAGTAATGAATGTTTGGGTAAGGTAAGGTATAATTCTAACTGTGGATAAAATATTTACTGGTTATTGTGTTTTCATTTTAAATTCAAACACTTGGAGAAAAAGAAAACAAAATGGCTTATCTAAGAGTTTGGTTATCCGGGAGACTTTGAATCACATGGATAAGTGAAATTATGAGAGCTCATGATTTCTTAAAGTCCTTGGCTCCCACAGCCTTCACTAGAACTCTCCTCAACATCCACATGTCCTCAGACTCCATCAGAACTACCCAAATATCTCAGTGCCTTCCTTTCCCCCAGTGTATCTCCCACTGAAACACTTTACATCTCCATCCAGTGTAGAGCTCACGTTTCTCCAGATGCTATTTCTTCAAACCATTATTTCTCAACTAGAGGCCCGGTGCACAAAATTCATACACTTGGTGTGTGTGGGGGCGGGTCCCTCAGCCAGGATTGCAAGAGGGTGAAGGCCAGGCTGAGGAACCCCACTGGTGCACGATTGGGGCCGGGGAGGGATGCGGGAGGTTGGCCAGCTGGGGAAGGGACCACAGGAGGGCTCCAAGGCGTGTCTGGCCCATCTCGCTCAGTCCCAATCTGCCAAACCCCAGCAGCAAGGTAACCTACCAGTTGGAGCATCTGCCCCCTGGTGATCAGTGCACGTCATAGTGAGGAGTTGAGCAGCCTTAGCATTTCATTAGCATATTACGCTTTGATTGGTTGAACAGCCGACCAGATGACCGGACACTTAGCATATTAGGTTTTTATTATATACGATACTGTAAGCTTGGGTCTATCTAGAATCTTCCATCTGTGCTTTCTTAGGAGGCTGGGCAGTGTTAAAGCACAGAACAGTATATTTTAAAGCCAATACACTTTTAAGTCTATAGACTCATCTGGGTTCATGGAACCATGACAGGTCTAGTGAATCCTATTAGCTAGGAGGAGTCCGATCCTCCTACATGTCCCTAGTTACACAGTGGAAATTCCAAACTTCTTTATGCTCCTAACCCATCCTTGTCTTCCTCGTGACATGCAACCTTGCTTTCCTTCTCCTGCTAGTAATCTTTTTTTTCCCCCCAGCACTCTCAAAATTCTGTTCCTTCCCTTATCTTTCTCACAGGAAACTGTTTCTTTGTCTCTAAGATTAATTAATTCTATCTATGCTTTCTCTTCCCTCCCGACTTCCTTTTATCTTTAAGCTGCTACAAACAGTACTCTGACCAAAACTACTTCCAGCTATGAGGACCACATTCTGCCCAGTGGCTTTGTGTTTGTGTTTCTAATTTTTCACTTTCATTTCCAATTCTTACTTCCTAGTTCTCACGCCTGAAGAGAGGAACGAAATAGGGATGCCATGCATAGTGTGTTCCGATGTATCTGTGGTCCTTTCACCCAGACATGGGGTGATGGGCTTATGAATCCTAGGGTAGATTCTTAGTATGTCAAGGTGCTGGTGAATTTCTTGACCTTAGAAGATACCCATGGAGCCCTTGATGCTGGTCTCCTAATGTGATTTTGTGGCTTAATAGCAAAAACACCCTCCAGGGCTGGCTGATGATTAGATGGCAAATGACTTTCTGGGGAATATGGGAATGTGTCTTCATATACAAACCAACCAATCTAGAGCCCCAGCCCCCTTTATAAATCTCTCACACTTCAAGCCACTATCCCTGGCCCTAACCACCCCAGGGCCAGTCCCTATATCCTGGAGTCTTCTGAAATTGTTCAACCTAGCCAAGCTAAGCCTGCTTACCTTGAGTTACCCATTCCTTCACTGGGAAACCACAATGAAGGCTTTGCCTATGCTGTGCCTCACTCGCTCTACCTCCTGACTGGCCCTGGCGCTTCCCCCGATGGCCCTGTGTGGCAATGCTGTGTTTGCAGTTTCTAGGGATCTGAGTATAAAAACATCTTCCTTCGTAACAGTCATTTTCATGTTTGTGTGTCTTACATACCTGATTAAAAGAATCCTAGGTACATTTTAAAACATGCTCAAACTACAAAACTACTTACAAGGCCCCGAGTCCACCATGCCGTTGTACACCTCTGTGAGCAGCTGTAAGTTGTCTTCTTCCTATGAGACCCACTTTCTCGTTTGTTTTCTCTGTGCAGCCTTTTCTGACCACCCCAACGCTGACCCCCTTCTCTTTGTGCCACCACTGTACTTTGCATACAGCTTTGGCTGAACACTGGCTGTTCCACCACAACTTATTTGCTCGAAAGTCTCTCTCTATTCTCTTCCAAAATTCTAGGCTGCAAACTACAAAAAAGATACCAGGCCATACTCATGTTTATTTTGAGTACTGAGCCCAGTACACAATAAAAATCTCAATGAATTCTTTATAAATTAAGTTAAATGTACACAAATAGTGTTAGTATTGAATGCTAATGACCAGCTTTGCTGCTTTGAAATAGACTGTTCTGATTAAGAATTTCCAGCTGGAAGAAAAAGTTGACTAGTCTAATCCTTATACAGCTTACTTTCAATCATTTAAACTATCAAAAAGTATAGATAGTTAAGTAGATAGAGAGGGATAACATTTTCTGGTGGCTCAACCAGTCAAATATAGTGACTTCAGAATGTGTTTTTATACAGATACTTGGCTACGGGTATGTGATATGACCTTAGAATCCACAATACAATACCTTCAAAAGTCAGAGAAGACAATTTGATTGTGACCTAACTGGGAACTTAAATTAATTGCCTTTTTATCTCACTGCTTAAGACTTTTTTTTGTAATTCACTCCATTTAGGAAACTATATAAAACACACATCTAAACAAACTGATGTCTCCTTTCTTCCTCAGGAAAAGCAATTTAAAGTTCAATGTTAAGTTGTTAGACTTCAAGGTAAGTACATAGTTTGGGGAAAATAATATTTACCTATGTCAATTTATTAAATAACTATAATAAAATTAACATTAAAAATGAACAAACATTATTTTTTAAAACCATAAATTTATCCATCTTAACATTTGGAGAAATCTCATCTAGGGCATTCAATGTACTGCTTTAAAGAAGTGACGAGCTTTTATAATTTGATCTGTGTTGTTTTGAACACAGGAAAAGGAAGGTGCTAGGCTGGGTTTACTTATGTTCTCAAAACAAAAGAATTCTGGTCCTTCCAAAGCTACACAAGCCAAAGGATGCCGGTTTTACTTGTTTATTTAGAGATGACTCCAAGTTATGCAATAGTGTTCTAATTTTCCTCCTCTCCTTAGATAATTGCTAACATCAATAAAAGGAAAACAGCTTATGATGCTCATGTCCTTTGGTGCAGTTCTGAACCCAAGTAGGCCAGCTGCCATGTGTGGATGGATGCTCTGACCACCAAGCTTCCCACAGGGGCTGCTAAGGTTGCCCTGGAAAGTATTTGCAGGAGCAATCCTCTCTCTGAGCCCCAAGGAGGGCACAGTGAATTATCAGTGCGTCTTGTCCATGTTAAAAGTAAGTACACGGACGCACATGGCTCGTCTTGCTTAATGCTAGAGGGGTCTGGCTGAGCATCTGGAAAGGGACTGGAGATTCTGGAGATGCGAAACCACAGAATTCATTCCAGAATGAAGACCCTAGTTGCCAACTGCCTGGATTTGAATTTTGGCTCCAAAATTTCCTAGCTCTCTGTCCTCTGCCAAGTTGCTAACCACTCTAAGCCTCGGTTTCTCGTGTGTAAAATAGAGATAATAATACCTAACTCATAGGATTGCTGTAAGGCTGAAAGAAACAATTAATGGACAGTTGCATAAATAGCATTTTGCCTGACACGACAAGTGTTCAGTTCTGTTGCTCTCAGTAAGAGAGGACGAGACAACTTATACACCACTTATAAACTACCCAGGCTAAGTTTGGGCTGAAAGATAGGTCACAGGAGGCATTACCAAGACTGATGTCCCTACGTCCTCCTGCTTCTTCCCGTTTTAAATACAAGCAATGTTCTTGGATCAGCAAGCAAAGACCTGCTGCTAAATTTCCTCAGAATCTTTTCTTAGAACAGTTCTAGAGCCACACTAAAATTGAGAGGAAGGTACAGAGATTTCCCATACACCTCCTGCCCCTACACCTGCACGGCTTCCCCCATTATCAACACCCACCAACAGAGTGGTACATTTGTTACAACTGATAAACCTACATTGGTACATCATCATCACCCAAAGTCCACAGTTTACCTTGGGGTTCACTCTTGGTCTTGTACATTCTATGGGTTTGGACAAATGTTATGACATATATCCATTTTTATAGCATGAGACAGAGTAGATCTGCTTCCCTGAAGATACTCTACGCTCCACCTGTTCATCCTTCCCCCTCCTTCACTCCTGCCATAACCACGGGTCCTTGGACAGTGCCTGTGTTGCCTACATCAGAATGCCACAGAGTTGGAACCCTGCAGTAGGCAGCCTTTGCAGTCTTACTTAGCAACATGCACTTACGGTTCCTCATGTCTCTTCATGGCTTGACACCTCATTTCTTTTAAGACTGCTTAATATCCCATTGTCTGGTTAATATTCCACCTACGGAGGGACAAGTTGGTAGTGTCCAAGTTTGGCAATTATGAAAAAAGCTTCTAGAAACATCTGCATACAGGTTTTTTTGTGTGGACATAAGTTCTCAACTCCTCTGGGTAAATATCAAGGAGCATGACGGCGGGATTTAATGGTGAGAGTATGTTTAGTTTTATAAAAAACCTCCAAACTGCCTCCCAAAGTGGCTGTACATTTTGTATTCTATCAGTAATGAGTGAGATCTCCTGTTGCTCTACACCCTCACCAGCATTTAGTATTGTCAGTGTTTGGATTTTGGCATTCTCACAGGTGTGTAGTGCTGCTAAATATTTTATAATGGTCATAATTAGCGAGTTATTAGTAATAATAGGAAGAGAGCAAAGGGGAGGCCAGACATGATAAGCATGGTCACCTGGGCAGCTTCACCAGGAAGCTACAGCTTCACTCTCCCCAGGGAACCACTGGTCCCTTCCCTCCGATCACTGGGGGAAGGGACTGAACAAAGGGGGAGTGAAGTCAGAGTGATGTAGTGAAAATGCCTGCCTGTCTGTCTAGCCTGGGAACAACAGATTGGCTAGGGGGTGGACCCCCATCAGAAGTGCATGAAATCTTGGAAGGTTGAGACCCCCAAAGAGTCCTCTTCCTCTTGTGCTCTTGTTCGTGTTTGCTCTCTCTTGCTCCATGACCCGCACTTGCCAGTGCACTCGCCTGTTCTCTCTCCACAGCCATGTGGCCGTAAGCAGCTACATGGCCCCTACCCTTGTGGACTGGACTCCACACGCAATGGATTGTGGCTGGGAATGCAAACTAAGCTAGCCAGATGCTGGACTGGACTATCCTATCTAATAAAGAGGGAATATGCTAATTGACCCTCACACCATTGCAAAGATGGTGGCACCCACAGCCAATAAGGAGGGAATATGCTAATTGACTGCCACGCCCTCAAAGATGGCTGTGCCCACAGCCACAAGAGGGTGGTGCCCAGCCCCCTCAGCCCCGTCGGGGCGCCTGCCTCCAGAGTCCCCCAGTCCCCTCAGGCCCCCAGCCACCCAGGGCCAGCCAAGGCACAGGCGAGCCTCAGATGGCGGCTGCCCAGCTGCCCAGGGCCGCCCGAGGCTCAGGTAACCAGGGCCAGCCGAGGCTTGTGCTGCTGGCAGTGGCAGCAGCAGAGGTGTGATGGGGGCATCACCTTCCCCTGATCTCTGGGTTGCCTCCCGCCCCTGAGGGCTCCCAGACTGTGAGAGGGGGCAGGCCAGGCTGAGGGACCCCCCCTCCAGTGCATGAATTTTTCATGCACCGGGCCTCTAGTACTTTAATATGGAACATAAATTCTGGGCCGTGGCCTTAATTCTGGCCCTGCTGAAGACAAGGTGGGCAGAGATGGGACTTTAAAGGGGACCCCCACCCTTTAATTTTACATCATCAATAAAGCTTTCCACAAAAGCCATTCCTCCCATGGGGGCCTCAGGAAATTCTTTTCCTCCTGGCACCCCAAGACCTCCAGATTCACCAATAACAGTTCCATGTTTTCCCCCCTTACATGTTTCTCTTTAAGAATGATCTTTATGAATACGGACTGAGAGGATTAATAAATGTAAGTCTTGTAGAAGATACTGTTAGGACAAGGGTCTCAAGGTCTGGGCCATTCTTACTAATGCTATTCATGCTACTTATTAATGTAGCCCTGTATTTTGCAAACCATCTATAAACAGGATGAGTCTGACAGGAACCCAACCCTGTAAATGTAGCCAAATGAAATCAACGTTCAGTTGACTAAACAGTGAATATAAGCATGGCTAAGCCCCCTTTCAGGGAAGCAGAGCTTTGGATATGAATCCTATTGTTACAGAAGACCGGAGAAGAACCAAGCAACGCTTAGAGAGATGGAGTTACACATTTATTATTATTATGCGCGGGCCGAGAGAAAACTGTATTTCAAATTCTGGGCCCCAACATAGGGGAAGTTTCCCTATTTATATCTTTTTACCTTCTTTGTCTCCCAAATATGGGGTGTTTCCGGCCCCCTTTGCAAGTTCTTAAAGAGCCCTATGTGCTGGGGCTTTGAGACCTCAACCAAAGGCTTGGCCTGGCGCCAGCACTGATAACTTCATCCAGGGAAGGTTTATGGTCTCTCTGGAATGGGAGTAGTCTTATTTTCCTTATTATTTAAGCAAGCAAGCATTTACAGAAGCCAAAATAGCAGGGTTAAAATTTCAAACAGCAGTTTTTATATAAGATGGATGCTTCACTATCTCCTTTATTAGTAGTTGCTGCAAGAAAATAAAACTAAGTGTGGCAACCATGTCTTGATTTTGAATAGAGCACTCCCAGAGGTGAACCCCTGGAGTTCAGTAATGCTCCAATTTTACCACTGCACTTTTTCAGAGAAACCAGGGCCTATCGTGGTGAGCCCGAGTTCTGACTCACATCGCTTAAGTCCTTGCGTTTAGCCACACCTAAAAGCTAGAATCATCCCTGTGATTTTTCAGTTACATGAGCCAATATATTCCTTGGGGAGGGGGGCATTTGGCTTCTGTCAATTGCAACCAAAAAATTTCTTGGTAACAGTGACACTTATTCCCACACGTTTGTAACAACAATACCACCAATCACAACAAACGTTCACTTATTAAGATCCACCAGCCCAAGAAACCTTAGCTGCTTTCTCACCAACACTTACCCTCACTGGCAGCATCCTTTTCAGATTCTTTCTGATTTCCACTTCTCTCTTGATACACCTTGGCTGCCTTCTTTGCTCTTAATATTCTTCCTATTACTGACCCTAACCAATCTCTCTCACTTAAGGAAATACAAACTACCTCTATTTAAAAAATGGCCTAGAAGCCCCAGAAAGTTGGCATCCACCTGAAGCTGTGGCCCACAAGGTCCTCCATCATCTGACCTTTGTCAGCCTTCTCAACCTCACCTCCTACTACCCTGTCCCTCCCACTAGTACATTTGCGCCCAGCCAACCCACAAAGACCATGACAGGAACAAATCATTGTTTAAAAATAAAACGTGGGGTATTGTTTATGTGGCAATAGATCACTACAATATCAGCCTAATAAACACAATCTCCTGAGGGGAGATACACAGACTTCCTTCCCAACATCGGAGCCCATCTTTGGTGTTAGCAGCCACCAGGGTAAAATGGGAAAAAACCTGGACTCTGAGCCCAAAGATCAGAGTTCTGCCACTACAACCAAGGTCGTGTTGACCTGTTGAGTAGCAGTTTCCCACTGTAAAATGGGAACATCATACAGAATGCAGGGCACAAAACATCAGCATAGTCTCTATTGCAAGTATTACCATTAAAGAGTCTAACACAGTATCTGACACCTTGTTTGGGGGCATGACTTAGAAAACTATAAGTAATTCTTCTCTTGAGACACTAATCATTATACAAGCACAGAAAGAAGAATTTTAAAAATTCATTAACATATATTAACTATGCAAAATTATAGGCCCAATCTTTGAAAACTATCCTATTAAACAAATTTATAGATCTGAAATTCAGTCTTTTTTACAAATGATCAGCTATTTAACAAATGATCCAATTTGGAAGACTGGGGACAGAAATTCTCCAAGATCTACTCTTTCATTTCTAGGGTCCAATTCTTACATATCACCTTTGATTATGCCTTTACAAAAAATGTAATGAAAAGAGTGGCATATAAAAAAACAAAACAAAACAAAAAAAACGAAAGAAACCTGCATGAAAATAAAAACTTTAGGACTAACTATAGTTTCTCTAGGCTTGTTCTTATAAGTCTTTTTCTTTCTTTTTTTTTTTTTAATCCTCACAAGGACGTGCTGAGAGAGGGAGAGAAAGAGAGAAAGATTGCGGGGAGAGAAAAGAAAGAAACATCGATGTGAGATTGCCCTGACCAGGGATCAAACCCGCAACCCAGGAATGTGACCTGACCAGGAATTAAACCGGCAACCCTTTGGTGTACAGGACAATGCTCAACCAACTGAGCCACGCTGGCCGGGTGATAAGTCTTTTTAATAGTAAACATTATGTAGCATCTGGGAACCACTGTACATTTCATTATTTAGAATTTCTTCATTTCTTTAAAGTGTTTTCCACATATTTGCTTAATAATATATATGGATGTTCCAAATGAGGCTTTAAAAATACCCTCCAAAATGCAATTTCTACAAATTCATGATCATTTCCCAGAGAAACATATTAAAATTCATTTTAAGTTTTCTCTATCCACTCGATTTAAATTAGGAACCTACCTGTTATTTTCTTAGCACAAAATCTTGTCACAATTACTAATATTTTTCCACATTTTGTTCCCATCTCCCTATCTGGCACATCACAAGGGCCAGAAAACGGTTAGCTATTACTAATAGAGTTTGCATATGCAGCCTCATTAAATCCTGACAACCACCTTAAGATAGCTATTTAAACCCCAATTTGTCAAAATGGTAAACTGAGATTTAGAATATGGGAATAATTTTCCTAATAGTCACAGAGCTAACACAAGCAAAGTCTGGACTTATTTCCAAAGCCCTAATTAGTACCCCAGAACTGCCTTAAAAAATGCATCTGGTAGTTGGTGAAATACTCTAGTAATGACTAAAGGGATCACAATAAATGAGACACTTCAATACACTTATAATGGGACAAATCATATTTATTATGCTAGATTATTAATTGTAGTTGTATCCAAGCACTTGACTCTTGCTAATGCCTTCTTTTTTATTGATTTTATTAGGATGACATTGGTTAAAAAAAAAATCCATACAGGTTTCAAGTGTACCACTCAAAACAACATCATTTGCACACTGCCTTGTGCACCCTTGCCCAAAGCCAGTGGTCAGCAAACTCATTAGTCAACAGAGCCAAATATCAACAGTACAATGACTGAAATTTCTTTTGAGAGCCAAATTTTTTAAACTTAAACTATATAGGTAGGTACATTGTTATTAACTTAATTAGGGAAGACCACTGCCCAAAGCAAAGCCTCTTTTCATCGCCCTTTATGTCCCCTTTGCGAACCTCCACTTACCCCTTCCCCCCTTTCCCTTTGGCTATTACCACCCTGTTGCCTGTGTCTATTTGTCTATGGTTTAGTTTTTTTGTTCTTTTGTCTTTTTGTTTGTTTGCGTAATCCCTTCAACTTTTTTTATTCAACCCCACAACCCCCTCACCTCTCACAGCTGACAGTCTGTTCCATGTGTCCATGCCTCTGTTTCTATTTTGTTCGTCAGTTTATTTTGTTCATTAGATTCAACATATAAGTGAGATAACATGGTATTTGTCTTTCTCTGAGTGCTTATTCCATTTAGCGTAATAATCTCCAGGTCCATCCAGGCTGCTACAAAAGGTAGGATTTCCTTCTCTTTTATGGCCAAGTAGTATTCCATTGTTTAAACGTACCACTGCTTTTTTTATCCATTCATCTACTGATGGCACTTGGGCTAGTTCCAGACCTTGGCTTATTGTAAGTAACACTGCAATGTACATAGGGGTAGGTATATACTTTCCAATTAGTGTTTCAGGATTCTTTGGATATATTCTCAGAATTGGGATTGCTGGGTTAAAAGGCAGTTCCATTTTTAATTTTTTGAGGAAACTCATTCCGCTTTCCACAGTGGCTGCACCAATCTGCATTCCCTCCCATAGAGCACAAGGATTCACTTTTCTCCACATTCTCGCCAACACTTGTTGTTTGTTGATTTATAGATAACTGCCATTCTGATACCTCACTGTGGTTTAATTTGCATCTTGTCATACGTCTATTGACCATCTGTATGTCTTCTGTGGAGAATTATCTATTCAGGTCCTTTGACCATTTTTAAAAATGGATTGTCTTGTTGTTTTGTTTTTTTGTTGTTTGTTTTGGTGTTGAGTTTTTAAGTTCTTCATAAATTTTGGATATTAACATCTTATCAGCTGTATCAGTGAATATGTTCTCCCATTCAGTGGGTTGTCTTTTCATTTTATTGATGGTTTCTTTTGCTGTGCAATAACATTTTAGTTTGACGTAGTCCCATTTTTTATTGTTTCTTTTGTTTCCCTTGCCCAAAGAGATATATTAGCAAAAAATATTACTATAAGAAATGTCCAAGATATTATTGCCTATGTTTTCCTCTGAGAATTTTTTATTGTTTCAGCCTTAACATTTAAGTCTTTAACCCACTTTGAGTTTATTCTTGTCTATTGTATAAGAAGGTGACCTAGTTTCAATTTTTTTGCAAGTATCTGTCCAATATTCCCAATACCACTTATTGAATAGACTATCTGTACCCTATTGTATGTTTTTGCCTCCTTTCTCAAGTATTAATTGACCAAAAAGTGGGGGTTTATTTCTTTGCTCCCTATCCTGTTCCATTGATCTATACATCTATTTTTATGCCTGTACAATGCTGTTTTGATTACAATGGTTTATTAGATAGTTTGATATCAGGTAGTGTGGTTCCTCCAAATTTATTCTTCTTTCTCAAGATTGCTGTGCCTGTGGAGTCTTTTGTGGTACTATATACATTTTTGCAATATTTTAGTTCTGTGAAATACACCATTGGTATCTTGATAGGAATTGTGCTGAATCTATAGATTGCTTTGGGTGGTATGGATAATTCAATGATGTTAAGTCTTCCAAGCCACGAACAAGGTATATGCTTCCGCTTGTTTCCTCTTCATTTCTTCCTTCAGTGTCTTATAATTTTCCAAGTACAGGTGTTTTACACACTTAGTTAAATTTATCCCTAGGTATTTTATTCTTTTTGAAGCAACTGTGTGTTGGATTGCTTTCTTAGTTTCCCTTTATAATAGTTAATTATTGGCATATAAAAATGCAACTGGATATTCATTTTGCATCCTTCTACTTTGCTGAATTCATTTGTCAGTTCTAGTAGTATTTTTTTGGTGGAATCTTTAGGGTTTTCTATAAAGTATAATACCATCTGCAAATAATGACAGTTTTACTTGTTCCTTTCCAATTTGGATGCTTTTTATTTATTCTCCTTCACGTCTGATTGCTGTGACTAGGACTTCCAGTACTATCCTATCTAATAAAAGAGTAATATGCAAATTAACCATCACTCCACTACAAATATGGCGGCTGCAGAGGGAGGAAAGGCTGCCAACAGAACACTGGGCTGCTGGGCCAGGCATGCCCCTGGCCCAGCGGACAGAAGCCCAGTGGAGGGAAGCCCAGCGGAGGGAAGCCAAGTGGACAGAAGCCCAGCTGACAGAAAGCGGGTGCTGGGCTGGGGGTGAGCTCAGAGCTGCTGCCTCGCGGCTCCGGGTATGCCCCCGGCCCAGCGGACCAAAGCTCAGCTGACAGAAAGCAGGTGCTGGGCCAGGGGTGAGCTCAGAGCTGCCGCTGCGCGGCTCTGGGCACCCCCCCCCCAGTCCAGCGGACACAGAAAGTGAGCTCTGAGCTGGGGGGTGAGCTCAGAGCTGCTGCTGCGCGGCTCCAGGCACGCCCCCGGCCCAGCAGACAGAAGCCCAGCTGACTGAAAGTGGGCCGGGGGCGTGCTCAGAGCCGCCGCAGGGAGGCTCAGGCAGGCTCCCGGCCCAGTGGATAGAAGCCCTGCGGACACAATGCAGGGGGTCCTCTGTGCATGAGCTGCAGAGGAAACACCTTTTCTGAAGGCTCATTGGCTAAGCTCCCTGTAAGCTGCCTCTCACAGTGTTCTTGGTAACTTGAGTTATAAGAATCCAAGAAGGTGATCTAGGGTTTTTCCACCACACTCCTGGAGGAAAAAGTAAGGTCCGCTGCTGGAGAGCTAAGAAATGTCATATCCTGCCCTAGCCAGTTTGGCTCAGTGGATAGAGCCTCGGCCTGCCGATCGCAGGGTCTGGGTTCAATTCTGATCAAGGGCATGTACCTAGGTTGCAGGCTCCTCCCTGGCTGGGGCCCAGGTCAGGGCTCATGCAGGAGGCAACCAATCGAAGTGTCCCTCTCACATTTATGTTTCTCTCTGTCTTTCCCTCTCTTCCAAGCTCTCTAAAAATCAATGGAATCATATCCTCAGGTGAGGATAAAAAAGAAAGAAAAGTAAAGTCATATCCTATGAAAGACACATCTTGAAAATGCCTAAAGAAAGCTGTCATTTTTTCATGGTGAAGGGACTGGAGTCCGTGTTGGTGAAAACACCTTGGCGGCTGTGACAGTGGCAGTAGCAGCGGGGTGATGGGGCTGGTGCCTTCCCCTGATCAGCCCAGTCACCTCCCACAGAGGAAGGCCAGACTGTGGCTTAGGCCCGCTCCCCATCAGTAGGACATCTCCTGAGGGCTCCCAGTCTGTGAGAGGGGGCAGGCTTGGCTGAGGGACTCCCCCCCACCCAGTGCACGAATTTTGTGCACAGGGCCTTTTGTCCTATATAATAAAAGCCTAATATGCAAATAGACCGAACAGCCAAAAGATCAGTGGAATGACTAGTGGAACGACAGGTTGCTATGACATGCACTGACCACCAGAGGGCAGATGCTTAATTTAGGAGCTGCCCCTTGCCTGCAGGTCCTAGGCCAGCCAAGGCAGGTGCCAGTGGGGGCCCCCCTGATCAGCCCACCGGTCAACCCGCAGAGGGAGGTGACAGGCGGCTGCAGCAGGGGGCAGGGCCGGCTGGCAAGTGGGCGGTGCTGGGGGGCTGGGCTGGCGGATGAGTGGGCCAGCGTTGCCCCCAATCACCCTGCTGGTCGTCTCCCAGCAGTGGCGGCAGGGGGCAGGGCCGGCGCCAGGCTGGCCAATGGGGGGGCCCTCCGATTGCCCCAACTGGCCACCCCAAAGATCGGCCTTGATCGCCGGCCAGGCCTAGGGACTCTACATATGCACGAATTTTGTGCATCGGGCCTCTAGTGTTGAATAAGAGTGAGGAAAGCAGACATCCTTGTCTTGATCCCAATCATGAAATATTCAAAGCAACAAAAAGCAAGGACCTAAAACCAGCAAGGCTATAATTTAAAATTGCAGGAGAAATAAAAAGCTGCTCAGATAAGAAAAACCTAAATGAGTTTGTGCCACCAAACCAGTATTACATGAAATGTTAAAGGGTAAAGAAGAAAGAAGGAAAAGAGAAGAAAGAGGAACAGGGGGAATATAGTAAAAAAAATAAAATAAAATAGCAATAAATACATACCTACCAAAAATCACTTTAAAGGTAAATGGCTTAAATGCTGATATATGTTGTCTACAAGAGACCCACTCAGAACAAAAGGTACACACAGACTAAAAGTAAAGGGATGGAAATAGATATTTCATGCAAATGAAATGAAAAGAAAAGCTGGGAAAGCGATACGTATACCTGACAAAATAGATTCCCTTTTCATTTTGTTGATGGTTTCTTTTGCTGTACAACAAGCTTTTAGTTGATGTAGTGCTGTGTGTTTATTTTTCCCTTTGTTTCTCTTGCCCAAGGAGATATACCAGAAAAATATTTCTATGCAAGAGCCTTCAGCAAGAGCCTTCGAGGGAGACACTCTCCGAAGGCCTCTGTTCCAAGCAGCTCTCTCCACTAGCCCCATGGGACTGAGCTCAGCAGGGCGGGGCCCCTGGCTGTAGAAAAGACAGGTCAAATGAGTCTTCCATTGGGGGGGGGGGGGGGGCGGAGTACAGCAAGCTGAGCTTGCTGGGGAGATAGCAGTGGTTCCCCTGTGATGTAGCCACACAACCCAGCACCTGCCCATCTGATTCTCTGACAAAAGCTTCCTAGGGAGGCGAGTTCCAAAGGTCACTGCTCTGCGCATAACTTGGATTCCCCAGGTGACTAAACTCAGCAGGGTGGGGCTCCAGGGAGTGGGCGGGCAGACTTGGAGATTCAATAGGTGTGTGTCCTGTGAGTGCAGTCAGCAGGCCCCTCTGCAGGATCTGAGCTTGGCACCGTGGTGTCCTCAGAAGTTGGCACAACGAGCAGTGTACTGCCCAGGCTGGTGCTCTAGTAACAGGAGTGCTTGACCCTGGGAAGGTGGCATCTGGGTCTCCAGCAGGCTCCCTTCTCTCCCCGGTGGACTGAATCGCAACTGGTTTTTACCACCAGACGCTGTGTGGGCTCCTCTTCCCACCTCTGCTGCTTCTGGTCAGGGATCGCTGCAGGGGGTTGAGCCCGCCTGCTCCTGGGGGAGGGAGTTTGCAGCTGAGACATCCCTCCGCCTCTGAGGCACTGCATGTGTGTGCAGGAGCAGTGCTTTCCATGTCTCCACCCTTTCTACCAGTCTCCATGAGGCTTCTCTGCAAACTGGTTACCAATACTTCAGTTTAGCTAGCCTTCAGTTGGTTATTCAGGTTGATTGCGCTATAGTTTAGCTGTAAGTCCAGTCTGGCGCCCGGAGAAGGTGAGTGCAGCTTCCACCTGTTCTGCAGCCATCTTCACTAGTGTGTTTTATGAGCATTTTGGCCACAATTTAATAAAAATGCTACTTCTATTTAAAGAAGAAACAAGGTCAAACCTCTGATTTCAGGAGCAACATGTAGAGTGGCAAGGTCCCAGACCCGTGTCCCAGATCTGCATCTTGCTCCAGTCCTGGCCAGTTGCGGGGCTCTGACCTGCAGCCCTGCCCTCCACCCTCAGCTTTATCGCCTACAGCGCAATTACCTCAGGGTCCCATGGAGTAACACTATTACATCTATAAAATCCCCCCAAAATGGTTTTTAAAACAGGCTTTAGCTATTAAATGTTTTTAATAACCATTAACTACTCTCTATAATAATTTTTAAAAAATCACCAATAAAATTTGATTAACCTGAACTTCTAAAGTTATGACTCAAATTATTTTCCTGACTAAAAGATTCACTAATTTATGTGGGGTGTAGAAATCAGTAACAAATGCAATTGCATAATTATATTTGTATATGTGTTATACATATAATATATACACACATACACATATAAACACCTGTTTATAGGTTTCATAAATATTTAGGGTATATTTTAAAGGTTTTTGAAGGCTGAAAAGTACAAAACCATAACTAAATATCACAGCTTTATTGAACCCATTGGCTTTTGAAAGGTTTCTAGCCCCAGAAATAAGCTAGAGGGGGGTGGGGGGGGAGAGAGACTGTCTTTGAACAAAGCAGGACACTCAGCAGCAACTAGCCCCTCTGTCAAGAGTCAGAGCAGGGGGTATTTCTAATTCTTGTCAGCATCTCCAGCATCAAACTGAAGCAGGCACATCACAGGATCAAAAAGAAACACACACACAAATGCGTTTTCCCTGCCCCCTAACAGCCTCCCCACATACGTAAAATATTATCACCGGGGCGCATCATTTATAAGCACAGCCAGGTGCTGCACAGACATTTAATAGAATTAGCTTTTGCAGCTGTGAGGAGTATGGTTCTATCTCTTTGTAAAGGAGTCTGGGCTTCTCCTGCAGGTAATTATTTCTAGCATCACTGGGAAAAGCTATGTTTTCCAGCAGAAAATCTAAATTGTGAGGGTAACCGAGAGACTGTTTGGCATAGGCTCCAGAGGAGGAGGTCATGGTTGAACATGAATACAGTGTATTTCAAAAGCCAAATTACCTGACCAGTAGTTCTCCGACTTTTTGGTCTCAGAACCCTTTATAATCTAATTAAAGGCCCAAAGAACTTTTGTCTATGTGGGTTATAGCTATTGCTATTTATCTTATTAGAATTAAAACAATGTAAAGCTACTCATTATTTTAAAACTATAACAAATCCATTGCATATTAACATAAATGTTTTTATTGCTATATTTTCCAAACCAAACAAAGTTAAGTGAGAAGAATGGCACTGTTTAATATTTCTGCAAATTTCTTTAACGTCTGGCTTAATGCAAAACAGATTTTCATATCTGTTTCTTCATTTGATCTGTTGCAAAGTCATACATCATGCAGCCTCTGGAAAACTCCAATGTATACTCATGGCAGAAAGGGATGAAATAAGAAAATAATGTCTACAATTAAGAAAATTGTTTTGATCTCCTGGATTGGGGATTCTGAGGATGCTGGACAACTCTCAAGATGGTCTGTGGTCCCCAACCTTTTTTGGCCATGCCCCACCTAAGCAACTCTAAATCCTGATGTCCCCCGCCCACCCCGTGACATATAATTCTTATTTTTCAAAAAGTGAACTCCTATTCATGTGGAGGAAATCTAAAAGGCCATTAACTTGGTCTAAACAAGCTTCCAAAGCACATGGCATCCATGAAAGAGAAAAGTAAAATAATGAAAGGACAGTTGAAGTACTGTGGAAGAAGTCACTAAGAAATTGTTTAAAAATAATAATTATGTGGAGTGTTATGAAAAAATAGCAAATAAAGTTTCAAAACATATAAGAGAAAACTGAAATGCATAAATATGTCACAATATACATTTATATACTGTATATGAGGCCCCTAGAACCACAAGAAATGCAAAAAAAATTCACTGTTAATAACTCATTCTCGAATTGCCCCCCTTAAAAATCAAATTGCCCCCCTGCGGGGCATGTGGGAACCACTGGTCTAGACTCTACCGCTCTCTGTCTCTATTCTCCTTTTATCCCTACCCTTTCATTAAGTCTTCTGGAACACTTCAAACATGGACCAGTTTTGCTACAGAGAATGAAAAGCCCTCTGTACACACTTGTGCTAGAAAGTTAGAGAGAACAGCAACCCTCAAACATCCAAGGTCAATGTGGTGGTAGCCTCAGGACCCTAAAAGAACCTGCCCCAACCTCTCCAAGAATAAAGTCTCAAATACACAGCTATGGGCTTTTGGTGGAAACCCTTCTTCCCACGGGAAGTCGCATGCATACGAACGCGTCAGAAGGGGGAAGGGCCAGGTGAGTGCATAATTATATGACACACGCAGAAAGCTAGAGACACTAACTGGTGGGGTCAGATAAAAGATTACTTTTTCCCCCCACGATGGTTGAAAAATAATGGGGTTCCTAAAGAGAATATAGAAAGTCAAAGCATAAAAACCAGAACAGGAACCAGTAGAAGT
Source organism: Cnephaeus nilssonii (assembly GCF_951640355.1). NCBI lineage: Eukaryota > Metazoa > Chordata > Mammalia > Chiroptera > Vespertilionidae > Cnephaeus > Cnephaeus nilssonii. The sequence continues at coordinate 70,844,827 of NC_137083.1, read as the reverse complement.
GCTGTTGGTGGAAAACAGACTCCCCCACAGGATCTCAAGAAAGGCATTGCAATGACCCACACATGGGAGACTGTGGTGTGGCAAGGTTTATTTGTGATGCAAAATAAAAGAGTGTCCCCCCTGGTTTCCCAATGTCCCATCTCTGCCCGTCCTGCCATGAACATCAGGGCCAGAAACACAGTCAATGTCCAGAGATCTTGTGACATATTAATGCTTAGTCCAGTCTAGGGTTCAGCCAGCTTAGCTTGTTGTCCTGGTTGCAATCCCTTGCTTTGCTGCTGTACCCAGTCTCCTGTGCTTTGAGGGGTCCGGAAAAAGGAAAATTACTTTGACATTCCAACGGTATGTTATCATAGATGCAAAAAGACACAGACAGGCTCAATGAAGGTAAAGATTGACCTTTGTCAGGGAAGATACTGGCCTAGGACATGACTACCCACCATAAACTGCTTTTAGTTAAAAAATTTTAATTTCAGACCATTCTTTGTGGTTACTTTTGGTCTCTGAGTTTGCAAGGCCACTGCACAGGCCTCCCCGGAGCTAGTCAGGATAGCGGTGGGTCCTTTTCCTCCACAGCATCTCCTTCCAAGGAGACTGGTGAGAATGAAATGAGACAATCCACATAAAGTGGGAAACAGCTCTCTTGGCAGACAGGGCTCAGTAAACAAGAGCAGCCGTTTTCTAGAGTTTGAAACACATTATCCCCAAATCCTTTGACACTCCTCCCAGGTGATGAGGCCTATGTCTCTTCCCCTTGAATCTGAGTCCTGTGACTACTTAACAGATGGAATATATTGGGAAGTGACTTGGTGACCGAGACATTAAAGAACTGGCAGATCATTCTATTTCCTGAGATGCTCACAAAGTGACTGTGATCCATCCGTGAACATCCCAAGCAGTCCAAACAGTCCATGGAAAAGAACCCAAGCCCACAGCCCCCGCTGACCTCCCAGAGAAGAGCCAATAACGAGGGAGTCAGCATTTGGAAGTAGCTCCTCTAACACCCTCACCACTCCCTCGGCCACATGAGTTGTGGATCATGAGCTGGCCCCACCAGGCCCAGCCTAAATTGCAGATTTGTGAGCAAAATGACTGACCGTTTTTGTTTAAAACCATTATGTCGTGGGGTGGTTTGTGGCAAAGCAATAGATGACAAGCAGGAACATGTCATTATCTTTGCAGACTTTCTTCTCTCTAGCAGAGAGGATCACAGGTTAGGATCTGTAAGAGTGTTCATAATAAGATTCAGACATTTCCAGAGGGGAAAATCCTCCCTCCCAGGAGATTTCTTCCTGTGAGTAAACACAGAACTCCCTAGGAAAGAATTCATTTTAACCTGAGAAAAAGACAACCTCAGTCCTCACCTCACCTCACCCTAATGAACTGAAGCTTTGATAAACATAATGGAGCTTTATTAAAAAATCTCTATAAAGTCAGGGGTACAAATAGCAGTTCTGCTTTGTAATAATCTCAAATAACCCAATGAATGCTAAATAGGGGAGCCTAGCATCCACTTTGCAAAGCAAGGAATCAGGAGACCACCATCTGCATCCAAGGAAAGAGAAGGAGACAGCATAGCAATTGGTACACACACACAAATAACTTTTGGGTTGTACAAAATCTAGGGACTAAAACATGGTTATTTTCCTTTTTTATTGTTGCTGTTGTTAATCCTCACCCAAGGATGTTTTTCCATTGATTTTCAGACAGAGTGGAAGAGAAGGGGGAGACAGAGAAAGAGAAACATCAATGTGAGAGAGACACATCGACTGGTTGCCTCCCACACATGCCCTGACTGGGGCCAGGGATCAAGCCTGCAACTGAGGTATGTGCCCTTGACTAGAATCAAACCAGAGACCTTTAGAATCAGTCCGCAGACCAACGCTGCAACCACTGAGACACACTGGCTAGGGCATTATTTTCCTTTCATTAAATGTATTTAAAATGTTAACATTTTGGTAAGTTACTAGCATTCTTCCTAATATGTTTTTACACAGCCCTTCACAGTGGGTCTTAGAGACATATCCGTTATGGTACTTAATGATAATGCAGAAGAGCATCATTGATCTTTTAATTATGGTACATTTCATAATGCCCGGTACTTCTCTGCTGCACTTATCACAAATGGGACTTGTTAGCCATGGTTAGGCTCCTTCCCTACATAGTAAGTCCCATGACTATGATAGGGGGAAGGGTATGCACCGTTGTTTAATGATTCTTCGCCTTACTATAGATAAGAGGTGTTCTTACAGACCCTGGGATGCTGGAGGATGTACTGCAAGGAGAAAAACAGGGCTGTAAAAAGATAGGAGGTGCCTCAGAGTCTAGATGGGTCCATTACTCAGAAAATAAAATACACTTTGAGAACAAACCAAGGACAGGACAGGTTTTGACCTGGTTGCTGTGCCTGGATCCTGACCCCCTCCAGGAGTTTGCCTCAGGAATGCTGACCCTTCTCCAGTCACAGGTATGGGTGGAGCTGTTTTTAACACCATTGAAAATTAACTACCTTGTTATTGAACTTCAAGATCCTAGAAGGAGACACACAGACCACAGACTATGCAGTCCTTATCCTGCCCCTCCTCCACCTTGCATGTAGCCTTACTTCCTTATCCATATACTAGAGGCCCGTTGCATGAAGATTCGTGCAAGAATAGGCCTTCCTTCCCCTGGCTGCCAGCACAGTTTTCCTCCCGCACCTGGGACCCAGGCCTTTGCTCTGGCCACCGCCTTCCGCCTTTGCTCCGGCTGGAGCCTTCAGTCTTTGCTCCGGCCAGAGCACCGCTCCTGTAGTTCCCTCCACCCCCTGCCCTCCCCCTAATAGCAGGCGTCCTGCCCCGTCTGGCCACTCCACGCCTGCGTATGCAAATTAACCTTCCATCTTTGTTGGGTTAATTTGCATACTCACTCCTGGTTGGCTGGTGGGTGTCATGGAGGAATGGTCAATTTGCATATTTCTCTTTTATTAGTGTAGATAATCAGCCGCCTAGTAGGAGAGGTTAGAGCAGAATTTGCAGGATGACTGGTTGCTCTCTCTACACTGCCAGCACTTTTGGAATAAATGCTCATATATGATTCAACCCCATCTCTACTTAATTTGGCTCAAGTAGTGACAGGTGGCCCGGACCTGTTTTGTGTCCAGTTTCAACTACAGGGAATGTCTAGTTTAAGGGCCCAGCAAATGGCATGACAGAATACACTCAATAAATATTTGTTGGGTGAATGTTGAGTGACTAGCACTAAAAACACTATTGAAAGAACTGAAGTTTATGATTCCTAGATTAAGTATGAATTCACATGAAGCAGAAACACAATATCCTAAAAAAAAAAAAAAAGGTTTATACCTCAACACTGAAATTGCTTTAGAAATAACTGGTTGCTGTCACAAGTTAGAAAATAATACTCTCTTATGCTGGAGGAATTATTTTTATTCACAATCTCCTCTCCATCTATTCAAGTCCTTTTAATACTCCCCAACAGGATGTCACCTACATTTAGATTTATCTCCCACAATTCAGAGTTTTACAAAAACCCATACATTAATAAATGTCAATTGCAATTGCTTCCTCAGATCCATTCTCTCCCTTTTTCTGTCAATCTGCTTCCAAAGTGGTTAACATACTAGTAATCTTCTTTAAACACTGTTTTTATCATATCCTTTCCCACCTCAGAGCCTACATGAATCTCAATTATCAACTGTTTGATATTTAAATTCATTAATGGTTTGACACATTAACAATTCCCATTAAGGGTTTCCAAAGCTCTTCCATTAATTGTCCTACCTGCCTGTGGGGGAGCAGGGGACTTGGTTGGTAAGTCGGTAAGGAGGAATCTCCAAAAGGTTGGGGGCCTCTAGGTGGACCTTGCCGAAAGCGGCAGCCCCTGCCTTGACTTTTCCAAACAAGTCCGAGCCCCTGGGTGTTTTACTAGAATCTTTATATTTAGACTTCAAAACGTCCTTGCTTAAAGGACACTGCAGACACATGTGTCTTCTCAAGGATGCTTACCCTGCTGATAGTATATAATAGTTACTTTTAGTTCAAGCTGTTGTTATAAGAAAAGCCTAAGGAGGCAGGCAAACAGGACTGTTTGGTTGCTATAGCCAAGCGGTCCCTTAGCCCTCTCTTTCACAGAAACATGTGTCAGAGTAATCCATTCATTCGTCGCTCAGGGTCTGCTGGTCAGTCCCGGCACCTACCATCTCTCCAAACCAAACTCATATCTTATTCCCATCTGCCAAATGGGCACAAAAATGCATAGAACCTCTGATGGAGCTAAGCAGAGATGATGGAAGATGTCTTCTCAATCACAACAGTGAAGTCTCATTATTTTGTCAAGACACTCCAGAAGGAGGCCCAATGTACTTTTCAGAGTGGCTATTAAAGATTTACCCCCACTCATGGAAAGAGACTCATCAACAGAAAATCATTATCAACTCTAAGTTAACTTGTAGGGATTACTTAGGGATTTATATAAAATAATCTTATCTAAGACTACTAGAGGCCCGGTGCACGAATTTGTGCACATTGAAAGAAAATTAATTAGAAGAAATATTGTAATATCGCTATTAGCCCTTCCTCTATAATAGAAGTGCCAACCAAATTCACGATCGACAATGACAGATCGAAACACACATGTGCGATTGGCGCCAGTGAGAGCTTTATATGTATTGCACATGCACAAGTCAACTTAGCCTTTTATAGATATAGAATAAACTTGCTTAATTAGACCTGCTTTCTGATTTAGCTAAACTTTTTCCAGCCCAGTGAAGCACCCCAACTTCTCTTTCAGGTAATTGTCAGAACACAGCAGTAAATACCTACATGAAGCAGATTATTATTGTAGATCACACAGGGAGAACAAAGGGTAAAATATTTAACTGCAGCAGTGTTTGACTATATTCTTCGCAGTGAGAAAACATGAAGTCATTTTCAAGATCCACCATTTCTTACTTCTTTTCAGTCGGGTCAAGTTTCTAAGCTTTCTAAATCTCTGTTTTCTGACTAATGAAAAGAAAATAGGATTCCACCGAGTCTATCTACCTACTCCAGGACTTCTGTGAGGATCATATGAGATGAGGCACTGGGAAAATGCTTCACAGACTTTAGGTTACACCTGGCTATAAAACAAGTCATGTTTCTGTGCTAAAGAAACCGCAAGAAGGCTAGTTGCTAGGGAGAGAGAGGATGCCGGGCATTGCTACATGATGTCATTACCCGGATGGTTAGACACTTAGCATATTAGCCTCTTATATATATAGATTAGATTAGGTTAATTTAGCCTTTATGAAGGGAAATCTGAACTTTCTTACAAAACCAATGACCTATCTGCATTTCACTACACTAATTATTAGGAACATTAAATTCTTCATTGGTAGTGAATCTACCATTACCCTGACTGTATAATCTGATTACCCAAATTTTGTGTAACCTCTATTGATTGGAAGAATCAAAGGATTACATACCTCCAGAAAATCAGTACAACAGCCTTTCATGCACACCAAACTAAATTCCTGTTTGATGACTCAATTTACCACCTGCCATTTTTTGGATGCAGGTGAAAAGAGAAAAAGAAGTTGATCAAATACAAAAAAATAAAAAATCAAATAGGAAATGTAACTATAAGAGAAAGCTCTAATAATGACTGAAATGTAGGAAGATTATCAGGATATAAAACAGCAGTTTCTTAACTACTATATCCTTGTCCGTTTCATAAATCTTCATTTCCTTAAACTTGGGTCATGCAGCATTCAGACATGCTCCAACATGTCTGTATTCAGAAGACTGAATATCCTAAGTACAGAAAAGCACAAACTTCTCTGTACTCTGTGTGATAGAAGAAAACAATAAAAGATCAATGATGTTCTTCTAATCCTAATAAAGAGGTAATATGCAAATTGACCATCACTCCAACACACAAGATGGCCGCCCCCATGTAGACACAAGATGGCCAGCAGGGGAGGGCAGTTGTGGGAAATCAGACCAGCAGGGGAGGGCAGTTGGGGGGGGACCTGGCCTGCAGGGGAGGGCAGTTAGGGACGACCAGGCCTGCAGGGGAGGACAGGGGCAACCAGGCCGGCAGGGGAGGGCAGTTAGGGGTGACCAGGCCAGCAGGGGAGCAGCAATCGGGCCAGCAGGGGAGCAGTAAGGCGTCGATCAGGCTGGCAGGGGAGTGGTTATGGGGTGATCAAGCTGGCCGGCAGAAGTGGTTAGGGGCAATCAGGCAGGCAGGCTGGCAAGTGGTTGGAAGCCAGCAGTCCTGGATTGTGAGAGAGATGTCCGACTGCCCACCAGGATCGGGCCTAAACGGGCAGTCGGACATCCCTCAAGGGGTCCCAGATTGGAGAGGGTGCAGGCTGGGCTGAGGGACACACTCACCCCCTCCACCAATGCACAAATTTCATGCACTGGGCCTCTAGTATCATAATAATCTTTCAATAAGATCTTAGAAGTCTTTCAGGATTTGCTTCTGTTTATAATTAGCCGCAGTCAATGGGAGGGAAGAACAAATGAATGATTAAACATAGAAGACTGTCCAATAAACAATTGCTGGGTCACTTCCATTTCTGTGCAGCTTTTGATATTTACAACAGATCACAGGTGTGTGGGAAATGTTCTGGGAGTTTACAGCATTTAAAGTAAAATAAAGAATCTATTAATGACAATCTCCAACTCTAGGAAAGTGCTTAACTTCATTACCATTGCCTTTGAAGCAGAGGCATGGTAAGAGCCAAGCTTAGGAGTCAGACAGAAAATGGCTTATTATTCTGAGCCTGTTTCTCTATTCCTAAAAGTCAGGTACTTTCATCACTCATTCTGCTGCACCCTCAACTTTCCAGTGTTCATGAGCCTATCACTGATCTCAAGGGATTTCATAGAGATGCCAAGAGATAATGCATGTAAAGTGCCCGGCACATAATAAAAACCCAACCATGTTAAATCCCAGGCCATCTCCATGATCTGCTCCAACATCAGCCTATTGAAAACAGCAGATAACCTCAGGATGGTCCTAAGCACACGGGACCAATGGAATCAACCCTTTTCTTGATTTTGGTTTGTCTGCTGCCTAACCCATAATCATGGGGTGGAGGGAGGAAGCTGAAGAAAAAAAATTTTAGTTTGAAAGGGTTGAATCACCTCCCTCTTCCTCACTTTTAGAGATGGCTGGGAACAAAGATCATTGTTAACAGCATTATTCATGCAAAATTTAAAATAATGCCACTGGAAATCAAAGGTAGAGCAGAATAAAGAATCTGCTGCCTAAATATGGAAATGTGGGGAATGGATTGGCATGCTGAGCATAAATGTTTATAGTAATTCGTAGGTCTAATTTTTATGCCATTCCTACACACATAAAGTCAGTTTTAAAAATAATTAATGCCTATCATATTCACAATACACTTTAGAAGTTTCCAAAATTCCTAAGCCCTCCTTGGCTGGCGGGGGGTTGGGGGGCAGGGTGAGGGAGTCAGGTAGTTTTGCTTTAGAGAATGCTGTTATCTGGACAACACCTGACAAGTCACTCTCTCTCCTGAGGCCATGAAAAGAATGCTTATCCCAGCTCTTCCCAGCCCACAGTCTTACCATCTGATTTCATGTTCCTGCTTATTTTCCCACTCGCCGTGGGCTTGCTGTGAGGGTAAATTAATAGGGAGCTTAGCCTTCGTTTCCATCTGGCAGCCTCCAACCTGAGGAGTATGGCATCTACCCTGAGGAATGAGAGGTAATGCTCACTTCCTGAGACGGGAAGCAGGCGGCCAAGATCTGTCCTACAGTTTTCAAAGTGTGAGACGGAGGAAGTTCAAGGGGAAATCTTTCCACTAAGACAGACTTGGATTCAACTACAAATATTTTCTCAAGCACCTACTTGTACAGATCCTGGGCTAGGTGCTGTGTAGCACATTATCTCATTTGATCCTTACAATTCAGACAAAACTATGGCTCTGTATTGAGGCCAGAGAGTTGAGATAATAAAGCATCTGTCGAACTTCATTTATGTAGAGATTTAAAGGCCACCTTAAAGGCAGAATGGCTGCAATGCCAGACATCAGCAAATGGAGGTGTCATTTCCCCCTAACTTGAGTCTCAACTTCTATTGTACATAAAAATTATTCCCTCAAGATACAAAACCATGTTTAAAGTATTTTATGGATAAGTTCAGAGCTTCCCAAGGGTTTACCATCTGCAGTGTTTTAACCATTAAAACCCAATGCCATAGGAGCCACATCTCCATTTTGATACAGGTAAGGTTTCTAGTACAGCACCTGACCCCACGACAGGACCCATCCATTGTCTGTTTTCCACAGAAGAATTTCATGAGAAGAGTTCAGGGCTACTGAAGAGCTTGTCAGCTTTAGCATTTTTTTAATTCTGCAGGGGGTAATTATGTGAACATAACCCCTGCAATTTTCCACTTAAAAATAGGCCACATGCTTATGTTTGCGTATACCCAAGTCAGACACTGTTGAAATATATTTCACATTCTTGTCAGGTCACCTTTAGCACTATGTGAAGCAATGTTCTGCTACTTTACCTAACCATATGTGAAAAAGCTTTTAAAAATTGATTTTATAATAGATAAGCCTTTAGAAATATATAGTAATACTAAGATCTGAATAAAGAGAGCTTTTGACAATAAAATTCACTTAACTTAAATTGAAATGAGGTGAACTGGACTGGAAAAATAAAACTGAAGATGCAAATTTGCCTTTTTAATGTAGTTCAAGTGGAGAACTTAAACTTATCCATCTTATTTTAGGTGCACAACACCTTAACTAAAATCCATAGTCAGCTAGGTGGCAAAAGTGATGAATGAGGAAGCACATTTTCCATGCCTTCTTAAAGGGCAATAATTACAAGCATTTGAGACACTCACATTCCTTAGACAACCACTATGTCATTCTGTCTTCGCTCTGGCTCTCCTGAAAATTCTGTCCACCCAGCAGTTAGGGCAATCTTTGTAAATGTTTCCTTGAAAGTGGTGATACATTTTACATATTTACACTTAATAAGTTAAAAAGTTTAATGCAAAAAATACAACACAATATAACTGTGCTATGATAGTGATCTTTTAGAAAACGCATGTCAAATCCCTGGCATTATCAAGCTTAAAGACGTCAGTGGCTACCCACCTGATACAGGATGAAATCCAGCCTTACCTTTACCCTCCACATGGTCTGGTCCCAGCCTCGCTCTGCACCTTACACTGCGCTATTCTCTCTCTCAACTCTGACTTCTCACAGTTCCTATAAATTGCCAACTCCTTCCTCTCTCAGGGTCTTTGCATATGTGCTCCCTTTGCTCCTAAGCCCTCTCACAGCATTCTTTCCTTTTATTCCGTGAACATAATTTGTACCTAAATGGTTTGTTTATTAGTTTAATGTCAGCCTCTCCCACTAGATTCTAAGATCTCTGAGAATGAAAAGAAATGCCCCATGCTCCCCATCCCTGAAGTCCAAGACATGCCTAAAGACAGGAAACATCAGCTGAATAAATGAATGCATGGATCCCCATGCTGTTCAAATACCATTGGAAATACAGGGTATAACCTTCCCTTTCTTATTTCATTTGTTCAACAATTATTTACATTTTGACTCAGAAAACTAGAGAGGAAGAAGATGAATGCTCTTGATTTTTCTTTCCAAAACAACAACCAAAGACAAGAAAGGTAAGTAGGCTTTTGAGAGAACTACTTCAGACCCTTGTTTCCTCTTATAATCAAGACACACAATCAGCAATGTGGCAAAGGAAATTCTGACCAGGTGGTTAAAATGTTATCAGAATGCCTCAAAGGAACACCCTGTGTTTTCAGATTAGAAGGAGCTAATTCTAAAAAGGAACTATTAATTAAAACTGACAGTACCCTTTTCAAAGGGTACAAAAATATATTCCTGATTTGTAACCCTGAATCTATCTATCACCTGGTGTGGGTCAAATAGTACATCATTGAGCTGGGAAAGCCTCATCTTTAGTTTGTTCTCAAAGATACCCTGATTTATTAATAAAAATAAGCATGAAAAAGTTGCTCAAGTAACTTCAGTTGCTTATTAAATGATAGTGACAAATATTTTGCTTTCACGGCACATCACCTTCATTTCTTAATATATGAAAAAGCATTATTTTGCCTGGTATTCTATTTTTTCCCTTCACTAATAGTAAATGTTCATCAGGAAAAAGAATATTTCTTAGAGAATCAAACTTGACACTTCCTGTGTTTGCCCTACTGGACAAAATACAATGCTATTTCAAAATCATCATCTGTTTATATTTTACTAAAGGCCCAGTGCACGAAATTCGTGCATGGGTAGAGTCCCTGGCAGCTGCTGGCTGCCGGCCAGGGACTCGCTTTGCCAGCTGCGGCCAGGGCCTCCCTTCCCTGGCTGCCGACTGCTGGCCGGGGACTCTTCATTCCACGCTGGCCCCTGGTGGTCAGTGCACATCATAGCGAGTGATTGAACTCCTAGTCAGTCGAACTCCCGAGAGGACACTTTGCATATTAGGCTTTTATATATATAGATGAATACAAATTTGTTTGTAGAAACAACACAATATCTGGTTAACTCTCCTCTTCCTTTCTCTAGACATGGAACAAAGGCGTAATCTTAGCAGACAGGGATAGAAATGACCCAGCTGGTGTGGGTGCGGGAGGCAACCAATTGATGTGTCTCTCACATGTTCCTCTCTCTCTCTCTCCCTCCTCCCCCTCCATCCCTCCTTCCCACTCTCTCTTTAAAAAAATGGGAAAAATATCCTCAGGTGAGGAAAAAAAATTTTTTTAAAAGGTATTTGGGTCAATCAATTGCCTGCAATTGTAGGAGAATTTTGAAATGCAAGAGGCTATGTGTTTTATTTAGCTGAAACCAGAATATTATTTATCATTATTTAGCAAACATGCCATATGAGGAATACCCTCACAATACTCTATACTATACCAGTAGTTGCTTTCAAAACTAGAGTAGAAACATTATTCTACCTAATGCTTGTATTTTAGTTAAAGAGATTTCCTTTGTTCTATGTAAAAATTCTAGCACAACACCATAAAGGTTTTTTAATTGGAAAAATAAAGCACTTAAGTTCTGCCTAAAAAAAATGAATGCAATTTAAATCTGCGGAATGTTTTGAAAGTGTCAAGAAATTTGTTAAAATGGGCATTTTCAGATTAATTTAAGTTTGAGGAAAAATATCTCACAAAAAATTACTGTATCATAATAATATGTATTTGAATAGAGTTCTTATATTTATGTTAGCAAATATAGTTTTAAATGTGGGATTTTCTTGACCATTCTTACTTTACACCAGTGTTCCCCAAGTGGGGGCTATTGTGTTCCATGTGGGAGAGACCTTTCTGGCCATCACAGCAGAAGAGGTGCTAAGTCTCCTACAATGAGCAAGGTAGCTCCTTTCCCCACAACAACAACAAATATCCCCCAAATGTCAACAGTGCAAATCTGCTTTAAAACAGCACCATTAAAAACATTTTTTTAAAACATGAGTTTTGAACCCAATAAACAGATCAGATTTTCAAAAAGGAAAATAATTTTAGGCAAAATCTGAACATACTGAGTTACAGTCTGAGAAAAGCAAATACAAAGTCAAGATATACAATTTTCTACACAGGCACAATTTTGGAATAAGAATAAACCTCCACTTGGACTCACTTCAAACTTTTCTGCATGCCTGGTACATAGCAGGTATTCATCAAACACATCTGAGAGGAGGAGGAAGGAAAGGACCTATCTTCGTAGACCATACTCCGGATCATTTTATAAGACAATGTGAAACCAAGATAACGGGCCGCACTGGATTGTTAGAGGTCTCCCAGAGCCCTCCCTTCCCCCATAGCATCAGCATGTACCCAGCTGGCCAGAGCCCGTTCCCAGTCTCCTATGCAACAAGGTGTGTCCACAAAAGGTTTTACAGCACACGTGTGTGCACCGCTTAGGAGGAGCTGCTGGGCCTTCATTTCTCCTCTTGCCCCCTTTACCAGAGGTTGGCAGATGGAGGGGGCATTGACCCAGCTTCAACCCTGCCAATGAGGGCATTTCCTAAGGAGAGCGGTCAGACAGAAATAACCTCGGCTGCTGAAGAACCACTTGGCCTAGAGCCGCCTCATGAGCAGAGGTCACTCACCTCCAGAATGGTATGTGAGAAATAAACTTCTTACTTAAGCTACCATACTTTGGGTCTCTTTGTTGCAGTCACTTACACAAGGCAATTCTATAATCTGATATTCCCTATGATATAAATGCATTCTATCTGATATCTCCTGTGATATAAATGCATTCTAACTGAAGAAATGTTAAACTGGCTTTTTTTTTTTTTTTTAAGTTTCAATGCATTATGTAGTCACTGTATAGTGACTATATGTTCGGACGAAGAATGGCCATGTCTACAATACTGTTAATTCTCAATTATCCAGTCTAAAAGAAAAAAGGGATAAAAGAAATCTAGAGCTTCGCAGCTGGCATGGCTCAGTGGTTAAGCGTTGACCTACGAACCAGGAGGTCACGGTTCAATTACCGGTCAGGACATGTGCCTGTGTTGTGGGCTCGATCCCTAGTGTGGGGTGTGCAGGAGGGAGCCCATCAATGATTCTCTCTCATCATTGCATGTTGCTATTATTCTCTCCCTCTCCCTTCCTCTCTGACATCAATAAAAATATTAAAAGAAAAGAAATCTAGAGCTAATTGTCCAAACAATTCATTGTTTCAATTATATAAGAATTACATAAACTCATGCTAATAATAGCAGGCTGGACTGTGCAAAATGTAGGTTAAAATACAATTTTGACTAAAAACCTTATGATTATAGCATTTTCACATCCTTGCTCTTATTCCCCTCAAATAACATACTAATAAGAAATACTAGTATCAAGAGGGAAAAACAAGTGAAGGCCAGAAGATTCGACAAACAATAAGCATTGAATAAATGACTTCTGGATAAACTGTATATTCAAATTTTGAATAAGCAATTAAATTTAATTCATAATACTGAGGGTCTATCTTGGATTTCAGAATGTGTAACTGCTTTTCCAAAGTTCTTTCCTCTAGACTTCATTTGAACATATACACTATCCAAAGATTTACTCCTACTTTGTGTCAATGAGGGAAATCATTGAGAAACATAATATTTTTATGCAAATGAAAATATAATTCAGTTAAGCAGCTTTAATGTAGTTCACATGCCCATTAACATAGCTCTTTTTTAAATATAGCCCCCCCATAAACATTAATGTCTTGAATATTATATCTGCTATAAAATCATGGACTTGTTTTACTGGAAATTTTTTTATTGATTTTATAGAGACAAAGGAGGGAGAGAGAGGAGGGGGAAAGAGAGGGAGAGAGGAGGAAGGGAGGGAGAAAGGGAGAGAGGGAGGAAGGGAGGAAGGGAGGGAGGGAGGGAGGGAGAGAGAGAGAGAGAGAGAGAGAGAGAGAGAGAGAGAGAGAGAGAGAGAGAAAGAAAGAAACATCAATGTGAAAGAGATGGGTATCCTCCTGAACCTGCCCTGGCTATGGGGTGGCCTGTAACCTGGATGCATGCCTTTACCTGGAATTGAACCCACCATTTTTTGGTGTATGTGAAGATGCTCCAACCAACTGAGCCACAGGGGCAAGGACTTATTGAGAAATATTTTTATAAAAATTGTAAAAGTACCTGTTAGATCTGATCAAATAATTGAATCGATACCCCCTCCCCTGGGAACTGACCTTTAGGCCACTTCACAATGGACATTCCACTTCCTTAGACCACATTCCACTTGCTAAGACCATTCTCTCTCCTCTGGAGTTTCCCAGAATCTGGGAATTCTCTGCACAGAAAAAGCCCCCCTAGAGTCCTTTAGAAACCTCTGACTCCCCATCTTTGGGGCTGGAGCCATTTTGGGGCTCAGCCCATCTGTTTTCCAGATGACCTAATAAATTCATAATTCTTCACCCCTTTTGGCCTCGTGTGTTCCTCCTTCGGCAACCCTAACATTGTACCAAGATACACACTGTAATTTCATAACACCTGTTAGGGTCGCCAAAAGAATTATGCATAAGGCCAAAATGGTAAGGAATTATAAATTTATTAAATCATCTGGAAGTCAGATGGGTAGCCCCCAAATGCCATCAGCACCCAGGAACCGGGAGTGGGAGTTTTTGAAGGACTCTAGGTGGGCTTTTTTGGCAGGGAATTATCTGGGCAGGTCTGGATCCTGGGCTAGTCAGGAGAGGACAGTGACTGGTCGTAGTAAATGGAATGTGATCTAAGCAAAAGAATGTCGGTTGTGAAATGATCTAAAGGTCTGTTTCCCAGGGGAAGGTATATTGATTCGATTATTTGATCAGACCTAACACCACCCTCCTCCAAAACATCATGTTTATGGATTGAACTAAAATGTAAATTGCCATCAATTCAATGATCTATGCAATTTTTATGATAATTTGAAAATCAAAAGCATCAAGATAACAAGATTAAAAAAGTAAAATAGCTTGGTATAAAATATCTTTTTAAACTTTCTAAAATTCTAGCCCTGGCCAGGTGGCTCAGTTGGTTGGAGTGTCATCTCATACACCAGGAGAATCATGCCTGAGCACTAACATAATGAAATGCACAGTGTTATGCTATAAATTTCTTTCCTGTTACTTTCTATCACAATTAGGGCGATATATTGGTTACTTTCAACACAACCTACTTACACATGCAATTATCCATGAATTTCACTGCAGGATAGCAAGAGTAATACAAAGTACTTCATGAAAATGAAACACTAGATCTGATGGGGATGCAAAACATTGACCTGAAATATCATGTAAGGCTCCTTGAATCTCCAACATTCCTTGCTTCTGTGAAAAAACTTTCACTTTGGCAAGCCCTGATCCAAAGTAACTCTTTATAACATATAATGAACCTAAAGCAGTCACATTTTAGTGCAAAAAAGTTAAATTTAAAAGCTATCAAGATTACAGCATAAAATTTCCAAAAGTCTCCCAATATTTAAACCAAAAAAGGGGGAATAGTAGAAGAATATCATGTAAGAAAAAATATCCTGTAAATAAATTACATCTAGAAAATTTTTACTTTAGAAAATTAACTTTCATTTGTAATGCTAACAGCAAGACACCCAGGTAAAACATACATGGTGTCAAAACAAGCCAAAGGAAAATCGTTTGGGCAAAAAAATGAAAAAGAATCGCAAGTCAAATTTATAGAAAATATTCCTTTATTAACTTTTGGTTGAGAATATGTTTGTATATTTTCAGAAAACAACTCTGAGACCATGTGGATTCCTGCAACAGAGAGGAATTGACAGGAGTGCTCCAGCCATGAAGTCAGAAGAGAAACAGTCCAGAGATGGAAGACGCTGACCATGCCTTGCCATACTAGCAGTCAGCTGATATGCGTCACTGCAGATTGCCCAGGACTAAACCACAGAGGGTCGGACCTGCATTACCACCATTTGTCCACCATCCAGAACTGAAATATCATTGCTGTTATGTACACATAAACAACTGTTGGACATAGAAATCGGGACTCAAAAGAACTGTTGGCTCAGAAAGAAACTCACTATAGACTGATTCATTTGCCTCTCAGCATAACCATTATTGCTTGTCTCATTTTCGGTTCCTATAAGTGTATTCCTAGTATCACATGAGCTCACTCATCTAGGGGAAATGATGAACAACACAGACTGAAGAACAAGAACAGCATTGATCAGACTGTCAGACCTCAGAGGGAAGGTAGGGGAGGGTGGGGACAAGGGAGATAGATCAACCAAAGGACTTGTGTGCTTGCATATGAGCCTAACCAGTGATCACGGACAACAGGGGGATGGGGGCATGCGTGTGGGGGGGTTTGGGATGGGAATGGGGGGGGGGGCGTTGATGACAAATATGTGATACCTTAATCAATAAAGTAATTAAAAAATAAATTTAAAAAAACAAAGTAACTCTTTACCTCTACTTTTACATTTGAAAGTATTGCAATTAAGTTAAAAAGAGAAATACATGTGGTTGCTAAGGTGATACATAAAAGCACAGACTCCACTAAACTCTTACACATTTGTGGGAGCAGTGGTAACTGTCATAGCAATGATGCCTTTTACAGGTTAATAGAGAGCGACAGAAAAATAACCAAGGCCGCCCTGGCCCGTATGGCTCAGATGGTTGAGCGTCGTCCTGTGCACCGAAAGGTTGCTGGTTAAATCGATGTGATGCTTCTCTCTCTCAAATCAACTTTAAGAAAATCACATATTTGAAAAAAGAAGAAAAGAAAATACCTAAGGCAGAACTGGAACCTTCACATTTTTTGGTCTCCAGAGACTATCTACTGGCCTTACAGGTGATGGTGTCCTGTTCTCTCCTAGACTGAGGGTCATACATTTTGGTGATAGACTGCCTTAGCATTTCTCTCACAAAGTTCATTCAAGAAAATATACATTGGCAAGCAATGCAAATGCTCCAAATGTGGAGCAGGACGAACACCTCTCATAACCAACTGCCCACGTCTACTTAGCAAAGCCTGTCATTCAAAAAGCAGCACCTTCAACTGAAACACTGGCTTGCAGATGAAATAACTACACTCCCATTTTTCTGAGGCAATCATCCTCTGTCATCAGACAGAGGAATAATCAATATCCCTATTGTATTAGTTTTCAGTTTGTGAAAATGTACTGGAGTCTTTTTTAGAAACTGTATCTCCCCTTCCCCACACAACTGGATTCCCAGCATATCCACTTTCTCCATTATGTCTGACAACCCTCCATTATTACCTCTTCCCTCCCCCCCGGCCCCCACCATATTAGTGCCCATTGGAGACAACAATTTTTTGACATTCCACAGATTTTTATATGTTAAAATAAACTCCCTAAAGCAAAGTTTGAGGAAGTACTCCCTGGTGAAAAAAGATATCCACACTTCACATATAATAAATATACCCATTGTGGCAAAATGACCAAGAGCCAGGAAATACCTGGTTACATACAAAGTACTAAGTGTAAGAGAGAGGGGAAAAAAACTTGTTTGGTTCACAAACCAAAACAAGTGAAAGATTGGGAACAACCAATTAGAAAATTCTTCTTTGAGAAAGTTTAACAATTTTTTTTTAAAAAAACAACAATCTGTATTGAGGTATTTAAGAAATATGTTAGAATATAATGCTTCACAAGCTACTATAAAAATTTCAAAATTACTATAAGATCAGATGAAAAAGTAATAAAACCATTTAAATATATATATATATGTGTATATATATATGTGTGTGTGTATATATATATACACACACACATATACATACATACACCATTTAGTTTTTAACTCTTCTGAGTTTCTGGAAAATAATAATTTATAATTTATATAGGAAGGGAAAGGCTCTATTATCAGCAATATCTTTTACAAATGATCCTCTTAATTTTTCTTTACTGACTTCAGAATACATGTAGGATACCAAATTAGCAATATTCTGAAAACTTATGTCTTTAACCAAATAAATGCGTGAAACATAAAAGGACTGGAGAACCAAAAAGCACTTAATTTTCAAGTTTCCCATAACTTCAGTGTTTGGATTTACAAAGATTATGGGTTGATGCCTGGAGTGAGTGCACATTTTAACATGATGAAACATTTTAAGTCTACATGATTGAAAAATTAAGAAAAAGAGGCTTCACCATTGGCCTTTTGAAAGAAGAAACTGCCATGGCAATGGGACTCGGCGCTGGAAAGTTCTTACCCGCAGGGCCTCGATGACGAGGTCTCTGGCCTCCAGCTCCCCTTCCATCACGCTGAGGAGCATACGGAGCTCGGATTTACTGAGGGTGTCCACGTCAAACTCTTTTTTCTGTAACACAAATTTTTAAAAAGTGATGAAAAAAAACTATATTTAGGAACAACACACATGTCCATGTATGCAGCCCCTTTAGAAGGAACATGCTCTTTACTTTGCTACCCCTCCCCTATCCCCACACACAGAGATCTACAGACACACACATGGGACAGGTATGCGATAGATCATCTTTTATCCCAGGGGCTCAGTAAATTCAAGAAGCACTGGGGCCTGTTTGGCAGCAGACAATCTATTCCTGACCTTCAGAAAGGAGGGGTAAAAACCATTCACACCAACAGAGTGAATCTCTCCGTTAGGGAGATCCATTTTCCCAGCCTGCCTGTACATCTAGATTCAGAACGTCTTCAAATTGAGACACAAATTGAAAATCCCTGGAATTTGTAACAAAACAGGCCCAGAGTATATTGGGGAGACATTGCAAGGGTAGCCAAGAGAGCACAAGAAAACATTCCTAGAAGGGCCCTAATGTAAAGGCTCCTGGAAGGTTATTATAAATTCCAGAACATCCAATAACAACAGGTCATGTTTATAGAACACGGCAGCAGAGGCCATCAGCTGGCAGCCTACAGCCAAATCTGGCCCACAGATGTGTGTTACTTGGGCCACAAAGTGTTTTATCTTTTTATTCAGCCAACATTAACCTTTTGCACTCGGAGTCGAGTGTGACTCGACACGGTTAGCATTAGAACAAAGGAATCGAGAAAAAAGCGAGTGCAAAGGGTTAAAAAAATCCTGAAGGCCCTGGCCGGGTGTGACTAAGTGGTTACAGTGTTGGCCAGTGCACCGAAGGGTCTCTTCACATTTGTATGGCACCCAGTGGTTTCCAAAGTATTCTCAAAGAACCAAATCTATTCTGTAAGAAATCATCCTGTCTATGTATCAGTTAAGAAAACCACAGCTCAGAGAAGTTGGATAATGTGCTCACATCAGGCAACCAGGAAATGGCAGAACTACAGCTAAGGACCTGACTTGTCTACACACTTTGTGGCACAGTGCAAACATTCCAGATGAACAATACCGCCATTCTATCCATCAGCTAATAAGAAGCACTTATATACCTGACCTTACACCATCCCTTTAACACAGAAGTAAACATGGAAAGCCCATAAATGATTCCAGAGGCTTTCAAACAGGCATGATCAGAAACTGGTCACTTCTCAATTTCAAAGGAACCTTCTGGAAGGTTATAATAATTTCAGGGGAAAGAAACCAGAAGTAGCTGGTTCTTCAAAGGAAGACTTTAGGATTTTCCTCTTAAAATTGTTTCCTTTTGCACATACATTAGACCAGTGGTTCCCAACTTTTTTTGGCCATGCCCCACCTAAGCATCTCTAAAATCCTGATGCCCCCCTGTGACATATAATTCTTACTATTCAAAAAGTAAACTCCTATTCACATGGAGGAAGCCTGAAAGGCCATTAACTTGGTCTAAACAAGCTTCCAAAGAACATGGCACCCATGAAAGAGAAAAATAAAAGAATGAAAGGACAGTTGAAGTACTAAGGAAGAAATCACTAAGAATTTGTTTAAAAAAAGTATGAAGTGATATGAAAAAATAGCAAATAAAGTTTCAAAACATATAATAGAGAACTGAAATGCATAAATATGTCACAATATATATTTATATACTATACATGAGGCCCCTAGAACCATAAGAAATGCAAAATATTTATTGATAATAACTCATTCTCAAACTGCCCCCCTTAAAAATCCAATTGCCCTCTGTGGGGCGTGTGTCCCATGTTGGGAACCACTGCATTAGACAGAGCAGTTGTTTGGAAAGACAGGTGCTAAGGATAAAAAAGAAAAGAAAGAGCTGTAGTAAACCCAAAGCATGGGTAATTCTGGGAAACTTAGAAGGTTAACTTAGAGATGTTCCTTATGTATAGTAAAATTTAATATGATAGGGCTCAAATTTGGCTCCCACTATACAGTGGTGTCACATAGGTCTTATAAGCTAACTAGAGGCCCAGTGCACAAAAATTCGTGCACTCGGGGGTGTGGGGGGTCCCTCAGCCCAGCCTGCACCCTCTCACAGTCCAGGACCCCTCGGGGGATGTCCACCTGCCAACTTAGGCCCGCTCCATGGGGGATTGGACCTAAGCCACAGTCAGACATCCTTAGCGCTGCCGAGGAGGCAGGAGAGGGTCCCACCACCACTGCTGCACTCGCAGCTGTCAGCCCGGCTTGTGGCTGAGCAGAGCTCCCCCTGTGGGAGCGCACTGACCACCAGGGGGCAGCTCTGGCGTTGAGTGTCTGCCCCCTGGTGGTCAGTGCCCGTCATAGTGACTGGTCATTCCGCCCTTAGGGTCAATTTGCATATTACCCTTTTATTATATAGGATAGTTCTCAAATTCAGACACACAAAAGAATCACCTGGAGACTTTGTTAACACAGACTGCTTGGGCTCCACCCCTGGAGTTTCGGGTTGAGTTATGTCCTAGGTGGGGCCCCGAATTTGCTTTTCTAACAAGTTCCTGCTGCTGGTCCAAGGACTACGCTTGGAGAACCATTTCTACAACTTATCCTAACCTCTGTTTTCTCATCTTATATAACAGAAAACCTAAGATCTACCCCCATAAAGTTCTTATGAGGATTAAAAGGAACATAAGTATAAATAAAGGTGGGTGATTGTTATTAATAAAAGGCAGATGATTATTATTAAAGCGGAGAGCGCCAGGTGTTTTATGTACGGAGGAGTGGGATATTGGCTATAAACCTATTTCTTTGAAAATCCACCAGCACAAGTCCAAAAAACTAAGTTTATTGACTATGATGAAAGACAGACTCTTTTATCCTGGTTTTTCTTACTGAGATGGGAAAGTACCATAAGTTGCAATTCTTTTGTGCTTTAGAGCAGCAATTTTTAGTCAGTGTGCCATAGAAATTTTAAAACATGCAATACCTAACTATTTATTTGGAGGCACTGACCTCTTTTCCCTTGTCAAATAAAAAAAAAAAAAATGACAACAGCCAATACAATAGCTGTCCGGAGTGAATGAATCAAAATTACACCTATTTTTTTTAAAAATTGTATTTTATTGATTTTTTACAGACAGGGAGAGGGATAGAGAGTTGGAAACATCGATGAGAGAGAAACATTGATCAGCTGCCTCCTGCACACCTCCCACTGGGGATGTGCCCACAACCAAGGTACATGCCCTTGACTGGAATCAAACCTGGGGCCTTTCAGTCTGCAGGCCAAAGCTCTATCCACTGAGCCAAACCGGTTAGGGCTACACCTATTTTTTGTCAAACAGGCAAAACATATTTTTTTTTTGGTGTGCTGCAGAATTTTAGTAATTACTTTATGTGTGCCATGAGAAGAAAAAGGTTGAAAATCACTGCTTTAGAGGGTGTTTATTAATGCTGGGGCTGGCAGTTCTAAACAATTTAATTAATTATATATTTTATTGCTCCTGTTCCCCCTAAGCTTCATAAGTAAAGCACTCCATTTTAAAAACTAATAAATTATGGGTGGAGTCCCATTGGACCCCGCGAGAGGAGCAGAGTGGACTAGATCCTTCCCTCTAATGGCTCACCCGGGTTGAGGGAAAGTGGTGGCCACATAGGCAGACCTGTTATGCACCTCCTCCCGGGGCCAGACTGCAAATACAACTAAACTGGAGAACATTCACCTGGAATTACCAACTGAGGTCCAGCTGAGGAAACTTCTATCAAGGAAGGACAGAAAACATCTGGAGACCACACCTCCACAAAAGTTTGCATGATGTGGTCAGAAGTGAGCCATATCATCAGCCAGCCTGAGAGGAGATTCCATCCACAATTCGGACAATAACATTCAAGACACCACTACAACAGGAGAATCCAAATAACTTAAGCAAGGGGCCTTCCTAGAGCACCCAGATAAGGAGATCTAAGAGACTGCACCACTAGGTCCCACTAAACACCTACTACATATGACCATCCCACAAAGTCTGGGACGCACAGTAGTTTGATCTAATACATAGAAACAATTACAAAAGGACAGCAAAAAATGGGGAGACAAAGAAACAATCCCCAAATGAAATAAAAGGAGGAATTGCCAGAAAAGGAACTAAATGAAATGAAAGCAAGCAATCTGTCAGATAAAGAATTCAGAGTAATGGTATTAAGGGTGCTCAAACAATTCAATGCAGCCACTGTGGAGAACAGTATGGAGTTTCCTCAAAAAACTAAAAATGGAACTCCCATTTGACCCAGTAATACCACTTCTAGGAATATATCCCAAGAAGCTAGAAACATCAATCAGAAAGGATATATGTACCCCTATGTTCATAGCAGGACAATTTACCATAGCTAAGATTTGGAAACAGCCTAAGTGCCCATCAGCAGATGAGTGGATTAAAAAACTGTGGTATATCTACACAACGGAATACTACGCTGTGCTAAAAAAGAAGGAATTCCTGCCATTTGCAACAACATGGATGGAACTGGAGAGCATTATGCTAAGTGAAATAAGCCAGTCAGAGAAAGATAAATATCACATGATCTCACTCATTTATGGAATATAATGAACAACATAAACTGATGAACAAAAACAGTTCCAGAGACCGAGAAACATCGATCAGACCATCAAACCTCAGAGAGAAGGTAGGGGAGGGTGGGGGTAAGGGGGAGAGATCAACCAAAGGACTTGTATGCATGCATATAAGCCTAACCAATGGACACAGACAACAGGGGGGTAAGGGCATGAGTGGGGGGGATAGGGGGGTAATGGGGGAATAAGGACACATGTAACACCTTAATCAATAAAGAAATTTTAAAAAAAAGAAAAAAAAGAAAAGTACAATCAACTAATCTACACTAATAAAAGAGAAAGATGAAAATTGACTGTACCTTCGTGATGCCCACCAGCCAATCAGGAGTGAGTATGCAAATTAACCCAACAAAGATGGCGGGTTAATTAACATACACAGGCGCTGAGCGGCTGGGGGCGGGATGCAGGCATTCCACACTGTCCCAGCCGCTCCGGGCCTCTGGGTAGTGTGGGAATGCGGAAAGGCAGCTCTGGGCCGAAGTGAAGGCCAAAAGGTGGCTCCAGGCCAGAGCAAAGGCTGTGCTGGCAGCCAGGGGAAGGAAGGCCCATTCTTGCACAAATCTTCGTGCATTGGGCCTATAGTGAGAATTATAAGATACTTAACCTTTTGCACTCGGATGTCGAGTGTGACTCGACACAGTTAGCATCGGTAGCAGCTCGAGAAAAAAGCAAGCGAGTGCAAAGGGTTAATGAGAATACTAAGGACTTTTTGAGAGCTATACCAACATGAAAAGAGAGATTGAATCAATTAAAAACAATGAATTAGAAATGAGGAATGACATAGCTGAAATGAAGAATGACATAGCTGAAATGAAGAACACCCTGGAAGGATTCAACAATAGACTAGAAGAAGCTGAAGACCTAATCAGTGAATTAGAAGAGAAGCTAGGAAAAACACCATTCAGAGCAGCAAATGGAAAAAAGAAAATTAAAAAGTAGGAGGAGAGTTTATCGGAGCTTTGGGATAACATGAAACATAATAATATTCGCATAATAGAGTACAAAAAGGAGAAGAATATGAGATAGAAGTAGAGAGCCTGCTTGAAGAAATAATGACAGAAAACTTCCCTGACTTAGAGAAGGAGAAAGTCACTCAAGTTCAGGAAACACAGAGTCCTAGCCAAGATGAACCCCAAAAGACCCACACCTAGGCACATAATAATTGAAAAGGCAAACATT
Organism: Cnephaeus nilssonii; assembly: GCF_951640355.1. NCBI lineage: Eukaryota > Metazoa > Chordata > Mammalia > Chiroptera > Vespertilionidae > Cnephaeus > Cnephaeus nilssonii. The sequence continues at coordinate 70,821,286 of NC_137083.1, read as the reverse complement.
AAAGACAAAGGAAGAATTTAAAGGCTGCAAGAGAGAGACAGAAAGTTACCTACAAGGGTGCTCCCATTAGATTGTCAGGTAATATCACAATAAAAAAAACTTCAGGCCAGAAGGGAGTGGCATGAAGTACACAAAGTAATGAAAACCAAGGGACTGAACTCAAGACTACTCTAGCCAGTAAGGCTATCATTCAAAATTGAAGGTGAAATAAAGAGCTTCACAGACAAAAAAAAAAAAGGTTAAAAGAATGTATTACTACCAAACCAACAGTGTAAGAAATGCTCAAGGGACTGGTGTAAAAAGAAGAAATAGAGAGAAAAGGAAGAAGAGAGGCATAGAGTAAGAATGGAAACACATAAGTACCTATAAACAACAACCTTAAATGTAAATGACTTAAATGCTCCAATCAAAAGATATAGAGTAGCTGAAAGGATAAGAAAATGTGACCCACATATATGATGTCTACAAGAAATTCACCTCAGAACAAAAGACTCACACAGAATGAAAGTGAAGGAAATGGAAAAAAAAAATTCCACACAAATGGGAATGAAAAAAAAAGCTAGGATAGTAATACTCTTATCTGACAAAATAGACTTCAAAGTGAAGGCCATAACAAGAGACAATGAAGGCCACTTCATAATACTAAAGTGACTGATATAACAAGAGGCTATAACTCTGATAAACATATATGCACTCAATATAGGAGCATCCAAATATATACAAAAAACCTTCTGAATGATTTTAAGGGGGAGATTGACAGCAATACAATCACAGTAGGGGACTTTTACACCCCACTGACATCACTGGGTAGATCTTCTAGACAAAAAAAAAATAAAAAATCAAGAAGGAAATAGTGATCCTAAAGGACACACTAGATCAGACGGAATTAATTGACATTTACAGCACATTTCACCCCAAAGCTGCAGAATATACATTCTTCTCAAGTGTACATGGGACATTTTCAAAGACAGACCACACATTAGGACACAAAATAAGTCGTTACAAGTTCAAGAAGACTGAAATCATATCAAGCATCTTATCAGATCACAATGGCATAAAATTAGAAATCAATTACAATAAAAACATTCAAAAACATTCAAATACATGCAGGTTAAATAGCATGTTATTAAACAGTGAATGGGTTACCAAAGAGATCAAGAAAGAAATAAAAAATCCTGGAAACAAATGAAAATGAACATACAAAAACACAAAATCTCTGGGACAGAGGAAATGCAGTCCTGAGATGGAAGATCATAGGACTCCAGGCCTACCTCAAAAAACAAGAAAAATGTTTAATGTTATCTAACCCTACAACTTAAAGAATTAGAAGGACAACAAGAAAAGCACACAGTAGAAGGAAGGAAATAATAAAGATCAGGGCAGAAATAAATGACATAGAAACAAACAAACAAACAAAATACAAAAGATCAATAAAACCAAGAGCTGGTTCTTTGAAAAAATAAACAAGATTGATGAACCTCTAGCCAGACTCACCAGGAAACAAATAGAAAGGGTTCAGAGAAACAAAATAAAAACAAAAGAATCAAAGTAATATAAAATACAGAAATACAAAGGATGGTAAAAAAAAAATACTACGAACAAATATATTGCAACAAGCTGGACAACGTGGATGAAATGGATATATTCCTAGAAAAATACAATCTTCCAAAACTCAATCAGAATCAAAAACCAGAATAGGCCCATAACTACTGATGAAATTGAAGCAGTAATAAAAACTCCCACCAAACAAAAGCCCTGGTCCAGATGGGTTCGCAGGGGAGTTTTACCAAACATTCAAAGAAAAACTAACACCTATTCTCCTCAAACTATTCAAAAAAAATCCAAGAGGAGAAAACAGTTCCAACCTCTTTTTATGAAGCCAGCATTATCCTAATTCAAAAACCAGATAAAGACACTCCTGTGAAAAAGAATTATAGACCAATATCCCTGATGAACATAGATGCTAAAATCCTCAACAAAATATTAGCAAACTGGATCCAGTAAGACATTTAAAAAGTCATACACCATGACCAAGTGGGATTTATTCCAGGGATGCAAGACTGGTACAATATTTGCAAATCAACAAATGTGATACATCATATAAAAAAGCTGAAAGACAAAAATCTCATGATCATATCAATTGATGCAGAAAAAGCATTTGACACAATCCAACACCATTTTGCCATTTTTGTTAAAAACTCTTAACAAAGAGGAAATAGAGGGATCATACCTCAACATAATAAAGGCCATACATGACACATCTACAGCCAACATATTACTCCATGGGCAAAACCAAAAACCATTTCCACTAAGTACAGGAACAAGACAGGCATGTCTGCTTTCATCACTATTACTCAACATAATACTGGAAGTCCTAGCCACAGCAATTAGACAAGAAGAAGAAATAAAAGGCATCCAAATTAGAAAGGAGGGAGTAAGACTCTCTTTATTCACAGATGACATGATTATTTGTACATAGAAAACCCTAAAACTCCACCAAAAGTGACAATTCATTTAATAAATGAATTTGGCAATGTAGCAGGATACAAAATCAACACCCAAAAATTGATGGCTTTTTTATATACCAATAATGAATTCTCAGAAGAGAAACTAAAAAAATAATTCCATTTACCATTAAAACAGAAATATTAAGATACTTAGAAATAAACTTAACCAAGGAGGTAAAACATCTATACTCGGAAAACTACAGAATGTTGAATAAAAAGAGACAGAAGATATAAACAAGTGAAAGAATATACCGTGTTCAAGGATTGGTAGAATCAACATAATTAAAATGTCTGTACTACCCAAAGCGATCTATAGTTTCACTGGAATCACTATGAAAAAACCAACAGTATATTTCACACATTCCAAAAATTTACAAGGAACCAAACACACACACACACACACACACACACACACACACACACACACACAAATAGCCACAGTAATCTTGAGAAAGAAGAACAAAGTTGGAGGGATCACAAAACCAGGTATCATTATACTACAAAGCCACTGTACTCAAAACAGCCTGGTACTGGCATAAGAACAGGTATATAGCTAAATGAACAGAACAGAGACCCCAGAAATTGAACCAAGCCATTACATTCAAGTAATATTTCACAAAAAAGACAAGAGCATACAATGGAGTCAAGACAGTCTCTTCAATAAATAATGTTGGGAAAACTGGACAGGTACATGCAAAAAAATGAAACTAGACCAACAATTTACACCATACACAAGAATGAACTCAAAATGGATAAAAGACGTAAATGTAGGTCGTGAAACCATAAAAATCTTAGAAGAAACCACGGGCATCAAAATCTCAAACATCTTTTGTAGCAATATGTTTAACAATATATCTCCTAGGCCAAAGTAAACTAAGGAGAAAATAAACAAATGGGTCTCCATCAAAATAAAAGGCTTCTGCACAGCAAAAGTAACCATCAACAAAGTTAAAAGAGAGCCCACTACATGGGAGAACATATTTGCCAAGGATTCATCAGATAAGGGATTAATTTCCAAAATATATAAGAAACTCAAACAATTTAACAAAAGAAAGACAATCCAATTAAAAAATGGGCAAAGGACCTAAATAGACACTTCTCCAAAGTGGACATACAGATGACCAAGAGACATATGAAAAAATGCTCAAAGTCATTAATCATCTGAGAGATGCAAATCAAAATGACAACAAGGTATCACCTCACACCGGTCAGAATAGCTATCATCAACAAATCAACCAATGACAAGTATTGGTGAGGTTGTGGAGAAAAGGGAACAGTACACTGCTGGTAGAAATGCAGACTGCTGCAGCCACTGTGGAGAACGGTATGGAGTTTCCTCAAAAAACTAAAAAATGGAACTGCCATTTGACCCCATAATTCCACTTCTAGGAATATATCCTAAGAAACTCGGAACACCAATCAGAAAGAATATATGCACCCCTATGTTCATAGCAGCTCAATTTACAATAACTAAGATTTGGAAACATCTCAAGTGCCCATCAGCAGGTGAGTGCATAAAAACACTCTGGTACATTTACACCATGGAATACTTTGTGGTTGTAAAAAAGAAGGAACTCTTACCATTTGCAACAGCCTGGATGGACCTGGAGAGCCTTATGCTAAACTAAATAAGCCAGTCAGAGAAAGTAACAACTTTCACTCATATGTGGAATCTAATGAACATAATAAACTGATGAACAAAACAGATCCACACACATAGAAGCCTGGAACAGACTGATGAAGTTCCGAGAGAAGGTGAGGTTTAGGGGAGGGGGTCATGGAGGGGAGAGATTAACAGGTGAACGTATATGCATATATGCATAGCCCAGGGACACAGACAATAGTGTAATGAGGGTCTGGTAGGGCCAGGTTTGGGGAGGTAGGGGTCAATGGGGAAAAAACACAAAGAAAACAAAGGGGACATCTATAATACTTTCAACAATAAAGATAATTTTTTAAAATTATTTTTTCAATTCCATTTAAATTCCATATTATTTTGTATTGTGACTTGTATACTTTAATATGGTAGCTTAGATGATATGTGAGTAGCATTTCAATAATAAAAATGTAAACCAGAAATAAAACATTTATAAATTATGCAAGATATTGCCAAGATTCTTATTCATGTTAGAGTCAGGAAAACTTGCCCTGGTTTCATTATCATCAACATCACAGCATGTGAACTGCAACCAACACTTCTGTTGTTTAATGTATCAATAAAAAGGGAAATTCATTAAAATAAAAAACACTGTTTCAAGCGTAATGCTAAACAGAGATGTTTATTTTTAAAAATCTGACTCTCATCACAATATACTAAGTGATGTATTTTTACTAAAAAGCTACTACTTCCTGCAATAATAAAAATATTGTAATATTTTCAAATTGTCACTCTCCAATGCTTAATGTTTCCATCCCCTATTCTGCCAAAACACAGTAAAAGCAAAAATCCCAATAAAAAATGTTATTATTTCATAAGGAGTGGCATTTATCTGATTGGACACACATATGGTACAAAAGTACTTAGATATGGAAAAGGTAATTAGGTTTTCTTGGTTTATGAGCAAAATGATTATTTTAAATTTTATAATATTTTTAAACCACCTTATTGAGGTATGAATGACATACAAAATGCTTTACAACTTGATGAATTTGGAGATAAGTATGCAACCATGAAACCATCACCATAATCTATGCCATAAACAAATTCATCACTGAAAGTTTCTTTCCATCCTCTTTTTTTGGTAAATTTTATATCTTAAAAAACTTATTTGACAACCTAATTTGCTAAAGCAAGATACAAGACAATATAGATCCAAATGCCACACTGATAGAAAAAATTAGGATCTGCATCAGGGCACCCTGAAAACATGATACCCCTCCCTCTTAAGAAAAAGAAGTCACAGCAAACATATTCAAAGACTAAGCTTTCTTATTACTGCACTTGCTTGTCCTAGTTAACAAAGGATATTACAGATGTCACATTTTAGTGATGGCAAGGCACTAAAAAAACATTTCAAATCTGCAGGCAACTCCTCTGCCTATCATGTTTGATTTTTGCCAGCAAAAGTGCTTTATAATACCGAATTTTATAAATCTGGCATGGGAAGCTTAAACTAATAGAGAGTCTAGTCATCACATAGAGAGAAATCCTTCTATGGGATATAAACAAATTACTCCAAACTCTTACTGTTCAACACAGACGTTTTCAACAGCTCTGAATTACTTCCGATGGGTGTGGGAGGGCATTCTTCTCTAGTTTCTCACAGACGCAAAGAGAGAGAAAAGACAAAATAGAACCAGCCTGAATTGTCATCTTAAATTGTCAGAACTGAACAGAGACCAATACCAAGTTTCCTCCATGACCACTCTCCAACCCGCCACCAAATTAAAAAATGCTGGGTTTATGTATGCAATTCGACAGTCACAGCCAAATTGAGCCGGAAGACCCTTATACATATTCCTTAAGAATTAATGGAGTATATTGGCTTGCAGTATAACTTGATATCTGGTATTGTGATTCCTCCAACTTTGTTCTTCTTTCTCAAGATTGCTGCAGCTATTCTGGGTCTTTTTTGGTTCCATATAAATTTTTGGAGTGTTTGTTCTAGGTCTGTGTGTTACAGAAGACCAGAGAAAAACCAAGCAACGCTTAGAGAGATGGAGTTCCACTTTATTATTATTATGCCGGCGGGCTCAGAGAAAAAAATGTCTTTCAAATTCTGAGCAAAAACATGAAGGAAGCTTTCCCCATTTATATCTTTCCACCCCCTTTGTCTCCCAAATAAGGATTTTTCCAGACCTTACGTTAGATGACTAGTCTACAAGGTCAGACAGTCAAGTTTATCTTCCCTATTATTCAAGCAGCTAGAAAGCAAAGTTAATTTACAGAGTAAGGGGCCATCTAAAAATAATAGAGTTGACTCACAGAATAAGGGATCATCTAATAGCAGAGAATTTCAAACAGTAGTTTTTACAAAAATAGGGGTTAGCCTTCTCATGTGAAATATGCCATTGGTATTTTAATAGGGACTGCACTGAATCTATAGATTGCTTTGGGTAGTATGGACATTTTAATGATGTTGATTCTACTAATCCATGAACATGGTATATTCTTCCACTTGTTTATATCTTCCTCTATCTTTTTTTTAAACATCCTATAGTTTTCACAGTACAGATCTTTTACCTCCTTTGGTTAAGTTTATTCCTAAGTATCTTAATTTTTTTGTTGCAATGGTAAATGGGATTTGGCAAAATAACAGGCATATAGATCAATGGAACAGAACAGAAAGCCCAGAAATTGACCCAAGCCACTATGCTCAATTAATATTTGACAAAGGAAGCAAGAGCATACATTGGAGCAAAGTCTCTTCGATAAATGGTGTTGGGGAAAATGGACAGGTACATGCAAAAAAATGAAACTAGTCCACCAACTTACACCATACACAAGAATAAACTCAAAATGGATAAAAGACTTAAATGTAAGATGTGAAACCATACAAGTCCTAGAAGAAACCATAGCCAGCAACACCTCAGACATCTCCCGTAGCGATATGTTTACTGATACATCTCCTAGGACAATGGAAACTAAGGAGAAAATAAACAAATGGGACTACATGAAAATAAAAAGCTTCTGCATGGCAAAGGAAACCATCATCAAAATAACAAGAGACCCCCACTATATGGGAGAACATATTTGACAATGAAACATCTGATAAGGGATTAATCTCCAAAATATACAGGGAACTCATACAACTTAACCAAAGGAAGACAAACAATCCAATTAAAAAATGGGCAAAGGACCTAAATAGGCACTTTTCAAAGTGGACATACAGAAAGCCAAAAGGCATATGAAAAAATGCTTGAAGTCACTAATCATCTGAGAGATGCAAATCAAAATGACAATAAGATATCACCTTACACCTGTCAGAATAGCTATCATCAACAAATCAACCAATGACAAGTATTGGCGAGGTTATGGAGAAATGGGAACCCTAGTACACTGCTGGTAGGAATGTAGACTGGGGCAGCCACTGTGGAAAACAATATGGAGTGTCCTCAAAAAATTAAAAATGGAACTCCCATTTGACCCAGTGATCCCACTTCTAGGAATACATCCTACGAAACCTGAAACACTCACCAGAAAGAATATATGCACCCCTATGTTCATAACAGTGCAATTTATAGTAGCTAAAGATTTGGAAACAGCCCAAGTGCCCATCTGTAGATGAGGGATAAAAAAAACTGTGGTACATTTACACAATGGCATACTACGTGGCAATAAAAAAGAAAGAAATCTTACCATTTGCAACGGCATGGATGGACCCAGAGAATATTATGCTGAGCGAGATAAGCCAGTCAGAGAAAGGTAACTATTACATGATCTCACTCATATGTGGAATCTAATGAACCAAATAAACTGATGATCAAAAATAGATCCAGAGTCATAGAAGCATGAACAGACTGTTGAACCTCAGAGGGAAGGCAGGGGAGGGTGGGCGGGAAGAGATCAACCAATGAACTTGTATGTATGTATGTATGTATGTATACATGACCCATGGCCACAGACAATGGGGTGGTGAGGGCCTGGGGCTGTGGGGAGGACGAGAAAGGGCTGGAAGAGGTTAATGGGGGGGGAAGGAGGACCTATGTAATAGTTTCGACACCGAAGATTAAAAAAGAAGAATTAATGGAGTTATCACATTGATGTTTGTCAAAAAGCTTTAGAAAATGTTGTGAGCTACAGTGGCAGAAGTGATCCTCAGGTCTCTGCCCAAACCTATCAGTTATGATGAAACACTAGTGACCAAACACAGAGCCAGACATGTCCTCTGGCTCTTTCCAGAAACACCAAGAACATGTCCTCCAATTTCAAACCTAGTGAGTTGTACCTACGTTTCATCAATGAAATACCACATGGGAGGGAGGGAGGTGGGCCTGAGAAGCAGATGGCCTGCTCTGTGGACCTGAGGTCTCTCAGCAGTAAAATGAGGAAGTACTGAGTGAGCTCTAAGATCTCTTCCAGCCTCTATGGGTCCTGACTTCACATCCCAGCAGGGTAGCTGCATTACTGGACTGAGGACATTTAGGTTATTCCCTCAAGCCTTTGAGAAATATTTGAGGAAAATTATTTTTACTGTTTTGCTCAGAAATGCATTTCCTTCCCAGTGTAATAGTGCATTCTAATAAGTAACAATGTATTTAGAACTTTCTGTGTATCCAAGATTTATGCTTTTGGGGATGAATAAGCAAGGCTGTAAAGGAGGGGACAGCAAGCAAACTTATCCTGAGATTTGAAAACTGCATCATAAACATTAAAAAACTAAATCCAACTTTCTAGGTACAGAGAACATTTACAATATTAATAAAATCTGAATATAGACAATTATGAAGATTTTCATGAAGAAAAAGTACATGTGTTCACACTCTAAAACTATTTCAAATCTCTGAAGCTATGTTTCAGTTGGAGATTATGTTTCCTGATTTTTCTCTACACAGAGGAACGTGTGTCCCTGACAGGGTTTGCATATTCCTGATTTCATTCTTCCTAAAACAACTTTCTCCTCTAATTCATTTTCAGGACGTAGCTCAAATCCCACTTTCATATGTCTTTCCACACTCCAGAAAGCTCTCAATTCAGACTCAGAGTCTGTTCCATTACTTCATTTGGCAATTAATCATGCCCTGCATTGTGCATTTCCTCATTATATTAAACTGATCCGAATTAACTCCATTTTCTCACCTCTTCTAGATGTGTCAGGACAAAAGCATTACATCTTTACATGATTTTACTTAACATATATGCCTCCCCTTTTGGTATAAAATACCTACTATTTACAAAGCATGTAAATAAATGATAGAGACAACTAAATAACTTATAATTCAATCATTTCCTTTCATTGCTTCAAAAACCATTCAGAACAACATAAACAGGACAACCTGATGTGTGCCTTTAAAGCAACATACTGAAAACTTGAGGGCAGCTCTCTATGATCACAGACTTCAAATCTGCATGGGATCTTTCGAGCAAGAGAATTACTCAGTATACTGGAAGAAGGTGAAACTGACAAATAAATATAATACCGGGACGGAAACCTGGTAATGGATGTAACTAATTTTAAGTACTACCAGAAAACTGGAGTGAAACGCAGGAAACTGGCTCAGTCAGGGATGGCAGACTCAATTCTTAAGGACAACGGACCACTCTTTTCCTCCTTTCAGATCTCCACTGTCCCTTTGAACTGAAAGGACCAGAGTTCAGAAAAAAAAACAAATGTTTACTTCCATCCCAACTCAGCCTCTCAATGTTACCTCAGTCCTATATGCAACATGGATCATCTCCACGTGCGAGCTGGCATCCAGATCCAGCAATAGTCCCTTAAGAAGCTTATAATGCCCTGAAGAAGATCATCTAGGATTATCTGCAGGTGGCAAACGTCAGCATGCCGACTTTCAAATAACGAGGCTGAGGCATGGATAGCTAAAGTATAGTCTTACAGTAACAAAGCCCTTCTGAATCATCTTGTCTTGGGAATCATCTTGTTGCCTTTTCAGTGAAATACAAAAAGGTCAAAACCAAATCATTTACAAAAAAGCATTCACTCCACAGAGCAAAGTCACCTTGACAAGTAATAACCTTGTAATCATCCTCAACCTATTCGGTTATTTACTAAGAATTTATTCCCAGACAACATTTTTTTCCTTAAAATCAGGATTTCTACAGGGATGGCATCATATTGTGCATGGCACTAATACTAGGATCTCATTTCTGTATAAGTTATTTACAACCAATTAAAACAAAATTTTTTAAATCCTCTGCTATCGATGTCATCATCACCATCATCATCTTGTAACCGGTCTCCATTTCCTTATGTAATTGTCAAAGACAAAAGCCAAGTTTCCTTTTCCAGGTTATATAAGTCTTACAAAGGAGCTCCAATAGAGAATACAATGAAATACATTCAAATGAAGCCTTCTAAAGTGATACTCAGATGTGCTCAGTGCTTAGATGGCAAAGGATGTGGGGGTGGAAGGGAGAGACACTGCCCCATCCTTCCCAGAGACATTCAAAGTGGAATTCTAGTTCCATATTGCTGGGCATTTGAAGATGATTCCAACGCCTTACCAACTCCTTCTTCCTGCCCTTTTTTTTTTCTTTTTTCATTTCATTACCTCTTCCTGTTTCCAAACTTCCCTGAATTTCTGTCTTGACACTATGAGGGTGATTGGGCCTTGATTCTATTACAAGAAGAATTCCGGATGGAAGGACTGCATCCCACCACATTTCCAGCCTCAATCAGTATTTTTTTTAAACATTTGACACTTTTTAAAAATATATATTTTATTGATTTTTACAGAGAGGAAGGGAGGGGGAGAGAGAGTTAGAAACATTGATGAGAGAGAAACATCAATCAGCTGCCTCCTGCACAACCCCTACTGGGGATGTGCCCGCAACCAAGGTACAATGCCCTTGACCGGAATCGAACCTGGGACCCTTGAGTACGCAGGCCAACACTCTATCCACTGAGCCAAACCGGTTAGGGCTCAATCAGTGTTTTGAAAAGAAAAAAATATAAACGAAAAACTAATAGTGTTGGATATTAAATTAAGTATTTTTAAAAATATGTAAAGTATCTGAAATGTTATTGACAAAAGCAGCTCAGAAAGGGACCACATACAAATGAAAATAAAAAAAAAAGAATCAGGTTCATCCTTCTGAAACAAGAAAAGATCTGTGATATCTATAATGTTAATTATGACAAATCACAGGCAAATCATTTCATTGCAATCTGGAAACACACAAATTTTCCACTTAGCCAATCAACGCTAATTGTTATGACAAAGCTCCTTGGTGAGTGTACATTTTCTTCATTCAATAAATACACCTACCATGTTCCTGACTGTGTTAAGCAACCTCTGCTTTCTTCTAAAAACAAAACCCACACAGGTCTTCTTGAAGGAAGAAGCTGTGTCCTCCCAGCCACGGACTCGCTCTCCATATGATAAACAGCAGATATTTGTAAATGGCTAAGTGCTAAGTCTGTGAAACATTTTCTCACCTCGCAAAATCACCTGAAACACGAGAGAATAGAACCAACTGGCAATCTAGGTTAGGCGTGAATTCAAGCACAGAGAGGATAAATTAACAGCTTTTCTCTAAACAAATTGCTCCTGTGAGAAATATAATAATAGCAATGATACCAACAACAATAATAAATCTAAACAACAGGTGCAAACGGATATGTACAACCTATTATGTAAGAAGAAGAAAAAAAAAGAGTGAAAGCATCACATTAAAAGCAACTACAGTCTAATCGTGGGGGAGTATTTTAGTCTACTTCCTCAACTTCTAGGCTATTTTTCTAAAGCACATAATTGATACTGAAATTAAGACTTACATGATCATCTTTGAAAGCCCCTCACATGTGGTCCAGGTTCACCGTTCAAGGAATCAAAAAAAAAAAAAAAATCCCAGCTCTGTGGTCTCCCTGTCCAAGGCCCAGCTCAAATGCCATCCTGATGTGGAATGTTTCCCAATTCTTCCACTAGGAATCCTCTCCATAATTCTTCCTCCAGTCTCCTAATGAAAATTATTTGCACCTCTCCTGACACCATCATCTCTGATTGGACTCCTTGGTATATGTCAGTTTCTAAAGTTGGAATGTCACTTCACTTCACGGACAACAAAAATGTTACTCAAGATGCCTCCATCTCAGTAAATGTTCAGTAATATGTGTTAAGTCTAGATTATTTTCTACTTGAAAATTATGCTGTGAAACTTTCAATGTTCGAAAGCTGCCATGTTACGTCAATTGAGTTTGTTTAAAGAAAGCTTAGCAAAACTGGCTGAGAAGGTTCTTTTCACTGCGTTTGCATTCAATACTGTGTCTGAAAACAAAAAATTTAAAGGTGCTGGCTGTGTATTTGTTTAACATCACTGTGGTACATTTTTTTAAAAATCATCGCTGAAGCTTTTTTCTTGTCACGATCACCATGACAATAACATTTATCTCTACCTTTTGCACAGTAGCTGCTCCAGGAAAGCCCACGATGGCAAGAATGCTGGTCAGCTTCCTAAACATAGCTCTAAGAAGATCGCCCTTTTCATTTCACACTTAAATTCTCTGGTGATAACAAAAAGCAAAAAGACTTCTGTTTTCCATACTGCCTTACCCATTAGGAGTTATTTTCAGAGTAGAAAGAGCAATATAGCCTATAAAAGTCATCACATTTGGCTAAGGCACTGAAAATAACCCAGGTCTCTAGGCATGGCTCACAGCAAAAAAACACTATTATTATGATCCTACTGAATAATGTAGCTGCTACCCAGCTTTAAACTCGGGATGCTTTCAGGATTTAAACAGCTAAGAATAAGGATCACAAACTAAATTTAAAACACTCCACTGAAAATCATATTATGCTGAAAACTTGTCTCTAAGCAACAATCTAAATGGTCAAAACTTAGTGAAAACACTTACTTTCAAAAATAGCCTACTGCCTCGGAGTCTCCATTGGCTCATTACTGTCAAATGCACATATAAAAATCCACTGTACGTAAACTGAAATACATTTGAAGTGAAATAAATCTCTTAAATGCAAAAAAAAAAAAAAAAAGTAAGCCCTCAGTTGCCACAAACCCAAAATGCATTGAAATGTCTTTGATTTTTAATCATTAGATAAGGAACAGTTATAATGACAAATAGCATTCCTCAACCTAGATTTTCTTTAAAAATCAGTCTACTAGACAAGTGGCTGACATGGGGAGACCATACCCTGTTAAGTGAAAAATAGCACAGATGGCATCATCAAAATTTTACTATAGAGTCAAAAGTTATTTTTAAAAAATAAAAGACTATTAGATTAAGAACGCTTACTGCATCTCCTCAGAACCCTAAAGAATTCTATGGAAATAACAGAGGACTTTACTTTCACACATTTCCCATGGCTATTCCAACTAAACCAGGGTGAAATGGTCAAGTCCCCACCTATCCACAGTCTGAAAATCAGACTCCTGGACATGTTCCACATCAGAAAGAGAACACTGACCTTGTTAGCACAAAAACCCATGATTCTGTTTACAATCTAACCAAATAAAACTACAGACCATAAATCAGATGCTTTTACTTGGTTTAATTGTCAAGTGATTAAAATACCGAGTAGTAGTAGAAAGAATCCTGTCCTAAGTGGGCCAAACAGACAAATTCAACCTTCCTGAAAAACAAGACACACACACACATCACCTCTTTTCCCTCCCACTCCCTGCCCTTGACCATCTCTTGGGGATGAAGCTACTCAATCATTTCAACTTCCCAGCGACCCAGAGAGGCTTGTATTGACAGCAAGCTTCCTCATTGCACTTCCCCGAGGGGATTGATTCACTGCATCACAAGGGGGCAGATTTCACCTGAAACCTTCAGAAAGCTCGCTCGCTCTCTCTCTTTTTTTTCCAGGGGGAAAAAATCCATTTTCCTTAAAGTTTCAAGTCAAAACTTGCCAGTTTCACAAGTGGAAATCAGCAGCCCTCCTCCTCCTCCTCCGTTCTTCCTTCTCTCCCTCCCTCCGCCTCAATGTTCCCTCCAGGATGGGCTCCTCTCACGTCCCAGAGGCTTCCTCCAGATCGCCCCTCTCCCGCTCCAGAAAGCCTCACCTCCGAACGGAGAGGGAGGACGTTCAAGCAGCCCTGGCGGGACACCCCTGGCCCTGCCCTCTGCCTCTTGGGGACCGATTAATGCTCAGGTCACCAGAAGAACCGAGGGGCGGCCACGCTCCTCCCGCTCCCTCCTCCCGCTCCATCCTCCCGCTCCCTCCCCCGGCACCCGGCGGCACCCGGCGGGTGGGATCGCGCCCCGGGCGGGGGGCGCACCCCAGCTGCCTTGGATTCGCAGAGCTCGCCGCTCCGGCAGAGCTCCTGCCCAAACCCCGAGAACGTCGCTTTCCCGGGAAATGCGGGTGCAGCCCTCAAGGTAGGGCTGGAAGCCGCCACGGAGCCGGTGCGCGCGGACACTCCGGAGTGAGAGGGGGGACCAGCGAGGAGCGGAAGCTCTTTGGTTTCTGGACCCCGAAGCAGACAGACCGCGGTGCGGGTCCCGGGTGCGGAGCTGGCACCTCGGCGGCGCGGGCGCCTTCTCGGGAGGAACGAGGACCCTCCCCCCCGCCACCGCCAGCCGGTGATGGGGCGAGCGGACGGCGATGCCCACGGCTGGGCACCGGGCCTCGCCCGGGCACCCCACACCTGCTTCGCGACGCCCCGCCTCGCCTCGCTGCTTCCCCGGGTCCGCGGAGAGATGCCCAACACCCTCGAGGCACGCGCCACGGCCACCGGGAGGCGAGGGGAGAACAATGGGGCGGGGGTCGAGTTTGCCAGGAAACCCACGCCCCCCTCAGCCGGGCCGCAGCCGAGTGGGCGCCCGGAGGAAGCCCCAGACCCGGCGGCCCCGGCTGCTGCCCGCCAGGCTCGGGAAGCACTGGGGGGACCCCCAGCCCAGGCGGCCGCCTCGCCCCCGGGGACCCGGCCCCTGACCAGGAGGACACCCCAAGGCACAGGCGCGTCGGGCACGGGGCGCCCCGGGGGACCCGGCTCACGCAGAGCCCGGGGAGCGAGGCGGCTCCCCCCGGGGACCCCGGCCCGCGCCCACACTCCCCCCGCGCCCGCCCCGGGACCTCGGTTACCGTCGCCTCCGCCGTGGCCCCCGCCGCGTCCTCCGGGCCGCGGAAGAAGCCGGCCTCGCAGCTCGCGCCGTCTGTCGCCATCTTCCAGCTCTCGGGGTCCCGGCGCGAGCTCGGAGCGGCGGCTCCAGGTTCAGCCTCTCGGCGCGGGCGGCGCTTCACCCGCCGCGGTCCCGGGCGCGGGCTCTCGCAGCCCCGCCGCCGCCGCCGCCGCCGCCGCCGCCGCCGCGCTCTCCCCGCCCCTCGCGGCCGCCCCCGCCGCCTTAACCCGCTGCGCGCCGGAGCGCCGCCCGGCTGCGGGCCCGCGGGCTGGTCCTGCCGCTGCCGGCCCGGGGCGCGCGCCCGAGGCCCCGCGGGCCCCGCACGCAGACGGGGAAGCTCAGCCCCCGGCGGTGCGGGAGGGAGAGCCGGGACCGTCCCCACCTGGCCGAGGTGCGCAGACAGGCCGGGTGCAACGCCAGGCCCCCGGATCGGAATTCTCTGAGAAATAGGAAAATCCTTCACTGCCCTCTCCCACCGCTGGGAACCACAGAAGGCACGCTGTTCTTTTTTAAGTTTTTTGTTTGTTTGACTTTTGCAAGCCTGCGGCTTTTTTTTTTTTTTAAATATATTTTATTGATTTTTTACAGACAGGAAGAGAGAGAGGGATAGAGAGTTAGAAACATCGATGAGAGAAACATCGATCAGCTGCCTCCTGCACACTCCCCACTGGGGATGTGCCCGCAACCAAGGTACATGCCCTTGACCGGAATCGAACCTGGGACCCTTCAGTCTGCAGGCCAACGCTCTATCCACTGAGCCAAACCGGTCAGGGCGGCTTTTTTTTTTTTTTTTTTTTTTTTACCTTCTTGGTATATCCATCTGGCTTTGTTTTATTGTATTGTTGCATCTTGTCCTCTAAAAATCATCAATTCCCAAATCAAAATGTGTCCTGCTACACTTTATTTCATTGCACCTGCCCGCTCGGCCCATACCTTTCTATACAATCTCTTTTTCAAGAAAGGTGAAGCAGGGTCCCCTTCGACTCCAATCTGAGGTATTTTATGAAGAGTTCATCAAGAAATGATAAGTGCCATTGCTTATAAAAGGAGGATCTCTACTTTTAAGACAATTTAAAAGATTATCTCTGTGTGATGGGCACATACACACACAACAAAAACTTGACTAAAAATTGATTTAACAAGAATTAGAGGTCTTAAAAGACATATCATGAGCTTAATGAGTTAAGCCCAAATTCTCAATTTTCCCCTTCTCACTCCTCATCAGTTCCTACCCTTTCCTGCCAATTCCCAAGATATGAAAATCTATCACCTTATCGAGACCAGATGGTACAGGCCTTCCCAATCACCAGATCGCAAAAACGTGTTGAAAGCACAAAATCAAATGGAGGCATTCAAGCTGTGTCTCAAAGAAGTAAAATCAAACTACAACCAACTCCTGGACTTGAAATTCTGGAAGATGAATGTCTGGAAAATTCGGTGCAACCGTTACAGATCAAAGCTGAGTTTCAAAAATGGCAGACTCCTATTGAACGTTTTGGGCACTTGAATTTCTTCCCTTCCCAAAATGATCTAAATATGGCACAAACCAGGGCAGACAAAATATTTTCTGCAAAGGCTCTGAAAGGGTGGATCAATAAATTGTAAAAGGTTCCCTCCCAGAAAGGTCTACATCAGGAAAGAATTTTCACCTGGAACTCTGGAGTTAAGGGTCACAGGTTTAGAAATCTCCTCAGGGGTATCCTATTAGCAGAGGTGCTCAGTGATTTATATTCTTTGACTTTAAAGCTGCTCCCTCTCTTAACCCTATGGTTTTCATCCTTGTTCATTATACCACTTTCTTTTATCCAACATTTTCTCTGCTATTGCTCAATATTGGAATAACTAGATTCCTTATAAGATGAAAGAAAAGTATTTGACATTTAAACTTAGATGCTGAACTGACAGCAAAAACATATTTAAAGTTGGAACCAAAAGCATTCCTTGTTGTTTTCAAAATGTATATTCACACATAACAAGGCAATGAATATTTCTGATGCTGATTCTTGATCCTGGTGTTGAATTGCTACCCAAGAAATTAACCGACTCACTTCTGGGAGGGGGGGAGGAGGGGTAAAAGAATAAAATAATCAACTTCACTTGGGGTTAAGAACTAAGAACATAACATGGCAATATTTATTGGGAGAAAATTATTTCATACATGCAGCTCAATTTTTAAAAATCATTGGGAAGAAATAACTTCTATTAGCCCAAATAAAATTAAAGCAGAATCACAACACAAAGGAATCAACCAGTTCCTGAGTGGTTGGTTTCTTCCCTCTCATCTCTTTCAAATATTTTATTTATGTATTTATTGTGAAATAAAAAATAAACAGGTGGGGGGAAATCACAGGGTGGCGCATTTTTTAACTGCCGAAGTCCAGGACCTTGGAAGGAAAATAAACAGTGTTTGGTCTCCGCCTTACAGCTGCCACTGCCCATCGCCCAGGGTAGAAGGGATGTCCATCCTACTGTAAGAAGTGGCACACGAGGAGTTTACTCTAAAGCGGGGACACTTGCTGCTAATTTCAATTCTCTCCTGAGAATTAGCCTCTGTTGAGGCTGAGATCGCAAATTAACTCTTTCTGAAAGACTTTCTTTGCCCAAAGACCTGGGCACTGTTAAAGTTAAACCAAATAGATCTGAGAGAGGAGTGACTTGATGGTGCTAGAAATTAAATCTTTTGAAGTTTCATTAAACAGTTAAAAAAAAAAAAAAAGACATCCCAGGACTAGAGTGAAAACTTCTGAAATGCAAGGGAAAAGAAGAAAGATGAAAGTATAAGCAGGAAGAAATCCCTGTAGCAAAAATGAAAAATGATTTTTAATCTGTAAATTACCTTCAGCTTTAAAATGGAAGGAGAGATGCTGAATATATTGCAAGCAGAGAAAACAAGTTACTTTTTTTTTTCCAACTTTAAACATAATGAAGTAGAATACCTGACAAATGAATTTACACAAGTTATTTTCTGACCCCTGTTTGTGCTCAGCCAGAGCAACCTCTTCAAAGTTTTCTTTTAACACCAATGAAATGGGTTGCTGCAGCTAGGAATGCAGGCTGCACCCATTGGGGCAAGGGGAGGGGGGTGCGGCATGGGCTCAGCCACATCCTCCAATCCACTAAACCCCAAACTCAGAGAGTTATGCATAACGATGCAATGAGATGCTTCCTCTCACGTGAAAAGATAAATGAACGTGCACATATCCTAAAAACGGTTTCCCTTGTGGAATAAGAGAATTCTGTATTTCAGTCAAATAACAACATTTACATTAACTGCAAAGAGCAAACCATATGTTATCGTGTCTTAGTATTGCCAAATAACAAAATTAGGGAGTAGCAAATAATTTCTGACTGTATCTACAAGGCTGTAGTTATGTAATTTAAATATTCCAGACTATGCTTATCCCTGTCTGCACCACTGCCACCAATTTGAAACGTCCCAAAGCTTGACACCGGGAACTCTAAAAAAGAGCACAGATGAGCTTGAGTTCTATGTCTCTATCACATGTTTTGAAACCAAGACATTGCCAGGAACGAGTTTTCATATGACCGAACTACATTCCCTCATAGTCACCTAGTCATTATCTACATGTGCTTAGCTCTTTGCGGATTTTACTCAGTACTTTTAGTGCTAATTTAGTTAGCCACTCTTGTCAACAACCTATGGTTTGGGAGGCCTCCTCCACCACTGTAGCTGGTTTGTGCCAAGAGAATGCAAGCTAATTTTACCTAAGCTAAAGAAAAACATAATGAGGAAATGAAATCTGCTGGGTAGGAAGCAAGCCAAAGCTCAACATCAATATGTCATTATAATCACTCCCAGCCCCTTTTAATACCACCTCTAGCTGGGGATCTGCATTTGGCCATTCAATGCTAAAGTGATGTCCAAAAATGCGATCTTATTGAAGACTTAAGAGACAGTAATAACATTTTTTCTCCAGTCTAGCCACTCTAAGAACAGAAACCGGGATGAATGCAGAACAATAAAGCAGTGTTGGTTCTGCTCTATTAAGTATTTTTAAAACCATTCCTTGTTGGTTTAGACTCTTATCTGTAGAAGTCATTTACAAGAGTAAGTGTTAGTGCAGAAGGGTGTTTTAGTGAAAAACCATTATGGAAAATCGATTTTAATAAAGGAATCTGGCCCACTGCTGCCCCTCATCCACCTGAATGAGAAAGGAATCTGAATATTTCTGTGTATTCAGCCTCTTTGGCAACCCCACAAGCCTGCAGTATGTAGTTACTAGGCAACCACTAATGCAGGGGTGTTTATGCCATTAGGCATTAATTATAGCAACCTTTATTTTTCTTAGAAAGTTTTAAAACTATATAAATAGGTTGTAAGATCAGACCCTTTTCTCCTTTGATTAAGAGTGTAGAAGTAGCTATAAAACCAAAGCTGAGATTTTCTTTTCACAATGGGTATGTATTGTTCAGTTCAAAAGGAAATGCGGTATTTGAAGCATTAGTAAGGAACTAAAGATTATGCCTTTCAACTTTGATAAATATACAGATGACATTTATGATTGAGTCAGTGATGATTTACTTATGATACAAAAAGCAGGAGAAAAGTCATAAATGTATAGCTCTCCCACGTAAAATTGTGAAATAAACCAATACATCAACATTTCCCAGACTATCATAATCATTAGGCATATACCAAGTTAATACAGTTTTAAATACCTTTGGAATTTTTTGGAATAAATTCTACCTTACACTGCCCAACGGCCCATTTGATGACCATAGTTTTTTGTCCACCCAAGACATTTTTGATTGATTCAAATCAGTTGGGTTCATTTAAAATCACCTGGAAATGTGATGTCATTATTTGAAAAGAAATAACATAAATACACATAGCAAAAGTTATCCAATTAGTCAACGAATAAAAAGAAAGTTTAATTCATAATATTTATAAAAATGTCATGGCTAGAATTGAAGGATTAATTATATTTGTGATTTAAGAACTGAAAAGAAAAAAAATCATTGTTGTTATTTTCATTCTAGGGAAGGTGAAGTCATTTAAAGAATAACAAAGATAACTCTGACAAATCAACATTAAGGTTTAATGGAATGGAATGTTTTATATTCTGGCAAACATTTAACCACTGAAGTAGTTTTATGCTAGCAATACAATATATTTTCCTTCTGGACAAACAGAACTAGCCCATACTAACCATTACTGTCAGAATCAACATTGCTTTGTCATTACATCATCACTTAATGCTCATAACTCTTCACGTTAGCATTCACATCTTCTTTGTTAAGAATCAATTCAGCCTGGCCGGTGTGGCTCAGTAATTGCGATCGACTATGAACCAGAGAAGATCATGGTTGGATTCCTGGTCACGGCACATGCCTGGGTTGTGGGCTCAATCCCCAGTAAGGGTCAGGTAGGAGGCAGCCAATCAATGATTCTCTCTCATCATTGATGTTTCTTTTTAAAAATATATATATTTTATTGATTTTTTTACAGAGAGGAAGGGAGAGGGATAGAGAGTTAGGAACATCGATGAGAGAGAAACATCAATCATCTGCCTCCTGCACACCCCCTAACTGGGGATGTGCCCACAATCAAGGCACATGCCCCCGACCAGAACTGAACCCGGGACCCTTCAGTCTGCATGCAGGCCGACGCTCTATCCACTGAGCCAAACCAGTTAGGGCATCATTGATGTTTCTATCTCTCTCTCCCTCTCCCTTCCTCTCTGAAATCAATAAAATGGTTTTTAAAAAAATAATCAATTCAGTTGAGATGTAATTACCACTACTTTTTCCTCCCTTTCATATCTGCAAAGGACACCACTTTATCAGCTTTTAGCCGTCACCTCCTGGCCATTGGCCATCCAAAGGCATAATGCCATCTGGATCATAAGACACCTCTGCTTGACATTTTCTGCTTGGGTAGCCCTGCACCTCTCCCCAATGTGGCCATTTGTACCCATTGGGATGGTGGTGGGAACCCCATTCTCAGAATTTAAAATATGAGGAGTTGAACTGAATCTACTCAAGACCCCCTGAGCTTGAGCAATGGGTAAAGGCACCTCATTTACAAATATCACATTGTATGGTTCTATTTCCTATAAGAAATCATTTTTAGAGATATAGAAACAAACAAACAAAAAAATGGAATCATAGATTCATATGTGAGTGATAAAGCAACAACCCTTCTAAAAAATATTTTCACGAACCTGTAAATCAGAGCATAAAGTCTCACTTATAATGTGATCCAACTTACCAATCTTTTTCTTATGTGGTTAGTGTTTGGTGTCCTGTTTGTGAAGTCTTTGCTCAGCACCTTGCTTTCCTAGATGCTGTTTTCTATTGGCTTTCTTGGATTCTCATTCTGCATGTGTTTGGCTTAGAATTCAGCCTAAAATATGAGAGGAAATTGTGTACAGAGTTTTTGGACTCATTCTCTTAAATTTCTTCCTCTATGGCACTTTGTCCTTCAAATCCCAGGCTCTTTGGTAACCCTGAAGTCCTGACCTCTATCTCCTTAGCTCAGCAAATTCATCTTTATTCCCCAACTGTCCCTACCCCATCCTAGGCCTTCTCTCCAGAATCATAACTCCCCAAGTCCTGCCTGATTTCATGGCTTGCCAGTTTCTTCTAACAGTTGTTTTGTATATATTGTTTCATTTTTTGTTTTGTTTTGTTTCTTTCAGTAGAAGGGTTGGCCCAATATGACAAGAACTACAGTTGAAAACCACATGTGTTTACTTTTAGAAAGCGTGTTTACAACCAATGAAACTTCCTAATGTTCCCTTGTCTAAATGGATTGTATCCAGGGGGCTGTATTGTTTGATTTTGCAGAGTGAGGATGGGAGTAAACCCACCCAGACTCTCCAGTTGCCATTGGCAAACAAAGTCAAGGCACTGATCAGCTAACTCATCTATAGTAAGACATGAAAAACCATCCTATCTAATAAAGATGTAATATACAAATTGACCATCACTGCAACACACAAGATGGCGGCCACCATGTGGTCAAAGATGGCCACCCCCATGTGGACACAAGATGGCCTCCACAAGATGGCCAGCAGGGGAGGGCACTTGTGGGCAATCAGGCCAGCAGGGGAGGGCAGTTGGGAGGGACCAGGCTTGCAGAGAGGGCAGTTGGGGGGGACCAGGCCTGCAGGGGAGGACAGTTGGGGGGGACAAGGCCTGCAGGGGAGGGCAGTTAGGGGCAACCAGGCCTGCAGAGGAGGGCAGTTGGGGGGGACCAGGCTTGCAGGGGAGGGCAGTTGGGGGGGACCAGGCCTGCAGGAGAGGGCAGTTGGGGGGAACCAGGCCTGCAGGGGAGGGCAGTTAGGGGCGACCTGGCTGGCAAGGGAGGGCAGTTAGGGTTGACTGGGCCAGCAGCGGAGGACAGTTGGGGGCAACCAGGCCTGCAGGGGAGGGCAGTTAGGGGTGACCGGGCTGGCAGGGAGGGCAGTTAGGGGTGACCAGGCCTGCAGGGGAGGGCAGTTAGGGGTGACCAGGCCTGCAGGGGAGGGCAGTTGGGGGAACCAGGCCTGCAGGGGAGGGCAGTTGAGTGGGACCAGGCCTGCAGGGGAGGGCAGTTAGGGAAAACCAGGCCTCCAGGGGAGGGCAGTTAGGGTTGACCAGGCTGGCAAGGGAGGGCAGTTATGGGTGACTGGGCCAGCAGCTGAGGACAGTTGGGGGCAACCAGGCCTGCAGGGGAGGGCAGTTAGGGGTGACCGGGCTGGCAGGGAGGGCAGTTAGGGGTGACCAGGCCTGCAGGGGAGGGCAGTTAGGGGTGACCAGGCCTGCAGGGGAGGGCAGTTGGGGGAACCAGGCCTGCAGGGGAGGGCAGTTGGGTGGGACCAGGCCTGCAGGGGAGGGCAGTTAGGGAAAACCAGGCCTCCAGGGGAGGGCAGTTAGGGTTGACCAGGCTGGCAAGGGAGGGCAGTTATGGGTGACTGGGCCAGCAGCGGAGGACAGTTGGGGACAACAAGGCCTGCAGGGGAGGGAAGTTGGGGGGGGACCAGGCCTGCAGGGGAAGGCAGTTAGGAGTGAGCAGGGCGGCAGGGGAGGACAGTTAGGGGTGACTGGGCTGGCAGAGGAGGGCAGTTGGGAGCAACCAGGCATGCAGGGGAGGACAGTTCGTGGGACCCAGGCCTGTAGGGGAGGGCAATTGGGGGGGACCAGGCCGGCAGGGGAGCTGTTAGGCATTGATCAGGTGGAAGGGGAGTGGTTAGAGGGTGATCAGGCTGGCAGACAGAAGCGGTTAGGGGCAATCAGGCAGGCAGGCAGGCGAGCAGTTGGGAGCCAGCAGTCCTGGATTGTGAGAAGGATGTCCGACTGCCCATTTAGGCCTGATCCCAGTGAGATCGAGCCTAAACGGGCAGTCGGACTTCCCTCGAGGGGTCCCAGATTGGAAAGGGTGCAGGCTGAGCTGAGGGATAGGCCTCCCCACCAGGGCACAAATTTCGTGAACCGGGCCTCTAGTATTGACAATAAAATATGTCATTGCAGCAGTAGAATATAATGCCGTGATGGACAAACTATAACCAGTCTTAAAAATGTAGCAATATTCCTCTTATTTCTAGGGAGTGGCATGCCTGTATAGTTTTTAGAAAATGAGAGAATAGTGAGAGATTGAAAAGCAGAGGAGAGGAAATAGTGTGAGGGTGGCCTTGGGTTTCCCTCAGTGAAGAGGCTGATGATCAAATGGATGTCTTTCAAAGAAAAAAGGTATCTTGATTGTGAAGATTCTGGTACATTTTGGAAACCTGTGGCAGATTTTCTGGACTTAAAGGTCAATGAAGTTAGGTAGGTCCATAAGAACATTAACTCCACCCAAATTGGTAGTCAATAAATATGTAATCAACTTAATTCAATGGAACCAATGAATGGAAAGTAGGAAAGATAGATGAATAAATGGATGAAGTAAATATTATTACTTACTTTTTTATCATATTGGTCTCTGGAATTGTAGTGATACTTATGGATTGTTTTTCAGAAAAAAAAATACACACCCACATAAATGCATAAAGCAAAACAAAGGATCATAAAGAAAACAGTTATATTCAAATCCAATTATCAAAATTCTGCATATAAAAATTTCCTCATGTAGTAATAGATGTATTTTTATTATCTCAATAATTAACATGATATAATGGTGGACCCATAATTAATGTAATTTTGAAGTTTATATGACTGTAAATGATATTTTGAGATTATATTGAGATTTTAAAATATCTATGATTTCCATGTGACAAAGTCATATGTACTGCCAGGTCTGTTGTGGTCTGTTACCTAAATTCAGAATTGAAGTAAATTCTGTTGAAGGTTAGTGAACCTGAAAACATAATTTATTCATTTTTTATTGTCAAGGAGTTTCTATGGAATTCTATCCATGAACCCCATTGTTTAAGGACCTTACACTATAGATATTAGGGAGATGTCATATTAATTAAAATTTTAAATATTTAGTGACCTATATAAATTATGTATATTATATGTAATATATATTTATGTAAAAGGTGTGTATAGATATATGTATATATATAAATACATTATCATTTTTAGGGTGGAGATTAAAATTTAGATGTGATTGGCAAAGTAGGGTATGCAGAGGAGAGAGATGAAAGATTCTCAAATGCTATTCCTCCTTCACTCTAAACAAAACAACTCAGGTCCCATACTGAGAGTAATGGCTAAGTACAGGGTTACATGATTAAGATCCTATTTCTAACTGTGTGATCTTGGGCAAGTGCTTCTCTCAGTTATCACTTAAGTGGTCATCATAATGGCTCTTGCCTCTATGGTTGTTGAAAGGATTTAATTAATAAATTCATTTAAAGCACTTACAACAGTGTCTGGCCACTGTGAAGTTTCAGCTTACTTAACACACCCTATTAAGAAAAGGAATAGTCACCCTAAAAGACATGGAATTTCAGAAATAATTTATCGAATGTAAAGCAATTCTACAACTGCACAACAGTCTTAACAAAGCTATTTGTATACATTTTTCCTTTTAAACCAAAGATTCCAAGATTTTAGAGTAAGTAATAAAAACTCTTGCAAAAGTCATAATAGAGAAGTGTTCAATAGATCTTAGAAACCAGTTTCAGTCAAATTGATTGTTGCGACATTTAGGGCATGCCTGTTTTTATAAAATGAGAACATAAATCTTAATTAATACATAGTATTTGTTCTAAAATATAACTAGGGTTTATGTAGAGCCTGGATCACAAACTCTGATCTAGCCCAGGGCATTAGATTCAAATATAACTAGCCTAATTCAAACCAACGGGCTAAATCATGGAAGCTGGCATGTTTTGTTGGACTCACATAATGTTTTTCTTAAAAAAAAAAAAAAAGGAATACTAAACCCAACATTTAAAAAACGAGGAATTTCATTCACATAAAATTTCAACTTTCCAACCTCTCAAAAATTCCGAGGACGATATACCACTGGGCTCACCCTGAGACCTTTTGAGATTGAGCTATGCCCTCTCTAGCTAGCTGGAATTTATATCTGACCTGTTCTATTTTCCTTGACTTTAGTGTTTCCCATTATAGATTACTTGCTTGTCTTCCATAAGTTTTCCATTTATAATCCCTAATGCAAAACATTGTAGTTTATGTGATTACTAAGACTTATTCCATCTTATTCATTTTAAAAAGAAAAAACAATGAAGTTGGACATAAAAACATGTTTAAGTGCTGGTGATGCCAGTATCTTGCCATTTACCATCAAAATGCATGCTAACAATTCCTAATTCCTCTGAAAAGGGTCAATATATGCTTCTGTTATGGACTGAATTGTGTCCCCCTCAAAATTCATGTGTTGAAATCCTAACACCCAGTACCTCAGAATGTGACTGTATTTGGAGATAGAAACATTACAAAGGTAATTATGGTGCAATGAGGTCTTTAAGGTGGGCCCTAAGCCAATATGACTAGTGTCTTTATAAAAAGAGATTAGGACTCAGAGGGAAAACCATGTGTGAGAGGAGAACATGGCCCTATACAAACAGAGCAGAGAGGCCTCAGGAGAAACCAACCTGCCAACACCTTGATTTTGGACTTCTAGCCTCCAAAACTGTGAGAAAACGTATTTTCTGTTGTTTGAGCCTCCCAGTCTGTGGTACTTTGTTATGGCAGCCTGAGCAAACTAATGTAGCATCTGTTCTGAATGAACTCATTTTTCCTCTGCTCTCCCACAAGAGACTTTTTATATCAACCAGCTCGGTGAAGAAGTTATGGGTAGATTTGGGGCAGCATGGGGTGCCTTGGTGCTTCTAGTGCAAGTGTTTTGACACCGGGCTTGTTATGTGCAAGTTTGTCACAAGTAATTTGTCCTTCATGATGGACACACTGAACTTGGCTCATTTCTATATCATCTCATTTTCTTGATTTTGAATATATTTTCATGAGTCTGAGAAAAACAAGATTTACAGCCAGCCCTCCATAAATTGCATAAGGCTTGTCACATGTCTTATTTATGACTGCAGGGTACCCCACATACAGATATTTTCCATCAATGTGCCAGGGCTCAGAACCACCCACATTGCACAACTCCACTTGTTTGGTGGTCTGTGTAAATAGCAACCCACCCATAATCCACAGAAGACTGTAAAGGCCGGATCACATAAGAAAACACAGACTATAGTTTAAAAGCATAGGGATTAGGTATTAGAAGACCTCTTCGACCTGAAGCAAGTGAATAATCTTCAGTAAATATCTTTTCATTTCTCTCTGTAAAATGGGAATGATGGGTTGTTTCGAGGATTAAATAAGATTTACATGCAGAAGTGCCTCAAATACTGAAAACAGCTACACAAGGAGTATTAATGACCTTGAGTTACCTTCCAGCCCTCAGATTCAAGGATTCTTTCAGCTGGACACCTGAAAGGTTCATCATTAAGAGACACCACCAGCCCTTGGGTAGCTCAGACCATGGCGAACGTCTGTCCTAAATACCCACATATTCTGAGTTCTCCCTTAAGGAAATGCCTCTGGGGTTAAAGCATGGAAGGAGTTTCTCATTCTCTCATTACCACGTGGTTGTTTTGTAAAAATGTATATGTCAAATTTCCCCTTTCAGAGTACTTCAAGATACCATGGTGTCAATTGCTATAGAAATGCTGGATTTAGAAAGGAATGAGGTGATTTCCATTGTTTCCTGCTACCCATGTTCAACAGCATAAGCCAAGCCAATGTCAGCCAGATGACTGAAAGTGACCACCTGCCTTAAATATCTTGACCACACTCTGCGCTAGAATATAAAATTCCCACTTCTTAAGATCATTCAAGAGGTTGTGCATAGAGTTAAGTCCCAGCTCAAAGTTACCTGGAACACAGGTAAACTGGGATAACATTAACAGAGTTGATTCTTTAAAGATGTGTAGTTATCCACTTGAATCTAAATCACAGGTTATTAAATCGAATGATTACAGTATGTGGGATATCTGAGTAACTGGCCAGATGTGTAAGACAATAGAGAATGGTAGGGTCTTGAGCCATCAGGAACACACAGTGTCTGCCCAACTAAAGTTGAAAATTCCTTGAGTGGAGTTAAGAGATGAAATCCAGTGATCTCAGAGCTTCTAATTTTCAAGAGAAGGGAGAAAACAAATATTTACGTGAAATTTCCCAATTTTTAAAACATATCTGCAAGTCAAATTTGACCACGCTACCAGTATCCTGATTAACGGATGTCCTTATTCCACTCATCATCTCCCCCTTGCCCTTAAAGTACAGAAAGAGGCAGCATGCTATGAATATGGATTCCAAGTCGCCTCCCCAGATAGTCCCATTGAGTAAGCCCCGTTTGCAGCCTAAGCAGTGTCATATTTTAATAAGCAGCCTAGCATATACGGCTGGAGATCACCAAGGAACCACCTTTTAGGGCACACTGCTGAAGATAGAAGGCTACCAAAAAAGCTCATATTTATCTTTGTGTCCCCTGGGTTCAGCACATTACTGAGCACAAGGAAGCTTTAGGAGTGAATGGAATTTTCCATATCCTAGGGCTATATTCTAACCCTAGAAGATGTTTGCTAAAAGTTGTATTAACTCATTTTCATCTAACTGTCTTTATGTAGCTATAGCAAGGTCCCCAAGATACAAGATACTGAACAAATACAGGAAAATAAATTTGAATTGGGGCAGGAGAAAAGAGCAAGGAAAATTCTGGAACAGGGTATTGTCTAGGGAAGACAGGCTTGGATGAGTGGCCTTTAGTATGCTACCTCACAACATTTAAAGGGCTTGAGGCACTGAGAAATATTTAAAGGCACCAAAAGAAACATAACTGTTTTTCCACAATAGCAGTTTGACACAGTGGAAAATAATTAGGCCCTGAATCTGTCGCAATTACCATTTATCTTCAGGTATTTTTATTTGTCAAAATTATGATGGTTAATAAAATAGATCTACAAATTAGGACAGATAGTAATAGAATTCTCAATCAAAACACAATAAATATTGATATTTGATCTGGAACTCCAGATTTTTCTATCTTAATTTCCCTTGAAACTTATTTATATATTCCTCTAATTATCTTTAGAGTGAATCACAAATTTTCAGTTATTAAAAACATCTATGCAGCAATATTTCTTGCTTCTCAGGAGAGGGGTGGTGAATTTTTAATCCAAGTTGATTTTGGAACAGCATTGTGAAGAATTTTAAAAGGATTAGACTTTTTCAAATTATTTTGAGGGCTAGCAGAGTAAATAATAATAATAAAAGGGTATAATAAGAACAATATGCAGCCTGGCTGGTGTGGCTCAGTGGTTGAGCATTCACCCATGAACCAGGAAGTTACCAATCAATTCCTGGTCGGGGCACATGCAGATTTGATCCCCAGTAGGGGGCATGCAGGTGGCAAACTATGATTCTCTCTCACCATTGATGTTTCTATCTCTCTCCACCTCTCTCTTAAATAAATAAAAACATATTTAAAACAAACAAATAAAAAAACCCCACAATATGCAGTCATACAGCATTTTCCTACTAATTATAAGGATCCTCCTATTCCACCTTCTTTTTTCTCCAGAAACTACCTGGCGTCTCCATGCTCTCCTCTCTGATTCAAGGATCTGGCTGACTGGACTCTCAGAGGCTGGGCCTCCTCTCTTATTTCCAATAGCTCTGTCCTATTAGCCACTTGGAATCAATCCTACTTTGCCCTGTGACATTATCTGATTATTCTAATATAAGTATTGGCAATTTTTTCTATAAAGTTCCAGATAGTAAATAGTTAGGCTGGTGGGCCATATAGTCTCTGACACAGAGACTTAACTCTGCCGCATGCAATGTGAGAACAGCAATAGGTATTGGGCCAGATTTGTCTCCCAAGCCATATTTTGCTTACCCCTATTCTAATAGAAAAGTATGTATGTTTTGCTTTATTTACAATTAAATCTTGTGTCCCCAAATAGATTGTAAATTCCCTGTAGACAGAAAAGTCTATATCCTATTTTGCAACACCGATAAGACTTTGGCCTACAACGTTTGGATCATTATATGGGTTTGAGGAATGCTTGTTTGTTGACAGTTGGCTAATTGTTTGATTTTGTATATGTGATGGTAGGGGGTGGGGGGTGTTTCTCAGAAAATGACAGAACCTTTAAGTGGAAGAGACCTTGGCTGTCACCCATCCTCTAACTTTATAGGTGGAACTAAGGCCCAGATGGGCTTGTGGTTTGGGCTCACAGGTCACCTTTTACGCCTCAAACATAAATGCAGTTCTAGTGCTCACAACGTGAACAGCCTTCTTTTAGCACCCAAACGAAATAATGTGAGCTCTCATCCCACACTACTCTGGCATGTCTAGTGCCCTCCTTTTTACTTCTAAGGATTTCCTAGAGGTGTTTTCAGTCCCCTTCCCTGCTGCTCAAAATCCTTACCTTTGACCTCCTTGTCCTCAGATTTCCAAATCATGCCGTGGTTTTCTTTTTTTCTGCACAGCAGAGGATCTATTCTTAGCTTTTTCCACCATAAAAAAAATTCTCCACATTTTAAACCCAATGCGCCTTTTAATAAATATAAAACTCTGATTCCCTGCTGATTCAGAAACACATTCTCCCAAACCTGCTGAAAGTCACCGACATTTGTGTATTTCCAGCACCAAGGAGATGGTTAAAGTTTACTTCCAGGACTTTGAATCCTAAAAACAATTGTTTTTCGCCCTGCCGGCGTGGGTCAGGGGTTGAGCGATGACCTATGAACCAGGAGGTCAAGGTTTGACTCCCGGTCAGGGCACATGCCCGGGTTGTAGGCTCAATCCCCAGTGGGGGCATGCAGGAGGCAACCGATCCATGATTCTCTCTCATTATTGATGTTTCTATCTCTCTCCCTTCCTCTCTGAAATCAATAAAAATATTTTTAAAAAACACACAAAAAAATCACTGTCTTTCAAAACAAAAAAATTGCATTCTTATGCTAAATACGCTTTTTCTGACTACACACACTGCATTTACCTCCAGAGATTCTAATTTCCACCTTGAAACCCAGAAATCCATGCCTCCCTGGTGAGAATCCCTGTTCCTAAAAGAACTGAATCTAGCACCAGCCCTGGCTTGAAAACCTAGGGTCTGCTTACAGAGTAACAGGCTCAGATTTAGAGAACAGGTAGATATGGTAACATTCTGCACTTTGGAGTCATATGCAAAGCAGACAGCGTTTCACTTAGTTCACTAGAGGGAAGTAAGGCACCCTTGCCCACCCCCACTTACTGACAACGATTTTATGCTTAAAAGTGACCTCAGACTGTAAGCATAATCAAAGACTTAGATATCCAGAAAATAGAAATGTGGGGCTCTCATCTAAAGAAACAGGACTAGAGTGCAGATCAGTGATAACAATAACGGTGTGAGACTCCTGACAGGATTAATGGAGTGTGGGGGTGGCGGGAGGGTAAAACAGAAAGATGGTGCAGAACAAAGGGTATTCTCTTAACTATGCCTGGCTAAGGATGATCATTAAATCCTCGTAGGGAATGAAATGGAATAAGTA
The DNA here is from genome assembly GCF_951640355.1 of Cnephaeus nilssonii. Lineage (NCBI taxonomy): Eukaryota > Metazoa > Chordata > Mammalia > Chiroptera > Vespertilionidae > Cnephaeus > Cnephaeus nilssonii. The sequence goes on along the minus strand of NC_137083.1, from coordinate 70,790,106 downwards.
TTAGTGCCCTACCACATATCATTTGCGCTTGTCAAGTAACATGACATCTGAATAGAAATCTCACTCTACAGTATAATTCTCAACTAATCCTTCTGGTGATTCATCAAGGAATTCCATTTAAACTGGGGAACAAAACTGGGTAATGACCTTTGACTTTTTACAGGGTTATAGTATGTCTTCATATGCTGTTCTATGTTATGTTGGGTATTTAGCCTAAATTTTAAACCTTCACCAAATCACTGTAACTTTTTACGGCCTTTTATACGAAAGAATAAAAATGTGGCAGGGGCAATGCTGTGTGTTTGCTAAGGCCACTCGATTACACAGGAAGATGGCATTTCTCAGCTTTCCAGGGACTTTGTTTGGGGCCAAGTGACCAGTCTGGTTACCTGTCTATAAACAGAAGGGACACATATAACCTCCAGGCCAAAGCACAGAGAATGGCTGTGACCTCTTTCCCTTGCTCTGGGACCTAGAAGCAGACAATCCCACATGGCAGAGCTACAAGGCGTATCCTTGAGTCACTCCCTGGATGACACAAGCCTCAGAGATCTGCTGGGTGTGAAAAACAAGGCTCATCCCGTTACACCACTGAGATGTGGGCAGTAATTACAACCACAGCGTCACCTATCCCCTCCTGACAAATAAGGGAATTTAAAAAAAAAAGAAAGAAAGAAAGAAAAGAAGTATTTTGATCTTTAAATTACTGGGGAAATTATAAAATTAAAAGTTTGAATTAGAAAATAACTTAAAATATAGTTTTGTGGAATTCCATGCTATTCATTACCTGGAGATAGTGAACTACGTTAATGAGAAAAATCACAACCTTAGATGGCATAAAAAGTATACAAACAATAAATTTTTAGAAGTTGGATGTAGATTTGCCTAATCTAAGATTTAATAACTTTTGCTTTAAAAAGTTACTGAATCTAGATACAATGTACTTTATTTATCAGTAAGACCCTGAAATTTACAGGAAGTACATAAAACTACTTACTACATTATATAAAGTAGAATTTTCATGTACATTTATATTATGCAAATTAAATTATATAGCCTTCACCCTGAATTTATTCATGGCCCTTCTCCACTTTAAAGAAGACCAGTTCCCAATGCTCTAGGTCAGGTATTGTCAAACTATGACTTGCAGCCTAAATCCAACCTAAAAAACCCTTTCCTGGATCACGGCCACAGTCGCTAATTTATATACGATCTATGACTGCTTTTTCTCTGAAATAGCTGAATCGAGTAGTTGCAATGGAGACTGTATGGTCTGCAAAGCCTAAAATCTTTACTCTCTAGGCCCATTTTAGAAAAAGTTTGCTGAGCACTACACTAGGGAAAGCAAGACCACAGGAAAAAAAAATGTAAAAATAAACACAAAAAGTTTTGTCCTTTGAATCTTAAGGGGTTCTCCATGGTGTTTTTAACTATATGCAATTTTTATCTTAACAAACTGGCTTTAAAACTTATACTATGCTGCAATAGACTGAATGTGTCCTCCCCTCTCCCAAAATTCATATGTTGAGACACTTATCCCAATGTGATGATGCAAGGAATTCTAGGGACAAAATAGGCAGGTTTAGGAAGTCTTAGGAATAACGAGGGTCCATGGGGGAGGAATGCATAGGTGAGGGCTTGGAGCCGCCAGAAGGCATACATTCACAGAGAATAGAAAGGTGCCACAGGATAAGTGGGGAGGAAGACATACTTTCACAGAGGACAGAGAAATGTTGACAGATGCTGGAAAGAGGGAAACATACTAGTATGTTCACAGGAGATAGAGAAATGACACAAGATAAGGGGGAGAGAAAGAGGCGGGGACACTATGTGGGTTTTGGACTCTGAAGCTGATATTCTGCAAAAAAAGTGACCAATGAGAAAAGCACAGGGTCATAAAATGGGGAAGGGGTCCAATGAGAAGGGAGATGAAGAGACAAAGAACTACAGCCTTTAAAACCTTAGAAAAAGGGGCTTGGTTGGTTACCCCCTTGGGAACCCATCCCTTCATGGGAGTATATTTGCTTCCAATAAATTTCCACCCTTTTACTAACAAGTCCTTTTAGTCCGCGAATTTTATTCTTCAAACTTCATGAGGCAAGAACTCGCAAGGAGGAGATCCGCTCCCCGCACCCCACATTTCAATGATATTTGGAATTGGGGCCTTTGGGAAGTAATTAGATCATGAGGGGGTGGGGGGCTCATGAATGGTATTGATGCTCCTATAAGAAGAGGCCAGAGAGCTAGCTCGCTCTTTTTCTGCCAGGTGAGAACACAGAGAGAAGACAGCCATCTGTAAGTCAGAAAGAGGGCACTCAGCAAGCACCTGACCATGCTGGGTCCCTGATCTCAAGTGTCCGGCTTCCAGGACTGTGAGAAGTACATTTCTGTTGTTTATAAGTCACCCAGTCTTTGGTACTTTGTTCCAGCAGCCCGAACTGACTAAGACACATGCATAGGATGCAGAAATCACAACAACTTGTTTGGTTATCTCAAATTCTGAATGAGAGGAGTGAAAAAGTAGTTTAAATGTACACTTCAGTATATTGTACTTTTAATTCTTTTTCCAAATAATCTTGTACGTTATTGTTAGAATAATCTATTTATTGGTCAGATTCCCAATAAGTAACTCTTCTATATTCTCTCTTCCTTTTTATAATATTCAATGGCTTCCTAACACCCACAGTATCAAATTGACTCTTCTGCACTCTATAACCTAGCCCTCCTCTTCAAGATGATCTTGTTTTCTATTACTCCAAACATTCTTTTTGTGTCATTCAGATAATTTTTTTTACTCCTTCTCTCATATACTATATCAGGGAGGATAGCGTTTGCTTATAAGTGATACTGACTACATGACTTAAGTAAATAAGGGTTAATTTTTCCTCCCCTACAGTAAGGAATCGGGAGGTGAATGTTTACTGATGTTGACTTAACAATTCAAAGCTTGTGTTTCTTGAATCCTCTAGGTTTTTCCCTCATGGTCATTCTCTAGGCTTTTGCCTCCTGGTTACAAGATGGCTACTGCAGAACCAGCCATCATATTCATATTCAAGGCAGAAAGGAAAGAAAAGGGGGAAAGGTTAATATAAACCATAGCCTTTCCTCTTAAAAAAAGAAAGCAAGAACTTGGGCAGAAACTCCAAGCAGAAGTTTACTCATAAACTTGTCATCCAGAACGAAGTCTCTGGATGGCCACCCCTGGCTGCAAACACTGGGACAGTATTTAGCTTTTCTGGATCCTAAGCAGAAGCAGACAAGGACAAATGGGCTAGAAAAGTGTGTTGGGGAGGCATTCCAACAGCTGCCATACACACAGTAAGCTCATTTCTGCCTCCATGTTCTTTTGCTGTGTAAATGCTCCCTCCATCTCCACTTCTTCCAAACCCTGCTCTGTTTTTTTCAATGTTCAGCTCTACATTTCACCTCCTTCATTAGACATACTCTGAAACTTCCAACCACCAAGATCCTTCCATTCACTGAACACGTTTTTCACACGCAAAACACATAAAAATCGCAGTTTTCAAAAAACCAAATTATGCTCTACTGATGTCACATCCATTCCTTGTTGTCCTCCTAATAGGATACTCAAGTTCAAAACTGTCTTGAGTATCTTCTCCAAGAGACAATCTCTTTTAGGTAAGAGTAGGTAATCCACAAAAGGCTCACTCTTTTTATTTAACTATTTAGTGGTTATGTTTCAAAGGACTCATAGAGTTTATTAATGATTGTTTTTTAAAACCATTACATGAATTGTGACTTTACAATAATGAGACTGAGCCCTTAAGTCATACAAAAGTGTAACTTTAAAATGACCTCCTTTGCATATTGATACTTTTAGCATCTATAATAATAAAAGGGTAAGATGCTAATTAGACTGGGCGTCTTCCGGACATCATTCCACACGTCTTTCCTGATGAAGCCGGGGCCAGAGGGAAGCCGGCCTGGGTCCCGGGTGCCTGTGGGAGGCCAGAGGAGGGAAACCTGGGTCCTGGGTGCTGGAGGGATGCTGGTGCCGGCAGCCGGGAGAAGGAAGGCCTACTCTTGCACGAATTTTCATGCATCGGGCCTCTAGTTATTAATAAGATAAAGATACTAACTTTAAATTCAATGTATTTTTACATAATAAAAGTTATTGTGGGCGTTATTTGGAGGCAGATTACTTTGCTTATGGGGCTGTGAATAAGAACTCTAACTCACCTATATTACATAGGAGGCCACCTTACTGATATTTTCTAAAAAGACAGATTAGCCAGAAATTTAAGCAGGGGTTCTTAAGTAATGCAAGAGGTTAGAACATGTTTTAAAAAACCTTTTCAGTTTCCCTAAGCAACTTTTTAAAAATCTCTAGTCTTTTTTTAGCACCTAATTCCTCACAAGTTAACCCTTATTTTTCTGAACTATTTTTAGAGTTGCCATTTTATGTGAAATACATGCCATTCCTCACAATGGAATAATTCTCCAAACAAACTACCAAATTATCTGGAAATTTTTTAAATTCTTGGCTGGAGATTTAGATGACTGCATATAAATTTATGATAACTCACATGATTGCAAATGTGGGGACACTTTTGGAAAAAAAAAAGTAAAGTGGGTATTAATGGAAGGAATCTCTAGCTGATTTAAAGTGAATCTATGTACAGGCATAGCTCCTTTTGTTGTGCCTCATTTTATTGCACTTCACATATGTTGCGTTTTTTACAAATTGAAGGCAAGACCCTCCACCAGCAACAAGATTATGACTGGCTTTATTGTGGAGGTCTGGAACTGAACCGCAATTTAGCCGAGGTTTACCAGTCATGGGTGCCAACTTCACCTTAGAACAAGCTGCCCCACCAATACAAACATACTCTAAAGAGGACACTGAGCATCTGAAGTAGGGAGAGCTATCTATAATAATAAAAGGGTAATATGCTAATTAGACTGGGAGACCTGGGAGACCTTCCAGACAAAGCCATGGTGGCGGGGCCGAGGCAGAGGCGGTTAGGGGTGATCAGGCCAGGAGGGGAGGGCAATTGGGGGTGATCAGGCCAGAAAGGGGGCCAGTTGGGGGCGAGCAGGCCATCAGGGGGGCCAGTTGGGAGTGAGCAGGCCAGCAGGCAGAGTGGTTAGGAGCGATCAGGAAGGCAGGCTGGTGAGCGGTTAGGAGCCAGCAGTCCTGGATTGTGAGAGGGATCAGGCCTAAACTGGCAGTTGGACATCCCTTGAGGGGTCCCAGATTGGAGAGTGTACAGGCTGGGCTGAGGGACAACACCCCCCCACACACACATGCACGAATTTTGCGCACCAGACCACTAGTCTATAATAAAAGTGTAATATGCTAATTAGACCAGACAGCTGAACGACCTTCCAGATGTTCTTCTGGAAGACCTTCCGGATAAAGCCAGGGCTGCGGGGGCTGAGCCTCTTGCACAAATTTCATGCATCGGGCCTCTAGTAAGGCAATAAAGGTACAGATGATTTGACATTACAGAATCAGGCAGGTCCTAGAAGAGATGAGAGAAGGTGGTCTTCACAGAGCCCCACTCTTGGCCTGCTTCTCAGGGAGTAGGTCTTTACATTGAGAAGTAAACCATGCACCTTTTGATGTTATGCCACATCAACCACATGTCTTTGCATACTGATTAACTGTCTCTCTCAGCAAGAGAATGAGCCAGCCAGCTTTCATTGCACAGAAGAAACCAGTTTTGCAGCTCATGAATTAACCCTTTTATTTCCAGGTTAACTATTCTTCAGGATAATGAAAACCAAGAAGTAACACGTTTTAAATGACTGGATGGCAAATATAAATAGTGATTACCTTCTGGCCACACTTATGCTGGAACCTCTATGATCATTACCTAGAAATCTAGAATGGCTGCTAAAACCCCAAAGGTGGCCAAAGATATAAGAATGAACAGATTGAGAGCATTCATATGCGTGCTGTCGGCAACAGTCTGAATCCATTTGAGAAGTGCAAGGGATCAAAATAGACATGGATTCACAGAGGATGAGTGCATACTTGATGTTTGGGAGAACTGATAGATTAGTATAGAAACTCTGCATTTAACAATCTCCCAGTTGTGGCTGCCACTGGTCTATGACCACACTGGGAAGTAATGGATACTGGAGGACTCTTAGCATTAACTCATCAATTTTAATCCATGTTCCAAAGCAATGGTGTAACCTTTATTCTCCTTAAATATATGGGGAATCTGTACATTTACAGCTTCTCCTACTCTAAGACCCTACCTTAGCTAGACAAGATTAGTGGTAGCCTTTTCAGCTGTAGTCTATCACTAAATGTAGGTTCATAGCTGGTGGACTGCAGGTCCAACTGTATTTTTTTTTTAAACATCGTAGGGTTTGCTTTATTAAAACCTTATGTAAACTCAAACATATGTAATAGAATAAGTAGAGAGAGGGGGAGGAGACTTTTCAGTACATAAAATAATTCACCTATGCACACGCGTTTTCTGACTTCTTTGATATATGTAAAACATATTTTAGGCAAAAATACAAGAATAAATTTACATTCAAGAATGCATTTGTGGTATTAAGCAAGTAATTTACCCACTCTGTCATTGGATCAATGCCCAAATAGGGAGCAGTAATGACACCTTACTTTTGTATATTTAGTTACAGGGCACTTTAATTTGCATTATCTCTTTAATCCCTATAATAACACTGTGATGTAGGTGGTATTGTTATTTTATAGTTCTCTTTTCAATATCCTATACTTTTCTCAGTACAGGTCTTTTACATCCTTGGTTAAGTTTATTCCTAGGTATCTTTTATTGTTGTTGCAATGGTAAATGGGTTTTTTGTTTTTATTAGTTTCTCTTTCAGAGAGATCATTATTGGTATATAAAAATGCCATCAATTATTGAAGGTTAATTTTGTATCCTCCTACTTTGCCAAATCCATTTAATAAAGCTAAAAGTTTTTTGGTGGAATCTTTAGGGTTTTCTATGTATAATATCATGTCATCTGCGAATAATGACAATTTTACTTCCTTCTTTCCAACTGGATGCCTTTTGTTTTTTCTTCTTTTCTGATCTCTGTGACTAGAACTTCTAGTGCTATGTTGAATAAGATTGGTGAGAGCATACATTCCTGCCTTGTTCCTGTTCTTAAGGGAAACAATTTTAGTTTTGGCCCATTGACTGTGATGCTGGCTATGGGTTTGTCATATATGGCCTTTATTATGTTGAAATATGATCCCTATTCCCACTTTGCTGAGAGTTTTTATCAAAAACTAGTGGCCTGGTGCACAAAATTTGTGCAAGAGATCGGGCCTAAACTGGCAGTCGGACATCCTTCCCACAATCTGGGACCACTGGCTCCTAACTGCTCACCTGCCTGCTTGCCTGATTGCCCCTGACTGCCTCTGCCTGAGGGATTGAGCCTAAACTGGCAGTTGGACATCCCTCTTGCAATCTGGGACCACTGGCTCCTAAATGCTCACCTGCCTGCCTGCCTGATCGCCCCTAACTACCTCTGCCTACCTGCCTGATTGCCCCTAACCCCTCTGTCTGCGTGCCTGATTGCCCCTAAACTCTCTGCCTGCCAGCATGATCTCACCCCCAACTGTCCTCCCCTGTCAGCCTGATTGCCCCTAACCCCTGCCAGCCTGATTTCGCCCCCAACTGCCCTCCCCTGCTGGCTTGATTGCCCCTAACTGACTCTGCCTCAGCCCCCACCACCATGGCTTTGTCCAGAAGTAAGTCGGACATCCGGAAAATAGCTGGTTGACCTGGTCTAATTAGCATATTACCCTTTTATTAGTATAGATAGATTATATAGGATAGGATTGCTTAAATGTGGGGGAAAAGCCTTTTTCAGCAGGAGGAAATGCTCTTGGCAGACAAAAATACATAATCCCTATATCTGGACTGATAGCCAGCCATATGCACTATACTGCCAAACCAGTCATTAAAAAATTGAACCGCTTTCTTACACCTTACACCAAACAGCTGTTGCCCTTAAAACCCCTCATCAGCCCCCACCTTAGGTTCTGCCTTCGCAGTTCACCCAGATTAGGTTCTGATTGGTCGGATTCTATGCCAGTCAGCATCAAAAGCTCTGCCTCCTAGGCAGCCATTGGCTCCTCGCAGTTCACCCAGATTTGGTTCTGATTGGTAGGTTTCTATGCCAGTCAGCATCTTCGGGCCTATCTCCAGGCCTGATCAGAGAGGTGGGGCAGATCAACAGCCACCCCAGGCTGCTGGCAAGCAGGCTGAACTGCTGATCTCTCAGAGAGAGAGAGGCACGGCTGCTGGTAAGGCCGAGAGAGAGAGAGAGAGAGAGAGAGAGAGAGAGAGAGAGAGAGAAGCAGGGTCTGATCTGGTAGCCTTTGATCAGCCCTGCCTCTCTCTCTCCCTGAGAGGTCAGCAGTTCAGCCTTCTCACCAGTGCCAACCCACCAGAGCCTGCTGCGTGCACAGCATGGGCCTCTAGTGTATATACATACATATGAATGGGAATCAAACCATGACCTCCTAAGTCATAGGTCGACACTCAACACCAGCCTGCCAGCCATGTCTATTTATCCAAGTGTGCCATTCAAATAATATGAGTGTCATAACAGATAAAAGATTTTGTGAGGTGTATTTGAGGGCATCAACAATGACTACCCTACAAAAATCAGGGCCCTCTTTTGAGAGCCAAGAACACAATCGTATACTGAGCATGAAGCAGGTTTTAGTTTGAAGATGATGTCAATAGATAGCCCACTTTTAATGTGGAATCTATTTTTAGGTTGTAAGTGACTTCCTAGAGTACAAGATCTACTACTGATAGTAAACATGAACTCAGGAGATAGGTCCTGATCCACAGTTTTCATTGGGCTTCAGAGTTCACTCTGAACCCTTACAGTTGACTCCCATACCTCTATCTCTTCATTGGCCACCAACATTTCTTGAATTGCAATGTCCTGCATTTTACCTATATTGACCAAATATTTCAAACAGCTTTCCTTTCACTGATGTATAAAAATTTATTCTTTGATCTTTTTTCCCTGGACTATCTGATTCCAGAGCTTTCTTCACCCAGGACCCCTCTACCGTGCTGCCACATCATGTTGGGAAATTTGAGGAGCTTTCGACTGGAGCTGGCAATCCTGGTGTACAGGAGCGAGAAGATGCACCAACGTGGGGAAAAGATCCACGTCTTCTGAGTCACGACTTCAACTCTGACTCAGAAGCCATCTCAGAGGGACAGAACGCACAGGAGGAAGGCCCAAATAGCTGACCTCCTACCAATTCCCCATGTGACAACAAAATTAAGGGCTGAGGTTGCTGGTATGTAATTAAAATTAAGCCAGGTAATCTTTTTGTCTTCAGGTTTGCTATCTGTAAAATGATAATACAGGGCTGCAAATGTACTTGCTACTAAAATATAAAAGACAGACTCAGACTAATACGAACTTTCAAAATAGAAAAATGGGGCTTTGTGCCATCAGAAGACATTCCATTAACAAAAAGATTATCCAAGCTTTCCCTCTAATAGTATTTATAGTGCATAAATACTCTCTCCTCTCTTCTTCTCTCTCCCTCTCTCCCCCCTCGCTTCCCCCCCTCTCTGATATTTGATTGAAAACATTTTAAAAAAATATATTTTATTGATTTTTTACAGAGAGTAAGGGAGAGGGATAGAGAGTTAGAAACATCGATGAGAGAGAAACATCGATCAGCTGCCTCCTGCCACTTCCTACTGGGGATGTGCCTGCAACCAAGGTACATGTCCTTGACCGGAATCGAACCTGGAACCCTTGAGTCCACAGGCCAACGCTCTATCCATTGAGCCAAACTGGTTAGAGCTGAAAACACTTTTAAAAAAGCATTGATTATCAGAAGTGCCTTTATTTTGCATTGCATATATCTCTGCCTCTAACTCAAAGTTTCGCCATACTCTCTGGTAAAAGATGAGGAATCTTGAGGTGCTTTTGTAGGTTGTGTGCCCGAGGACCTCTTTGAAAGAATAAAAGGCTTCTGGGAGATTTTCAGCCACAGAGAAGTGTTCCTTCCTCCTTCCCTGAGTTCCGTGCCCAGGGACTACAGTGCATTTCAAGGGCAGAGCCAGGCCCAGTGTGGTTGGCATTGTTGCTAGAACAATCCAGCCATGTGGGTGATTAATAAAATTATATGTTTATAAGAAAACTGAGCCATTTAAAAGCAGAGCTATGTGTTCCTTTTCAAACACCTCTTTGGTTGTTTAGAATAGAATTATTAAGCATGTCATTTGATTCTTTAATTTCCTCTATTCATAGCTTCCACTCATGGCTTTGAAATTCCTTTATGGCATCTACTTATAGCAGTTCAATTGCAAAAGTTAAATGATATACATTAAGACAAAACGGGCCCATGTGGCTGTTTGTGCTTTTGTCATCCTGTCAGGAAGGGATCCTGGAGGGACCTGCATTATTCATGTAGCCCTGAACTTGCAGAAACAACACATGGCCCAGAGTGTTAGGAATCATAAAGCATCCCCCTTAATGTGATCCATAGCACAGCTCTCTGCTCCGCCCCATGGTGCTTCCCACGGGCTCCTGCCACCGAGCCTCCCCGCTGTTCCGTTACCTCTGGTAGCTTTGGAAAAGGAGGTCCAAGTCACTACATGGGTTCCACCTTCCACATCTTTCTTCCCCAACCTCATTCTGCCCCAGGCGAGTGTTTTCTGAACCACAAAGCTGCCAACAAAGAGCAACAGACCTGAACAACCCGGACAAGTTCAGGTGAGGTCTGAGAAGTGCCCCAACGTGAAAGTGTTGCCTCATAGCCTTGTGGTGAACTTGTGCAATGGAGCAGGAAAGCACCACAATGTGGGGCCCAGAGAGAAATGGCCTTTTGTGCAAGTGGAAATGCAGGGTGGGGCCAGAGTAGGTTTACTGTTGTTCATGGAAAACAATGCAGTCATGAATAAATAATAATAATACAAGAATAAATTGTGTTTTGTGTACTCACAACTGTGAACCTACTTTTGTCCCACTCTATATATTCAGGTGTAGTCTTTCCACATTTAAAGATATTCAATGATGGGGTTATTATAAATACAGTGCCTTGATTTTTAGACACTAAGGATCCCTGAAGTGAGCAAGCATGCTTCTGTGACTTCAAGGACTTATCTGACCCATGCCAAGCCTCATCTAGTTACCTGGCTTCAGCATTCGGAGCCAGCTCTGCTGGGAGGGAGGAAGACCTGGGAATGGAAGTAGAAAGAAATATATTTGAGCTTAGTTTTTTCCACTTAATAATTCTATAAACTTGGGCAGCTTATGTAGCCTTTTGAACCTCAATGTCTACATAAAAAAAATGGGCATAATGTTTCTCTCACTGGATTGTTGTGAGGCGCAAATAGATTATGCATGGAGTTATTTTGTAGGCTGTGAAATGTTACAAAAATGTAATTTATAAATATCATTCATGGGAAAAGCAAAATTAACTCATTGGCCTTCTACTTATTCAGTTTCTTTGTTCGGTTGAAGTGTGGTAACCTTTTTTCAAAAGAGGTATAGATATCTTGTCCATAATTGATGTCATTAGAAACCAACTCATTGTTAACATTATTTTCAACTGACTGGTAATAATGTAATAAGACAGAATTGCAGTAGGTATAATGAAAAACATGCACCTATTTGAAGTAGTTATGAAATATGTCATGGTTCAGAATTATGGGGCTATTTTGGACAGCTGACCAAGGAGGAGGGTTGGTTGAAGCTGAGCTGGGGTCTTCCTACCACAATCACAGCTAGACATTCCTGTCTACATAAGGGTTGGTTTCCTCACATGGAAGCCAATTTCTCTTAGACCATGACAGCTGTGGAGTTTTCCACTAACCATGATTTAAATGCAGCACACAATATGGCACATGGCATGAGCAATATGCTAACTCAAAATGTCTGATGTCCATGATAATACCCGCAGGTATTCATGCTGTAAAGCCAATTTCAATATTTTTAGGCATTGCCACTCTGTGAGCATGGCCTTACTCTTGTCTTCATTCTTTCTCTCATTTCCACTGTTTCCAATATGAGAGAGTCTCTAGTGATGGACCTGGAATATCCTATTTGTGCTTTAGAGGGACAGGTACACACGTACAGGCATGTTTGGGAAAACACCAAGCATCCCTGTTAAGAAAAAATGAGGCAAGTGTAGTTATGTATTCAATACACTCTGAGCTGAACGAGAAAGGACAGCAAGGCTGTTTGACACACTGGAAATACGCACAGGTAATCTGGCAAACAAGATGCGCTGGCGTTGCAAATTGGTTGAGTGATCTTTGAGGAGAATTAAAATGCTACACATCGCTCTAATTGAATATTTTTCATTTTGTCTTCTTAGTCTAATAAAACTATGAGAAGACAGAGGCATATATATGTAACCTACATCTTCGATCCTTAATATTATTGTGACTTTCTGAGTTTTCCCATTTATTAGAGTGATTTTCTCCACATACTCAAATAGTCAGAGTATGAATAAGTGAAATGTCTTAATGATAGGATTTATTGCAGCAGCACAGAATGTTCAGAAGTAGATAGCAAATACCTCATTTTCTTTTTTATGACCAAGGCTTCAGAAAAATGGATGTGCACAATTCAAACTAGTTTCCCTAGGACCTGGAAACCTTAGGTGCCATTTTAGTCGTTTCTGCAGTTCGAGCTCCTGAACAGCATATGCTATTCGCCCTCCAAAAATACCAAAATGGTATATAAATTTGATTCTTATATTGCTTGGGACCCAGCCTTAACATCAAAGAATTTTTCATATTCTCATCATATTCTTGAATTCAATTTTTTTTACAAATGGAATTCTTTCAGCCTTAAAAAGAAACATAATAGAATCTTTGCTTTGGTTGATATTTTACTTTTTTGCTCCTGCCATGGAGTTTAGTATCAAGTAGGTTGCAATTCGAGAATCCTTCTTAATCTTTTCTGAACTTCTCATAAATAATATACATAAAAAGGGATTTTAGTAGGAAATGTTCATTCACCTTGATTTAAAATAAAAGCAGATTCCATTATGTATGGTGAATAATTTTTGAAATGACTAATAGAAGGCATCAAGTAATGTAAATAAATTTTAACAGAAAGATTAAGTTCATAGAGAATATTTTAAAATACACATAGCCCTTCATTTAATATAAAAATCTGGTGGGTTTTTTTTTTTTTTTTGGTTGGGTTGACCATATATTGAGCAAATAAATGGAATAGTACTTAAAATTTCAGATATATTTTCTTAGTGTAGATTGTTTGTAGTAGGAACTGTGTCTTAGGCATTTGCACTTACTTAGTACCAGACAAAGCACCTCGCTCCGTTAGTTTCTGGGAATTAATGAATAGGCTCTGTTTGATCTCTGCCCTCCCCTGATGTCTTCAACAGCTTCTGCTCTCCTCCCCCTAACTCCAGAAATCCCAGGTTTGTTCCTCTCTATTGATCTCCTTTTAGCATCTACCACAGCCCATTCAGTGCTCACTCAAACTTGTCTGAGGGTCTTGGAACTCCCCAGGCCTGGCACAGGGGAGGTGCTGGCTGTGGCTCTGCACCATCAGTCCCTCTGCTCGGGGACTGAGACCAGTGCTGAGCTGCGGGGGGCAGTAAGAGCAACAGCAGCATATCTGAGAAACCAGGTTCCAAGAACCTTTTAGTGCTGTGACTTAGCTGAGCATCTCCGCACATTGAGCAACATGCTGCATCGAAGGCAACCCATTACTCAAAAGCAAGTTCTTCATGCACTGACAAGGTTATGCTGGGTCTTGTGTTATATAAAAAGTGTGGGAAAACAGTATGGAGTTTCCTCAAAAAGTTAAAAATGGAACTCCCATTTGACCCAGTAACCCCACTTCTAGGAATATATCCCAAGAAGTCAGAAACTCCAATCAGAAAGGACATATGCACCCCTATGTTCATAGCAGTACAATTTACAATAGCTAAGATTTGGAAACAGCCTAAGTGCCCATTGGCAGATGAGTGGATTTAAAAACTGTGGTACATCTACACAATGGAATACTACGCTGCTGTAAAAAAGAAGGAGCCTTTACCATTGCAACAGCATGGTTGGACCTGGAGAGCAGTACGCTAAGCGAAATAAGCCAGTCGGAGAAAGATAAATATCACATGACCTCACTTATTTATGGAATATAATGAACAACATAAACTGATGAATGAAAATAGATCCAGAGACAGAGAAACACCGAACAGACTGTCAAACCTCAGAGGGAAGGCAGGGGAGGTTGCGGGGGGGGGGGGGGGGTGGGCGGGGGAAGCGTGGTAAGAGGTCAACAAAAGGACTTGTATGCATGCATATTAGCATAACCAATGGACATGGACACTGGGGCGGTGGGGGCCTGTCCTGGGGGTTGGGAGTGGCTGGGGAGGGGTTGATGGGGGAAAAAGGAGACATATGTAATACTTTAAACAATGAAAAATAAAAGTGTGTATGAGCTCTACAAAGAATACATCTGCTTCCTTCTCAACTCAGAGAGACTCTACCATTCATATGCTTCTCATGTTTGACAATTTCACTCTTTACATCAAAATTAACTTTAAGCCACTTCTTATATGAGGTGAAAATTTCATTTTAAAATGATAATATTAAATATGATTAATATCAGCTAGAATTACCCATCATTTTTTCCATGAAATGGTTTATTTTAAAATTGAGTTCATCTATTTTTTTTTTAAAAAGTCAAATAAAATGCATGAGATTTGACTTAATAAATACTATTTACTCATCCCAAATCTTCGTTCTGCCTCCCCCTGTTCACACCGGCCTTTTCTCTCGCATCCAAAACAACCTTTTGCACGTTCTTTGTCCTCTTAGATCTTTTCTTCACAGTCAAGCTTCTTGCTCTTGCCTCCATCCTGCAACCACTCTCCACCTCCCACATTCTGACTACCACAAATTAAACCCTTTCTCTGGGAAGCCAGTAGTGGTATCCCAGTTACCATCATTCAGGTAATTTATTTTCTCTCATTATTTTTTTTTCTGAAGCATTTTAGGATTCCATTTTAGTTCTTCTTCTCTCCTTATGCTATATTTTCCTTGCTTGCTTTAATTCATACCCAAGCATCTGTATTAGCCAGGGTTCTCCAGAGAAACAGAACCAATAGAATACATAGAGATAATATGAGATTTGTTATAGGGCTTGGCTCACATGGTAATGCAAGTCTAGAGGCTCCATCTGCCCAATGCAAGCTGTAGTGCCAAGAGAGACAGTGGTGTAATTCAGTCTGCATCTGAAAGCCCCAGAACCAGGAGTGCTAGTGTCCCCAGGGGAGGAGAAGATGGATGTCTCAGCTCAATCAGAGAGAGCAAATTCACCTTTCTTCCACCTTTTTATTTTCTTCAGACCCCTCAACGGATGAGCTGGTGCCCACTTGCATTGGTGAAGATGATCTTTTTTATTCAGTCAATCAATTAAAATGCTAATCTCTTACAGAAACACCCTCAGGAGCACAACTAGAATGTTTTACCAGCTATCTGACATCCCTTAGCTCACACAAAATTAACAATCACATTATAAAGTAGAACCTAAAAGCCCACGACTCCCAGACTTGTAGCTTTGATTCAGACCTCCTTCCTGAGCCTCATACTTCCTTTTATCTTTGCCTTTTAGGCATATCTGCTTAGATATTCTACAGTGATGATGTCCTAAACAGAATTCACCATCTTCTACAATGTTCCTACAACCTGTCCCATGAATCATTTCCTGAATTTCTTATCTGTAAATGACACTTTCTTAACCCAGCTCTCTAAACCAGTGGTTCTCAACCTTTCTAATGCCGTGACTCTTTAATACAGTTCCTCATGTTGTGGTGACCCCCAACCATAAAATTATTTTCGTTGCTACTTCATAACTGTAATTTTGCTGCTGTTAATGAATCGTCATGTAAATATCTGTGTTTTCCGATGGTCTTAGGCTCTACAGCAGCGGTTCTCGTGACCCACAGGTTGAGAACCGCTAGCATGGGGTTCATGTCCTTGACATCACTTGTCTATTTATCATAACAGACTACCTGTGTGAAACTCTGATCCCTCCCTCTACAGCTAAAATTATGCAGTGGCTTCTGCTTGCCTTCAGATAAAAATCTGGAGTGTTTTGCTTGACAAAGTCTTCCATGATCAGGATGCTGTCCAATCGCCACTCCCACTTGCCTCTAACCTTCAGCCCCTGTCCCCACTTAACACTTTACATTCTGGAAGTATTGAACCACTTCTAGTTTCCCCAAACACTCCATTGTCTACACGCTGCTATACTTGGGGCATGCTGTTTTGCCTGGCATGCTTTTCACATTTGTCTGCTCATTTTTCAAGGCTCAGTTAGGCACTGCTTTTATGTGAAGCTTACCTTTTCTTCCCTGGACATGCATGCTTCCAATGTTTTTAGGGCTTATTTTATCATAATCTGAAGGATCATTTTTTTTGACCTGTCTCTCTATTAGGTTGTAACCTCTTGGGAGGCTAAGTTATGTGTTTCCATCTATGTATTTGTGTCACATACACATAGTGTCTAACACATAGTAGGGACTCAATAAATGCAGGGTGGGCAAAAGTAGGTTAATAATAGTAATAAATAATCTTATCTAATAAAAGAGTAATATGCAAATTGACCATCACTCCAACACATAAGATGGCTGCCCCCATGTGGACACAAGCTGGCCACCACAAGATGGCCAGCAGGGGAGGGTAGTTGGGGGACCAGGCCTGCAGGGGAGGGCAGTTGGGGGTGACCAGGCTGGCAAGGGAGGGAAGTTAGGGGTGACCAGGCTGTCAGGGGAGGGCAGTTAGGGGCAAATGGGCCAGCAGTTGAGCAGTTAGGCATTGATCAGGCTGGCAGGGGAGTGGTTAGGGGGTGATCAGGCTGGCAGGCAGAAGCGGTTAGGAGCAATCAGGCAGGCAGGCAGGCGAGCGGTTGGTAGCCAGCAGTCCTGGATTGTGAGAAGGATGTCCGACTGCCCGTTTAGGCCCAATCTTGGTTGGACATCTCTCAAGGGGTCCCATATTGGAGAGGGTGCAGGCTGGACTGAAGGACACACAACCCTGTGCACGAATTTCATGCACCAGCCTCTAGTACAATAATAAATAAATACATAATAATACAGGAACAAATTGTGTTTGTGTACTCACAACTGTAAACCTATGTTTGTCCACCCCTCTATTTGTTAAAGCAATGAATAACTGAATGAATAAATGAGTGAAATTGCTAAAACAGTAAGAGCTTTGAAGCTAAGTGGAGAATCAAGCTATCTTGATTCTGTGCTGACACATCATTAATTAAATTCTGGGTGCATGACAAGTCTTATGGAGCATGATTATATTTCCATCTAAGATGATGATAAAAATATTTGCATGAAAATGAGACAATACTCCGTTTCAGAGCAGTGCTATCTCTCAATACTCCAAATAAATTCCATTACCTGTTGGAATATAAATGAAAATGAATCCGCTGCAGTAATGGGTTTTCAGACCAATTTTCCAAGCAAGAGCTCATTTCCTGCTGAAAGTAAATACACTCCCCGAGCTTAGGAAATCAGCTATTGCTTATGTGTACACATGCACTGAGGATGAGCTCACATCTCATTCAGGATCCGTGAGCTTTGAAATGAGCCCTGAGTTCGAGCAAGACATCTGTAGTCTCCACAAATTCCACTTGCTCAAATTAACAAGAAAACCCTTGAGTTTCTAAATAATTGAGTTATGAAGGCACCTCATATTTGAAGTATTTGCTCTTGTCTCTAAATAGAGAACTATTTCTTACCTCTAGAAATCGAAGTGTAAGGCAATATAACAGGAAAATGCCCCAATCTTTTGGTGGTTTTAATGCTATCTTTCTTCCCCCTTTCATTCATTCCCTTATTAAATCTCATTAAGGCCCTTCTTAAGTTGCCAGTGGAAGGACGTATAATTTACTATGTGCCAGCATTAGGCTAAATACAGTCATTTTAATAGATTTTAATCCTTTTTAACAACCGAATGAGATGGGTACTATAATTATTATCTCTACCTAACAAAGGAGGGACCTGATTCAGACAGAGGACAAGTCATACAGCTCACAAATGGTAAAACCAAGGCTCAAACCCAAATCTGATTCCAGAATTTTGCTTGTCACCCTTTGTGGCCCACCTCATCTAAAGCATGCTTAAAATTTGTGAGATGGAAAATTACTCCATCTTCTTTTAAACCACCTCACACTCTACTTAACAAGAATTGCACATATCCCATTATTATTTCATTATCTTTCACTGTGTACTTTATAAAGCAGGTAGGTTTACAGCTAGTGGTGCTGATTCTAGTTTGTTAGATGTGCTAACTGGCTCAAAGGAGCTAATTACTCCAAAGAAAATGGAGGGATTAGGGAGGAAACTTACCTATTTCCTGATCACGTTATTGAGAAATAGCAAAACAAAACAAAATCTAAGAAAATGGAGAAATTTCAGTGAAAGTAGCAGTGGCAATTTTTTTTAAAGGATGAGATAATAAATAATTTGGATGTTGTAGAGGCTTTGCAGTCTGTCACAAATATTCAACTCTGCTCTTGTAACATGAAAGCAGCCATAGGTAATATGTAAATGAATGAGTGTGACTGAGTTCCAATAAAACTTTATTTGCAAAAAGAGGTGGTGGGACAGATTTGCCGCATGGGCCATAGTTTGTTGAGCCTTACTTTAGTGTCCAAATATATTCTTTAGGTTGTGTTATCAACCCAAGTATTTTGAAATATCTAGGTAATTAGGAGAATGATGATAAATGATAGGAGACTGATAGCATTTTAGTTCCATGAAGATTATTTTTGTGCTACATAGCTGTAGCCCCACTGTTTTATTGGATGTTATCAGAGTTCAAATAGAGGTGATCTATTTAAACTCTAGACGCAGGCTGTCTGGCAATTTGTGGAATCAAACTGTGAAGGCTTAAAAAGACTTTTGACAGCTATGGAACTGAGCTCATACAATTAAACTGAGAGGATTTAGCTTCAAATACAGATAATGCAAATAAAAAATGCTGTATCTTTGCAGTAAAACCTACAAGAGATGCTGGACATAGAGGTGTCATTGTCCAAACCGACAAATTACAACTTTTTTCCTACCAAACACACACACACACACACACACACACACACACACACACACACACCATTAGAAACAAAAAGAATGAGAGCTGTGTATGCAAATTTAAATTTCATGGCACTGTATTAACTTTCTGCTTTATTTAAAAATGGCAAGCCTATTTTAAGATGTTGTTGTTATTTTCAGATGGATTTGAATTGTAGAGAAGTCTACGGAAATGGAGTTTTTGAGTTAAGAGCTCCACTCTGTCCTCTCTTAGTCTGCATGAAGACCTGGCACATGCTACCTTCTTAGCAAATGTTTTAAAAAATGATGGTGTCTCTCTTATTCATTTCTTTCCTCTGCCTAGAGGTGTGGATCTCTGCTTTACCAGAAATAAAAAGGAAAACCGAAGCAGGTTAGATTCTAACACTGGCTTGAATACTAAGGTGAAAGGCTTATAGCTATTCCAAGTAAAATGATCCAAGTTTACAATCAGCTTCCTCATTATTACAATAATTATTTACCAGTTAATCTTTCACCACAGCCTTTCAGGAATAGAAAAATGAAATGAAATTATCTTCCTATGGCTTTTTTGGTACCATTAAAAATAATTTGCACATAAACCTGTTGTATATATTTGGTACTTTGTTTAGAGAAAAGATATTGCCCTTCTCTCTCTCTCTCTCTCTCTCTCTCTCTCTCTCTCTCTCTCTCTCACACACACACACACACACACACACACACACACACACACACACTGAGAGAGAGAGAGAGAGATGGGGCTAATGTACCTCCTTTGGGTAATATATACAATGCAGAAGCAGAGATGGGTAGAATCACTAACATTTCCTCCAAATTGATCACTTTACTGGTATTTCAGGAGGAGGAACTATTGATGTACAACAGAAACCTGTGCACATCTCTCTCACTTTATCTCTGCCCTAGGTTTGGGGCAGATGTTTCCCAAACCTTTACACCCTAACTCTAAATCCCACAGGTTTGAGGGAAAGATTTGAAGGAAAGATCCAGACAGATAAATTAAAAAGCAACTACAGGTAGGGAAAGGGCAGTTTAGGTAATAGGGTAATGTGACCAGGAATATGCTTGTAATTCTCTTTGCCACTCCCACCCAATCCAATCTCTGCCTTTCTTTTGCTGTCTGGTTTCAGCTTGGGTTCAACCAATGGGAGGCAATAGCAGAAGATCAAAGGGTGGGAGGAGAGAGAGACCTGGGTATTTATTCCCCAGTCCTCTGCTTTGGCCCTCAAACTGTGGCAGGAGCCACCTCCCTCTGTGACTGCAGCTCCTGGCAATAGTTTTCCCTCCCCATTTCCCACAGCCGGTGGTGGGAAGGGGGCTTCCAGTGCTTCACCAAATTGTAAGGAGTACCTTCCTTTAAAGTTCTTTTATTTGAACTTTTTGGAAGCAAATCTGTTTCCTGCTATGTCCTTGATTGACATAAGGAATAATTTGAAGGAGGCTTAATATGAGCAAAGTATTTGGAATATCATTCTTCATCCCCAGACCCTCTAGATCAGTGGTTGGCAAACTGAGGCTCGCGAGCCACATGAGGCTCTTTGGCCCCTTGAGTGTGGCTCTTCCACAAAATACCACGGCCTGGGCGAGTCAATTTTGAAGAAGTGACATTAGAAGAAGTTTAAGTTTAAAAAATTTGGCTCTCAAAAGAAATTTCAATCGTTGTACTGTTGATATTTGGCTCTGTTGACTAATGAGTTCGCTGACCACTGCTCTAGATTACTTCAGCTACATTCAATTGTCTCAAATCTTTCTCCCCACCAATTATACTATTGTCATTTTTATTTCGTGTTCTAAAAAGCTGAAGTCTGCACATACCTGCCCTCCTCAGAGAGCAATTAGGTCGCACTTCCACATCGTCAACCAATCTAAGCAGTCCTCTGCATGAACTAATTCTGATGTGAATAATGCTCTAGGAATTAACTTCCTCATACAATCGTCTCAGAAAGAGAAGCTGCAGGGAACAAAAAAACACATTTTTTCTTTTGTCCAATGCAATCATTCGTATTCAAATGTGGGTCCCAGAATTTATATATACACATGTATATGTATATGTATATGTATATGTATATGTATATGTATATGTATATGTATATGTACGTGTATATGTATGTGTATATCATGGACGGGGACTTAGTGACTCTTCAGGGGGCACCACCCATTCTCCTAGGCCTTGTCCCAGTGCATCTCATCTTGGCCTCTGCCTCTGCCTGGTGGATGCAGTGATGGGGCAGAGCTCAGTGTTCCTCTGCCCCAGGAGCTCCCAATACCCTTTGTACCTGGGGGAGGAGAATGACTTCCTCAGTTAGCAGTGCTTTGTGGCCACTGAGGAGATGGGCTTCTTCACTCTGGCTGCACACTGACTGGATTTTGGTGCAGTAAGCTGCCTTTTGATATCCCGAGCATGCCCAGTGGCACAGTGGCCTCTCTTTAGACAACTATGCCGGGCTGCTACTCCTCCTCCACTTTCAGACAGTTCTGCTTGGATCACATTTCCCTTCTCTTGCAGAACCTTCCTAATGAAGGTGGCCAAAAGTAGACAACTCCTCCAAAATCCTGATTTTTTCCTACCAAGTCCTATAATCGTCTAAGCTCAGGAAGGGTAGGCACATGATCTGAATAACAATAATAACCCATAAAGATCAACTAACTGCTTTGCTAATGAGTTTCCTTGTTCAGGATAGAGAAAACCTCTCTATCCTTCTGCACCTGAACTTAGCTACTTCTATATTCTGAATCAGTCCCTCTCAATGCCACTTCTCCAGCTACTAATTTCAGCATCAGTTGGGGCTCTATTGGTTGCCAATGGCACAAACCCCACCTAAAGAAGCTAAAGAAATGAAGGAACAAACAAACAAACAAAAAACAACAACACACAGATTCACCAGAGAGCAGGGCTGTTTCAATAGAAGTATAATTTGAGGTTTATATGTAATATAAAAATTTCTAGAAACCATACTAAAAAATTAAAAAAATGAAAGAAATACAAAGAGATGAAATTAATTTTAAAATTTAATTTATTTAAACTAATATATACAACATATTATAATTTCACATTTATCCATTATAAAAATCATTAATGAGGTATTTTACATTCTTCTTTAATTCATGCCAAGTTTTAGAAATCCGTGTTATGTTAGGCATGTAGAGTAATTCAATTTGAACTAGCCACATTTCAAGTGTCACTAGCCTCATGGGGCCAGTGGCTACCATGTTAGCTAGCATAGCAGTGAAGCACATTACAGTAGATCTTGGACTCCAAGGAGTTGCTTAAAAACACCTTTCTTTTGTATGATGGCTTCATTTTGTTTGCTTCTGATCTGCTTTCTTATTGTGCCTGGGCACATGGCTACCAGCTTCTCTGGACCCCCACACTTACCTTCATTATCAGAGAGAAGAGAACTTTTTTAAATCTCCTTATCAATCAGTATTCTCCTAAAGACCCCAGCTCCAGTTCAAAAAATATCTGGAAAGAACTCTGTGCCCATATCCAAGCCAATCAGGTGGCTCTTGATGAGGTGAAGTCATGACTGGTCTAGCTTGTGATGGGGGTGGATTGACAACTCCCAAATGAAACCTTATGATTGTGATTGACAACTCCCAAATGAAACCTTATGACTAGAGTAGGAAAGGGAGAACTTTCCAAAAGAAGAGGAGTTGCTATAATCAGAAGAAGAGGAAAAGAGGTGCAATAACTATATACTCCCATACCTAAGGAATAATAAAAATGGAGCTATTTATACAAATACTATCAGTCTTTATTATCAGACTAGAGGCCTGGTGCACAAAATTTGTGCACAGGGTGTGTGTGTCCCTCAGCCCAGCCCGCACCCTCTCCATTCTGGGACATCCCTCTCACAATCCAGGACTGCTGGCTCCCAACTGCTCACCTGCCTGCCTGCCTGATTGCCCCTAACCGCTTCTGCCTGCCAGCCTGATCATCCCCTAACCATTCCCCTGGCAGCCTGATCGACACTGAACTGCTTCCCTGCCGGCCTGATTGCCCCTAACTGCCTCCCCTGCTGGCCCGGTCACCCCTAACTGCCCTCCCCTGCAGGCCTAGTCCCCCCGCAACTGCCCTCCCCTGCAGGCCTAGTCCCTCCCAACTGCCCTCCTCTGCTGTCCCGGTCACCCCTAACTGCCCTTACTTTCAGGCCTGGTCCCTCCTAACTGCCCTCCCCTGCTGGCATGATTGCCCACAACTGCCTTCCCCTACTGGCCATCTTGTGGTGACCATCTTGTGTCCACATGGGGGCAACCATCTTTGACCACATGGGGGTGGCCATCTTGTGTGTTGGAGTGATGGTCAGTTTGCATATTACCTCTTTATTATATAGGATTATTATATAGGATGAACTGAACACTTGAAGATAAATAGTATACGTGCTTACTAGTAAATATTCTATAACAGGTTTGGAACATTAAGGAAATGATAATGGCAGCTTCATTTAACAACTAACTCTTTAATTAACCTATTATTCACACTTATTTTTATTCCTTTGTTCAATAATAATCAGGGAGTATAATAAATTGATTTGGTAGTTTAATATTAAATCATAAAATGTTGTGTTCCTCAGTAGGAATGAATGTGTGGAATGTCTGAATAATAAAATAAAAAAAACCACCTTTCAGGAATTAACAGCATTTTTTAGAATACAGTTATGGTAATTGATTTACAAAAAGAAAAAGATGTCAGACTCTCATAAAACTCTGATAAGCAACAGATCCTACTGACTTCAGAACCTTTCCAATTACTGTCATTTTTCAAAATTCTTCTTGGCAAGAATGACTGATGTACAAGTAAAGCCTTGGATCTCTTTAGATCAAAGACAGAACAGAAACTACTTTGGCTGCTATGGCAGGTGATCATTTTAACATCATGACTGCTTATCTTAATCCACTGGAACATATCAGTAGCTTTCAATACTGTGTGTATGAGATGCTAATATTCATTTAAAATGTTCTGGCTAGCCCTAGCCAGTTTTGCTCAGTGGATAGAGCATTGGCATGCAGACTGAAGGGTCCCAGGTTCGATTCTAGTCAAGGGCACATGCCCAGTTTGCCATCTTGACCCCAGTAGAGGGGGTGAAGGAAACAGCAGATGTTTCTATCTCTCTCTCCCTCTTCCTTCCTCTCTGAAATCAATAAAAATATTTTAGAAATAAAATAAAATGTTCTGGCTAAAGGAGTACCTTTCTCCAGGTTATATGCCATCCTAACACACTGTAGCTGAAGATGTTCCTAGGCTGAGTTTAAATTAGTACTGACTGCAGAAAATGTCTTGAGAATTGGTAGAGTTGAAAAAATATTCTAGAATTTCTCCTTGAGTATTGTCTCTTCCAGGCTTTGCTGGAAAGGCAAAAGCAAACAATGTCCATCACAATACCCACTTCATCACTAGATTGGTTGTTCTATAAGCCAAAGGGGCATCACAGTCAGATAGGTATTGGTTACCTGTTATAGAATATTGACTAGTAAGCACATATACTATTTATTCTCAACTGGTCCTCCCACTAGAGACCTGAGTATATCTGGGTGGGACTTAGGAATATGGATGTTTTATAAGCCCCACAGGTGGTTCTAATATAGATCACACTTTAAGGAAACCTATTTTAGTCCATAAGTTGTATCAATCTAGTTCTCCGTTCTGATCATGTATGGAGGAATAACCTAAAATAATATGAAATGAAAATTCCCTTTATATGAGGCTCCTTGAAACTTCTTTAATCTAGAGGTTCCCAGGGAAAAAAGGCCCTGGAGGAGTGCCAGGTGTCTGTGGAAATTCTGAGGTAGTGCACAACATTCTGTGCACCTGGGCACTTTTCTGAAGAAATGCATCCATAGCTTTTACCAGATACTCAAAATTCTCAAGCCCTGCATTCATAGCTCCCACTGACCACTGAACTAAGTACAAATCCCCCCATTTGGCATTTAAGGCATGCAGGGAACTATCCTAAATCCCATTTCTAGTTTTTCTCCCACCCTCTGCATGTACTCCAGTTCTAGCCAGAGACTACTGACTGTTCCTTGAGCTTGTTCCTGTTTCTACACTATCTTAGTTCAGGCTGTGATAGCAGATTGCCATAGACTGGGTGGCTTCAACAACAAACTCATCTCTCACAGTTCTTGAGGAAATCCGAGACCACGGTGCAGATAGATCCTGGCTTGCAGAAGTTGGTTTTCTCATTGTGTCCTCACATGGTGGAGAGCAATATGTGAGATCCTCTGTCTCCTCTTTTTTTAAGGGCAACAATCCCATTCACAAGGCTCCACCCTCACGACCTAATTACCTTCCAAAGACCCCCAACTCCTAATCCCATCACATTGAGGATTGACTTGCACATATGCATTGGGTGGGGGAACAATTGCACGTGCCTTTGCCCATGTTTCTTCCACTGGGAGTCCCCCCCCCCCTCTTTATTTTAAATCCACAATCATCCATTTCCTATTTTTAATTTCATCTCATCTATTTTAGGGAGGTCAGCCCTCCCATTTGGATATGGTTGCTTCTTCTTCTTCTAAGATCCCTTCTTCTAAGCATTTGGGTTGAATCTGTTTTGTATTAGAGTTACTTGCTTATTTTATACCTCTTTCTAACTATATAGTAATTGTTTTGTAATCATCTCTGTAACCAGTCCTAGAACCAGCCCTGCACATAGCATAGTATCTTCCACATAAGATACTAATACTAACTAAATATTTGTTAAGTTAAACTAAACAAAGAATTCACTTTGGGATGTTATACACTTTTGAACAAGTAAAACATTTTTTCAGCTCTTCTTTAGAAACTAAAGAGAGAACATTTAGTATTTTTTTTCTTTTTATCATTTTTTTATAGAGTGGATATACTTTCAATAGTGAGTCATTGTCCTTTGAGAATTATTGGATCTCAGAAAACAGTAAAAAAAATCATATAAAACCAAGTTAGTTGTAGGTATAAATAAATACCAGTATAAGACTGATACATATTTCCAAAAGACTTGCACCAAACATTTTAAAGCAAGACTTACATAACCTATAGCATTGTAAGGTAGGACTTTTTAAAGTCAAGGTTGTTAAGGTATAACTTACAAACAATAAAATGCACCCTTTTTAGGTGTAGGGATTAAGTTTTGACAAATGTTTAAACTGTGTAACTACCACAATAGTCAAGATATTGATTACATCCATCATCCTCAATAGTGCCCCTGTGTCCCATTGGAGAATACTCCATCCCCACCCCTAGCCCCTGAACAATCATGGATCTGACTCTGACTTATAGTTTTGCCACCTTTATCCAGGGTAGATGGAATTACACAGTATGTCATGAAAGCGCCTTGCTTCTTTTACTAAGCATAATGTTTTTGAGATAGAAGGTGACTTTTAAAAAGAGGACATCACTATCTTGTGCATTCTCTTGCACAGTATTGAAAAATTGCATCAGGGAATCCTGACACACATTTTTTACTACTTGGTGACTCTTTTTTTTCTTTTTATCATTTTTTATAGAGTGGATATACTTTCATAGTGGCTAAAACAACAACAAAAAATTTCTCTCATAAGAATTTCTCTCATAGAGGCAAGAATTCTAAAATCAAAGTGACAGCAGGGCTGTGACCCCTCCTGAGGGCTCTAGGGGAGATTCCATTCCTTGCCTCCTTATGCTTCTGGTGGTTCTTGGCAATCCTGGGCTTGTGACTGTATCACTCAACTCTGTCCCCATCTTCACATGACCTTCTCCTTTCTGTGTGTTTCTCCTTTGTGTGTCTTTTATAAGGATGCTTGTCAATGAATTTCTAGGCCCACATGGATAATCCAGGATGATCTCACCTCAAAAATTCTTAACTTAATTATATGTACAAAGCTCTTTTTTAAAAAAAATAAGGTCACATTTACAGGTTCCAGGTATTGAAATGTAAAAGCAAATCTTTTGGATGGGCCACTATTAAACCACTATGAAGCACTCTCTGTTCCTCCATAATACACATTTGTCCTATATGCAAATTACACTCACCCCATCCCAAGGCTCCCAAATGTACAGCGTCAAGTAGGTTCAAAATCTCCTCTAATTATCATCAGCTCAAAAGTTCAAAATCTCATGATCTTAATTAAATCAACCCAGCCAGGTATAGGTGAGAGTCTGGGTTTCATTGATCTTGAGATGAAATTCCTTCCCATCTATATAGACCTATGAAATTAGAACACAAGTTATCTGCTTCCAAAATACAATGGTGGGATAGGCATAGAATAGATATTCCCATTCCAAAGGGGAAAAAGGGGAGGAATAAAGGAGTAACAAGACCCAAGCAAGGTCAAAATCCAATGGAGCAAATCCATTCAGTTCTGTGGCTCCAGACTCCACTCTCCGGTCCCACCACAGCTCTGTATGTCCTGTGCCCGCAGCTCCAGCCCTTGCCTCTGCACCCATGCTACTGCTGTAGAGTCATTTTTCCTTTCTTCTTGAAGGGTAGCACATGCTTACAGGCGAGTAGATCTATCAGCTCATTTCCTAAGAGTAGAATTTTGAAGTCAAACAGCTCTCTTCCACGTTGTCCTCTATTGCCGTCTCTCCAAGCTGGCAGTGTTTCTGCTTTCATATTGTTTCAAAGATCTTGTAGGTTTTTGTAAATGTGATTAATGTGTATAATCAGTTTGTTATAGGAGTGAAGCATTCCTTGTCTCCCCCAGTTGCTACTGCTCGGGGTGGAGATCTTGTGCTATCCCAAGAAAAGCAACCTTCTGAGACTCGCACAAGAAGATGTAATGTAGTAGACAGCTTTATTTCTGTGGCATTACATCCCTGGGTTTCCAAAGTCCCTTTCCCCTCAGTCCAGTCTTAGAAGAGCTAAAATCAGAGCCAGTGTCCAGAGTTTCCATTCCATATTTGCACAATCCAATATAGCATCAGGTTAGCTGCGGTCCTTCAGTCCATTGTGTGTGGGTCTGCATGGCCATGGGCCATATGGGCAGATACCAGGAAGCCAAGCTAGAGCCAGGAGCACACAAGCAACAAGAGTCCCAAGAGCCCAAGAGAGCACACTCCTTTGTTTAGAGGTTTATGTATTACCAAATGTTCCGGTGCTTCCAATTGCCACGCCCATTCTGGCCAGTCATCTCTGTCCCCAGGTTTGATTGATAGGCAAGTACCTTCCCGAGTCTCCCCAACTTTACTGGGCATGAATTTATCTTCCCTATGTGAAGTGCAACGTTGCTGCTTCCTGGTGAAGCTGCCCAAATGACATGCCTCTAATGTCTGGCTGTCCCTTTGTTTCTTTCCTATTATTAACTAGAGGCCCAGTGCATGGATTCGTGCACATTGAAAGTAAATTAATCAGAAGGTGGCCGGCGGGGTGGGACTGGGCGAGACAGGCTGGACATGCCCTGGAGCCAACCTGCTCCGGTCCCTCCCTGCCGGCCGCACCTGGGGCGGTGCTGGGGCTTGAAGAGCGCCTGCAGAGTGAGCAGGGTCCCTCCAGTAGGTGGGGTCCCTTGGCCTGGCCTATGGGGATTGGGCCGAAACTGGCAGTCTGACATCCCCCAAGGGGTCCTGGAGTGTGAGAGGGCACTCTGCAAAGTTGCTGTCGCTTGGCAGCTCCTGCATTGAGCATCTGTGTCATAGCTACTGGCTGGTTGACCAGTCACTTAGCCTTTTATATCCTATCTAATAAAGAGGGAACATGTTAATTGACCATCACTCCGTCACAAAGATGGCTGCACCCACAGCTGAGGCCAAGTTCCCATAAGGAGCCTTAATGAGCAATCAGCAGGGACCTGAGGTTACGCCCTCCCCGACCCAGCAGGGCTTGACAGGGGACCTCAGGCTGTGCCCCCCACCCGGCGGGGCTTGATGGGGGACCTCAAGGTGCGCTTCCCATCCTGGTGCTGGGCTAGGGGACCTCACGCTGCTCCCCCCATCCCAGCGCCAGGCTGGGGGACCTCAGGCCACGCTCTCCACCTGGCAGGGCTTGACAGGGGACTTCAGGCCGTGCCCCCCACACCATCACGAGGCCGGGGGACTTCAGACTGCACCCCCTGTCCACCCCAGCACCAGGCCAGGGGACCTGAGGCTGCACCGCCCTGCCTGGCTAGGCTTGACAGGGGACCTCAGGCTGTGCCCTCCACCCAGCGGGGCTTGACAGGGGACCTCAAGGTGCAACCCCAGTGCTGGGTCGGGGGAACTCAGGCCATGCCCCCCACCAGGTGGGGCTTGACAGGGGACCTCAGGCCATACCCCCTGCCCCAGCACTGGGCCAGGGGACCTGAGGCTGCACCCCGCTGCCTGGCTGGGCTTGACAGGGAACCTCAGGCTGTGCCCCCCACCCAGCGGAGCTTGACAAGGGACCTCAGGCCAAACCCCCCACCCAGCGGGGCTTGACAGGGGACCTCAAGGTGCACCCCCAGTGCTGGGTTGGGGGATCTCAGTCCACGCCCCCGCCCAGTGGGGCTTAGCGGGGGACCTGAGGCTGTGCCCCCCTCCCAGTGCTGGGCTGGGGGACCTGAGGCTGCATCCCACCGCCTGGCAGGGCTTGACAGGGGATCTCAGGCCATGCCCCCCACCCAGCGGGGCTTGACAGGGGATCTCAGGCTGTGTCCCCCACCTGGCGGGGCTTGACAAAGGACCTCAAGGCATGCCCCCTGCCCCGGTCTGGGCTGGGGGACCTCAGGCCATGCCCCCTGTCCTGGCGCCCGGCCAGGGGACCTGAGGCTACACCCCCTGCCTGGCAGGGCTTGACAAGGGTGGGACTGGCCGGGTCTGGGTCTCATGTGATTTTGAGGTGCATGTGGGTGGGTGGGGACTTGACTCTGGGTTCCATGGTGAGCCCCAGACTCTGACAGGAGGAAGGTTTTCATATACATTTTACTAATTTTCTTTCATCTCTGACACTTCTATTATAGAGAAAGGGCAAATAGCAATATTAAATTATTTCCTCTAATTAATCCCCTTTTAATGTGCACAAATTTCATGCACCAGGTCACTAGTATATAGATAACTAGCTAATCACAATGGTATCAAGTTGGCTGTCAATAAAGAAGCTTGTCCTCAACAATCCAGGTGAGCCTGATCCAATCAGTTGCCTTGGGAGCAGAACTGAGGCTTCCCTGAGGAAGAAGAAACCCTGCCTGTGGAAGCAGCATCAGCCCCTGCTTTGCAGTTTCCCCTCTGCCTTCCTGATAGCTTGCCCGACACATTTTTGTCATCTGTTCCTTCCTCACCATCATAGTAGCTTCCACCACATGCTCTTTATTTGAGGTTCTTCTATCGCCCTCTACTTTCCCACCTAGTTTTAAGAGTTTTACTATAAATCAGAATAAAAAACAAACAGATGACAAATGTAACCAACAGAGATTTTACAAACATTCCCAGAGAGCTACAATGCTAACAATCATGGTTCAGTTCCTACCTCTATCTGAACAAAGGAATCTTCAATGCTTTTACTTATTTGAGGAAGGGACTCACTAAACACCCCTTCTATTCATCTTTCCTTTCTCTAGGGCTTTTCTTACTAATTTGAAGTTTGACCAGAGGTAGAGCAATGGATTTCTCTTTGTCTAGTGTGGCCAGCCCTCTTCCTGCTGAGACATGACTAAGTCCCTGACTATTATCTCTCATGTCTTCAGATGACAGGTAAAATTATATGGATTTTAAATGACAACCAGTTCAATACTGCTAATCAGCATCATTTTCTAGTCCAATAATATGAATCTTTTAAAAATATCAAGATGCAAAGCATGGCTCTTTATTACATTCAAGCTCATCCCCACTGATTGGATTTCTAATGATTCATTTGTTTAGGGTGACTGACAGGAACTTTTCAAAATGAATTATGTTGCTTTCATGAATGCTATGGCGGTAGGCTGATTAAAATGACTATTGAAAGAAGGGTAAAGCATCTGCTTTATTTCCTATTTCCATACCGAGGAAGATAATTTCATTGAAAATAAATGGATACCAGGAAGACTTTGTTAAACAGAAATACAGTAGTTAGTTCTACTTCCTCATAATGTCTTGTCTATATGAGACTCGGAGCTTTTACTGAAAATTTTAAGATCAGAGTATTTCAGACAAATTTAATATCATAGTATCAATAGGCTTTAACATGTTCATATTTTGTCTTTCCACACTCAAGCTCAACAAGCAGAAGAGTACACAATAAGCTGGTAAATTCTAAGATTTTTTTTGAAAAAATTTAAAATATATTTTTATTGATTTCAGAGAGGAAGAGAGAGGGAGAGAGAGATAGAAACATCAAAGATGAGAGAGAATCATTGATTGGCTGCCTCCTGCACACCCCCTACTGGGGATCGAGCCTGCAACCTGGGCGTGTGCCTTTGGCCAGAATTGAACCTGGGACCCTTCAGTCCGCAGGCAGAGGCTCTATCCACTGAGTCAAACTGGCTAGGGCAAATTCTGAGATTTTTGAAACACAGACAAGTTGGATAAATTAAAGTGTGAATATTTTTTCATCAAACTTCTCTGTTAACTATGAAAATGAACTACAGTATTCATGATGATTTTCCAAGATCCAGTGAGTGCCAGCTATGTGGTCACAGATGTGGAATACTGTGCTATGGAAGGAAAGGACATACTGCATGATGAAAAAAAATTTCAACTTTCTATTTTTAAGTCTCATGACTGCCCTTACATCTCTTGCTTCATTTCCTTCTAACAGCTGTCTTTGAAATTGGAGAAAATATGTGTCCAAGAAAAAATAAAGGCAAAGGCTTTCAAATGTTCCTCTAGAAATTGTATGCACCAGAATTCCTTCATTTATTCTTTACTTTAAAATCATTTACCTCATTTAGATTCAAAGGACTTAATATGTAACTGGATTTTGCTGCTATGAGGATGACAATGATCAATATCCCTCAAATTTTTTAAAATGTTTTGAGTAGATGCTTATGCCTTATGAATATGTGACTTTTAAGGATGAGTTCATAGTCACAGTATTCTTTATAAAATATAAAATATTCATTCATCAGATATTTATCCCTTATTAGCTTTTTGACTTTGGGTGAACCATATAACTTCTATGGGTCTCAGTTTTCTCATTTATAAAATGAAGATAGTAATAAAATATATAACTCAAAGGATTGTTTAGAATTCACTCATTTAGCAGAGTACCTGGCACATTGTTGGCACCTGAAGCTTGTGTCATTGTGGTTGATAATGTTATTATAGTTCAGCTCCACGTGCATGCAGGTGATCTCCTAGGCACCTGGAAGGGCATGGAAGGAATAAACCATGTTTTCTTCTCTTGAGAAGCTCCTTGTCTAGTGAGGGAAAAGGCGTCTGAACATTTAATTACATTTCAGTGTTATTACACCTGCAGAACTGAGGCCCAATGCATAGAGTGTTATGGCAATCCAGAGGAGAGAATGTTAACATTTCCTGGGAAAAGCAAGACAAGTTTGAAGGAGAGGCTTTTTTTTTTTTTTTTTTTTTTTTTTTTTTGAGCTGAGCCTGGATGGGAGGGAACCTTGTAAATCAAACCAGAAAGTGGAGGAAATTTTAGTAAGTAAGGAAACAACATCTGAGAGAGATGAATGGAAATGGCTCATATATGGAATAGCTGGTAGTTCAGGAGGGATGCAATATGGAAAAATAAGGGTTGGTTAGGAAGTGAGGTATATGGTGACATTACCCCCTTGTTTATTATTGATTTATCCTACTAGAATTTAATGTCATCAGTGCAAAGACTTATCTTATTCTGTTTTTCCCCCCTGTATCTCAAACAACTACCAACATTTCTGAAATATGGGATAAATATTTATTGCTTGAACAGAGAAATTAATTATTTATCTATTACATGATTTACTTGCCTCTAACATGTTTTTTATCCATTTCTTATTTACCTGTGTGCTACCTTTTTAGTAACTTAGAAACTGTACTTTTCTGTGTAGGTCTTTTATCTCTCTTACAGATTAGAAACTCTTTATGAAATGTAGTCAGTAATACGGCTGCTGATATATAGTAGGTATGCATAAAATGTCTGCTGAATTTAAATACAGAAGTATAAAATGCTGCTATCAGATTATTTCCTGTTTCATTATAGGACATGAATATGGAAGATGCTGGAAATAGAGCAGAGGAAAAGATGCAGAAGGCAAGCTAGCCCTCCCTCACAATTGTGCCTGTAGAGACTGCTTGCTCTCACTGTTACAGAGAAATGAAAGCTGCATGGCATATGCAGGCGTTTTATACCATGTACGGCCATAGTGCAGCATACGAGTACCTTCAGGTAGCCATTGCCAAATAGCTCTGTCCGAGTAACTCAAATGTTTTGTTCAAGCAATTTTGATGG
Source organism: Cnephaeus nilssonii (assembly GCF_951640355.1). NCBI lineage: Eukaryota > Metazoa > Chordata > Mammalia > Chiroptera > Vespertilionidae > Cnephaeus > Cnephaeus nilssonii. The sequence continues at coordinate 70,756,761 of NC_137083.1, read as the reverse complement.
ACCCAAACACATTTTGAATGCTCAACTCCCCAACATTTTTGTGTGTGGACCTTTTTACATAAAGAAAACATATGAATCCAGTGGAGCCGGATGGAGTGATTGAGGGAGGTCAAAACTAACAGTACAGCCAATGGCCATCAACTCCGTTCACAGAGAGCTATCCCTGGAATTTTTCACACATTGTCCTCCCTTCCCCTCCCTTGAGTTGTGACATGGTGATTATAAATATGTGTGACCTTTGCTCTCTAGGATTTATAACCAGCTAGAGAAGAGAATTTTAATAAACAACCAAGAGCATAAACCTTAGCTACTAAAATGATTAACAGTGCTTATTCATTTTTTTTATTATTATCGTCTAAAGTTTTACATATGTCTTCTTTTTCCCCAATTGCCGCCCCCCCCCCCCTCCAGCCATTCCCATCCTGGGCAAGCCCCCCTGCCCCAGTGTCTGTGTCCACTGGTTATGCTAATATGCATGCATACAAGTTCTTTGGTTGCTCTCTAACCTCCAGGAGGGCCAGGGCTCTATAAAACCTTTGTACTGTCATAACCCAGTGCCTAATCCAGTACCTAGCACACAGTAGGCAATATTTGTGGGGTGAAGGAAGAGATTTGTTGTTTTACAAATCCATTGTGATGCTTTTGTAGCTCCTTTAAATGTGTTTTTTGCATAAGGGCTAATTCAGTACTCACCAACCTCGTGTGTGTGTGTGTGTGTGTGTGTGTGTGTGTGTGTGTGTGTCCTCTGTGGGGGAGGCATGAGGAACACTGGGATATAATCAGTTTGAGTCCCTTCTCTAGCATCCCTAGATGAGTCATCTAAGTAACTCCCTGAACTCTGGCACCCATCTATCAAGTAGGAACAGTTCCTCTCCTGCTAGTCTCCCAAAGCTGCTGGATATGAAAGTGTTTGCAGATTATCAGGCAATACAACAACTGTAAAAACCGTTATTCCCAGTCTAGAGTCAGTATGGGTAATGTGGCTGTGCTCATGAAGCTGTTCGGTGAGCCTTCTTGGTCACTGAGTGCTCCACTGACCTACCAATGCTACCTGGCAGAGCACTCCTGAAGGCAAATGCTCCTTGCGGCAGGTTCAGTACCTATAGGAGGCCGACAGCATCACAGTGATGGTGCATCCTGACTGTGTACAACAATGGCATAGCACATAGGCATAAGAACAACTTCTTAAACTTGCTTTTATTTTTTTAAATTCTTTATTGTTGAAAGTACTATACTAGTATATGTCTCCTTTTCCCCCCATTGACGTCTACCAGGCTGCCCCCACTCCCCAGCCCAGGCTACTTGACGCTTGATGCTAGAATTTCCATCACTGCTTCTCTGCAAGCCAGATGTCTCTGTGATTATTCTTCTAGAAAATTGACTCCCTTTGGTACCTATTTCTATATGTTGCCTTATGTAGAATATCTTACTGTTTTTACATTACCTACAAGAAAGGCTGGAAAAGAGTTTCTAACTTCTACTAATAAGGGAAATACTCCAAATAGTAGAAGGGCAATTAAAATGATACTGGTAATATCCATGACAAAAGTCCATAACAAATAGAGTTTTTTTACTTGCTATTTCCCTTCAGCTAATATAGGATTTCATCCCCCAGCAAAGACATATTTTTTTTTGTAAACATATTTTATTGATTTTTTACAGAGAGGAAGAGTGAGGGATAGAGAGCTAGAAACATTGGTGAGAGAGAAACATCGATCAGCTGCCTCCTACACATCTCCTACTGGAGATGTGCCCGCAACCAAGGTACATGTCCTTGACCGGAATCAAACCTAGGACCTTTCAGTCCACAGGCTGACGCTCTATCCACTGAGCCAAACCGGTTAGGGCAGCAAAGACATCTTTAATATTATGTGGGACTTTCAGATGAGCCTCATCTATGCTCAGAAAGAAATCTAGACCATTACCAATTAGGGCAAATTTGAACATAATGTTTCTCAACATTTCTGGTGGTACATTCTGTTAAAAGTGTATCAACATGGTCTCCATTACTCCCCAAAGCCTCAAAGAACTTGTAAGAAAACATATCTTTCCATTTTTAATTATAGCCATGTCTGTATCTTTATCACTGGCCTCAGATATGAATCCCATGTATGCAAAACCTAAGTGACTGCACACTACACTTATAGCAGGACTGTTCCTGGCACCCAGTATCACAAACTTTACTGCTTGGTAATTCTGCCTCCATTTTTCTAAAAGATGCTTTTTCTACCAAAAGATGCCTCATTTCCTCCTGCAAATAGACATTTGGATGACTTGCCCCTAAATTTGCCAACTCACCAGGACATTTATAAATCCTCCTTACTGTTTTTTCTCAGGTTTTGTACATCTGAAGTCTTTATTTCACTTCATTTTTTGAAAGACATTTTAGCTATATATAAAATTTTAGATTGATGGTTTATTTCTTTCAGTAATTTAAAGATGTCACACTATTTTTCTCTGACTTGCAATATTTTGGTGAGAAATCTACTCTCGTTCTTATATTTGGTTCTCTGTATACAATGCTTTTTTCCCCCCCTTTGGAAGCTCTTAAGATTTTCCTTTATCACCAGTTTTTAGTTACCTAAATATAATGTACAGAGCTGCTATTTTTTTTTATATGTATCCTTTTTGGGGTCATGAGATTCTTTTAAAAAGTTGAAATGAAATAAAGACATTTTCAGACATATAAAAGCTGAGAGTTTATTGCCAACCAGGCCTGCACTAAGGTGTTTGATGGCAAATGTTTAACATATAGTTTGCCAGCGAAATGGCACTAGATCTGTTGCATTTTCCAATTTCATTGTATAACCCTACTATGGCCACTTTCAAGGTATCAACCAGTCATCTCTGGACACAGAGTAAGGAAGGAATGCACATAAGTGACTCTTGCAAACCTATGTGAGTTGGCTCCAGCACACTATAAGAAATATTAAAGGAAGTCTTTCAGGTGGAAGAAAAATGATACCAGATGGAATTTGGGATCTACATAAAGGAAGTAAAAGCACTAAAAATTAAAAATATATGGGTAAATACAAAATGCTTTTTTTTCTAATTAAGTGTATTGCTTTAAGAGATCATTTACTACCTAATGCAAAAAAAATAACAATGTGGAACTTAAATCGTAGAGTAACCACTAAAAAGCAATGACAACATCAAGAGGCACAGCTAATAAAATATAAAATTATACATAAATTAATTAACCTACACCCCCAAAAGGCAAGAAGATAGTGTAAATTGAACATGTAAGCCCAACCCTATTGATAATTACATTAACTTTAAATAGTCTAATCACTGCAATTTTAATGTAGAGTTTGTCAGATTAAATTAAAAGGAAGACCTAAATACATGCTACTTTTAAGAAAACCACTAATATATATGTAACCATCTCATGATAAGTCAAAAGAGATACTTGTACAAATCCCACTGAGGGAAGCCATTGATTATCTGTGCATATAAAATCTTAACATTTGAAGAAGCTTTATAATCCATGTTTTCAAATTAATAAACAGTCAATTCATACCACCTATAAGTTCAATTAGGCAACTGCAGTGAAGGATTATATCATGGATCTCTAAATTTAATAGCAGCTTAATCATATTCTAAGAAGGATGAAGTAAATTTATAGGGCTCTGACTTTGGAATCAGGACATCTAGATGGGTCGTCCAAGTCCTACATTTTATTAGCTATGTGGCTTTTGCTAAAGCCTACCTCTCTGGGACTCAATTTCTTTTTCTGTGAAACAGTGCGTTCTCTAGGGAGGTGGGAGTCATTTATCAAAGCTCTAAAATATTTGTGAGACTCTAATATGCACTCAGGCTGAGTTGAGAGGTTCTGCCTAACCTGAGTATATATTCTGAGCAAGCTCCCCAGTAATTCCCATGAATAGCTCCTCCCCAACCCCATAGCCTACCCACCAGTTGAAGATCACTGAACTAGATCATTGCTATGACCCCTTCCATCTATGGCATTTAATAATTCTTTATTTTGTGCAGAATTAATGTTTGAGTGTTCTTCAAACTGCCTCACATTTGCAGGGACCTATTAGGCCAGCACTGACAAGCCCCAGGCTTGGCTCCTTGGCATCATGCCATTTCCTTTCAATTGATGGATTCGCAATGTCAGTCTGTAACTCTGTTGATTTATCTATAGATATTTTATTTCAGAACGAATGCATATATCCAATTAAGAATACACTGCAGGTGCTCATAGTTAGTTGTCTATGCAGCTCAGTTCATCACAGCAGAACTGCTCAGGGACTGTTCGATCCTGCCTTGTCTAGGGTGGCTGGCATTGATCTGTTGAAAAATCAATGAAGTCTGTGCTTTGGAAGAGAAAGCACTACATTAGTTTTACTGGTTCACAAAACTGGAAAGTAGGTCATTGCCCTACATTCCGGTAATTGCTGCCAGCTCCTCGGCAGGCTCGGTGGCAGACACGGAGGGCAGGAGAGCCACCAGAGCCCTGGGGTCAGAGGGGACGAGCCCTGTAATCCCAAGAGGGGCTAGCCAAGGCTGAGTCTTCACAAAGGAGAGGGGTGAGTCCTCATTCAGCTTTCATCCAGGGTGACAGGAAATCGTTTTCTGACACAGCATATGGTTTGTTTTAGTTCTAATATGTCAGGGATGTTTTCTTTAATTACTTTCCCATTATTTTTGCTTTTTGAAAAACTACTTTTACCCATGCCTCCCCTGAGAGTGCCTGAGGATTCTGTGCTATTTCGTTTCTAACATGTTACATTTCAAAAGACTTGCAGAGTTAAATCTTGGTAGAAAGGATGGGGCTAATTAAGTAAGAGTGGGTCATGTTCTAATTTCACATTCTTAGTCAGAATGAAGACTGTGCTAATTGTGAGAATTAAGCTAAGGGATTAAACATTTTATTCTAATAAATATGAACGTCACCCTCTCATACATAGGTCAAAAGAGAAACCTGTACAAATCCCACCCACAGAAGCCATCGATGACTTCAGAGGAGAGGAGATGGAAGGGGACATAGGCAGGAGTGAGACAGCTCTGGTGTTAGCTATCCTACAGCATATAGTGTGTTAATCTTGTGGCCCTCGGCGTAGATTTAGACTATCTTTAACCAGGGCTACACCTTACTGAAATCAAGAAGTAGGAGAACTATTTTCCCACTGACTTCACATTTCAGTTCCTCTTTTGATTGTCCTGACTCCCAATGCCTCCCCTCCCATTCTTCTCTTCTTCCCACCAAGAAGGTGCCTGTCTTGCTCTCAGGTGCCTATTGACAAGGCCATAACATAGCATAGCTGCAGGAAGCCCCATTTAGAGGTTCAACTGGCAACAGTGCCTGGACTTGGGCAAGACCCTGTAGCTTTCACTGAAAAATCAAAAGGGATGTAAGAAGAACCTCAATCTCCAGTGGTAGAGTGTCGGGAAACTTGGCAGGGGACAAGAGAAACATTTGAACCAGTAGCTTCCTAGTGTTCTGGTTTCACTGTATTTGTAAGGGGTTGTGCACCACATGGCCCTGCCATCCATTCTTGAACGATGGCATCATTGTTTCATTGCTCAGTACGTTTTCCAGAGAGTGTAATGGGAGGATAATTTGATCTGGAGATCTGGTGATATCTGCAAAGTGCTCCGACTTACATTATATTCTTTCAGACTCTTGACATCATTAGGGGGATGGAGAAATCAGACATTATTATGTCCACTATATCAAAATGGAAACTAAATATGAAAGACCAAGTTGTATTCCTAATATTCACAAGTTGAGCTTCTCTAGAAATCAAATTTTCTGCCTCTAGAAGTCAAGTGTCCTCCCCCTTAATCCCCCTTGTTCTAAGCCTTGTGTGTGTGTGTGTGTGTGTGTGTGTGTGTGGTATTAGTTATATACATCCTCTTTATAGTAGAGAGTTCCATTTTGGAGCAGGTTCATGTAGGGCTATAGAAGAGAAGCCAAAGCAAACATGTATAGCTCTTTGGTTTTTCAGCCCAGCTTCTCTAGAAAGCAGAGCCTGAAGCAATAGCTTACCTGCTAATACTTTATTAGGGGTGCATATCAGGAAATTAAGAGTAGAAGGAAGAAGGAAATGGGGCAGGGGAAGAAGTAAAGTTTAATGGAAGCTGTGACACACCCAGATCTCACTTCAGGGATGATGGGTTACTTCCCCCGCTGCAGAAACTGCTGCTGGGAGACACTCTTAGCTGGCAGCCCTCGTCAGGAACTGCCTTGGCTGAAGAGAGAGGGGCCTCATCCTAGCAACACCATCTTCCCGGAGAAAGCCACAACCGATGACTGCTCAGTGCAGCAGCGAAAAGGCCTGACCCTCTTGCTTCAATGCAAGCAACTCTGAAGGACCACTTCAGTTCCAGAGTTGTCCGTGAACTCAGATGAGGCCTTTGCTGTGACAGATCGTAAGGCAGCTTTCCCTTGGCTCACCTGTTTCCATCCCTTCCCAAGATCACTCCCTACTAAACTTCCTGTGTGTCAATCTCTGTCTCATTCTGCTTCCCAGGGATCCTAACTTGCAAAAATACGTGTTATGTTTTGTATTCGGGCTCTGTTACTGCCCCTGCCTTCTCTCTGCCTGAGACTTCCCTGTCTCCTTATACTCTTTTTCCTTTAGGAGGCATGTGGCTGAATATGTGGGAGTGGGCACAATGTGTTTGTATTACATGCAATATCCACTGGAGAACACCTATCCCAGAAGAGGCACTAAACAACCACGTACACAAAAAGCTCAGGCAGTTCAGTTGACATCAGCTACCCTCTGTCCCTGGCTACTTATTGCTTACTCTGTCTTTTAACCGAGGGAAGAATTTGATGGCTGGATAAACTGGATTTTCCTAGGCCAAAGGAAAACTGGGAAGAAGCCGCAGAAGCCCAGATATGGAAGGACATTGAGGCAAAGCATAATCCAACCACCTCGCTTTACAAAGGAAGAAACAGATCTGGAAAGGGAAAATGAGCTCGGTGTCAACTTTTGATGTAGGAGGAAATTATTAGGAAATAAGTATTGTATTCATGCTAAAATTAAACGGTGTCCTCATTAAAATCCCATCTCTCAGGAACGGACAGGCATCGGTGGAGACTTGCATTTCCTAAATCCCTATTGTCTTCCATGCATTTCACCTTTATTATGTCCTCTAATTAACTGATTCATCTTCACAGAATCCCAGGAGGTATATATTATCACACTTATTAATTAAGAAGTTTAGTGGCCTGTACAGGGCCAGATTACAAAGTACTAGCTCCTTGAATCAGACCCTAAATATCATGTTCATACAAGAGCACCACACTGACTCCAGAAATGAAGCAACTAAAGATTAGAGAAGCCAGAACAATAAATCATATTTCATTTTAACACACTATTTCTACTTTCTTTTCATTTTTGAGTTAAAACATCAAAGATTATAGGACAACGGTTTGCTGCAAGTTAATAAAAGCTTAACTTTCTGTTTGAATCAATAAAACACTGACATAAATTAGAGCAAAAACATTCAGGAAAGACACATTTCCAAGTCTTGTAACCACAGTCTGCAGTGTATTAGGAGGACCGAAGTCCTCCCACCCTAGTATCTTGTTGTCTAAAATGAGGGCATTTTGCTCCTGGGTCTTCATTCTGCCCCTTCTAGTTCTTAAACAAACAAAACAACACAGACACAACCACTACCGGCCTGCATACTTCCTTTGTTTTGATTTGTTGTAATTAAAATCTTTACAAGAACAGACCCCTGTTGGGCGGCTCAGTTGGTTGGAGAGTCCTCCTGTACACCAAAAGGTTGCGGGTTTGATTCCTGGCCAGGGCACGTACCCAGGTTGTGGGTTGAATTCCTGGTCAGGGTATGTACGGGAGGCAATCAATTGATGTTTTCCTCTCTTTCTCCCCCTTCCTCTCTCTCTAAAATCAATAAACATATCCTCGGGTGAGGATGAAAAAAAAAATATTAAAAAAATAGGAATACTGATGAGGAGTGGGAGGACCCCCTGAAATGCTGACCGCTGCCTCTGGTGGTTTAGACTCACTGGCTATACTGTCTGGATGCACAGTCCATGGGGAGCCTGGATGCTCTCATTACAACACAGTCATAGCTCAGGTATAACTTGGAAAAAGAATAAAGTGATTTATTTAGACCCAACCAGCTGATCACTCATAGGGAATATTTAATTTTTCTCTTAACCTAGTTATTGGCTTTTCCCTCTCCCTCTCCCTGCATTCCGCTCTTTCCTTCTCTCATGCTTACTATGCACCATGCACAGTTCTAACTACTTTATATATATTAATTTATTTAATTCTCACAAATACCCTGAGAAAGGTATATTTGCTATTATTATTTTATAGATGAAGAGATGGATACCCAATGAAGTTAAATATCTTTGGTCACACAGTAAGTACATTTAGTGGCCAGGACTCGAACCTCAACAGCCTGTCTTAGGAGTCTATGTCCAGAACCATAATGCTATTTAGGTGTCAGTTAAAGTCATAAACAACACATGCTTCCTACTTCTGTCTTGGTTAACTATGTGCTTATTTTTTTCACAGAGATCACTGAAATTTCTTTTTTTAAAATATGTTTTTATTGATTTTAGAGAGAGAGGAAGGGAGAGGGAGGGAGGGACAGAGGAAGAGAGACAGAGAGAGAAAAATATCCATCGGCTGTCTCCTGCACACCCCCCACTGGGAAGCCCACAATCTGGGCATGTGGCCTGACTGGAATCAAACCTTCAACCTCTCAGTGCATGGGAGGACGCTCAGCCAACTGAACCACACCGACCAGGGCTCACTGAAAATTCTTGGCTCAACCCAAAGCACCTCAAGGAGCTCAAGCTGTGAAATTGCTAGTTCTTAACAGCATTACTTTTCTTGGGACTGCTTGGGGTTTAACTTGTCGCCTATTTTAGTCACTCTTCTATTCTTCATCTCCAGCTTCAAGGTCATCTGCAGCCTTCTAACACTCCGGTCCGAGCCACACCTGATGTCCTCTGCCCTTCTCCGCCTCCATGCTTTGCCTGTGCTCTTCCTGCTGCCTGCAATGCCTGTCCTGCCCTTCCATACCCGGGTGACGTATTCCGTCCTTGGAGCACTACCATTCTAGTTCTTAGGAAGAGACATCAGAATGACCCACTTATGTGTCCTTTGCCCTCTCTAGATTGAACATCTGAGGAATATAACAATATTTTATTCTTCTATGTGCCATTTTCTGTAAAACGTTAATACAACAAATACACAAAGTTAACTTATAAATATTTTACCAAGAAAAGTGTAAATGTGAGGAAAACTCTTTTAAATGTACCTGGTATTTAAAATGTTATTTTTTTTAGGGGAGAGTTGTTTTGAGCAAATTTCATAATCCTCTTACTTTTTCTCTAAGACTTCAACCAGCAAGGCCCAAATACACACACACACACACACACACACACACACACACACACACACACACATATATAATCTCGTATAATTAAAAATGCACAATAAAAATAAACTTATGCTGTTGTGTGTACCCCAATGTGATTTGTCACAAACTACCCAGTACCTAAGGGTCATTCCCTTCCATTTACATGATGCCTGGCTGCCCAAGATGCCCATTTCCTGCTACAAGAGTTCTGGAATTTAAGGGTGCTCTCTGTACAAGGTACTTTGCATTTATCTAGGACCTAAGAGAGATTACTCAAAACATACAGAGAGAAGGATCCACTTGATTGTATGCTCTTCTTGGAGAGAAAAACTATGGGAGATCCTTTCAGTGCAGATAGGACTGGGACTGAGGATGGTCTGGCTGGGGTACTCTCACTACCTTGTAACACAGGAGCTCCAGTTCAGAGAAACACGTGATGAGGATCTAGTGGACTTTGGCTGGGATAGGATAAGCTCCTCGATATTCTCCCCCTCGACAAGTAGAGGGAAACCAACACAGGAAGCAGACCAGAAGAGCACGCACCAAATAATGTGGACAACTGAAAGTATAGCTTAGTGGAAGAGGCAGGTTAATACCAACATTTAATTTTGTTGTATTTTGTTCATTAGAAATCAGTAAGAATAAATCTAACATGTGATTCATGGCTAGCTAGGATAATAAAAATGATAAAATAGACAAAAATAGCATCATTAAACTATTGAATGACTATTAGACTCCACTAAACCTCCTAGAATAGATTGAGAGTCTATTTTAAGAAAAGAAGAATTAATATTCTATGATAGGAAATTCAATGACTAATTTTGCTCATAATGAACACTTTGAGAACTCTAATCAGCTACCTGTTTTTTAAGGTAATACAGAGTCACAATGCTTTATTCACTATTTTGAAAACCAAAAGTTTTTCATTTGGTGGCACAATCTGATCTGAACTCAGCAGTAAAACCAGACCTGTTTATAGTCTTTACTTATTCCACTCAGTGTGAATTATTTATACACTAGAGGCCCGGATGCATGAAAATTGGTGCAAGAGTAGGCCTTTCTTTCCCCGGCTGCTGGTACCAGCTTCCCTCCAGCACCCGGGACCCGGTCTGGCTTCCCTCTGTCCTGGCTTCATCAGGAAGGACGTCCGGAATGATGTCTGGATGACATCCTGTCTAATTAGCATATTACCCTTTTATTATTATAGATTTCTTAGTAGAAATAGGAATGTATGTAATTTAGGGATGCTGGCCCAGACTTGGAAGAAGGTTTCTGCTATCTGCCCATTTTGCCTTTCCGATATTGACAAACTCTGAATTCCATAACATCTCTGGTTCCAAGAGCTTCAGGTATAGACTGTGAGCTTGTAAATGGATAACCATTTCTCGCTGGATGCAAGTCTTTTTGTCACCCAGAGACCAAAATGCATTACGAGTGGCAACCAACCACCAGCTTAATGCTTTATTTCCTATCGTCTGCACATGAAAAAAAGATGTTAAATTTCTTGTTTGATTCCAAAATGAATTAGGGGAGATTATCATCATCATAATAATATAATAATAAACCACCACACACACACATAAAGATTTGTCTTTTTTAATTGCTAAAATCATTCCGGTTTACAAAAAAGTTATTCTCTTTTATACCTGGGATGATGTGCATTCAATCCAATGATGATTAAAAAAACAGAGGTGTTTATTTTGCATTTTTCAAGCCAACCAATCAATTTTAGGGATAGAACATGTGGTTCTCAAAGATAGTGCTAGACTCTAGTGAGATATAGCTCTCTTTGATAGACAATTCAAGACAAAGAATAGATTTTCCTTCCTAGACGCTGGTGGTGATCGAGTCACATGCAGAGGATCACGGATGTGTTTATTTTTATTTGTTTTTTATTTCTTATTTGTTTTAGTACAGTGTCTGCACATAGCAGGTAAACTGTGGAATGTCAGTTATAAACCACAAGTTGGTTAATTTGCTGTAGGTGGGGTGAGGGTGGAAGAGCAGGAAGGCATTTGGAACAAAGTAAGGTTAAAAGGAAAAGGGTAGTAATACTTCCTTAGGAAGCAAAGAAGTTTCAAAAGGGTCAGTCGTGTTCTGGAATTTCCACATAACCCTATTTTGATAGGCTTTTTCTTTTTCTTAGAACAACTTTTCCTCCTCAAATATGCCTCCTGCTTTTCTCTATGGTTCAACACTAAGTTCAAATATTACAACTCCAGGAAGCTTGGGTACATGTACAGTGCAGAATTTTCACACAGAATAGTTATTGTTTCATTTTACGCCAATAAATCATTGTAACTAAGCTAGGGGCCCAGTGCACGAATTCATGCACCTTGAAAGGAACTATGGGCCATGAGGCTGCAGTGGGCACAAGGGCGGGTCTCAGCCCATCCTCTGCACCCCCACCCTGCCCCTCCTGCTGTGGCTCCCCGGTCCCTTGTCTGCTGGCAGCCCCGCTGCCACTCCCACACAGATAGCGCTGGCAGAGCAATTGGGGCTGGTGCCAGCAGTGGGTGTGAGTGGGGCCAGCACCATCAGTGGGTGTGAGTGGCGGCTGCTGCCCCAATTGCCCCTTAGGAGCAGGGGGAGGTGTAGAAGCCCTCAGGGGCGATTGGGGCCAGCAGTCGCCACTTGCACTTGCTGACAGCGCAGAGTGATTGGGGCCAGTGCTGGGCACCGGCAGTGGGTGTGAGTGCCAGGTGGGAGCAAAGAATTTTCAGTAACCACCAGAGGCTCACCCTGATGACAGCAACTGGCACCCCGCCTTGGTCTGGCACCCCCCACTCACCTGCTCCACCATCCCACTGTGGCCGGCGCCTGTCATGTTCCGCGATCTGCTGTCTGCTGCTGATACCCGCCATATGGTCAGCACACATCATAGCGACCATTGTCTGTTGTTCCATTATTGGGTCTATTTGCATATTAGCCTTTTATTATATAGGGTTTGCATCTAGAAATAAATTTTAATACAAATTTGGTTATTACTTCATATATATCCTGATTGACTAATTTCTGTTCCATGTTAGAAGACAACTCATTTAATAAATATTTAAAACGTAACGCCATCCTGTGAACCTGGAAAATTCAGAAGAAAATTGAATAATAACATGTTCTGTGTGTGTACCTCAACAGATAACCCACTTTCTGTGAATTAACTGTTTCTTTCACTTGGAAAAGTATTACTGTTTTCTAAAGGAAAACATAAGTACTTTTAGAAATGAGAAAAATCTATTTCTTCAAAAGAAAACACATGGTGAGACAGTAAAGATTTACTTGCCCCAGATCTCCTTGCTTCGCATCTATCCTTGCCTTATTTCAGCCAGACAGCTTGAAAGACAGCTTCTGAGAATTATCTTCCTAATAATCACTGTCAGCAAGTCTCTCACCCTGACCAAGACCTGAAATCTCTCATGCCCTTGACTCAAATTATACTATTTGCTTGTTATTATGCATTTCCAATAAAACTATAATCCTACCTAATTGTTATAGAAGCCATGTGGTGAAAGAGCAAAAATTCCTGGCATGCAGTGGGTTTTCAATACCTCTTCATGAATCAATGAATTAGTTAAAATTTCACTCTACTCTCAGTTCTGAATGTTCCTGGGGAAGTCACTTAACATTCTAAAAAATAATGGGTTAAGATAATTATCAAGTCTAAAAATGCCTATTGGTTCAATGTGTAAAGATTCATATCAAAAGAGAAAGAGCTGAAAGGATAGTAAGGGCTTATTTTCAGTAGGTTTTTGCTCTGCTTTTGAAAGACAACATGCAAGCTATTAGAATATGAAAAGTTCCATAAATACAATTTCTTGATTTCCTATACATACTCAATATATGTATCTATAACTTCCACATCAATACATTCACAGTTGCATTATTTATTCATTCTACATGGTCAAATCTCCCACTGTGCTATTTCCTATGTGGAAGATATAGCTAAGGAGGTTAGAGTGTGATCTTACCTACTTGCACATCCAGACTATTAATCCTACCTAATAATAGACAAATATGCAAATTGACCGTACCTTCGCTATGCCCGCAATTGGCCAGGAGGTGTGGGGGGGCGGGACTCGGGGTGGCCGGGGTGGCCGATTGGGCTGGCGGGACGCTGAGCTCGCATCGCCAGGGGCGGCTCGAGCTCAGCGTCTGCGTCATGGCTGTGCTGCGGCACAGAAGGGGCCTCTGGGGCAGCGAGCTCACGTCCCACCGTGGACCATCAAAAGCAGGGGAGCTGGGTGCCTGTCCACTCAGGCACCAGGCCTTTCAGAAGCCTTCGCCGTGCCGGAGGCTTCTGAAAGGCCTGGTGCACCAGCAGACAGGCACCCAGCTCCCCTGTGATCGAAAGCAAAAGCGTGTAGGGGACCCTACACGTGCATGATTCAATCATGCACTGGGCCTCTAGTTGGATAATAATTGAAATAAAGCTTTATACGTCTGTATGTTGGTCTTTGGGAAGACCAAAATTGGTTGCCCTCATGAGCTATCTCTTGAAGTACAATGTGCACCCCAAAGCATATAACTTAATGTTATTTCCAAGAGAGAAAATATCATCTTTATATTGTACTAAAGGCCCGATGCACGAAGATGATGTATTATAGGATCATACACCTGAAACCTATGTAATTTTATTAACCAATGTCACCCCAGTAAATTCAATTAAAAATAAATAAACAAATACATTGCAAGTAAAAACATAAAAGAGCTTAATAGGTAATTTAGAATGCTAGTTTGTAGAGTCAGATTAAATATAATTAATAGAGTTCATATTGAACATGATTTTTAACTTTTCTCTTTCTTAGTTATCAATGAAATTGATGGTTTGAAGAAGAGAATTTTGTCTGGGAAAATTAATTATAGTGATAAAAACCTGGAAAATTAAGTGAGGTTATAAAAAAATTTACTTCAGAAGGAAAGTAAAATAAATACAAAGCCAATTATGAAATAGTAGAAAGTCAACTGGACTTAAAGTTTTAAAGATTTAAATTGTAGATTTGCCACTTATTGGGTTGAGGCTTTACACAAATTTGAAAACTACCACAAGACTCATTTCCTCCATATCCTATATAATAAAAGCGTAATATGCTAAATGTCCGACCATTCATGAGACCGTTCTTTTGACCATTCCACCAGTCGTTATGGTGCTCACTGACCACCAAGGGGCAGATGCTCTGACTGGTAGATTAGCTTGCTGCTGGGGTCTGGCCAATCGGGACTGGGCAGATGGGCTGGACATGCCCGGGAGCCCTCCTACAATCCCTCCTGGCCAACCTCCCACAGTCCCTCTGAGGCCAGATTGAGAGAGAGTGCAAGCCAGGCCGAGGGACCCCACTGGTGTTATATAATCTGTGGCTCTCAAGGGATGTTTTGAAATTCAGATGGTGAAATAGCATCATGTTCGCATGTATGTTATGCAAATAATGTGTATTCTCCCATGAAATTAAAATGCATAACTATGGGCCCTCTTTTATGCAATTAATATTTTCAGAAATGAATTTTGTACACTGATTTTATTTTATACCCTGTAAATATTACCTTCATACATATGCATAATAACATGCATGCTATTCCTTATGGACTAGGGTATTTTCATGACTAATTTTATTCATATGAGATTTTCAACATATGAAATGACTTCAAAACATAATCCCCACATAAATTGTAACTCCACTGTCTATGAAAGTATTTTGAATAGCATAAATACCATGCAGGTATAAAATGTTATTAATATTTTTGTTTTTATTGGAGACAATCAAAATACAATTTTAAAAAAGAAGAAAAGAAAAACAAACATTTTACATAAAGGTTTTCTTATAGTATTTTGCTTAACTGTCACAATTTTATATTTACACGAAATAATACTGCAGTTTATATTGTGATGTCTTTAATTCTTAAAAAGTAGATTTTTATTCAGTGATTCTCATGGGTTTAATAACAGTAACTGAATTTTAACACAATAATATGTATTTAATAGTCATTAGAAGTTAGTTTTTTAAATAATAAACTGAGCTTAAATGCATTGAATAACCACTTTTTTTGATAATAGATGAATAACCAATTTGAGAATCTTCATTTTTCTTCCATGGCTGCTGGAATTTCACTAATAATTTTCAAAATAACTGGTTACTCAACCAAAATAATACGCAAATATGTTTTGTAAAAATAAAAAGAGTACTTTAAGTTTTAATTTACCAAATTTTAGAGTTGTAGAAGCTTTAAAGATGAATTCCATTCTCTTTTATAATTTAGAAGGAAATTGTAAAAGGTGAAGTGGCTTGGGTAAAGTCAAGTGTATACCTTGGAGAAGATGGAACCTGAGGCAGGAAAGTCGAAGGCCAGTGAGAACAAGACAGCACGGCAAGGACAGTGCTGCTCCTGGCCTCTAGCCTTGCTAACTTCTCAGAAAAAAACAGAGCTTTCTGGGTCCTGGGAGGGCTCCAGAATAAATACATCAGGCCACAGGAAAGCATAGGAGGATGTCAACTTCAACATTTTCAACAGCATTTAGAAAAATGCTGCAAATAGATTAATTAGCATCAAATTATAATTATATGCGCGCAAGTCATTCTCTGTTTAATTTCTACTTTTGGTAGACTGAATGATTTTCCTTGATTCTTAAATGCATGTTCCTCTATGATCACATCATACTCCCAAATGTTTAGGTCTAGTCATTATCCTGAAGGGTTTTTGTGGCATTATGGCCCACTTTTTAATGGGATGGTCTTGGATGTGAATCCTGCCTCCAGTGCTTGTTAGATACCCCAAATCAAGACACTCATTCCCTTGTAACTGAGGGAAATATTGCACAATAGATGGAAAGATTAATGAAGTATAAAGTGCTTAGTATAAAGTAGGCTCTTTATTTCCAATAAATCAAGTTTCTCATTTTCCTCAAAGTGAAGGGACACTGACTCCAGAAAGAAAAGGAATGCTTCTTCCATGAAAAAAATATCCTGCTTGAATAGAGTGATTGGCCTTGTTTCATTTTCTCTTTCTAGCATTTTGGCAGCAACTTTCAGATCACATTGTAAACATATTTTCCCGAGGTTTATTGAAGTATGATTGGCAAATGAAAATGTTATAGATTTATGTTGTAGAATGTGTTTTTAAAGGTACAATGTGATGATTTAATATGCACATACATTGTGAAATTATTACCACAATCAAGTTAGTTAATACACCCATTGCCTCACAGTTACCATTTGTGTGTATGTGGTGAGAACACTTAATATCTAATTTCTTAGCAAATTTAAAGTATACAATGCAATATTATTAACTGTAGTTATCATGCTGTACATTAGATAGAGCCTAAGAACTTATTTAGCTTATAATTGGAAGTTTGTACACTTTGACCAAACTTTCCCCATTTCTCCCATGCCCAGCCCCTGGTCATCACCATTCCGCCCTCTGGTTCTATAAGTTCAACTTTTTGGGGTCCCACATATAAGTGAGATAATAAAATACTTATATTTTTGTGTATGTTTTATTTTACTTAGCTTAATGCCCTGCAGGCGTATCTATTTATTTCTATATCTATATCTACACTGAGTGGCCAGATTATTATGATCTCTGAATGCATAATAATCTGGCCACTCAGTGTATATCCTATATAATAAAAAGCTAATATGCAAATTGTCCCCTCGACCAGGAGTTCGACCAGCAGGCAGGCTGGCCAACCGCCCATGTCCTCTCCCCCTGGGCAGGCTGGCCGGACCCCACCCATGCACGAATTCATGCACCGGGCCTCTAATATGTATACACACACATAAACACACTGAGTGGCCAGATTATTATGCATTCAGAGATCATAATAATCTGGCCACTCAGTGTATATCTATATCTATACCTATATCATCTATATAAATATATTTGAATGTATATATTTCATTTTCATTATTCATTTATCTTTCATTGGACACTTAGGCATGTCTTGGATATTGTGAACAATGCTGCAATGAATAGATAGTGCAGACATCTCTTCAAGGTAGTGGTTTCACTTCTTTCTGATCTATACCCAGAAGTGGAATTGCTAGATAATATGGTAGTCCTATTTCTTAATTTTTTGAGGAATCTCCATAATATTTTCCATTCTGACTATGCCAATTTATATTCTCACCAGAAGTGTACAAAGTTTTTTTCTCCATATTCTTATCAAAACTTATCTCTTTGTTTTTTTAATAGTCATCTTAATAGGTGTGAGGTGGTTTCTCATTGTGGTTTTGATTTGTATTTTCCTAATGATTACTGATGTGAGCACCTTTTCATAAACCTGTTGGGTATTTGTTGTTGTTGTTGTTGTTGTTTTGAAAAATGTCTATTCAGATACTTTGCCCATTTTTTAATTGAATGATTTGACTTTTTTGCTATTGAATTGTGTGAGATCCTTATGTATTTTATATATTAACCCCTGATCATATAAATGATTTGCAAACATCTTCTCCCATTGCATAGATTGCTGATTACTTTGCTGTGCACAGTTTTTAGTATAATAGTCCTACTTGATTTTTTTTTTGTCTGCAATTTTTATTGTCATAAATTGGCAAAAAAAAAAGTCATTGCCAAAACCAATGTCAAGAAATTTTTTTCTGGAGAGGCAAAATGACAGTGGAATAGGCAGACGTGTCCTGAGCCTTGTCCCGGAGCAAATAGAAAGAACAGCTGAAACGAATAACATCCAACCTGAATTGGCGAAGGAGACTCAGCTGGTGAGACAGTTTGCAGTCAGGAAGGGCATAGGATCCCTGGAAAAAGGTAGAATCAAGGATCTGGGCAGGAGAGTCTGACAGACCTCTGAGCCCAGAGGGTCAGAGGGAACCCACACAGCACCAAGCCGTGTCCCTGGGGTCAGGGAAGTAAAGGCTCAGGACTGCTGGAGGCAGAGGATTCTAGAACTGGGTCCACAGTCACAAAAGGCTGAACCCAGAGGGTGCAGCCTGAAGAGCTGGCCAGACCGCGCAGCACCGGCAAGAAAGGAGTGTGCAGAGGCCCAGTCTTTCCCCTCTCTGTGGCCTGAGCCTTCCTTCACTGAACCTAGTTCATAGGACCTTTTGGATACAAACACCCATGGCTGAGGTGAGGGAGAAGGTGCAGACTCTTGGAGTCTGGGGATAGGAGGGGTTCCAGGAGAAGTGGCAGCAAGTCTGGCGCTGAGTCATACCTTAGTCTGGGACCTGGGCAGCCATTTTGTCCTGAAGAGATAGCCCCTCCCTCCAGTATCCAGGCAACCAATACAGCCACACCTAGATCCTACCCTGAATAGTACAAAGGATTTGGAAAAAAAAAATCTAAATAGTCCCTGAGAGTCCAAAGGGACTGGCCTAAAGACAGTACAGAAGACTGGGATCTTAAGCCAGCCAAAGGAACGACACTTCACTTTTTCATTTTTATTATGATTATTTTATCTTTCTTTCTTCTTTTTTCTTTGTTTCCCTGTTTTTATTTGTTGCTTTATTTTCTATTTCTTCTTGCATTATTTTTCCATCACTCTATTTTATTTTATTTGCTATTTTTATTTTTTATACCATTTTTGAAATCAATTTTTTGTAAATTTATTATTATTATTATTATTATTATTATTATTATTTTCTTCTTGTTCTCTTTCTTCTTATCCACCCATCCCCTTTCTACTTCCTCTACACTGAACTGAGGACCTCCCCATATTCATCCAATTCTTAACATTATTTTCTGTGTATAAGCTCAGCCTCTATAGATTCTGCCCCCACCCTCTTTGCTGGGTGTTTGGTGTTTGTATTTTTTTTTTTTTTTGGTTTATCTATTGGTTCTGTGGTTATATATATATATATATATATATTCTCTTTTTTCTTCCTTTTTTCTTTTCTCACTTATTTTTTTCTCTCTCTTTGATATCATTTGTGTTGTCTTTTCTCTCCCCTAATTCTCTTTTCTCAGGTGGTTACTTATAGTGGGGTCATTGGTGTCGTGAGTATATTCGTGCTTTGTTCCCTTTGTGTCGTGTCTTGTTGAGGTGAATTTTATCCTGTCTGGCCAGGAGCTAGAGAGTGAGCCACATTAACCAGATACCTGGAGGGAAAACTCCATCCACAAATGGGTCAATAACACCCCACATGCAACTACAGAGGCAGGAAGAAGGTGGCAGTGAGGGAGAGAGCGTGAGTGAGGGAGGGAGCAAAAGAGGAGTGTGTGGTCATGTGGGGGGGGGGGGGTGTGAGTATGTGAGTAAGGCACAGTTATATCCCGCAGGACTTTCTGGGGCAGGCTAACCGGGCTCGCCTAACTAGGCAGGTTCTGCTACCATTGCAAACAGTACCGGGAGGCCGGCTTTTCTGCAGAGGCCTAGCCTTTTTGAAGGAGAGAGCTGCTGTAACTGGGAGCCCAGCATCACCTCCATCCAGGGTGCCCTCAGAGAACACCTGGGACTCTACAGCCATCCATGCCAGGGAACTGATACCTCAGCTGTGGTCCCTCGGTCAACAAGTATTCAGCCACCCTGGGTGCAGGCTCCTGTGAGTTCTGAAGCATGCCCCCTCAGACAGGCCCGACACTTTAGCCCAGGGCACTGCAACCATGCGAGTAGAAGACACGTGAGCAGCCTGCTCCTGTCCAAGGAGCAGCAGCCCCACGAGCAGCCTGCCCCAGGCCTAAGAGCAGCAGCTTCACGTGGCCTGCCCCTGTCCAAGGAGCAGCAGCTGTGTGAGTGGCGCACTCCCCCGTCTGAAGAACAGCAGTCCCGCAAGCAGCCCGCCCCAGGTCTAAGAGCAGCAGCCGCAAGAGCAGCCCACGCATGATTGAGGAGTGGCAGCCCCACACAGCCCGCCCCCATCTGAGGAGCAGCAGCTGCGCGCAGCCCACACCCTGCACCTGTCCGAAGAGCAACAGCTGCACTAGCAACCTATCCCCATCTGAGGAGCAGCAGCTGCACGAGCAGCCTGCCCCCATTCGAGGAGCAGCAGCTGTGTGAGCAGCCCACCTCCGTACAAGGAACAGCAGCACCACAAGCAGCCCACCCCGGACTGAGGAGCCTCAGCCACAGGAGCAGACCACCCACATCCGAGAAGCAACGTCCTGCACAGCCCGCACTGGTCCGAGGAGCAGCAGCCACACACAGCCTGCATCTGTCCAACAAGCAGCAGCTGGGTGAGTGGTCCGCCCCCAGCCGAGGAGCAGCAGCCGCACGTGCAGCTCAATCCTGCCCAAGGAGCAGCAGCCGTGCAAGCAGGCCATCCCTTGTCCAAGGAGCAGCAGCTGTGTGAGCAGCCCACCCCTGTACAAGGAGCACCATCCCAGCAAGCAACCTGCCCCTGTCCAAGAAATGGCAGCCTCATGATCAGCCCGCCCCATCTGAGGAACAGCAGGAGCGTGCAGCCAGCCCTGATTTGAGAAGCAGCAGTCACATTAGCAGTCCGCCCCTGTCCGAGGAGCAGCAGCCATGTGAGCAGCCCACCCCCATCCAAGGAACAGCAGCTGTGCTAGCAGCCTCCCCCACCAGCCAGAGGAGACACCACTCCTGCGAACAGCACCCACCAGAGGAGCCACTGCCACCCAAGGAGCAGCCCCTGCACGACTCAACATCTAGATCAGTCGGTGAGACCAAAAATGGGTAGACAAAGAAACTCCCAAAGGAAAGAAAAGGAGGAATCACCAGAAAAGCAGCTAAGTGAAACAGAGGCAAGCAATATGTCAGAAAAAGAATTCAGAATAAAGGCCATACAGTTCATAAACCAGATGGAGGAAAAAATGAACAACTTATGTAAGAATCAAGAAGAATTGGATGAAAAAAATCAATAACTTATGTAAGAACCAAGAAGAAATGAAGAGTGATATAGCTGCAATAAAAAACACCATGGAAAGTTTCAACAGTATACTAGGAGAAGCGGAGGACTAAATTAGTGAATTAGAAGACAGGGAAGCAAAACACACCCAAACTAAATTGCAAATGGAGAAAAAAATTAAAAGACAGGAGAGCCTAAGAGAGCTATGAGACAACATGAAACAAAGTAATATACGAATAATAGGGATGCCAGAACAACAGGAAGTGGAACAAAGGTTAGAAAACCTATTTGAAGAAATAATGTCAGAAAACTTCCCTGATGTGGGGAAGAAAAAATTCACACAAGCACAGAGAGTCCCAAACAAGATGAACCCAAAAAGACCCACACCAAAACATATCATAATTACAATGGCAAATGTTCAGGACAGAGAGAGAATCTTAAAGGCTGCAAGAGAGAGACAGAAAGCTACATACAAGGGAGCTCCCATTAGATTATCAAATGCTTTCTCAACAGAAACACATCAGGCCAGAAAAGAATGGAAGGAAATTTACAAAGTGATGCAAAGCAAGGGACTGAATCCAAGAACACTCTATCCAGCAAGGCTATCATTCAAAATTGAAGGGGAAATAAGGAGCTTCACTGACAAAAAAAAGGCTAAGGAAATTTATCACTACCAAGCCAGCAATGCAAGAAATGCTACAGGGACTGGTGTAAAAAGAAGAAATAAAAAGGTAAGAAAGAACACAGGCACAAAAAATAAAAATGGCTACAAACAATTACCTTTCAATAATAACTTTAAACGTAAAGGAACTAAATGCTCCAATCAAAAGACATCAAGTGAGTGAATGGATAAAAAAACATAACCCATATATATGCTGTCTACAAGAAACCCACCTCAGAACAAGGGACTCACACAGACTGAAAGTGAAGTGATGGAAAAATAACTATCAGGCAAATGGAATTGAAAAAAAATCTGGGGTAGCAATACTTATATCTGACAAAATAGACCTCAAAGTGAAGGCCATAACAAGAGATATGGAAGGCCATTTCATAATACTAAAGGGATTGATACAACAAGAGGATATAACCCTGATAAACATATATGCACCCAATGCAGGGGCACCCAAATACATAAAAACACTCCTGGAAGATATCAAGGGAGAGATTGACAACAATACAATCATAGTAGGGGACTTTAATACACCACTGACATCACTGGATAAATCCTCTAGACAAAAAATCAGCAAAGAAAAAGCAATCCTAAATGACTCACTAGATCAGATGGACTTAATTGACATCTTCAGAACATTTCACACCAAAGCCATGGTATATACGTTCTTCTCAAGTGCACATGGGACATTTTCAAAAATAGACCACATATTGGGTCACAAACAAAGTCTCCCCAAATTCAAGAAGATTGGAATCATATCAAGCATTTTCTCAGACCACAATGACATAATATTAGAAATAAACTACAATAAAAACAGCCCCCAAAATTCAAACACTTGGAAGCTGAATAGCATGCTATTGAACAGTGATTGGGTTACCAAAGAGATCAAAGAAGAAATTAAAAACATCCTGGAAACTAATGACAATAAAAACATAACAATCTAAAATCTATGGGACACAATGAAAGCAGTCCTGAGAGGGAAGTTTATAGCACTACAGGCCTACCTCAAAAAACAAGAAAAAATTGTAGTAAATCATCTAACTCTACAACTCAAAGAATTAGAAAGAGAGCAACAAGAAAAGCCTAGAGTGAGCAGAAGGAAGGAGATAATAAAGATCAGAGCAGAAATAAATGACATAGAGACAAAACAAACAAACAAAAAAACAATACAAAAGATCAATGAAACCAAGAGCTGGTTCTTTGAAAGGATAAACAAAATTGATGAACCTCTAGCCAGGCTCACCAAGAAGCAAAGAGAGAGAACCCAAATAAACAACATCAGAAATAAAAGAGGAGAAATAACAACAGACCCCACAGAAATACAAAGGATTGTTAAAAAATACTACGAACAACTCTATTCTAACAAACGAGACAACCTGGAGGAAATGGACATATTCCTAGAAAAATACAACCTTCCAAAACTCACTCAGGAAGATTATAAAAATCTCAACAGGCCAATAACTATGGAAGAAATTGAAGCAGTCATCAAAAAGCTGCCAGCAAACAAAAGCCCAGGACCAGACAGCTTCACAGGGGAGTTTTACCAAACATTCAAGGAAGAACTAAAACCTATCCTCCTCAGACTATTTCAAAAAATTCAAGAGGAAGGAACACTTCCAAGCTCATTCTATACCAAAACCAGATAAAGACAACACAATGAAAGAGAATTACAGGCCAATATTCCTCATGAACATAGATGCCAAAATCCTCATCAAAATTCTAGCAAATTGGATCCAGTAGCACATCAGAAAGATCATACACCATGACCAAGTAGGATTTATCCCGGGGATGCAAGGATGGTACAATATCCGCAAATCAATAAACGTGATACATCACATAAACAAATTGAGAGATAAAAATCACATAGTCATATCAATTGATGCAGAAAAAGCATTTGACAAAATCCAACACCCTTTCTTGATAAAAACTCTCAGCAAAGTGGGAATAGAAGGATCATACCTCAACATAATAAAAGCCATATATGACAAACCCACAGCCAACATCAAACTCAATGGGCAAAAACTAAAACCATTTCCCCTAAGAACAGGAACAAGACAGGGATGTCTACTCTCACCACTCCTGTTCAACATAGTACTGGAAGTACTAGCCATTGCGATCAGACAATAAGAAGAAATAAAAGGCATCCAAATTGGAAAAGAAGAAGTAAAACTGTCCTTATTCACAGATGGCATTATACTGTACATAGAAAACCCTAAAGACTCCATCAAAAATTATTAGACTTAATAAATGAATTCGGCAAGGTAGCAGGATACAAAATTAATGCCAAGAAATCTATAGCATTTCTATACACCAATAGTGAACTTACAGAAAGAGAGACTAAAAAAGCAATCCCATTTACCATCGCACCATAAAAATTAAGATACCTAGGAATAAACTTAACTAAGGAGGTAAAAGACCTATAAGAGGAAAACTACAGGACACTGAAAAAAGAAATAAAGGAAGACATAAAGAGATGGAAGAACATACCATGTTCATGGATTGGCAGAATCAACATCATTAAAATGTCCATACCACCCAAAGCAACCTATAGATTCAATGCACTCCTCATTAAAATACCAACGGCATATTTCACAGACCTAGAAAGAACTCTCCAAAAATTCATCTAGAATAAAAAAAGACCCTGAATAGCTGCAGCAATCCTGATAAAGAAGACCAAAGTAGGTGGGATCTAAATACCAGATATCAAGCTGTATTGCAAAGCCACTGTTCTAAAAACAGCCTGGTTCTGGCACAGGAACAGACATATAGATCAATAGAATAGAACAGTGGTCAGCAAATTTATTAGTCAACAGAGCAGCAAACTGTGGCTCGCAAGCTGCATGTGGCTCGTGAGCCGCAGTTTGCCGACCACTGGAATAGAATAGAGAACCCAGAAATCAACCCAAACCACTATGCTCAATTAATATTCAACAAAGGAGGCATGAACATACAATGGAGTCAAGACAGTCTCTTCAATAAATGGTGTTGGGAAAATTGGACAGATATATGCAAAAAAATGAAACTAGACCACCAACTTACACCATACACAAAAATAAACTCAAAATGAATAAAGGACTTAAACATAAGACGGGAAACCATAAAAACACTAGAGGAATCCACAGGCAGCAAAATATCAGACATATGCTGAAGGAATTTCTTCACTGATACTGCTCCTAGGGCAATGGAAACTAAAGAGAAAATAAACAAATGGGACTACATCAAAATAAAAAGATTTTTCACAGCAAAAGGAACCATCAACAAAACAACAAGAAAGCCCACTGCATGAGAGAATATATTTGCCAATGTTATCACCAGTAAGGACTTAATCGCCAACATTTACAGGGAGTTCATACAACTTAACAAAAGGAAGATAAATAACCCAATCAAAAAATGGGCAATGGACCTAAATAGATACTTTTCGAAAGAAGACAGAAGGAAGGCCAAGAGACATATGAAAACATGCTCAAAATCACTAATCATCCGAGAGATGCAAATCAAAACGACAATGCGGTACCATCTCACACTGTCAGAATGGCTATCATCAACAAATCAACAAACGACAAGTGCTGGCAAGCATGTGGAGAAAAGGAACCCTCGTGCACTGCTGGAGGGAATGCAGACTGGTGCAGCCACTGTGGAGAACGGTATGGAGTTTCCTCAAAAAACTAAAAATGGAACTCCCATTTGACCCAGTGATCCCACTTTTAGGAATATATCCCAAGAAACTAGAATCACCAATTAGAAAGGGGTGCATATCCCTATGTTCATAGCAGCACAATTTACAATAGCTTAGATTTGGAACAGTCTAAGTGCCCAACAGCAGATGAGTGGATTAAAAAACTTTGTTACATATACACAATGGAATACTACGCTGCGGTAAAAAAAGGAGTTCTTACCATTTGCAACAGCATGGATGGAACTGGAGAGCATTATCGTAGTGAAATAAGCCAGTCAGAGAAAGAGAAATTTCACATAATCTCACTCATTAATGGAATACTAGAGGCTCAGTGCACAAAATTTGTGCACGGGGCGGGGGTGTCCCTCAGCCCAGCCTGTACCCTCTCCAATCTGGGACCCCTCGGGGGGATAACCGGCAGTCGGACATCCCTCTCACAATCCCGAACTGCTGGCTCCTAACCACTTGCCTGCCAGCCTGATCGTCCCTAACTGCTCCCCTGCTGGCTTGATTGCACCTAACCACCTCTGCCTCGGCCCCATGGATTGCACCTAACCACCTCTGCCTGGGGACCCAGGATTCCCTCCTCCAGCTGACCATAGGCACCCAGGATCTGGGCTTTCCTCTCTCTGGTCAGCCACAGGCACCCAGACCGACTGTAGCCACAGGGGATGATGGGCAGGTGGCTTCACCTGGGCTGCAGCCACAAGTGCTGGCGCCCGGGACCGTGGGGTGGGTGGATTCTCCGTCTCCCAGGCCACAGCCAGCCACGGGTACTGGTGCCCGGGACTGCGGTGTGGGCAGCTTCTCCGTCTACCAGGCTGTAGTTAGCCGAAGGTGCTGGCGCTTGGACCGCAGGTGGGCGGCTTCTCCGTCTTCCCTAGGATGCAGTGTGGGTAACTTCTCTGGCTGGCTGCACCTGGGAACACAGGGCAGGCAGCTTCTTCATCTCCCGTGCTGCAGCCAGCCTCAGGGGCTGGCACTCGGTTTCTCTGTCTCCCCCAGGACATGGGACAGGCAGCTTCTCCAGCTGGCTGCAGCCTGGGATCACGGGACAGGCAGCTTCTTTGTCTCCCGGGCTCCAGCCAGCCTCAGGCACAGGGGCCCGGTTTCTCCGTCTCCCCCAGGATGTGGGGTAGGCGGATGTGAGGCTTCTGCAGCTGGCTGTGGCCTGGGATCACGGGGCAGGCGGCTTCTTGGTCTCCCTGGCTGCAGTCAGCCTCAGGTGCTGGTGCCCAACTTCTCCGATTCCCACAGGCCCGGAGGGGCTGGGGGCAGGGCCACCGCCATCTTTTCAGGTTAATTTGCAATACTCACTCCTGATTGGCTGGTGGGTGTAGCGGAGGTATGGTCAATTTGCATCTTTCTGTTTTATTAGTGTAGATAATGAACAACATAAACTGATAGATCCAGAGACAGAGAAACATGGATCAGACCATTAAACCTCAGAGGGAAGGTAGGGGAGGGTGGGGGAAAGGGGGAGAGATCAATGAAAGGACTTATATGCATGCATATAAGCCTAACCAATGGACACAGACAACAGGGGGGTGAAGGCATGAGTAGGGGGGGATGGGGAGGTAATGGGGGAATAAGGACACATATATAACACCTTAATCAATAAAGAAATTTAAAAATTTTTTTCCTATGTTTTCTTCTAGTAGTTTTATCATTTCAAGTCTTATATTTATAGTTCAATTTTGTGTAAGATAAGAGTCCAATTTCACCTTAACCAGTTTGGCTCAATGGATAGAGCATCATCCTGTGGACTGAAAGGTCCCAGGTTCTATTCCGGTCAAAGGCATGTACCATGGTTGCGGGCACATCTCCAGTAGGAGGTGTACAGGAGGCAGCTGATCGATGTTTCTCTCTCATTGATGTTTCTAACTCTCTATACCTCTCCCTTCCTCTCTGTAAAAAATCAATAAAATATATATTTTTAAAAAGAATCCAATTTCATTCTTTTGTATGTGGCTATCAAGTTTTCCCAGCACCATTTATTGAAGGAACTACACTTTCCCCATACTTTTGGTGCCCTTGTCAAAAATTAGTTTATTATATATGTGTGGGCTTATTTCTCAGCACATTGTATATTTTGTATGAATGCCCGTTGTCTCTCAGTCTATTGTCATAAGTGTTCATTGAGAACAAGAACAAGGTCCAAAGAAAGCATGTTATAGTTATTCTGAAAAAAATATTTTTATTGGATTATTTCTGTTGCCATTTCTTCCTGTTAAAAAAAGAGTAAGAAAAAAATTTTTTAAGGAAAAAATTATAATCACTAGATATTTGATAGTCTGAGTCACCATCCTTTGGGGGATCTTATCAAGTCCTACCCTCATCCAGATGCTTAGTGACTAAATAATTTCCTTTGTCGCTGCCATGATTATAGGCAAAATTGGACTTGGTCATTTACGGGTTCCAATGCAGCCCTGAGTAATGACAAATGCTGATGACAAGTAACACTAACCTTTTATGTTAGTTCTCAAACAAGATCTAGTGTGGAGCCAGAAGTCATTAAAATATCTAGGTCTAAAAGGGTAATAACCTGACTCAGTGTGACAGAAGCGACACTTGTTTACTGTGAAGAGTGACTTCACAAAATACAGACAAGCTATCAGGACAGAATGTTTTTGCTGCTAACAGTTGGTGTTGTCCTACCAATTTATCTTCATTTCAGCATTACTCACTTTATCTGTGTAAGAGGTAATGAGTTTTTCAGTCGTGATGGGAAGGAGTCTGAGTCAGATGGAAACAACTCTCTTCAAAGGCTTCCCTGATCACACCAGCTTGAAGTGGAGCCTTTGCCCTCCCCTTCTCTATTGTATTAGGTTTTTTGTTTCTTCATCATATTCCCTTAAGTAGGAGTGATTTTTGTCTATACCTGGCATATATATAGCATATACAGTGGATAATAAAAATGTATGAAATGAATACATAAATGGAAAAGTGAAAGCAGTGGTTTGGGCCCAATCACAAGAGTGAGCATGGGATAAAAGTATCTGAGAGAAAACTAGCATAGAGTTGCTTGACTTTGTCCCCAAACATGAAATCATTACAAACCAATTTTACTAGTTCAGTCTTAATTGTCCACTTTTTTTGGTCAAATATTTTTTTTTTTACTTTTTCCTGTGCATATATTTTTTCTTCTTTATCATCTTTACCTTTAATTTTTGAGTACCTTATAATTTAGCTCTTCAAAGTTAAAAATTCTGTGAAGTTGAGCAACTGTTATTTCCTTTAAATTGGATCATAAGATTATTACAGTCAGTAATTTTTTTTTTCTGAATTCTGTGTAGACATCTGGCTCCTTGTCAACCCTCAGTCATCATTAATATTAATAATACTAATCGCATTTCCTTTTGGAGTCCTGGTTGACAACACATGATGCAATTAATCAAAAGCAAAATGAAAGCAAACTGTGGACAGGTTCATTCTTTTTCATAATGTAATATACATTGATACATAATTTTGTCAATAAGGAGTTCAGTTACTTTATAAATGGGAACTTCCTCTCCTTGTAAGCAACTGGGTAAGGACTAGTTTCCCTATCTTTGGAGAATTTGAGACTCAAATTGCTCAGAGGTAGTCAGGACAGGGCCAAGCTTGCTCCTAAATTAATACCATCAATCTCCCGAGTCATTTGTCTTTCTAGAGAAATCTATTAAGCGCCTCTGATATGAAGACAGACACTCATTAATCACATGACAAATGCGATAACAAGCTTTCAGTGTAGTTATGGAAAAATAGAGAGACTAAATGAACCCACAGCTTTGCTCTCTGGCTGTAAGGTTGACCCATGTAATCTTTAGATAGACCCAGACTCTCCTTCTCCTCCCTCTTCCCCCCCCCCCCCGCCCCGTATTTTGCCAGAGGAATACAGCTTACAAAGAAGAGGGTTACTAAAGGGGGTTCTGACTGACTTCAAGTGCCACTTAAGACTCATTGGGAGCTACAAACACCAATAACTTCTTTTTAATAATTTTCTGCTCTAAAAGTAAAAAGAGAGTATAATGTATATTGTTAATGGCATAACAGGGACTAGGAGATATTGTCAGGTTAAAAGGTATTGTCATATTTTTTATTCTTGGGCCAGTAATCTGAACAACGCCACGAAGGACTTATAAACAAGACTAATAGCCAAACAATGGACTCTCAAAACAGAGTATTGTTTCCCATAAATATTCCAGAAGTATGTGAAACAACATTATGTCAGTGGAGAACAGCCTTTACAGTTTTGATTTGGTTGTTAGGGTTTTTACTTTTTGTTATAAAATAAATACCCTTTTCAACGGATATTGGAAACCACACTGCTTCGAGTTGGCGAAGAATGCCTACTGCTTTATTTGTTTCATACAAGTATTCATAAAAAATTGTTGATTCTACAAGCAGGGATCTCAAAATAACTCTTATTTTGCTAGGAAAAGATTTAGTCTTAAATCATGTTTATGTAGCCTCTCTCAGGACTGACATGTAACATTCCCCTTCTCCTTCTTTGTGGACCCAATGAAGATCCTGAAAGAAAACTTATGGTGCCCTCACGCTACCACTATCAGATTAAAAAATTGTCCTTTATTTTGAAAGCTGACCCTGATGTTAAATCTCTATTGATTTCTGAAGTAATATTCAGGCTTTAACACTGAGTTATTTTCTCTTAAGTCAATAAATGAAAAATGCAGTAATCCACAACCAATTTAGTGCTACTATAATAACAGGATTACCATGTCTTACAATGGCATTGCATAGGCAGTTTGCTAAGAAGGCTAACTCCCCAAGTTCTGGTATCATAAAAGGAGGGTATACGAGCACAGAAACAAACATTCTGTCAGCTGAAATCTCAAATAAGCTATGTTTGCTATGGATGAGATAAATGTTCCCTTTAGATCCAGGCAATGTGAGAAAAACAAGGAAATTTCAAAGGCTAGTTTTAATGTTATAAGATAGGAGGTTAGGAGGCATGAAGAAAGTTTACAAACATCTCCAGTATACCCCCCTACACAGCTGGGCTACATCATCACCACCAGGATGTTTCAGAGGCTGGTATCTTAGACCGGAACAGGAGAGGCAGGCTGCAAGTTCCTCCAACAATACATTTAGAGACATTTCCAAAATAAGTCAGGCTGCTTTCCTCCTTTTTCCTAGCAGGTGAATTTATACAAATAGGATACTATTTTGAAAATAAGCCATTTCTTTTTGGAATGACATTTTGACTAAACGCAGAGCTATAAATAAGTCTTCTATACAAAGGGTGACATAATCCTCCTATGAATATAGAAGCAATACTTATAGAAGCAGAAAATCCATAAACCCTGTATATTTTAACCTTGCTCTAAAAACTATAATTATATTAGTATATCACTGAAAAAGGGAGGCACTTCTTTTCTGTCTTTAAATAACATAAATATGTGATGTAATAGCTCTAGGGTTCATCTTTTCCAGTAGAGAGTCTTCGATGCTAGCATAAAGGCCTCAAATTCAACCAACTTCTCCATTTAGTCCATGAATTATATGTATACACTAGAGGCCCAGTGCATGAAATTCATGCACTGGGAGGGGAGTGTCTTTCAGCCCAGCCTGCACCCTTTCCAATCTGGGACCCCTTGGAGGATGTCTGACTGCCGGTTTAGGCCTGATCCCAGGGATTGTGCCTAAACCGGCAGTCGGACATCCCTCTCACAATCCGGGATGACTGGCTCCTAACCACTCACCTGCCTGCCTGCCTGATCACCCCCAAGTGCCCTCCCTTGCAGGTCTGGTTGCCCCCAACTGCCTTCCCCTGCTGGCCTGGTTGCCCCCAACTGCCTTCCTCTGCTGGCCTGGTTGCCCCCAACTGCCCTCCCCTGCTGGCCTGGTCCCCCCAACTGCCTTCCCCTGCAGGCCTAGTTGCCCCCAACTGCCCTCCCCTGCTGGCCTGGTCACCCCTAACTGCCCTCCCTTGCTGGCCTGGTCGCCCCTAACTGCCCTCCCCTGCCAGCCATCTTGTGGTGGCCATCTTGTGACCACATGGGGGTGGCCATCTTGTGTGAGGGTGTGATGGTCAATTTGCATATTACATCTTTATTATATAGGATATGTAGACAGTTATGCATCTGTCTTTATATTATACATATTTATCATTATATATTTATTTGTGTGCTTATATCCCTGCTTATTCCATGAAAACTTTAGGTGTTAATAGTAAATACATGCAACAAATTTTCAAAGCAAAAATTTAAAAATAAGTCAACAAAACAGGGAAAATCTAAATTGGCATAAGAAATGTAAGCAGGCTAGGCTAGGGAATGTGTTAGGTAGAATATATACCTAAGCAGGCTATAAATTCCTCTTTAGTTGCTAGAGCTGAGCCATGAACTTAGTTCTAAACTTTAAGAATGACAAAATAATAATGTAAACAGAGACAATTAAATTGTATTCATTATATACTGAGTTAAGAAAAGGACACAGAAGGTCCTCAGTAGGATCACAGCTTCTGCTTAGCAGTTAACTCCTGTGAATGGATTCTTCATGGGTTTTTGTGTTGGGGACATTGGTGGAAGTTGTGGACAATGTCCTCAGAAGCAATCACAACAAAACCATGCCTAGCACATTTCCTGAAGAAAGTTAACTGCATAGTCTTTTATTTCAATCAAGTTCTTGACATGTTCCTGGAAAGGGAAGATAATATAGTCCATGCACTGTGAGTTTTGATGAGTGGTTTGATCCAGGGATAAAACATACTGTGCCTATGGTTAAAAAGATGGATTGCATTGAACATAACTGTAGATAATTCTAGTGTTGAAAGTGGCCTTATTGAAAGTAATAGCTATTACCTATTGAGCAGTTACTATGGACCTGTTTTAATGTACATATATTAATCATTAAAACTTTCATTCTGGAAAAAATATTTTTAGTGAATGAGGGCTTTTGGTAATAAACTGTCTTCTATTATCTGTCTGTTTATGTCTCTTGAAAGGAAATACCTGACATTTACCATAAAACGGTTATTTAAATTTAATTTAATACTCATCGTTATTCTTAATATCCCCTTGGGTCATTTTTGAAACAATAGATTTAGTTAATTTGGTTAACACAAGAAATTGGGAATAATTTTATATGTACATTACTTTTTATGAAATAGGCAAATTTTTATTCATTAGCTCCTCAATTCCCTAGAAGAAATTTTGACCTAAGTATAATGTTATTGAAAACTTTAAAAAATAATTAAAATTGAGAGTTTCTTCTAACAATTTTTGGGATTTTTACAAAGGCTTTTTACAAAAGGATTTCAAAGTACAACACTGGTGTTTTGACAGTGTCAATTCACTTATTTAATGATGAGGACATTAATATGTAGGTTGGATGTATATAACATTCAACATGACTAAGCTATTTTCCTGTCTGCTTTGGTTTTGTTTTTAATAAATATTAGCCAATTAATGATATGGCAGTCACTAGTCTGTGTCATAAATTAGCTAAAATAATAAGATCAAATTACATTGCTTGATTTCCATGAAGACTAAGCTGGCTGGGCACAATTCCATCATTTGCTGGAAAGGAAATGATTTTCTGGTCATGTCCTATTGTAATAATTGGCACAACTTTGTGAGGAATTTATATCCAACCAATTTTATTTCTTGCTACAACTGAGTGATGAGCCATTGAGTCTGCAAATAATTTAATTCAATCCCTGTGACCTTCAAATCAGTTAATAGATATGTCTACCTAATTGTTTATCAAACTGTGAGGCTGGAAGTGCTCAACAGTCTTTTCTTATTTAACATCTGAATTTCTTCTTCACTGATTAATTTTAACTCTCTGTCCACGTGAGCACATTATTCTTTATCCTGTTTCCAGGCATCATACTATTGCCTTCTCCCAAATAAAATTTAATATTTGAAAGAAAAAATATAACTTTAGTTTGAGTACCTGTATATTAGGAAATAAGGTGAAGATACATTTCACTTGTTTACAAAATGAAAATCTAAATGGTTTGGGTTTTGTAGTTCAATGATATGAAGCATTGCACCAAGAATATTAAAACTATTGAAATATTTAAAACATGTGAATAAAAGTAGATGAAAAGCTAACTGAAGGATTTAAACTGAAGCTGATAAATTCCTTAAAAAGGTTATGACTGGAGGCTTTCTGAGGATAGAATAATTAGTTTTATTCTGTGAAAGAATTGTGAATTTGACCCACCACAAAGTCATGTGTCTTATGTCAGCTGGGCTGTCTCTGCTATTTGGAAGTCCACTCGGGCCTCTCTCAGAGATTGCTTGTGCTCTCAGCTATAAAAGCTATGCCAGATCTTCTCTGGTCTCAAACCTAAATCCCGCCTACTGCTTCAAGTTTTTGGCCACTGGCATTCTCCCCTTGTTTTTCTGACCAGATGAAAGATATAAGCTCTGAACTTCTCTACTCTTGCTCTTCTGACTTCATCTGTTTCCCCCTCTATGTTCCTGAAGGATCATGTGACCCCAGCTCAGCCCTACCTGAAGCTCTGGAATAGATCCTGATTCAAGTCAGAGGCTATAGCTCAAGCAATAGTGCACCAAGGGCAAATGTGCTGCTAACCCTACTCTGACTTTAAGGCTGGCTTTACTAGTGGAGCTTCTGCTTTGTTCTTTTGACCCATGGTGGACATTGCCTTACTCAGCAATCGTTTCTCCTACTAGCATACCCTGATCGTAGTCCAATCTCCAATCTCTTGATAAGGCCAAGTCTCACTGAGGTGATGAGCTCTGTTCTGAAGCATTCTATGCTATAAGCTCATTCTTTTATCTTTTCATCATGTATCAGAAGAAAAAGGTGGTTTCATATTTCCAAAGCCAAGGTTTCATATTTCCAAAGCCAACTCTCAGAACCTTTAGAACTTGTGCTTTTATTCTTCTCTAATCCTACTTTCAACTTGTTCAGGGTTTTGATTTATCAGTTATTCACTCTCTAATTCTTACTTTTTCTGTAGGGTCTTTTGACACTGACCAAATATGCACTAGTTTCCAGGGCTTGCGAGAAAAGAAATCATCTCTTGATCCTGCTGGTAGCACTTGATTACTGTTCTGTTTTTTTTCTCCTTCTTTACCCAAATAAACTTTTCAAACAAATGGCCTACAGTAGCTACTTAACATCTATTCCTTCTTTCAATTTTCTATGGTGACCTATTCCTTTTCCCTATTCATATTGCTGAAGTGTTTGGTGCTCTAATCAATAAATTTGGTTATATATTATTAATTCTCATTATTCCTGATCTCCCTTTGCAATATTGTCACTATTTATTGAGTAGCTATTGTGTGCTAAACAATGTCCTAGTTTAATGAACATTTGCAGAATATGCTTTCCCAAAAGTGTCAACTTTCACCACCTATGGGATAAATGAACATTTTAATGTAGAATTCCTCATGGAAATGGGTCCAACAAGACATTTAAATTTGGTTTTAGCTTCTGCTCTGTTCTTTTTACTCATTTCTTTTCCATAATTTTTTTTTTACAAATATATGCTACTCTGTATACCGGGAATCAACTTCTGTGGTACTTAGGGAGACTTTCCTGCTTAACATCATATCTTCATTTGGAAATGTGACTTTTTCTGATACTCTGTGCAGAGCAGTTAAATGTGCAAACAGATCTGTGTGTGTCCAAATTATAGAGGCCCCGTGTCTGATGTGAATTCTCAAGTCTCACAAATGCTAGGCTCTCTTTCTCTCCAGTGTAAAGTGGAAATGTACTTAACCAGAAGGTTTTCTTTTCAGAATTTCATGTATTATTAATACTTAATGGATAAAAAATAAAATATAGAGTAAAAAATAATTGTATCATCAACTATCAACTTCTCAGTTCCTTCACCTTTTTTTGCCCCATCCCATAAATCCCCTCTCCTCTGGTAACCATCAGTCTGTTCCCTGTATTTATTTATTTATGAGTCTTTCTCTCTCTCTCTCTCTCTCTCTCTCTCTCTCTCTCTCTCTCTCTCCTTCCTTTGCCCGTGAGTCTATTTCTGTTTTGATTACTCATTTATTTAGTTCTTTAGATTCCACATACAGATGAAATCATATGGTATTTTTCTTTCTCTGACTTATTTCACTTAGCATAATACCTTCTAGGTATACCCATGCTATCACAAATGGTAAGATTTTGTTCTTTTCCACAGCTGAGTAATATTCCATTGTATATATGTGTCACAACTTTTTATCCACATGTCTATTGATGGGCACTTGGGTTGCTTTTATAGCTTTGTTATTATAAATAATGCTGCAACGAACATAGGGGTGCATGGATTCTTTTGAATTAGTTTTGAATTTCTTTGGATATATATGCGTAAGTGGAATCATAGCGTCATAAGGCAGTTCCATTTTTATAATATTGCTCACTCTTAACACTATGTCCACTACATCAAAATTTTATACCAGCTTTTTTTTTCTTGTACTCCTCAGGGGATACAAAAGTTGATGTTGCATTTTCTCAATATTTTAACTTATTATCATGCTTTTACTCAGGGCCATCTTATCTTTGGTCCACACTTCCATTTCTCATTTGCCAATATGTCCTCTTTGTCTAAGCTAGCCATAAAGAAAATCAGTGCTTTGGATATTAGCTCTATTTAAGTCATTCAAGCTAGGGTGAACTTTTTATTTAACAAATGAGCCATTACATTCAGGGGCTAAACAATATTTATTTGGTGCCTCCAGTCTACAGTTCTGCAGCACATGTTAGGGAAAGGTAGAGATGAAGGACCACAAAGCCCCTCTTAAGTGGCTGAAGAGAAGAAGACCATTTGACCTTCAATGGACAAAGATGCAGAAAGACATGAATAATAACATAGAAGAAAATGTAGTTATATAAAGGGATTTACATTAAATGCTGTATGGGAACATTACATTTTGAGATTAGTACTGAGCAGACCAATATTGCAATTAGGTGAGAATGGTTAGGCAACACTTCATGCAAAAGTGAACTTAAAGAAAGGTACCAAACAGCTTTAGTGACGATGGAGGGGGAAATGTCATATCCAGGTAGAGAGAGGCATGTACAAAGTCTTCAAGTTCCAGGAAGGAAAGAGCATGGACTTTTTAAATAGGAGCAATGAGAAGAGAACCCACTATGAAGTGATGGGGAAAGACGGAGAAATAGTCCCTGGTGCAGAGTCCTGAACAAAAGCGAGGGAGAGATTTGATTTGTCAGACAAAGAGGGTGAAGATAAACAACTTTCTCCCAACCTACACTCATTTGTGCATTTGACCAAGAAACCTTAATGTGTTAGGGGCTCTGGGGAAATGTCCCTAACATTTGAGAATAGACTAGAAACCTATATAGAAGCTGATTGGATACTTGGAGGTTAAGTAATTTGTACAAGTTCAAATGGCCTCCATAAAGACTGAGTCTCCAGACTTGAGACCAATGTTTTTCTTACCATGTCATTCACTTCTTAACAAAACATTGCTTGGTATTACTAGCAGACAGAATATTGGACTGAACAGATACCTGGTCCCATCCAAAATGGCTTATTTTTGGGTTTATGTCTTTGTGATAAAGTCCTTCACTCCCTTTTCCCTGCCCCAAGACCCTCCACATTAACACTGGTCTCATACTCCTTCAATCTGCTTTCACTCTGGTGACAGAACACTCTCTATATGATATATAAGGTGTCCCCCAAAATGTATACATGCTCTTTGAATAATTAAAAAGGCATGTTTATTAAAATACCTTTAATTTTCAAAACTGAGCTATCAGCTGCTAAAGTATATATAATTTGGGGGTGGGGCACCCTGTAGATTTTGTCATGATGTTCCCATGTTTAAAATGCACTAATTGTCTCCACTACTGGAAGGATAGGTCCAATTCTTTAGTATGCGATATGGGTAGATTGACCAGATAGCTAAATACACACACACACACACACACACACACACACACACACACACACACAGGTCTCTCAGTTAAATTTGAATTTTCAGCAATAGACTTTCTAAAAATATAAATACGTTCTGTCCAATATTTGGAATATATCTATACTCAAATTATTTGTTGTTTCTCTAAAAATCAAATTTAACTCAGTGTCTTGTCAACCCTGCATATATGGGGCCCAATCCTCACCTCCCTCTCTAGGCTCTTCTTACACCATGTTTTCCCCCCACCCCTGTGCCCCCCTTCTCCCCATGTCCAGTATTCCAGCCATCTCCAGGACCCACAGGTGCTACCTGCCACCAGGGTTTTGGTCACATTCCGTTTGCTGCCTGAACTAGAGTTTCTGCACTTAAACCCAGAGCTTGAGGATGGTGGAACTCCAGGTGGAGGGAATATGACACAGCATAACTTGCCATTGGTCCTGGAAGCTCCCATCCCCGCCAATGGGGCAAGGGGTCTTAGGTGGAGGTTGCAGCTATGATGTTAGAGACAACAGTGGATGTTTCAGGCCTGGTCCTCTCAGTCTGAGGAGGCTTTGCCTGTTTCTAAACAGCCAAGTCTTGCTTGCTCCTAAAACAACCTCTCTGACAGCTCAATGAGTCCAACCTTGACTCAGGATCCATCACAAAGCCCAGTGCTTCCTGAGGTTGCTCATCCCCGTTTCCAGACTGGCCATATCCACTGTGATTCCAGCCTGATATGTGTGGATCATCCATAAAAACTTCCAGCCACATGTGTATAAGTGTTCAGCTTCTACTCACACCAGACACAACTCCCCAGCAAAGCTGTTTTCATAGATTATGCCTCAAATGATGTTCATGTTTTTGCTAAACTGGTTTCCTTCACTTTGTAATAGTGTCTATGTTTTAACCTTAGGAAACTTGACCCTTGGATAAACTACTTTTGACCTAAAAATTTACATATGGCATTGAAATTCTTATAACTTGAACATGTAAACTCTAAAGCAAGAATTAAGTATGTTTTCTATCCTGTTATGAATAGTTAGAATAATGAGTTTAATCAAGTTACTATTTGTGAGAATATGCTGACCTTGAACCTAAGATACTCCCCTCAGCGAGGAAGAGCTCATTCTTGCCCCAGAGGGGATGTCTCTCTGCTATTTGCGATGACTTACAAATGATGATGGCAGTGTGAGTTCCTGGCACCATTTATCTGGATAAGTAAGCAAACGGTACAATGTTTTAACCAGTATACCTCTAGAAGTGTCAAAAACTGCAAAAAATAAAATAAAAAAATCTGCATGTGTGCATAGACATTTCATTCCTCAGGCAAAACAGTCCCAGGATCACCCTTTATTTCACTTTATGCTGATATCGCCACAGAAACTCTTCCCTTTGGGCCCTAGGAAGCATTTCAACATCAAAACTATTGTCAAGAGGCTGAGGCTGTTGTGTCATGGCCCAGGGCAAGCTGCTCCGGAAGCAGAGGTACAGAGCAGGATGTGAACAGTGGCTGAGTAGAGCAAGCAGGCCAGGCTTGAGCCTGGGAGAAAGGGAAGCACTTAACAGGAGGCGAGCTCTCTTAAGCCGTATTAGGTACCAGCAGCACTGAATAGGTTTGTCAAGAATTATGTTCTTTAGAAGTATATTTTATGACAAAATGTAGCTGCTTACTCATTCACATCCTTGAATGTGAAACTTTTTATTTATTTATAAGCTTAATAATAATAATCTAGAACAAATCTGTGTAAGGACAGTCACATCAGACTAATCGTAATGGGTGTTATGTAAAGCTCCTTAGAGAAATCTAAATTGGATGTTAAAATAAAAGATAAACAGGGAAAGCCTCGTTTTCAAAAAAGGAGGACAACTGACTCTAGAAAATGCTCCTCGTCCCTGTTTAGCACTTCATGCTTCACTTGGTGCATGAAATAACTGGATATATTTCCTGTGGTCTGACGAATTGCTTTCCACAGCTTGCGAAAATTAAAGGACATTATTGGATTAAAAGCAAACACTGTGCTCATTGGGTGACATGACATGCTTAGAAAATAGGCTGCACTCATTTTCATTGATTTATTTAGAAACTTCTCTCAGTCAAAGGGTACTTGGGGTTTAATAACTTTCTGCTATAGCATATAGCAGATATATTGGCAGGATTGCTGAACTATAGCCAATCACATATAAATATGATGCCTTATCAAGAACATATTTTAGCCCTAGCCAGTTTGGCTCAGTGAATAGAGCATCAGCCTGTGGACTGAAGGGTCCCGGCTTGGATTCTGGTCAAGAGCATGTACCTCAGTTGCAGGCTCCTCCCCAGCCTGAGCCCTGGTTGGGGCATGAGCAGGATGCAACCAACTGATGTGTTTCTCTCACATCAATATTTCTTTCTGTCTTTCCCTCTCTCTTCCACTCTCTCTAAAAATCAATGGAAATGAGGGCATGTGCTGGGGGACTGAAGGAGGGGTGGGGAGAGGTCAATGGAGGTAAAGAAGACATATGTAACTCTTTCAATAATAAAGAATTTTTTAAAAAATCAATGGAAAAATATCCTTGGGTGAGGATTTAAAAATAAATTTTTAAAAAAGAATATATTTTATAGTTGGTGATAGGACCTAAAAACAATCATTTAATACCATTACTTTCAGCAGCTTTTTTTTTTCTCTTCTTATACCATTTTCAGGGACCTTAATGACTTCGATGTCTTTAAGGCTCGTAACATGGCTTTACTATTGCCAGCTTTCTCTACTTTCAGCAGCTCTTTTATTTGACATGGATACTTTAGTGATTTAGTGCCATGACTGTAAAATGTCAGAAGGATTTATTGACATGAAGCAGATCAATTCATATTAGAAAATAGGAACTAGAACTAAAATATCCCTTTTCTGGCCTCAATATTCTCCTGTTCTTAGCAGAGGAGATTGAAGAAATACCTAATTCACACCCTCAATATTAACATTGGAATAATTTTTTCTTAAGTTACATTCTAAAGTAAACAGTGATTGTGTCTAGGAGTCACAGCAGAAAATGAGAGCAATTGTATACATGGACAGCAATGGTTTCCCTTTCCTCAAGTTCAAGTAACAATTCTATCAATTATAATGTACAGAGTACATTTCTAAGTGAGCCCATATCTTTTTAGAGAAATAAATAAGAGAGAAATACCAGCTATATCAATACAATGAATCCCTCCTGCCATGTGGATGGTTGTTTCCATGGTAACAAGGCTTACAAAAATAGCTAATATTCTGTTTTGCTTAGAAAATCAAGTTTACACGTTTCCTCCAGCACAATTACTATAATTGGCTATGTGAGTTATCACTGGGTTTAATATTACTCCTGAGAAAGTGTGATAAGTGCTGTGGTAGAGGTATAGTCCACACACGGGGAACACGGAGGGGCCACCTAGCTTAGGCTATTCAGGAAGGCTTCCTGGGAGAGGTGATGCCTGAGCTGTCTTGAATGCAAGTAGGAGTTAGTTGAAGAATGAAGGAAGGATTGTCCTGGCAGAGGAAACAAAAGACGAATCAAAAAATTGTAGCGAAAGAAGCAAAGAACCAGACTTTAGGTGTCATTGATGGCCCCACTGAAAATTTTTACCCAGAAGACAATGAGGGCTTCTAGAGGACAATGTTACTTTTACAAGCCAGACATCTGTTATCTGTGAAAATAATTGCACCCAAACTGTTCTTGGAGAATCATACCGATAATTTATAGTATCTGAACATATTGAAAACGTTTGCCACTGATAATAAACCTGTTGCAAATGTTTATGAAGCACGTTCTATTAATGTACAATTTAATTTTTATTATTCAATATTCTAGTTAATTCATGGTTCTCTTTATTTATTTATTTATTTATTTATTTATTTATTTATTTATTGTGATATCTGCATATACACTATATACCAAGGTAGATGAAAGTGAACAATTCATAGGACCTGCCTTCAAAGAGTATATAGCCTTGTAGCAGATATTTTTCAATAACCAAAAACAATATCATTACAGTGAAATTGTAATGTAGAGAAAGAAATGCTATCATAGGCTTAGGCATAAGATATTATGGAAATACAAAGGAGACTCTGAGAAGTAAGCCATTTGACTGGAACGGTTATAAAAGGACAAGGGAAGGCTTTCAGGAGAATCTGAGCCATGAGCCATGTCTCAAGGACAAATAAGAGTGATCATGGAAGGTGGTGCCAGGGAGCAGGATGGGGAGATGGGGAGGAAGCCCTTTCATGCCCCCCTCCATTTAATAATGTTTGTCTTTTATTTTAATACCCAATTTAGATTTCTCTAAGGAGCTTTACATAACACCAGTTACAATTAGTCTGATGTGACTGTCCTTATACAGATTTGTTCTAGATTACTATTATTAAACTTATAAATAAATAAAAAGTTTCAAAATAAAGGATATGAATGAATAAGCAGCTATATTTTGTCATAAAATATACTTCTAAAGAACATAATTCTTGACAAAGCCATTTAATGTTTAGGAAATAGACAGTGTTTAGTATTGCTAGAATATTGGGCTTCATGTGAGACTGTGAATAAAGCTATATGAGTATTTGTGGAGCTTTAATCTTTGGAGGTCAAGCAACTGAATACAAATTTAGGTCTTGACTCCAAATACAAAAGGAATATTTATCATACCAGTAGAGGATTACAAGGCTCAGCTGGGAAGAAAAATGGAATTTACTGCAGTAGAAAATTCTAGGTACTGCATTGCCAGTGAAGGGCAAGCAATTATTGAGAGTTTCCTTTTTCTCTTCCTTATTCTCTGTAACCACAAAATGATCTATCAGTTGAAGAAACTGAATAGGCATGTACTCAGATACTGAATAATTTACTTGGCCTGTTTCATTTAGTATATTTCTACATTGGTTTGGCTTAAATGTCTAAGAGGGAATGTGGATGGGACCCATTCACACTGTTACCATCATAACTAACTAGCTAATATTAATATTAGGAAAGGAACAAGGGGGACCAGACATTATAGGCATAGTCATCTGGGCAGCTTCATCAGGAAGCTGCAACTTCAGCTCCCCAGGGAACCGCAGGTCCATTCCCTGCAGATCATTAGGGGGAGGGGTCCAACAAAGGGGAGGATGGATGCATGTGCATTGACGTCGAAGTGACATAGGGAAGGTGGTTGCCTGTCCGACTAACCTGGGAACAAAGATAATTGGGTAGGGGTGGAGCCACTGCAAGTGTGTGAAATCTTGGAAGGATAAAATCCTGACAAATAATTCTCGTTCTCTTCTTCTTGCTTCACTCCTGCTTCCCTGCACTAACTTGTTCTGTGACCTGTGCTAGCCTGCCATGTGGATCCCACATGCAATGAACTTCAGCTAGGAACACAAGCTAACCTAGCCAGATGCTGGACTGGACCTTAATATGGAGCAGAAACTCTGGGCAATTGCTTTGATCTTAGTCCTGCTGAAGACAAAATGGGAATTTTTCCAAGGTGGGTCGGAGGGAGGTGGGACCTTGGAAACTCAGGGTTTTAATCCCACAGAAATAAAGCTCTCCACAATACCTCATTCTCTTGTTGGGGCCTCAGGAAATTCTTATTCCTGTGGCACCCCAAGAAACCCACTTCCACCATGACAGGTGGGGAAACAGAGGCCACCCCACCGATAGCAATACCATTGATTTGGGTGTGACTTTTTGGTGGTGGACAGTTTGAGCTCCGTTGTTTTTCTCCTGGTAAGTCTCCCATCTTAATAACTATCATTTCTATTCTCTGAGGCTTCTCCAATAAATCTAATAAGAGAGGTTCCGAATCCCACAAAACAAAATGTAGTTTTTTGGGGATAATAATGCTTTCTTCAGAACTTGGAAGAAATCCTACTGGCATTACAGGTGAAGGTAGAAGAGGCTCTCCATGTTGGATTTCATAGCTCAGAAACATGACAGATGGTTGAAAGTACATACTCCCAAAATTTCTCCTCTCAGGACCTTTTCACATGCTGATTCTTCCACCTGAAATATCCATTACATAGTTCATTGGCTTTTTGCTTTCTTTTCCTTCAGGTCACCAGAATGGTCATGCTTAGTCATTTTAGGCTCCCATTTTTATTCTTTACCACTGCTTTCTCTTTGATTCCTCTATAACTTCTTGTTGGTTTCCTATTATTTTATTTAACTATTTTTTTGTCTTTCCCATGAGACTATTGGTTTGTAGAAACTTTACAATTAGTTGCCTAGATTCATTCCACTTAAGATATTTTCATTTGTAGAGTCTGAAGTGAACACTGGGTATCACTATTTCTAATAGCTCTCTGGCTGATTTTAACGGATGGCTAAGCTTGAGAACCATTGCTCTAAACCAGTGCTTCTCAAAGTGTGGTCCCCAATTAACAGCATTAGTGCCACTTACAAACTAGTTAGAAATGTAAATTCTCAGGCCCCACCACAGGCCCACTGAATCAGAATCTCTCCAGGTGATTCTAATATGTGTTAAAGTTTGAGAATTGCTACTCTAGAATAAAGTCCATGAGGGTTATTGCTTGTATCCAAATGTTGAATAATCTGTATAATCTATAATAATAAAAATGTAATATGCTAATTAGACCAGACAGCCGAACGAACTTCTGGATGTAAATCATTCTGGATGAAGCTGCAGCGGTGGGGGCTGAGGCAGAGGTGGTTAGGGGTGATCAAGCAGGCAGACGAGCAGTTAAGGGCAATCAGGCAGGCAGGCAGAGTGGTTAGGGGTGATCAGGCAGGCAGGGTGAGCAGCTAGGGGCAATCAGGCAGGCAGGCGAGTGGTTATGGGTGATCAGGCAGGCAGGCAGAGGGGTTGGGGCAATCAGGCAGGCAGGCAAGTGGTTAGGGGTGATAAAGCAGGCAAGCAGAGTGGTTAGGGGTGGTCAGGCAGGCAGGCAGGCAAGCAGTTAGGGGGGATCAGACAGGCAGGCAGGTGAGCAGTTTGGGGCATCAGACAGGCAGACAGAATGGGTAGGGGTAATCAGGCAGGCAGGCGAGTGGTTAGGAGCCAGCGGTCCCAAATTGTGGGAGGGATAGCCGACTGCTTGATCCCTGTGGGATCGGGCCTAAACCAGCAGTCGGATATCCTCGAGGGGTCCTGGATTGCCAGAGGGTGCAGGCCGGGCTGAGGGAACCCTTCTTCCATGAACAAATTTCATACACCGGGCCTCTAGTAAATGTATAAATGGTTTACTCTTACAGGATT
The DNA here is from genome assembly GCF_951640355.1 of Cnephaeus nilssonii. Classification (NCBI taxonomy): domain Eukaryota; kingdom Metazoa; phylum Chordata; class Mammalia; order Chiroptera; family Vespertilionidae; genus Cnephaeus; species Cnephaeus nilssonii. Next base: position 70,712,264 of record NC_137083.1, on the reverse strand, counting down.
AAATGCAAGTGGTTTGATATTAATATACTTTTCTCTATTAAGACCTAAGAATAAATTTATTCTACTAACTTAAAAAGTACATTATATCAGAGAGAGAAGAACAGCAAATAGTGTAATTTTCTGAACTGCTGCCATAGCAATTTTCTTTCTCAGCCTCATTTATATCGCTCCACATGCTACCGCACTGGGTGTTTTGACAAATGTGCTATTTTCACTTCTATGACTTCACCTCTAATTCAAAGGTGGCAAAGTGGAGAGGCTATTAGATTCAGTTGGTAACAGATTAGCATACACACTTATTTTCTTTTCATTTCCCAGTGAGTAGGTTACTAATGGCCTGTCCAATCAAATTAGGGGATACCTACCTCTTCCTGGTTGACCTTCATGTATTGCGTGTAAACTCTGTTAGAAGCTAGGTATGAAATTCAACTATATTGAATAAATTTGAATCATGAGATATACATTTTAAAAAGTCACAAAGAAGCACATATTGGTGATCATAATTGATAAATTCCCAAACTTTTCTCTGTGTAATTGTGTTACTAATAAATCCTAACAAATTTAAATCTTTAAAATTTAGAAAAAAAAATTTTAAATATAAAACCACCCAGATCAAGATATAGAACAATTCTTCACCCCAAAAAGTTTCCTCATGATATGTCTCATAATTCAAATTTATTCAGTATAGTTGAATTTCATATGTAGCTTCACAAGATATTATAGGTCTTTCATCAGTAAAATTAATGAAAACATATATTTTATGAAAGGCACATAAACAAGTTAAACTAACACATTTAAGGAATTTGGGATAACTTATTTTTTATTTTTTTGTTAATCCTCATGTAAGAATATTTCCCCCATTGATTTTTAGAGATATGGAAGGGAGGAGGGAGAGAGGGAGAGAGGGAGAGAGGGAGAGAGAGAGAGAGAGAGAGAGAGAGAGAGAGAGAGACATTGATTGGTTGCCTCCTGCACACACCCCAACGGGACCAGGAATTGAATCTGCAACGCAGGTACATGTTCTTGACCAGGAATCCACCAGGAATGAACCCACAACCCTTTGGTGCAAGGGGTTGCCACTCTAACCATTGAGAACTATCAGCTGGGCAGGAATTTTGATAATTTTGAGTTTATTTACATTACAAAGAAGAAAAACAAATCACCAAGATAAAACAGATATAAATGTACTTTGGGGTTACCCACACACAAATATAGACATACTTCAACGAATGTATGTCAACAAAATTCAACCAAATAACAGCACATAACCAAACTTAGAAACTAATTACCCATGAAGCTCACTGAAAGGCTAACTCTTTCAAGATGAGTGAAAAAGTCAGGTAGGGTGAGGAATGCTGTTAATTTTGATGAAATGAGGACACAAGACACATCATAAATTATCAAAAGAAAAATGACTCTACTTTTGAAGTAGTTAAAAGTCCAACCCAATCCAAGTGGAAGGTCATTTTAATATTTTCAGTAGGTAGTTTTATGTTTTAGTTCTTCCTTTTTCCCATAAACATAGATAAGAGAATGAGTCAGAACTCTAGCCCACAAGGACTGAAATAGTCAAGTTTTCAAGACTTAACTCAAGGAATAAATCACCCATGGAGCTTTTCTAGCACTACCCCCATGCACACATACAGTCACACTTACCAAAGTCAAATTGGCAATACACTCTTTGGTGCCATAAGGGATGAATTGGTTTTATTAATCTTTGAAATATATATAGAGAGACTTCAGAGAGGGAGGGAGAGGGAGAGACAGAAACATCAATGAAGAGAATCATCCATTTGCTACCTTCTGTATGTCTTCCCCCCCCCCCCCCCCCCCACTGGGGATTGAGCCTATAACCCAGGGATATGCTCTGACTGGGAATTGAACTGTGACCTCCTGGTTCACAGGTTGTTGCTCAACCACTGACCCACATCGGCTGAGCTATTAATCTTTGTATCTCCAGTACTGAGAACAGTAGTCCCTGTGTGGTAGGTGTTTAATATTTTTTTAAAAGTAAATGGATGGACCTCAATTTATTAAAATAGTCCAGCAATAGAGTGATTTGATTTTCCAGGGAACATAGAATATAAGCTGCATCTCTATATGAATGTCTTATTTTTATCCTGTATTTATGGGTGAGAAAATGGAACCCCATAGAGATTAAGAACTTGCCCAAGGTCATTCAGCTAAAAGGTAGCTGGTGGTCATAGCATTATGTCACTCTGTCATATTATTGAGTCACTTTTCTAACATACATTACATGTCAGATCTAACCTAATTAAAGCCCACTTAATGTAAGAGCCTCTTCTTAAGTACAGAAAGATTTGTCCTTCACTGATTAAGCCTTCATTTCTGACTGGAGGGCCAGGAAGGAAATAAAAAAAGGTGTAGGTTAAAAGGTCAGGCAAGTCTCTTTTGATCTTTGTGAGCTGTGAACTCTCTCGGCCTTCATTTCTTATCTTCTTCAATAGAGAATGTACTATCTACCTATTTTACCTCACAGGATAGAAAGGATCATATAATAATATGTGAAGGTGTTCTATGAAATATAAAGTGCCACAAAAATATTTTTAAAAAACCATATACCAGGAATCATCACACTGTGGGAGAGTAGGTTAAGAGGAAACAGACAAATTTAAATATTTTTTTGAATTTTTGAGTCTGTATCTGCACAGTATATATGTATGCTCTTTCCTTATACATCTTTTAAAAATGAAGATAACTTTTGGGTAATTCATGGGGTCTTTTTAGTTGAGGCTTTCCTATTATTTCCAACCAAGAAGACCCAATGGATTGGTTTGCAAGCCTGAAATAAGAAGCCTTCTGACCATGTGGCCTACTCCTTTAAGCAGATGGAATAACACATTCAGTGCTAATTAAAATCTTCAAAGGGTCTTCAAAGGGTAGCAGTAAATACTACGTATTTCCTTTATTTAAAACACTAGCAGATGAAGAGTTCTTTTTTTTTCTCCTTAATGAATATAGGATTCCCATCTGTTATCTGTATAAAAATGTACCATGTAATGCAGAAGAAAAAATAGAATTGAAAAGAGAGCGTCATTCTCTTTCTTTCACAGTAAATCATTCTTTCCTAGAACCAGATAGAGCCATGTTTCCCTCTCAATCAAATCTCCCTTCAAAGCCATGGGAGACTATTGGTTAGTCAGTGTCAGCTGACTCCTGGTCTCTCCCCTATTTCAAATGCAGTGATATATACTAGAGTTTGCCTCACTTAACATCCATCCCAACCCCCTACTAGTTTGTGTTCCTAGATGCTCACCAGCTAGGACACAGTCATGTAACCACACAGATGTCCATGCAGTCCCGTGTATGAGAGACTTGGCTGTGGCAGTGAGCAGCGTGAGGAGAGACTGGCTCTCTAAGCAGGCAGGTATGCCAGTGGAAGAATTTCTGGTGCTTTGTCTTAGCTTGTTAACAAGAAGTGGAGAGTATGGGCAACAGTGGTCTTTCACCATGAAAATCCTGCGAGGCAGTTGGGCATTTTTCATACTTGTTGTGTCTGTAGCTGATGATGTACGAGCTTGTTCTCCTGGCCCTCCCAAGAAAGCTGGTGAGCTATTTAACAACATTTAATAATCCCTCCTCTGTTCACACTAGTCACAGCCAATTCTGTTGCCTCTGACATTGGGGTTTAACCAAGGAGGGTATAGATCTGTTGATACAATTTGGCAAACTCTGCCAGTCGCCTAAGCAATAGCCTTTCCCCTCTTTCTTATTCACAGAATCCTATTTTGTGGGGGGTAGTAACATCCCAGCTAGCAAAGGGTTATTTCCTAGTTTCTCCTGCAATTAAGCATGGTTGTGGACATAATTCTAGCCAAAGGGATGTCAGTTGAGGGTGTCTGAGTAAGCTTTGTTCCCCTGATATAAGCACCCATCCCCTTCTGCTTCTTTTCTTCACTGCCCACCTGAGGACCACCATGGAAAGGCATAGAGAGTGGCAGAGATCCTGCCCTGACATCTATGAGCCTCAGTGCCAACGCCAGCAGCAAACACCTACATTAACTCTGGACTTGTTTGTGCGTGAGAGAAATCCATCTCCAATGTCAATTTCCAGAAGCCATTACATTGGGGGTTAAAGTTCTAACATATGAATTGGGGAGAGGGAGACATAAACATCCATAGCAGCAGCAATTTTACTAACATGTACCTACGGTAAGAGGTAGCTTATCTCATCCTATATTAGCCTGGGCTAGATTACCAAAAACAAGACAAAAAACAAAACAAAACAAAACAAAAAGACCCCTCAGTTCCTTTTCTCACAAGTTGGCCCCTATTTATTTATTTCTTATTTTTTTCTAAAAAGGATTTGATTCTTTTGCCCATTTAGTAGGTAAAGGAATCCTGTCTCTTCTCTAGGATCCCACACTCAACCCCCAAAGACAAAAAAAGTAGAGGCCACAGGAAACACATTTCAGCGCTCTCTATAAAAGACCATTCTGCCGGAGCTCCCAAATATCACATAAGCTTAATTAAAGGTAATGACTTCTCCATCATTTAGGTTAAACACAAGCTCAATGACCTTTGAGAGGAGATGTTCCAAAATTAATATTTAAATATTAGGCCATGATCAGAAAAAAATTTAAGTCCCTTCAATTTTACAGTTCTTGGATTCTGAGTCAACATGTCTTTCACACATACTTTTCACCCAACAAGAACTTGTTTGTTCCATTTACCTGTGCCATCTTTAGGATGAACATCCTACTCCTTAAATACCATGTGTGTTATGGGTGTCCTCTTTTTTATTGGGTACAAAGAAAGGCTATGGGAAGGAATTGAAACCATGAGGCCAAAGATGAAACACTAGAAAAAAAGAATGAGTGATAAAAGGACACTGTGAATGCAGAAGGGCATTGAGTTCATTAAAGCAGGAAGTGAGTAGATTTAAAAGTTGAATTACTTTTAGCTCTAAGAAAAGAAACGACAGACTTGAGAGCATGAAGACCACGTGAACATCCGGATTAGGGTGCTGGAGAAGGACCTGGAGAATGATGTCAGCCAAAGGCTGGGAAGAATGTACTAGGCCAGTGGTTGGCAAACCGCGGCTCGCGAGCCACATGCGGCTCTTTGGCCCCTTGAGTGTGGCTCTTCCACAAAATACCACGTGTGGGCTCGCGCATACAGTGTGATTGAAACTTCGTGACCCATGCACAGAAGTCGGTTTTCTGCCTGGGCGAGTCTATTTTGAAGAAGTGGCATTAGAACACTCAAGGGGCCAAAGAGCCGCATGTGGCTCGCGAGCCGCGGTTTGTCGACCACTGTACTAGGCAGAAGGTCTGCTTTCCTCACACCTTCAAGCTAAAAATGATTACTCAAGGACAGGGGAGCACAACGAGGAAAAACAGACCACACTTACATCTAACAGTGCCAAACATGAACCTGTGATACGCTGACTTGTTTGCACTCAGATACCTTGTGATTCCTCATCTGAACAAAAATAGTTCCTTGCACTCTAGTTCGTCTGAATATGATATTCCTGATGAATCCTTACAAAGACATGCTCCAGGGAGCATGGTGTCCTGCGCCCTGTGGTCAGGGAAGGGAGAAGATGCCTGACTAACACAGAGAGCCTCCTGGGAAGGAGCTCCCTGGCTGTCTCTCAACTGATCTTCTTGTGTATCTGATCAATTCTGCTGTGTTCAGCAACATTCCCTTTGGTTCAGAGATACAGCATATTTCTGCCTGTTCGTCCGAGGTATTATTCACGGTGAAAGATGCCTTAATTTCACCTCATGTTCTTTAAACCCTGGTTCCCAAGCTCTTGGCATTTGCTGATTAACATTTCAGGTGGTTGCAAGAGGCATCATTCCTCAGTAATGTACATAAATGATATGTCCCTACTGACTAAACCATAAATCCTCAAAATGGGGTCCCCAGCTCAGCTGGCCTTCAACAAAGCAGGTGATGACAAGGAAACAGAAAAACACACCCTGCTTTGCCTTTGCTTCTTCTTGGCTGACTTTGAGGCTTCACATGCTCTGTTTCCCACCCCCGAAAAGTTCCCTATGAGGGCTCAAGCTGCTGAGGAAGTGACTGGCAGAGGCTCAGCCTGGAGCGCCCCTCAGTCTGCATTCTATTTCCACCAAGAGGCATCCTTCTTTCCTTGGCAGATGCTCTAGGGAAATGCTCTCTGAAAGATTTGCATAGGCATTCTCAGATGCAAAATGACTCTGCTTCCTCAGTTCTGTACTGTCTTACCTCCCAACCCTACCAGCATCTAAAGTCAAGCAGTCGTACAATTCAGAGAATAGTGTGTGGCCATCAGAAAGGTCAGACTGGACTTTTCAGGACCTTTAGGAATGCTCAGTTTTTTCTACTGGTGGCTGAATTCTTGTGAAAACTATTTTGATCCCTACCTTCCAAATAACACATAGATTTTTTTCCCTCCAGATAAAATTATTATTTGTAGTGAGAAGAATAAAAAAGACAAAGGACTTTTTTCATATGTATTGGCAGCCCAACTTTCTTTAAGTGGAAAATGTGCTAAACATCATAAAATTGAGAATGTATCTGATCCTTCCCTTCCATTTCACTGCCACCTCCCCCCTTTCTTTTTATCCTATTTGGTAAGGAGGGCTCCTTGTATCATTCAGGTATAGCTTCAAGTCCTATTAGATGTTAGAATTCCTCATCCTCTGTAATAAAAGAGTAATATGCAAATTAACCATCACTCTGCTACATAAGCCATGCCCACCAGCCAAACCACCCCCACCAGCCAATCAGGGCGAGTATGCAAATTAACCCCAACCAAGATGGCTACCAGAAGGGAGGCTTGGGTTTCCCCGGCAACAGAGGAAGCCAAGCTTTCCACACACTCTGGTGGGCCCAGGCCTCCACTCAAGGATACAAAGTTTCAATTATAGAAGGTAAACAAATCCAAACAGAAATGGCGGCAGCCACGGATCAGATCGAGCAGGAGGCTTGGCTCCGCTCCAGGCTACAAAGTTTCAATTGTAGAAGGTAAATAAATTCCAGATACCAGGGCCTCTGCTTGGGTCGCCAGGGGTGTGGCTGGCCTGCAAACCACCACAGGCCCCTCAACCAGGCCTCTCCACGTCCCAAGGGAACCCCACCCTGATTCAGGACACCCTTCAGGGCAAACCAGCTGGTCCCCACCCATGCACCAGGCCTCTATCCTATCTAATAAAAGAGTAATATGCAGATTGACCATCACTCCAACTCTAATAAAAGAGTAATATGCAGATTGACCATCACTCCAACACACAAGATCAAGATAGCTGCCCCTATGTGGTCAAAGATCCTGCCCCTATGTGGTCAAAGACCCTGCCCCCATGTGGACACAAGATGGCCACCACAAGATGGCCAGCAAGGGAAGGCAGTTGAGAGGGACCAGGCCTGCAAGGGAGGGCAGTTGGAGGCGATCAACCCTGCAGAGGAGGGCAGTTAGGGGTGACCAGGTTGGCAGAGGAAGGAAGTTGGGGGCAAACAGGCTGGCAGGGGAGCAGTTAGACATCAATCAGGCTGACATGGGAGTGGTTAAGGGGTGATCAGGCTGGCAGGCAGAAGCGGTTAGGGGAAATCAGGAAGGCAGGCAGGCGAGCAGTTGGGAGCCAGCAGTCCTGGATTGTCAGAGGGATGTCTGGTGGGATCTGGCCTAAACGGGCAGTCGGACATCCCTCGAGGGGTCCCAGATTGGAGAGGGTGAAAGCTGGGCTGAGGGACACCCCCCGCCCCCGTGCATGAATTTCGTGCACCGGGCCTCTAGTCTATATAATAAAAGCCTAAGCGACCGTTAGGGTGGAATGAGCAGAATGACCGGTCGCTATGATGTGCACTCACCACCAGGGGCAGACCCCCAATGCAGGAGCTGCCCCCCTGGTGGTCAGTGCACTCCCACAGGGGAAGCGCCACTCAGCCAAAAGCCAGGCTCATGGCTGGTGAGCACAGTGGTGGTGGTGGGAGCCTCTCCTGCCTCTGCGAAAGCGCTAAGAAGCAGCGAGCTGAGCTGTAAGGAGCAGCGAGCAGGCGAGCAGTAAGGAGCGAGGTGTCCCAGTCCCTAATCCAGCAGTTGGACATCACCTGAGGGCTCCTGGACTTCGAGAGAATGCAGGCTGGGCTGAGGGACCCCCCTTCTCCAGTGCACAAATTTCGTGCACCAGGCCTCTAGTAGAGTATAAAAAAGGAGTAATACTACTGAATGTTTTAATAATACAAATCCCATGAATCTCTACAACTTGAGGCTGTGGAAAGATTCCTTGTTAAATTCATAATGTAATTGATGATATCATTCATGTCATGTTAGCTGTATTCAGAGTTTCCTTAACTTATACTAGGTTTCTAGAAGGTACAGATGAATAGGGCAGGTAAGATGATTTAATTCAATTTAATAAATATTAGTATTTGTCAAGAGCTACATGCATGGTAGCATCTTTGGCTAGAATTATGCAAGAATAATAGATAATAAGTGGTGTTTAATTTTGCTTTCATTTGATTTTTAAAGTATCTTTATTGTTGAAAGTATTACAGATTTTCCCCTGTGTTTTTATCCCATTGCCCTTCTCCAACCAGATCCTGCTCCACCCCTGGCTTTCACCAACCTATTGTCTGTGTCCGTGAATAATGCATATATGCATATAAATTCTTTGGTTAACCTCTTTCCACCTTTCACCCCTTCCCTCTTAGATTTGTCAGTCTGTTCCATGTTTCTATGCCTCTGGTTCTATTTTATTTATCAGTTTATTTTGTTCATTAAATTCTTTGTTCATTTATTTTGATTTTTAGATTCAACTGCTGATAGATGTGTATTTATTGCCATTTTTATTGTTCATATTTATTCTCCTCCTGCTCCTCCTCCTCCTCCTCCTCCTCTTTCTTCTTCTTCAAGAAGACCTTTCAATATTTCATGTAATATTGGTTTTGTGGTGATGAACTCCTTTAGCTTTTTCTTGTCTGTGAATCTCTTTATCTGATTATTCAATTCTAAAAGATAGTTTTGCTGGGTACAGTAATCTTAGTTGTAGGTCTTTGATTTTCATCAATTTGAATATTTCTTGCCACTCCCTTCTGGCCTACAAAGTTTCTGTTGGGAACTCAGCAGAAAATCATAAGGGCACTCCCTTGTAGGAAACTAACTGCTTTTCTCTTGCCACTTTTCAGATTCTCTTTTTGTCTTAACCTTAGGCATTTTAATTATGTATTTGATGTGGGCCTCTTTGGGTTGCTCTTATCTGGGACTCTTTGCACATCCTAAACTTGTATTTATATTTCTTTCACCAGATAGGAGAAGCTTTCTGTCACTATTACTTCAAATAGGTTTTCAATTTCTTGCTCCCTCTCTTTTCCTTCCAGCACCCCCATAATACAAATGTTGGTACACTATCTTCATATTTTTTATTCTTTTTTCTTTTTGTCTTCTGATTGTATGTTTTTTGCTTCATCATATCCCAAATCGCTGATTTAATTCTACTCTACTGTTGATTCCCTGTAAATTATTCTTCATTTCAGTTAGAGTATCCTGCATTTATAAATGACTGGTCCTTTTTTATGTTTTTGATGTTCTCAGACTGGGTACTAATTTCCTTGAAATTCTCACTAAGTTCCTTGAAGATCTCATTAAATTCCTTGAACATCCTAATAACCATTGTTTCAAACTCTATCTAGTTGTTTGATTGCTTCCATTTCATTTAGTTTTTTTCTAGAGATTTCTTCTGTTCTTTCATTTGTGACATGTTTCTTTGTCTCTGCATTTTGGCTGCTTCCCTGTGTTTATTTCTATATATTAGGTAGAGCTGCTATGTCTCCTGGAATTGGTAGAGTGGCCTTGTGTATTAGGTGTTCTGTGGGGCCAGTGGCTCAGCCTCCCCAGTCACCTGAGCTGGGTACTCTAAGTGAGCCCCTGTGTGGGCTGTGTGCACTGTCTTGTGTAGTTGAACCTTCATTGCTTTTGGTGTCAGTGGGAGGAACGACCCCCTGGCCAATTGTCTGTGAGGACCAGTTGTGACTATAGCTGAAGAGCTGCTGAATAGGAGATGCGCCTTTGAAGCAGAACTTGCTTCAGTGGGGCTTTTGTGCTCACCAAGTCTGCCCCTTGAGTGTGTTACTCATGGATGTGGTAATCAGGTGTTGTCTGAAGCTGTCCACCAAGTGCACTGGCTCTGGGGCCTCCAGGGAGCTACAAAGTCAGCCACTGCCTATGCTCTGCCTAGGGTCACCTAGCATGAGCTACAAAGTGATCTGCAGATGGCTGCTACTTGTGTTGGGCTTAGAGATGCCCAGGAGAGGCCAAGCTGTGAACCTTGGCAAGATGCTGCTAGTACCGGGCCTGAGCAGTATGGGGCACACTGAGTCAAGCTGCTGAGAGATTTTAGGAAAGTCTGAAGCCTGAGCTAGAACAGGCCATTCATATGGAAAAGCCACCGCAAGTAGCTTGGGTGGGGCTGCAAATTGGGTGGGACAGGATCTCAGGGAATCACCAGGGTGGGGCAAACAGTGTGGACCAGGTTTATGGAGACTCAGATATGGCACCTGACAGTCAGCTCTGTGGGGGAGAGGTCCCAACACTTTTGCCTTGAAGAACGTTGCCCCTGAGTTCTTGTTCTGATGCCAGACAATTTAGTTCCTCCCTATATGTCTCTTTATCTTTTCAAGTTGCTGCCCCAGCACTAAAGCTCAGAGGGAGTGAGTCCAAGAAAGTCTGTGCATGGGCTCTTTAAGAGTAACTGCCTGGGACTCTAGCAGCTTCTGTGTCACTCAGCCACAATCCCTGCTGGTTTTTATAGCTCAACGTTATGAGAACTTCTCTTCCTGGCACTGGATCCCTGGGCTGGGGTCCTTGTGTGGGGCTGAGACCCCTTGCTCCTCATGGGAGGCCTCCTAAGCCAAGATATCCCTCCTGATTACATGGGTGTGGGACCAGCACCTCCACCCCTCCTACCAGTCTCAATGTAGCTTCTTTTTAATTCTCTAGTTGTAAGATTTCCATTCAGCCAGATTTCAGGTGGTTCTGAATGATGGTTGTTCTGTATTTTCATTGCAATTTTGATGTGATTGTGGGAGAATGCGAGTATCACCATTTACCTATGCTGCCACCTGAGTTCCTCCAGCCAAGAATAATAATAAGTATATTCTTCCTTAACAAGTCAAGATTTGATTGAAATTTGAATCTATTGTGTTTCAGAGAACTTCTAGGCACCCTTTAAGTAAGGTTTTTCTTTTTGAATTGGAAAAACATTGTGGAAGAAGCATTATTTATGGAATGGCGTATTTCATACTAACACTTCTTTTTAAGAAATTAAAGAGAATGGCCAAATAACATCCAGGCAAATGATTATTCTAAGTCCTAGCTATACTGTAAACAGTTGGTTCTATGCAGATATTTGTGATGACAGGAAATGTGCTCAGCTTGTTCTTAATCTATCAATCTCAGTCATGACTATGATCATTTAGCACATCATGGTGGGGAGGTTAATTTCTAATAAAATGGGTCAACATGAAGAACATACTGCCTAGAATGATGAATCTTCAAGTTCCAAAGCAGTATAAGAGAGATATCTCAAGGACTGTAGCTCCCTAAGAGAGGAAGAACTCTGTCTGTAGAGGCTTTAGTACTTATGCTTCTTTAACCCTTTGCACTCGCTTGCTTTTTTCTCGATTCCTTTATTCTAATGCTAACCATGTCGAGTCACACTCTACATCCGAGTGCAAAAGGTTAAAACAAAGCTTGATCTTAACACATTGTGGACCAGTAGTTTTATTGCTAACTTTACCCAGTGGCCAGATAAGTTTCTATTGAATGAGTACAAAAAATGTTTTACATAAATGTTAAAGGCACGCTTTAAAATTAAATACCCATTGTATTTTGAAGTTATTTATTACATGTTCTTACAAGCGAATATCTTTTTAAAGAATTCTCATGATCCGTCTGCAATGTATTTAAGACAGACTACAAAAATAGCATGAAGCCATTGCTTACAACCTACTCTTAAAATGTCACAATTCAGTGACCTTTTAGTGAATCTTAGAGAGTCAATGATAAGAACAGCATGGATAAAAGTATGAGCCCCTTCTCATCTTGCTCAGAGGTAGAACAGGTTGTTGCCACCATCCTATATAATAAAGAGGTAATATGCAAATTGACCCTCATGCCCTCACACAAGATGGACGCCCCCATGTGGTCAAATATGGCCACCACAAGATGGCCAGCAGGGGAGGATAGTTGGGGGCGTCCAGGCCTGCAGGGGAGGGCAGTTGGGGGTGACCAGGCTGGCAGGGGAGGGCAGGTAGTGGTGACCAGGCCAGCAGGAAAGGGCAGTTAGGGGTGACTGGGGCTGTAGGAAAGGGCAGTTGGCAACCAGGCTGTCAGGGGAGGGCAGTTAGGGGTGACCAGGCCAGCAGGGGAGGGCAGTTAGGGGGACCAGGCCTGCAGGGGAAGGCAGTTGGGGAAACCAGGCCAGCAGGGGAGGGCAGTTAGGGGAGACCAGGCCAGCAGGGGAGGGCAGTTGGGGGTGACCGGGCCGGCAGGGGAGGGTAGTTGGGAGCGACCAGGCCAGCAGGGGAGGGCAGTTAGGGGAGACCAGGCCAGCAGGGGAGGGCAGTTGGGGCCAATCAGGCCAGCAGGGGAGCAGTTAGGCATCGAGCAGGCTGGCAGGGGAGTGTTTAGGGGGTGATCAGGCTGGCAGGCAGGTGAGTGGTTGGGAGCCAGCAGTCCCGGATTGTGAGAGGGATGTCTCAGATTGGAGATGGTGCCGGCTAGGCTGAGGGACACACCCCACCCCTCAACCCCCATTCACGAATTTCGTGCACCGGGCCTCTAGTGTGTAATATGAGGCATGCTGAGAAAGGGTCACCCTCTACAAAGTAATTCTCCTTCCTGGTGTCAGAGCACCTGCTGTGGGATGGACATTAGGTTTGGTTCTGCTCATTAGTAAGTACATGATTTTATTAACAGCAATAATAGCAGCTACCACTGAATCTTACTGGGTACCAGGCACTTTAGTTAGAGCACTTATATTTATTCACCTATTTAATTCTCGCAACTCTGAGAGACACATGATTCTACTGTCCCCATTTTACAGGTGAAGGATATGAGAGACAGGAAGATTAGGAAATCTGTCTAACATCACAAAGGCAGTAAATTGTGCAGTCTCTGAATATTATTAGTTTCTTTTTCCGCAAAATGTATATCATTTTACATACATTGCAGAGCTATTGTGAAAATTAATAAAGGTAAAGAATCTGGTAATTAATAAATGCTCAATAAAGGAGATATTTTTAATGATTCCTTTAGATTAAAACCCCTTCTTCCAACACCCTCCTGATAAGAACCCATAATGACTCCTCATTTTATTTAGAGTTTGCTTATCTACCAAACTCACAAGCCACCAACAAAGAACCAGAAAAGCAGTACAGAGCAATCAAAAGAGTCTAATCTAAATAAGCAATCAAACAATCCTCTTGCCCATTACCCGAAAGAGCCCTTGGGGCCTTGCTAAAATCCGGTTTACTACAAGGGGTCTATGTTCTAAGGAGTGTGGTATTAAGGCTCCCCAACTCACAGATGATTAGAAATGCATGTTACAAAGGAAAGAGTCTATTTGGAGCAAGACTTGACAACTGACTGGCTGTAGTAGGGGAACAGAAGCTCACTATAGCCAGAGAGGAGAACTCAAAATGCAGACCAGTCCACACTCTCTGAGGAGGGCATTCCCTGTTCACAGCCCTAGTACAGCCTCTATTGGCCTGGACTGTACTTTGCCTTCAGTATTCTCAGGGTCAGTTAACTTTAAGCTCTTTAAGTGGCAAGGGCATTATTGAATTCATCTTTTTATCTCTGAATCCCTCACATAATGGACGCTCAATAGATGCTTATTGAATGAATGGTTATTGATTCATTGTTACAAGAATTTGTATTCATGTTTTCAAAGGTAGAAATCAATACAAATAATGTTGATAAACCTTCCATTCAAAGGTATTACAGTTTTCTAAGAGTTTTCACTTAAACAGGTAAGCTTCCAGCCTGGAAAAATCCTTGTCAGTATAGAGTAGGTCATTACATGAGGCTCTGGATAAAGTAGGCATTACCCTGTCCATTAACCCACTGGGGAGAAGAGGAGAGGAACCACAAGGGGAGAGGGAACTAGGTCTTAATGAGCCCTTAGGAAATTTAGTGGAGAGGGAGAAAGAAGGCACAGGAGACCGATTATGAATGCTGAGGATGAATGGGATCAATGTCACAATTGTACTGAGGCCCAGCCCTCATTCCGCCTTTTCTCCAGAAAATGGAGTGGCATTTTAGAGGAAACTTGGAAAATTTATTTGAGTTACTTTGACAGGTGGCATTAACCTTATCCACTTGAAAGAAATGAACATAAGGCAGGATAATAAAGTGAGATAATAATTCATCAGCTAAATTGTGAGCTGTCTATGCTTTAGGGAAGGGTGCTATTACAAAATACAGAGAAAAATCCTTTGACTGACAAAGATGACTAGACCCTGAAAAGACTCAGGGGATAGAGAACCAATGAGTACCCAAATTGGTGTTTTTCAGAGCCAAGCTGAGGGAGGATAGTCAGAAAGGAAGCAAATAATGAGTGAGTATGGTGACTGCTGGGCATAACAGTTAGGAGTGGGGTTATGAGCTGCAGGTCCCGAGATGGGTAGAGAGAAAGGACATGTTAGGTTGATTTGGGGGATCTGGGTCAGAGAAGCAGCAAGACCTCTGAGTAGAAATTCCCTCATGATGTGCCTTGGCACACAGGCCTGTCTAGCCCCTTGGAGCCTCCTGCTCAGTGCAGGAGCATAAAAATAATTCCTGTGTGCCTAGGCATAGCAGGGAGGGGCGAAGGGTTGTAAAGAGCCACCAAGCTTTGCCTGGCCCCATGTTTCACGGACACTGCAGCATGACCCTGAGAAGACTGTGATGGGTGAGCTCAGGGAAACCTAGACCCCGAGCAGCCTCAGAATGGTTTCCTGAGTGGACCTTACTGAAAATCAGATGGGAAAGAGGAACTTGAGCACTAATGAAGACAGAGGATCAACTGTATCAGAATCAGGCTTTAGCACTAATTAGAATTAGAATAGAATTAGATTAGCACTAATTAGCCCCAGGATTAGATTAGAATCTCATGGTACAATGAACTTTCCATTGATAGACTAAGTTTCATGCCTGTCAAAGCACCCACGTTTTGCCACATCCTGATTGACCTTAACCTGAAACCTACCATCAGGAACACCTCCTACTCAGACTGGGAGCCAAAGGCCTCTCACCTTGCCTTGCCTTTGAAAGGATGAAAATAGCACACTATTGACCTGTTGTAAATTTCTGAAACAATCAAAATCCAAACTTGAAAAATCACGTTGTCAATCGCATTGTGTGTGATGAGGTAGACTGAAATGTGTTAAAGGTGAGAGTGGACAAAGCCGCCGTTCTGTGCAGCTTTAGGGCTCCTTGCCTTCTGAGGGAGCCCAGACTCTCCTGCACAAAGGAACCTGTGGTTTCCCGTCTGAAGTCACTTCCCTGATAGCTCG
This sequence comes from Cnephaeus nilssonii, assembly GCF_951640355.1. Lineage (NCBI taxonomy): Eukaryota > Metazoa > Chordata > Mammalia > Chiroptera > Vespertilionidae > Cnephaeus > Cnephaeus nilssonii. The sequence continues at coordinate 70,696,760 of NC_137083.1, read as the reverse complement.
GTGACTGTGAACCTCTGACAACTCCTCGTGGAAAGCACTGAGAAGAGCATGCCCCACACCTGCACTCTTCCCATTTCCATATCATTATGATGGATTTCTTTCTGTTGTTCAGGCAGGTGCTGGGAATGTAACAAGGAGCATTTAAATGAGCTGAAGGTTCTGGCTCAGCCCATTTTCTTTCTTTTTATAAAGTCATTTTTTGCTGCTGTTCATTCACATTTCATATCCTTGATGGACTATATTTAGTCTCCATATTTCATAGTTTTTAGAGGCATGAATTATATTTTGCATGCAAAATGAAACCTGTGAAATTTCCCATCTGGGACAACTTTGCAAATTTTGCCAGAAACAAGAATCAGGTTTCACCACTGAATCCACTTTTATGCAGACTAGAAATTGTAAAATAAGATGCTAGAAGTCAATTGAAATGTAGCTTCTTGCCTTCCTAAGACAATCTGAAATAAGACTAAACCAGACAAATTATCATGCCATCATCCATGCTCTCAACTGAGAAGCCTTGTTACTAGACAAAATTGTGTCAAAGAAAAATGAAAATAAGTAATTTTTTTAAACACTGGATTAGTCAGCTTGGGCTGCCATACAAAATATCATAACCTCGGTGGCTTAACAACAGACATTGACAGCTCACAGTTCTGGAGGCTGGAAGGCCAAGAGCAGAGTGTCAGCGTGGTCACGTCCTAGTGAATGGTCACTTCCTGCCCTGCAGATGGCCACCTTCTTGCAGGGTTCTCACATGGGAGAGAATGAGAGAGATGGAAAGAGAGAGAGAGAGAAAGAAAGGGAGAGATTTCTTTATCAGATCAAGACCTTAACCTTATGACATCCTTTAGACTTAATTCCTAAAAACTCTATCTCCAGATACAATCACATTGGGGGCTCAACATATGAATTGGGATGATTTTATTGGTTTTAAAACTTTCAACATATGCTAGAGAAAAGAGAAATCAGTATAGTGAAGGACCATTGGGACCTTCAGTCTGGAAGCAACCATTCTCTCATTTGGTCAATAACAAGGCCATTTCAAGCTCGTGAGTCTGATAAAAACACTAAATCTTTCTCATCACAACGGTAATAGTCCCTTGAACACAGGGTTCCTCCTAAAATGAACTGCTTATGAATCACCCAGAGTCACTGCCTGAAAGTACCACAAGTGAGAAAACTTAAATTCTATATATACTTTATTAAGATACCTTCCAATAAATCTAATTCTTCCCCCAACATCATATTATCTTGCATTCTTTCTCCTTACTCTCTCATATAAATTCTACATGCTATTTAAGAAATCCATAGGTGAAGGATTAAGATCTCTATTTAGGTAAGACATCATCTTTTATCACCTATTTACCTGCCTCCAAGACCATGACTAAATGTATCTGACACCACAATAATAACGAGATCCAAGGTCTCATCTCTTCCATAGGTCCTACCTCACTCAGCATCTGAACACAAAATGATTCTTCCTCTCTGCGTTTCTGTACCACTTATAGTTCCTGTTTCTGAAATTCATTTGGCAATGAACTGTTTACTACAGTCATTCTCAACCTCAGGCCTATGCTCAGGTACTATGAGTTCTCTATGAGAACCTGTGACTATATATATGCACGTATGTGCTTCCTTTCAATGATAATCTAAAAATTACAGGCATGCTCTGGGTCATCTGATTAATACCTTATAACAGAATTGCCTTCTATTGTCAGTGCCCATTTGATTTATGACTGTTTTGGCCCCAAGTAATACCACTTTAATCATAACAAGCTAATAAGACAAACATATAGGCAGACAATATGCAAATGATGCTTTTGTATTAGGTGAAAGCTCAATGAAAGCAAGGTATCCTACATGCAGAAAAAAACAACACCATTACGTCAAAATTAAAAAGTGCTTGTGTGGCAGGATAGTAAGAAACAAGGAAAATTCCTGGGCAGGGGGAAACTGAGACAAGAAAATTATACAAGGCCAAACAGTTTGGGCAACTTACAGCCAGCTTGTGAATTGCAAGACCTTATCTTTCCTAACCAAGGATACTTGAGAGAAAATGGTTTATACCCTCTCCCTAACATGAGAATGCATAGCTTAAATCACCCTGGCCTGGGAAAATAGAAAACAAAGACCCAATTAATGCCATTTGTGCCAGCCAAGCCCAAGGACAGATGAAGTTTGGGAACAAATAACAAAAAACCCATTAAAGCCACACAGACCTAAAATAAAAGTAAAACAGACAAAAAATAATAATCCAAAACCACTATACACTCATTTTGATGCATCAGCATATTAAAAATGCACCTGGAAAGCTGATGAATATTCTACTGAAACCCTCCCCTAAGATTTCTTCCTGCAAAAAAAAAAAAAAAGGAAAAAGCCCGCACAACCAAGACTCAGTGTGTGCTTAGAGCATTCCCCTCCCCCTTCCTGGGCATGAATTTTTATCTCTAAGAATCCCAGTGAGACTTTCCACCAGGGGAGCAGTGGGTAGCAACAGCTTGACCCAGACTCAACTCCTGATCCTGTCGCCAAGGCCCCCTTTTCTTTGTCTTCCCACTGAGCTAACAGCAGTCCCGCCTTGGCTCACTTCTTTCCTATAACATCTCTAGAGCCAAAGCAGAGCCCCGCCCGGGCTCTCCCTGTTGTTTCTTCTACCCTAATTCCTTCCTTTGTTTTGCTGTCCCAGCTTTAAAAAACGTACTCTCCAAACCATCTGGAGTCATGCTGTGAAGTCTCTCCTACACAAAGTCAAGAACCCACACCTCACAGGCCAGCCTGATGCAAACCTCTTCTGGGCCAGCCCCTGTCTGGTAACACTTGCAGAATTATGTCATCACCCAGAGCACAGTCATAAAAGCACGCCAAACCTTAAATAATTGCTGCCAATTTAGTTTCAATGAGACAATACCAACTTACCACATTGATGATTGCTAATTGGAATATGTGGCTTTGGTTATTTTTTAAATATTTAATTTACAAATAAGTTTTGGTTTTATAACTATGTATGAGCTACAAGTATACAGAGTATGCCTGGTTTATGTTTGTCCATATTAAAATGACATTACAATATAAATAATTCAAGATAACACTGGAATTTCACAGACTTTTAAAAGTTCTGACTATAAAGCACTAATTTATTTAATTAATTATTTTAATGTAATACTATATTGTGATATTTCTTTTATTGTGGCCTCAAATGGTTGTTTGTCTTTTAATGTTTAATTATTTCCATCTGTTATTGCCTTGTTTAAAATATAAATTTCTGCAGGACAGAAATGAGCTTTGAGGCCATCTGCATCCTTCTTAGTGTCTAGCACATTGCTGAGGACATAAAAACTGCCCAATAACGTTAGTAGATTTTAGTCCTTTGATCAACCATTCTGGACTTGACTTCGCATTTCAAAATTGTCTATTTCTTTTTTGTTAAATCCACTTCGAAGAAAGGTATTTTTAAAATCTAGTCTTACGCTTCTGGTGTCTACTATAATTATAGGCAAATAATAAATAACTTTTATTCTGGTGCCAAGAACTGCTCTGAGCATTTTACATAGATCACCTCACTTCATTATAAAAATTACAGGAAGGTAGGTGGATAGTAAATGATTATTTCTGTTTATTAATGAGGAAACTAAGTCATAGGGAGCTTAATTAAGTACGTTGCCCAAAGGTCATACAACTAGTAAGTTCTAACCAAGGCATACCAAGCTGATGGGCTACCCTGTGAACTGCAAAAGGAATTATGAAAGTCATTGCTCTATTACTGCACTGATGCCTCATATTCTTTATCAGAAAAGTACAGAATTGATAGGAAAAATATTCCTCTTCATTCTTCACTGAGATATGTGGCTATCACATCATTTATTGAACACCTACCATATAATATCTATGGTAAAGGAGTAAATGGCATAGCAAAAGTTGTTCAAACTTCAACTTTCTTAAATGGACATATTACTGAAAAGCAAGTATTTGGCCTTTTATTTGGTCTGACTTATATTTTACCTTGTTTTGTATTTCGCTTGGAAAAGAGCTTAGCATTAAAATAGTTGTTGAAGATTATTCTCCTCTTTTAAGCTTAGAAATAATAGTTTAGGTTCAGCTTTCATGTGCAAAACTCACTTTATTTTTATTGATAATTTATTCTTTTCCAGTTTAAAAAACACCCATTCAGCTCATGTCTGGATGTCTGATAAAATGACCAAATATTTTTATGATCGTAGTGATACAATCTATTTGGGCATATGGGTTACTGGCATGACATTTGTGTTGACTGCAGGAGCCCAGTACAATTCAGTTGTGATCAATAGACAGAGCCTTTGAAGCACATTATTTATACTGTACTAGAGGCCCGGTGCACAAAATTCATGCACAGGAGGGGGGGGTCCCTCTGCCCAGCCTGCACCCTCTCACAATCCAGGACTGCTGGCTCCCAACTGCTCACCTGCCTGCCTTTCTGATTGCCCCTAACCACTTTAGCCTGCCAGCCTGATCACCCCCTAACCACTGCCCTGCCAGCCTGATTGATGTCTAACTGCCCCCCTGCCAGCCTGTTTGCCCCCAACTTCCCTCCTCTGCCGACCTGGTCACCCCTAACTTCCCTCCCCTGCAGGCTTGATTGCCCCCAACTGTCCTCCCTTGTAGGCCTGGTCCCTCCCAAATGCCCTCCCCTGCTGGCCATCATGTGGTGGCCATCTTGTGTCCTCATGGGGGCAGGATCTTTGACCACATGGGGGCAGCTATCTTGATCTTGAGTGTTGGAGTGATGGTCAATCTGCATATTACTCTTTTATTAGATAGGATAGAGGCCTGGGGCATGGGTGGGGGCCAGCTGGTCTGCCCTGAAGGGTGTCCCAGATCAGGGTGGGGGTTCCCTTGGGGTGTGGGGCAGCCTGGGCGAGGGGCCTGTGGTGGTTTGCAGGCCAGCCATGACCCCCGGCGACCCAAGCGGAGGCCCTGGTATCTGGGATATATTTATCTTCTACAATTGAAACTTTGTAGCCTGGAGCGGAGCCAAGCCTCCTGCTCACTCCGTGGCTGCCACCATTTCTGTTTGGATTTGTTTACCTTCTATAATTGAAACTTTGTAGCCTTAAGTGGAGGCCTGGGTGGGCCAGGGCAGGTTGAAAGCTTGGCTTCCTCGGTTGCCAGGGGCAACCCTAGCCTGTTCTCTCCAGCTCCGTGGCTGCTGCCATTTTTCTTGGGATTTATCTTCTATTCTTGAGTGGAGGCCTGGGCCCGCCAGGGTGTGTGGAAAGCTTAGCTTCCTCTATTGCTGGGGAAACCCAAGCCTCCCTCCTGCTCTCTGTGGTGGCAGCCATCTTGGTTGGGGTTAATTTGCATACTCACACTGATTGGCTGGTGGGCGTGGCTGGTGGGTATGGCTTGTGGGTGTAGCAGAGTGATGGTTAATTTGCATATTACTCTTTTATTAGGTAGGATTCTTTTTCTGGCCTTTTGTCTTAGCTCCCAGGAGAGTGAATGGTCTCTGACAGGGTCTCTCCTCCCAGTGAGTTTGCAGGATATACACTTCTTTAGTGGGAAAAATCTAGTTCCGTCAGTTATCACATGAAAATTTGATTTCCCACAAGACTCTCCTTGTTCCTGCCCAGAGATAAGATTTGTTCTCTTGTAACTCTCAATTTAGTGTATTGCCTAATGATAATAATGACCAGTTCCATCCAAGGATAACCATGAGAGTAACCCCAGGGTCATTGCCAGAGTGTATGAGTGTATGAATTGGGGTCTATTCTGGATAGTTCCTGAGATTCATTCATGTATGCATTCATTAACCCATTCTTCAATACACATTTTGGATATTAATGCCTTGCAAGATGTGTGTTTTGCCAATAACCCACAACTCTGTGACAGGCACTAGGAGATATGGATATAGAAATGACTAGAAAAAATAAAGCCTGCTATCAGAGCACTCACACATTGGACAGACATGGAAATAATTAAGTGGTAAGGTAAGCATTGTAATTTTATAGGTGCTTGAATCCTGTGATGTGAGTGTAGTAGGGTGAGTTGGCAAAGCTATAAAGAAGCACTACTCTGGGCTGTTTAACATATTTTTCTCCCCAATTTTAATGAGATATAAATGATATGTAACATTGTATAAGTTTAAAGTATAGAACATAATAATTTGATAAATGTATATATTATGAAATGAGTATCACAAGTTTAGTTAAACATTCATTATGCCACATAGTTACATATATTTTTTTCTTTGTGATGAGAACTTTTTAAAATTCACCCTCTTAGCAACTTTCAAAACTATAGTATTTAACCACAGTCATCCTGCTGTACATTGTAAACTTATTTATTTTATAACTAGAAGTTTGTACCATTTGGCTACTTTTACCCATTTCCCCTATTCTCATCCCTACCTTAGTAATCACAAATCTGATCTGTTTCTATGAGTTTGGTTTTTTTTAGATTCCATATGTAAGTGAGATCACACAGTATGTGTCTTTCACTGTCTGACTTAATTCACTTAGAACAATGCTCTCAAGGTCCATCCATGTTATCACAACTGGGAATATTTCCTTCTTTTTTAAAGCTAAATAATATTCCACCGTTTCTTTAACTATTCATCCATTGATGGACACTTAGATGGTTTCCATGTCTTGGCTATCTATATATATAAAAGGCTAATATGCAAAGTGTCCCCTTGGAAGTTCGATCAGGAGTTTGATCGCTTGCTATTACGTGTGCTGACCACCAGGGGGTGGTGCAGAAAATGGCAGGCAAACAATGGCAGTGGAAGAGCACTGAGGGAGGGGCGGAGGAGGGAAGGGGCAACTGTGCTGGCGGTGCATGGGTGGTAAGGGAAGGAGGCAGGGAAGCGGGGAACCTGATCAGCCCTGATTGCTGGCCAGGCCTAGGGACCCTAACTGTGCACGAATTTTGTGTACCAGGCCTCTTGTTGTAAATAATGCTGCAATAAACACATGGGTGCAGATATCTCTTTGGAACAGTGGTTTTGCTTCCTTCAGATAAATATCCAGAAGTAGAATTATTGGATTAGATGGTAGTTCTATTATTAATTTTTTTGAGGAACCTACATACTGTTTTCCATACTGGCTACACCAATCTACATTCTCACCAACAGTGCATGAGGGTTCCTTTTTCTCCACATCCTTGCTAACAGTTGTAATTTATTGTCTTTGTAATGATAGCCATTCTAACAGATGTAAAATGATATCTCATGGTGGTTTTGATTTGCATATCCCTAATGATTAGTAATGAACACTTTTTCATGTACCTGTTGGCCACCTGAATATACTGTTTGGGAAAATGTCCATTCAGGTCTTCTATCCATTTCAAATTGGATTACTTAGAGTTTTTTGTTGTTTGTTTGTTTTGCTATTGAGTTGTATGAGTTTCTTACATATCAATGCCTTGTCAGATGTGTGTTTTGGAAATATTTTCTCCCACTCCATAGGAAGTTTTTTCACTCTTTGATTGTTTCTTTTTCTCTACAGAAGCCTTTTAGTTTGATGTAACTCCAGTTGTTTATTTCTACTTTGTTTCTTATGTTTTAAGTGTCATAGCAAAAAATCATTGCCAAGACCCAGGTCTAGAAGCTCTTTCCCTATGTTTTCTTCTAGGAGTTTCACAGCTTTAGGTCTTACATTTAAATGTTTGATCCATTTCAAGCTAATTTTTGTGAGCGGTGTAAGATAGGGGGTCTAGTTTCATTATTTTATGTGTGAAAATCCAATTTTCCCAGCTCCATTTATTGAAGAGACTGTCTTTTCTCCTTTGAGTATTATTGACTCTCTTGCCATATATTACCTGACTATACTAGTATATGCATGGATTTAAGAGGCTCTCGATTCTGTTACAACATCTTCCTGAAGTCTGTTTAGAACAATACCCAGAATAATGGTTATGAATGCCCTATGTGCAAGACCATCTTTAGAAAGCATGAGAGAAACCAAGATGGCAGCATAGGTAAACACCTAAACTGCTGCCTCGCACAATTTCAAAACTACAACTAAAAGACAAAACGAACATCATCCAGAACCACAGGAAAGCTGGCTGAGTGGAAATTCTACAACTAGAAGGAAAGAGGAAAGCACACGGAGAATCAGAGGAGCTGCAAAAGGCTGAGGTATGGAGACACGCGCGTGGGCGGCTGAGTGCCTGGCTGGCTTTCTCTAGCGGGAAGGAGACAAAAGCTCCCGACTGCGCTGAACCCCAGTTCCGACTGCACTGAACCCCAGCTCCAGGCGAGACCCTGGGGACCCAGGCACATACGGGGGAAATCCGGACTGTCAGGCGGAAACTCAGGGGAGCCGCGAAAGGCAGAGGTCTGGAGGCGCATGCACGAGTGCGTGAAGAGAGGAATGACTGCTGAGTGGCGCTGGCTTTCTCTAGCAGGTGGGAAACAGAAGCTCCCCACTGTGCTGAACTCCAATTCTGGGCAATAATCTGGGAATCCAGACTCATTGGGGGAGAAATTGGACTGTCTGGCAGCGGGCGAAACTCGAGGGCGGCTTTCTCTCAGAGGTGCTTGCAGCAATTACCGAGAGACACTGAGACCCAGGGGCCTCATAGGGCAGGGCTGACGGGAAGCCAAGACTGTCTGCTCAGCCCTGAGACTCCACCCCATCCAAGCTGAGCACAGAGGCTTTTGCAATTTTGCAAGTCTTATCTCATAAGGCTGTCTCCAGCACAGAAGTTCTCCCAGCATAGACACAGCTGATCCTCAGAGCCAATTGGCCTGGAGGTCAATTCCTCCCAGTGATATCAACAACAATCAAGACTTAACTACAACAAGGCTGTACATACAGTCCACAAAGGGGTGCACCAAGAGTGTCCACCTCAGGTAACTGGGGAGGCCGACCCACTGGTCCATATAGGACACCTAGCACACAAAGCTACCCTACCAACTCAGGGAAGCAGCGAAAATGCGGAGACAAAGAAACAGGTCACAAACGAAAGAAATGGAGGAAAACAAACAACTGGATATAGAGTTCAAAGCCAGCGTTATAAGGTTTTTCAAGTATTTCCTAGAAAAGGCCGATAAATTTAGCAAGACCCTCGAGGATACGAAAAAGGACCAACTAGAAATTAAACATACACTGACTGAAATAAAAAATATTATACAGAGACCTAACAGCAGACTAGAGGAATGCAAGAATCAAGTCAAAGATTTGAAATGCAAAGAAGCAAAAAACACTCAACTGGAAAAGCAAAAAGAAAAAAGAATCCAAAACTTTGAAGATAATGTAAGAAGCCTTTGGGACAACTTCAAGTGTACCAACATCAGAATAATGGGGGTGCCAGAAGAAGAGAGAGAGCAAGATACTGAAAACCTATTTGAAGAAATAATGACCGAAAACTTCCCCTACCTGGTGAAAGAAATAGACTTACAAATCCAGGAAGGGCACAGAATCCCAAACAAAAGGAATCCAAAGAGGACCACACCAAGACACATCATAATTAAAATGCCAAGAGCAAAAGACAAAGAGAGAATCTTACAAGCAGCAAGAGAAAAACAGTTAGTTACCTACAAGGGAGCACCCATATGACTGTCAGCTGATTTCTCAACAGAAACTATGCAGGCCAGACGGGAGTGGCAAGAAATAGTCAAAGTGATGAATAGCAAGAACCTACAACCAAGATTACTCTACCCAGCAAAGCTATCATTCAGAATTGAAGGTCAGATAAAGAGCTTCACAGATAAGAAAAAGCTAAAGGAGTTCATCAACACCAATCTGGTATTATATGAAATGCTGAAAGGTATTCTTTAAGAAGAGGAAGAAGAAGAAAAAGGTAAAGATAAAAATTATGAACAACAAATACATATCTATCAACAAGTGAATCTAAAAATCAAGTGAATAAAAAAATCTGATGAACAGAATAAACTGGTGAATATAATAGAATCAGGGGCATACAAAGGGAGTGGACTGACAATTCTCAGGGGGGAAGGGGTGTGGGGGGTGCGGGAAGAGACTGGACAAAAATCGTACACCTATGGATGAGGACAGTGGAGGGGAGGTAAGGGCAGAGGGTGGGGTGGGAACCGGGTGGAGGGGAGTTATGGGGGAAAAAAAGAGGAACAATTGTAATAATCTGAACAATAAAGATTTATTAAATTAAAAAAAAAAAAAGAAAGCATGACACCTCACCCAGAGATGGAGTGAGGAGCTGAAAATGCTGGCAGCCAGCTTAATAGCTGTTTGAGATCTTATGTGCTTTTCTTTATAAATATGTATAAATTCACATAAATATTATTCTAGCATAATATAGCATATTTATTTTAATATAAAAATGTGTTAAATTAGCTTTCCACATTTTGCAATGGACAAATTCCTTATGCAAAATGTATAATCCAGAAAAAATGCCAAATTCTTACTGGGACTTTTCATAGTCTTTGGCACAGGAGTGAGCACATCTATTTTAAGCTGAGAAAATAATGCTTTAAAGAAAAAAAATAGATAACATACTATTTCATTCAGTATGAGTACATTATGATAGACTCCAAATATCTTTGACTAAGATAATTAACAAAACAGTATAAAATCTAATTTAAATTCACAGACCCCAATTATTTTGGCAAAAAATTAAGAGCAAGTTTACAAAGTTATTGCTTGAAGTAATTTTGAAAACACGTAACACTGACTTAATAATTCATCTCTTTTAAGATTGATAAGAGAGAAGATGCAAGAATATTTATATATCTATTACCATAAAATGTAAATTAAATTTACACTTACTCTATAACTTATAAAATTAGGTTTTCATCTAAATCTATTTTCTTTCTTCTCATATTGAATATTCTGTGTAGGGTTCCAAGTTTTGCTGATTTATAATCTTAAAATGATACATTTTTTATTATAGGAGGCTGCACAGGAAATATTTATTATAGAAAAAATAGTTTATTTAAATGTTTAAACCATTTGCCCTAGGAGGCTGATCTAACTCGCCAACCTTAAAATGCTTAACCCACTGACTCAAACCTCTCTGACCTGGTTCTAGTGAACTAAACTGGTATGAAAAGACTGAGCAGACCCTCTCAGACAGCTAGAGGCATCCCTGCTCATAAAAAGCTACTTTTACAAGTGGTAACGTGATCCTCACAAATTAACTTAAAACAATGCGAAATCTTGATTTTCCTCTAAGTTCCTCAAGTGAAACTCAACAACATCCATTTACCTCTTCCTCCCTCCCCTGTTGTACATTCTGATTGCTGCCCTAGCCAATTGCTGCTGCTCCTCCTCCTTCCATCAGTCCTGACCTGTTAATGCCTCATCACTCACTTGGCTACCCAAAGCAAACATCTTCATTTATTTCTCCCTATTCTCACTACCCAGCAATCATTCACCGCCCTGCAAGTTGCATTCAATAAGTGTTCCTGGTGGCTGCACGCTGCTGAGCACAGGGAATTCTTTCCTATCCTCACTCCCTGCCTTTGGCCTCCCTGTACCTCCTCTCCATGTTCTGGAACACAGTAACCTAGATTCAGCTGCCGGCTTGGTCACTAATTTAGCTATCCCATAGGATGTTACTATTCAGAATCTGTTTCCTGCAGGCTCTTCCAAGCCCATAGCCAGGTGCACTCCAATCTCTATGCACTGCATCTGTTCCGTTCAGGGAGGGAGATCAAGGACATGGTTCCCAGCTGCCTGTCACTTTCCATCCACACCCCACCTGCCACCAGAGGCACCACATCATGCCACCACTCAAAGCTTCACTGAATCCCTGCTGTCCAGCCAAGATAACATCTGTCACCTTGTTTAGAAGCGCATTTAAGGCCCACTGCAACCCAGAGCAGACTATCATGTCCCCTATACTCATATCATGTTAGATTATCCCAGACATTAATTATTTTATTCAGTATTCTCTGAGTGGCTGCTACATGCCAAGCATTGGGGTAGGAATTCCACAATGAATAAATTTGACATTCTTAGAAGAGTGATATCTGGAGGGGGTATGGAAAGAAAATAATTAAAACAGAGTGATGAGAACTATAAGCGATGTTTAATAGATAGATGAGGAGTGCATCTAATCTGGCTTGGAAGGTAGGGATGGATTTCCAGAAGACAACTGGGAAAGGCAAGATCTGAAGATGAACATACACTATGCCAAGAAGTTGTCAATTAGTTTCTCCCTTTTAAAAGAGTTTTTCTCTTTTCCAACAGCACTCTTACTTGGCCTTCAAGGTCACTCCCTGATCTTCCCAGGCAGAGCTAAGTATTCCCCACCTATGGTTTCATAGCACAACCTTCCATACCCACATCATGGCTCTTACCCTGTTGTAACACAGTGATTGGTGAATGTGAATGGCCTTGTTCTCACCTGGGAGCTCTACCAAGGCAGAGAACGTGTCTTTATCCATTTTTGTGCCCAATCACACATGAAAAAGACAGAAAGACAGAGCTTTTCCAAATGGATTTGGAAAGTATGATCAAAGGAAATGTTCAAAAAGTGGTTGCACGTTGAAGAGAGAATTCAAGCATGGAGTGAGTAGATTTGAGGATTCCTTTTGACCCAGAGTCTAGAATTCTATGCAAGGTTGGTGTCCCTAAACATCATTTTAAAGTATTCTTCAGACTATAGGTTCTGTAAGTTATTAGTTTTCCATATATTCCTGTGGAGAAGCATGGGACTTGGTTGGAATGTCTGTAAGGAGGAATCTCCAAAAGGTTGGGGGCCTCTGAGGGGACCTTGCTGAAGGCAGCAGGCCCTACCTTGACTTTTCCAAACAAGTCGGATCCCCCGAGTCAGTGGTCGGCAAACCCATTAGTCAACAGAGCCAAATATCAACAGTACAATGATTGAAATTTCTTTTGAAAGCCAAATTTTTTAAACTTAAACTATATAGATAGGTGCATTGTTATTAACTTAAGTAGGGTACTCCTAAGCTGGCCTTTGCTAAAAACTCAAGGGGCCAAAGAGCCGCATGTAGCTTGCGAGCCGCAGTTTGTCAACCACTGCCCTGGGTGTTTTGCTAGAATCTCTATGTATAGTCTTTAAAGACCCGACCCTGTAGAAGCATGTGCTTTCTCAAGGATACTTGCCCTACTGATTGTATCTAATAGTTAATTTTAGTTCAAGCTGTTGTTAAAATAAAAAGCCAACGAGGCAGGCGAACAGGGCTATTTGCTTCTAAAGCAAACTAGTCCCTTAGCCTCTCTTTCACAGAAATGTGTGTCAGAGTAATCTGTTCATCTGTCGCTCAGGGTCTGCTGGTCAGCCCCAGCATATTCCCAACTCCAGTTGTTTTCATTCTCATAATTAGTATTCTTTTACTTGTTAGCCAGTTCTATATAAGAGACATAGATGCTGTAATACAATATTCCTTGCTGACGTGCTTAACCTTAAAATCACTGCCCAGATAATAGAATTTAGGTGATAATCTCAGAGACCTTTTGGACCTTCTTTCTCATCTCTAAGAATTAGGAATGTAAAATTAGATTATATTTCACTAGTCCACCAAATTCAAGTTTTCCTCCTCTTCTATACAAATATTCACACACTGCAGAGAATTCACATTGTTAACAGCTTCTCTCCTCATGGTGCATTGTATGAGTCACTTTCATTCCGCATTCCTCCCTCCCTCCCCATGTCCACACTCTTTGCCATGTGATGCTGCAGTTCTTCCTACTAAAGGTGCAGTATAGTTCCCCATCTCATTGATAGTGGGTTTTACCATGTGGCTACCTTGCCCGTGAAACATGCTTGGAAATGAGAGTGTGCCAGCCCCAAATCTAGACCTTAACGGGAGGGGCATTGTGTGCTTCCACTTGCCCTTTCTTCACTCTGTTAGTACCATGAAAAGAACATGTTCCAGGTAGTCCATTAGGCAAGGAAGACAGAATGAAACACTTGTGGAGCAGACCTGGGACCAAGCTGTGGCTTGGAACTATGCCCAGCCAAGCCAAGCTTGATCAGCTAAGCTTAAGGAAACTCAAAGGTGTTTGAGCAAGAAAAATAATTATCATTGTTTTTAGCCACTGGTTTGTTGTGTAGCGTTACTGATTCACATCTCCCTTAATTCTCTAGCTCCTCTATACTTTTAACCAATTATGTGACAGTGAATGTTAAACTCATTCATCAGCTGTGAAGAGAATGTTGATTAAGAGTTCAGGTTTTGGAGTAAGTGGGCCTGGATCAAAATCCTAGCACTGACACATCAATCCACTCTACCCCATAACCTCTTGGACTTCCTCCATTGGATGGGAATGATAAGATGCCTGACTTCTTGAGATTATTATGGAGACTGGATCAGATAATGCACTTAAATTTTTCAGCACAATAATTTTCAATTGTTATTGAGGTTGGCCTTGAGTAAACACAAAATGGCCAAGCATGTCTGGAGGGGTGCAGATATTGGAAATAGGAATCACTTTATGAGGCTCAAACAATACCTCTTGTCACACCAAACACAAAATGAATCAACAATGAGGGGAAAGACGTAGAATCAGGTAGAAAGACTAAGGGAGAATGCACTGCAGTATTTTATTTTTTGTAACCCTCACCCGGGGATATTTTATTGATTTTAGAGAGAGGAAGATGGCAGGGGGAGGGATGAGAGAGAGAGAGAGAGAGAGAGAGAGAGAGAGCAGATCACCTCTGGTACTTGCCCAACTGGGACTTGAACCCAAAACCTAGGTATATGCCCTGACCAGGAATAGAACCCACTGCTTTTGGTATACAGAATGATGCTCTAGCTAGATCCTATCAATCTACAAAATTTATCTGAAATGAAAGGTAAAAGGCAAACTTGTTTTAGGAACCACTGTTATTTATCATGGCACAATGAGAAAAATGAACAGATGGCCAATTATTTCTGCAACTGCAATAAATGAAGTGTTTTTATTGGGGGAAGGTGAATTTAGATCAACTTCCTGCTTCTATAATGATGGAAAAGTCCAATAAAAACTTTGACATGATGGAGGTTAGCAACAGTCTGTTAGCAACATGAACAATCTGTTCATGGTCCACACAAATATTGTAATTTTTCTTTTGCAGTCATTTATGTTTACTGATTTACCAAGGGCATTTGTATTTTAAACAAAGGTTCAATTTTTTCTGTCAATCATTCCGTCCTAATTGGTTTTGGGGACAGTTAAATGAGATAAGGCATGTGGAAAAGAGCGTTGCCTAGTGTAAAAGACTGTACCTGCAGGCTAATTTAATTTAAAATGAATGATGCAGAAATTAAACATGCTTCTCTGTTCCCTGATGGAAAATTGCGAGCTGTCAAACGTAGGCTTAATACTTGATGACAAAATCAAGGAAAATGAGCTGGCTCAAGGGCTGGAGGTGAGGGAACAGCCTTTCCTTCCAGAACCGCGCACTGAGGGGAGAACGATGGGGACATAGAGGACAGTAGAAAAGGAGAAGTGAGCTTTAGAAAAATTTTTCTCCCCTACTGTGTTTCTGCTGGAAAGAGTGACCAACTGCCACTTTGTTTTAGTTGAATGAAAAGAAAATATAACTTGCTACTTGGACACTAAATGGGTCCTATTATTTCTGCAGTTGCCATTTCTGCACAGAGCTGTAAGTCTTAAACCTCTCTTAAGGATTTAGTCACCACCAAATGACCTAGGCTCAGAATACAGTCTCCTCATTTTCTCTGGCCCCTCCCTGGCACTCTGAACAACGCTACATATGGTGTGCAGTCTCTGGAAAAGCAGCATGAGGTGAAAAACCACCTTGAAAACCTTTCCCTCTTGTAGTGACCACAGAGATGGGGAAGAGCCAAAGGTGGGGCAATGGGTTCCACTTCTTGTTGGCTCTGTGATCTTGAACAATTTAGGCTCCTGATCCACTAAAAGTGGGATAACAATGGTCCCGACTTCATGGGGACATTATGAGAAATAAGTAAGATAATTCATGAAAAGAACTTATCCCAGTGCTTGACTGATTGTGTCCACTTAACATTAGCTATTATTATAGTCCCTCTGTGGTAAGAGCAGGGTGTCTGGGATGAATGGGGGCAGAGGGAGAGACGGTAGAAATAATTGTGAGATGATACAAAAAAAAAAAGACAAAAATATCGTTAATTAAAACTAATTCAAATTTTGTGAAAATTGAGCATCAGATAGGGCTACATACTTTTGTATTATAAAGAAAGCAAATGCTACATTAATTAAGAGCATGAGAAGATTTTAGGGAGAATGATTAAGCCAGCTAAGGTGGGGATACTGTTTTAAGGACATTAGACGAATTTAGCATGATGGAACTAGCATGTTCATTATATGCTAGTGTGATCAGCTTGATAATATGACTTAAGCTCTCTATTTAGCAAAACACCCAGGTTAATGTCACTGTATAAATATAAAAGAAAGACAATCTATTTTTTTTAAATATTTCAGCTCAGGGAATGTGTTTACCAATTCACAGATTTTAGTGATATTTTCCTATAAATGTGTCATCTTGTACAAATGAGCTATGGAAAATAGCATTGTTGAGCTTGTTCTACACAAAAATCTTGGCACAGATCCAAACAAATTATCCTCAAATAATACTGCCAGTGACTACACTGTATGAACCCTTATAGAGTAATTTTGACAAATTATATCCTAGCATATCCATGTAAATAATTTTCAAATAGATTTAGGATCTTGGATATTATTTGGGCTCACAAAGCCAATTAACTCCACCCCCACTCTTTACAAGAAAATGAGCACCCATTGGTGGTGTCAGATTGCTCATGGCACATACCAGATAGGACACAATCAGATCTGGCTGGGTTTTCTGTTTCATCTTCTGCCCATGTGGGCAAGGCCCATAGGAAGCCTGGAGAGGTGCCATGATGAAATGTGTTAATTAGTCTGCCTGCCTGGGTGAGTTCTCTGAATTGGTGCCTGTGTCTTGCCGCTGGATTTATTCCTAAAATAAGTCACACAGAGGGAAATCAGCCTCAGAACAAGAGATTTCAGTTGCCAAGGCTGGGGATGAAGATCACTCAGGCCTTGGTCACAGGCCTGGTCACCCTTTGGTTCCTCATTGATTGAGAGGCAAAAGGCCAGGAATGTCATCATCATTTCTTAGCTAGGGCTCCACAGTCTGTGAGATATAATTTTCATAGTACTTTGGGCAATCTTTTCACTCCCACTGTGAAAATATGTCCCTTTTTTCTGCCAGAAATATTTGTCCAAATAGATTTCCAAAGTAAAGTTGAGATTACAAAAGTTTTTTCATCAGTATCTTTTATCCCTTAGATGGTTCCTTTGAACTAGAGAATAAATTTAAAACAGGATAAAGAAGGAGGCAAATAAAACAGAAACAGGAACGATATCAGGGATTAGGTAGCCAAATAATCAGATCAAATATGATTTTATTTTACTTTTTATGGTTTCGGAAGAGAAAGTATAAACGGGTGGGGGATGAAGAACCTTGGATTCTCTTAATAGTTACTGTCAACTGATGGTCCTAGGCTCTGATTCAACGCCAACAGGAATCCCCAATTCAGGGTGTGGTGTTGAAGAAGCTTTATTTAGTGCAAACAGCTCCCTTTGAAAGTAAGTAACTAAGGTCCTGAAATTTAGATAGCATAACTCAAAATGAAGTGTGTAATTAGTAGTTATATTCCCCACCTATTTTTACTTAGATACTCATTCCCAAACCGGAGTAATTATCAGAATCAGTTGGAGAGCTTTAAATACTTGTAGATACCACCCAACCCCAGATATATTTTATTGGAATCTCTGGAGACATGGCTTCAGGATCTACTATATTTTAAAACCTCTTCATATGATGCTGATAATCATCCAGATTTATGAAATTTTGCCCGATAGGAACAGTAAGTAATTTGCACATAATAGTTACATAAAATAGACTTACTGAATTGCACTGGTATACAATGAATAAGATATATTACTCAGGACAGGGTTGGTCTACTATTTTTGGGTTCCAAGCCCATTTATGCTATCATATGATTAATTTGGGGACAATTAAAAAGTATCCTTATAGTTTACAGATTTGGAAGTTTCTCTTTGGATTTAGCAAACCTGTACTGAATATATATTTTGTGCAAAGCACTGTGCTCAAAATTTGAAATGCACATAGGAAACGAAAAGATTAATGGTGCTTACTTAAATATTTACTCCTGCCTAGTATGGGAGACAGACATGGACCCAAATAATTCTTATGACCCAAATGATCTGGGTGGGATCACTTTTTTAGAAAGTAATTTTTTTAAATTGACTTTAGAGAGAGAGGATGGGAGAGAGAAAAACATTGATTTGATGTTCCACTTATTTATGCATTCATTGGTTGATTCTTGTATGTGCCCTGACCTGGGATTGAACTCACAACCTAGGTGTATAGGGATGACACTCTAACCTACTTAGTTACCCAGCCAGGGCTGGGTGGGGTCACTTTTAAATCTCATTCCAGCCATGCAGCTCATAGAATATACTCCTAAAGGTAAAAGAGCAAACAGAAAACAAGAGAAGCTTTTTACAAAATAGGTAACATCTGCTTTCTTCTCTGTGTATTTATATACAGACATTCCCAAATAAGATGAACCCAAAGAGGTCCACATCTCCCAGCTAGTCTGCTCAATGTTTGGAGCATCAGCCCAAAGGATTGCAGGTTCGATTATCAGTCAAGGGCACATACTTGGGTTTCAGGTTCAATCCCTGGCCCTGGTCAGGGTGCCTGAAAGAGGCAACCAATCAATGAGTCTCTCTCACATCAGTGTTTCTCTGCATATTTCACAGACCTAGAACAAATATTTCAAAAATTTATATGGAATCCAAAAAGACCCCGAATAGCCGAAGCAACCTTGAGAAAGAACAAAGTTTGAGGAATGACAATACTAGATTTCAAGTTATATTACATAGCCTGGCTAAAATCAAAACAGCCTGGTACTGGCACAAGAACAGGCATACTAGTATAGATCAATGGAACAGAACAGAGACCCCAGAAATTGACCCAAGACATTATGCTCAATTAACATTTGACAAAGGAGGCAAGAGCATACAATGGAGTTAAGACAGTCTCTTTAATAAATGGTGTTGGGCAAATTGGACAGATACATGCAAAAAAATGAAACTACACACCAACTTACACCATACATAAGAATTAACTCAAAATGGATAAAAGACTTAAATGTAAGTTGTGAAACCATAAAAATCCTAGAAGGAACCATAAGCAGCAAAATCTCAGACATCTCTCATAGCAATATCTTTACCGATACATCTCTTAGGGCAAATGAAACTAAGGAGAAAAGAAACAAATGGGGCTACATTAAAATACAAAGCTTCTGCACAGCAAAAGTAACCATCAACAAAATGAAAAGGGAGCCCACTGTATGCAAGAACATTTTTGGCAATGATACATCTGATAAAGGGTTAATATCCAACATATATAAGGAGCTCATACAACTTAACAAAAGGAAGACAAACAATCCAATTTAAAAAAGGGCAAAGGACCTAAATAGACACTTCTCCAAAGTGGACTTATAGATGGCCAAGAGACATATGAAAAATGCTCAGAGTCACTGATCACCAGATAGATGCAAATTAAAATGATAATGAGGTAGCACCTCACATCTGTCAGAATGGCTACCATCAACAAATCAACAAATGACAAGTGCTGGTGAGGGTGTGGAGACAAAGGAACCCTCATGTACTGCTGGTGGGAATGCAGACTGGTGCAGCCATTATGGAAAACAGTATGGAGGTTCCTCAAAAAATTAAACATGGAACTGCCATATGACCCAGTGATCCTACTTCTAGGAATATATCCTAAGTAACCCAAAACACCAATCAGAAAGAATATATGCACCCCTATGTTCATAGCAATACAAAAGCTAAAATCAGGAAACAGCCCAAGCGTCCATCAGTAGATGAGTGGATAAAAAAAGCTGTGGTACATTTACACCATGAGATACTATGCAGCAGTAAAAAAGAAGGATCTCTTACCCTTTGAGACAGCATGGAGGGACCAGGAGAGTATCATGCTAAGTGAAATAAGTCAGTCAGAGAAAGACAAGTATCACATTATGTCATTTATATGTAGAATCTAATGAACAAAATAAACTGATGAACAGAGTGGATCCAGAGTCATGGAAGCATGGAACAGAGTGTGGAATCTTAGAGGGAAGGTGGGGGAGGGTAGGTGGGTAGTAGGTAATCAACCAAAAAATCTTGTGTGTGTGTGTGTGTGTGTGTGTGTGTGTGTGTACGTATGCATAACCTATGGACACGGATAATTAGGTGGTGAAAGCTTAGTGTGGGAGGTGGGGCTGGGCTGGAGAGAGGTTCATGGGGGAAAAATAGGAACATATGTAATACTTTCAACAATAAAGATTTTTTAAAATAAATAAGTAAAATAATGATTTAAAAATATTTGTAACAGATTCTAGCATAAAACAACAATATAAGTACCTGCTTTTGGTCAAAGTGAGAAAATACAGCTTTTAAGTCTTTTGAAACTAAATCCTACCCTTCTATCTCCCATCCCTGGTGCTGACAACCCTGTTGTTCCTTTTCTCTAGGAAGTCTCACTGTCCTGGCGGCTGTAAGGATCAGTGAGAGTAGGTTGATGATGGCTGTGCTCTATCACAACTTCCACAACCCAACAACTTCAATTCTACTCGCAAGCACTCTCAAGGGATGGTCTCCACTTGTATCCCTTGAGAGGATGGGCACTTGGGCTGTTTCCAGGTCTTCGCTATTGTAAATGGGCTCCAAGCTCAGAACCAATCCCAGTGGCAATGCTGACAGGCTGATGAGCAGAGAAAGCAACTACCTGAGTCAGCTAACACTGACGCATTTACACCCACCTGGGTCTGTGGGAGAAACAGCAGATGGTTCTTGCTTTGGCTGATCATTGGGGTAGGAAAACTTTGAAAAGTACTGGTGCCTAGGTTCCTCTCTCAGGAACTCTCGTTTTAATTGGTCTGAGGTGCAACCTGGACATTGCGTTTTAAAGTTTTATTCATTTTAAAATTAGAGTTGATATACAGTATTCTATTAGTTTCAGGTGTACAACATAGTGATTTGACATTTATATACTTTACAAAGTAATCATCACAATAAGTCTAGTACCTATCTGTAACTGTAGAAAGTTATTATAATATTATTGGCTTTATTCCCTATGCATTACATTACATCCCTGTGAATTATTTTGTAACTGGAAGCTATGGACTTTGGGTGATTATAATGTGTCAGTGTGGGTTCATCTGTTGTAACAAATGGACCACCTTGGTGCAGGATGTTGATAAATGGGAGAGATTATATGTATGGAGGGAGGCAGGGGGTACATGGCAATTCTCTATACTTTCCTATCAATTTTGCTGTGGACCTAAAATCACTCTGAAAAATAAAGTCTATTCTTTTTTTAAAAATATATTTTATTGATTTTTTTACAGAGAGGAAGGGAGAGGGATAGAGAGTTAGAAACATCGATGAGAGAGAAACATCGATCAGCTGCCTCCTGCACACCTCCTACTGGGGATGTGCCTGCAACCAAGGTACATGCCCTTGACCGGAATCGAACCTGGGACCCTTCAGTCTGCCGGCCAATGCTCTATCCACCGAGCCAAACCGGTTAGGGCTCTATTCTTTTAAAAAAGCTAATTATGAACTCTAGAGAAAACAGAAGTTGTCCAAAAAGGAAGCGCACTCACATTTCTCTATGGCTCAGCCAGGGCCAAGTCCAGGTTTTATGAGGCCTGAAACTTAAACAACTGGGGGAGGGAGAAAAGGGACTCCTGAAGGAAAGAAGAGCACTTTATCAGAAATAAATGTGATTAAAGCTCAAAAATATATATCTTTGACAAGCAGGACTGAAAGAAAAGATACAGGTTACCCAAAGAGAAGAGTTTGGATAGGGGTAGTCTCCATGTGCAGAATTTTACTGATACTGAACATTTAGTGCTAGTGGTAGTGTAACAGCTGCCTTGAGGGTGCTATTTTCAGTTAAGTGGTAAGTCTCATTTCCACAAGCCAATTTTCAGGAGAAAAAATTAGAAGAATCTTATTTTCCCTCACTCAAACCGTACTTTGGCAACATGTACTGAGAAACAAGAGTGGAGGTGTCTTTATGCAAACCTGCCACTGCAATGGCCATATGGGCTTCAACTCCAGGACTAACATTTTACCTGTTGGTGGTCATACAATACTGTTTAGAAGGGTCCTGCTTATTCCAAAACAGCATCCTTGATTAACAGAGATGAATCTGGTCCCAGATGGGCCATCTGACTGGAACACTGATGAGAGGTACACCTTGATGAATTTGGACTGAGTTGCAAATGCAGCAACTGTATTATTTGCCTTAGGAAGCATTAATCTTAATTAGGTGGGGAAAAAAACAAAAAACAAAAAAAACAAAACACACACACATTTTTTTATTCTCTCTGGAACTGTAAGAAGATTTCCAAGAACAAGATAACTTTGGGAGGATTGTAACTTAGTCCTTGTTGTCTATTCATGAGCCTTTTCTGATTAAGAGAACTGTTAAACTGGGTTTAACCCAATTGTTTTATAGTGTGATTTTTTTATTCCCAAAATAAGATTTCCCCAGAACTTCATGGTTTGCCTTCCTTGTAAAGTTGGGGAATCCACTCAAGTGGGCAGCAGGAAGAAGGCTTCCAACTGCAGAGTGAGCAGGATAATCCATTAGGCAGTAGTCTGCTTTGAGAATGCAATACATGGAACAATACTTGCTCTGGAAAAACTCAGTATGGCCAACCAGTGACTATGACTGTGACCTCATTTGTGATTCAGGGCTGTTTGCAGTTGCACCTGGTGTTTCAGGACCTATTAACAATATAGGACACTATAGGTGAGTATAATCGAGGCACCAGGATAAACATGGCTTTCTCACAGTCCATGCCACATACAGCACTTATTTGGCCTCCACCTCTATGTAGTTCTTCAAGAATGCATTTTCTACTGCTCATTCAGTGTAATACAAAGCCAGTGCATATCAGTCCTCTATCACTGTCTCATGGGGCATACAGTATATCCTTCCAGTCTTAGCTTCCAATAAGAGATGGGGTCCTCACCTTGACAAGTTGATTTTATTTGCCCAGACTCAACCAATAGTGATGACAGGTTGAGGCATTAGGTACACTGTGTTTCATTGGCAAGGTTATATTCACTGAAGACTTGAAGAGTTGTACGCTAGTACAAACTTTCTTGCATGTGGTTTGTGTTAGGTTTTGTATCCTAAACATTATTTTGTGTGTAAATTGCCTGGAATACCTAATGTAGTCCAACCTACTGGACTTACCACTTAACTGAAAATAGCACCCTCGAGGCAGCTGTTACACTACCACTAGCACTAAATGTTCAGTATCAGTAAAATTCTGCACATGGAGACTACCCCTATCCAAACTCTTCTCTTTGGGTAACCTGTATCTTTTCTTTCAATCCTGCTTGTTAAAGATATATATTTTTGAGCTTTATTCACATTTATTTCTGATAAAGTGCTCTTCTTTCCTTCAGGAGTCCCCTTTCTCCCTCCCCCAGTTGTTTAAGTTTCAGGCCTCATAAAACCTGGACTTGGCCCTGGCTGAGCCATAGAGAAATGTGAGTGCTCTTCCTTTTTGGACAACTTGTGTTTTCTCTAGAGTTCATAATTAGCCCTTTTTTTTTAAAAGAATAGACCTTCTTTTTCAGAGTGATTTTAGGTCCACACCAAGATTGATAGGAAAGTATAGAGAATTGCCATATACCCCTTGCCTCCCTCCACACATACAATCTCTCCCATTATCAACATCCTGCACCAGGGTGGTCCATTTGTTACAACAGGTGAACCCACACTGACACATTATAATCACCCAAAGTCCATAGCTTCCAGTTATAAAATAATTCACAGGATGTAATATAAGGAATAGGGAATATAGTCAATAATACTGTAAATAACTTAATTAACCATCATTCTCATGAAGGCAAAGGTTTTAGAATATTCAAGTTCTATGTTGTTAAATATTTTGTCAATATTTTAGTTAAAACCCTTACATATCTCACTTGCTCTTGCACTTGGCCACAGGTAGGGGAGGGTAACAAGGACAGTGCAAGGGCTATTGTGTGTTAAAGAATTTACTGATTTATTTTACAGCAAGACCTATGACATTGGTCTCTCTGTCACAGACAATACCCACTGAGGAATGAAATTATTTAGAAGTCTATCACTAAAAACAACCAGCCTTCCTGCAGAAATAGGCTTTTCTTCATCTAGAAATTTACATATTTATACAAAGCCCTTAGCCGTTTCCACCTCTGTTCTCTCTTTTGACTTTATTCTGCTTTCCAGTGAGATAGTCCCCAATTTAGTGTGGAAATTGGGCTTTTACTAGTATATGCGCTTCCTGCTATAAATGTGACATTGTAATAAAGGGAGTGGTTTTTTGTCCTCAATAATCTATTTGACTCCAGCATAGTTCTTTGAGATTTTTCCCTTAGTAGGTGGTTGTATTCCAAATGTGTGCAAACCATGTTATGCTTCCCGAGTCTAAACTATGCAAAGAACCAGAACCCTGCTTTCCATTATATCTTATAGATAGTAGTTTTCATTAAATTGACATAAATATTTCATCATCCTTATACTTCTGATTTATTTTCAGTTTTAATTTATTTCCCCTCAGCATTTAAAATCTACTTTTTTCTTGAAACATTATTTGAACCTGAACATATTAATTATAATATAAATAATTAGTTAAATGTAATATTAATTCTAATATAATTGTATGGCCAGTTTTGCTCTGCATTATTTTACTCTTCATTCTCCAGCATTCTCTCATTATTTCTGATGTTTCATTTTTAAACTCCATTTTCACAGTAGTTCAGGGGATTCGAGTCATAGTGTAACATCTGGGAAGTTTTAATTATGGAATCTTTTCTAATCAGTTTAATTACTAAGAAACTATTCAAACCAATCTATATTTTAGTCATTCACAGTAGAATGGTAAATCAAAGAGCCTTGGGCAGTCACTGATACACATTACACAAAAGGATATTGGGAATCCATTAGCCATTACTAGACATTTTTTGATAAATAAATTATTTTAAAATTACCTCTTAGAAGCATGGACAGCTATATTGACCTCTTTTGCTGGTCTTAGAAACTGAAATTATAACATGAAAAAGCCAAAGGATCTTGAATATGTAGTCTTGTTTAATGCTTTCAAGTTTTAAATATCTTAGTTATCCTTTTAGGAGGATTATGCAGGGCACAGGGATCTGAGCTAATCCTTCAGAAAGCTTTGCCTAGGGTCCTAAAGTAGGAGTCTACTAAAATTAGTAGATTGATTGACCAAACACATTGCTATCCTGTAGCCTGCATGGCTGAGGGAACTTGTCTGAGGGATTCCTTTTTAGGTGTCTGTCTCAGCCTAATATCCTGGAAAAGTTTAATGGTCTATGGCTTTGACCTATGACAGTAAATTTTGAGGCGTAGTGATTTTGCTTAATAAAATGTTATAATTCTATGCAATTATGTGTGATTATATTAAAAAGCTGAAGAGCCCGGCTGGCGTGGCTCAGTGGTTAAGCTTTAACCTATGAACCAGGAGGTCAGGGTATGATTCCCAGTCAGGGCACATTCCCCGGTTGCGGGCTCAATCCACAGTGTGGGACGTGCAGGAGGCAGTCGATCAATGCTTCTCCCTCATATTAATGTTTTTCTCTTTCTCTCCCTCTCCCTTCCTCTCTGAAATCAATTTAAAAATATATACATTTTTTTAAAAAAAAGCTAAGAAGAGGAAGATATGAGAGAAGTGGGAAAGGTAAAAAATGTGCAAATGATCGCAAAGCGATAGTTGGATATTTCTGGCCAATTTGATCTAGAATATAATGGGAGACAGTGAAAACAAAGAAGAAATAAAATGTAGCCACAGCAATATGCAAAGAAAAGTTATTTCTGTCACTATTCATATGAGTATTTTCCTGTTAGGTAAAAATCATCCTATACAGCATTTATTGATTCTGACATGTTTTTCTGATGAACTTTTATCTAAAACCCAAGATAAAATATGATGACAAAGGACCTGGATTAGGTTCTTGGCATATTCCATCCAGCTTTTTGTGCTGGATTTCTATCATCCTCTCTCCCTTCCCCCACATAATTAGCTCTCTCCCTCTGTCCGACCTCCCCACTATCATTATATTCCTGTAGATTTTGTAACTGGAAATATTCCCTTTCATGTGAAAATGTAGCTGGTGTCTCTTGGAAAAGAGATAAGACTAATTGGTTACTTTGGCAATCACTTAGTCCTGAGTTTAGTAGGAAGGGGTGGTTTTTGGCAGGAAATAGAATTAAATGCTTAAATTCCCAAGCTGTCGGCTAGCAGATGCATGTTCAAACAGAAGAACAAAGAACCTTTTGGAACAAAGTTAAGAGCTCTGGGTGTATTGTCAGTTGGAAGCAGAATCAGACTGTTTGGGCTCAGAAGCAAATGCTCAGCTCCATGTGTTCTGACTTCCTGCACCAGTCCCCTCACCTCATCTCTCCAACGCCATGCCTCCAGCCTACTGAGAAAATATCACTCTAAAAGGGACACATATGTCTACATGCCTGTGCATTTTTATCATTTAGCTAATTGCATTAGGCAGCACCAGGTGCTTTCCACCTGGCCTTTCTTTGTGGCTGTGTCACAATCCCATCGCCCTTTTCCAACAAGGCCAGGCTCTGCTAGGCCACAGATTGTCTTCTGGCCCCAGTCAACAGCAAGAGGCCAACATTCTCTACACAAACAGCCAACAACCTATCTCTTGCCATTTGGTCTCTGCTAGTATAACCCCTCTTTTCAAGTGTCTTTTGCCTTCATGGTAGGGGCAGGGGGTCTTAAGAGACTGGTAGAGCTGAAATATCTCTACATGTTATTGATGCTATGCTATTTTCAGCAGACGTGTGAACAGCGTCACTTCCCTCATTCTAAATCGCCATCACATCTGACACATATCAATCTTTACCTCCTAACTAGCCATTGGAATCTACCTTCGTTCCACTTCAGTCTAATATCAACCCAGCATCCATGGTAATTCTGTCATATCACATCACATCTGTGCTAAAAGCCCAACAATCGTGTCTTCCCAGAACACCCAGAATAAAAGGGGAAGTCCTTACAGTCATTCGTAATGCTCTCTATGACCTGGTACACCACCGACGCTGGCCTCAATCCTCTTTTTTCCTTTGGTCACTGAGTTCCACCCATGCTGTCCGCTGATGTTTCCTAGGCACACTCCCATTGCAGTCTCTCCCTGGCTGTTTCCTCAGTTTGCACCGCTCTTTCCTGAGGGAGTCACGTTGCTCCCTTCCTCCCTTCCTATGCTGAAAATTGTTTTCTTCCCTACTATTTTTCTCCTTAGCATTCATCATTATATATTTTACTTACTTAGAATTTTGTTGTCTTTCTTGCTATAATAAAAGTTTTATTTCTCCCTAACTCCCATATGTTTGCCCTGTGACTTTTCCTTTCTTATTAGTATTTGACATTGTTTGAGGCATTCAACTTGACAACTTTGCATCAAAACTATCACTTTTTCCAGCTTCATCGAGACATAATTGTTATATAACATTCTGTAAGTTTAAGATGCACAATGTTTTGATTTGAATACACTAATATATTGCAATATGATTACCAGAATAGGTTAGCTAATTGCTCCATCATATCACATAACTACCAAGTCTTTTTAAATGTGAGAATATGTAAGATATCTACTCTCTCAACAACTTTCAGGTACCATATAATACAGTTTTATTAGCTAAAATCACCATGCTGTACATGAAATCCCCAGAAATTATTCAGCTTATAACTGAAAGTTTATATTCTTTCACCAATATTTCCCCATTTAAAGCTGTCACTTTAGATCCCTTCTCCCCTCACAGCTCAAACTTCAATAGACAAAACAAATATCAAAAATCACAAAAATCCCTCATACTACTGAGGGAGACTAGAAATGTTATCTGACAACGAAAGAATAGATTTTTACCAGGCAGGTCTGTTGAATAGGTAAAGAAATGCCAGATAAAAAAAGGTAGAGATATTATTTAATTCTGAAAAGAAAAAAAAAAGGTGGGCAAGACAATCTAACCAGAACAGATTGATTTCAAAACTTTGCTGTGAAAGTAAGAAAAACAAGATGATCAGCTCCTCCCAATTCTGATCAAACTCTCATAAGTGGCATAAATCTTTTAAAAAAAAAAAATCTCAGGTTTCCTGGTCTTTGGTTAATTCCTGTCTGACTGGGTCTACTTTTCTGCAGATGCCTACATTATTAACTATCCAGACATGTGTATGGGTGAGAGTCATTTTAAGTCAACATAGGTCATTGGACCCTTAGAAATTAAATGAACCCTTATTGGGTTAAGTTATATAATAAACCATTCTTCTTCCTATACCTTTGGTGGGTCACAGCCTTTTTCTGAGGCTACTTCTGGTGAAATGGGTAAACAATAGATTTTTTTCTAATTTGAGGCATAACCCCATGCTCAATAATCCAGAAGAGTATGCAGTTTCAACCCCTAATTCAAAATAAATTAATTTGTCAAATACTTTTACTTCAGGTAAGAACTCACAATAGCTGGGAGAGAGAAGTTTGCCCCCAAATACTACTAACCATGTTAAAACAATGGTCTTTAAAATATATATACTAGCCGAAACCAGTTTGGCTCAGTGGATAGAGCGTCGTCCTGCGGACTAAAGGGTCCCGGGTTCGATTTCAGTCAAGGGCATGTACATTGGTTGTGGGCACATCCCCAGTGGGGGGTGTGCAGGAGGCAGCTGGTCGATGTTTCTCTCTCATCGATGTTTCTGGCTCTCTGTCCCTCTCCCTTCCTCTCTGTAAAAAATCAATAAAAATATATATACTAGAGGCCCGGTGCACAAAATTCGTGCATTTGGGGGTGTCCCTCAGCCCAGCCTGCACCCTCTCCAATCTGGGGCCCCTCAAGGGATGACCGACTGCCCGTTTAGGTCCAATCCCACTAATCCAGGACTGCTGGCTCCCAACTGCTCGCCTGCCTGCCTTCCTGATTGCCCCTAACCGCTTCTGCCTGCCAGCCTGATCACCCCCTAACCACTCCCCTGCCAGCCTGATCACCCCCTAACCACTCCCCTGCCAGCCTGATTGTCCCTAACTGCCCTCCCCTGCAGGCCTGGTCACCCCTAACTGCCCTCCCCTGCAGGCCTGGTCACCCCTAACTGCCCTCCCCTGTAGGCCTGTTCCCCCCAACTGCTCTCCCCTGCAGGCCTGAGTCACCCCCAACTGCCCTTCCCTGCAGGCCCAGTTGCCCCCAACTTCCCTCCTCTGCTGTCCTGGTCACCCCTAACTGCCCTCCTCTTCAGGCTTGATCGCCCCCAACTGCCCTCCCTTGCAGGCCTGGTCCCTCCCAACTGCCCTCCCCTGCTGGCCTGATCGCCCACAACTGCCCTCCCTTGCAGGCCTGGTGCCTCCCAACTGCCCTCCCCTGCTGGCCATCTTGTGGTGGCCATCTTGTGTCCATATGGGGGCAGCCATCTTTGACCACATGGGGGCAGCCATCTTGTGTGTTGGAGTGATGGTAAGTTTGCATATTACTCTTTTATTACATAGGATAGAGGCCTGATGCACGGGTGGGGGCCGGCTGGTTTGCCCTGAAGGGTGTCCTGGATCAGGGTGGGGGTTCCCTTGGGCCATGGGGTGGCCTGGGCGAGGGGCCTGTGGTGGTTTGCAGGCCAGCCACGCCCCCCGGCAACCCAAGCGGAGGCCCTGGTATCTGGGATTTATTTATCTTCTATAATTGAAACTTTGTAGCCTTGAGTGATGGCCAGGGCTGGCCAGGAAGCTTGGCTTCCTCCATCGCCAGGGAAACCCAATCCTTCTGCTCGCTCCATGGCTGCAGCCATCTTGGTTGGGCTAATTTGCATATTTGCTCCTGATTGGCTCGTGGGCGTAGCAGAGGTACGGTCAATTTGCATGTTTTTCTTTTATTAGTGTAGCTTGTTGAAGTGTTACAGATATCCTCTTTTCCCGCCCCCCTCCATTGACCCCTTCCACCCAGTCCCTGCTCTCCCCTCAGGCCTTCACCACACAATTGTCTGAGTCCATGGGTTATGCACAAATGCATCAGAATCACCTGTAGAGCTTTTTAAAACATAGATCTCACCCTCAGAGCTTCTAATTTTATAGGTCTGGGGCGGGGGTGGAGATAGGACAGGAATTTGAATTTTTAACAAGTATCCACGTGATCCTGTTGCTGCTGGTTCAGGAATCACATTTTGAGAAACACTGAGGTAGAGCTTTATATTTTGGAGTCACTGGTACACAGATGGCATCTGCAGCCATAGGAATGGACAAGATTACTGAAGGAGGAGAGAGTGTAAGTAGGCCAAAAAGGGAGCGTCCAAACTTAAATTACTAGTGGAGGATTTGAGTACCCAAAAAAAGAGTGAGAAGGTAAGATTGCAAGGTATAAAGAATGCTAGGTGAGGGGTGTTATCCCACTCACTCAACTGCTTATAGATCTTCGTAGCCTTATAGAATTTGCAGCATTAGTACTAAGAAGTTTCATTAAAATAATGTATAAATACACTCTAAAAGAGGATACCACTATGAGACTGAAAAACTCCAATCCTTTACTTTTTGCTTCCCTCCACTGAAAATTATGAAGCCAAGTTATGATAAAAGAGCTTAGGAATTTAGGTTTGTTAGGAGAATGGACACATCTCTTAAAAGGAGCACATCTATCCAAATCACTGTGGATCATCAACATGCAGATGATCTTTAATGTTATGAATCACTTGGAATCTCATCGGGCCCCGTGGGTTTCATTTCTATTATGCCTGCATTTAGCAGAGAGCTACCTCTGCATCCTCAGAATATTAAGGATGGTGCTTGATTTCACAAGGAAAAGAAACCACCTCATGCCTCCTCCCTGACCCCGACTGAAGAGCCCAACATTCTTCCTGACATCCGTTGCTTTTTTTTTTCACTGTTTCTAGTTCAAACAATCCTTTTCTCATCTCAAAAGTATGTGCCACCAGACTTATTTGCTACTGTTTAAATGAGGAATATCCAAGCAGGAATCTCAAGGGAAATTGGCTTCCCACCCCATCAGAGTCTTCTGTGACATCAAGGAAGGTCACCTGGCCTCTTGAACCAAGTACTTGCTTCAGTGTTCGATGCCATCTGTTGCATGACTGATGTCTCCACTAGAGAATGCAGCCATTTCTGCTATAATCAACTCCCAGAGACACAGGGAGAGTTCGCTTAGTGATCCTCTCTTTCATGTTCACAAGGCTAGCCTGGGGTAATTTTAGCATCTCTAATCATGGGTAGAAGTCACTTGCGCTCCTGGCTTTGTCTGTCTCTCTGTAACTCTGGGCCAGAACTGCCCACATGTAGCAGGTGAGGAGCCCACACAGAGAAAGCACAAAGCAAATAGCCCCTGCCTTAACACTGACGTCCTCCCACCATGTTTTCTGCTACTTTTCTGTTGCCAATCTGTCTTGTCATTCTCCCGGCACTGCCTACAAATCCTCCCCTGTACATGGAGGGAGCAGCTGACAGCTTTCCCACCCACCTCGCCACTCTCAGGCCCGCCCAACTCACCTGCTTGCCTGATCTGACACACGATTTATTTATTTTATTTTTTTCAGTTTGAGCATTGCAAATTTGACTCATGACATCTCCTCTATCTTACCCCATTTTTTTATTTTTCACTTTTAGTTTCAATTATAAGTAGTAAGTGTGAAATCAATGTTCTCCTGTAACTCATGTTATAAAATAAATATAAAAACTATTTTTGGTAAATTGGACAAGTTTAAAATGCAGTTTGAATATTTAAAGTTGAATATTTAAAGAATTTCCTTTACATACTGTAAAGGATTTATTTATGCTATGAATCCTCTCTCTAATATACATTTTTCATACATTTAGACTGGATCTTGTTAAAGTAGAGCACTCCAGGAACCTGAAAATAACTTTTGCCATTCATAACCCTTCTCACCTATGGAAGGAGAATAATTCCTAACTGGGCATTACAATAGCATTTCCACAATAGAACCTCCCAGCTCTGCAAGCAAACACTGTGTTTAATCCTGAACTCATGTCTTCCGAATGACACAAATGTCACGAGTAATAACTTCAGTTTTGATGCTTTTTGCCTGAAGGCCCAAAGTATGTAGAGTAACACCAGAACCCTATCCATGAAACAACCAGAATGTGGCACAATGAAACCCATCATCTCTGTCAAGCTAATGAATATGCCAGCTATAAATGAAAAGTCTATCTGCATCAATTGGTACAGTCTGAAATGAGTGCATCGGCTGTGCCCCAGTTTAATGCAGGGGCTGAATATAGAAATGGCCTATATACTGCTGACACTTTCTTTCACACAAAGAAAACTATGATTATGTTTACATGACAGCAAAAAGAGGATATTCTTCCTGCTTGGAGTCATCAAAGTACCCTATGTTTTCCCACATTTGCCAATGATCCTTTATGAACAAATTCTGTGAATCCACCATTTTTTAGATATGTAACTAAAGTAAAACCAGCCAGTTGTTTCCCAATTTGAACTAGTTTTCTAGGAGGCCAAATCGCTTGAACCTAGAGTTTACTGGTGATGTGATAGGGTCAGGGCAAACATAGGCCCGGGCAGTCACATTTGAGCAGAAACTAATAGATGAATAAGTATCAACTTTCATCAACTATTAATTACTTGAGTTTCAGTATTCTGTGGCATCACGAAAGGTCACCTGGCTTCTTGAACCATGTATATCTCTATTTTAATCTTACTTTTAAAAGATTCTAAACTATAACCATCCTGGGATCAGAGAGTATATAAAATATATCTTTGTAAGTTTCATCGCACCTCCTACAGAGAACTACACAATTAATCCTAAAGCAAAGCATCTCTATATATAAAAGCCTAAGCAACCATGATGACTGGATGACCAGCTGGTAGCTATGACACACACACTGACCACCAGGGGGCAGACAGTCAATGCAGGAGCTGTCCTCTGGTGGTCAGTGTGCTCCCACAACCAACCTCCCATGGCCAGCTAACCTCCCACAGTCCCTCCCCCCCAGCCAGCCTCCCCAATTGGCCCTGATCACCAGCCCCGATCACCTGCCAGGCTGAGGGACCCCACCTGTGCATGAATTAAAGCACTGGGTCTCTAGTCCTATATAATAAAAGCCTAATATGCAAATTGACTGAACTGTGGAACGACTAGTCACTATGATGTGCACTGATCACCAGGGGGCAGATGCTCAATGCAGGAGCTGCCCCCAACCCACAGGCTCCAGGCTAGCCAAGGTGGGTGCCAGCGGGGCCCCCCTGATTGCCCCTCTGGTAGCCCCACAGATCGGCCCTAATTGCCGACCAGGCCTAGGGCCCCTACCTGTGCACAAATTTCGTGCCCGGGCCTCTAGTAGAATATCAGAGTTGAACCCCAGGAAACTCTTTTTTTTTTTTTAATATATTTTATTGATTTTTTACAGAGAGGAAGAGATAGGGATAGAGAGTTAGAAACATCGATGAGAGAGAAACATCGATCAGCTGCCTCTTGCAC
This sequence comes from Cnephaeus nilssonii, assembly GCF_951640355.1. Taxonomy (NCBI): domain Eukaryota; kingdom Metazoa; phylum Chordata; class Mammalia; order Chiroptera; family Vespertilionidae; genus Cnephaeus; species Cnephaeus nilssonii. The sequence continues at coordinate 70,663,282 of NC_137083.1, read as the reverse complement.
ACCCCCTACTGGGGATGTGCCCGCAACCAAGGTACATGCCCTTGACCGGAATCGAACCTGGGACCCTTGAGTCCGCAGGCCGACGCTCTATCCACTGAGCCAAACCGGTTTCGGCCCCAGGAAACTCTTAAAAATGTTCTGGCTCAACATTTTTCTGAAGTATAAATTCTCTTAAATATCTCACACAGAGCATCTGCTAAGTCTCTGCGTGGATACTTCTAACACTAGGAAAGTCACCACCTTCTGGACAAGCACATTCAGATGTTGGGAAGTTTCAATTTACTGAATAAAATAAGGGATAGCCGAAACTGGTTTGGCTCAGTGGATAGAGCGTCGGCCTGCGGACTCAAGGGTCCCAGGTTCGATTCTGGTCAAGGGCATGTACCTTGGTTGCGGGCACATCCCCAGTAGGGGGTGTACAAGGGGCAGCTGATCGATGTTTCTCTCTCATCGATGTTTCTAACTCTCTATCCCTCTCTCTTCCTCTCTGTAAAAAATCAATAAAATATAAAATAAGGGATAAAACAAACACTGGCAAAATTTAGAAAGCCACAAGCACAAAAATATAGCATTTTGAGACGGACATGACTTTAATGATCAAAGTCAACATCTTGACCTCCATGATCAATTACTACAATCACCCCCCTTGCATGTACCTATAATTCACTTGTCTTTGTATAGCTTTATCTTGCTCCCTGGGCTAAACTACAACCCTGCTTAAATCCATTTCTCCTACTAGTCCCTGCCTACACTGTTCTGCTGAAGATGCATAATAAAATATAGACTATGCTGACTGCTAGTCCTTTGATTCATGAACCTCAGAGGGCTCCTATGGTTGCATAGTAATCACTCTATCCCCAAATTAATTCATTTTTCCATTCTTCAGGATGACTTTCATGTCTCTCCTTTTTTCTTCAAAACTTCAAGAAACTTCAGGGTGACCCCAAAATATGTATTCACACTTTAACAGGTGACAGCTCAATTTTGAAAATGAAATGTATTTTAATAAACACTGCCTTTATAATTATCCAGTGTGTGTATACATTTTGGAGGACACTGTATATTTTCCCTATTGCATCCCTATAAACAGTGGAACACCTTGCTTCTTGTTTCACTGAGAAAATATATGCAATCAGAAGAGAAATCCCTTAGTTCCTTAACTATATCTACCCAACTACCTGCATCTGTGCTCATAAGCTGTCCTTACACCAAGGCCAAGCCCTCTACTTGTATGTTAGTTTCATCCTCTTTGCCTGCTTAATGAAATTGTTTAGCAACTAGAGACCCGGTGCATAAAATTCATGCACTGGGGGTTGGGGGGAGGCTGGGGGGTGTCCCTCAGCTCAGCCTGCACCCTTTCCAATCTGGGACCCCTCAGGGGATGTCTGACTGCTGGTTTAGGCCCAATCCCTTGGGGAATGTCTGACTGCCGGTTTAGGCCTGATCCCACACAGGGATCAGGCCTAAACTGGCAGTTGGACATCCCTCTCACAATCCGGGACTGCTGGCTCCCGACCACTCACCTGCCTGATTGCCCCTTACTGCTTCTTCCTGCCAGCCTGATCACCCCCTAACCACTCCCCTGCCAGCCTGATCGACACCTAACTGTTCCCCTGCTGGCCCAATCGCCCCCAACTGCCCTCCCCTGATGGCCTGGTCGCCCCTAACTGCCCTCCCCTGCAGGCCTGGTCCCCCCCAACTGCCCTCCCTCCCCTGCCAGTTTGGCCGCCCCCAACTGCCCTCCCGTGCCTGCCTGGTCTCCCCTAACTGTCCTCCCCTGCTTGTCTGATCATCCACAACTGCCCTCCCCTGCCAGCCATCTTGTGGCGGCCATCTTCTGATCACATGGGGGTGGCCATCTTGTGTGAGGGAATTACGGTCAATTTGCATATTACCTATTTATTATATAGGATTCTTCCTTTTTTCCCCTTTATAACCATCTTTTCCTCCCTACTTGTCCTTACCATAAGCATACAAACACATGATAATATTTCTCATTTGAAATAACCTTTTCTTTGATCCCTTTTCCTGCTACTGTCTCACTTTTTCTCCTTGAACAAAAGTGTCTATACTATCTAGGTCCAATTATTCTTCTTCCATATTTCTTCAAACCACTTTATTTATTTTTATTGCTGAAAGCATTACATATGTCTCCTTTCCCCCCCACATTGACCTCCTCCCACCCCCTCCTGCCCCCTCCTCCAGGCCTTTACCCTTCTATTATCTGTGTCCATGGGTTATGCATTAATGCACATAAGTTCTTTGATTAATCTCTTTCCACCTCCCCCTTCCCTTTTGGAATTGTCAGTCTGTTGCATGCTTCCATGTCTCTGGATCTATTTTGTTTGTCAGTTTATATTGTACATTAGATTACACAATATGAGTGAGATCATATGATATTTTTCTTTCTCTGACAGGCTTATTTTGCTTAGCATAATACTCTCCAGGTCGCCCCATGCTGTCCCAAAGGGTAAGAGATCCTTCTTTTTTACAGTTGCATAGTATTCCATGGTATAAATGTACCACAGCTTTTTTATCCACTCTGCTATTGGAAATAATGAACATAGGGGAGCATATATGATCTCACTCACCCCATTGTCTGTGTCCACGGGTTATGCATATATGCATATAAGTTCATTGGTTTATCTCTTCCCACCCACCCTCCCCTGCCTTTACTCTGAAGTTTAACAGTCTGTTCACACTTCTATGACTCTGGGTCTATCTTTTATCATCAATTTATTTGGTTCATTAGATTCCACCTATTAAGTGAGATCATGCAATCTTTCTCTGACTGGCTTATTTTGCTCAGCATAATACTCTCCAGGTCCATCCATACTCTTGCACAAATAGTAAAAGTTATTTCTTTTTTATTGCCGCATAGTATTCCATTGCATAAACGTACTATACTTTTTTTATCCACTCATCTGCTGATAGGCACTTGGGCTGTTTCCAGATCTTAGCTATTGTAAATAGCACTGCTATGAACATAGAGGTGCATTTACTCTTTGTTTTGTTTTTGTTGTTGTTTTAGTTTTATTTATTTATTTATTTATTTTTAATTTAATAAATCTTTATTGTTCAGATTATTACAATTATTTCTTCTCCCCCCCCCCATATCTCCCCTCCACCCGGTTCCCACCCCACTTCTGCCCTTACCTGCTCCCCACTGTCCTTATCCATAGGTGTATGATTTTTGTCCAGTCTCTTCCCGTACCCCCCACACAGACACCCCTTTCCCCCTGAGAATTATCAATACACTCTGATTCTATGCCCCTGATTTTATTATGTTCACCAGTTTATTCTGTTCCTCAGATTTTTAATTCACTTGACTTTTAGATTCACTTGTTGTTAGATATGTATTTGTTGTTCATAATTTTTATCTTTACCTTTTTCTTCTTCTTCCTCTTCTTAAACAATACCTTTCAGCATTTCATATAATACTGGTTTGGTGGTGATGAACTCCTTTAGCTTTTTCTTATCTGTGAAGCTCTTTATCTGCCCTTCAATTCTGAATGATAACTTTGCTGGGTAGAGTAGTCTTGGTTGTAGTTTCTTGCTATTCATCACTTTGAATATTTCTTGCCACTCCCGTCTGGCCTGTATAGTTTCTGTTGAGAAATCAGCTGACAGTCGTATGGGTGCTCCCTTGTAGGTAACTAACTGTTTTTCTCTTGCTGCTTTTAATATTCTCTCTTTGTCTTTTGCTCTTGGCATTTTAATTATGATGTGTCTTGGTGTGGCCCTCTTTGGATTCCCTTTGTTTGGGGTTCTGTGCGTTTCCTGGACTTGTAAGTCTATTTCTTTCACCAGGTGTGGGAAGTTTTCGGTCATTATTTATTCAAATAGGTTTTCAGTATCTTGCTCTCTCTCTTCTTCTGGCACCTCCATAATTCTGATGTTGGTACACTTGAAGTTGTCCCAGAGGCTTCTTACACTATCTTCAACTTTCTGAATTCTCTTCTCTTCTTGCTTCTCTGGAGGAGTGTCCTTTGCCTCTTTGTATTCCAAATCTTTGACTTGATTCTTGCATTCCTCTAGTCTGCTGTTGGGTCTCTGTATAATATTTTTTATTTCAGTCAGTGTATGTTTAATTTCTAGTTGGTCCTTTTTCATATCCTTGAGGGTCTTGCTAAATTTATCGGCCTTTTCTATGAAATTCTTGAAAAACCTTATAACCATGGTTTTGAACTCTATGTCCATTCATTTATTCTCCTCCATTTCTTTCGTTTGTGATCTGTTTCCTTGCCTCCTCATTTTCACTGCTTCCCTGAGTTGGTAGGGTAGCTTTGTGTACTAGGTGTCCTATTGGTTCAATGGGTCAGCCTCCCATTGACCTGAGGTGGACACTCTTGGTGCACCCCTTTGTGGACTGTGTGTACAGCCTTGTTGTAGTTAAGTCTTGATTGTTGGTGGTGTCACTGGGAGAAATTGACCTCCAGGTCAATTGGCTGTGAGGACCCGCTGTGTCTATAACGGAAGAATTGCTGGGCTGGAGACACATTTATGGGGCAGGACTTGTTCCAGTAGGGCTTTGGTGCTCACTGAGTCTACCTCTTGAATGTGACCCTTATGAGAGTAGTTGAAATCTGGTGTCGTCTCACACAGACCACTAGATACACTAGCTTCTGGATCTCCAATGGGGTGCAGGTCAGCTACTGTCTGAGGCCACCCAGCAGGAGCTACAGCAAGAACTACAGTTTTCTCCTCTTTGCTTGGGTTTTGGTGGTTTTGGAGCAGTCTGACTGGAGTTGCAGTTTATTTGGTTAAGCTTCCACAGAACAGGCCATTTATATGCAAAAGCTGCTGTGTGGAGCCTGAGCAGGTTTATAGAATGTGCGGGGCGGGGTTTCACGGCAGGGCGGGGTCTCAGGGCGTCACTAGACTAGGGCGTGGCAAATGGCGATGGCTGCCATCAGCCGTCTCTGCCTTTCCGTGTTTCCAAGTCCCTAAGTCCCGCGCTCCAGCACAGTAATGATTGTGGGCGCACCTCTGCAAAAAAGTCACTCTCTCTTTCCGACCCAATGGCCGAGAGTCCAGCTTCTCCCTGTAGGCATCTGGGTCCCCTGCGTGTCCCTAGAAACTGGATTTCAGAGTGATCGGGAGCTTGTCTCCCTTTGGGTTGAAGGAAAGCTACGCGCCCAGTCGCCCGCCACCAGCCTGATTCACGTGCCTCCGTATCTCAGCTTTTCAGCATTTGTTCTCCTTTCTCTTTCCTTCTTAGTTGTAAATCATTCACTCAGCCAGCTTTCCTGTGGTTCTGGGTGGTAGACGTTTTGTCTTTTAGTTGTAGTTTTGAAATTGTTGTGCGAGGCGGCAGTTTAGTTGTTTACCTTTGCCGCCATCTTGGTTCCTCCTGAGATTTACTGAGGTGCATTTACTCTTTCTGATGGGTGTTTCAGGCTTCTTAGGATATCTTTTTAGAAGTTGGATCACTAGATCAAATGGAAGTTCCATTTTTTGTTTTTGGAGGAAACTCTACACTGTTTTTCATAGTGGTTGTACTGAATTCCCACTAGCAGTGACTATGGTTCCTTTTCCTCCAAATCATCACCAGCACTTGTTGTTTGTTGATTTATTGATGGTAGCCATTCTGGCAGGTGTGAGGTGGTACCTCATTGTTGTTTTGATTTGCATCTTTCTGATAATTAGTGACCTTGAGCATTTTTTCATATGTCTCTTGGCTTTCTGTATGCCCAATTTGGAAAATTGTCTATTTAGGTCCTTTGATCATTTTTAATTGGATTGTTTGTCTTCCTTCAGTTGAGATGTATGAGTACTTTATTATTTTGGAAATTATCCCCTTATCTTATGTATCATTGGCAAATATGTTCTCCCATACACTAGGTTCCTTTTTTATTTTGATACTGGTTTCTTTTGCTGTGCAGAAGCTTTTTAGTTTTATGTAGTCCCATTTGTTTATGTTTTCTTTTGTTTCTTTTGCCCTACGTGATGTATCAGTGAAAATTCTGCTACATGAAATGTCTGATATTTTGATGCTTACATTTTCTTCTAAGATTTTTATGGGTTCATGACTTACATTTAAGTTTTTCATCCATTTAGATTTTATTCTTGTGTATGGTGTAAGTTGGTGGTCTCGTTTCATTTTTTTGCAGGTACCTGCCAAACCACTTTAGTCACATTTTAGCTATACTATTACAGAAAATATTTTCTGAACAAAGTTACATTGTTAAGTACATCTCATCCTTATTTTTAATAACCTCTCAATAACATTTGACAAAGTTGATTACTCTCTCCGTTCTTCAAATATTTTCTTCACTTGGTGAGATAGCTTATCTCCAAAGATAGTTCCAATTCTTTTCTGTGTGAATGCATGCCACTCTCCTACTGAGAAATGGTGTTTACTCCTCCACCCCCTGGACTCTAGGATGGCCTCTCATTGCTTTGACTAATAGGATATGTTTTGACTATAGAAATAACACTTTAAGTTCCAGATCTAACATTTAAGAAAACTGGCAGATCCTGTTTTTTTGCCTCTCAGAGCTCTGAGCTGCCATGTAAGAAGCCCAGGAGACCATGTGGAAGAGCATTAAGGTACTGGACACTTGTGTGAAGAAGCCATTTTGGCCTTTCAGCCCAAGCCTTCAGTGACTCCAGATCCAACCAAGATCTGACTGCAACCAGATGAGAGGCATTAAGCAAGACCCACCTAGTTGAGCCCAGTCAATTCACATAGCCTTGACATCGAATAATAAATTATTTGTTTAAGGCACAGAGTGTTAGGTTGGTTTATTATACAGCAATACGTAATTGGGCTACCACATTTGACAGGCATGAAAACAACTAGAGGGAGCTTAATTGACCAAGGGTTTCAATTGATGCTTCTAAAACCCATTGCCATGTTGGCATAGTATACAAAGCCAAACTTCCCAATGACTGCCTTTGTCAGGGATATCAAGCAGGCTCATTGCTGGGAAATGGACACTCCTCAGATGGCTGATTTTGGCTTGAGTTTTAACAAGATTGCTCTGGCAGCTTTTCTGAGAACAAGGTGAAGGTAGGGCAAGAAGAGAAGCAGGAAACAGATTACAGACTGTTGCAATAATCCAGGTGAGAGATGATATGCACTGGGCCAGGATATTATCAAAGGTGTGTGTGTGTGTGCGTGCGATTTTGGATATATTTTGGAGTTATTAATGACAGGATATATGGATGATAAGAAGTGATGATTGTGAGAGTCAAAAATGGCCATAGCAACTAGAAGAATGGGTTTGTAATGTACTGAGTTGGTGAGAAATGTGAGAGGAACAAGTTTGGGGAAAATGTCAGTAGTGCAATTTTGGATGTGTTAAATTTGAGAGGTTCCCAAAGACATCAGAGTGATGTCACCCCAATGAGTTTAATTTTAAAAAGACATCTGAGTGAATGTGTGTGTGTGTGTGTGTGTGTGTGTGTGTGTGTGTGTGTGTGTGTAAAGCCATAAGACTAGAAAGATCTCCAAGGGAATCAGTATGGCTGCAAAAGAGAAGTCTAAGGACTGAGTCCTAGGACATACCAGCACTTTGACTTCAGGGAGATGAAGAGACAGCAATGAAAGAGACTGAAAAGGTAAGAAGATAGGTAGGCAAGTGTGGTAGGTTAACCTGGGTCCTCTGTGCGGAAGCCCAGATAGAATTAAACATGCAAGTATTTTATTAGGGAAATGCCTGTGAGTGGAGGCGGTAGCCCCACAAAACTGGCACAGACTGCAAAGAAAGTCTGACCACAAGTGAAGAAGAGGTATGAATGCGCGAAATTTAAATAGGGTCCAGCAACTCCACCGAGAAGTCCTCAAGCCAAAATCATAACATTCCTCTGTTTCAAACCTTCACTTATTTAAAAATCTTACCTTACTCTGAGAAAAAGACAAAGTCCTCATAATGATGTATAAGACCTTCGATGATGAGGCCCCCAGTATCTCTCTGACTCATCCTCTTTGCTCTCCTTTTCTCTCTGTTCACTCTGCTCTAATCACGTTCGCTTCCTTGCTGTGCCTCCTATCTTCCTGGTTTGCCTCAACTTCAGAGGGCCTCTGCCTGGAACATTCTTCTCCTTAACAGCAGTCCCTCTCTTCTTCCCAGTTTTTATGTAAATGTCAACAACTCGACTAGACCTTCTCTAGCCACACTCCCTAAAACTAGAATTCCTTAGGATACTTCATATTCCCTTTTCCCTATTTTATTTTTCTCCTTAGCACTTGTCACTGTCTAAAGGAATGTATATTTTGCTTAGTTACCTTGTTGTTTATCTCCATCTGAAACATTGTCACATAGAAGATGCTCACTATATTCACTGAATAAACAAAAATATTATTTTTCTAAATAAAATACAAATATAAGTTCTACAGTCTGGCACATAGAAAATGTTCAAAATATATTCATTGAATTCATAAATTAGTGAATCAGAGACACAAAGGCTGTTTGGTTTCACTGCAACGGCAAAGAGACTATCATTCTATGAGTGAATAAAAACTGGTTTAGTAACCTTTTCATTATGTAAGTATTTTCAAAATAATAGTATAGTCCTTGACCTCCATGTGTAATTTTTGTCACTGGTCTATTAGACTTCCTGCCTTTGACCACTAATCAAACTAATTAAAGCAATTTAATTAAAGTAAAATCAAAGGGACATTTTTCTACCTTATTCTTTGGAAGAAGAATGCAACTCCAACTGAATTAGTTTTGCAATAAAATTAATTTGTTCAGGTAAAACATGCAGACTTAAATGAGAGGAAGAAAAGGGAAGACAGGATGAGCTTAGAAATGTTAAACTCTCTTTTCTCAACTTCTATGGAGGCATGAGGTAATCTTTAGTCACTTGAGCCCTAAAGTTTTTGGTACCCAAATTCTACTCCACCTTCCTCTCACTCTTTCCGACATATATTTAAAACAGCTAAATGCAAGAGGAACTCACTATATAATCAAAAGGGATGGAAGCTGTACATTCCCTTTACTGTATCCTGGGATATTTTTAGAAGATTTAAAGAACAATTTTTGACAATAGCAAAATAGGGCTCTTTGAGAACTAGTTATTTAAAGCCCTGCTAAATGTACCCTGACAAAAATTAGACAGTTTTATTAATTAGGTAGCCTGAAGAAAATTAAATCTTGAGTCACCACCCTGTGTGCCAAAATAAGGTGAAATCTTCCAACTTAGCCTTGTCATTTAGAAGGCCCCAGTTAGGGAGCCGGAGTAGTCACTATTCACACTGAAGAACTTGGCTGGCGGCATGTGTCAGTGAGAAAACCACAGCAGCACGCTCAGAAAGACAAAGAAAAACTGGGTGTCATTGAAAAGATGTGACTTCAGTCCCTAAGAAACCAGGGCAGTGAGTTGGAATTGACTGCTTTGAAAATCAGGAGACTGTGACATTTTCTTCCCAAAATAAGCTGAAGGGCATGTGCCATGAACTGCGCAAAGGGTAAAAAAGGAAAAGCTTAATTGCCCCACCACTTTCTTAAGGATAAAAAGGTAAGGATGAGGAATCAATGGAATTTTTTCCCTAGCCCCAGCAGGCAATATTTTTATCTAAAATTGTCCTAGAGAACTAGTGAATTTCAGGCAACTTCAAATATTCTCTAGAAGAAAGTACCACGTTGTAGTTATCATATATAAGAATGTTTGCTTGTCAAAAATACGACATTTTAAAAATCATTTGCATTTTAAATGTCTAAGGAATTTTAATCACTGATCAGTTTTAACCCACGTTTCCTGCATGCGTGCATAAGCATACACCCTCGACTTTGCCATCCTCATAAAAATTCTCTCTTAAGCTCTTACTTTCATGTGTTTTTAAAATGGCTCAGCTCCCCCGCAGCTCTCATCAGCCTGTCTTCCCAAAGGTCCCCCTGCCTGGAAGATGAAAGGCCGTCTTCTCCTCAGCCAGGGCTCCTGTTTCTGCTTTCACACTAATGGAAAAGAACTGAAAGACAGGACAGGAGCTGAGGATCACAGGCTAACCTTGAGCTAGTGCAATGCATTTTCTCACAGGGGCTTTTTCAGCTCTCATATGGTCTCCATTCCCATTTGAAAAAGCTATCTAATGCTCAAATTTCTTTAATTAAAATAAAATTTACTGGTTTATATCTAACCAGTCATAGAATAAAAGAAACCAACTTATTTTATAGCAGGTTAATTTTAGACAATGGAGTCAGGCCACCTAGGTTCAGATCCCATCTCTCTCTCTCTCTCTCTCTCTCTCTCTCTCTCTCTCTCTCAATGACTATGCTATTTTGAGCAAGTTACATGACCTTTCTATGTCCTGTTTTTGCATATTTAAGATGAGAAATATTATTTCTATAAAATAAGAATAATGTTACTACCTATATGAAAGGGTTATTGTAAATATTAAATAAGCAAATATATGTAAAATATTCTATAAGCATAAGCTATTAGTAGTTTATATTTCCCTTTTACTACTATAGTGACTGATGCAGTTAGGACTCTTATGACATTTAATGCCTATAGGATTAAAAACCACATAAAAGTTCAGTGCTATCTACTATAAGGTGACCAGATTTTAACATTGGTAAAGCGGGACACCATTGACCTGGGGGTGGGGGGTGGGGTCTTGATTAAAAATTTGCTCTATATGGAGCAACAAAAATTTTCATAGAACGCAAAAATAGTATTGTAATATATATTTTTAAATTTCAACATAAGTACAATTTACAAATATAATAAAAAATTATGTATAGTATTATTTTATTCTTTGGCATATTTCTCATTTGAGTGAATATTTTTTAGCAGATTGCTGTCATTGTTTAAAAGGTCATGAACTTGCCGTAATGTAAGTCGTAAGTGTCACTTTCAAGGCCGGCGCTAGACTTTTTGCCGCCACTATAAAATATAAATAATACGAGTACTGTCTGCTAAATTCAAGAAAATTTATGTATTTATGAAATAAATAAATAAATTACTTACCTAAATTATCTGAATAGCTGATTTGTAATGACATCACTTGTTTAACTAGCTTACTAGCACGCAGTACGATGTGTATCATCTGAGAGACAGTTACAAAATGTTTTCGTCGTTGCCAATCCCAAAAAATGCCATTGTTCATTAAGTCCAAACAATGGTGGTCGGATTCTAATAACTGATCAACAATGCGAACTTTGATAAGCAGTTCTCGATAATCAGTTCTCAACAATTATTTGTTATTATTAAAGTTTAACATTATAAAATTAACAGAAATAATATAAAACTCATATCCTGGCTAAATAGCCAAATGGCCGCCGAAAACCGTATATTCCCTTCCCGTTCTCCCGCCGTTCCCTAGCTTGTCGTGCATTCTTTCCAAAAATCGGGACTTTTTTAAAACACCGCGGGACGCGGGACAAATTGTTAAAAATCGGGACTGTCCTGACAAAAGTGGGACGTCTGGTCACCTTAATCTACTAGCTTACTAGTATGACCTGAATATTTGTGACCCATCCACCCATTCATATGTTGGAATTCAAACTCCCAAAACTGATGATATTAGGAGGTGAGACCTTTGGGAGGAGATTAGATTGTAAGGGTGGAGCCCTCATGAATGGGATTGGTAGCTTATAGAAGAGACCTCACAGAGAGCCCTAGACCCTTTTGCCATGTGAGGACACAGTAAAAGATTGGCAGTATGCAGCTTGGAAGAGAACCCTCACCAGACCACGCTCGCACTCTGTGATTTTGGAATTCCAACCTCCAGAACTGTGAGGAATAAATTTGTGTTATTTATAAACTACCCAGTCTGCGGTTATTTTGTATAGCAGACTGAAAGGATTAAGACAACACTCTGACAGTTACTAAACACTTTTCATGTCTACAACAAATGTTTGATTGACTCGGCTTCAGGTCATCCTTGGCTGGCATTCAGGGCTACAAGGCTCATTTCCTTATGAATGAGGATATGGTGTTCTTGCCAATGAGAGTCAGACAGTAATTTCTCAAGTAATATGCAGTCAATAATATTTAGGGGATTCTCATGGAATTATGTGCTATTACAACTAATAAGCTTTTTATTGGGTGATGATTGTGTGCTGGGCATTGAGCCAGATGCTGAGGACAGATAGAGGGTCATGACGTGGTCTTTCACAAGAAGCTTAACATCTAGTTGGAAAGACAGAATATATTCATCAAGAGACAAATAAAAACAAATGGCAACATAAGGTCAGTGCAAACTAAATGGAGCAGATAATTGTGCTCTAGCAATTCAAAGGAGCAAGAGGCTATTCTAGGTTTTGGGCAGCTGGAAACAAACTTCCTACAAAAAAAAAATTAAAAGTTAGAATTCAATCAAGGTCTTGAGGACGAAGCAGAACTTTAAACAAGTTTAGGGAAAAAAAGAGATAATACATTTCAGTGGTCAAAGAGAAATGTTTATGGCACCATTGGAGAATGAGCTGGCTAGTTTAGCTGGATCAAAGTGTCATCACCCTTCATCAAGGGTGATTCCCCAATTTCATGGCATATATAGTTTTTAAATTTAATATGAATTTAGATCCACCAAAAAATTCCATACTTTCTCATCCAGGACATTATCTCTCATATCAACATAATTAACCAATATAATAGAACAATGCTCTTGCATGTTACAGTTTAACTTTCTCCTTTGCAACTATTTTGTCATTCATCAGTACACCCAATCACATGACTGTGGGTAAAGTTGGAAGATAAACTTAATTTAGCCATTAGGACTACATTAAAATTGCTCTTGAAAATACTCTGGGAAAGCAAAAAAGCTGAGAGGAAAATTGGTAAAATATACATTTATATTGTTAATGTGACTTACCTCTATTCTATATTGTACCTCATCAGAAAGGCAGAATATTTTGAGCAAAGAAGAAGTACAGAGATTATTTTGTACAACACTCTAACTTTACACTGAAGAGACAGTGGTATATTCATAAGAGAATAAATTATTGGCAAAATCAAGACTAGAACTCAGGACTGGAAGTCAGAATCTTGTCTCTTGACTATCTCTGTACCAGATTGGTAGATGAAGATTAGCCATGGAAACTGAGAGGCAGTCAATGCGTAGGGACTAAATGACCTCATAGCCTGCTATGATAGAAATTCAGAGAGTATGGGAGCCTGGAGGAGTGAACAAGCCATGATATTGGGGCCAGCATCAAGGCTGGGATCTTAGAGAAGTGGGACTCTGTGGGTCTGCGTTCCCTTAATGTGGTTTAGGGATTTGTGATTAAAGTGAGAGGTATGATGGCACCTCCTGTTTTCAAATCAACTTGTAAGATCAGTTATACTTTTGGGTACCAGAAAAATACTTCCTTGACTATCAAAGATTCTACTATACTTTTTTGATAATTTATTTAAGATTCCTGGTTTTCTTGTCAACTGCTTCTATAATTATTGTTATGAGGAGCTCTGACCAGTAGAATGTAGGAATGTTCTAGCATGAAAAATGCAATGGTAGAGCATATAAAGATATTTATCCTGAAAATCAGTTAGTCAATGCATATTGAAATGGTTATTCTTACTTGGTAGGTAACTCCTGCAACCTGATTCTACTGTCAGGTTTAACTTAACCCTTAAAATATTTCTTTCTTGCCTGGCTGGTGTGATTCAGTGGTTGAGCATTGACCTATGAACCAGGAAGTCACAGTTTAATTCCCAGTCAGGGCACATGCCCAGGCTGTGGGTTTGATCCCCAGTGTGTGGCATGAAGGAGGCAGCCGATCAATGATTCTCTTTCATTGTTGATGTTTCTCTCTCTCTCTCTCTCTCTCTCTCTCTCTCTCTCTCTCTCTCTCTCTTCCCTGTCTGAAATCAATAAAAATAGATTTTAAAAAATTATTTCTGAATTTCTGAAAAATATTTTTTTCACAGAAAATCTCAATGCCCATTAAGCAAAACTGACAGAGAAATAATACGAATGCCATAATCATTCTTATTAAATATTTTACAAATGGTAGTGCTGAGAAAGTGAGAGCAGATTGCCATTGTAAGCCTAAAAATAACAGCCATGTTGTAGATAACTGAATTCTGTGCCAATGGAGATAAATCCAACAAGATATAATGAGGCTATTTCAATGGGTAAAATGACAAAATCTATATATATAAAAGGCTAATATGCTAAGTGTCAACCATCTGACCGGTTGCTATGACACGCACTGACCACCAGGGGGCAGATGCTCAACACAGGAGCTGCTGTGATGCACACTGGCCATTTACAGAGAAACGGCACTGTGGACCTTGCACCCACAAAGCAACACTCGGCTTTCCCCAAGTGGGACATAGGCCCCGCCACCACCCCAGAGCAACACCCCACCAAATTGCAGCTGATGCTGCTGAGACCCCATGGCACAAAATGTGGCCCACAGCCTAGCCTAGCCCAGAAACAGTCGCTGTGGGCTCCGGGTAATGATGTCATGTAGCAACACCTGGCTTCCTCTCCCTAGCGTCTAGCCTCCTTAGAGTTTCTTCAGCCCAGGCACACGACTTGCTTTATCGCCAGGTACAAACATTTTACACTGTAACCAAATGTCTGTGAAGTGTTTTCCCATGCCTCATCTCATTTGATCCTCACAGAAGTCCTGGAGTAGGTAGATAGGAGACTCATTGGAATCCTATCTTCTTTTCATTAGCCAGAAAACAGAGATTTAGAAAGCTTAGAAACTTGACCCAACTGAAAAGAAGTAAGAAATGGCGGACCTTGAAAATGACTTCAGGTTTTCTCACTGCACAGAATATAGTCAAACACTGCTGAGATAAATGTTTTACCATTTGTTCTCCCTGCGTGATCTACAATAATAATCTGCTTAGTGTTGATATTTACTGCTGTGTTCTGACAATTACCTGAAAAAGAAGTTGGGGTGCTTCACTGGGCTGGGAAAAGTTTAGCTAAATCAGAAAGCAGGTCTAATTAAGCAAGTTTATCTATATACATAAAGCTCTCGCTAGCGCCAATCATTCGTGTGTGTTTCCATCTGTCATTGTCGATCATGGATTTGGTTGACACTTCTATTATAGAGAAAGGGTGAATAGCAATATTAAAATATTTCTTCTAATTAATTTCCTTTCAGTGTGCACGAATCCGTGCACCGGGTCACTAGTAGTTTTAATATGAGAAAATGTAAGAACATTCATTAAGGACCAAATAAAAATTAAACTTGTAAGATTTATAAATTATGATTTATAAGAAGGTAATTACTTAAAAGAAAATTGTCTAACATGCATTGAAAGCTATTTTTTGAAACTATACAACTTGACAACCAAGAAGAAATGAGTAGAGTAAGGATAAATAGTGAACATAAAACCTTATCAACTCCTAATACAAAAAAAGTTACTGCCTCACCTGAACTGCTTCTTGCATTTCTTGCCATTTTACCTTCAGAAAGAGAGCGTCAATTTGGAGAAGCCTTGCAATCTTACTAATCATGTATCCCAAAGTTCTTGACACATAGCAGGCTCAAAATGTTCTGTAAAATAAAGGATACCCAATATGGTAAGTTAGAATAATGAGATGCTACAAGCAAAGGTATAATTGCAGATTTGAACAGATTAGCCTGAAAATTAGAGGCTATAAAAAATAGGAATAAAACCAACAAAATACATGAACTTCTCCCTTCCATAAAATTCAGTATATAATAAATATGAGGTATCCTTTGAAATTTCAGAGATAAGTCAAATAAAAAGGATTTGCAAAGCACACAGTGAATTTACATATCTCATTACTTTACAAGGTACATGTGTTGAAAATGTATATGAAAGTTTTATTGCACAAGTCACAATCTCTATCTCGTTTTCCTCATTTGTGAAATGGGGGTAATAAGCCCTCCCATGTGAAATTGTTGAATAATAAATATGATAGCATAGTTGAAAGTATATTAAGCACAAATTGATATTCATATATAGGGTATAAAATAATTCCTTCATATCCTTATGATACAGAATATTGGGATGACACTAATGGTTCTAGAATTCAATATCTACAGTTTCCATTTATCAAATTCCTAATGGACACTCTGATAGAAATATACTCATTTTATGACAGGAGGTTATCTCTACCATGGATACTTCAGTATAAATACCTTTTATTCTTAGAATGCGCGCTAAATGGAAAGGTAGGTGGGGAAAGGTAGAGATCCTGATGGCCTTTAAAAAATGCCTGAGGAGATTACAAATTCTAAAACCTGGCAACCCTTGCTATTTCCCTGGCCTGACCAGATACAAGGGATGCCAGAAAGATTTCTGAAGAAGAACTTCCTTTACAGGCTAAGGCAGATTTGTCAAGATCCCTGGTAACTGCGGGGCTCAGAAGTCCTGACTTCTGGAGAGAGGCAACACAGCAGCAGGTTTTTTTCTTACACGTTATTAAAACTCTAATATCAAACGGGTAAAAACATTTTCATGATTTCAGGATTACCGATCCCCATGGCACCCCATTCAAACAGGCATAAGGGTCTTCAGGGGTCTGGCTTTATAAAACACTAACAAACAAAAGAAAACAGATCTGTTGTGAACTGTTTACTCACTCTGCAGAGGGAAAACTGATCCTTGATAACATCACTTCTATCATCAGACTCTTTTTTAAAATATATTTTTTTTATTGATTTTAGAGAGGAAAGGAGAGGGAGAGAGAAACATCAATGATGAGAGAGAATCATTGACGGGCTGCCTCCTGCACACCCCCTACTGGACCGTGACCTGATTCATAGGTCTATGCTCAACCACTCAGATTCTTTTAGTGCACCTTGGCTGACATTAGCATCACCTGGGAAGCTTTGAAAAGCCCAGATGTTCAGGCTACATTCCAGAACAACTAAATTAGCATCTTTGGGGGTGCGACCCAGGCATTGGTTTTTTAAGGCTCCCCAGATGATTCCAGTGGCAACCACAGTAGAAAACCACAACTGTAATAGCTTTCCACTCATGGCTACATCAAGTCCATGCTCCTTGGCTTGGCATTTAAGCCCTGCCTCACCTTGATCCCTATTTGTGTTTTCAGCTTCATTTCTTATATTCACAATACCCTAGCCCCGTGGTCGGCAAACTGCAGCTTGCGAGCCACAAGTGGCTCTTTGGCTCCTTGAGTGTGGCTCTTCCACAAAATACCACGGCCTGGGCGAGTCTATTTTGAAGAAGTGGCATTAGAAGAAGTTTAAGTTTAAAAAATGTGGCTCTCAAAAGAAATTTCAATCGTTGTACTGTTGATATTAGACTCTGTTGACTAATGAGTTTGCCGACCACTGCCCTAGTCTAACCAGTCTATTCTGCTCATGTACTGTAACCTGCTGAGAATAGAGATCCTTGTGTGTACTTTCATTTATCTTACCTCTGCTTATTCTAATTACATTAATCTTTCAATACCCAGCTCAAATGGTAGTACATCTATGAAGCTTTCCCTGATCCCCCAGTGTGGTGGTTTTAAAACATGCCTATAAATTCCTTCACACTACTCCCACAACATATGGAACCTAAATCTCTTCCCTTTAAATATGGATTAGCCTTATAAAATTAATTTGATCAAACAAAATGTGGCAAAAGTGACTTTTAAGTAAAGCTGGATTAGAAAAGGCCATACAGCTTCTACCTGATGCTCTCTCAACACACAGGCAAAGATGGAGAGGCCAGGCAGAGACCACAAAAAGACAGTGAGATGCCCAAGGAGCCCCAGCTGTTTCAACCCACCAGCTTTTATCATCTAAGCAGCATTAACTGCCAGACATGCAAACAAATAAACCTTGAAATTATTCCAGTCCCCATGCTTCAAGTCATCCAGCTGAGGCCCCAGATGTCATGAAGCAGAGGCAAAGTGTCCCTACTGTGCCCTGTACTAACCCTAAAACACAGAATCATAAATGGATAGTTAACAGCGCTAAGTCTTGGGATAACTTTTTACCCAGCTATAATGGAAACTCCCACTTTTCTAGATGATTTTATCTCTGCCCTTCATAGGGTACTTAACATATTCTTTCACTGTTTTTGTTACTAAACATGTTTTATCCCCATTCTACATTGCAAGGTCCTTGATGCCAAAACTCAGGTTATTGTTGTTGTTGTTTTTAAATCTCCACGGTGCTTTGCCCTATAAAATGTGCTCAAAATTTGACTAAACTTGTAAGCATAGACAAGTATTAGCCTTAATAAGGAATTGTTCTGCTTTTTGTTTGGTTGCAAATTCCTGGCTATAACTGTCAATTGTATTCACCTAGTTTAATTAAATTAAAGGCCTTGCATTACATTAAAAAAAAAAAAAGACCACAAAAGGAAATGTTGACAGTAACTGAATGAACAAGACTGAATATCAACACATGGACAAATAACTAACAAAACACAATAACATATATATGAATATAAACACAAATAATATGCATAATGGGTCTAGTATTAGCTTTTTTAACTTTTGTTCTCTAGGAACTGATGAATTCTTAGCTCTGTGGCCAAGGAGAATGTTTCTGACCTTGTCTGGTCTCCATCCTATTATTTTCTTGGGCTGAATTTGTATCTCGGTGCATGGTATTTATGTCCAACTTCATCTGTGCTGGAATGTCAGTTCCTTGTAAGGATTTTTGTCATTTCCAAAGGCAGTATGACACAGTAGGAAAAACCTGGACAGCCTCGTTGAAACCCTGGGTTGAAGTTCCAGTTAGGTTGATCTGCCTTGGACAAATACCTTCACCCCTTAACTGTAATAGAGAGAGGGAAATACTTACAGGTTTAAGAGAAAGAAATGAGATTAAATACAGTAATAGACAGTGACTGGCACATAGTAGGCATTCAAAATCCTTAGGTGTCTTTTCAATTCCCTTACAATTTCAAGGAAAATTTACTTCAGTTTAGAATTTTTGTAAACTTTATAAAGGAAGTTCACTTTTCTCAACTTTATGAACAAGGAAGTTCACTTTTCTCCAACATGCTCTACGAAATGGTGGCTGGAACTGTGACTTGGGAAAACTCTGGGTCTCTCTCTCTCTCTCTCTCTCTCTCTCTCTCTCTCTCTCTCTCTCTCATTCTCTCTCTCTCTCCTTGCTAATCTCCTTTCCATTCTCCCTCTGTGATCTAGTAGACTTATGCTAAACTGAACTAAGACAAAGTATTATTTCAGTCTCTGATCTGTTGCCATAAAGAGAGAAGTTTTGAAGTAGGGTGTAATCTAAAAAGTACTGCCCTATTGAAACTTTTAATTCCATGATTATTTCCTATGTTATAATTCTAATAATTATCCTGGCTGTCATTTTCAAAGCAAAAATTAGCTACATAATAACTTTATTACTTCTATGAATAGATTATAAATCATTTTTTAAAGTACAGGCCCAAGAAATCATTAACAACTCTGTCCATAACCCTTTTCTTCACTTCACCACATCTTCCTTGCTATCTCCCCTCTCATCCATTATTTACAAAGTCTAGTCAATTGTTCCAGTGAAATACCTCTCAATTTTTCCCATTCTTCTTAACTCTGCTACCACTAGAAATGCATCTCAAACATTAATATGAATTTGAAGTGAACTTATTCATATGCAGAATTGGACTCAATAGAGTCTGATGTGACCCAAGATTCTGCATTTTAACAAATTCCTGTGTGATACAGATGCTGCTGTTGATCCAGGACCACATTTTGGGTTACTAATATCTATATTGAAGTGATATCTTCATTCCTGCGCTGCCTCCCTCCACTCTTGCCTGTATCATTCTTCATAATAACACGAAAGTAAGACATTTAAAATACAACCTTGATCATGCCTCTTTCCATCCCTACTCCCAGGCCCACCCATCCTAGCATTCTTTTCAATTGTCTCCCATAATTGGCAAGACGAAGTCCAAAATGTAACAGTGAGAAATTATAACCCAACCCACAATTCTTTTGACATTCTTTCTGCAAATGCTGATTTTCACTAATATGTAGCTTGTAGATAAGCAGCATCTATAATAATAAAAGCATAATATGCTAATTAGATCGGACAGCTGAACGACCTTCCAGATGACCTTCCAGACGAAGCTGGGCTGCAAGGGCCGAGCCCCTTGCACAAATTTCGTGCATCAGGACTCTAGTGCTTTTATAAAATTTTGGGAACTAATTTCAGAAGATGCAGGCTCTGACCTTCAGTTGTCCCAGTTCTGGGAGATTTGCTGACCTTCAAATGTAAAACCAGGATAACATAGAACCAGAGGACAAGACCAGGACGATACATACCAGATCATCACTTGAACAGTTTTGAATCCTTATCAGAATGGACTGTGCTAGTCTGCACATAGAGAACTTTTAACCCCCCTCCCCTTGATCTCTTTGTTCTGCTTTCCCTTACGCTTCTTATGAAAAACTCTGCCTGCACTGAGATGTTGAGATGAGCTTTATGACAAGAGTACCCCATCTCCTCAGGTTACTGGCACTTGAATAAACCACTTTCCTTTTCCACCAGCATCTATCTCACAAGTTTGTTCCCATTCAATTACATTTACATCTAAGTTCTACCAAACCTGAATTTGAAGGAATTTTACTTATAGCAATCTTACTTAGCGCCCCCCCCCCCCCCAACCAGAAACCTACAAACCTGAATAGTGATTTTTTTTTTCGGTTCATCTTCAGCCCATGTCTGAGTCCTGGCATTTATCAATTACTTCTGCTATAAAATTTTAATCTATTCATAAATTTGCTTGTATCTGTGAGCTTCTTTCTTATACATTTTTATTTTTACATATTTGTAAACATTTTATAAATTTTAGTACTTTAAGTGTGTTAAATCTTTTGTTTCAGTGATAAAAAGATAAGGTGGATTCTAAATATAAAAAATAGACCTATATTAGGTGAAAATAACCTATTTTCACCTAAATAAAGACCAAAATGGCCATTACCATGTGGTTCTGCTATGGTATACCTCTAAGAGTAACTTTGTATACTGAATGTTGGGAGGTCATCCATAATGATGGAAAGAGTTCTGAGGTTCTCCATCCTCTCTGAACCAATTTACAGTAGAGTCAAACAAAGAGTAAGTAAAATATTTTTGGACAAATGTAATAAAAATGACTAGAATTTCCATATTGTAGAATACCATAGAGAAGGATATTTCATTTCCAGTTACCCTTATAACCGGGGGTTGTTATAAGTGTAAGGATTGTTTTTTGGAAACTTTTTCTTCTTTTCATATAGAATTTTTATAGAATATGGATAACAGTTCAACCCATGAAATAAAGCTGAATCCCCACAACAGAGTATTTAGGGTGAAAAGAGAAGAGTTGTCAAGGATATAACTACAGGGAAGTATACTGCGGTGGGTTCTGATAAGGAACAAGTGAACATAACTAGGAGTAGTAGTCAGGGGCATAGAAAAGAACCAGAAATTAATTGTGCCATGTAAATCAGGAAAAGAGATTTTTCAGAAAAGTAAACATATAAATAATCTCAAATTCTGCGTTTTCAAAACATCAGCCTTGAAATTACCTATTAAAATGCACTGCTTGGAATTCAAGAACTGTCTATACAAGAATGACTCTTCAAGATTTAAAAATCTTTGGAGCTCAGCTTCTTATTTTTGAAGTTGTCCCAGTTAAGTAGAAATAAAAGAAATGGCCAGGGCAATTAGTCCAATCGATGCACATTTGCCTCTTATTAATATAACTGTTGTAGAGCGTAAGCCAGTCTTTCCTCTGGTCAATGTTTTGTGTTAGATCACCAGACATCTTCTCACGTTTCTTGAATCTCCTCCCAATAAAGGTGGTTTTCAGGGCCTCGAGTCTTGTCTAGAAAGCAGGCCAGAGAAGAAAGCAACAGTAGGCAAGAACCAGCAGCACCTCGCCTTTTCTATTTGGATCTGTCCCCCAATAGCTCTCCTTTGAGACTTTGAGGCTCTTTGATGGTTTGTACCATACTACCTATGTTAAGAAATAATGATTTTCAACATTTTTCATCTCATGGCACACATAAACTAATTACTGAAATTCTGCGGCACACCAAAAAAATATATATTTTGCCAATATGACAAAAAATAGGTATAATTTTGATTTTTTTACACCAGACAGCTATTGTCATGTTGGCCGTTGTCATTTTTTAATTTGACATTCTAAGGGACAAGAGATCAGTGCCCCTAACTAAATATTCAGGTATTGCATTTTTAAAATTCTTGCTGGCACACCAGTTGAAAATTGCTATTAAGAAAGAATGTGGGCCCTAGCTGGTTTGGCTCAGCAGATAGAGCGTCGGCCTGCGAATTGAAGGGTCCTGAGTTCAATTCTGGTCAAGGGCACATGCCAGGTTTCAGGCTTGATCCCCAGTAGGGGGCATGCAGGAGGCATCCCATCAATGATTTTCTTTCAACATTGATGTTTCTATCTTTTTATCCCTCTCCCTTCCTCTCTGAAATCAATAAAAAATATTTTTTAAAAGTGTGGGGTTTTTTTAATCCTTACCTGAGGATATGTTTATTGATTTGAGAGAGAAAGAGAGTAAATGGATAAGAGAGAGAGAGAGAGAGAGAGAGAGAGAGAGAGAGAGAGAGAGACATCGAGGTGAGAAACATTGATTGGTTGCCTCCTGCACATGCCCTGATCTGGAATGGAATCCACAACATAGGTATGTGCCTTGACAGGGAATTGAATCTGCAACCTTTTTGGTGTACAACTGAACCACCTGGCTGGGGCAAGAAAGATTGTTTTTCACGCTTTGCTTCTTTAAAAAATCTCTTTGTGAGCAACTAATTCAATCACTTTTATACTGCCTGACAATTAATACTGAGAAAAGTTCATTAAAACAAGCTGGATGGTTGGATATAAAAGAAAAGAAATGAAAGTGCCCACTTTTGTGACTACCCATATTTTCCGGCGTATAAGACGACTGGGCATATAAGACGACCCCAACTTTTCCAGTTAAAATATAGAGTTTGGGATATACCCGCCCTATAAGATGACACCCGGCGTATAAGACGACCCCCGACTTTTGAGAAGATTTTCCTGGGTTAAAAAGTCGTCTTATACACCAGAAAATACGGTAAGTTGATTGTCATCACTCTATTGATAAGACAATAAAAGATAAACCATGGTCTCAGGATGTGTCTGCACCCTACCCCATCCATTTCACCCAGCCTTATCGACAAATTGATCTTGTTTCTTGATCCCAAGGTCCCTTATGGTGATCATCAATCTTCCTGCTGCTAAGGCATTTCTTCATTTCTCAATGAAGTTCAGGCATTAGATTAATTGGAAAAGAGTTTTTCTAATGGCTTATTATCTCTGTAGGCAACATTCTTCTTGACAAAGTACTTAACCTGAACACAATTCTGCTAGCTATATAACATTGCTCAATCACTAAGTCAGCTTGTTTAGATATATCAATATAAGTAAATCTCATATACATTTAGTTTCCATTATCACCACTAAGGGAATTAGTGACAGCTTTCATTGCAACGTGTGCTGACCAATATTAAAGGTACTTGTGATATTACACTATATTTTTTAAGTCTTATAAATGGAAACCAATAACCTTTTTACTTTCTCATTTCAGATTCACTCATACTATATAATTCTTCATGATGAACACAAAGTCTATATTTTGTTTCATTGGAGCTTCAGGAACCATGCACCTAACTTCACCATTTACTACTAGTTTAACTTAGGGCAAATGGTTCACCCACTGTCTTCTCTCCTATAAAACAAGGCTCTCTTAACTTCACAAACCAATATTTAGGGTCAAGTAAAAAGAGCACAGGTGTGTTCTATAAAGTCTAAGCATTATGCAAATATAAGGCAAGATCTATTTCTATTTGATTACCTTGCCCATGGTGCCCAATGGATGTTGTGAATGACTGCTAAATCACTGCATTGTCTCATTTGACAAATGTTATCATTCTAAGAGATATTTGCCATTCCAAGGAGGTAAATCTGACATAATAGAAAAGGAAAACTTAATCACTAAAGTCATTCTTTTTTTCAATCAGTTGAATAATCAAATTGCATCATTTAAATCAATTGTAAGATACCATGGGGCTGGTATACTTTCAGTAACTCAAACTATAGACCTAGTAGGATGATATTATAGCCATTTGTGGTTCCATTACCAAGTACTTCCAATTCCTTGTGGGTTACATAACATGCCAGAGAGGTTGGAAAGTAAAATAAAACAGTAAGTTACATTTCTAGCATTCCCTTGAAACTATGGCAGACATGTAACTATGTGCCAATCAGTTGAACCACAGTGATGTTTGGACACAGAATTGGACACGTGTCTTGTGGCAAGCAGTTGGGTTTTCAGGGTCAGCCATGGCAGAGTTCCAGCATCCAATACATCCATTTCCTTAAGTCTAAAATTGGAATGACTGAGAATTCACTGCATTTGACACAGTCTACCTAGAAATGACTAAATTATGTCTTCCTTCATCAGGGATAATGGAAAGTAAGAGTCAGATATTACAGCAAGTGGGATAAGTAAAATTATATTTTTGCACAAAAAACTTGTGACTATGAAAAATCCTACTTGCTATGTCATATGTGTTGAAGATGGCTCCATATCAATATATATACATTGATCACATACTTTTACCTTGCTGTTAAGGTATACTGTGCCTTTTCTCTACTCAGATAACTCCATATATCACAGAAAACTTGGAAAGAATAATTCTTAGTAGCTGCACAAGATTTCATTGTGTGCATACACCACAACTTATGGATCCATGGCTTCATTTTTACATATTTCTGTAATACACTTTTGTTATGCTTAAAACTGTGCTAAAAATTCTTTTGGCATTTTGAATTATTTTGTAAAAAAAAATATCTATAATCAAACCTTATGGTAATACTTTTGGTCATTTCCATGTTCTATAAGTCTTCAATTTAGAAAAGAAAAGCTTTCCAAAGAATGTTTCTTATACTAACAATCCTCACAAGAAAAACTACAAATGATGTTTCTTTTTAGCATTCTATAATAGTTTTTATTTTTACATTTGTCCCAGAAATTTTTATTTGCCCTTTTTGTTTTACTCTGTTGAACCTATAAATTCTCTCCATGCTGGTTGCCAGAACCAGGTTGAAAGTCTTATTCCCATGGGCCTCCTGGGCTCTTGGAGTCTGAGCTGTAGCTCCTTCTGGGGCTGCCTCTCACCCCCACTCCACATGCAGCAAGGACCCAACCTTCACGCTCACCCTGCTACATCTCAGGAGACTGACCCCTCAGGCACACACTATGTCTGGAAGGCCAATGCCATTGGCCAGGATGCCAAGTCAGTGTGTGAGATTCTAGAGAAGAACTATACTGATGAATCCATTGAAGTGGAAGATCTGCCATCAAGCTGGTTATAAAGGCCCTTCTAGAAGTGGTTTAGTTGGGTAGCAAAAAACATTAAACTTGCTGTGATAAGATAAAACCAACCCCTCAAAGTTTAGATTCTAAAGGAATTGAGAAATCTGTTGCTGAAATTAAAAAAATAAAAATAAGACATGAAAAGAAGAAACAAAGAAAAATCATCATAATAAATAAAAGCTTGCTATAGTGATTTTTAAATTCAAATTCTGTATGTTTCTTAAAATGGCCTGCAGCCATTTCTATTCCATTTATCCATACTATCCAAGTATCCAACAATAGATTTCCAGATTTTTTAACCTTAAAAAAAATTGGAGAATGGAGGGTAGGAGCAGGCTGTCGGGGAAGGAAGGGAGGGGAGGAGTGAAAACAGAAAAGGGAAAATAAGGGGACAGGAGAGAAAATAATGGAGAAAAAGGTAAAGGGATTAGTACGAGAGAGTAGAAAAGGGGAGGGATTAGAAATAAAATGCCTACAGATATTGTCCTCAGAATTCTTCAAAAACCCTATCTGTTGTTTGATAATTTGAGGAATATTATTTTTCAACATATTTTTAATTGCTTGTTTGATTTGTTTTATTTTTATTGTTTGGATTTGTTTTTAACGTTTAGGGTTGTTTCTTTTTGTTGCAGAGACTGCAGCTTTCTGGCAATAGAAAATGTAGATTTTCTGTTAGATAAAGCATTTCTTTGTACTTCACCTTCTTTTGTTTTCCTATAGCAGGTAGAGTGGCCACGCCTTGTGGGGGATGTTAAAGTTGAGGCTGTCTTGTTCATGCTCGCTCTGAGGGAGGTGACAGTCAGACTCTAGACAGTGATGAGAGGAGAAGGACAGAAAATGGAGTTGTTGTTTTTTTCCTTTTCTGAGCATTTGAACCCACCCTGGCTGCAATGATCTTCTGGACCTTTTCTTTGAATGCTTCCCCTTCAACTGTGTGAAAAAATGTAAACAAAACCACTTTAATTTGCATTGTCACAATTATATCTACTTCTCTCTAGCAAATGAATCTAGTTAGTGCTGTTGACAGCCATCACCATCCTATCACACCTGAAATTGCATATGAACATGCCAGCTGATGGAAACTGCCTTTTTGTTTGTTTTAAATTTCCATTCCAAATCTCCTAGATATCCTTTCAAGCCATGTCTGGATATTTACTCCCTATGAAGTCAGAACACTTCAGAGACAGAACACTCCAATACCTCTCCTATGGTGCTCTCCAAACGAATAACTTACACTACCTCTGGCTTAGGACAACCAACCTCTTTCTGATTGTAGATAAAGAGAAACCATGGCACTCTCCAGCAGAAGCTCTCAGGAAGTAGTCATGAGAATTCCCTGCACAGCCCAACAACAGAAACACTGCAGAGAAACCTAAGTGTGACCAGGCTGTTGTTGAAAAGGAAAGTCACTTAAGGCTAGGAGGCATTATGATTTTCTCCATCATGAATGCCAATTGACACTTGCTCCATAGCTTAGGAAGTTTTCAATTTGGTTAGTTATATTTACATGATATAAAGCAAGGTTCTTAGAGCTTGTCGGTGAGTAAAAAACAATCCTCATGCTCCCCATGTTATAATGTGTTTTATAGGTCATTATAAAGGGGATATTTGAAAACTCAAATATAAGAGAATGAGCAAGCAGAGCCACAAAAATAGCAAGTCTTCTCATAAGGGAGTACTGATCTAAAAACAAAAACTGCAGTCCTGATAGCAAATTGTCTACAACACCTCCCAATCATAAAGTCAGAGCCAAATAGAAAAGATAATCACCTGATAATCAAGGAAATGCCCACTGTCTGAATAGTGCCCAATAGGTCACATAACCTCTGAAGTAGCTCCTTTATTGTGTTTGTGATCATTATGTCCCAATGACTCTCCCAGTATTTTTGCACAGGTATTACAAACCATTGATCAAGTTTACTAGCTCTTTCTTTCTTTCTTTCTTTCTTTCTTTCTTTCTTTCTTTCTTTCTTTCTTTCTTTCTTTCTTCCTTTCTTCCTTTCTTCCTTTCTTCCTTTCTTCCTTTCTTTCTTCCTTTCTTCCTTTCTTCCTTTCTCCCTTCCTTCCTTCCTTCCTTCCTTCCTTCCTTCCTTCCTTCCTTCCTTCCTTCCTTCCTTCCTTCCCTCCCTCCCTCCCTCCCTCCCTCCCTCCCTCCCTCCCTCCCTCCCTCCCTCCCTCCCTCCCTTCTTTCTTTCTTTCTTTCTTTCTTTCTTTCTTTCTTTCTTTCTTTCTCTCTTCCTCTCTTCCTCTCTTTCTTCTTTGCTAGAGATGAATATTTAGAAACATTCCTTCCACTAAAACATTGTTAGGAAGCTTGAGCCCATTTGGAAGGCAGAATCAAGGCCAGCACTTATGAGTGCACAGGTGGTGCTTGGCAACTGGCCACTTTTGTTCTCTGCATTTTTGCCAGTCTTTTAATAATTGTATTTTAAGGAAAACAGAGTACCTGTTTGTAACTCATTTACACTTAAATGTTAATAATATTCTGCATGAGTTAGTTGATATCCAAAATAATTTTTGTATGAATGTCCTTAAATGAGAGACTTGAATTTGGCTCATTATAAATTATTTTGAGCACTCTCATCCATTCTTTTTGCAACGTACAGGGTTTGAGTCACTTTAAAAATAACAAAAACATTTTCATAACCCAAATTTTACTTCTTTTTTAAAAATATATTTTATTGATTTTTTTACAGAGAGGAAGGGAGAGGGATAGAGAGTTAAAAACACCGATGAGAGAGAAACATTGATCAGCTGCCTCTTGCACATACTGGGGATGTGCCCACAACCAAGGTACATGCCCTTGACCTGAATCAAACCTGGGACCCTTCAGTCTGTAGGTTGACGCTCTATCCACTGAGCCAAACCAGTTAGGGCTCAAATTTTACTTCTTAATATATTAATCTGATGTTAAAACTTTTAAAACCTAGCTGACTATAATATAATTTGTCCAGCCTGCAATCTTTTCATGTGGCCAAACAACATGGGCTACGAACTTAGACTATGATTTAAAAACAAAACAGCAATGACAATGTGGAAAACAACAACATTCAATTTAAAAAGTGCTTTCTTATTTCAATTTTTGAATTGACATCTAAACTGTAAATTATTAAAATAGTTACTTTGGTTGCAATTGCTATGTGACATGATGGTATAAAATAAAGGTTAACTACGTTAATTTATTGTTGTATCTCTAAAAGCTATCTTTATTTTATGAAAGACTGGACATGTGGCCACTTAAAAACTAGGTGACTCAACAATTATTCATGAGTTAAAGACTCTCCATCCATTTTAAACTATAATCAGACTCTTAGCTACCAGAGTTCCTAGCTGTTTTATCTTTCCTGAACTCAGAAAAAATCACTCACAACAATGTAGCAGTTTAGGACATGTCTTTAGGCATTGATAACTTCAGTGTCATCAATTATATCAATGTTTTCTCAGGAATCCTATCTGGGAATTTAAACCATTAAATGTCAAATCTCTCCAGTGCTTCCATGTTGCTGTTCTCTGAAGAAATAATACAGTTTAGCATCATAATAGCTGTATTCACATAAAGATGATTATGCAAGTTATCTAGCATGGTACCCCCATGCAATCTCTGAAAAAAATAAACTTATATCAAAGTGAAATTTTAGAAAATGTGCTAAGATTCTAGACAGAATAAAATAAAATCTTTTCCAGCACGACCCGGCACTTTATATGAAAACCCGATTTCCAAAACTAGCAGTGTTGAGGGTAGTTAAATCTGAACCTCTGGGGTGGGATCCCAGGTATCAGTATTTTTCTCAAAGAATCTCAGGTGATTCTTATGTGAAGACAGATTTGAAAATCACTGATTTACAGGATTGGAAATTTGAAACTAAAGATAGGCTGGAGTACGTTTATAGAAAACAAAGCTGTATCACATAGTTCAGCAAGGCTCTGGCCACAGTCTTGGGAGCCTGAGTAAAAGCATAGCAAAATTGGTTTTAATACCTATAGTATTAACTGCTGAGTCTTTCCTTTGCAGCAGATAACTTGAAAAATAGTTTCCCAGTTTCTTTATAGGCCTGATTACATCTTAAGCTTGACAAAGCCACTATTTATTTCACAAAAATTTATTGAGGTCCAGACAGTCTGCTAGGCGCAAAGTGATCTAGAGTAGAAAGCCTCGCCTGAGGCCCATAAACCATTTGTATCTGTGATGTGCAATTTCCAGAACACAATGACAATGATAATCACATGGACTTTTTCCTCCCGAGTAATTAACCTTTACAGTAGTAACGCTGCTACCATTCACTGTTCTTACAATGCCAATGTTTATGATTTATATATCTACTAGAGGCCTGATGCATGAAATGCGTGCAAGGGGCTTGGCCCCTGCTGCCATGGCTTCGTTCGGAAGATTGTCCAGTCAAATTAGCATATTACCCTTTTATTATTATAGACTAGAGGCCCAGTGCACAAAATTCGTGCACGGTGGGGGGGGCGGGGTGCTCAGCCCAGCCTGCACTCTCTCCAATTTGGGATATCCCTCTCACAATCCAGGACTACTGGCTCCCAACCACTTGCCTGCCTCTGCCTGATTGCCCCTAACTGCTTCTGCCTGCCAGCCTGATCACCCCCTAACCACTCCACTGCCATCCTGATTGACGCCTAACTGCTCCCTGGCCAGCCCGATTGCCCCTATCTGCCTTCCCCTGCCGGCCTGGTCACCCCTAACTGCCCTCCCCTGCTGACCTGGTCACCTCTAACTACCTCCCCTGCAGGCCTGGACCCCCCAACTGCCCTCCCCTGCAGGCCTGGGTCCCCCCTACAAACTGTCCTCTCCTGCAGGCCCAGTCACCCCTAAACTGCCCTCCCCTGCAGACCTGGTACCCCCCAACTGCCCTCCCCTGCAGGCCGGGGTTCCCCCCCACAACTGTCCACCCCTGCAGGCCTGGTCCACCCAACTGCCCCCCCCTACAGGCCTGGTACCCCCCAACTGCCCTCCCTTGCTGGCCTGGTCTCCCCCAACTGCCCTCCTCTGCTGGCCTGGTCACCCCTAACTGCCCTCCCTTCTGGCCTGATTGCCCACAACTGCCTTCCCCTACAGGCCTGGTCCCCTCAAACTGCCCTCCCCTGCAGGCCTGGTCCCCTCCCCCTCAACTACCCTCCCCTGCAGGCCTGGTCCCCCCGCCCAACTGCTCTCCCCTGTAGTCCTGTTCCCCCCCAACTGCCCTCCCCTGCAGGCCTGGCCCCCCCAAACTGTCCTCCCCTGCAGGCCTGGTCCCCCCACAAATGCCTTTCCCTGCTAGCCTGGTCTCCCCCAACTGCCCTCCTCTGCTGGGCCAGTCACCCCTAACTGCCCTCCCTGCTGGCCTGATCGCCCACAACTGCCCTCCTCTACAGACCTGGTCTCCCACAACTGCCCTCCTCTGCCAGCCCAGTCATCCATAACTGCCCTCCCCTGCAGGTCTGGTCCCCCCCAACTGCCCTCCCCTGCAGGCCTGCTGCCCCCCCCCAACTGCCCTCCCCTGCAGGCCTGGGTCCCCCCCAAATGTGCTCCCCTGCAGGCCTGGGTCCCCCCAAACTGTCCTCCACTGCAGGCCTGCCCCCCCCCCTGCAACTGCCCTCCCCTGCAGTCCTGTTCCCCCCAACTTCCCTCCCTTGCTGACCTGGTCTCCCCCAACTGCCCTCCCTGCTTGCCTGATCGCCCACAACTGCCCTCCCCTGCAGGCCTAGTACCCCCCAACTGCCATCCCCTGCAGGCCTGGTCTCCCCAACTGTCCTCCCTTGCTGGCCTGGTCTCCCCCAACTGCCCACTACTGCCCTCCCCTGCCAGCCATCTTGTGGCAGCCATCTTGTGTCCACATGGGGGCAGCCATCTTTGACCACATGGGGCAGCCATCTTGTGTCTTGGAGTGATGGTCAATTTGCATATTACTCTTTTATTAGATAGGATAATTAGTATTGATGTGATTTTTAAAAGATAGTCAGGAGTCCACTCCCAGGATGAAAAGCCTCAGTTTGAGAGCTATAAATGTAATAATGAAATCATTAAGTAGCGTCACATAATCAGTCATACAGGTAAATGTCATAGAATAGTCAGAGATGAAGCTACCTGTTGCCAGACAAAACAAGGAGATTAAAATAAATGAACCCTTAATGCTCTTTCGGGTGGCACCATGAGCTCTGGCTTCTGAACTTAGTTTGGTTCAGAAATGGTTTAGTCCACCAAAAAGTGTTCTTTGGTGGTTATAATTGTCATAACACGCCCCCCCGTCCCCGGACAAAATCGTAGGAAAAAATCCCAGTGCCGTAGGTGGGTGATGAGAGTGGGTCCTTAAAGTATCTTTAGTAGCAGAGGAACACCAAAGATGTATATTTTAGATTTAAAGATTCGTTTGGAGAGCTTCAGGGATGAAAGACTGACTATGGGGAGGGTAGATGTGGAAAGGAGGGCAGACTGGAGAACCGCTGGAGGCTATCAGAAGCAAAAGCCTGAACTCAGGAATGGTGGTAGGGATGGAGAAGAAGGAAGGACTACAAAAACTGTGTTTATAAGATATCTTGTCCATTAATGGGGCTGGATAAAAAGCAGGAGGGCAACCCGTAGGTTTCTGGATTGAAAAACTGATAAATGATGACACCTTTTATGAAAATAAGATATAGAAGAGAGTTCAGTCTGGTGGAGGAGACAGGAATCCAATATTAGATGCAGTTTAACTGCCCATGATCTTCCAAGTCTACATTCTGCTAAAATAAATAAATAAATAAATAAATAAATAAATAATAAATCAGCGAATTTAGTAAATATCTGCCTTGCCTTCCAGACAATAACAGTTTTCAGATTTTAGAAACAATAATAAAGTCAATTGCTAGTCTAAACTTGGTTAGCAAGACTGCAGAAGGTTAATGAAGAAGGTTAATGGGAACTTTGTAACCATGTCATTTTAGGATGTATAATAACCAAGGGGGTATGTATCGGGCATAGGTAATTAGGTTAGCAGTCTTTAAAAAGCATGTAGTACCACTACACACTCATTAGAATGGCTAATATCCAGAACACTTACACCACCAAATGCAGGTGAGAATGTGAAGCAATAGGAATTCTCATTCATTGTTCCTGGGAATGCAAAATAGTACAGCCATTTTGAAAGACAGTTTGGTGCTGCCTTATAAAACTAGACACAGAGATCATGAAATACAAAAGCCCTTGGTATTTAGCCAAATTAATTAAAACTATGTCAAGCCCAGCCAGTGTGGCTCAGTGGTTGAGCATCCACCTATGAACCAGGAAGTCATAGTTCAATTCCCGGTCAGGGCACATGGCCAGGTTGTGGAATGGATCCCCAGGGTGGGGCGTGCAGGAGGCAGCCAATCAATGATTCTCTCTCATCATTGATGTTCCTATCTCTCTCTCCCTCTCCCTTCCTCTCTGAAATCAATAAAAATATATCAAAAAAATAAAAAACTATATCAAGAGATTCCAAGATGGCTGCAGAGTAGTTGGAAGCTCTGTCCTCTTGCTCCCAGCCCTGGACCCGACTTGCAGCCAAATTGCAGAGCAATCAACTTGAAAAAACAGTTGAAATGTAGCTGATCTGAAATTTTATAAACAGGAGCACAGAGGAAGAGGGGAGGAGACAGGGAGAGGGTGAGCCCCCTCACAGAGGTGCAGGGTCTGGGAAGCCAGAGGGATATTGTGGCAGCAGAGTTCTCTTCCCCAAGTGTTGGGTCTCAGCCTCATGCAAGGATCCCCAATCCAGAGCATCAGACAGGGGAAGGGGAGCCTGCATAGTGTCAGGTGGTGGGAACCAGTGGGGATTCGTTCCATCTGGGAGACTTGGACGGCACCATCCCAGGGAAGGAACCATCCTATTATTTTAATGCTGGCCTAGGAAGTTCACTCTGGTCTGTGACTGCTGCAGGGGCCACATGGTAGTGCTGGGACAGGTGGAGAAGTCTGCTCTGTATACCCAACAGTGACTTTGAGGGGCCCTCTAGTCACTGGTAGGATTTTGGGCAGAGAGCCAGTTGGAGACTAGACTGTGTGGCTTGGGAAAGATCAGTCTTGTCCACCTCAAGTGCACTGGTGACCCCCACCCCCCCCCCACCCCCCGCCGGGCTCAGTCTGCCCAGCCTTGTGTTCCAAGGCAAAAGGGAATGGCGCTGAGCTGAACTTCTGGAAATTTGGGCCCAGCCTGCTCAGCTTGATGGTACGGGAGGGTTGGACATTTGTCCTGTGCAGAGTCTGGGCAAAACTGGGAGTTTTGGCATTGCCCAGCAGTGGCTGGCCGCTGGGGAGATAAGATTGCCAAGAGGGGCAGATTTTTTGATCCACTCCTGCTTTGTTATGTGGCATGGGTGTGCCAGGGAGCCACGCAGAGCTGGGTTTTTTAGTATCTCCTGGGCAAGCTTCTGTCTGGGAGTCATATGGGTATGTGCTGGGCTCTCTAGCTGCGTTACAGGGAAGCAGATCCAGGCTGAGTTCAGTCAGCAAAACTCTTGAGAAGGAGAGGAAGTGAACGCCCCACCTTCTACAGTTTTCAGGCACCATCCCAGTGGGGGGACAGTTTGAATCACCCCTGCTAGGTTCTGGATACCCCCACTGAGCACAGTTCTGTGGGTAAAGGCAGAGCAGCTCAGAACGGGGACATTCGAGGCAGACCCAACCTCTGGGCTCCAGATGACGCACCCATCTACTAGTAACTATTAGGGGCTCTGCCCTGCCAAGCTTCAGACAGGTTGCTGAAGGCCAGGCAGGGTCAGCTTCCGACATTGGCTTACAACTGAGAAACCCCTCGGAGGCCGGGACTAGTATACCAAGTGGCCAGCTTCAGACAACACCCCAGCAGGATCCAACAAGCTTCAAAAACAGCACATTCAGAGGGTGATCTCAGCACAAAAATTTGCTGAGGTGAACCCTGCTTCTACCTTTTTAAATCTTGTCTTTATTTATTTTCCATTTCAATTTTTTTCTTCTTTGTTTCTTTCATATCTCTTATTTCTCTCTATCCTTTTCTTAATCTATTTATTCTCTTTTCATTTCTTATTCTTCTTTTCCCATTTTTCTTTTCCTTTTCTTCACATTATTTTATTTTTAAATTTTCTTATTATTTTGTTTTTATATTTTCTTTTCTATTCCTTCTCTCCTTTCATGTTCTTTTTTTAAAATATGTTTTTATTGATTATGGAGAGAGAGGAAGGGAGAGAGACATCGATGAGAGAGAGACATCGATCAGCTGCCTCCTGCACAGCCCCTACTGAGGATTGAGTCCACAACTTGGGCATGTGCCCTGACCTGGAATCAAACCAGTGAACTCTTGGTTCATGGGTTGATGCTCAACCACTGAGCCACACCAGCTGGGCTCATATTCTCTTTTCTGTTTCTTTTTTCTCCTGTAATTAGCTTCATCTCTTGTTTTTACATTTTTTCCTTTTTTTTTTTGTTTGTTCCTTTTGTCTCATTTTCTTTTTCTATTCTTTTTGTTGTTGTCATTGATTTGTTTTATTGCATTGCTTTCTGTTTTGTTTTGTTTTGTCTTCTTTTGTTCTGTCAGCATCTGTACAACCTTTAGCATGACATATTCAGGTTTGTGCCTCACAATCACCCAGCCTGAGAGTCAAGCCCATCTACAAATGGGACAACTACAATCAAGATACAATTACAACAGGAGGGCCCACATAACCCACACAAGGGACGTTCCTAGAGCATCCTGCTCAGGAGATCAGGGAGACTGCACCACTGGGTCCCACAGGGCGCATACTATATAAAGGGGCCACATGCTAAACTGACAAGCTCAGGGAAGACCTGTGTAACAGCCTTGCAAGCTCAGAGACCTAAAGTAACCACTAAGGATGGTCTGAAATTAAAACTTTTTAACTAAAATCAGGTTATGGCAGGTAGTCATGTCCTAGGCTAGACTCTTCTCTGACAAAAGTCAATCTTTACCTTAACTAAACCTGTCTATTGTCTTTTGCATCTATGATAACATACCTTTAGAATGTCAAGGTAACTTCCCTTTTTCCAAACACTCAGGGCACAACCAATGCACTAGATCAGAGACTACAAATCATCTCATTTTTACTTTTATCATGTTAATTGCTGACTATTAACTATCCTATACCCACCTATGAAAAAGGTGTATCATTTTACTTTTTACCCAATCCCAGAGGTTACCCCCTTTTGCTTTCTCCTGCCTCCCTAATCTATCAACAATTTCATGGAACCCACTTACATCTTCTCTTTTGACTGTAATGTATAAAATAAGGTGCAAAACTGCCATTCTCTGGATAATTAACTCAATGTGTTGAGATTTTGCTGCCTGGCAATTATTGGCAGTTTGGTTCAAATAAACTAAAAAAAAAAAAATTCTTTGCAGGTTTAAATGTTTCTTACATTGACATACATAAAGCACCCTACCAAGACTGGGAGTCATAGCAGTTATATTTAATATATAGAAACAAACACAAAGAGACAGCCAATATGAGTAGACAAAGAAACAGACTCCAAATGAAAGATATGTAGGAATACCAGAAAAAGAGCTAAATGGATGGAGGCAAGCAATTTCATGGTTCTAAGAATTCTCAAAAGCATAAGAAACACACACACATAGAAACCATGAAAAATTGCCAGCCAGAAATGAAGAATAACATATCTGACATCAAGAATACACTGGAAGGAATAAATAGTAGGTTGGATGAAGCAGAGAATAGGATTAAATAAGCGAATTAGAAGAAAGGGTAGGAAAAAAATCACTCAATCACAGCAGCAAAAAAGAAAAATGAATTTAAAACTCATGAGAATAGTTTAAGGAAACTTTGGGACAACATGAAATGTAACAATATCCACATCATAGGAGAACCAGAAGGAGAAGAAAGTAAGCAAAGAATAGAGAACCTGTTTGAAGAAATAATGACAGAAAACTTTCCTAACCTAATGAAGGAAAAAGTCACACAAAATCAAAGATAAACTGTTGGAAGCCAATTCTAGCATGTCATAATTGCAAGAGTTTCATCAAAAGGTTGATGGAACCTGGGGACTCAACAAGGGCTGAGTCACATATGTTATCGCCTGTTGGGAATGGCTAAAGGCATTTCCCCAAAGCTGAAAAGGATGCATTAAATTGATTGTTTGCTGCCAGACAGCTCAGGGCATCTTAATCTACATGTTATTGCCTCCTGCTGGCCAAACACTTGAACAGCCGAAGGCAATTCCCCAATCTGACAATGCTTCTGTACGAAACCCTACCCTTTGAAGTGTATATCTCCACCTTGCCTTAGGACAATTTGTGTTAATAAAAAGCAAGGGGTCCTGAGACAAGAAGAACTTAGTTTCTTTAGCTAGGCTCCTCTGATCCCCAATGCCTTTCAAAATTATCTTTTGTCTCTGGACTCAATTAAGTTACACACAGCCTTTCTCCAGATTGCTGAACCCTTCTTAATGCCTGAACAAGAACCCCGGCAATAGACCACCTGTTAGAACACAAAATAAGTCTTAACAAATTCAAGAATATTGAAATCATACCAAGCATCTTCTCAGATCACAATGGCATGAACCTAGAAATCAATTATAATAAAAAACTAAAAAATATTTAACACATGGAAGCTAAATAGCATGTTATTGAATAAAGAATTGGTTACCTCTGAGATCAATGAAGAAATAAAAAAAACTTACTGGGAACAAATAAAAATGAATACATAAAAATCTAACATCTATGAGACAAAGTGAAAACAGTTCTGAGAGGGAAGTTGGTAGAATTACAGGCCTACCTCAAGAAACAAGAATAATCTCTAACAAAATATATAACCCTACATGTAAAATAACTAGAAAAAGAACAACAACCCAGAGTAAGTAGAAGAAAGGAGATAATAAAAATCAGAGTGGAAATAAATTACATAAAGTAATAAAACTATACTAAAGATCAATGAAACCATGAGCTGGTTTTTTAAAAAGATAAATAATATTGTTAAATCCTTAGCCAGACTCATCAATGAACAAAGGGAAAGAACCCAAATAAATAAAATCAGAAATGAAAGAGGCAAAGTAACAACTGATGTCAGAGATATAAAGAATTGTAAGAAAATACTATGAACAACTATATGCCAACAAAATAGACAACCTGGGCAAAATAGACAAATTCCTGGAAACATATATTCCAAAACTACATCAGGAGGAATCAGAAGCCTGAACAGACTAATAACAAATGAGATCGAAGCAGTAATCAAGAAACTCCTGGCAAACTAAAGTCCTGGACCAGATGGCTTCACAGTCAAATTTTCTCAAACATTCAAAGAAGAACTAACACCTATCCTTCTCAAACTATTCCAAAAGTTTCAAGAGTAGGAAAGACTTCCAAGCTCTTTTTATGAATCAGCATTATCCTAATTCTAAAACCAAATAAAGATACTACAAAGAAAGAAAATTATAGGATAATATCCCTGATGAACATAGATGCTAAAATCCTCAACAAAATATTAGCAAATCTGATCCATTAATACATTAAAATGATCATACAACATGAGCAAGTGGGATTTATTCTGGGGGTGCAAGGTTGCTACAATATTTGCAAGTCAAAAAATGTGACACAACACATAAATAAAGGATAAAAATAATATGATCATATCAATAGACAGAAAAAGCATTCGATAAAATCCAGCACTCATTTATGATAAAAACTCTCAACAAAGTGGAAATAGAGAGATCATACCTCAACATAATAAAGGCCATATATGAAAAACCTACAGCCAACATTATACTCAATGGAGAATATCAGGAACAAGACAGGGATGTCCACTTTCACCACTCTTATTCAACGTAGTACCGGAAGTCCTAGCCACAGCCAAAAATAAATAAAAGGCATCCAAATAAGAAAAAAGAAAGTACAACTGTCATTTTTCACAGATGACATAATATTGTACATAGAAAATCCTAAAGCCTCCACCAAAAAATTACTAGGCTTAATAAATTAATTCAGGCCCTAGCCAGTTTGGCTCAGTGGATAGAGCATTGGCCTACGGGCTGAAAGGTCCCGGGTTCAATTTTGGTCAAGGGCACATGCCCAGTTTGTGGGCTCAATCCCTAGTGGGGAGTGTGCAGGAGGCAGCTGATCAATGATTCTCTCATCATTGATGTTTCTATCTCTCTCTTTCCCTTCCTCTCTGATTAAAAAAAATAAATTTAAAAAATCTAATTAATTAATTCAGTAAGTAGCAGGATACAAAATTAATATCCAGAAATCAGTAGCATTTTTATACACCAATAATGAACTCTCAGAAAGAGAAACTTAAAAAAACCAGTCCCAGTTGTCATTGCAACAAAAAATTAAGATACTTAGGAATAAACTTAACCAAGGAGGTAATAAACCTGTACTCAGAAAACTATAAGACACCAAAGAAAGAGAGAAAGACATAAACAAGTGGAAGCATATACCATGTTCATGGATTGCAAGAATTAATATTATTAAAATGTCCATGCTACCCAAAGCAATCTACAAATTCAATGCAATTCCTATTAAAATACCAATGGCATATTTCACAGATCTAGAACAAATACTTCAAAAACGTATATGGAACCAAAGAAGACCCTAAATAGCCTCTGAAATCTTGAGAAAGAAGAACAAAGTTGGAAGGATCTCAATACTGAAATATCAAACTATACTACAAAGCCATTGTAATCAAAACAGCCTGATACTGGCAAAAGAACAGGCTTGTATGTCAATGGAATAGAACAGAGAACCCAGAAATTAATCAACTCATTATGCTCATTTAATATTTGACATGGGAGGCAGGAGCATACAATGGAATAGTCTCTTCAATAAATGGTGTTGGAAAAATTGAACAGGTACATGCAAAAACAGGAAACCAGATCACCAACTTACACCATATTCAAGAAAAACTCAAAATGGATTAAAGACTTAAGTGAAAGTAATGAAACCAAAAGAATCCTAGAAGGAAACATAGGCAGTAAAATCTGAGACATCTAGCCTAGTAATATTTTTGCTGATACATCTCCTAGACAAGGGAAACAAAGGACAAAATAAACAAATGGGACTACATCAAACTAAAAAATCTGCACAGTAAAAGAAACCATCAACAAAATGAAAAGGAAACCCACCGTATAGGAGAACATGTTTACCAATGATACATCTCATAAGTCATTAATTTCCAAAAATATATAAAGAATTTATACAACTTAACACAGAAAGACAAACATCCAATATAAAGATGGGCAAACAGCCCTGGCCTGATCAGTGCAGTGTCAGCCCATGCACCAAAGGTTACAGGGCTCGACTCCTATTCAACAAATGTACCTGGGTTGCAGGTCCTATCCCAGCCCCAGTGTACTCAGGTACAAAGAAATTAAAGAACAAGAAAACAGGTTCTATGGTCAGAAGATCAGACTTAAAATTCTGACTTTGCTCCTCACTAGATTGTTACCTAAACAATAGAACCTTAATTTCCTCATCTATGAAATTATTGCCTCCTAAAATTTTGTGAGGATTAAATATAATTGGCAAAATATTTAGCACAATGGCTGCTACATAAATAGCTGTCTTTAAAAAGCATTAGTTACCATCAGTATTATTATATCAACAACGTAGACACAATTCCTGGGGCTTATGACATGATAATGAGAGTAGAATTAAATTCTAATTGTATCATCTGTGATAGTACTTACCACCTACAATTTTGTTTCATTGGCACATCTGCACACTTTATGAGCAC
This sequence comes from Cnephaeus nilssonii, assembly GCF_951640355.1. Taxonomy (NCBI): domain Eukaryota; kingdom Metazoa; phylum Chordata; class Mammalia; order Chiroptera; family Vespertilionidae; genus Cnephaeus; species Cnephaeus nilssonii. Next base: position 70,623,366 of record NC_137083.1, on the reverse strand, counting down.
TGCTTCTTTCAACAGTAAAGACTGAAGAACATAATCACAAGGATAGAGCCCAAAAAGAGAAGTTTTAGCATCCCTTCAAGTTGATACCAAATCAGTAATCCACAACCTTTATATTTTATTTAACAAATTGGAAATTAATCTGGTCATACTGTCATTAAATTCATAATTCACCATTTTATCCATGTAGATATCTGGAAAGTAATGAAAAGAACTATTAAAGCAAATATTTTACATGACATATAGGGAAGTTGTTCACCAAATATATGGTGATTAAATAAATGAATGAAAAGAACTGGTAAGAATTTGGAAAGAGAAGTGATATTTGATGGTAATATTTGTTTCTCATTTATTTTTTATTGCTGTTATATTATTTCTATATTACATAAAGAATACTTTTAAATAGCAAAGAAAAGAAATAAAGATATACTTGGTACATAATGTTTCCCTGATTTTGCTTATGATAACCCTAGTAAAAAGAGAAGCAATTCTAACTTGTAACTTGTATTTTGGCTCTGATATCTACCACTTTCTATTTTAAGAGTTCACAAGTTATCAGCTCAAGTATCTGGTGTGAGTGCTGCCAAACTTTGATGTTAATCGGGTTTGTCCTAACTTTAAAAACCCACCTTTTTTTTTTCTGTTTTCACTGTTGCTAAAATATTTGTCTATAAATTTAAACTATCACGCTGAGGGAATGGCATAACTTAATAAGATACACTATGAAGACAAAAGATATGGAATGTGTAATGTGTTTTTGTTGCTATTGTTTTTCTCACAATAAATGTTAAACTGATTCTGAATTTGTTTGTGAATTATTCATTTGGTATCAAGCAGTAATGGCATTCGCTTTCTTTTAATTCGCAGAATTAAACTGGAAGTAAAACATTTGAGCCTATGTTTCTTCATCTCTTATGGCATGTTTGCTTCCAAGGAGCCTAACTCAAAGAGAAAGCCAAACATTATGTTACTCATTCATTCAATAAATATAGTGTATATACTTTACAAAGTGTTGTAGGGTGAATTAAAATGAAATAAAATTTATTTATTTAATTAATACATGGATAATATGATAACAGGATAAGAAATGTACAAACTCCTTAAAACCCATCCTATAGTAATTGGTTTAAAAAAATATTGGTATTAGGCCAGGGCTTCATGGAGAGGTGACATTTCATAGAGCCTTAAATAATAATAAAACATGTAGAAGAATAAATGTGTGTGTCTGTGAGGTAAGGTGGGGGAAGTACTTGGTTCAAGCAGACATAACTTCATAAGCAAAGTTAGAAGTAAAAGTGTCAGTCATTTATGGGATGTATAGAATATTTCCGCTGAGGATGAGTGTTACCAAGGATATAATGGAGACAAAACTAAAGGTTAAGGCTTAGATAATGTTGTAGGAAACAGTAAATTCCAGGCTAAGCAACTGGGGCTCATTCTAGAGAAAATGGGGAACTCAATAAGGCATTTATATGGGGAAGGGACAATATTGTACCTGCACTTCAGGAAATTATTTCAGCAGTGATATTTTCAATATGTTTAAGAGAAAGAGTTTGAGCTAGGCAATTATTAAAAGTCCAAATGAATAATAATGAGGGATTGATGTAAGAGGTGGCATATAATACTTTATTTTATTAATCAATATATCTGAGTATTTAATACAGGATCCTGTATTATACACAAATAAAATCAAAGAAATTCTTAATTAAAGCCCAGGCAAGATGCCATATTGAAGATTGATTATGGTTAAGATGAAATTTTTAAATAATTTTTCATTATTGACATTTATGACATTCATAGATTTAAGAAGAGACTTAAAATCCTCATAGTATTTCATAAACAAGTAGATATAAATAAAAAAGTAATCTAAGGAAAACAGACATCTGGTGAAATGTAAAATGCAAAGTTGTGGTAGGAACTGTTGGCTGTCACGTCAATATCCTTTGTCTCTTTCTTCCTTAATAATAGAAGTCACAAGTTTACTAAGGCCACCCAGCATAAAGGTTAGTCTTCCTAGCCTCCCTTGTAGCTTACTGAGGCCATGTGATTAAATTCTCACCAATGGGGTTTAACAAAAGTGTCCTTATGTCTTCTAGAAAATGTCTTTGAAGGGAAACATGTTTTGTCCCTATCCTTCCTTAGGTGGATAGACTGTGGACCTCATGGCTGAAACTTGAGCAACAATCTTGAAAAAATGAAGAAGCCAGGTATTGGGAATGGCAAAGCAATTACCCAGGAGCTTGGCTCTCTGATGACCATGGAGTCATCATACTTGTTTTGCATAGATTGCAACATAAATAAAATTCTATCTTGTTTAAACGATTGTTTTGTTTTCCCATCATTTGCAACCAAACCTAACCTTTATAATTAACTAGAGGCCCAGAGCACAAAATTGTGCAGATAGGGTCCCTAGGCCTAGCCTCCTATGATCAGAGCCATCTTCTGCCCATTCACCAGTCCCCAGGCTGAATGCCACCTCCGCCGCTGGGCTGTCAGGCCATTGGGATCACCAGCTCATCCCCGGCTGCTCGGGGGCTCAGGCCTGCGGGAAAGCGGGCGCCAGCAACTTCACCTCCATGCACATGCACTGGGCCGGCCTCTATGAATGTGCTGCCCGCCACCACCACTGCTGCTAGGGCTTGAGGCACTGATGGAAGCTGTGGGGTGTGCCTGCAACCTCCCCACCCCGGATTGAGCTGATCCATCAGAGCCTGAGGGCCAGGGGCAGGGACCAAGAGGTCAGCCATTCAGCCCACTCGCCAGTCCCCAGTCCCACCCCGCCCGCTCGTGGGCCAGGGTGGGGGGTGGCGGGAGGGACTGAGAGGTGCTCAATGCACCTCATGGTGACCGGTCGTTTGGTCGTCCTGGTCATCATGGACACTGGCTTTTTATATATATAGACAGTTTCTGTAGATCTTAAAAAGTCCTCATCACAAGAAAAATAAAATTTTGTGACTATGTATGGTGATGATGGGTGTTACTAGACTTATTGTGTTGATCATTTTGTAATATGCACAAATATTGGATCATATTGTACACCTGAAACTAACATAATGTTATATGTCAATTATACATCAATTTAAAAAAATAAACTAATAAGAATAAGGGTTAGCATAATGGAAAAAGTGCTGGGCTGTGAGTCAGGAGAATGGGGCTTTATCCAACTTTACCAAGTATTTAGTGTGGTCAAATTTCTTAACTTTTAAGTGTCACTGGTACCCTTGTAAAATGTCACTGTTGTTCCCTAGTCCTGCTTTAAATAACTTGTAAAGATTAAATAAAATTATAGCTATAAAAACAATTAAAATGTTTTCTTAAGAACTAACATTGTTTTAGCAATTTGTGTTAAAATGACATTGTAACCAAAGGAACCAGACGTGTGGGGTAAGGTTCCAGAATAGGCTTCACAGTACAACTGCCATAAGGAATGAACTGGATGGGAATCTGGATAGAGCAGAAACAGGGAAAGACAGGAAGGGAACTTGCTTCGTATAAATGTGCATCCAAGCCTACATTCTTGACAACATCATCAGCAGTACAGGTCTATTGCGTTTCCTGATGACCTAATAAATCATGAATCTGGGTCTCCACAAATCAAAGCACATGATAAAACCTAGACTCCTGTTCTACCTGTTGTACCTGTTCTACCAAGGGGCACTGCTCCTAGAAGTAGCCGTGGATTTGGAAAAGACTAACTTTCCTGGTGGCCTGATAAACTGACTTGGGATTGCAGAAGAGGCCTTTTCTTGCTGTAACTGTAACAGGAAGAATGGGTAAGGAAGGAATAGAAAAATATAAGAGCAATTCATGGAGAAGTGGATTTAGAAAAATATATTAAACTTTCTTTTGATCAGTTTATGCATTGTATAAATGGGTCTTCCTCACGTAAGTCACTTATGGGTATCTTTTTTTTAAAATATATTTTATTGATTTTTTACAGAGAGGAAGGGAGAGGAATAGAGAGCTAGAAACATCGATGAGAGAGAAACATCGACCAGCTGCCTCCCGCACACCCCCTACCGGGGATGTGCCTGCAACCAATGTACATGCCCTTGACCGGAATCGAACCTGGGACCCTTGAGTCCGCAGGCCGACGCTCTATCCACTGAGCCAAACCGGTTTTGGCTATGGGTATCTTTTTACCGGTATTTTTGTTACTCTAAAACACCAAGACCAGAGGATTCACTAAATAACTATTTCTTAAATTGAGGAATGTGTCCTGCATGGCTTTAAAGACAATCTAGAAGACTGAAGGGGCCTGGGCCTAATCATTAAGGGTTCTTGGGCCAGGAGATAAGGTAAGCGCATTGGCATGGGACAGTAACTGGGGCTTTCACAGTAGCAAGAAAATAATGCAGAGGGGCTCAGCGTCGGCAGGAAGAAGTCTGGGCAGGAGTTACGCATCAGGGAGGTCTGTGAGTGAGCAAGAAGGCTCTGCACAGCCTGAAGGAGTCTAGAAACAAGACACAAGCCGGGCTGGCTCACGGGCAGGTGGATTGGCAATGCATGATGGGATTCCAGCCAGGGAACTGGAGCTCAGGCCCCAGAAAGAACAGCTGAAGGCTGTCAGGTGGACATAAAAACTTAAAGTTAGAAAACAATGTGGGTGCTTGATGACAAGAAAGGATGTAAAACTCTTGCTATTAAAACCAAGTTCAAAGCACAAGGTTAGAAGGGCCAGCAATAAGTTAAGTGGATCCTGAGCTACTTAAATATAGAGGGGTGTGAAGGTCCTTTTATTCTTGGGACTAGAATAAAATTAACAATGGAAAAAATAAAATAAAAATAAAATAAAAGTAACAATGGAAGCAAACTGGGGCTTTGAAGAGAGGCAAACAATTACTCACATTACACTGAACATGAAGGGCTCAAGTGGACCACCAGGGAAGAGCTGTCCATTCAAATCCAATCTGTGGGCCCATTTCTTTTCTTGTTTTAGATGCACTTTAGGGAAGGTACATTTTTTGGTCATTCTCAAAGTAAGTTCTCGTCACTTGTCCCCCAAATCATAGTTCTAATATTAAAATGACCAGCCCCATGTAATTGTAAAAACTCCCAACTGTATTTATCCCAAATCTTCTCTTCTCCCTAACTTGAACCTGCTCAAAGGAGGGTCAGCTGCATCTCTATTTCTATCTTATACTTCTGCCTCTAGACCTCAGACTGTTAATCCATGGTTTCCGACTTCTTCCAAAGTGGAACTGGTAGAGACTGGGAAGAAGATGAGGGAGCAGGAATAATTGTACTCGTCATATACTATCATAGACAACTGGGAATAATATTCTCTGGGCTTGGTAGGTATTCAAAGCTCTATTTTGCTTTTGGGATACTTTTCAAAATTCTTTAGAGAGAAGCCCATTGCTGGGGACTGCTTTTCCAAAGTTCTTCTAGTGCATGGCAATGCATCACCACTGACTGCCCAGGATTCCTACCTTAGCCCTTAGACATCCAGAGTACACCTCCAGCTTCTCTCTTCTGAGAGAATCTCTCCAGGAAATCTTCTTAGAGAGGAGCAAAACTACACCCCACTCCTCTCCTCCCCCCGTTCCACTCTATCTCCCCTTTTCCTCATCTGGTCTCTGGGACACTCTCACACATTCTTTGATCTCAACAAAGTGTGGACAATCAGACTGCCCCAATATATCAGTTTCTCTTATTTCTACCATCAAGGCAGCTAACTAGCCACGGTCAGCCTCCTACCCATTAATTTGGCCTGAGACTGAGTCCACTGGTCTTCCAAGGAGCAAGGGACACATGCTGAACTCTCTGAGTGGTTCTCCTAATGCTTCTTTTCCTGGGCATAATAAGGGGGCTGAGGGAAGGGGACTCACTGTTCTCTCATAGCTCTATAAATCCTCTTCTAATTTCCATGTCTTCCCTTTTATACCTTCAATGTCAGTGAAGACTTACATAAAACTAGCTTTTGACCATCTACTTCACCAGTTCCATATGGTGCTCTCATGCCTCATTTTGTACATACCCCATAAAGCCTGAGACAAAGCTAAGACTTTCATTAAGTACTTTTATCTTAGTATCTAATTATAATCCCAAACATCTACATTCTTTGTAAAATTTAGTTATCATCAAGTTTAGGTTACTTTGTTGAATTTTTTGTTGTTATTACTCCTAAAATAATCATGTGCTTATTTTAAAAGATGCATTATAAAATTGATGCTGCCCACTGACTATAGTAATGATGTTGAGATGTTTGCCAAAAGACACCTCCCCAAATCCATATACTCATATGGCATCCCTTATAAACAGTCATGGTTGTTTAAAGATTAAGGAGCCATCTTTTGCTATGGAAGGCTTGCTAAATAGTCCCATGGTACATCTTTCCTTGCTAATTTATCATAAGGGGACTATTTATTTTTACTTCAAATTATTTTAATTAAATATATTGGCGTGGCATTATTTAATAAATTTCAAGTGTACACTTGCAAAATACATCACCTCTATATTGCATTGTGGGCTCACCACCCAAAGTCCAAGTATCCTAACATTGGCCATCTTAACCCTCCTCAGCCTCTTCTCAACTCCTTTTCCCTCTGGTAATCACCATATTTCAAATTCTTCTTGAGCCAGGTATTTTAGTTCAAGATCACTGTAACACAATCTAATATGCCACATTTTACTTTTGTACCAAAATGGTAGAGTTAGACAATTTGACAATGTTCCAAATTCCCATTGGCTAACTTTCAGTAAGTTTGCTTAAACTCTCTGGGGTGTATTGGCTATTACCCTACCTTTTTTGTATCACAGTTAGCCATTGTGGTTTTTTTTCCTATTTAAGTTGGTACATCTGCAAAGGTTGTTACATGGCATTCTAAGCTAACAATAACACCATTAAAGATACTTAGGATGACTAGATGTATTTGAGTTTTATTAACTTTTCAGTTTTATTAACTGAAAAGATATCACAAGCAGAAAACATTTACTCTGATTTTTTTCTATTTTTGTTTAATGGAAATGTGGCAGAGGAATAAAATACTAAAAGTTTCTAAATAAATTAGCCTTTTGCATTCCAGTAAAAAATGATTTTGGAATTTTAGCAGTTAATATCTAATTGACAGGCCCCAGATTGAGAGCTTGGCTGTCTCCTAATTTAATCTTTGAGCATCACTTTCTTTCAGACATGAAAAACAACAGACATGCTATTTTGTTGGAGAGAGAGAGAGAACAAGAGGTCTGCAGCATCACTACCAAATACAAATTGGTTGTTGATGTTAGCGATTAATCACTTTATTCACCAAACAATAATTGATAAGGTGTCCATTCAGGTAGTAAGATACTCTGGCATTTAATGTGTTTTGGGAGATACTTTGTGTGGTGGGAGGTGAGAAAAGATGAAGCCGGCGTACAAAATCTTTTACAATCTGATTCCAAACAACCTTTCTGGCTTTATGTCTTTCTAATGGCAGCCACACCAGTTTCGGATAATTTCTTTCTTACTTCTTTTTTCACATATCGTTTTCCCACCTTGAATCTCTTATTTCTTTTTTCTGCCTTATGGACATTTTACACATTCTTTAAAGATCATTATGGGTTTCTAGGTAAACAGCGAGCTTCCTATTCTAGAACCACAATCCTCTTTGAAATGACCAAAAGAATACACAAATAGGAAAAAACTTACCTTCAGCACCTTAAAATAGGGATGAATACCTTATACATGCTAGAAAATCTATGTGTGTCTGCTAGATTTAGTACATGGGTCCAAATACAGACAAGACACCCAAAACAACTTGTCACTTTCCTCCTTTAAAGGTAGCTGATATCTCAGGAAGTAATACAGGAAATTCAAGATGTTCCTTATGAAACAGACAAGGAACAGATCTCCAAGGATCTCTTTGTTATGAGGGCTAAACAATATTCAAAAATAGCTGTGATTGGATTTCCCACAGTTCTAAGCTACTATTTCAACGACAAAGACAGAAGGGAGCACAAATGTGAGGGATGAAGACAAGGCAAGAATAAAGTAGAAACCTCTATTCAGAAAGCTGATCCATTCTTCTACCTGTTGTGAAAATGATCTATACTAATAAAAGGGTAATATGCTAATTAGACCAGGAGACCTTCCGAACATCCTTCCAGACAAAGCCATGGTGGAGGGGCCAAGACCAAGGTGGTTAGGGCCGACCAGGTCAGCAGGGGAGGGCAGTTGGGGGCAAGCAGGCCGGCAGTGGGAGGCTGCTGGGGGTGAGCAGGTCATCAAGGGAGGGATGTTGGGGGCGAGAAGGCCGGTGGGGGGGTAGTTGGGGGTGAGCAGGACAGCAGTGGGGGGATGCTGAGGTGAACAGGCCGGCAAGGGGGGGCTGCTGGGGGCGAGCAGGCCTGCGAGGGGGGGGGAGGGCTAGGTGGGGGTGATAAGGCCGGCAGGAGGCGGCAGTTGGGGGCAAGCAGGCTGGCAGGGGGACTGTTGGGGATGATCAGGACAGCAGTGGGGCAGTTAGGGGAGAGCAGGCCAGCATGGGGGGCTGTTGGGGCGATTAGGCCAGCAGGGGGGCAGTTGGGGAGAGCAGGCTGGCAGTGGGGTGCAGTTGGGGGCAATAAGGTTGGCAAGGGGGGGCAGTTGGGGCGAGCAGGCTGGCAAGTGGCAGTTGGGGGCGAGCAGGCCAGCAAGGCTGTTGGGGGTGAGAAGGCCGGCATGGGGGGCAGTTGGGGGCAAGCAAGACAGCAGGGGGGTCTGTTGGGGGCAATCAGGCTGGCAAAAGGAGGCTGTTGGGGGCGATAAGGCCAGTAGGGGGGGGCAGTTGGGAGTAAGCAGGCCAGTGGGGCAGGGGGGACAGTTGGGGGTGAGCACGCTGGCAGGCAGAGTGGTTAGGGGTGATCAGGCAGGCAGGCAGGTGAGCAGTTATGAGCCAGTGGTCCTGGATTGTGAGAGGAATGTCCGACTGCTGATTTAGGCCCAATCCCACAGGGCTTAAATCGGCAGTCGCACACCCGCCGAGGGGTCCCAGATTGGAGAGGGTGCAGGCCGGACTGAGGGACATTTCCTCCCCGACCGTGCACGAATTTCATACACTTGGCCACTAGTATAATATATAATAATTAAAGCAACAATAATTGATGCAACAATATTCACAAAGCACTATTCAAAAGCAAACTCAAATGTATATGAGTTTTATTAACTTTTCTTAGTCCCAGTTTCCTTAGTTATAAAGAAGAAATAATGATTGATGAAGATGGCAAAAATAAAGATAATAGGGCCCAGCTGGTGTTCCTCAGTGGTTGAATATTGACCTATGAACCAGAAGGTTTGATTCCCAGTAGGGACATATGCCCGGGTTGTAGGCTCAATCCCCAGTGTGGGGCGTGCAGGAGACAGCTGATCAGTGATCCTCTCTCATCCTTGATGTTTCTATCTCTCTCCCCCTTCCTCTTTGAAATAAATAAAAATATATTTTTAAAAAAGATAATATGAGTTTATGTAATTTTTCTTAGGTAACAAAATGCATCTTAAATAATTAACAAAATAATTTCTACCTTTAGTATTATTATTGTTGTAATTTTCCATGATCATTTTTATATAATAAACTTGGAAGTTCAAATCACTTGGAAAATAACTCTACAACAATATTGATTAAGAAATTGAGAGAAAATTGTGTTTGACTATTACATCTTGAATTACTTCCTGTAACTACTGATGGATAGTTACATATTTTTTAAATGGAAAAAGTCTTATTAAGCAAATGTCAAAGATATAATACATAAGTAAAATATTATTTGATTTGCTACACATAAATAGAAACAAAAATATAATTAACAAAAACACATTAAACAACTAGAGGCCTGGTGCACAAATAAATGCACTGGTGGGGTCCAACCGGCCTGCCCCAATGGGGGCCATCGGGACAGGCCGGCTGGGGCAAGGGGCCATGGGCAGGGCTGGTCTGGGTGAAGGGCCACTGGCAGTTTGCCAGCCAGCCCCAACCCTGATCGGGGTCAGGGGTGCCCACTCGGGGGCAGGGCTGGCCAGTGCGAGGAGCTGCGGACATTCTGGTCATTCCACCATTTGGTTGATTTGCATATTAGCCTTTTATTTTATAGGCTATTAAATGCAAACAACAATGTGAAAAAATATTCCCAATATAAACTGGGAATTTAAATATATTTAAAATATATAGAGCATGTACTATTCAATAATAAAAATATAAATATTTAAGAAACATGAAAAAGAGAAATTAAATAATGCCTAAATGCATATAATACATTTTTATTGAGTAACTACCATATGTACACTAATGAATTAGGAACTAGGATATAGTAATAAAATGAGAGATTGAATAGTATTTATCTTCATGGAGCTTATCTTTCGGAAAATCCAAAAAGGCAGATACAAATGATCAATAGATATACAAAATTTTTTCCTCAGTAAAAACCAAAAACATGAAAATTAAATCAAGATATAAATTTTCACCAATAAATGTCCAAGTTTTAAAAGAATATGCAATGTTGGTGACAAGAGAGAGAAATAGTTCTCTGCTGGTGAAAGTAGAAATTAAAGCCACTTTTTCTTGAGGGCCATTTGGCAATATCTATCTATATAAAAGGCTAAGTGACTGACCATCCGTCCGTCCAACCGACTGACTGGCTGGTATATATGACGAGCACTGACAATTTAAAAATAAACGTTGACTTGTGCATGTGCGATACATATAAAGCTCTCACTGGAACCAATCGCACATGTATGTTTTGATCTGTCATTGTCGATTGTGAATTTGGTTGTTTTTATTGACATACAACATGAACCACATCACGATTTATCATCGACTGTTCGACCAACTGACCAGCCAGTACATATAAAGTGCACTGGCAATTTAAAAATAAGTGTCGACTCACGCATGCGGAATACATATGAAAGCTCTTGCTAGTGCCAGCCACATGCGTGTTTTAATCCTACCTAATAAAGAGTAATATGCAAATTAACCATCACTCCACTACGCCCAAAAGCCACGCCCACCAGCCAATCAGAGCGAGTATGCAAATAAACCCAACCAAGATGGCTACAGCCACAGAGAGCAGGAGGGAGGCTTGGGTTTCCCAGGCAATGGAGGAAGCCAAGCTTTCCACCTGCCCTTGCTGGCCTAGGCCTCCACTCAAGGCTACAAAGTTTCAATTATAGAAGGTAAACAAATCCAAACAGAAATGGTGGCCACCACGGAGCTGGAAAGAATGGGAGGCTAGGGTTGCCCCTGGCAATGGAGGAAGCAAAGCATTCTGCACACCCTGGCCGGCCCAGGCCTCCATTCTAGGCTACAAAGTTTCAATTATAGAAGATACATAAATCCCAACAGAAATGGCTGCCGGCCACAGAGCAAGCAGGAGGCTGGCTCCACTCCAGGCTACAAAGTTTCAATTGTAGAGGGTAAATAAATTCCAGATACCACAGCCTCCGCTTGGATCACCAGGGGGCGTGGCTGGCCTGCAAACCACCACAGGCCCCTTGCTCAGGCCGCCCCATGCCCCAAGGGAACCCCCACCCTGATCTGGGACACCCTTCAGGGCAAATCAGCTGGTCCCCACCTGTGCACCAGGCCTCTATCCTATCTAATAAAAGAGTAATATGCAGATTGACCATCACTCCAACACACAAAATGGCTGCCCCCATGTGGTCAAAGATCCTGCCCCTATGTGGACACAAAATGGCCACCACAAGATGGCCAGCAGGAGAGGGCAGTTGGGAGGCACCAGGCCTGCAAGGGAGGGCAGTTGTGGGCGATCAGGCAAGCAGGGGAGGACAGTTGGGAGGCACCAGGCCTGCAAGGGAGGGCAGTTGAGAGGGACCAGGGAGGGCAGTTGGAGGCGATCAACCCTGCAGGGGAGGGCAGTTAGGGGTGACCAGGCCGGCAGAGGAGGGAAGTTGGGGGGAAACAGGCTGGCAGGGGAGCAGTTAGACATCAATCAGGCTGGCAGGGGAGTGGTTAGGGGGTGATCAGGCTGGCAGGCAGAAGTGGTTAGGGGCAATCAGGAAGGCAGGCAGGCGAGCAGTTGGGAGCCAGCAGTCCTGGATTGTCAGAGGGATGTCCGACTGCCTAAACGGACATCCCTCAAGGGGTCCCAGATTGGAGAGGGTGCAGGCTGGGCTGAGGGACACCACCCCCGCCCCCGTGCACGAATTTCGTGCACCGGGCCTCTAGTTTTATAATACTATATTATGTATACTATTTTGACATGTAATTTTTTGTAGTAATGTAATTACTGCACGAATCTTTCTTCTAATTAATTTCCTTTTAATGTGCACAAATCCATGCACAGGGCCACTCGTTTATATATAAATACTTTTAAATTATTTTATTCAATCATTTACCTTGTAGAAGTTGGTCTATGGGAACTAATAAATAGTACATGGAAAATGTTTCTTATGAAGATGAAAATTATTTTAAGAACATAAATTTTAAAAAAACATTTACAGTTCTGGCAACATAGTTTAAAAATATGTGATCCATCTGTAAAATGAACTGTTACATAACTAAAAAAATTTTATAAGGGTATCTTATGAAGTAAAAAATATGCCTGAGTTCCCATCAAATGAAAAAATAATGTTTATAGAACACTATACCAAACTTGGCTCTCTTTCCATGGAAGTTTTTATGAATACACAGAGAAAATATTTAAAAATGCCCTCTAATATAGTAACTATTATTATCTTCTTTAGCTGAAAGTTTAATACATGATTTTTATGATCTATACTAAATATATATCTATTTTATGATCAAGCAGAAAACTGGTTTAAAAAAACCTCAGCTACAATGTAACCTTCACAAAGTCTTGGTCTAACTGCCTAATCAGAATGGGTAGCTTCTTCCTCTATATTCTCATAGCTTGTTTACTCTTTAAACATGTTCTGATTCTTTATGGACCTTTTTTCCACTTGACTGAGATATTTCAAAGTGCAATTATTTCATATGTATGTTCCCCCTTTTGCTCTTCAGTTACTAATTCAAACCCTGGAATAGAGTAGGTGCTCAGTGTTATTATTTGAACTGTGTCACCCAAAAGATAAGTAGAAGTCCTCTGAATGCAGTAATACCTGGAAATAAGGTCTTTATAGATGTAATCAAGTTAGGATGACATCATTAAGATGAGCCATACTCCAATATGACTGGTGTCCTTATAAAAAGAGAAGACAGCCTGGCTAGCATGGCTCAGTGGTTGAGTGTTGACCTATGAACCTGGAGGTCATGGGTTCAATTCCCAGTCAGGGTATATGCCTGGGGTTACAGGCTCGATCCCCAGTGTGGGGCATACTGGAGGCAGCCGATCAATGATTCTCTTTCATCATTGATGTTTCTATCTCTCTCTCCCTCTCCCTGCCTGTCTGAAATAAATAAACTCAATAAAAATATTTTTAAAAAGAGACAAAAGATAGTCACACATACAAAGGGGAATACCAAGTGATGATGGAGGCAGAGAAAGAGTGATGTATAGGCAGACTAAGGAATGCCAAGCATTACTGGCAATACCAGAGGTTAAGGAAGCGCATAGAATAGATTCTCTCTTCAAGTCTTCAGAGAGAATGGCCCTCCCAACACCTTAAGTTTTGGACTTTTGGCCTCCAAAACTGGTAGAGAATAAATATCTTTTGTTATAAGCAATCCAGCTGTGGGACTTTATTATAGCAACCCTAGAAAATGAATATGCTCCATGAATAATTGTTGAATAATGAATGGATTGCTTCTGATGACCTCCAGGGATAAATTTAGAACCAGTGCATAGATTGCAGAGGAAGAAGATGCTTACTCTATGTTAGAACTTAGAGCCAAAGTAGCTCAGAGATGGGATGACTACCTAAGGAGGTACTGAGTTCCTCCCCGTGGCAAGGAATACAAGCCTCTGCTGAATACCTGATGGGCTATACAAAGAAAATTCAAGCCACAGATAGTTAGACACTCAGCTGGATTTTCATTTCAAATTAAAACATAACTAATTACTATTTGGAAGTCTACTCCGAGATCCATTGAAATGAATAAGTAAAGCAAGTCATCCTGGTTTTAATGGGGCCAGGTGATATTAGCACCATCTACTGGTATTGAACAATGCTGCAACTGTGATATGAAAGTTGCCTGGGACAGCACATAACATGTATTAAAAAAATATAACATTTTCCCTTTCCCTTTTCCTGAAAGTAAAAACAAACAAACACATTTAAAAACACCTGAAAGTTTTGAAGTTTCCAGGTTTAATTTATTTAAAATAAATTCCTATATCTGACAAATGTAATTCATTCCTATATCTGGCAAAGATAATATACAAAGCTCACTCTAAACACTACTTTAGCCTTAGTATTATCTCTTTAGAGTAGAAAGAGTTGCAATTTGTGTAAAACTGTGACAAAATACAAGATTATAATTCAATGAAGCAAATACGTGTTGAGTCCTTAATATGAGTCAAAATAATGCCAAGTTATACAAATATAACATTTTTTACAACAAATTCCAATCATTGGAATAAAGTCTTTCTGTATTGTGCTTGAATAGTAGAAAATATAAAACTATATTTAATTATAAATTTTTGATGAATATAGGGGTTAAAATATCCTTCAAATAACTAGGATGGTTACAGCTCATCTTCAGTGCTTCTTGTGAACTATTATTTTCTGAAAATAAGCCTAATAGTCTCACAAACATGTGTATATTGTATATTGTGTATGTGTCTATCTATACAGATATCCGTAGATTTATAAAGGCTCTAAATGGCTGCAGTTTAGGCTATAAACACATATCCACTCATATTTTAACCAGGTATGATCCATCTCCGTAAGAATTCATTTTTCATAAAATGTTCCCTATCTACCAGAGCTTTATTATTTTCTTCCTGTTCTGCCCCCTCCAGGAAATATTTATTTATTTATTTACTTATATACTTACTTATAATCTTTACTAGAGGCCTGGTGCACAAAATTCGTGCACTGGGGGGGGGGGGGTCCCTCAGCCCAACCTGTGCCCTCTTGCAGTCCGGGAGCCCTCGGGGAATATCCGATTAATGGCTTAGCGGGCCTAAGCTGGCAGTCGGATAGCCTTAGCGCTGCTGCGGAGGCGGAAGAGGCTCCTGCCACTGCTGCTGCACTCACCAATCGTGAGCCTGGCTCAGGGTTTCTGGCTGAGTAGTGCGCCCCCTGTGGAAGCACACTGACCACCAGGGGGCAGCTCCTGCATTGAGCGTCTGCCCCTTGGTGGTCAGTGCGCATCATAGCAACCAGTCGTTCTGTTCAGTTGATTTGCATATTAGCCTTTTATTATATAGGATTGTTAAAAGTATTACAAAGGTCTCCCTATTTCCCCCATTAACCTTTTCCAGCTGGCTCCCATCCCCCACAAACCCTCACCACCCATTGTCTGTGTCCAAGGGTTATGCCTAAATGCATACAGGTTCATTGGTTGATCTCTTTCCACCCACCTTCCCCTGCCTTCCCTCTGAGGTTCAACCTTCTGTTCATGCTTCTATGTCTCTGGGTCTATTTTTGATCATCAGTTTATTGGGTTCATTAGATTCCACATATGAGTGAGATCATATGATAGTTATCTTTCTCTGACTGGCTTATTTCACTTTGTATAATTCTCTCCAGGTCCAGCCATGCTGTTGCAAATGGGAAGAGGTCTTTCTTTTTTTATTGCCACGCATTATATTCCCTTGTGCAAATGTATTACAGCTTTTTTATCCACTCATATGCAATGGGCACTTAGGCTGTTTCCAAATCTTAGCTACTGTAAGTTGCACTGCTATGAACATAGGGGTGCATATATTCTTTCTGATAAGTGTTTCAGGTTTCTTAGGACATATTCCTAGAAGTGGGATCACTGGGTCAAATGGCAGTTTCATTTTTAAGTTTTTGAGGAAACTCCATATTGTTTTCCATAATGGCTCTATCAGTCTGCATTCCCACCAGCAGTATACTAGGGTTCCCTTTTCTCCACAACCTCACCAACACTTGTCATTTATTGATTTGTTGATGACAGCCATTCTGACAGGTGTGAGATGATATCTCATTGCTGTTTTGATGTGCATCTCTCAGATGATTAGTGACTGAGTATATTTTCATATCTCTTGGTTTTCTGTATGTCCACTTTGGAGAAGTAGGTACTTAGATCCTTTGCCCATTTTTTGATTGGATTGTTTGTCTTCCTTTTGTTAAGTTGTATGAGATCCTTATGTTTTGGAGATTAACCCCTTATCGGGTGTGTTATTGGCAAATAATGTTCTCCCACGCAATGGGCTTTCTTGTTATTTTGATGATGGTTTCCTTTGCCATGCAGAAGCTTTTTATTTTCATGTAGTCCTACTTGTTTATTTTCTCCTTAGTTTCCATTGTCCTAGGAGGTGTTTTGGTAAACATATTGCTACGGGAGATGTCTGAGATTTTGCTGGCTATGGTTTCTTCGAGGACTTTTATGGTTTCACATCTTACATTTAAGTCTTTTATCCACTTTGAGTTTATTCTTGTGTATGGTCTAAGTTGGTGGTCTAGTTTCATCTTTTTGATGCACCCCCTCCAGGAAATATTTAGAAGCAAACATTATATTATGTAATGTTACTGTTTTTTAATCTGAATCCTGTGAAGTAATAGACAATGAAATTATACCAAATCCCCACCCAAATAACTCCTGGGAAAGAAGTTATGTGCCCCGTGCAAAGGTTAGTTCATTGTTTCAACACTTTAAGAAACTATGGTCACAGTTAGACAAGAGTACTGTCTGATATATGGCCCTTTAAAATATGCCCCAAAATGGGCAGGAACACTGAAATGTTAGGTCTCCTTCAGCAGTGTTGACCCAAATTCATGAATCTTTTAGATTATGTCTGTATAGAGTTGCTGACTCAAGTAATTTGTTCAAATAGGCTCTGTGCTACTTTTCTGTATTGCTCCAACAAAAATATTTTCAAGAGCAAGGAAATTTTTTTCTTGGAGAACATTTCTACACAGTGAAAATTTTATTTCATTAATGCTGCCTTTTGGATCTAAATAAGCTGTGAAATTGAGGAAGGAAAATAAAGACTTAAACACTTATATAATTTTAGTTTTCTTTCTGATAAGTTCCCTTAGTGACATCTTACATGCTCAGTTCTCTCCATGGAAAAGTCTGACAACAGCATAGTAATTAAAACACAGGTGAGAAAAAAAAGATGATTAAACTGATTTGAGATCTCTATTAGAGTTGTGTGAATTCCAATGTGCACTACTGCTTTAAGATGTTGGGGATACAGCACAGGTTTTAGACTCAAACAGGGCCCTGGTCTGTGTGATTCAGTTGGTTGGAGTGTTTTTCTAAGTGGGGCTAAAAAATACCTTTTAAAATCTCCAAATGAAATATTGTGCATCTATTTGCTTCATTTTTCAGAGAGGATTGCACTCTACAGCATTCTGCATGTGTTTAATAACTCTAATCCAGATTCACACTCCCATCTTCAGACCAGTACTAACACAAGTGGCACAGAAACAATATATGTCTGATTAGGGCTAATTCACCCACAAACGCCTCCTATGTCTTTAACATATAAGAGTACCCCACACACATGTGCACTGAATCCAACTCCTTCCTGGTAGTACAGAAGCAGGGTAATGTTTCATTTGAGAACATCCATCTAGTTTCTTTATTTTACCGCTATCAAATTGTATATAACAAAAAATTTACATGGACCAGGATTTATTTAGAATAAGCCAATAAAATAGCTATTATATAACCATTCTACAAAAACAGGAGTTTTATGGGATTCAAACAAATAGTTACAATATATTCAGTTATGATAGGAGTCTACTGAGAAATATTATTTAAGAATTTGGAAGTTTGAATTGGGAAGTTTAAATAATCTAGTAAGAAGATGCTCCATAGGGATATCTTATCCTACATAATAAAAGGGCAATATGCAAATTACATCACTCTGCTACGCTCACGATTGGGCCGGCTGGAGGCGCGGGGGGCGGGACTCAGGGTGGCCAATTGGCTGGCGGTAGGAGCGGGGGGCGGGGACTCGTGAGTCCCTGACCCCCGCTCCTCCCACCGCTCCTCCCGCTGGCCTAAACGGCCAACGCTACAGAAGGACCCATGGGGCCGGCGGAAGACGCTGGTGGTGGAACTCCGGGTGGCCGATTGCGTGGCTGCCGGCACCAGTTTTCCGCCAGCAGCAGTTTTCCTCTGGCCACCCGCCGATCGGAGCGCCTCCCCGATTGGAGTTCCTCTCGGGGTGGCCGATCATGCTGGCTGGAGGCGCTCTGATTGGCGGGTGGCCAGAGGAAAACTGCTGCTGGTGGAAAACTGGTGCCGGCAGCCAGGTGAAAGTCTATTGCACGAAACTTCGTGCAACGGGTTTCTAGTAATTTACATAAAATTATCACTTAATTTTTTTATTCACTCTTTAATAGGTCAAACACTTATTGAGCACTATGGTGTGCTTAGGCACCTCCTTAGGTTTTCAGGCTAGAAAAATGAATAAGATATAATTCCTGACCTTAAGGAACCTATAGTCTAATGGCCTGTATTCCTATTGAATTTGAATTCAAACATTCAGTCTGTGATGCCAACTAATTATTTATTTTAAAATCTATTTTCTCTATTTTTTATAATTAAATGTAATTTTTTATTTTAAAAAAGTAATATCTGCTCATTACTTAAGAAATGTTACAGAAATATACATGTCAGAAAGTAAACTTTCTATACTGGTATCATGGGTTGCAATCATAACACATTTCAAAGTGACCATATTCTAGTGCTAAGAAAACATTAAGTGGCTATCCTATATAATAAAAGCATAATATGCAAATTGACTGAACGGTGGAATGACCAGTCGGTGGGGGTGGAGCAGGCAGCGCCAGGTCAGCAAGGTGCATGCCAGTGGGCAAAGGGAAAGAACGGCAATGTGGGGAGGTGGCGACCAGCGGTGGTGGAGGGACAATGGGGGGAGGGCTGGCACTGTCCCCTGATCAACCTGTCTGGTCGCCTCCCACAGAGAGAGGCCAGGCAGCAATGGCGGGATGGTGGTCTAGTTTCATCAGGGGCGGTGCCGTCCCCTGATCGCCCGTCCAGTCACCTCCCGCAGAGGGAGGCATGAGTAGGACATCCCTAAGGACTCCCGGACTGTGACAGGGCACAGGCTGGGCTGAGGGACAGCCCCCAGTGCATGAATTTTTGTGCACCAGGCCTCTAGTCTATAATAATAAAAGCGTAATATGCAAATTGACTGAACAACCGAATAGCAAAACGACTATCCGGACAACCTTCCAGAAGACCACGCTATGACACGCTGACCAACCTCCTGTACTCCATCCCCTCAGCCGGCCAGGCCCTCAATCGGCCCCCCCACCCCAATCAGGAACAGGGCTGGCAATCAAACTCCTACAGCCCCTCCCCACAGCCAGCCTGGCCCCAAACAGTCTATCGGGGCAGGCTGGTTGGACCCCACCCGTGCACACTGGGCCTCTAATTTTGTAATAAGACTTTGGAGTTCATATCTTGTCCTGAGAAAACGCATATAAAAAAGGAGGTAGAGACAACCCAGATGCTGTGTGCTGTAAAAATAGGAACTTAGTCAAGGAGTTCTGTGAAACGTATCACATTAACATATAAATATAGACAGAAAATATATCTATAACAAGGTACATAACAAGTATATAACAAGGAAAAGCCCAAGGATTCTTATTAGACAAACTTTAAAGAAAGGAATAATTATTGAATTAACATGAAGAATAAAGAAATCCTAAAGGGAAAAAGCACATAAACAAAACCATTCAGAAAATTTCTAATAAAAGAGAACTGAAAAAATTAACTAATGGCTTATGTCATAGTCAGCCAAGATTCAGAATAGACTCTTTCTATGCTGACATCAAATAGTAACGAAACCCCAAATAAAAAGTCAAAAACCCTCTGAAAAATTAGGCCAGCAGTTTGTTAGAGCATTGTCCCAATATACCAAGGTTGTAGATTCGATCCCTGGACAGGGCACATACAAGAATCAACCAATGAATGCACAAATAAGTGTAACAACAATTCATTGTTTTTCTCTCTCTTTCTCTCCCTTCCACTTTTTCTAAAATCAATTCTTATTTAAAAACGAAAAATCGAGAATAAAAAGAAAGTGAGCTGAGATATTGGAGTGAGAGGTATTGCCAGAGAGGAAATTGTTATAGATACAATGACAAGTGTCAAAGCTATTTCATATCACATATTGAAATGGTACAATCCTTAGTCTGGAATTCATGGCTAAGTCTACATTACATGGAAAAATATGGGTATTCAATCTATCATTAAATTACATAAATGTATCAACCCAGATAGATTATATAGGATAGGATTGCTTAAATGGGGGGGAAGCCTTTTTCATCAGGAGGAGATGCTCTTGGCAGACAAAAATACATAATCCCTATATCTGGACTGATAGCCAGCCATATGCACTATACTCCCAACCCAATAATTAAAAAATTGAACCACTTTCTTAAACCGTATACCAAATAGCTGTTGCCCTTAAAACCTCACCTCAGCCCCCACCTTAGGTTCTGCCTTTGCACTTCACCCAGATTTGGTTCTGATTGGTCAGTTTCTATGCCGGTCAGCGTCAAAAGCTTGGCCTCCTGGCAGCCATTGGCTCCTCACACTTCACCCAGATTTGGTTCTGATTGGTCGGTTTCTATGCCAGTCAGCGTCTCTGGGCCTACCAATGGGTCTGATCAGAGAGGCGAGGTTAATCAGCAGCCCCAGTGGAGGCCTGAGAAAAAGAGAGGCACAGCTGCTGGCCAGGCCCAGAGCAAAAGAGAGAGGCAAATGCTGAGCAACAGCTGCCATGGAGGCTACAGATCAGACCCTACTTCTCTCTCCAGTCCTCCCTTTGGGCCTGATCCACAGCCCCCTCAGCAGTCAGTGCTGGGTCAGGGGCCCACAGCCGCAGCAGTCAGTGCTGGGTTGCCACGGCAACCCAGCATTGACTTCTAGTCAGTCGAGCCTTCGGTCATTTTGGATGTTACGGACCCTGGGTTTTTATATATTAGGGTAATTTTCATAACTGAAGTTTTTGAGAACTAAAGTATTTTTTCATATATTAGAGCATCATGACATAGAGAAAAAATATACTAAACTGAGAGGCAGAAGACTTGGATTTTAGTCCCAGTTCTACAGCTTATTAGCCCTTTTTCCTTGGGCAGTTTGATTCCCGTGTTAGTTTACAAGGGTTGCCATAAAAAAGTGCCATAGGCTAAGTGGCTTAAACAACAGAAATTTATTTTCTCACAGTTCTGGAGGCTAGGAGTCTAGACCAAGGTGCCAATAGCGTTGATCTCTTCTGAGGATTCTCTCCTTTGCTTACAGATGGCTATCTTCTATCTGTGTCTTCACACCATCTTACCTCTGTGCATGCCTGGTATAGACTGAATGCTCATATCCCCCCAAAATTAAAATGCTGAAATCCTAATCTCCAATATGATGGAATTAGGAGGTAAAGTATTTGGGGTGTGATTAGGTCATGAGGGTGTTGCCCTCATGAATGAGATTAATGTCCTTATAAAGGAGACTCCAGAGAATATTTGCTCCTTTCACCACTGAGGACACAGCAAAAAGACAACTGTCTATAACCAGGAAGCAGGTTCTCACCAGACAACAAATCTACTGGCACCTTTGATCTTGAAGTTCTCAGCCCCCAGAACTGTGAGAAATAAATTTGTTGTTTATCAATCCCTAGTCTATGTATTTTGTTATAGCAACCCAAACAAATTAATAATGCCTATGTCCAAATTTCCTCTTATAAGGACAATAATCATATGGAATTAACCTCATGACTTCAGTTTAATTTAGTTATCTCTTTAAAGACTATTTCCAAACTCAGTCACATTCTGAGGTATTATGAGTTGGCACTTTAACATATGAATTGGGAAGCGGGGACACTATTCCACCCACAACAGTTCCCCATTCTACATCTTGGTTTCCTCTTATAAAATAAGGTATACGAATCAATCATTTCAAACTTCTGTTCTCACTCCATGCTTTATATATAATAAATTAGATTATCCATTACACTTATGGACTACAAAATTAAAAGTAGTGGGCATAAAACTCAAGAAAACTAATATTCATCAATAGAAATGTCTGAATCATGATGCAATTACAATGTTAAAGAAAACCACAGACGGTAAATGAATTTCAAATGGCTGTAGCTTTTCAAATGTAGTGAAATGATTCAGCAAAATTTGCATGATAGGAAAAATATAATTTTTTTTCCTCTTATTCCAGTAGGACCCAGCAGGACACTCTGTAAATATCTGATGAGTCTTCCACTGATTGATGCTGAAAACAAAAGGCTTTTTTCTGTGACTATGAAATTAGCCATTTTATAATAGCATGGCCAGGTCATTTTATAATAGTACTAGAGGCCCAGTGCATGAAATTTGTGCACAGGAAGGGGTGGTGGTGTGTGTCCCTCAGCCCAGCCTGCACCTTCTCCAATCTGGGACCCCTCAAGGGATGTCCCACTGCCTGTTTAGGCCCAATCCTACCAGGACAGTCGGACATCCCTCTCACAATCCAGGACAGCCTGCCTTCCTGATTGCCCCTAACCACTTCTGCCTGCCAGCCCAATCACCCCCTAACCACTCCCCTGACAGCCTGATTGTCCCTAACTGCCCTCCCCTGCAGGCCTGGTCACCCCTAACTGCCCTCCCCTGCAGACCTAGTCCCCCCCAACTGCCCTTCCCTGCAGGCCCAGTTGCCCCCAACTTCCCTCCTCTGCTGGCCTGGTCACCCCTAACACTCCTCCCCTGCAGGCCATCTTGTGGTGGCCATCTTGTGTCCACATAGGGGCAGGATCTTTGACCACATAGGGGCAGCCATCTTATGTGTTGGAGTGATGGTCAATATGCATATTACTCTTTTATTAGATAGGATAGAGGCCTGGTGCACAGGTGGGGGCCAGCTGGTTTACCCTGAAGGGTGTCCTGGATCAGGGTGGGGGTTCCCTTGGGGTGTGGGGCGGCCTAGGCAAGGGGCCTGTGGTGGTTTGCAGCCATACCCCCCAGTGACCCAAGCAGAGGCCCTGGGATCTATTTATCTTCTATAATTGAAACTTTGTAGCCTTGAGCAGAGGCCAGGGCAGGCCAGGAAGTTTGACTTCCTCCATCACCGGGGAAACCCAAGCCTCCTGCTTGCTCTGTGGCTGCAGCCATTTTTGTTGGGATTTATTTATCTTCTATAATTGAAACTTTGTAGCTTTGAGCAGAGGCCAGGGCCAGTCAGAGCAGGCGGAAAGCTTGGCTTCCTCCATCGCCGGGGAAACCCAAGCCTCCTGCTTGCTTCGTGGCCGGCTACCATCTTTGTTGGGTTAATTTGCATATTCACTTCTGATTGGCTGGTGGGCGTGGTTTGTGGGTGTAGCAGAGTGATGGTTAATTTGCATGTTTCTCTTTTATTAGTGTAGATGGCCTATGGTTTGTGAATTCAGGAAGAATTTTAAATTTGCACCTCTTGTTCTATTGTTTTTATATTTTTATAGCTAAGTTTATAACATAACATGTTTTCTTAAAGTTTAGCTTTCTTTATTAATAACCTAGAAGGAGAAATACCTTTATTTCCATATTCACCTGGAGAAATTCAAAGGGAACTATCTATAACCTTTCTGTGATAGGTTCAGAGGCCTCCATAAACTCTTCAGATGCCTTTTGCTTATAGCCATAGCACCATGAATGACTTTAATGAGAAATAATCTAAACCAGTATATAATAAAATTGGCCACATAGATTTATATGAAGAGTACCTTAAAAATAAGACTATCCAGAACTCATTTCAGCATATTTTAATTCAGTATGTCTAGGAGAGAGTTTAAGAGTAAAAATTTTCCCTCCACCCACATCCCTCCATGTCCCCTCTTCCCTATGTAGGGAGAATGAACTGGCTTTCTATTCTCCCCTGGGGATTTACTCCACTGGCCAGGACTATAGGGGGAAGGAATCCTATATAATAAAAGGCTAATATGCAAATTGTCACCACGGGCGGGAGTTAGACCAACTGGTAGTTAGACGTGCACTGACCACCAGGGGGGCGGCGCAGAACAAGGTGGGCATCGGTGACGTAGCACTGGCAGCTGGGGCAGTGGCGGCGCTGCCGGCCCCAATGGGCCCCGATGAGAGCGGGACCGCGGCGGGGTGGTGGAGCAGGTGAGTGGGTGGAGCGAGGCCAAGGCGGGTGTGAAGGGAGGCCCCGGCTGGCAGCTGGCAGCCGCTAGGGACCCTACCTGTGCATGAATTTTGTGCACTGAGCCTCTAGTAAACAATAACGTTCAAGAAATTCCTCTGCTGGAGGTATGTGCAATAGAAATCAAGATGATGGTGCTGGTGATGGTGGGGGTGGGGGTGCTTCTAACTTTGAAGCATGCACAGGAGGAGCCAAGATAGTAACACAAAAGGGTGGAGTCTAGTTTGGAAAACCTGGGGAAAAGACCAGATTGGATAGGGGGAGGAGCCAACATAAGCCTATGAAGAGCCAGAAAAGATTGGTTAGTTTGAAAGAAAGCTTACCTCTTCCCAAGTCTGAGTTAACATAATCAAAGCTTAACAAAGGCCCATCTTGGCAGCACATGTTTGCTGTTAGTTTGCCCATTTGCTTGTGTTTTCTCTCCATAGCAGCTGCTCAACTCCAAGTGTGGCCTGTTGCAGGTGTTGAGGCCAAGCACAAGCAGCTTGGGCAGGCTCCAAAATTTGGGCCTGGGTGCAGCAAGCACAGTGCTGACCATATCACACCTGGGAACACAGACTAAAATAGCTGGATGGGGACAGAGACTGCACTGGACTAAGCTTTGGTATGGACTGAACTGAACTACAAAAGCTTCAGGTGCCCTGGTGATACTGAGCCAAATGGCACAGAATCTCTGGACCCTGTCCCTTCTTCTGGACTTGGTGAAGACAAGGCTGGACTTCCAAAGCAGGAGGGAGCTAAGCCATGTGGGCGTGGATGAGACAGTCCTTTCTGTTTGCTCTACCTCCAATAAATCTTACCACTACACCTCCTCCTCCAATGCATGGGTCCCTGAAACACTTTCTCGTGACCCTGCAGAAGAGAACTATTTCTATCAGCAATACCATCATCCCCCAGAAACACTGGAATAGTTTGATTTTACTTTCTCAGAGATAATCTTTATCCCACAAGGTTAGGAACCATATGTAATGGGATAGTGGTATATTGTGATGGTATGGAGATCCATCTGAGATACTCTTAACATATTCGGGAAATCCTATTCCCTAATAATCAAAAACCATTAAGTCCCCAATTAAGTATTCCAACTGCTTATGTAAATTTGAAAAGAAAAGAGCTAAGACTATATTCTTGGCTGGTCTTTTCCTGGGGTGCCTATTCTCCCAGTCTATATCATTCATTTACTAGTATAAGAAAAAATTAGAAATGACTTTGAAATGTAGTGAGCACACTATCAAGTTCATCAATCCACACTACATCTTTGCTTTTCACTATATTATTTTACAGCACTGTAGAGATATGTTAATTATAGGAAACTGTTAGTGATGGAAATAACTTTTGTCTATAGAAATGCAAATTGTGTCCAGTGAAATGCCATTGATTATTGCCCTGTGGATACTGACCAATTTTGCAATTTTGTATCCACTTGTAAAAATCATGTCAGCATTCCTTATCTGATCATAAAGATCTGGTACTTTGAGTTTTCATTTGAGTGGTTTATAATATACTAGAGACCTGGTGCCTGAAATTCATGCACCAGCAGGGTCCCTAGGCCTACCTGGCGATCAGGGCTGATCGGGGCCTTCTGGCTGCTGGCCAGGGCCTTCCTTCATTCCACGCCCCACCTCTGTGGTCAGTGCATGTCATAACAAGCAATTGAACTCCCGATCTTCTGGTCGAACTCCTGAGGGACACTTTGCATATTAGCCATATATATATATACTTGTTCTCTCAAAGAGTTAAATAAAAGATTTGACAGGTTTGCCCTTATATTAGAATTTGTAGAGATTTAGCTTGTGTCCTAACATGTAGTCTATCTTTAAAAATGTCCCATGTGTGCGTGAGGAATGGATATTCCATAGCTTTGGGGTGAAATGTTCTAACGATGTCAATTAGTTCCATCTGTTCTATGGTATCTTGCATATTCACTTTGGAGAAGTGTCTACTTAGGTCCTTTGTCTAGAAGATTTATCCAGTGATGTCAGTGGGTTTTAAAGTCCCCTACTATGATTGTATTGCTGTCAATAACCCTCTTGATATCCTCCATAAATTTTTTTTATATACTTAGATGCTCCTATATTGGGTGCATATGTTTGCCAGAGTTATAGCCTCTTTGTTGTATTGATCTCTTTGGTATTATGAAGTGGCCTTCCTTATCTTTTGTTATGGCCTTCACTTTGAGGTCTATTTTGTCATCTATAAGTACTGCTATCCCAGTTTTATTTGTAATTTCCATTTGCCTGAAAAAAGTTTTTTCATCCTTTCACTTTCAATGTGTGTTGAGTCCTTTGTTCTGAGGTGGGTCTCTTCTAGACAGCATATACAGTATATGGGTCATGTTTTCTTATTCATTCAACTACCCTATGTCTTTTGATTAGAGCATTTAATCCATTAATATTTAAGGTTATTATTGATAGGTACTTATTTGTTGCCATTTTTATTCTTTATGCCTGTGTTCCTTCTTCCCTTTCTATTTCTTCTTTTTACAATACACTGAATGGCCAAATTATTATGATCTCTGAACGCATAATAATCTGGTCACTCAGTGTATATCCTATATAATAAAAGGCTAATATGCAAATTGTCCCCTCGACCAGTTCGACCAGCAGGCAGGCCAGCCAACCGCCCATGTCCCCTCCCCCTGGCCAGGCTGGCCGGACCCCACCCATGCACAAATTCATGCACCAGGCCTCTAATATATAAATATATAAATATAAATATATATTAAATATAAGTATATATATATGTATGTGTGTATATATATATATGTATATATATACATATATACATATATACATATATATATATATACATATATATATATATATATATATATACACATACACACACACACTGAGTTGCCAGATTATTATGCGTTCAGAGATCATAATAATCTGGCCACTCAGTGTAGTCCCTTTAGCATTTCTTGCATTGCTGGTTTGGTAGTAATAAACTTCTTTATCATTTTTTTGTCTGCTAAGCTCCTGATTTCACCTCCAATTTTGAATGACAGCATTGTTGGATAGACTATTCTTGGATTCAGTCCCTTTCTTTTCATCACTTTATATACTTAATTCCATTCCCTTCTAGTCTGATGTGTTTCTGTTCAGAAATCAATTGATAGTCTAATGGGAGAACCCCTGTAGGTAACTCTCTGTCTCTCTCTTCCAGGCTTTAAAATGCTTTCTTTGTCTTTTACGTTTGCCAATTTAATTATGATGTGTCTTGTTGTTGGTCTTTTTGGGTTCATCTTGATTGAGACTCACTGTGCTTCTAAGTCTGCATTCCTACCAGCAGTGTACTAGGGTTCCATTTTCTCCACATCCTTGCCAACACTTGTCCTTTTTTATTTGTTGATGACAGCCATTCTGACAGGTGTGAGGTGGTATCTCAATGTTGTTTTGATTTGCATCTTTCAGATCATTAATGACTGAGAATTTTTTCATATGCCTTTTGGCCTCCTGTATGTTCACTTTGGAGAAGTGTCTACTTAGGTCCTTTGACCATTTTTTAATTGGATTGTTTATTTTCCTTTTGTGCAGTTGTATGCGTTCCCTATAAGTGTTGAAGATTAACCCCTTATCAGATGTGTCATTGGCAAATATGTTCTCCCATACAGTGGGCTCTCTTGTTATTTTGTTGATGGATTCTCTTGTTGTATAGAAGCTTTTCATTTAAATGTAGCCCCATTTGTTTATTTTCTCCTTAGTTTCCATTGTCCTAGGAGATGTATTGGTAAACATATTGTTATGAGAGATGTCTGAGAATTTGCTGACCATGGTTTATTCTAGGATTTGTATGGTTTCACATCTTACATTTTAGTCTTTCATCCATTTTGAGTTTATTCTTTTGTATGGGGTAAGTTGGTGGTCTAGTTTCATTTTTTCCATGTATCTGTCCAATTTCCAAACACCATTTATTGAAAAGACTGCCTTGACTCCATTGTATGCTTGACCCTACCGAAATACATAGGATCATTAAAAAAAATACTATGAACAACTCTATTTCAACAAATTGGACAATCTTGACAAAATGGACATATTCCTAGAAAAATACAATCTTCCAAAACTCAATCAGGAAGAATCAGAAAACCTGAATAGGCTGATAACTACTGATGAAATTTGAAGCGATAATTTAAAAAAATCAGCAAACAAAAGTCCTGGTCTGGATGGATTCACAGGGGAGTTTTACCAAACATTCAAAGAAGAACTAACTCCTATCCTCCTCAAACTATTCCAAAAAATTCAAGAGGAAGGAACACTTCCAAACTCCTTCAGTAAGGCCAGTATTATTCTAATCCCCAAACCAGATAAAGACACTACAAAGAAAGAGAATTACAGGCCAATATCCCTGATGAACATAGACAGTAAAATCCTCAATAAAATTTTAGCAAATTGGGCCCTGCAATTAAACAAATTAAACTAAGCAACCAAGAGACATAAGTCAACAATTAATATGTAACTCGACAACCAATGGGTCCAGGCTGCCTGTCATTACTTGACCCAATTAAGCAGAGGCATGTTTGAATCCTCCTTGAATTCAGAACCTAACACCAGAATCCTTGAGACCCTGGGTAGACGCCCCTGACGACACCCCCTCTCAGCAGGCAGTAGCTACGGAAGACGGACCTTCACCCCCTGACCTTGCCCGGACTCTCAATTTTTTTAATATTACCAAAAGCCTGGAATGATAGATCCTCCCTTCCCCCAACTGATGGACGGAGTATGACATAAACTGCACCGGTGGCCTGGACATTCCTGAGCACCAAACCAGGCACCTTATATGGACTATACATTGAACCACCAATCAGCACCTGCCAAATACCGTAAGCCCCCGATTCCTAAGTGCCTAATCATGTGCCTTATATGAAACCATCAATCAGTGCGTGCCGATTACCCTAAGCCCCATCCCTTCCCATTCCTCCCCTCAAAAGGCGTGTTCCCCTCTGCACGTGTTGCTACTCCCCTTTGCGGGGCAGCCCGGCAGGGGTCCTTCTCCTCTAATAAAGCCTGTAGTCCTGGTTTTCGGCCCTCTGTCTCATCTTTCACCAATAATATGGGCAGTATGGGAACGAGCAGCAGGTCATCATGAAAATTCTACTCTAACCTCCCCTACTAGTCAGCTGATTACAAATGGATAAGGAAGAAAGGCTTATGCAAGGGGGAAGCGAAGCAGGATAAGGGCTGCTGTGTCTGTGGCCAATCTCCTTCCAGGATCTTGAAGTCCAATAACAAGGTAATTAATTTTCTATGACATTAAAACCCAGCTCAGCACATTCTTGGGACTGGAGAATGGTCAACATTCCTGAGGCAAACTCCCAGAGTGGGTCAGGGTCCAGGCACAGCAAGCAAATCAAAGCATGCCCTGTCCTTTGTCTGTTCTCAAAATGTTATTTTCTTTTCTGAGTAATGGAACCATCTGGTCTCTGAGGCATCTCTTACCTTTTTACAGCCCTGTTTTTCTCCTTGCAATACATCCTCCAGTTTCCCATTGTCTGTAAGAAAACCTCTTATCCATAGTTAATAAGGTGAAGAATCATAAACAACTGTGGTCCTATTCTTATTACATGCCCTTCCTCCATCAAGTCCAAGGCCCCAGCCAGAGATCCTAGTGAAGCATAGTAACCTCCATCTTCAGTAAAAACTGCTGTTTAAAATTTTAACCCTGCTATCCTGGCTTCTGTAAACGTTTGCTTGCTTAAGTAATAGGGAAAAATAAGGCTATTCCCCATTCCAGAGAGGCCATAAACTATGCCCCAGACAGAGTTGTCAGTGCTGGTGCCAGGCCAGGCCTTGAGATATGGTCTCAGGGCCCTGTCCCAGCACACAGGACTTTTTTTCAGAAGGTCCAGAAGTTTCATTCCAAATTTGGAAAACAAAGAGCTGAAAAACATATAAATAGGAAAGACTTCTGCCATATTGGGCCCCAGAATTTGAGAAGCAAGATTTCCTTTGGGCCCACTAGCGCTAGTGAAACGAAAAGGACTCTAAATAAATTTGGCTTATTGATTAAGGCATCTTCTGATTTACAATATAACACTAGGAGGGTAGAAGAAAAAAAAGAATTTTTTCCTTCCCTCTAGTATATGTATTTATGCAGTTAACTCATTTAATCACAACATTATGAGGTATTTTCAGCTAAGGAAAGGTTAAGTGGTTTAGCTGGAGCTTTTGTTATTACAATGGCACAGCCTAGAGAAATAGTAAAGTTCTAGCATTAGGATAACAATTGTGTGTGTGAGGGGGGCAGGGCAGGAATGAGTGAATAAAAAGGAGGGGGAGCTAATACTAAGCTTCTTGACTTGGTGTAAAGGGGAAATGTAGGATCAATCTAGATAAATGGGAATTTTGAAGAGTCTTATGGTTTATGAATGTTAACTTGGGGCTGCCTAGATAATTGACAGCTGATTAAACATACTAATTTTTTCTTAAAATCATGTAACAACAAAATGAATTCAAACTATTCTTCCATTAGAACAGCAGCCTAGAACAATCCTTAAATTTATCAAAACTGGACTTCTAACAGAACTAAAATTTTCCACAAGGGTAAAGCAAAAGTATCACTTCCAGCATAACTTGATTCTCAATTATCAGATGCCACTTGCAGATGAATTGGACACAGTCCCATTCCCATAGAGAACAGAAAAATAGAATGTTGGGGAACAAAGCTAGAATTTTAAGAAATATTAATCATGCTCTGTTAACCATGATTCTTTTGATCTGATTAAAGAAGGCACCTTCTAGCCTGGCTGGTGGCTGCACTCAGGACCTTGGAGCTCACCTGGAAATGCAGTCCATCCTCCCCATTTGGAGCTGCCTATTATCATGGAAAGATTAACAACTTTGCTGCAGAAACCAGAATCACCAGCCCTTTGAAGATCTCCAGCCCTTGCATATCACTAAGCCCTTTAAGATCCCTGGCCCTTTTGCATACCTACAGGTCTTTGCAAATCTCCAGCCTGCTTCTGTTAACTGCCCATTTGGCATACCCTTTGGCTATTTCCCCCATGTAATCCTTTGTACTTCTACCAATATAAACAGCCGGCTTATGGTGGGGTGCAGAGGAAATTTTTGTGGATGACCTGCTGCTCTCCCCATAATGCTGGCAGTATCGGAATAAATGCTCATAATGATTCAACCCTGTCTCTGCTTAATAGGCTCAGGTAGTGACAGGCAGCACGGACCCACTGTTTGTCTGGTTACACCATTCCCATAGAGAACAGAAAGATAAACATTGTTTTATAAACTAATGATGTGGATTTATTATTATCTCAAATCGTGAGCAGGCTGAGCAACAGCAGGCTCTGGCAGCTCATTATCTCCAGAAAAAGAGTTACAGAACAACATTTAAATGTGAAAATAGTTACTTTGGAAGATATCCCAGAACTTTTAACTAGTTTATAAACAACAAGCCAATACATGTTGTCTCTGTCAGTTATCTTGATGAACATCGAACAAACAGGACTTTGTTAGAAGATGTATGAGGAAGTAGCTCTCCCAAAAGTCAGGTATTTTATGGGTGCTAAAAAGAAGTGTTTTTTGCTTGTTTGTTTTTTAAATTGTGCTTTTGTGGTTGTTTATCTGAAGCAAGCATCTGGTTATAATTGCTTTAGATTATTTTCAAGCTAAATCAATTGTTGCCCTGCTACATAAAACAGAATTTTTTGATTCTATTCTATGTTCATCTCTGTGCTAGAGTAGAAACAATAATATATATTGGGGAGAACTTAAGCCCACTGCAAATATTTTTCTAATTCATTTCAAGTGGAATAGATATGACAAAGGCCAGCACAGAAGCACATATATTTGAATGCATACCTGCTTTGAGCCCCATCCTTGTTATTCTCTCTTCTTTTACCTCAGATGTAATATATCCTACCTGATCCATTTTATGTATCATTCATTGTAAGTAGTTATAAATCATTTTTGAAGAAAGATATAAATACATTGTGAAAGAAATTGATTATAAATACATTACTTCAAATGTTTATATTTCTTGAAATATAAATTCAATTACTGTAAATATAAACACATTAGAGGCCCAGTGCACGAATTCGTGCACCAGTGGGGTCCCTCAGCCTGGCCTGCAGGATTGGGCCGAAACCGGCTCTCCAACATCCCCTGAGGGGTCCCGGATTGCCAGAGGGCGCAGGCCAGGCAGAGGGACCCCACGGTGCACGATCAGGGCCGGGAGGGACACAGGAGGTTGGCTAGCCGGGAGGGATCACAGGAGGGCTCCAGTGTGTGTCTGGCCCATCTCGCTCAGTCCCATCTCACTCAGTCCCAATTGGCTGGACCCCAGCAGCAAGCGTCTGTCCCCTGGTGGTCAGTGCACATCACAGCGAGCGGCTGAACACCTTAACACATCATTAGCATATTGTGCTTTGATTGGTTGAACGGACACTTAGCATATTAGGCTTTTATTATATAGGATACTGTTAAAACAACAACAACAACAAAAAAAAAGACCACAGGCCCCAAATGGAGTAATTTATGCTAAGGCCCAATGCCACCAAACTGAGGCTCAATTTAGTTTCATCTCCCAGAAATGGAATCTTAAACCAGTCAATCAGGAATTGCCTTATCAGCACTATTGGATAATCTGCCTGATAGACACCTGCCATCCCCTAAAAGAAAGTGACCTTGCAATAACCAACTCTACCCTGCTCCCAGGATAACATCTTTGTTCCCACTCCCTCTGCCTATAAAAGTAGTTCATTTTATACAGATCCTCAGAGCTCCATTCTATGTACTAGATTGGCTGTTGACTGATCAAATTGATTTTTGCTCAAATAACTTCTTGAAATTTTTAATATACCTGTTTAACTTTTAACAATATACATTAAAACTTCTCCAAAAATTGCCTAATAACTTGTTTCCCCATTTCAATAGAATTACTTGTCAACATAAGAAACATTCAAACATATAGAGAATTTTTGTGAGTTTATTTGAGCCAAACTGTCACAATTGCTGGGAAGAAAAATCTTAAGGAATTGAGATAATGCTCCAGAGAATTGCAGTTTTGCATCTTTTTTTATACATTGCCATCAAAAAAAGAAGCAAGTGGGTTACATGAACTCTATTGCTGATAGTTTAGGAAGACAGGAGAAAGCAAAGTCAGTGTGTGTGTGTGTGTGTGTGTGACCTCTGGGATTGGATGAAAAGTAAAATGATAGAAATGTACTTCTTTACATAGATGGCTACAGGATACTTAGTAGCCAACAATTAATATAACAATAACAATGAGAGGATTTATGGTCTCTGCCCTGGTGCATTGATTGTGCCTTTGAGAGGTTTGGAAAAAGGGGAGTTACCCTGACATTCCAAAGGAATCCTATATAATAAAAGGCTAATATGTAAATAGACCGAACAGCAGAACGACCAGTCACTATAACACGCACTGACCACCAGGGGGCAGATGCCCAATGCAGGAGCTGTCCCCTGGTGGTTAGTGTGCACCCACAGGGGGAGCGCCGCTCAGTCAGAAGCCGGGCTCATGGCTGGCTAGCGGAGCAGCGGTGGTGGGAGCCTCTCCCACCTCTGCGGCAGCACTAAGGATGTCCGACTGATGGCATAGGCCCGCTCCACATAAGGGAGCGGGCCTACGCCATCAGTTGGACATCCCCTGAGGGTTCCCCGACTGAGAGAGGGTGCAGTCCAGGCTGAGGGACACCGCCCTCCCCCCCGCCGAGTGTATGAATTTTGTGCACCAGGCCTCTAGTGTTATAAAAGAAATGCAAAAGACAATAGTCAAGTTTAGTTAAAGACTGACTTTTGCAGGGAAGATTCCAGCCTAGGACATAACTACCTGCCATAAACTGCTTTTAGTTAAAAAGTTTTAATTTCAGACCATGCTTTGTGTTTGTTTTAGGTCTCTGAGTTTCGCAAGATCACCAGAAGGCCTCTTCTGAGTTTGTCAGGTTAGCATAGGATCTTTTTTCATCCACATATTGAATGAAGGTGCTACCTTCTTAGCTTATAAACCACATTTAAAGCCTTTGAGTACCAAATATTTTATTCTCTTAAATAGAAAAATTTTGTAATAGTCACCTTTCCAACGGAGACAGTATTGTCTTTCCAATAGTTTTCTTATTCCTCAAGCCATATGGCAATCCTTGTTATATCCCTGCACGTCAGTTATGGCCCTGGGGGATTTAGAAGAATTTTAACAATTCTGAAAGAAAATGTTTTGTGTGTTTAATTAATTTATTTTTTAAATCTTTACTGTTGAAAATATTACATGTCCCCTTTGGTCCCCCATTCACCCCTTCTAGCCAGCCCCAGGCCTTCACCACACTATTGTCTGTATCCATGGGTTATACATATATGCATACAAGTTCTTTGCTTAATCGCTTCTCACCCACCCACCCTCCCCCATCTTCCCTCTGAGATTCTATAGTCGGTTCTATGCTTCTATGTCTCTGGATCTATTTTGTTCATCAGTTTATTTTGTTCATTAGATTCCACATATGAGTGAGATCATATGATACTTGTCTTTCCCTGACTGATTTATTTTACTTAGCATAATACTCTCCAGGTCCCTCCATGCTGTCTCAAAGGGTAAGAGATCCTTCTATTTTACTGCTGCATAGTATTCCATGGTATAAATGTACCACAGCCTTAAAATATATACATATACATACATATATATATATGTATATGTGTGTGTGTGTGTGTGTGTGTGTGTGTGTGTGTGTGTGTATATATATATATATATTACACAGAGAGTAAGGGAGAGGGAGAGATAGAAACACCAATGATGTGAGAATCAATGATTGGCTGCCTCCTGCACGTCCCCTACTGGAGATCAAGCCGCAACCCAGGCACGTGACCTTGACCAGAATCGAACCTGGGACCCTTCAGTCCACAGGCTGACGCTCTATCCAGTAAGCCAAACCAGCCAGGGCAAGCCATCAGTCGGACATCCCCCGAGGGCTCCCGGACTGTGAGAGGGCACAGGCTGGGCTGAGGGACACACACACACACACACACAGTGCATGAACTTTGTGCACTAAGCTTCTAGTTTTATAATAACAAGAATACAGTTAACGAATAATACATTTTGGATGGGGGAAAACAAAAGAGTGGAAGGAGGGTAAGAGATAAGAGTTGGCAATTCAGTTTCAACTTTACTAATTAACATTTGAGTAACCATAAATCTATTACTAATTCATATTTATGAGTTACAAAGTGTATTTGCTTTAGCAGGAAGGCATAACCAAAAGTCTATAAAATATGCTGAATTGTTCTGTCACTTATCTGTTTTGTTGAGATCATTAACATTCTTTGAAGCCAAATGTAGCAGATGTATAAACTTGCAGATATTTCTCATTGTCCCTATTAGCTCCTGACACATCATGGATTTGCAAGATGAATATTTATTTCTAATACTGCAAACCTATCAATGCCATGACCCCATTTTTTATACCAGATACTTATTTCTGAAGAAATTCAAGAGATGATTTAGACCAATTCCTCTTTGCACAGATAAAGACATAAAGGTTTTGATAGGTTTAGCACCTTATCCAAGGTAATGAAGCTAATTGTGGAAGATGATTCTAGAACACTCAGCTGCTGAGAAAATAACTATTAATTCTGAGGTCACATCATAACTTAATATCTGATACTAACACACCATCAACAGTATTGAGCCTCTTGAGACCAATCACATTATACTTCACATCCCCATGTACCTCACTAACCTGCAGTATCAGCCTTTCTACATCATTTTCTCACAAACTCTTAACCCACATGCTCTGTTTATCTTCTCTCCTTTCTTCCCTTCTGAAAAAACCCTTCCAGTGTCTCTTGTGACCCCCATTTGTGATCAGCAGTTCCCTATACTCCAAATATTCCCTTCACTTCCTTGAAACCTACCCGAGTCCTGAGTGAACACTGAATGTCAGGGCCAGTTGAAATAGGTGCATCTCTTGCTCCCCATTGCTACTTCCAAATTATCTCACCCCTTCCCTCCAGCAAAAATCACTGCTCTTTTAATGCTGATGTCATCTGGATATACCACTATGTCCTACTTCTAGTCACAACTTCTCATTCACCAGTCTTCTGTTCCTAGCAGAGTCTTCCATTCCCTTCCTTTATCCATGGTGATTTCGATACCTAAGTGGGTGACCATCAAAAAACCCCAGCCTCACAGTTTCTTGATTTCCATATTCCATTGACATTTTCCTTTTTCAACTTCAGTCACCCACCCATTTTATGGTCATATCCTAGACCTTTATATCTCTTACAAAATTACAAACCTTTTCAAATTTCAGATACAAAAGTATTTGTTTTCTGCTATAACCTCCTATGCATTCAGTTCATTGATAGAAGTAATTCCATACAACTATAAAATTCTTCAACAATGTGAGAACATTTGATCCTTTCATCCCACCACTTTATGATCCAGCAGTCTCCTCCTGTCATTATTTTCTATCTTGTTCAGCACAGATTCCATTATCACCAATATGCCTTTGCAAATACTTCCAACTCCTCGTTCCTTCTTTCCCTCAATTGAGCTCACTTTACAAAACCCCAATCCATGTATAACCTCACCTTGCTTCAGACTTTCTCCTTGTTTTCACCTAAACAGGAAAGTGTTAGTAATCACAGAAATAACATAATCAGGTGACTAATTTAACTTTAAATTCATAATTTCAGGTCACAGTTTGAATCTTGATATGGCCCAGAAATCTTGTTACATTTCTCTAAGTTTATTTTTCTGCTCCCCAGAATGATCATATTGATCTCTCTCTTCATCCTCTACCCCATCTCTTCTACCTTATCTCTCAGCAGGTATCCTTGCACATACTAGTAGTTTATTGAGAATATAGGCCTATCAGATGGAAGTGGTCTCATCTTCTCATGACAAAATTCCCAAGTCTACCTGCCACTGAACCATCTTCCATTTGCATCAAATGAGGAGATATCATGAACACACCAGAATATAGACGAGAACTTCAGAGGTTGAGGCAATTAAACTTAAGTGTTAAATTAGGGAGGATGCCAGATTTAGAAAGATGGTGAACATTTCTGTTCTGGAGAAAATGGAAAAAGGCTTTGGTGAGGAGACACCCGAACTAAGTTGTGTTATAGGACAGGGGTCAGCAACCTAGAGCTCTTGGGTCTGTTGACTGGTTTTGTATGGATACTACCATGCCACAATGGTAGGATTGAAGTGTTGCCACAGAAACCATATGACCAGCAAAGTCTAAAATATTTGCCATCTATCCCTTTACAGAAAAATTTACCAGCCTCTATTTTAGAAAGGTAACTCTGGCAACATGATAAAGAATAAATAATAATGGGGACAAATTAGATGCACAGAAAATATTTGGAAGGAAATTTTGTTAGTTTAGATAAGAATGATGAAGGCCTGGTCTAAGCCCATGGTAGTGAACATGGAAAAGAGAAAAAAATGAGAGGCAATTTGTGTACAGAATAAGAAGGATTCAATAAATAATTAGAGATGAGAAAAAAGATAGAAATAGTTTTACAAATTGACTCCAAGTTGTCTATCCTTGGCGAGAATGGTAGAGTTCTTAATGGCAGTAGGAGAAAAGGAGTGGGAGAAGTGAAAGTTTCCAGGAATAATAATGATTTTCATTTTGGACAAGTTCAATTACTATAAGATATATGCATGGAGCTTGTTCAAATTATCCCCAAATTGATTTCTAAGGCTAATGGAGTTAGGGAGTTCATTGGTCTGTAACTGGCAGCTGGTGCAATGGGAATAGATGAAGTCACTAAGGAAATGTAAAATAAATTAAAATGTCTCTTAAAAGCCTGTATTAGGGAGTAGAAAAGTTGTATATACACAAAAATATGCACAAATATGTTTAAGACAGCTTTATTCATAATTGCCACAACTTAGAAGCAACCAAGATGCCCTTCAGTAGGTGAATAGATAAAAAATAAATAAATAAAAAACAAAAAACAGCGGTACACCCAGAAAATGGATTATTCAGCACTAAAACATAATGAGCTATCAAAACTTGAAAAGACCTGGAGGAAACTTAAATACATTTTACTAAGTAAAGAAGCCATCTGAAAAGGCTGTATACTATATGATTTCTGGCAAAGCAAAACCATGGAAACAATTAAAAGATCAGTGGTTTTTCAGGGGTTGAGGGGATGAATAGGTGGAACACAGAGGATTTTTAGGAGAGTGAAACTATATGATTCTATAATGATGGGCACATGTCATTATATATTTGCCCAAACCTACATATCATACAACAGCAGAAGTGAATGGTAATGTAAACTATAGACATTGGGTGATTATGATATATCAGTGGGGAATGTTGATAAAGTTATGCATGTGTGGGTATAGAGGGTATATGGGAAATCTCTGTATTGTTATCTCAATTTAGCTGTGAACATAAGATAACCTAAAAATAATCTTAATTTAAAAAGTCTATATTTAAAGGGTAATTGAAACTCTCAATTCATAAACAGAAAATTATAGAGAAGTTAAAATGAATTAGCTAATAGAGACATCTTAATAGGTAAATCTCAAATACACAATTTTCCAGAATAAGAAAGCTACAAAGGATGCTATAATATACTATTTATGAGAAATTCTAAAACATAAAATAATGTACATTGTATGCAGACATTTTACTAAGTGAAAGAAGCCATCTGAAAAGGCTGCATACTATATGATTTCTGGAAAAGACAAAACCAAGGAAACAAAAGATCAGTGGTTGTCAGGGGTTGGGGGATGAATAGGTGGAACACAGAGGGTTTTTAGGAGAGTGAAACTATACGATATAGAAAAGTACATTAATGATAATACAACTTCAGAATAGGAGAATAGAGAGGAGAGGGAAAGACTAAGAAGGGTAGATTATAACTTTATCCGCCATCTTATATGTCCTTAAAAAAAAAACTAAAAAAAAAACTTTCAGTAAAAGACTCCAAAAAAGAGAGAGAGGGTATAAGCTGTCAGGAGGAAATCAAGAGGTGACAGCAGGTCCCAAACATCAGGAAAGGAAGGAGGTATGTTTTCCAAAGAAGGGCACAAAACATATCATCCATCTTGTAGACTAAGCCCTATCAGAAATCTCAGAAAAAGTTTCAGCAGAATAATGGGGGTGGGAGCCAAATGGTGGCGGATAGAGAGGAGAGGCTTAGCATTGAAGAAGTGGAGGCAGAGAAAGTGGCTCATTCAAAAAAGTTGGCAATGAAGAAGAGAAAGATACACAGTAGTTTGAATGAGAAATATTTAATTTGTCTGATGCTTCAATTTCAGGCCAGGTACTCAATAAGTCAACATTTTTTGCAAAACAGTGAATCCTTATATTATCAGAAGAAAATTATAGAAATAAATACTTTTTCCTTAGGGAATACCTGCAAAGTACCTCATATATTAATTTGGTATAAAAATAACACTAAGAGCTTGGTTTAAATCACAAATAACATGAAAAGTAGAATTAGAGAAGTTGAGAAAAGGTGAGCCATGAAACACCTAGGGATTTTCAGGGTATGCCATTCACCTAGACAGATCCCCACAAAGTGAGCATGTATCTTAATACAGTCTCCTGGCCCAGGATCTGTCCTTCAACCTTTCAGACATAGAAACTTAATCTCATCAATATGACTACAATGAACAAAGCTCATCACAGACTCCAAATGAAGCTGCTTTACTAGTACTTATCTATTTATATAAAAGCCTAATATGCAAAGTGTCCCCTCAGAAGTTCGACTGACCAAGAGTTCAATCGCTCACTATGATGTGCGCTGACCACCAGGGGGCGGCATGGAATGAAGGAAGGCCCTGGCTGGCAGCTGGCAGCCTCTAGGGACCCTACCCATGTACAAATTTCATGCATTGGGCCTCTAGTTTATAATAAGGAATGTAATTGCCAAGCAGAGCAGATGTATCAGGTTGAGCAGTAGTCCAATTATCACAAGGGTGTTTGGGAAACAAGAAAGCAGAACAAGGAGTTACCTTACTAGAATGTGTCATGATTACTGGCTTCTATGTGACAAGTGGCTCCTTGAATCAGCTGAACAGAACATTCTCTCTCCAGGTGAAGACATGCTCTCACAAATTTCCTTTTTCTACACCTTTATTTCTAACCATACTTATTCTAAAGCACAAATCCATTACTCACAAATGTTAATACCTCTCTGCCTAAGAGCAGATACATTTCTTTCAAATGACTGCTTTTCCCTGCACTGAATGCACTACACTTACTGTTTAATTTTTGGAGCTCTTGGAGGACATCTAAGATCACCTGCATAGAGAAGATAACATTTCATTCCTATTTACAATTCCACTGGCACATGCTGAAGGGCAGTGTCAACATTCCCCAAATGTCAGTCATACCTGTACCACTTTCACGATTTTTACTATATCTGAGGACAACTCTTTTGTTATTTATTTTTCTTCAAATAAATTCACTTCTTTACCAAAATTTATTTTTAAGGATACTTTATCTTACTACCATTAATTACCAACCCACTCTATACTTGACATAGTAAAAACAACCAATAAGAATAAAAATATCCTTAAATAATTCACTGGTTTCACTAGTACTGTACATTTACATGCTGCCATTTATTCCCACAGCTGCTAAAATATGACATATTGTTTTCTATCTTATGTAAGGTCTAATGTAGCCCATGCAATCCTTGCCTGTTAC
Source organism: Cnephaeus nilssonii (assembly GCF_951640355.1). Classification (NCBI taxonomy): domain Eukaryota; kingdom Metazoa; phylum Chordata; class Mammalia; order Chiroptera; family Vespertilionidae; genus Cnephaeus; species Cnephaeus nilssonii. The sequence continues at coordinate 70,582,563 of NC_137083.1, read as the reverse complement.
TAAAGATTGCAGTGTTATAATATCAGCACTGTTCTGATTCATCAAACCCTGATGTGAATACAAGTTTAACCTTTGAAAATAAATAAAAAAAAAAACTATAGAAAATATGAGATGTTTATATGGAATGTTCCTTAGGATAATATCTTTAAAATGAGACAAATTCTCTGTGGAAATAATGTAGCCTGTCTTTCATGAAATTCTATAACATTCTGATGGTGCACTTAAATGTCTGTCATTAAACCATTTATTGCTGCATAGGTGGCTAGTTTTATTAAAACATTTTCTGAGACATAAAAAGGTATAGCTATTCTGGACCTACAACAAAATATTTCTCACAGCTCATTCTATTCAATATGTGTAGCCCCCTTAATAATGTTAAATAATTATTAAGGAAAGCAGAAAAGTGACAAATTATGGGGTTTGTAGGCAAAGGTACAAAGAGTATATTTTCAGAGGCTATTTGAAAATGTACATGGGAGCTGATCAGGGTACAGACAATATAGTAAGAAAAGCCTTAGAAAAGCTTCTCTGATCTTTGAATTAGCAGTGGCCCTGGGTAATGCTCTTTGTCCAGACAGCTTGTGAGCTTAAGTCCCTAGAAAAGATTTGTAGGACATCTCACTAAAAAATAGCAATTATAAATACTTTATGTCTTTAAGTCTTTATTTCCAAACTTAGGTTCATGGTTATATAAAAAACCTCAAGCAAATTCAGAATGAAAAAAAAAATGTTTATATACTATTGATATTATATACAGAGATTATGATTCGAATCAATATAACTGGATCTATGAGATACAGCATCTTAATATTGGAACTTTGCTGAATTCGTTTTCAAGACATCTTAGGGAAGAATGGATATTTGCTGACTCCTTCCTTAGCATGCATTTCCCCTTTCTATTGAAGACCTCACTTTCTATAGAACTCACACAGCCTCACTACAAAGCAGCGATGTGATTGAATGGATAGATCCCACCACCAGGTTAAGTTGAGCAGAGCATCTGACACCTAACCACAGTGATTAGTTCAGGGATAGGCATGTATCACGTTTTGACCAATAAAATGCCAGAGATTTACTAAGAACTCCTATGAATGAAGTTTCCTTTTTCTTCTGTAGTGGCTTTAAAATTTCAGATTACAATGTAAGAAGAATGTGAAATCCATTAATGCCACCAAGAGCGGATCTAGCATGAAACTGAGTCCAGCAACTGGAGGACAAAGCTGCAAGAATCAAAATGGAGTTGGTGTCCCTATGTCATGAACATATGAATCAAGACTTCCCAATAGCTTAAAATCAAACAGTCTATGGGCAATTCAGTTACATGAATCTATATATACCTCCACATTTTTTCTTTTTAAATCCATTTTGGTTCAGGTTTTCCATTATTTGTAACCAAAAGCCTCCCAGTCATTACAGGGAGGTAATCTGGGACATCAGAGGAATTACTGGGTTCAGGAGGCCTGAGTTCTGGATTAGTAATACCAGTGAGTATTTTATGATCTTAAGCAAGTTCTTTAACCAAATCCTTTAATGATTTTAACCATGAGTAAAAGGAGAGCAGTAGTTCTAGATGCTTTCTGAAACATAGCACAGAATGTCCACCAATTCTACTCCTCTTCCCAGGCACACACAAGTGACTACATTTTCTAGTCTCATGTGCAGTTTGGTTAGGGAATTATGACTCAGCTCTAGACACTGGGATATAGAGCAAAGTGATAAAACCTACATCAAGGTGTAGCCTTTTAAAATATCTAATATGATCCCAAAGTTCTCTCTTTCCTTTCTGCAGCGACTGTAAGGGTAAATATTAAGGATGACAGAATCCTAGATCCCTGAGTCTTTATTAGGAGCTGCTCAATCCACATGAGACTCTGGGTGAATAAGAAATAAATTTTGTTTAATGAGAGAGATTTGGGAGTTTTTTATAGCACTTTAGCACTTAGCTATACACTAAGATTTGTTTTTCATTTTACTAACTAAATATAAATTAAGATGGAGGTACTAAACTATGCGTAATTTCAATTTACATTATCAGTCACATAATGTTGAATCAAGGCCATTTTGTCAATGCAATTAGCAAACATTGTCTTTAATGTTTGTCTTCCCCCCCCACCAGGGTAACCTGTAATGGTTGTCAAGGTAACTGGACATCAGAAATACACTACTACATGAAGCACCATATTTCTTGACCATTATCAGTTCTACAAATAAATGTTCATTGGTGTAGCAGAGAGCCAGACACTGTGATGATCAAAAACATACTGGAAAGTTGTCAGGTTTTATAGATAGTTTATACAAATTAGGTTGAAAACTAGAGAAAGAGAATTTTGAATGAATTAGGTACATTGGAATGTGATGATTTAGGGTGAAGTAGTATAGGCATCCTGTGGATGGGCCTGAACCTGTTCCTCACCAGGAGAAAAGCCACAGCAGAGCCTTGAGGAGAGAATATGGCATGACTAATAGGGACAGGCCAAGAGATAAAATGATTGAGATAGCAAGAATATTTTCTAGGTCAAAGTTGAGCAACCCATTCCATTGACCTAAGCAAGAGGCAGCATTCAATTAATAACTGATTACTAAACCAATCTGGAAACTTTAGATCAGTCTTCTAAATTGGATTTATTTTGTCTTTCCTAACCAGTCCCAGATGTTTGCCTATCACTCTACCTCTTAGGCACAAGGAATAATCTACTATGTAGTGCTAAAACTGGATCCTTCCAATTTCTTTGTTTCCCTCCAAGATCCTGCCCCATTAAAACTCGAGCTAATTGTACATAACTTACTCCTGTGTCTTCCAACCCAAACCCACAGGGAGTAAAACCTCCTTACTTCTACTTATTTTAGAAGTGATGTAATTACAGTATAAACTCAAGAGCATCTCTGGATATATATATTCTCCATAAAAATAGTAAACTTCTTAAGAAAACTATGTTATTTATTTGATACTCTTTGTCAAATAGCTATTTCTATTTTTTTTTTGGCATGTCAAACTTTCATTAAAGATTTCTGAATAAGTAAACTAATTAAATTCCACCACAATTATATTTATAGATGGGTTTTCTGTGTGGGTGAGTGTGTGTGTGTGTGTGTGTGTGTGTGTGTGTGTGTGTGTGTTTCTTTGGAAGGGTTTACAGGCGAACACAGATTTAAGATAAAGTTTTGTCAACTGCTAGAATTCAGGTCAAACTGGAAATTTCTTATACGTTTACAATCATCTATTTGCATGGAGTAGAAGGAGAATATGAAGAGAATCTTTTTCTTTACCCATGTCTATGGTCTTGTATCTAAACTCAGTACAGGGGGCCAGCTACAGACAGAAGCAAGAATTGTTTTCACAATGATTCTCTGAGACCTGGGTATACATGTAGTTCTTCTCCAAAACCCAATAACAAGCTCTGATATAGACACAAGGAGGAAGCCTGATCACTTAAGATTTGAACACAATATAGCTATACCTAAGAGAAGATATTGAGAATAGCCTAAACTAGAAACACCAATCAGAAAGGATATATGCACCCCTATGTTCATAGCAGCACAATTTACAATAGCTAAGATTTGGAAACAACCTAGGTGCCCGTCAGCAGATGACTGGATCAGAAAACTGTGGTACATCTACACAATGGAATACTATGCTGCCATAAAAAAGGAATTCTCATCATTTGCAGCAACCTGGATGAAATTGGAGAACATTATGCTAAGTGAAATAAGCCAGTCAATGAAAGAAAAATACCACATGATCTCACTCATTTATGGATAATAAAGAACATTATAAACTGATGAACAAAAATATAGATACAGAGACAGTAAAGCATCAAACAGAATGTCAAATTATAGGGGGAAGGTTAGGGAGAGGTGGGGGAGATAAGAGATCAACCGAAGGACTTGAATGCATGCATATAAGCATAACCAATGGACGCAAAACTCTGGGGGGTGAGGGCATGTATGGGTGTGGGGTTGGGGGGGGGGACAATGTAAGATATGTACACATATAATACCTTAATAAAAAAAAAAAGTGTGGGGGAAGAAAAATAAATACATAACTAAAAATGTAAAAAAAAAAAAAAGAGAGAGAGAATAGCCTACTATTTTGGCAAACTTGGAAGCCTAAGGCTCTAGAAGTTTTGGGAGACATCCTCCTGCTCTCCCATTTCCCCACTCTTCCAGAGATATATATATTGTTACTGCAGGCATGAGTCATGGTGCTGGCAAAAAGGGCACCCTGAAGAGAATTCTCAAGGCTGCATGAGCAATAATGAAATCTGGAATAGAAGAAAAGAGTCTTGGTGAGTTATTGTGAGACATCCCAGATGGACTCCCAGAAGTGACCTGGAAGACTCTAAATGGGGGATGGAAATCCTGCATGAGGCAGATTAGGCATGAGTCAGAGAAAGCTGAGTTGTTATTATATAAGTTCCTTTGGGCCCTCAAGCTATGACAGCCCCTAGGCAAACTTGAATTACATATATAATAAAGAGCAGTTCAATAGTGTCCAAACCAATGTTTCAGACAATATAAGGGTTTGTTAATGTCACAAAAAAATTCTTCTGTACAGTGAATAATCCTCTACAGGTCCTTTCTTACCCCTGCCCATATAACAAAGAACTGCCTTAATTACAAGTGAATGTTTTTAACTGTACACTTTGTTGACATGAAGTAGAAAATATCTTTTACAAAATTGGAATTATCTTCTGACCTTCCTAACATTTTCTCATTTCATATATGCCCAAAACTTAAATGAGTAGAAATTGAATTATTCACTGAAGTGAACACTGTCAGAGCTTTACCCAGACACCCTAAGATTGTCTTCATGGTTTCTGTGCACCTCTCCTGGCTTCATTAGTTTTTGCTTCCTGAGGCCAGGATCTGCTACTCTTTTCCAGAATATTGCCACCCTTAGACTACCTGGGCTTTGCCCTCCCTTACAGAGAGCTGGGAGTTTGCCTCTTCCACTCCAGGTAGCCCTTCCTAAGGATTGGCAAGGTGGGGGTTATAGAAGCCCAAGTCCGTTGCCTCAGATGAGGACAAACTGCAGCATCCACTCCCACATCGCACTCCTCTGCGGGGTCAGCCTAGGTAAGTCCTTGTCTGCAAAGGCAGCATGCTTTGTTTCCTCCCCTCCCCCTCCTGCTTCTCTCACTTCCTTACTGAGTTCTCTTGGGAACACTTCTGTAATAAATCACTGATACATAAATAAATCCTTGCTTCAAGGTGTGCTTCTGGAGACTCCGTCTTAAGACTGTCTTCTAAATAGAAAGATATATAAAGAAATCCCAGGACTCAGAAGGGGAATATGACAGGGAGTCTCACAAAAAGGTGGTTTAACCTATTACCATCCCAACATGATTTTAAGGAAGACTGTAAAAGCATTTTGCTTGAGTATTTGACTGCCACTAATATTGGAAATGCCAACATGAGTGACTTATTCTGTAAACTCTGGGCCCTTGCAGGTTCACCATATCCAGTTACTCCAGGAAAGAGGCATGTGTAGCTCAAACCTTCATCTCCACCACCAAAATCACCCAGGATTCTGAATGCTACTAGATCACTGTGGTGTTGGGGAGGAAGGTGAGTTCAGATTTGTCATATGTTAACCTGAAGAATCCACTATGTTTAGGGGGATGCACAGATTATTGGTGGCATCTCCTTATTGCCACACAGGCTGGTCAGTGTTTGGGGTCAGAATGCTTTCACTTTGGTTTGCTTTTGAAGCAGAAAGCAAGCAGCACAAAGGATATACATGAGATTAGGATATAGAATAGTGGCTGCAATAACTAGGAGGCACACCCAGAGTTGGGGGATCTCATCCTCCCAGAGGGAGGAATCAGCAGGTCAGAACAGCTCTGAACGGTGGGTTCACTCTTTGCAATTGATACCATTTCAGACTTAATGAGGGATTCCCCGTAGTTTACCCTAACACCACTAAATAAATTCTTGCTGTGCCACAGTCAGATAACTGAGTCATTTCCGTGCTTCATTTATTGCTATGTCACTGAGCCTCACTGAAGTTTTAGTGCAACAACCTGGCTATGTTCTACCATAGACAAGTATTTTGTTTTTTAAGTAAACAACCCATTTAAACCAACTTTGGTGGTAGCAGTTATTGCTTAACTAGAGTTACTTAAATAGGCCTGTATAGACCTATGGAGGGAGCAAAAATCTTATATCCTCCTTTACATCATATAAAAGATGATCTAGTGATATCAGATGATGACAAGAATTGGGGTTAGGCTACAGATACCCTCAAACTCAAGTAAGATACAGATCCCTTTGTAAGGAAGTATTCATGCTATCTTAGTTTGAGTCTCCTCTAAAAACAGACCCTAGGACAAGAACCCAAATGCAAGTAGTTTAGGGAAAACCAGAAAAGGAGTAGGGAAGAGTTACAAGAAAAGGAAGACAATCAATTAGAGGTGCACTGTTAAGTCAGCTACTATGTTGAATGACTGGAGAAATCCCATCTGAATTATTCTACCAAGTTGAAGAAGGGCTGAGATATTTATAAGCCTTCTTTGACACTCACTGAAGATTGCTCCCTAAGAGTGCTGATTCCCCAGCACTTCTAGCCTGCCACAAATAGATAGGCAGGATTCCGGAAAAAAACCTCAAACAGAGATGCACATACCAATAATGGAAAGTCACTGAAGCACAATGAAGTAGTTTTGAGAGAATTGCAAAATGTGTGTTGTTATACACCTGTTTACCTAGAAACTGAGTTACAAGGGACATACCAGTACAACTGGCCCAAGTAAAGAGTAATGACAACTTTGCATTTGAAGCATACCCAGGATGTACAGGGAACTTCAAGGCTCATGGTAGACTGACTTTCCAACAGTTCTCAGAGAATGCATGGTAACATATATACTTAAATGGGAAAAAAATGAAGTCAGCTAAAAATTCAGCACCCCTTTATGATAAAAACTCTCAGCAAAATGGGAATAGAGAGGTTATTCCCCCAACATAATATAGGCCATATATGACAAACCTACAACCAACATCACACTCAATGGGCAAAAACTAAAAGCATTTCCCTTAAGATAGGTATGTCTGCTTTTACCACTCTTATTCAAAATAGTACTGGAAATCCTAGCCACAGTGATCAGACAAGAAGAAAACATAAAAGGCATCCAAAGTGTAAAGGAGGAAATAAAACTGTCATTATTCGCAGATGACATGACATTGTACATGTACAGAAAACCCTAGAAACTGCTAGATTAAATAAATAAATTTGGCAAAGTAGCAGGATACAAAATTAACACCCAGAAATCAATGGCATTTTTATACACCAATAAATAACCCTCAGAAAGAGAAAATAAAAAAAAACAATCCCATTTACCATTGCAACAACAACAAAAATATAAGATACCTAGGAATAAACTTAACCAAGGATGTAAAAGACCTGTATTTGGAAAACTTATAGGACATTGAAAAAGGAAATACAGGAAGACATAAAAAAAAGTGCAAGCATATAGCATGTTCATTTATTGGAAGATTTAACATCATTAAAATGTCCATCCTACCCAGAGTAATCTACAGATTCAATACAATCCCTATTAAAACCACCAATGCATATTTCACGGATCTAGAACAAATATTCCAAAATATATATAGAACAAACAAACAAAAAACTCCAAATAACTTCAGCAATCTTGAGCAAGAAGAACAAAGTTGGAGGGATCACAATACCCTATGTCAAAGCCATTGTAATCAAAACAGCCTGGTACTGGCACAAGAACAGGACAGAACAGAGACATCAGAAATTGACCCATGCCATCATGCTCAATTAATATTTGACAAAGACGGTAAGGGCACACAATGGAATAAATAGTGTTGGGAAAATTGGACAGGTACATGCAAAAAAATGAAACTAGACCACCAACTTACATACAGAAGAATAAACTCAAAATGAATAAAAGGCTTAAATGTAAATCACGAAACATAAAAATGCTAGAAGAAAAAAATAGGCAGTAAAATCTCAAACATCTCACGTAGCAGTATTTTCACCAATACATTGCTTAGAGAAAGAGAAACAAAGGAAAATATAAACAATTAGGACTACATCAAACTAAACAGCTTCTGTATGGCAAAAGAAACCATCAACAAAATGAAAAGGGAAACTAATATTTGCCAATGATACATCTGATAAGGGATTAATGTCCAAAATATATAAAGAACTCATACATCTCAACACCAGGAAGACAAACCATACGATTAAAAAATGGCCAAAGGACCATTCTCCAAAAAGGACATACAGATGGCCAATGGACACATGAAAAAATGCTCAATGTTACTAATCATCAGAGAGTTGCAAATTAAAACAAAATGAGGTATCACCTCACCTCTACCAGAATGGCTACCATCAATAAATTAACAAACAAGTGCTGGCAAGGATGTGGAGAAAAGGGAACCCTGCTGGTGGGAATGCTCACTGGCACAGCCACTGTGGAAAACAGTATGGAGGTTTCTCAAAAAAAGCCATTTGACCTAGCAATCCCGCTTCTGGAATATATCCTAAGAATCCTGAAATACCAATCAGAAAGAATATATGCACCCCTATGTTAATAGCAGCCCAATATATAATAGCTAAGATCTGGAAACAGCCCAAGTGCCCATCAGTAGCTGAGTGGATAAAAAAGCTGTGGTACATCTACACAATGGAATTATATGCAGCTGTGGCAGCATGGATGGACCTAGAGACTATTATGCTAACCGAAATATGCCAGTTAGAGAAAGACAAATATCACATGATCTCACTTATAAGCGGAATCTAAAGAACAGAATAAACTGACGAACAAAATAGGTGCAGAGGTATGGTTGCCTGGACAGAATTACAGATTTCACTTGGGAGAGGGGGGAGGCAGGAAGAGATTAACCAAGGAACATATATGCATAACCCATGGCCACTGATAATAAATAGCAAGGGGAAGGCCTGGGGTGGGGAGAGGATTAGGTGAGGGGAAGGCATAATGGGAGAAAATGGGAGACATCTGTAATACTGTCAACAATAAGGTAAATATTTTTTTTTAAATGAAGTCAGCTGATAGGTTTGATAATGGGTATGGGTTTTGCCATAACTGATGTGTTAAATCTGTAGCTCCAAAATTTTAATGAAAATATATTTAAAGCACATAAACCCTATGTGGCAGAAATTAGATTCGTTGTAATTAGTAAAATCATGACACAAAACTTTAGAATTTTAAAGTAGGTTTGTATAAAGAGAATTTAGTTAAAACTGTTTTTAGTTTAAAAAAATTAGAAGCTAAATGATCAGAAGAATATTTTAATATCACTGTAGCTCAATAATATTGCACTACCAGAACATTTCTAAGTCAAAATTCTTGGTTGCCAGCCGGAAGCCAGAGACAAACTTGAGCTGATCTAAGCAGAAAAGGAATTTATTAAAGGATATTGAGTAGCTCACATCATTGTGAGAGGCTGGAGGACAAGATTAAGAAGTTACACAGCCAGCCACACAGCATGTCTCAGACACACAGGAAAGCTGGGTCCCTGTGGACACTAGTGCCAAACAAGAGTGAAGGTGGCAGGCTCCAAAACTGCTGGCAAGCCCCTGTGCCTGGGTGCCACCTGCGGCATTAATGGCACGGCTCCTTTAGGAACTTGCTCTTGCTGCATCTATTCTAACAGAGTGCCTGTCTTAGTATATGTACTATAAGTGTTCCTGATTATATGTGGTTTCAAACAGATCAGAATAAGTTTTAGTATATGAAGTATTAACCATTTGGTAATTTTATGGGAATGCTGTAATGAAAACAGATGCTTCACTTTTCATAAGAAAACTGCTGACACCGCAAGTTATTTCAAACCCACAATTCTTCAGTTAAGGAATCACAAGCCTAACTGAACTCAGAGATTTTGTAAAAAAAAAAAAAAAAAAAAAGCCATAGCTCCTAAGGGAGTCTCACACACCTTTTCCAATTTGGCTTCCATTTCCTAAATAAGTGAATAAAAAACGCGGCCAAGTTGGAGCACTTTTAGAGGCAATTGCAGAATACGCGAACCTGCTTTTTGTCGGTGTGTTTATCTTAGTCCCAGGCCATTCAGCTTCCCAAAGATTGTCGGCCCCTGTGGTGGCAGGCGGGATTCCACCTCCCGGCACCTACATTTCAGAGAACAGCACTCATCTCATTCTACTTCGCTGGCGATGAAAACGCCTTACAGTATTCCGTTTTCCCTGTCTTCCCTCAACACTTTCCCCTAGCACCTCTACCCACGCCTGTCACTCCGCTGGGAATCGCCTCGCTCTCCCACTTTCACGCTCGGACCCCATTTCCCCCCTCCGACCCCGATGAGCTGCGCCACCCTCTAGCCTTTGCGGCGCGCGGCTCCAGAGAACACTACCCAGAAACCGGCGAAAAAGTTCTGCGCACGCGCACTAAACTCGCGCCGCTTGGCCTCCTGGGTACGGTTGGCTGGTTTCTCCGTCTCTGATTCGCGGAGGCTACGGCGTGGGAACTCTCGCGGTATTTGCTGTGGACGGCTAGTGGGCTGCTTGGGCTGCTGCGGCTCCTTTTGTCGCCCGCGCTTCTGCGTCGCCCGGAGTGTCGGCCGAGCAACATGACTTCCGCTCTGGAGAACTACATCAACCGTATCCTCTGGCGGCCGCCGCCGGCGCTGGCCGGAGCCGTGGTGAGGCCCACGCTCGACCGGAGAGGGCCTGGGCCGGGTCGGCGGGCGGTTGGGACTTCCGGCCACTGCGTGACCCGGGTTCGGGGGTTAAGGATCCGGGGCCCGCCAATCCCGCGCCCGCGGCACTAAGGGGCCCAAACGCGCCTTTTCATTTTCACCTTGAAAGCATGTGATTATTCTGAACTTTTCCCTGTCTGTAGAAGTCATCGATTTATTCATCCTTCCTACCTCCTTAGGGCCTGTGCCGCCAAGTTGGGGAATAAAAGGAACAGTGGTGCTACCGATGGCGATATTGTTGTAAATCCATGTGCTGCGCTTGTTTTATTCGTAGGCCTGGCTCATTGTCCTGCCCCTTTACCACCCGAAGTCTCAACTTCTTTGTGGATAGAATGGAAATAAAGCTGGGGCGGTGGCTCGTCGCAGGGGACACAGAACTTTAGAAAGCCTCCGGGAAGTCTCCAGTGCTCTGTGCTTGTGTGACACTTTTAAAGTCTCGGGGCAGAAACGCTATATTGTGGGGCGGGGAGTGAAATACTAAAGACTTAATGCTGTAAAGCACATTCATTCCTGTGGCACTGATTACATCTTTTCTTTTTAATTCCAGAAGCCAAGTCCTGGAAGACAGTGAAATCATTCAGCATTAATTTAACACTAATCCATTTTAGTTTTAGAGATGAGCACACAGGTCTAAGAAAGGACACGCCTTGCTCAGAGTCGGAGGTACCCAGTTGGAGAGAGTACCGAACATCCCAGCTGCTTTGAGACAGACAGGTTATACTTGATCACAGACAGACAGTGACTTTCTTTTTCTATCTTTACCTTTTCTAATTGCCACAAGGAATTGAAGACGTTAGAAACTTCACGTTTTTATGTTGTGAATGTAGTGTGTGTGTTGAACAGTTGTATCTTAATTCTGTCACCTTTTCCCCAGCGATTCAAACCACTTCCTTACCAGGTTCTAGGTTTTCAGGTCGCATTCCCTGAGAAATGCTTTCCTTGATTCAGTTACCAGGAACTGTTGCTGTTATTACTTCTGATGGGAGGATGATAGTGGTAAGTATTTGGCATATTCATTCTCTGCTTTCTTGGAGGCTTATTGGTTGTAAGTTTTTCTGTAGACGCTCTGATCTGTAATGCCTGGGCACGGGAGTGTTATACTGTACCTGCATTACAGTTTTCTTGTGACTCAACTCTTTACCTGAAAGGTTACCCTGATCACATACAGAAAAGGATTTTCTTTTTCTATTTTTTCCTTTTCTAATTGTGTAGTTATCACGAGGAAGTGGAGGAGTTAGAAACTTTTAAGTTTTTATGTTGTGAATGTAGTATTTTTTTCTTTATTAACAAATTTGAATATAAGTTAAAGGTTTCTAGAAGCTAGATTCTGCCCTCAGGGAGCACCTAGCATAGTATGCAGATATCTGTATTTCATATTAATCTTTCCCAGTATTTATTTTTTTTTCCATTCAGTACTCTGATATTCACTACATGAATCATAATATTTTTTTGAAAGTTTGTATATTCTTCTTAGAATCTTTTTTATGATTAACATACTACATTTATGGAACAGTTAAGGTGTGTATGATGTTAATATTCTTTGACTCTTCTGAGGTTGTATGACTTCTATCTTCTGTAGGACAAATTATGATGATTGACCCTAAATTTATTTAATCTCATTTGTCTGTTTATCACAGTATCTCCTTTAATTCCAGAAAAAAATGGGATTCTCTCCTTGACCTCTTCCTTGATCTGAGGAATTTATTTCATAATTCTTGGCTACTTAATTATTTCTTCACTTATAATTCATACAGCTGTTTGCTTTCAAAAAAGTTTTAAGGCTACTAAACTCTCTATATTCTAACCGTATCTAATTTATATAACTTAATCTCTCATTTTTCCCTTCTTCAGTTCTGTTTTTATTTCTTGTTTTCTATTTAATTCTTGTGATTTTTCTCAGTAGGTTCTTAAGAGAAGATTACCAGTCAGAGTGTTAGATTTTGCCATTTATTAAATTACTAGAGGCCCAGTGCACGAAATTCGTGCACAAGGGAGGGTGGTCTCTTAGCCTGGCCTGCACCCTCTCCAATCCAGGACCCCTCGGGGGATGTCCGACTGCTGCAGTCAGATATCCCTCTCGCAATCTGGGACCGCTGGCTCCTAACTGCTCACCTGCCTGCCTGCCTGATTGCCCCTAACTGCTCTCCCCTGCCGGCTTGATCTCCCCTAACAGCCTCAGGCTCAGCCCCCGCCACCATGGCTTTGTCCAGAAGGATGACCGGAAGATGTCTGGTTGAACTGGTCTAATTAACATATTACCCTTTTATTAGTATAGATATTATCATTTAATCTTCAGGACAACTGGGTGAGACTATAATCACCCTTGTATTCTAGGTTAAGCACCAAGCTCAGAAAAAGTGAGTCACTTTCCCAGAGTCACCTGTAATCAAGTGGCAGAACCAAACTGGGTCTTATTTCCTTCTTAATTAAGAGAACAATCATGTTTTCTTTTAAGCACCTCAGCTTATATTTTGACAAGGACAGTTTGAAATGTTTTAACCTTAACACTTCAAGAAGCCTTCTGCTATTAACACATATTTACAAGTAGTTTTTTTTATTTTTCAAAAACATCAAGTTTAAATTTTTCTATTGTTAAAAAGATATGTAATGAATTGGAAAATTATTTTAATTTTATAAAAGAAGGGAAGCTTTTTAAAAACAGCATTTTGAGTACTAAAGTTCGTTTGTTCTGCATTTCTTTGATGCATGGTACACTTGATAGAACAGTTATATATAAAATGAAGCCAAAATGCTATGTATTTATGTGATAACTATTTGCTAATTAGTTTACTATAGACAGTATTCCATATTTTGTTTTCTCTTTATTTCATTCTGATTTTATATATATCTTGATTTTCAAAACATGAAACAATTTAATAGGGAGCTTCAGAGATTTAAGCAACCAAACAAATATAAGTTAATGTTTCTTCAAAAAATTGAATAGCCTCGAGTTATTGTGCTGTGCTATGCCCATGTCTTCCCTTATTCAAAATCAGAAGTCTTCCATTAAAACTTGGTCTGTATATTTCCTTCAAGGTCTGGCTCTAATTATTGCAATCATGTTTGTATCTACCTTATTGTGTTATTAGTAGGATTGAATAAGTAAATGCATATATTCAGCTAGAACAGTTTCTGCCAAATAGTAAAGTACTCATTATGTTAACTGTTGAGGTTTATACATCTTTATGGGACTTATCTGAATCTCTTAAGAATGTGAATTATATTTGCTTGTTCATAGTAGTATAGTAGTTCAGTTGTCTGTCTCTGAAGCTATCCTTTCATGGTTCAGATCCTAGCTCTGCTACTTTCTACCTAAGAAACCTTTAGAGATTACTTAACCTCCCTGTGCCTCAGTTTTTCTTCTCTGAAGTGGGAATAATTATATCTACTTAAAGGAAAAGATTAGTTGAGATAATGTGTGCAGTGTGTTTAGCACAAGTCTAGTGTGTTGCATGAAGTGATACTGCTACATTGCAATAGCTGGTATATATGGTTCCATACATATATACACACACAAGGGTGGCAAAAGTAGGTTTACACTCATGAGTTTGCAAAACACAGTTTATTCTTGTATTTTCCATACCTGCAACTGTAACCCTACTTTTGCCCAGCCTTGTATAATTTTCCCTTAAATTTCACTTGTTTTAGTTGGTGTCTGTAGAATGTTAGCTTCTGGATGGGCTTTTTTGCTACTTTCTTGGAAATACACTGGTACATTGGTGTCCTTTGTAAGTCTAAGCAACTCTGCACACTAGTGAAATGTGTGGTGTAGTTTCTTTACCCTTTAAAAAACCAAGAGGTAAGTTTTGTGCCAGAATATTGGTAATTATAAAGAGGAATTACATTTTATAGTGGACTTTTATATTTCTGTAGGAGGACCCAGCAACTAAAATTATTGTCTGGTTAAATTTACATATTCAAGTAAACCCGAATACTTGAACTTTTCTTTTCACAGGGAACACTGAAAGGTTTTGACCAGACCATTAATTTGATTTTGGATGAAAGCCATGAAAGAGTGTTCAGCTCTTCACAGGGAGTGGAACAAGTGGTACTAGGGTTGTACATCGTAAGAGGTGACAACGTGTAAGTGAAATGAGTCTTCTTTAAGGCAGGTTAAATATACTATAGGTGTACTGCCCTGCTATGTGGAGAGGAGGTTTTTATCTACTGAGATTTGTCCATATTTCTAATAGTTAAGTGGTCTGGATAGGGTTCAGAAAGGGCTTCGACTTACACTGAATAATTCATTAGGGAGGCTTCTTAGAATGTTCTTCCAAAATACCTCTAATTTCAGAGGAATGTAAATATACTCCTAGGATATCAAAGCTAAGGTTTGAAAATTTCTTTGAAATATTTTGCATGAACAATTTTAAATGATTCCTGCTATATAACTAGAGCTGAATTTATAAACAAGTATTTATTTATTTTTTTTAAATTTCAGTATAATTGGCATGCTAAATATGTGCTTTGTCAATGCTGTGGCCTCAGTTAATTTGTGACACACTGATAGGGCAGTTTAAGAAGATATATTGTAGTGGTGGCAGTTTAAGAAAAGTCTGCAACAATATAGAACAAAGCTGTTTAGTAGACCTTTTGGGGTGGGGGTGGTGGAAATGCTATATATCTGCATTAAGGTAGATACCACTAAGGTGGGTACTAGCTGTGTATGACTACTGAGTACTTGGAAAGTGGCTAGTGTGGCTGAATAACTGAATTTTAAATTTTATTTAAATATAATTTAATACATGTGGCTAGTGGCTACTGTATTAGACTGTGTTATAGCAGCTAAAAGATTGTTGAATCAATTTTCTAGTGAGTACTGTATAGATTTAAAACATGGCTAGAATACAGCAAAAGATGTATTAGCATCTCAGATTATTTGTGGGGACAGGTAGGATATAGAAGATGTAAGAATACTGTTCATTTGAATTGTTTATCTTAAGAAAATCATCTTTTGGATGGATAAGTTATTGGCTTTTTATCTAAATAAGGGGTTTATAAAATAGAGAGATGACTATTAGGTGCAAAGTTATAAAGTTAGCTGTAAATAATAAGAATGCTAAGGAGATGGGGCCCAGGTCCCCTGACCAGAACACACTTTATATTGCGGCTCTGCATAAAAATTGATTTTAAGAATCTCCTACATTAAAAAAATAATATTTTTGAACTGCAATTTAAAAAAATGTAGATCTTTGCTGTAGACCCAGTAGTGTGCTGAAGCCAGCTTATACTGACTTTTGAAAGCAGATTGTTGTATTTTCAGTTTTGTAAGCTGGTTGATTAATGTCTTATTGGTAGCTTGATATTGGGCATAGTTGGAGTGTTTACACTATGGATGTCAGTAAATACTCTAAACCAGCCTCCCATTTTTTTCTTTGGAGAGCTGGTTTTAAAACATTTATCAGCACCCACTGTCTTCCATAAGGATTTTAAATGGTCCTAAATTTTTAAGGGTACAGTTGAGATCTTTGATTTGTTTTATTTTGAGAAAACAATACATTTCCCCAGAGTTTAGTACTTTTCATTATTAGAGAACTGAAGGCTTTATATAGTTTAAAGCAAAATTGGGCAAATTCTGTATTGAAAGTATCCTATCTAATAAGGAGGGAATATGCTAATTGACCGCTACGCCCTCAAAGATGGCAGCGCCCAGTCCTCTTAGCCCCGCTGGGGCGGCAGGTGCGTGACATGGCTGGACCCACCCCGCATGCCTGCCTCCGGAGTCCCCCAGTCTCCTCAGACCCCAGCCGCCCAGGGCCGGCCCAAGGCACAGGCAAACCTTGGATGACAGCTGCCCAGGGCCGCCTGAGGCTCAGGTAACCAGGGCCAGCCGAGGCTTGCACTGCAGGCAGCGGCAGCAGCAGAGGTGTGATGGGCGTGTCGCCTTCCCCTGATCTCTGGGTCCCCTCCTGCCCCTGAGGGCTCCCGTACTGTGAGAGGGGGCAGGCCGGGCTGAGGTTCGCCCCCCGTCCAGTGCATGAATTTTCATGCACCAGGCTTCTAGTTCATTTATAAAGAATTTACTCTCATTAAAACCAAACAAATTTAAACAACTGATTTTTAGTGGAATAATGTTTCACACATGTCTCTTGGTCTGGATGGAACAATAACTATATCCAGCTAGAAAGCCATGGCTTTGTTACTTAGCACACCATTAATGAAATTAATGTAATAGGTTTTTGTTTAATCATGGGAAAACTTACTGGCTATAAATAGCCAATCACATAAAAAAATAATTTTATTAGGTACCTAAGTACTTGTTGCTGCTGTTATTTTTGTATATAAAAAACTACTTTTTGGTCTTGAATTTAAATCAAGCAAACTGAGAAATCATGACAATTACTAATAAACATTATACACCACTTACGGATTTAGTTCATTGATGTTACTGTTAGGTCGCCGAAGGAGGAATGCATGAGGCCAGAATGGTGAGGGATTACAAATTTATTCAATCATTCGCACACCAGGTGGCTGAGCCTGTATAGCTCCAGCCTCCAGTGACAGGAGTCAGCGGCTTTTAAAGGACTTTTGGCGGGCTTTTTCTGGGTGGAGACTTATTTATGCAGACCTGGAGGGGAGATAATGGAATATGGTCACTGCAAGTGAAATGTGGTCTCAGCAAAGGGAATGTCCATTGTGAAATGGCCTGAAAAGCCAGTTCCGGAGGGGGGCGGGGAGGTGTATTTATTCAATCAAACCTAACAGTTACTTAAATAACAGATGCTTTAATTTCTTATTTAGTGATTTTGTGATTTTCCTCTCTTCTCAGACCTCCCTAATACAGTTCCTAGAGCTGAATTCGTAGGATTGGAAGTTTTGGGTTTTTATATCATACCTATCCTTCCTTTAAAGACTTATGATCAAACTAGAGGCCCGGTGCACAAAATTCGTGCACTTGGGGATGGGTCCCTCAGCCTGGTCTGTGCCCGCTCGCAGTCTGGGAGCCCTGGGGGGATGTCTGACTGACAGCTTAGTGGGCCTAAGCCGTCAGTCGTGTCAGTAGGACATCCTTAGCATTGCCACAGAGGCAGGAGAGGCTCCCATCACTGTAGCTGTGCTCGCCAGCTGTGAGCCCAGCTTCTGGCTGAGCAGCGCTCCCCCAGTGGGAGCACACTGACCACCAGGGGGCAGCTCCTGCGTTGAGTGTCTGCCCCCTGGTGGTCAGCATCATAGTGACTGGTCAGTCCACCATTTGGTCATTTGCATATTAGCCTTTTATTATGTAGGATATGCTGTAGATGAGGCTCCCTAGAACCATAAGAAGTGCAAAAAACTCACTGTTAACTCATTCTTGAATTGGCCCCACTTAAAATCAAATTGTCCCCCCTGTGGGGCATGTGCTGCACTTTGGGAACCAGTGGGCTTGACACTTTTCCTCTCTGAGCTTTATTTCTGAATACATACGCATATACCATGGGAATTGTAATCTCTTCTCCGTCTACTTCACTGGGTTATCATGAGGAGGTTCTGAGCTAATAAACCTAGAAATGTTTCATCCAGTAAGTGATGTCTAAATGGGAAGGGACTGTTATTTTTAAGCCCACGGGTACCCTTGTGGGTAGCAGGTGCTGATTAGGGGAGGAGGGCATGCTTGTTTCTGGGACTGTAGCTATGGAAGCTTTGCAGAGGGTTCCGCAGGCCTCAGAGGTGCAGGCTCTGGCCAGCAGCCCTGTAGTGGTGGTCGTCCCTGGAGGCGCTTGCAGGGGGCAGGGAGTTAGGGGCATGCTAGGGGGGCGGTGAGGCCGAAGGGGAAGTAACTGTCAAATTTTTCTGCTTGGCGCCATTCTTTAGATTGTATGTGGCTGTTTCGCAGCTGTACCTGCTCAGGGAAGAGCTCCAATCTCCTGGAGCACGGTGGGGGCTGGGGCTGGGCCAGGGCAGAGCCAGGCAGGCTAGGAGGGCAGGTTAGCCACGCCCCCAGCAAAGTTCAGTGGGCCTGCTGTCAGGCGGGGGAGTGGGGGGAGGTCTGACCCTGGAGGGCCACTCAGGCCTGCCTCCACCCGGGTCTGGAGTTGTAGGGAGGAGAGGCATGCCCAGCACCAGCAGAGGGGGCCCAGCAGCGGCGGGCCACAGGCCCTGGGTGCCTCGGGGGTGCTGACGGGTGGTCGCCAGTGTGCTATTATTTTGGGCACCCCTGGCAGGGGTGGTGGGGCAAGAGATCAGGAGTTGGAGGTGCAGGCTGCAGCCTCCCCATCCCCCCTAGGGGTGAGGGGGTTTGGGTTAGGGTGTCTGTCGGGGAGATTGGAAGAGCTCCCCGTGGCCGCTTCCTCTTCCTTCTTTGCAGTCCAGATTTCTGTCAGGCACTGTCCTCAGATCCCTGGGAACTTGGCTCCGGCCGCCCACCCCCTGCTGCACACGCATCATGTCGTTACGGGGACACTGTCATGGACAAATTAGCATGTTACCTCTTTATATGTATAGATCACACTATATGAAATATGTCCTTTAATATTAGTTCCTGCAATAATGTTGCCTTCAAATGATTTCTTTTTGAGTTTTGTGACTTCATGAAAAGTTTGTTTTTCAAATTAAGTAGTTCTTTTTAGTTTGTCTTCTCAGTTTTATTCAGAAATGAGATTGTTTTAACTCACTTTTTTTCTCAACTAATTGCAGTGCAGTCATTGGAGAAATTGATGAAGAAACAGATTCTGCGCTTGATTTGGGGAATATTCGAGCAGAACCTCTGAACTCAGTAGCACACTGAGAAAAAATTACATACATTGGACATCTGTAAATCTTTGTACAGAAACTGATTATTCTGAAGATGATGTGTGGAATTTTTATAAACGTGTAATTGTGCAATTTTGACTATTGATTAATTGTGATATATGTAAATTATAATATTTTTACATTTTGTTGAATAAAGATTTTTCTTGTCTAAATCATAGGTTTGGTAGTTGGTTTTATTTTTCCATTAAATAGTGTGAAAATCTAATGATTATTTTGAGAATTTTTAGAAAAATTTTTTTGATATTTTAATCTTTATGGAAAACTTGTTGAAAAGAGAAATGTGTGTGTTGTGTAACTGAAGCATAAAATACCACCAATAACAGTGCAGGATACACATCACAGAAAGGTAAGTCTTGCTTTCCAGATATCTTACACACACCCCTTCCCATTTATTGCACTGCCCTGGGGACTGTTCTCTCGAACTTTAGAAGTGTGGGTAAAATGTGTTTGGTTGAGAAAAGGAAAAATGCTTAAAAGTTGTATATTATCTGAAAAAAATTAATGCCATATAATATTAAAAGCCATCTTGGTTCTTAAGAATTGTGGAATTACTAGTATTAAAGGAGTTTTTGTTGTTTATAAATGTGAGTAAATAAACCTTAAGTTTGTGTTGAAGTAGTACTTGCTATTATTGTCAACAACTTTCTATGACACTGGTTCCATAAACCTGGTTTCTAAAGAAGTACTTTAAACCTGGTTTCTACAGCATTTCAGGCCTATCATTGGTTGATTATTTGAATGAGTCAAGGAATGCCCCTCATCTACAAATAGGCTGTTTTCTAAAACTCCTTGTATAATTGGTTGATTACATATTTTAAGGAATCCATAGAAACAATGTTATAAGTAGTGTTTAGATGTCCAGGCTAGTCCACAAAGATTATCAACCTATGTTTAGGCCAAAGTGTATACCTGTGCTGAAAAAACTTGAAATTTAAATAAAATTTTTAATGAAAGTGTTAAAAATAGCTATTAGCAAACTTTTTGTCACAATGCAGATAGTAAATATTTTAAACTCTTGAGGTCCCATATTGTCTATGTTATAGCTTCTCATGAAAACAACCATCCTATTTAATAAAAGAGTAATATGCAGATTGACCATCACTCCAACACAAGATGGCTGCCCCCATGTGGACACAAGATGGCCAGCAGCGGAGGGCAGTTGGGAGGACCCAGGTCTGCAAGGGATGGCAGTTGTGGGTGATCAGGCCAGCACAGGAGGGCAGTCGGGACGGACCAGGCCTGCAAGGGAGTGATCAAGCCTGCAGGGGAGGGCAGTTAGGGGTGACTGGGCCGGCAGGGGAGGGCAGTTAGGGGCAAACAGGGTGGCAGGGGAGCAGTTAGGCATCAATCAGGCTGGCAGGGAAGTGGTTAGGGGGTGATCAGGCTGGCAGGCAGAAGCGGTTAGGGGCAATCAGGAAGGCAGGCAGGCAAGCAGTTGGGAGCCAGCAGTTTTAGATTGTGAGAGGGATGTCCGACTGCCCTTGAGGGGTCCCAGATTGGAGAGGGTGCAGGCTGGGCTGAGGGACACATACACACACACACCCCGTGCACTGGGCCTCTAGTCTATACTAATAAATGGGTAATATGCTAATTAGACTGGATCTCCTTCAGGACAGTGGCTGTGAGGGCTGAGAGCAGGCAGCTGCAGCAGCGACTGTGAGGGCTGAAGGTGGGCAGCCATGGCGGCGGCTGCCAGGGCCAAGGGCAGGCTGCCGCAGAGACTGGCAGTGGCAGCAGCTGCTGGGTGATGGGGTGGCGCCTTCCCATGATAGGCCTGGTCACCTCCCACAGAGGTAGGCCAGAGGCAGCAGCAGTGGCAGGGTGATGGGGGCTGTGCCTTCCCCTGATCAGCCCGGTCGCCTCCCGTAGAGGGAGGCCAGAGGTGGGGTGATGGGCCTGAGGCAGCAGCAGTGGTGGGGTGATGGGGGCAGCACTTTCCCCTGATCGGCCTGGTCTCCTCCTGCAGAGGTGCTCCCAGACTGAGGGGGCAGGCCGGTCTGAGGGACCCCCCACCCCCCAGGTCCTGGATGCCTGTGGCCAGCCAGAAGGAGGGAAGCCTGGGTGCGGGGGCCGAGGCAGAGGCGGTTAGGGGCAGTCAGGCAGGCAGGCGAGCAGTTAGGGGCAATCAGGTAAGCAGGTGAGCGGTTAGGAGCCAGCAGTCCCAGATTGCGAGAGGGATGTCCAGCTGTGGTTTAGGCCCGATCCTCTCCCTCAAGTAATGAGTTGCCAATATGATGTATAATTTTGAAGTCTAAAATGATTTACAAAGATGTATTTTCTTGGTTGATGTCAGAAAAATCATTCCCAAAGTATGAGTTGGTTGTCTTTATTGTTTGGTAGAGGAAATAAATGAAAATGCACCAAATGTACATGCAGTTCTTGACTCCTGGGTGCACATGGTAGGATTTTATGCTCAACCAATTCAAGTTGGATATTGTTTTGCAAAAGCACTGTAAGGGAAACATAACTATAAGTGGTATCATTAATATGCAGAGGCAAGTTTTTTATATTCTTTAATGAGACTTTTATTTTTACAGTTTCTTATAAAGAGGCTCAAATCATTTTTAACCTATAATTACCAATTCTGTGCTTTGTGACTCAGGTACTATCTAAACCCAACTTAATAAATCAAATTTTTCTTGGCATGGTATTCTCACTAAAGCATTTTGCAAATGGCAACTAACTTCAAAAAGGACTTAATTTGTTTCTTTTTAACTGAAAAGATACTATCTAAAATAATTTAAAATATTGTTTTCATGTTAAAACAATTTGATAAATGGCCTTACATGCTAACTGTTTTGGCTTAAATAATACAAATCTTGAGGCCAGAGAATAAGAGATTATAGATACATTTTTATTAATATTTGCTTTAAGCATCTCCTTTAACATCTTAATAAAATTCGAATTTTTAACCTTGTGAGATATAAGAACTTTTAAGTAGTATTTAATGCAAATATAGGCTATGTCAACATTTTTTCTCAGACATGTAACACAAAAGATTCCCCATGTGGACAAGAAAGGAAACAATCCACAATGGGATCCAAACCTACTTGTGTAGTAGCCAAAGTTACAAAGTAGTCTTTAACTGGCAATATAATGCATTCTGGGCCGTCTCCTTCAAAATTAGTGCATAGTGTTTATTGAATGCATACCATGTGCCAGCTGTGATGTTAAGTGCTTAGAACAGTGACTATTTTACATATGGCAAAATTGAGGCTCAATAGGGTTAGGCGCCTTACAAGAGGTCACTTGGAATAGGACTCTGATTCAACTAGGTCTTTGTCTTCCTTACTGCCTTATCTGCACAAAGTATAATCTCAAAATTTCTTCTATCAAGTACCTATCAAAAGCATAGTTGGAAGAAATACTTAAATGATCTAAGGCTATTCCCGAAGCTTCACATACAGGGTGGGGCAAAAGTAGGTTTGTAGTTCATGTGGAAGATAATATAATGTTAATAAATAATAATATAAAAATAAACTATTTCACATACAACTGTAAACCCAATTTTGCCCCAATATTCATTGTGGGCCACCTTTATTATAATTACCTGAAATACTTTACCCTACTCTCACTATTGTGGTTCAGTAGATAAGTGAGCACAGGTGCTCTTTGTGAACAGATGCTGCCTCCTAGTGATCACTGCTTAGTTTTCTGTGTCCATAATGTTAAAACAAAACAAACAAAAAAACCCACAAAACAGAGTTTTGAAATTTTGTCAGGGACATTTGTCAAGCCATTAATGCATGTTAGGTACTATGCTGGAAGCTATAGATATATCAGGGAACAATATTAACTAACTGTTGTTCTTGTGAAGCTTGTACCTGTCTATAGTACCTCGGCCAAACCATCTCGACTCAAAAATTTACTGTTCGAGGTCATGAGTTAGTTCATTAAATTCTCTCACTGCTCTGGGATATAACTTATGGGTCTTGGATTCCAGTTAAAGCAACTGAAAACTGTGTTTTGAGTTTAATATAATTTGTATTGAACTTCGCCTGCCTTTTTTCTGTTTTACGATTACAGAGTCTATGTAGGTTGCAAAACAAGAAGGATAAAGGCAAAATAGGACTTCACCAACAGTTCTCTATCATTAGCCAACAGTATACATCATTTGGTAATGAATGAGTTGAGAACTATTCTCCAAGACATCTTTCCTTAGGTTTAGCATTTAAAAATTTTAAAACATTCATTTTTTTAATTTATTTTTCTTATACCCGTTACTTCCATACATTTTGTACATATTTCTCTTTTAAGCATCCTTTAATTTTATAGATATATTGCTTGCCTGAGGTGGCACAGATCAAGTATTGTTAAATGAGGATCAAACTCCCATCCTAGTGGTTTTTCAACTATATGATATGGTTTCTTCTCTCTTATCATCTTATACCGTACACATTTTTTAAAGTTTATTTTTCCCATTTACTACCTTTACAAATGCCACATGATAGAAATGGCACAATATTATTATTATATTTGAAATATGTTAAAAGGAAAATAACCTAGGAGTGAAGGGGTGGGAGAGATCCCTGGAGGATGTGACACATTTTGTCATGTATGTATGTAAAACTAGAGTGTTTCTGTGTGGGAGGCTACAGCAGGAAAATAAAGTGTTTCTGTTTGCTATATGAAAACTTTGTTTCATCTAATTTGTCTCATACCAGGTAAGTCATAGGTTATAATAATTTGCACTTCACAAAGAGGAAAATTCATAAGCATATGTTGCCATAGTTTTGCAATCTGGCTTAAAATAAATGGTATGAAAGAGGTCATAATGACAAATTTTTAATGAAATTTGTTTATCTTTAAAATTACAATTCTATTTTATTTTCTAAAATTATTTATTGTTTTGATAAATATTGACAAGTGTTTAATGTATTTGTCAATTTTCTCTGTGACCAATGGTGAATGTACACATTTCTCTAAAATTTTGCTATTTTTAATTAATTTAATAAATGTAAAAAACATGGCTCTTTTTTATTTTTTTTATTTATCTTTATTTTCAAGAGCATTACAAATGTCCCCTCCTTGTTCCGCCATCACCTCATCCACCCAATTACCGCTGCATCCCAGGCCTTCTCGCAATATTATCTGTGACCATGGGCAATGCATAGCCTATATAATAAAGAGCTAATATGCTAATTAGAACCGAACAGCAGAACGACCATCCGGACGACCTTCCAGACGAAGCCAGGGCTGTGAGGGCCGGCCAAGGCAACTGGGGCTGTGAGGGCTGAGACCCTTGCACGAATTTTGTGCATCAGTCCTCTAGTATGTATGTATGTTCTGTGGTTAATCTCTTCCCATACCCCTCCACCCTTTCCTCTGAGGTTCTTCAGTGGGTTCCACGCTTCCATGCTTCTATTTAGTTCATCACTTTATTTTGTTCATTAGATTCTACATATAAGTGAGATAAAGGATATTTGTCTTTCTCTGACTGGCTTATTTTACTTACTATAATAATCTCCAGATCCCTCCATGCTGTCTCAAAGGATAAGAGATTCTTATTTTTTACAGCTGCATAGTATTCAAATATGTAAATGTACCACACCTTTTTTATCCACTCATCTACTGATGGACACTTGGGCTGTTTCTGAATCTTAGCTATTGGAAATAGTGCTGCTATGAACATAGGGGAACAAACATTCTTTCTGACTGATGCTTTGGGATTCTTTGGATATATTCCTAGAAGTGGGATCATTGGGTCATATGGCAATTCCTTTTTATTTTATTTTTTTGAGGAAAATCCATACTGTTTTCCATAGTGGCTGTACCAGTACTTGTCATTTGTTGATTTGTTGATGGTAGCCATTCTAGCAGGTGTGAGGTGATATCTCATGGTAGTCTTAATTTCTATCTCTCTGATGATCAGTGACATTGAGCATTTTTTCATGTCTCTTGGACATCTGTATGTTCACTTTGAAGAAGAGTCTATTCAAGTACGTTGTCCATTCTTTTTATTGGCTTTCTTCCCCCTTTTGTAAAGTTGTATGAGTTTGTTATATGTTTTAGAGATAACCTTTTATCAGGTGTGTTATTGGCAAGTAGGTTCTTCCATACCGTGGGTTCCCCCATTTAATTATGATGCTGGTTTCTTTAGCTGTGCAGAAGCTTTTAGTTTGTTGTAGTCCCATTTGTTTATTTTTTCCTTTGTTTTTCTTACACTAGGAGAAACTTAGAAGCAGTGAAAAATCTGCTACATGAGATGTCTGAGATTTTATTGTCTATGTTTTCTTCTAGGATTTTTACAGATTCATGACTTACATTTAAGTCTTTTATCCATTTTGAGTTTATTCTTGTGTATGGTGTAAGTTGATGATGTAGTTTTGTAGGCTTTTTTATTTTGCATATACCTGTCCAATTTTCCCCACACTATTTATTGAAGAGACTGTCTTTACTCCATTGTATGCTGCTGCCTCCCATGTGAAATATTAATTGAGCACAATGGCTTGGGTTGAATTCTGGGTTCTCTGTTCTGTTCCATTGATCTATATGCCTTTTCTGGTGCCAGTACCAGGCTGGTTTGATTACCCTTTGTAGTATAATTTGATATACAGTATTATGATCCTTCCAACTTGGTTCTTTGTTCTCAAGATTGCTGAGGCTCTTTGGGGTCTTTTTGGTTCCATATAAATTTTTGGAGTATTTATTTTAGATCTCTGAAATATGCAGTTGGTATTTTAATAAGGATTACATTGAATCTATATATTGCTTTGGGTAGTATGGACATTTTAATGATGCTATTTCTTCCAATCCATGAATACAGTATTTGCTTCCACTGGTGTACTTCCTCTATTTCTTTTTTCAATGTCCTGTAGTTTTCTGAGTACAAGTCTTTTATATCCTTGGTTAAATCTATTTCTAGGTATCTTATTGATTTGTTGTTGCAATGTTAAATTGGATTTGTTTTTTAGTTTGTCTTTCTGATAGTTCATTATTGGTGCATAAAAATGGTATGAATTTCCAGATGTTCATTTTGTATTTGTATTCTGCTATTTTGCCTGATTTATTTATTAAATCTAGCAGTTTTCTGGTGGAGTCTTTAAGGTTTTCTATGTACAGAATCATGCCATCTGAAAATAATGACAGTTTGACATTCCCCTTCCCTATTTGGATGTCTTTTATTTTTTTCTTCTTGTCTGATCACTGTGTCTAAGACTTAGAGTACTAAATTGAATAAAGGTGGTAAAAGCAGACATCCCTGTCTTGTTCCTGTTCTTATGAGAAATGCTTTTAGTTTTTCCTCATTGAGTATGATGTTTGCTATAGATTTGTCATATATGGTCTTTAATATTCCCACTTTACTGGGAGGTGTTATAAAAAAAATGGTTGCTGGATTTTGCTAATACTATTTCTTAGTCTAATTAAATGATCATGTGATTTTTATCCTTTATTTTGTTTATGTGATGTATCACATTTATTGATTTGCATATATTGTACCAGCCTTGTATACCTGGAATAAATCCTACTTGGTCATGGTGTATGATCTTTTGCCATATTGGTGGATCTGATTTGGTAATATTTTTTGAGGATTTTAGCATCTATGTTCAACATGGATATTGGCCTGTAATTTTTTTCTTTGTAGTGTCTTTTTCTGCTTTTGGAATCAGGATAATGCTGGCCTCATAAAAAGAGCTTGGAAGTCTTCCCACCTCTTGAATTTTTTAAACTAGTTTGAGAATAGGTGTTAGTTCTGTTTTGAAGCTATTGGGAGCAGGACTTTGTTTGCTGGGAGTTTTTTGATTACTGCTTCAGTCTCATTAGTTGTTATTGGCCTGTTCAGGTTTTCTGATTCACCTTGGTTGAGTTTTGGAAGATTTATGTTTCTAGGAATTTTTCCATTTCATTTAGGTAGCCCAATTTGTTGGCATATAGTTGTTAATAGTAATTTCTTACAATCCCTTTTGTTTTTGTGGTGTCAGTTGTTACTTCACACTTTCATTTCTGATTTTATTTATTTGGGCCTTCTCTCTTTGTTTCCTGATGAGTCTGGCTAAAGGTTCATCAAGCTTGTTTATCTTTTCAAAGAAACAGCTCTTGGTTTCAGTGGTCAAAGGTATCCCTGGTGGAGAATGCTGCCAGCCTTGCCCATATAGGAGTCTAATCATTGCCTCTTGGTTCCAGACAATAGTCCCTGAGGGTCTCGCACTTGGAATATCCAGCTCTGGACTGTTCTCCAGTCTCCCACCAAACTGCCCCCAGTGGGGGAATCTGGCCTTCACAGAGCTGATCCAAACTGAGAGGCATGTTCACCAGCACCGCCAGGAATACAAAGTGGCTCCTCTCCTCTGGGGCTTCTAGTCTAGTGGGGAAAGTGTCCCACACAGTGTGTATGAGGCCATTAGGAAGAGACAGCATAAACCAGGATACCATTCTGGAATCTATGGCTTCAGAGTTCTTGGTGAGGTCCACTAACATTGTTTTCCAATACCCATCTCAGCTCATTAGTGCTCCATGCCCTCCCTTAAGATACACTTGTCCTGAGTCATCTTGGCTCCTCCACATGTGAGATGCAGGCAATGCTAATGCCTCAGACCTACCTATGTACCTCATGGTCTTAAAATACATTGTTACAGAATTTATCAGACGACTGAAAAATACACAGGAGTACCCAGAGATACAGAAAAACCCCATTTATTTCCAGATGTACTAGTACTGAGACTCAGGGAAGCCTATTTCCAAATCCTGAGTAAGTCAATGTGGAGGAAGCTTTCTCTTTATATCCTTTTGTTTCTTTGTCTCCCAACTATGGATCATATTTCCAGAACTTTTGTGGGCTTTGCAACAAAATGCCATCTGAAAATAATGACAGTTTGACATCCCCCTTCAAGCACAAGCCCCATGTGTTGGGATGGGGGCAGTGAGACCACACCTAAAGGCCTGGCCTGGCGCCAGCGCTGATAACCCCCTCCAGAGGTTGTGTATTGTTCATGTTTTATGGCCTCTGTAAAATGGGAGTATTTAGGTAAACAGGTTTTGCAAGACCAGATAATTAAGGAAGGGGCAGTGACTAGACCAGTGATGGCGAACCTATGACACGTGTGTCAGCACTGACATGCGTAGCCATTTCTGATGACACGCGGCCACTGAGGCGGCCGCATGCCGAGGATGAAACATTTGCTGCTCCTGAGGATGAAACATTTGCGAAATAATGTTTTTTCCTCAAAGTGACACACTACCCGAGTTATGCTCAGTTTTTTGGCGAAGTTTGACACACCAAGCTCAAAAGGTTGCCCATCACTGGACTAGACTATAGGCTCACAGGAATGTGCATTAGGGATACAGAGTCAGGCTGCTAGCAACCCCCTCCCCAAATGTCTTATTTTCCTCATCAACGTGGCCAAGCAACATTGAAATCTCTTTAATGTTGGGCTGGAGCAATTTAAACACCCATCCCTTACTCAAGTATTCAATGTCTTTCTTCATGCAACTGCCTGTATAGGAAAGAAGCATGTCATAGTGCTACAGTTGTGTTACACAATCCCCATAGAGCACACAGGCTCAGAAAATATAGAGTAAAGGGGTTTAGTTTGGGAGGAAATGTATGGGCTCCTATTTCAGTGAAATGGCACCTAGAGTTCTAGTTACTTTTATTAACATGATTATTTCTGCATTATATATTCTCTATATATATAACAGCCTAAGTGACCGGATGACCAGATGACCGGATGACTGGATGACTGGACGACCAGCTGGTAGCTATGATGTGCACTGACCACCAGGGGGCAGACGCGCAATGCAAGAGCTGCCCCCTGGTGGTCAGTGCGCTCCCATAATGAGAGTGCCGCTCAGCTGACAGATGGGCGCCAGACACTGGGCTGATGGCTGGTGAGCGCAGCTGCAGCAACAGGAGCCTCTCCCTGCCTGCGCGCCCTGCACGCCAGAGCAGTGGGGGCAGGTGCAGCGGGCCAGGATGAGTGAGAGCAGTGGCTCCCAGCCTGGGCTGTTTCCTCCCTGGCCACCTGCTGTATCGCTCACTACTTCGTGCTGTGTGGAATCAACATGGACAGCGGGCTGGAGCCCAACGAGCTGGTGGGTAAGGCCAGGCTGCAGCGGCATGGAGGTCCACTGATCCCCGGAGGCCAGGCCGAGGGACCCCACTGGTGCAAGAGTCTGTGTACTGGATCTCTAGTTTCAGTATATAAAAGAATTTGTTAACTCTATAGTACTACCTAAAACAATGTTTATGATTAAATGCACTGCATCAAAATACACTGATAATATGTCAAAAGCAGGGTATGATTAAAACTCTTTGATGTTGAGGACCGTAGATGCGGCAGCCTTGTCCTCAAACTGCTATTTCATTCTTGAGAATGCATTTTCCTATAGAGCCACAGTGCCTTATCACAGCTACCAAAATAAACAATAATTCACCCAGTAACTAGTCTACAATCGGATTTCCCCAAGTCTCTCAAAAATGCCTTTTTACAATTGGTCATAAGAAAAGACATGATTTCTCTGTACCCTAGTTTTTGGTATTCAGATAATTTTGTGTAATTTCCCTAGAGTTGTTTGCTTGTTTTGATTCCCCTATTTCCCTGGGCAGAAACATTGAGGTGCCTTTTGCTGGGGCTGGAGATCTGAACTCAGGAAGAAGTAGCTGGCCCTTCTCTCCCTTCCCCCTCCCCTGGCTGCCACTCTTACAGTGGGGGCTGCTCCTCCCGATGCTGAGAACTTTGCTGCTCCTGCACCAACTGCCCTGGAATAGCCCTGTTCTTTTTGCTCTAGACACATTACATCCCTGCTGTTCTTAACTATTTTTTTTTAAGAGAGAGAGAGAGAGAGAGAGAGAGAGAGAGAGAGAGAGAGAGAGAGAAGGAGGTAGACACATTACATCCCTGCTGTCCTTAACTACCTTATTTTTTAATTTTTTTTTTTAGAGAGAGAAGGAGGGAGGGAAAGAGAGAGAGAGAGAAAGAGATGTCAATTTATTCCACTTATTTATGGTTTCATTGGTTGGTTGGTTATTTCTTATATATGTTCTGACTGGGTATGAAAACATGGCATATGGGAAGGATGCTCTAGCTGAGCTGCCCACCAGAGCTGTCCTTTGCTATTCTTGGTGTTGGGGGAAAACTTCAGGTCTTTCTGAGCTTTGCTTCTCTGATGCTGTTTACAAAATCTGTTCTACTTCTCTTCACTTAGTCATCTTTGCTTCTGTCTTTTGTCCCTGTAAATTCTGAAGTCCTCAGAAGCACCCAGGATGCTTGGGTGTTTCAGATGCTTCCTTCTTGCAGTCCTGTGGTGATTTTTAGATCTCATCAGTTGGGTTTTAAGGAGGAGGATGTGCATCTTGGACCATGAGAGGCACCTCTGCCCTTCTGTAGGGAACAGACAATGCTGGCAGTGGGGGCAGCTCTTCCAGACCCTGGAGCCTGCTGAGCTACTCCAGGTGGGAGAGAGGCCCTCGTGACAAAGTTGCTAATTTCCATATCTCTTTCCAGGATGCCCAGCAGTGTGTCTGATTCTTGTTGATAAAGACATTTAATACTATCTATTGATAAGTAGATGGGAAGATTCTTAGGTGATATAAATAATTGATACTGTGAATGTAGTCATTTATAAACTATAAACTGAGAGTATCAGGATATAAATAATTGATACTGTGAATGTAATCATTTATAAACTACTAGAGGCCCGACGCACAAAATTTGTGCAAGGAGCTCGGCCCTCACAGCTTTGGTGGCTGCCTCAGCCCTCGCAGCCCTGGCTTCTGGATGGTCGTTCCGCTGTTTGGCCACCCAGTCTAATTAGCATATTATGTTTTTATTATCTATACTAGAGGCTTGGTGCATGAAAATTCATGCACTGGAGAGGGGGGGTCCCTGAGCCCGGCCTGCCCCCTCTCACAGTCCGGGAGCACTCAGGGGCAGGAGGCGATCTGGCGATCAGGAGAAGACGACGCTCTCATCACACCTCTGCTGCTGCCATTGCCGGCAGCGCAAGCCTCGTCTGGCCCTGGTTACCTTAGCCTTAGGTGGCCGTGGGTGGCTGGGCAACTGCCATCTGAGGCTTGTCTGTGCCTTGGGCAGGCCCTGGGCGGCTGGGCAGCTGCCATCCGAGGCTTGCCTAAGCCTCGGGCCGGCTCTGGGTGGCTGGGGGGCTGAGGGGACTGGGGTACTCCAGAGGCTTGCCATGCGCCTGCCGCCCTGGCAGGGCTGAGGGGACTGGGTGCCGCCATCTTGTGGCTGTGGGCATTGCCATCTTTGAGGGTATGGCAGTCAATTAGCATATTCCCCCTTACCGCCATCTTTGTGACTGTGTGAGGGTCAATTAGCATATTCCTTCTTTATTAGATAGGATATATAAAAGGCTAATGTGCAAAGTGTCCCCTCAGGAGTTCAACCGGGAGACCGGGAGTTCAATTGCTTGCTATGACGTGTGCTGACCACCAGGGGTGGCACGAAACAAAGGAAGGCCCCAGCCAGCAGCCAGTAGCCAGGGAAGGAAGGCCCTGGCCAGCCAGGCCTAGGGACCCTACCCATGCACAAATTTTGTGCACCAGACCTCTAGTTATAGATAACTGAGAATATCACTGTACAGTAAAAATTAAAAAATTCTAGGACTTACATAGTTTAAGCAGCAGGAAAGGTTCTTAGGTGGTCCAAAATTAGTGACTTATTTTAATCAAGTTGGCTAGAGTCAGTTATAGTTTGAATTATACCTTTCCTCCCTTCTTACTACCACACTTCACTCGTCTTTTGTAGTTTCCCACTCCCAACTTCAGGTGTGAAATCCAGCATTGTTTCTGTTTTCATCTTCAGTACAATTTTTTGAAAGTCAACACTACCAAGTAGTACTACTGTGTATTAATCATTGAGATGAGAGATGGGAGATGGGAATACAAAAAATATTAAAAATATAGTCTTTTCCCTCCAGGAGCTAACAGTAATTTTGGGGAAGCCCATTACAAACCCTCCCCCCCACACCCAAATAAAATAGACATGGTAAAGATACTGTATGTTCTAAGAGATCAAGGAAAGGTCATGGTGTGAGGGTGAATTATTTAAGAAATTTTTATTTATCCCACCTTTTAATAGATTGGGGTTTATTTAATGTCTACATTCTTTAACTTGTTAGCCAAAAAAAAAAAAAGTCTGTGAAGATATGTAAGGGTTTTTTAATATTTTGAATATCAGTAGAATGAAAGGCTAATATTTGATGATACAACAATTATTAGGAGACATTCAAAGTTGACAATCCTGTTGAAGTTCGAAGATAGAGGTGTGAATAGTCTCAAATGGAAAACATTTTACAGGAAGAAAAACTAAGTCCAAGAGTCTGAAACTAGAGAAGGTAGAGAGGGCAGAGTGTATGGTGGGATGTCTGGGTGGGGCCTCCCAGCCACTTTCTCATCTTCGTTCTGCGCTTAGCTTTGTGTGTAACCTTGAGGAAGCCTCTCAGCTGCCTCCTCAGCTCAAACTGAGGTTAGAACACTGATCTTCCTTCCTCGTTTGTTAGATGGAAAGGTAATCCCCCTAACAGCATCAGCACCCAGACCTGTACCGTGGGGCAGATGCCACAAATGTGCATCAAATGAAGGACATGTTTGCGTTTGTCCTGACAGGTGCAGACTACCCAAGGCACCCTGAGAGCACGGGGTTTCCTTAGGGCATCCACAAGGATCATCCTATTTAGTCTGGCTGCAACGTCCAGAGAGGTAAAGTGGTGTTAGAGCTCAGAGTTCAGAGAGACCAAGGGCTCCCTGTGGGTGTTCTCAATCTAGATCTCGTCTCTTCCTGTACACCGCACTGCTTCCTCGGTAGTGGGCATACACTGAGGAGGCAAACCACCTTAGTTACAGTGGATTGTTCAAGCCTGTTAACGATGCCATAATCACACACCAGCAACAGGACTATCTGAGGAGTGGCAATAAGCGATGCTGTGAGAGAATAACAATCCATTTACAGAGCCAGTGTTCTGTATTTGCCAAAGAAAACCATTATGTTTGTGTTGTATTTTATAAGGTGCAAAATGTTTTCACATAATTTATTTCACTTACTATTGTTTACAACCCAGTTAGGTAGTATGGCAGACATTACCATTTTACAAGGAAGAAGAGATCATATGGGCAGCCATGGACAACCAGAGATCATTCCTTGAAGGGCCAGGATAAGCTTTCTTCTTTAAGAGTAATCTCTGCAATGAAAAACTGACAACAAAATAATGGCAATCAATTGCTGTGTCTGTCAGTAGAAACATTGCGAAAAAGAAAAAAAAAAGGAAAGACAGACAGAAATTATAGATAATAAAATGTGTGTGTGGGGTGTGGAGTTAGTTCTTTTCTATGACTTGTGTGACTAAGATAGAGTTGCCAGAAAAAATGCAATATGCTTATTCAGATTTGAGGGTTTTTTAAATGACTGACTTTAGAGAGAGGAAAGGAGAGAAACATCAATTTGTTGTTCCAATTATTTATGCATTCATTCATTGGTTGATTCTTTTTTTTTTTTTTTTAATATGTTCCATTGATTTTCTACAGAGAGGAAGGGAGAAGGACAGAGAGCTAGAAACATCGATCAGCTGCCTCCTGCACTCCCTCTGGGGATGTGCCCACAACCAAGGCACACGCCCCTGACCTGAATCGAACCCAGGACCCTTCAGTCCGCAGGCTGACACTCCATCCACTGAGCCAAACCGGTCAGGGCCATTGGTTGATTCTTGTATGTGCCCTGATCATGAATTGAACCCACAACCTTAGAGGTTTATCAGGATGATGCTCAAACCAATTGAGCAACCCAGCCAGGGCCTTAGATCTGAATTACAGATGTCGTTTTTTAGTGTGAGCATATCCCAAATATTGCATGGTACATCCTGCAATCATTGCATACACCATAATTTGAAACCAAAATAATCTTGATTTGCAAAAGCCCTGCATTTGAGAAGAGAATGGGGATTTTCTTAAAAACCCCAAATCTTTATGTTTCACTAGAAAAGCAAAGCTTGGTGGACCCAAGGCTTAAGCCAATAACGTGAACCTGCTGCTATTTCACCTGACACTGTGGCTAGGAAGGGGCATGAGACATGGTTCATTCCCTCCTAGATCATCTAAATCTCTTTTCAATGCACACTGCAGACCCAAGGGGACCTCCTTTTCACAATGACCCATGCAGATTCATGAGCTCTGAATACGCAGCCTGTCCAACAGGTTTCAATGACAAGTCATTCACAGTTCATTTTCTGGTGTAAGCAACCATCAGCAGGAGCTAGGAAAAATTGTTTTCCCAGCAGCAAAAGGCTAGTCAAGTGAAGCAGTGGGAGTGGAGAAGGAACAAAGAAATCTGTAACTGGCTGTGATCAATTAGTTGTAAGACACCACTGCACTCGGACCAGCCAGAAGATAGGGTGTGGTTGAAACTAATATAAACCTCTACAGTTACCTCCTTCTTTCACTCATAGTGATTATTTACAGCTGGGGTATTTTTCAATGTATGAACCTACACATCATATATAAACTATATATTTTAAAAGCGAAAACATTACACATTGGAACTTTGTCAAGAAAAGAGCCTTTTCCTCCCCAATGGAATCAAAGGAGAGCCAGGCAGATCTCCTAGAGCATTGTGGGGGACTTGCATGCAAAATAAGCCCAGACACTTCGCCAGAATCCCGGCGGTTCTGGAAAATGTGAGAAGTCACATGATCAGCCTCAAATCTCAGAGGGGTGGGCGTGTTCTTAGGAAGGATGCGGGCAGAGCTGGTCCTGAGCCATCCCTGCAGGTGGAGGAGGATTCCCTGTCTAAACTGAAAGGGAGACGAGTGAAATTTGTCCCCAGAAGCTAAAATAAGAACTACACAACCAGCAGTAAGTTTTAAAAATGAGCTCATGGAGAAGAGGCGCACAGTAGCCGCAGAGAGAAGTGCCGGGCCAGCAGCTCGCCTGGTTTGTCCCTAGAGCGGCTCCGGCAGGAGCGCCTGTGCCCTGTATTGTCCTGCAGCTTTGCTGAGGGCGGGAGGGGCGCTCTGGACCCAGAAAAGACAGCAGTGCCAGATGGACACGCAGTGCAGCTTTAGGGCCTTTTCATTTTCAGGGTCAGTAGTAGGAACCAACGACTTGACCCCTGCAGTGGGTCATTTTGAACACTCTTCTGTAGGACAAAATTATTTTCAGTAATATTCATGTAATAATCAGTAATAATCACTGTTTCCTCCAGTCGTCCTTTAGTTTTAAAACAAGCAACTAAAAAGTTAAAAAGGAAGAAATTTCCATTTCGAAAGATGCTTTCAAATTTAGTAAAATATTTCCTGTATGTCTGAAAATTTGCATTTCCCAAAATACAACTATTACACCATGAAGTTCCCTCTGTTCGTTCCCATTTTAAATAGCGTGTTTTAAATTTTTAATGAAACACGTTAAATTTAATTTAAAAACCAATTTATACCTACTTATTTTAAACTTAAACTTTAAAAGCTCATTTACATTTTAATTTAAACAAATATTCCAAGTGGTGACATACAATGATAGAAATGATTGTCTGAACAATCACTGTCCTATGGTCTTTTTTTTTTTTTTTTCTTAAGAGACTTTATATTTAGGACCATTTTAGGCTCATAGCAAAACTGAGCGGAATATGGAGATTTCCAATGTACCTGCACCCTGTTGCCACCTGTGCACAACCTCCCACACTATCAACATCCTGAACCAGAGTGGGGCATTTGTTACAATCCACACATTGACACATCACTTGTCACCTATGACAGCAGCAGGGACCTCAGAGCCTGTGCGGGAGGGGAGTGGGCAGGAGCCGTGAGAGGCTCTGCCTCCGGTCAGCCAGGGCACCCCGCCTGCAGCAGGCATGTCCTGAGCCCAGCACATGCACAGGGCACTGGTCCAAATGAATGAAACAGCCACTGCCCTTGAAGGGCTTACATCCACTGGGGAAGAAACAGTGACCTGCTCCCCTAAAAAGAACAAAGTACTATAGCAGTCACAACTGAGGTCAGTCAAGACGCGCCCATCCTATTCTAAAGATTTAACAGAGCGTCTCCTTTAATCCCCACGGCTACTCTTGTGATAGCTGCCTTAAGCAGTCCCATTACTCAGTGTAACTGGGAAGGAGGAGAGGCATCAGAGGGAGAAGTTTAAGGGCACCTGGAGAAGTGATGGCCAAGATGACAGAGGGATGAGTAGCCAGCCAGTGCCTGAACTGGGGGAGGCGAGTCCCTGGGAGGGCTTGAAGCAAATGCCCTGCCCAGGCGCCATCTCACTTAGCCTCTGGCTTGGCCCTGAGGTGTTGTCCTTAACCTGAAACATTCCCATGGAACTGGCCCATAGTATGGAAGTTCCCTAGGGCCTGGGTCCAATCTAGCTTCGCTGTCCCACTGTTGTTTGCTATATCCCAATAGCACCCCCAATCCGGCTGAGGTGATTCCCTTGACAGAGCCCAGTTGGGATCCAAACGGTGGGGACTTAGCCCTCTTAGAACATTACAAAAGGTGCATATTGGAAGGGCTTTAGAAAGGGGTGCCTAAACAAAAGAGCCTGAATATGATACAGGCCGTTCCACGGAAACCAAATGAAGACCCTTCTGTATTTTTAGAAAGGATCTACCAGGCCTAACAGAAACACACTGATGCTGACCCACAGGCACCGGAAAATGTTCAGATGATAAACATGACTTTTATTGGGTAAAGTTCCTCGGATATCAGAAGGAAGCCCCAACGTTTAGATGGGGCATTGGGAATGAGTCCCTCCCAGCTGGTGGACATAGGCTTTATTTATTTTTATTTTATTTACATTTTATTTTTAAATTTTATTGGGGTGACATTACTCTACATGAACATATAGGTTTCATGTATGGATTACTAATTTACAAAATCTATATATAGGACCATGTGCCCACCTCCCAAAGTCAAATCTCCTGTCACCTCATATTAGGCCCCCTTCCTACCCCCCCAACCCCCCTCTGGCAACCATCACGCTGCTGTTTGTGTTTATAAGTTTCAGTTTTATATTCCACATATGAGTTAAATCATATAGTTCTTAGCTTTTTCTGTTTGACTTATTTCACTTTGCATCATGTTCTCAAGGTCCATCCATGTTGTTGTAAATGACACTATTTCATCCTGCCTTATGGCCGTGTAGTACTCCATTGTATATTATACCACACCTTCTTTATCCAGCCCTCTATCGTTGGGCACTTCAGCTGTTTCCAACTCTTGGCCACCGTGAATAATGCTGCAATGAACACAGGGGTGCATATATCTTTGCGTATAAATGATTTTGAATTTTTTTGGTATATACCCAGGAGTGGGATTGTGGGGTTATATGGTAGCTCTATTTTTAATTTTTTTGAGGAATTGCCAGATTGTTTTCCATAGTGGTTGTAGCAGTCTACATTCCCACCAGCAGTGAATGAGGGTTCCCTTTTTCCCACAACCTCTCCAACACTTGTTGTTGCTTGTTTTGTTGATAATGGCCACTCTAATTGGTGTAAGATGGTATCTCATTGTAGTTTTAATTTGCATTTCCCTAATTGCCATGAGGTTGAACATCTTCATATATCTATTGGCTGTTTGTATGTCTTCTTGGGAGAGGTGTATTTTCAGGTCCTCTGCCCACTTTTTGATTGGATTATTTGTTTGGTGTTGAGTTTTATGAGTTCTTTATATATTTTGGAAATTAAACCTTTGTCAGAGCTGCTGTTTGCAAATATCATCTGCTATCTGGTTGGCTGCCTCTTCGTTTTGTAGACACAGGCTTTAAAGTTTATCATGCCCAGGAAACAAGAACATTAAAGCAGGCCACTGTTTGTGTTTTTTTATAGTTAAGTATAACTTTAAAAAATATATTTTTTATTGTTGATAGTATTATAGATGTCTTCCATTTTCCCCTCCTTTGCCTCCTTCCTCCCAGTCCATACCCACCCTCCCCCTATCAGCTCTTTCCCACCCTATTGCCCGTGTCCATGGGCTATGCATATAAGTATATGAGTTCTTTGGTTTATCTCTCCTTTCCCCCTCCCCGCAATACCCACATCCAGGTATGTCAGTCTATTCCATGCCTCCATGTTTCAGGTCTTATTTTGTTGATCAATTTATTTTGTTCATTAGATTCCACAAATAAGTGTGATATTTGTCTTTCTCAGTTTGGCTTATTTCACTTAGCATAATATTCTCCAGGTCCATCCATGCTGTCCCAAAGGGTAAGATATCCTTTCTTTTTACAGCTGTGTAAATGTCTCACAGCTTTTTTATCCATTCATCTACTGATGGGCTCCTGGGCTGTTTTCAAATCTTAGCTATTGTAAATAATTCTGTTATGAACATAGGGGTGCATATATTTTTTCTGATTGGTGTTTCTGGATTTTAAGGATATATACCTAGAAGTGGGATCACCTCTGGGCCAAACAGAAGTTCCATTTTTAATTATTTTGAGGAAACTCCATACTGTTTTCCACAGTAGTTGGCCAGTCTGCATTCCCACCAGCAATGGACTAGTGTTCCCTTTTCTCAAGAGAAAGGAACACTTTCAAGCTCTTTTTATGAGACCAGCATTATTCTAATTCCAAAACCATATAAAGACACTACAAAGAAAGGAAATTATAGGACAATATCTCTGATAAACAGATGCTAAAATTCTCAATAAAAATTAGCAAATTGGATCCAGCAATATATTAAAAAGATCATACACCATGATCAAGTGGGATTTATTCCAGGGATGCAAGGCTGGCACAATATTCACAAATCAATAAACGTGATACATCACATAAACAAAATGAAAGACACAAATCACATGATCATATCAATAGATGCAGAAAAACATTCAACAAAATCCAACACCCATTTTTTTATAAAAGTGGGAATAGAGAGATCATATCTCAAAACATAATAAAGGCCATATATGACAAACCTACAGCCAACATCATACACAATGGGCAAACACTAAAACCATTTCCCCTAAGAACAGGAACAAGACAGGAATGTCCGCTTTCACCACTCTTATTCAACATAGCACTGGAAGTCCTAGCTATTGCAATCAGACAAGAAGATGAAATAAAAGGCATCCAAATAGGAAAGAAGGCGGTAAAACTCTCAATATTCACAGATGACATGATATTGTACATAGAAAACCCTGAAGACTTCATAAAAAACTACTATATTTAATAAATGAATTTGGCAATGTAGTAGGATACAAAATTAACACCCAGAAATCAATGGAATTTTTATATACCAATAATAAACTCTCAGAAAGGGAAATGAAAAAAAAATCCAATTTATCATTGCAACACAAAATTAATAAACTTAACCAAGTAGATAAAAGACCTGTACTCAGAAAACTACAGGACATTGGAAAGAGAGATAGAGGAAGATATAAACAAATGGGAGAATATACCGTGTTTATGTATTGGTGGAATCAACATCATTACAATGTCCATCCTACCCAAAGCAATCACAGATTCAATGCAATCCCTATTGAAATACCAATGACATATTTCACAGATCTAGAACAAATACTTAAAAAAATGTATATGGAACCAAAAAAGACTCCAAATAGCCACAGCAATCTTGAGAAAGAAGAACAAAGTTGGAGGAATCATAATATATCAGGTATCAAGGTATACTATAAACTCATGTAATCAAAACAACCTGGTACTGGCATAAAAACAGGCATATAGATCAATGAACAGAACAGAGAGCCTAGAATCAACCCAAGCTCAATTATGCTCAATTAATATTTGACCAAGGAGGCAAGAACATACAGTGCAGTCAAGACAGTCTCTTCAATAAATGGTGCTGGGAAAATTGGACTGATGATTGAAAAAAAAAAAGAAAGAAAGAAACTAGATCACCAACTTACACCATGCACAAAAATAAACTCAAAATGGATAAAAGATTTAAATATAAAAAGGGAAACCATAAAAATCTTAGAAGCATCCATAGGCAGCAAAATATCAGATATATGTCGTAGCACTATCCTTACCGATACAGCTCCTAGGACAATGGAAACTAAGGAGAAAATAAACAAACGGGACTATATAAAAATAAAAAGCTTCTTCCCTGCAAAAGAAACCATCGACAAAATGAAAAGGGAGCCCACTCTATGGGAGAACATATTTGGCAATGATACATCTGATATAGTTCTAATATCTAAAGCATATAAGGAACTCATACAACTTAACAAAAGGAAGATAAACAATCCAATAAAAAAATGGGCAAAAGACCTAAATAGACACTTTTAGAAAGTGGACATAGAGAAGGCTGGGAGACATATGAAAAAATGCTCAAAGTCACTGATCATCAGAGATATGCAAATTAAAACCATAATGAGGTATCACCTCACACCTGTCAGAATGGCTACCATTAACAAATCAACAAAAGACAAGTGCTGGCGAGGATGTGGAGAAAAGCCAACCCTAGTATACTGCTGATGGAAATGCAGACTGGTGCAGCCATTATGGAAAAACAGTTTATGGAGTTTCTTCAAAAAATTAAATATGGAGCTCACATTTAACCTAGTGATCCCACTTCGAGGAATATATTCTAAGAGATCTGAAACACAAATGAGAAAGAATGTATGCACCATTATGTTCATAGCAGTGCAATCTACAATAGCTAAGATCAGTACACAGCCCAAGTGCCCATCAGTAGATGAGTGGATTGAAAAAGCTGTGGGTACACTTACACCATGGAATACGATGCAGCAGTAAGACAGAAGTATCTCTTACCCTTTGAGACAGCATGGAGGGACCTGGAGCGTATTATGCTAAGTGAAATAAGACAATCACAGAAAGACAAGTATCACATGAGCTCACGCATATGTGAAATCTAATGGAAAAAAAATACACTATATAAAAATAAAAAGCTTTGATGAACAAAACAGATCCAGAGACATAGAAGCACAGAACAGACTGAGGAATCTCAGAGAGAAGGCAGGGGTGGGTGGGAAGAGATCAACCAAAGAACGTGTATGCGTATATGCATAACCCATGGACACAGGCAATAAGGCGGTGAAGGCCTGGGGTGGGGGTTGGGAGCGGGCTAGAAGGGGTCAATGGAGGAAAAGAGGAGATATATGTAATATTTTTCAACAATAAAGATTTAATTAAAAAAAAAAAGTCAATAAGGCCCTTGATCCAATAGGAAGATTGTGTGGCAGTCACCAAGAATCAGGTCTGGGCGCTCCTAAGACGGGGTCCCAACCCCAGCTGCGCTAGGAGCTGAGCATTGTGAGGCACCTGCCCTGCCCTCTTCCGGTCATTGGCCCACTTCCGGTCTCTGGCCCACTTCCGGTCTCTGGCCGCTCTGCTTCTGGGGCTGGTGGGAGACCTTGGCCAGGCAGAGGGCCATGCCGGGTGGTTAGAAGCCGCAGGGGCGCCCTAGTCTGACTGAAGGACAGTCTCCTCTGTCGTCATGAAGAAGCTTTTCACCTTCTGGAGAAGGAGTGAGGGGCCCCACAGCCCTTCCTCTTGGCAGCTCATCCGCGGGGCCGCCGTCGCTCCCCAGGTGCACTCTGGCTACAGCCTTCGAGATGGGGGTTTGAAGCCACTTCATAAAGCTGCTGCACTAGGGGACCTGAACAAGGTGAAGGAGTGTCTGCTGCTCAAGAAACACGATGTGAACACTCGGGACAGAAAAGACAGGTGACCGGAGTGATGAGAGGCAGCGGGAGGGGAAGCGGGGCCCTAGAGGCCGCTGGGTCCTCTAACCGGAAGCAGGGCTTGTCTGGGCTCCCCAGGTGGTTGTGCCTCTGGGCAGACCCTAGCCCAGAGGTCTGGGAGCCACTGGCAGAGGCTTACATTCCCAACTTTCATCGTCTTATTTTTAAAAATGCTTACCTGGATATGTGAAGGCATTTGTGTCCTCTCTGATTCTCTCCTCTCCACCCATAGCCTGCACCTCCACCTGCTACTCCGTTTCCCAATCTCGCCCCCTCCCTCCCTGCCCCTTTCCTATAGGTTGTATTGTCCCCAGCCACCTGCGCTTTGCCATATTACTAATGTAGTGATAAAGAAAAGAGTAGAGATGACTTCCCAGATCAGTGATTATTAAGGTGGAGACTTTGAAACAGCGAAACAATGAACTCTTTAATGTGGATCTTATATGAATTTTTTTTTTCAATTGCGGAGTTATCTTCCAAAATCCCATCTATACCACTCACTGCAAAACAAAATGAATTTTATATATTAAGAAATGAAGCAGTTATGTGTTTGGCATTAATAACAGGAAATATACACCATCTGTGCCTATATTAATATCTTTTGAGGAGTTTTTAAGTTATAGGGCATGAAAGGTGTCATCTTTCATCATAATTGGGTAACTGGAAACTATGGTTAGAAAGATGATTTGTGTCATCTTGCTGATAGTTTTACCCCCTCTTTAACAAGAACAGAGTTACCTAATTTATCTTTTATTCTGTAACACTCCCTTGAATTACTTTACAAGGTCATGGAGAACCTCAATATGACTTCATTCAGCGGTCAATTCTCAGTCTTACCTGGCTGGCATCTCAGACAAGTATCTTATTTGCCCTCTCAGTAGTAGCTGAAATATTGTCTTGTCTTTCAGGACATTTCTCCTACTTCTGTGGACACTTTTCAGACTCCTTTGCTGATTTCTCCTCATCCTCCTGACTAGTAAAAATTTGAGGGCTTAGACCTTGAATTGATATTCTCATTCATATTCTCTCTCTCTCTCTCTCTCTCTCTCTCTCTCTCTCTCTCTTTTCAATAACAGGCACTTGGAAGGATGGGGGTGGGAGCTGGAGGGAAGAGAAACCCTGATTTAAAGCTATCAATATGATGTCAACTGACTGATGATTCCTGAATATTTAACAGTTGGCTCATGAGATCAGGCATCTCAAACATACCCAAACTGGACTCCTGTTTTTCCTCTTCAGATCTGCTCTTCTCATTCTATAAATGCCAAGTCCTTTTGTTCAGTTGTTTAGGACAGAAACTCCAGAGTCATTATTGACTCTTCTCATTCTTTTACATTCTCCATCTGATTCAACAACAAGCCTTGCTTCAAATAAAATCCAACCATTTCTTGCCACTTCACAGTTACCACCCTTATTAAAGCCATCATCATGTCTTAACCAGAATTACTGCAGTAGTCTCCTAACTAGTCTTCTCTTTTAACCTTTACAGTTTATTCTCAATACAGTAGCCAGAATGATCATATATAATATATGTCAAATGATGTCATTGCTTGTCTTAAAAACTTCCGCTGGTTTTCCATATCACTCCACCTGTTATCTTTCTGCTATCACTCCACCTCTTACTTCCTACAACTCTTCCTTTCTGTCATCTCCAGCTACCCTGGCCTCCTTGGTGTTCTGCAGACCTGCCAGAGATGCACTTAGGCTCTTAGACCTGCTGTTTACTTAGCCGGGAGTGCTTTACCCCCAGATAATCACGTGGCTTTCTCTCTTACTTCCTTTGGGTGTTTATCACCTTATCAGTGAGGGTTCCCTCCTTGTTGACATTTCCTACCCTTATTCCCTGCCTGATTTTACTTTTTTAGCACTTAATGCTGTTTGGCATACTTTTTATTATAAGCTTTGTGTTCACCTCTTCTGCTAGCATATATGATCCATAAGAACAGGTATTTTTGTCTGTTTTATTTCCTGCTGTATCCTTCCTTATCATCTAGAACCCGGCCTCACTGTAGTAAGTCCTTAATAATTTTTGATAAATGAATACATACATACATCCAAAGATAAACATGATAATTTAAAGATACTATTCAGAAATAAAAGTGTATCTTTTATTAATACAAAATGAATTACTCATAAATTCAACAACATGGATGATTCTCAAAAGTGTCATACTAAGTGAAAGAAGACAG
This sequence comes from Cnephaeus nilssonii, assembly GCF_951640355.1. Taxonomy (NCBI): domain Eukaryota; kingdom Metazoa; phylum Chordata; class Mammalia; order Chiroptera; family Vespertilionidae; genus Cnephaeus; species Cnephaeus nilssonii. The sequence continues at coordinate 70,538,340 of NC_137083.1, read as the reverse complement.
ACATAAAAGATTATATGTTGAATAACTACATTTGTTTAAATTCTTAAAAAGGCAAAAGTTTAGCCACAGAAAGAATATCAGTAGTTAGCTGGTATTTCAGATGAAGAGGGAAGAAGAGGATTGGTTGTAAAGGAGTATGAGGGAACTTTTAGAGTGATGGAAATGTTCTTTGTTATGATTATGGTGGTACTTATATGACTGTATATTGGTCAAAACTTATAAAACTCAATACCTAATTTTTTATATAAATTAATACCTCAATTAAGATGAATAATAAATATCAAGCTGTATATTCTACTTGAATATTGGTGTGTGGAAAAATATTGAGAATGAGAGAGATAAATTCTGAAAGGATATAAACTAAAATTATAATCATTATTTCTGAAGAGAAGATGGAATTTGGGCAGGGGGAGTAGGTAGAATGAGAATGGTCCCTGGAGACTTCTGCTTTGTGTTGGTTATTTCAAGAACACTGTGTCTAATAAGCTTGCAAATTAATAGGAGATGTTTGATATTTCTTCCAACTATAAAATTAAATGACCTTTATTGTTTTTAATAAAAAGTCCCTCAGATCATATATAGTCTGAGAGGTGAAGGCTCAATTTTAAACTAATACTTTTATAATCACACTACTGAAGCCTAGAATAGATCGAAAATGCCTAGTCTAGAGTTGAAAATAATAATGATCTAGTGTGAAGTAGCTTCCTTGGTTTCTTTGTCACTTACCTTGGATTCTAAGTTATCAAGAACCCAAGAAAGTCAGTTAATAAAAAGAGTATTCTTATGATAACCCCTAATTAAAGACTGCAGTTATGTTCTGGCCCTGCACTCTGTCTAGAGGAACAAAACTTTTCATTTCAGCTTCCATAGTACTATCCACACTTGACATCCATCTAATTCATGTTTTTGTTAAACTTGAATTAGAGATTTCTAAAATCTGATAATTTTCCACCTGTCCACAATCTATGCTGACAATTCTTTCACTGATATTTGAGAGAGTGAGAGGCTGGGAGAAAACCAAACTTGAATGAAACAAAATGATACCAGCTAACCTGAAACTTTAGAAATGAGCACTAGGCCTCACGGAATTTAGATGTTTTGTAAATAGGTATTATCAGTTAAAAAGTGACAAAACAAACTAATGTCTTAGACTGAAAAAGTACATTGATAAAAGTTAAGAATTTTTGAGAAATGGAATGATATTCTTGGTTTTAAAGCGTTTCTCTAAGATATTTATACATATCCATTTTGCGTTCAACTGTTTTAAAAAATAGAAAGGTTTTTGTTTGTGACATTTGGTGAAAAAACATTCTTATTGGCTTCAAAGCATTTACTTTCTATGTGTAAACATTGGTGAGTGCCCATAACAAAGCTATCTTTTACTGCATACTCCATTTGTTAGTTCTGGAATTTAAAATTAGTTAAATCTAAAACTTAAAATGAAATGTAGGCTAATGTTAAATCTGTATGTTTTTAAGACATTTTGTCTTTTTAAACCCTAGTGGATCATTTCATAGGATTTCAAATATTCCAAGAAAGAATCTTTAAATACTCTCTTGAAGGTTTGAGTGATATAAACTTTGTAATGTTTCATGCCTGATCAAGAGAGATTAGTCTAGTTTTCACAGTTTTTTGTGTGAAAGACCAAAGGACTGTATTGGTCAATACTCCTTTAGAAAGCTGAGGCTTTTATAGCCATTTTATTTTATTGAATTTAAGGCTGATTTTCTCTGTTCATTGGGGCATACAGATGGGCTTAGAGATTAATTGTCACAGTGAGGTTTAGACTTCAATTAAAAGAGTGAAACTTATCCAGCAGGCATGCAGCAGCCACTTTGGGAAGACCTACTGAAAGTGCCCAAATGGCATTTACTTGCTCTTGGAGTAGGATATTGTGGGAACGACGCCAGAGACACCCATAGTCAAGGCCAATTAAAGCACAAAGGCCTTGTTGTCAGTACACCAAATGTCCAAGGCCACTCTGTCCCTAGGCTAAGATACCATAAGCAGGTGCAAGGACACAAGCACAATAATTCCAGGGTATACTGCTCATGCATGCCCTTCTGTAGCCAAGATATGATGATGTAACTATTGGCAGGAAGCCTTTTTTATCTCTGGAATAATATACAAGTTACTGACCAGCTAGTGTGCTAGAGTGTGAAGAAGTGTGCTGGAGTGGCTACACAGAGATGTAAGGCTACAGAGACCAGCCTGTGTGCTGGGCCGGGGAGACAGAAGCTGCTGAGCCAGACAACAGAAGCTGCTGAGGCAAAAAGCTCAGATACCACTATGATGTGATTTTTGGAGGCAGCGTACAACTGCTCAGATAATAGCTATAGGTACAGAGATTAATGCTACTATGTAGGAAAGATATGTGTTTACCAGATGGTGTACTGCTGCCTGTATGAACTTTGCTGTGAAGGACTGTGTTGTCTGATGGCTATATGGCCACTGGCTTCTTCAATAAAGACTCATTCTTATACACCCATAACTCCTCATGGCTTCTCCATCTAAGACCTGCATCCAAGAAGGTCCAACCCTAGACAGAGAGGCTTGGACCCAACAGCATCAGTGCTCTTGCTATCTCTGACAGATATATATATATTAATTAATGAAAAAAGAGACCTGGGGTTGGAAGGAGAGGTGGGTTTAAATATTAAGTAAAAGACACCTAAGTTCCTTGGGACTAAATTCTTAGGATATGTGTAATAGTGGATGAAGGAGACAATTAGAATGTTTGCTAGGATTTGCTAAGCTACTACGAAAAGTTATTTTAGGTGGGCTTAAAGCTGTTTGGCCCTTTGGGTTGTGTGTTTGGGTTGAGGGCTGGGCACACTTCTTATTACACAAGGAATAATTCAGTAAAAAGCAATTATAATTAATATAAATTTTGTTTAAATACAAATCAGTTCATTAAGCAAATACCTTAATGTATGATCTGGCATGAATAGAGTAAGTATCGTCTCAAACTAAGCCTTATTTCTAACTTTGTGTCTTGTTATGTTGATATAGGACACCTTTGCACCTGGCCTGTGCTTTTGGATGTTCAAATATTGTGTCTTTCTTAATTGAGAAACAATGCAAAATAAACGTCTGCGATAGAGAAAAAAAATCTCCATTGATTAAGGTGTGCTAATTTTTCCTTTTCAATTGGAATGTGTTTGAGCTCTTTTCCTAGTTAACTTTTGTTGAATTTCATATTTTAAAACCAAATATTAAACATTTGATTAATATAGCATATCCTGAGTAGCAAATTGGTTACTTATCTATTTTTGTTGTATTGACAGGCAGTGCAGTGTAAAAAGGAGGCTTGTGCTGCTATGCTTCTAGACCAAGGTGCAGACCCAAATCTGGCGGATTTCGATGGCAATACTGCTCTTCATTATGCTGTCTATGGTCAAAGTGTCGCATTAGTAAAAAAGCTGCTTGAACACAAAGCTAATCTTGAAGAAAAAAATAAGGTAGTCGTCTATTAAAAACATACATTATATTTTAGAAGGTAATGGAAGAGGTATTTATTGCAGATAATTTATATCTGTTGAAACACTTGTTATATAAAGTATGAATTTTCTAAAATGAAATTGGGGAGGAGAATGAGATTATTAACCACTGGTTTGGTTTTCCTTTTAAAAAGTCTTCCTCCATTTTATTTCAAATTATAATCCTGACCTCCAAAGCAACAACACATTTATCAGTGATAACTGTTCAAAGGCCTATATCAAATGAGAACTATTTGATTTTCCTATAAATGAATATTGAGTAAGAATCATAAAGCCTATGTTTTTCTATTTACATACTTATGAATAATGGTAAGAATAAGGTTGAATTAGAAAATCATTTACAATACTAAAAGTAATCCAAATTTCCTATTGAGACATTATGGAAAACTGATGAGTATTTTTTTAAGCTTCTTAGCACCTTAGTTCACTGATATTTTGTTTACATGACACACTTGTAGTGCCAGCTTGGAAGTTTAAATGAAACCCTATGAAAATTCAATTGTTAACAACATTATTAAATGTGAATATATGATTTGCAATTCTTATATTATATGCTAGGGGCTTATCACCTAAATAATCTAGGCGCCTCTTACCCACAATTTGCATTAAGACTAAAGTTGAAACTTTAATTTTGTTTTTTGACTGGCCCAACTTTAATTTATTTTCTTGGTCTTTAAAATCATATTTTGTTATGTATCAAAACCTTTTAAAAATTAAAGCGTATATCAGAGTTTTCTTAATAGCACACTTATCTTTTAAATTGAATTTGGGTCTAAAAGGCATGTTAATGTACAATATTTTAAATACTTTTTGAAATATTTTTTTCAGGATGGGTACACTCCACTTTTACTTGCTGTTACTGAAAACAATGCAGAAATGGTAGAATTTCTTCTGAAGAGAGGAGCAGATGCGAATGCTTCAGATGATTATCAAAGGTATAATTTGATATGCTAAATAAGAGCATATACCTACCTAATGGGATGATATATATATATTTGTGGGCATGTATGTGTATATACATACATATATATATATATATATATATATATATATATATGTTGATATATACATACATATATATATGTTGATATATACATACATATATATATATGTTGATATATACAATGTATATTATTGTTGCTGTTGTTGTTTTTGGAAAAAGATCTGGCCATATGATTTTGAGCAAATAACCTAGATTCCTTGTGGGAACCCCTTTCACGTCCCGTGTGGTTCAGGTTCAGGATTCAGGTTCTGGAGAAGGCTGCACACAAATGAAAGAGACTAGAAAAATATTAATTTGGAAATATTGGGGGCCAGGTGGGAGCCCACCTCTAGGGGGAGGACTACACTTTGCTTTGGCCTTGCCATCCCTTTTATTCAGGTTTGGGATACATCTATTGCCCGTAGGCAGGCAATTCCAGTAACAGGCAGATTATCTTATCACTAAGGATTTACATGATTATTTTGTGGGGAAGTTGCTTCAGCTACCATTGTCTCAATTAGATAGGGAGTGGTTGGCTCTGACTTTTCAGAGCTTCAAGGTTGACCAGCCTTCCGGGTTCCTTGTCCACACCTTTCTAATTAGTGAGACAATGATCAGTTTCTGGCAATTCCCAAGACCTGTTTTCCTGTAAAATCAAACATTTGGACAAAATTTATTATTATTATAACTAGAGGCCCAGTGCACGAATTCATGCACCAGTGGGGTCCTTTGGCCTGGTCTGGGGGATTGAGCTGAAACTGGCTCTCTGACATCCCCTGAGGGGTCCCGGATTGCGAGAGGGCACAGGCCAGGCCGAGGGACCCCACTGGTGCATGATAGCGGCTGGGTAGGGACGTGGGAGGTTGGCCAGCCGGGGATGGACTGCAGGAGGGCTCCAGGGTATGCCCAGGCCGCCTCGCTCAGTCCTGATCAGCCAGACCCCAGTAGCAAGCTAACCTACTGGTGGGAGCATCCGCCCCCTAGTGGTCAGTGAACATCATAGTGACTGGTCGACTGGTTGACTCTCTGCCCCCTGGTGGTCAGTTCACGTCATAGTGAGCAGTTGAGTGGCCTTATCATATCATTAGCATATTACACTTTGATTGGTTGAAGGGACGACTGGATGACCAGACACTTATCATATTATGTTTTTACTAGGAGCCCGTGCAATAGACTTCTCCTTCACCTGGCTGCCGGCACCAGTTATCCGCCAGCAGCAGTTTTCCTCTGGCCACCCGCCGATCAGAGCGCCTCCCGCCAGCACGATCGACCACCCCGAGAGGAACTCCGATCGGGAGGTGCTCCGATTGGGCGGGTGGCCAGAGGAAAACTGCTGCTGGCGGAAAACTGGTGCCAGCAGCTACGCAATCAGCCACCCCGAGTTCCGCCACCAGCGTCTTCCGCAGCGCTGGCCTAAGCAGCACCGGCCGTTTAAGCCCTCGGGAGGAGCGGGGGTCGGGGACTCACGAGTCCCCGCCCCCCGCTCCTACTGCCAGCCAATCGGCCACCCTGAGTCCCGCCCCCCGCGTCTCCAGCCGGCCCAATCGTGGGCGTAGCGGAGTGATGGTAATTTGCATATTACCATTTTATTAGGTATGATTATATAGGATAATTTTTTATAACATTAGAATTTTACACAGAAACTCAATCTCTACCTCCTAGATGTTGTAGTTAAACGAGGGTAGGGAACCCAAGCTTCAGACACACTCCTCCATAACATTTTGAGACATCTCCTTGAAACCCTAGGGTTTTGGGAAGGAGGCATTGAAAACCATTGAGCTAGCTGCTTCCTAGGGACTCTTTATCTTTAGACTCCCAATAAGATCTGGGATTGACACAGGTTTTTGAGCAGATCTGCCCCACTTTTTACATTCTTGCCCTGATTCATTTCCTGATTAAGATTCTACACTTGAACAGGAAATTTAAAGATTAACTTTTGAAAAAAGTGAAAGACATGTTTAATCCATAAATATACATTTCTATCTCTTGTTCCAGAACAGCCCTTATGATTGCTCTAAGTGATGAACCAACAAATTTGGTTAGTCTTCTTCTTCAGCAAGAAGTGGACCTATCTTGCCAAGATATTTATGGATTCACAGCTGAGGAATATGCTTCTTTTAATGGTTTTACAATGTAAGTGATACTGCATATCTTTTAACAATTGTATGGAATTTGATCATAAGAAAAGAAACATAAGCCCCCAAATACAATGCTGGAATAGTCTCTGCAGTATGGGTGACCACATTATGAACTCTGGTCTCATGGATCCAAGGATCCTTGCTTTCACCTGTTTGTAGGGTCCAATCAGTATAAGAACTACAGATAGACAGAATGTACAAATTAACTCATAGTGGCATGGGAATTTAAAGAATGCCAAGACAGGGGATTCCAACAACTAGTGACATAGCCATTAATAAAAATCGGGGCAATAGGGTTGGGCAAAATATAATTAATTCACACAAGCTCCTTTAATTGTGTTTACACATTAGCAATGTAATAAGTATATTCTCATGCACCCAAAGGATAAAACTTTTCATGTATTATCATATATTTCTGATTTTAATAGTAGGTAAGAAAATAAAATGCATTATTCAGAAAAGTTTTTGTTTTTGTCCCTCTTTTGCAATGGGAACTAAGCTTTCTGTAATTGTGACTATTGTTGCTTGAATAGCGGTTAACTTTCTGCCATATTTTGCACATACATGGCCTTTGCTTATTAGTATCATTTGTTCTCTCTTTCTTGGTACATAGGTTCTATGATTCCTTAAGAGTGGAAGCATAGAAAATCTTTCTCATATATGTTTTTTTTGTTTTGTTTTGTTTCGTTTTTGTTGTTAATCCTCATCAGAGGATATTTTTTCCATTGATTTTTAGAGAGAGTGGAAGGGAGAGAGGGAGAGAAAAAGACAGTGAGAGAGAGAGAGAGGGAGAGAGACAGACAGAGAGAGAAACATCGAGGTGAAAGACACACATTGATTTGTTGCCTGCTACACACACTCTTACCCGGGCTAGAAATCAAACCCGCAACCCAATACATGCCTTTGACAGGGAATCGAACCTAAAACCCTTTGGTGTGTGGCCAACGCTTTAACTATTGAGCTCTCATATAGTTTTTTTTTTTTAAAATAAGTGAAACTGTAAAATGAGGCAATTATGTTTAGATATTTATTTTATAGTTAGTTTAATCCATATGTTGCCTCATTTTTTTCACTGAAATACTGAAACCGTATACCTAATCATTACATCAAACTTAAAATTAAATAATATTTGTGATGAATTGAAATTGACATGTATCTATTAAAACAATTTTTGCTGTTTATTTTCAAAAATAAATATAATTATTTAGGTCTTTAAAAATCAGGGTGTCTTTTTTTTTTGTGTGTGTGACTATGTCTCATATTGGCATGGAGAAAAGGTTTATTCTTTACTGAGTATGGCTCAGTCCCTGTTAATTGTGTTAAGTGTTGTTTTACTGTTAAGCCCAAATGTTATGAGCTAAATTGTGTAACGGCCCCCCACCCCCATCAAATTCATGTGTTAAAGCCCTAATCCCCAATAACTCAAAATTTGGATACCTATATTTGAAGAAAGGGCTTTTAAAGAGGTAATAAGTGAAATGACTGTGCATTAGGTTGGGCCCTAATCCAATCTGACTGGTTTCCTTATAAGAAGGGGGGAGTACGACACACAGCGAGACATCAGAGGTGCTCATGCACATAGGGACAACCTAGTCAGAAGGCAACAAGAGGGCAGTAATCTACTATCCAAGGAGAGAAACCTGGAACAGATCCTTCCCTTATGGCTCTTATAGAAAACCCATCCTGCTGGCACCCTGAACTTGGACTTTCAGCCTTCAGAATTATGAAAAAATAAATTTCTGTGATTTAAGTCACCCAGTATGGTATTTTGTTATGGCCTCCCCAGCAAATTTATATAGCAAATAGAACCTCATCCTGCTTTTTCTACCTTGCTAATGGCTTATTTGTAATGGCAGGTAAAAAAGAAGTGCCAGAAAATGGGAGTACATGAAATAAAAATGGTGTCTGTTAATGCAGTTGGCTTGAGAGGTTGCTTGAGGTCAGCGCCAATGTGTGACATCCTTGGCAAGGCATTAGCTAATGTCTAAGGTCTTAATTTGGTAATTATGTATTCAATTGACTGTTTATGAAGCTGATATTCATATATATTTTCTCTTTATGAGTAGATATCATCATTTAATTGCTAGTTATGGAAAGAAGAAGAAAGTTAAAAAGATATCTTATAAAGGTACAACCTTGGACACTTCATTTGATACAGAAGAACTGGAGGAAGGTAAGAAGATAAAAACAAGTAGTTTTTCTTGTTGGTTATTTGTTTGTCTTTTAGGAAGAAACACAGCTTTCTCAAGTAATATTTTATTTGAAATTAAAATTTTCTATTTTGAAATGCTAAATATTTTTAAGAACTGTCCTTAAGAATATATGTGACTAAAATATTCTGGCATTGTGTTGACTGAAAATGTAATGTAAAGATATAATGAGTGATTAAGATAATTTTATCTCTAGTCTCTTGACTAGATATAGAAAACAAACTATTTTTGCATTATATAGAGATTTTAATAGATATTAGTAAATTTTTTATTTTAAAACACCTCGGTTAAGTACTTTGATAATAGATAATATAATCTATACCTAATCACTGCATAAAATTTAAAATTAAGTAACACTATTTGGATGAATAATTTTTTGTGTTTATTTTCAAAAATAAATATAGTATTTAGGTCTGTAAAAATCAGCTTTTTTTGGTTAATATGTCTTATTGGCACTTTTTTTATTGTTGAATGAAATAAAAATTTGTATAAATATTCTCTGTGTTCACCAGAAACCACACTCCTACCCTACCCTTTACCTATGGTGTAAAAAAGAAAACAAGGTGGGGGGCAGAAAGGGAGCCTGATGGTAACAGACCATATAAATGCCACAACATTCAAACACTCACCATGCCCTGTGTCTGTAGGCATGATGTTAGAACAATGCTTGGCCTTATTGACTTGAGGTGAGTAAATTTAAGAGAGAATTTCCCTGAATTCTTCTTTTATAATTTAATGCCACATACTTTTTCAACAAAGTTTGTTTTCTGGACTCTTGATCTAAATCCTTATATAATTGTCTCCTACTATCTTATTTTCTTTTTTTAAATGTCCATCCTATCTAATAATAGAGTAAAATGTAAATTACCATCACTCCGCTACGCCCACGATTGGGCGGTGGGAGGCTGGGGGGCGGGACTCAGGGTGGCCTATCCGGCCATTGAGAGGCACGGATCCGCTACCACTGAGGGGGGCGGGACTCCCGCCCCCTGCGACTCTCAACGGCCAGATCGAGGCCAGATCGAGGCCAAATCCGCGGCCAATGAGGGGGCCTGCGCGGACACCCAGCTGCGCCTCTCAACGGCAGGGTAGCCAGGTGTCCGCGGCAGCCCCCCTCAGCGCCTCTCAACAGCAGGGTAGCCCCCCTCAGCGGCCACGGACCATCAAAAGCGTGGGAGCTGGGCCCTCACCGGTTTGGCTCAGTGGGTGGAGCGTCGGCCTGCGGACTGAAGGGTCCCAGGTTCGATTCCGGTCAAGGGCATGTACCTTGGTTGCGGGCACATCCCCAGTGGGGGGTGTGCAGGAGGCAGCTGATCGATGTTTCTCTCTCATCGATGTTTCTAACTCTCTATCCCTCTCCCTTCCTCTCTGTAAAAAAAAAAAAAAAAAAAAAAATCAATAAAATAAAAAAAAAGCGTGGGAGCTGGGTGCCTGTCCGCTCAGGCACCCAGCTCCCCGCGATCAAAAGCAAAAGTGTGGCAGCTGGATGCCTTTCCGCTCAAGCACCAGGCCTTTCAGAAGCCTCCGCCGCGCTGGAGGCTTCTGAAAGGCCTGGTGCACCAGGGATCGAAAGTGAAAGCGTGGCAGCTGGATGCCTATCCGCTCAGACACCAGGCCTTTCAGAAGCCTCCGCCGCGCTGGAGGCTTGTGAAAGGCCTGGTGCACCAGCAGACAGGCACCCAACTCCCCGCGATCAAAAGCAAAAGCGTGGCAGCTGGATGCCTTTCCGCTCAGACACCAGGCCTTTCACAAGCCTCCGCCACGCCGGAGGCTTCTGAAAGGCCTGGTGCACCAGCAATCGAAAGTGAAAGTGTGGCAGCTGGATGCCTGTCCACTCAGACACCAGCAGACAGGCACCCAGCTCCCCGCGATCAAAAGCAAAAGCGTGGCAGCTGGATGCCTTTCTGCTCAGACACCAGGCCTTTCAGAAGCCTCCGCCGCGCTGGAGGCTTCTGAAAGGCCTGGTGCACTAGCGGACAGGCACCCAGCTCCCCGTGATCAAAAGCAAAAGCGTGTAGGGGACCCTACACGTGCATGATTCAATCATGCACTGGGCCTCTAGTACAGTTATAAGAAGTAAAGAGTTTCTGTGGTTTGCACTTTAAAACCACCCCCAGCTTAACGCATATTTCGAGTTTCTAGGCAAATGTTAAATCTTTGTGTGCTTTAAAGTGTAATTGAAATATTAGGTAAAGAAAATTACCAAAAGACACCGCAAAAAGTGGCGAAGATAGAAAGTTATATTTCTGTCAGATTCAAAGGGGATAAAATGCAGAGGACCAATGATAAATTATAACTGTGTTGTAACCAAGGCATTGCATTTAAGAAATGTACTTAGAAGTAACATATTTGAACATAAATGAAAACATTACAAATTTACTTGTTTCCTAGATGTATAAACTCATTTCTGCAAATCGATCGCTGCTACCTTGAATTAGAAAAATCTATATCGAAAGAGCAGTTAAGTGAACTATCACAGCATTTTCACTGACTACTTCTTTGAAGAAAAGTTTATTAAATTGAGAACAGTTTTCACCATAGAAGATGTGAAGAAATTTCAAAAGAAAAAATGTCTATCTTAGTAACTATATCAGCTGAAAAGATACAATTGTGTTCAGTATGTAGGTAGAAAAAAACTTTTTAGTCAAAATACTAAATGAAATGTTCGTAAAAGTAAACTTTGCAATATATTGTGTCAGGCATGCATTAGAACATTTAAATAAAATAAAATATTAATGTGTTGGCTATAAATAGAGGAGAAATTAGAAATAATCCTGTGTAATTGGAAATTCTCTTTTATTTACAAGTACTTTCATTGATAAAGCCTTTTAAAAAAACCACTACATTAATACATATTCAGAATATTTGGATTGAAAAGAAAAAATGCATTACCATAGTCTTATCAATCGAACAAAACATTTGTTCAATTTTTGGAATGTTTTTGTAGTCTTTTAAAATTTGTGTAGCTTTTTTTTTCCCCTCAAAGGGAATTTATAATTTTGCATTTTTTTTTTTTAGAAAATACCACACATAATATTCGGTTTTCACTGTGCTCCTTGCCATACCTTAACCACATTCAATGTGGTCTGGCTTTGAGACTTTTCCCTGGAAGACTTCCTTTAGCTGTCTCCTGGGACAGCTTCCTTGCCTCATGGGACCTCAGTGCAGCCTTTTCTGGTTGCCCTGCCATTCTATCATTTGTAGTGCTTTATAATGTACTAGAGGCCCAATGCACAAAATTTGTGCAAGGGGCTTGGAAGGTCGTTCGGTTGTCTGGTCTAATTAGCATATTATGCTTTTATTATTATAGATTCCTCTCCTCCTTGCCTTGTGGATTCCAAGTTCCACAAGAGCTTGAATTTTTTGTTCATAGTTAAATTCTCATCACTTGTAAAATGCTCGGTGTGTAGTAGTTATTCAATTTGTCAAATCCTACCTAATAAAAGAGTAATATGCAAATTGACCGTACCTTCATTACACCCATAAGCCACACTCACCAGCCACGCCCACCAGCCAATCAGGAGCAAATATACAAATAAACCCAACCAAGATGGCTGCAGCCACAGAGAACAGGAGAGAGGCTTGGGTTTCCCCGGCAACAGAGGAAGACAAGCTTTCCGCCTGCCCTTGCTGGCCTAGGCCTCCACTCAAGGCTACAAAGTTTTAATTATAGAAGGTAAACAAATCCAAACAGAAATGGCGGCAGCCACTGAGCTGGAAAGAGCGGGAGGCAAGGGTTGCCCCCGGCAATGGAGGAAGCTAAGCTTCTGCAGGCCTGGCCAGCCCAGGCCTCTGCTTAAGGCTACAAAGTTTCAATTATATTAGATACATAAGTCCCAACAGAAATGGTTGCATCCACTGAGCGAGCAGAAGGCTTGGCTCCACTCCAGGCTACAAAGTTTCAATTGTAGAAGGTAAATAAATTCCAGATACCAAGGCTTCCGCTTGGGTCGCCAGGTGGCATGGCTGGCCTGCAAACCACCACAGGCCCCTTGCTCAGGCCACCCCACACCCCAAGGGAGCCCCCACCCTGATCTGGGACACCCTTCAGGGCAAACCAGCTAGCCCCCACCCCTGCACCAGGCCTCTGTCCTATCTAATAAAAGAGTAATATGCAGATTGACCATCACTCCAACACACAATATGGCTTCTTCCATGTGGTCAAAGATCCTGCCCCCATGTGGACACAAGATGGCCACCACAAGATGGCCAGCAGGGGAGGGCAGTTGGGAGGCACCAGGCCTGTAAGGGAGGGCAGTTGAGAGGGACCAGGCCTGCAAAGGGAGGGCAGTTAGAGGCAATCAACCCTGCAGGGGAGGGCAGTTAGGGGTGACCAGGCCGGCAGAGGAGGGAAGTTGGGGGCAAACAGGCTGGCAGGGGAGCAGTTAGGCATCAATCAGGCTGGCAGTGGAGTGGTTAGGGGGTGATCAGGCTGGCAGGCAGAAGCGGTTAGGGGCAATCAGGAAGGCAGGCAGGCAAGCAGTTGGGAGCCAGCAGTCCTGGATTGTGAGAGGGATGTCTGACTGCCCGGTGGGATCAGGTCTAAATGGGCAGTCGGACATCCCTCGAGGGGTCCCAGATTGGAGAGGGTGCAGGCTGGGCTGAGGGACACCCCCCCTCCGTGCACGAATTTCGTGCACTGGGCCTCTAGTACATAATAATACTAGTAACTGACACTTGTCAGGCACTGCTCCAAGTGCTTGACATATGTAATCATCACATAGTCTTGTTGAGGTAATTACTATTCATATCCTCATTTTATGATGAGTATATGAGGTACATCAAGGTATAGTAGCTTGCCCCAGGTTATTGAATTAGGAAGCTGAGAGCTGGGATATAAACTCATGCATTTTTTATTTGAACCTACTCAGTCTCACTCAGGATTTGCACATTAATCAATATACTACACCATTTCACTTATAAATATATGAATATATCATCCCTGTAAACTTTATTTTTAATGCCTCAGAGGAAACATTTTAGTATTATTTGCAACTTATTAAACCACTAGTTCATCTAAATATATGCTTATTGTGAAAGAGTTAAAGCCGAGGAAGAAAACCTAACAATTCTTGACATCAAGTCAGCGCACATTTAATTTCCACTGTGGTTTAGATCAATGGTTCTCATTTCGTCCCCCATGGAATATTTGGCAATGTCTGGAGAAATTCTGGATGTCAGGATTGAGGGGAATACTGCAAAATAGTCCACATGCACAGGATAGCCCCTATAAAGTATTTATCTGGCTCCAAATGTCAACAGTGCCCAGGTTTAGAAACACTGATCTAGAATCTATAATATGTACCAGGGAGCAAAGATGAAGAAGATATCTTAGTCTTCTGCCCTCAATGAGTACACAAATGTTTAGTATTTCTCAACAATGTACGTTAGTGAGAGTCAGACAATGTGTTCTCTACCTTTACCACGAGCTTAGAGGGAAAGAGCAGGTTAGGGAGAGTCAGGGGTGATTTCAAATGAAAGAGAACTTTGTTAGCTGGGTTAGAAGGACAAGTGAGATTTTGATGGGTCTTCCAATCAGAACTTACCCATCATGGTAAAAGCTAATTCATAAGAGAGGCAAAGGAAAACACCCAAGAATCAGAGGAGAGAAGGTTCATTTGTGGTACCTTCACCAAGGTTAACCCTGGTAGAGAATAAGAGATTTGAATCAGGTCCTGAGGCTGGGTGAAATTTTGACATGGGACATCTAATAAAAACTAGATGGGATAGACAAAGAACATTGTATATTTTATAATTGAAATGGTGCTGACTACCCATTTGGTAAACATGCGTACTCTAGTACAGTATATTGTATGGTGCTGGCATAGTGCAACAATATTGGACTTGAGTTATTTGTGTTCATTGTTGTGAATTCTTCCAAGTATTTAAAATCTTAGAAAGTTGTCAAATTGTGAATTATTTCCCACATCTTTGCCAGCACTTACCATTTGTTGATTTGTTGATGATAGCCATTCTGACAGTTGTGAGGTGATACCTCATTTTCATTTTGATTTGCATCTCTCTGATGATTAGTGCTTTTGAGCATTTTTTCATGTCCCTTTGTCTTCTGTATGTCCACTTTGGAGAAGTGTCTATTTAGGTCCCTTTCCCATTTTTAATTGCTTTGTCTTCCTTTTGTTAAATTGCTAGAGTTCTTTATATATTTTGAAAATTAACCCCTTATCAGATATATCATTGGCACATATGTTCTCCCATTCAGTGGGCTGTCTTTGTTGATGATTTCTTTTACTGGGCAGAAGCTTTTTTATTTTGATGTAGTCCCATTTGTTTATTTTCTCTTTTGTTTCCCTTGCCCTAGGAGATGTCTGAGATTTTGGTGCTTATGGTTTCTTCTAAGATTTCTATGGTTTCACAACTTACATTTAAGTCTTTTATACATTTTGAGTTTATTCTTGTGTATGGTGTAAGTTGGTGATCTGGTTTCATTTTTTTGCATGTACCTGTCCAATTTTCCCAACATTTATCGAAGAGACTGTCTTGACTCCATTGTATGCTCTTGTCTCCCTTGTTAAATATTAATTGAGCATAATGGCTTAGGTCGATTTCTGGGTTCTCTGTTTTGTTACCTTGATCTATATAACTGTTCTTGTGCCAATACCAGGTGGTTTTGACCACAGTAGCTTTGTTGGATAACTTGGTGTCTGGTATTGTGATCCTTTTAACTTTGTTCTTTCTCAAGATTGCTGTGGCTACTCAGGGTCTTTTTTGGTTCCATATACATTTTTTGAGTATTTTTTCTAGATCTGTGAAATATGCCATTGGTATTTTAATGGGGATTACACTGAATCTATAGATTGCTTTGGGTAATATGGACATTTTAATGATGTTAATTCTACCAATCATGACCATTGTATATTCTTCCACTTGTTTATATTTCCTGTATTTCCTTTTTCAGTGTCCTGTAGTTTTCTGAGTATAGGCCTCTTACCTACTTGGTTAAGTTGATTAATTTTTTTTGATGCAAGGTAAAATGAATTTTTTTTTTCATTTCTCTTTCTAAGAGTTCATTATTGGTGTATACAAATGCCATCAATTTCTGGGTGTTGATTTTGTATCCTAATACATTGCCAAATTGATTTATTAAATCTTGTAGTTTTTTGATGTACTTGTTAGGGTTTTCTGTGTACAATATCATGTTGTCTGTGAATACTGAGAGTTTTACTGCTTCTTTCTAATTTGAATGCCTTTTATTTCTTCTTGTTTGATCAGTGTGGCTAAGCCTTCCAGTACTATGTTGAATAGAGTGGTAAAAGCGGACATCCCTGTCTGGTTCCTGTTTTTAGGGGAAATGGTTTTGGTTTTTGCCCATTGAATATGATGTTGGCTGTAGGTTTGTCATATATGGATTTTATTATGTTGAGGTAAGACATTTGTATTCCCACTCTGCTTAGAGATTTTATCAAAAAAGGGTGTTGGATTTTGTTAAATGCTTTTTGTGTCTATTGATATGATCACGTGATTTTTGTTTTTTAATTAGTTTATGTGATGTATCATGTATTGATTTGTGAATATTGTACTAGCCTTGCATCCCTGGAATAAATCCCATTTGGTCATGGTATATGATCTTTTGTACACTGCTGATCGGAATGCAGATTGGTGCAGCCACTATGGAAAATAGTATGGAGTTTCCTCAAAAAATGGAACTGCCATTTGATCCAGTGATCCCATTTCTAAGAATATAGCCTAAAAAACCTGAAACACGCCAAAACCAGTTTGGCTCAGTGGATAGAGCGTCAGCCCGCGGACTGAAAGGTCCCAGGTTCGATTCCGGTCAAGGGCATGTACGCTGGTTGCGGGCACATCCCCGGTAGGTCGTGTGCAGGAGGCAGCTGGTCGATGTTTCTCTCTCATCGATGTTTCTAGCTTTCTATCCCTCTCCCTTCCTCTCTGTAAAAAATCAATAAAATATATTAAACAAACAAACAAACAAAAAACCTGAAACACATTCATAAAGAATATATACACTCCTGTATTCATACCATATCTGGAAACAGCCCAACTGCCCATAAGTAGAGGAGTGGATAAAAAAGCTGTGGTACATATACACAACGGAATACTATGCAGCAGTAAAAAGAAAGGATCTCTCACCCTTTGAGACAGCATGGAGGGACCTGGAGAGTATTATGCTAAGTGAAATAAGCCAGTTAGAGTAAGACAAGTATCACATGAGCTCATTCATATGTGGAATTTAATGATGAAAATAAATTGATAAACAAAAATAGATCAATTCCATAGAAACATGGAACAGACTGTCGAATCTCAGAGGGAAGGGGGGTAGGGGGTTGGAAGAGATTAACCGAAGAACTTGCATGCATATATGCATAACCCATGGACACAGACAATAGTGTTGTGAAGGTGTGAAGTGGGGGGTAAGGGTGGGCTAGAGGTCATTGGGGTAGGAAATGGAGACATATGTAATACTTTCAACAATAAAGATTTTAAAGAAGTAAAAAAATAAAAATATATTTTTTAAAAATTATGTTCAACTTTTTAAAAGTGTCAATTATTTTTAGTGTGCCTGGTCATATCTAAACTAAAGCACATTTACTCTTCCTTTAATAAGTTTAACAACAGAAAACAATTATTTAATGTACATATGACCCTATGTGAATATTTAAACTTCCTCTAGGCAGACATATAATCAGACTGTTTTTCTCACCCATGTGGACGACTTAGAGGAATAATACCCTTTATAATTGAAGTCTTTAAATTTTACCTCCATTCCCTCCCTTCTAATTCCAACCAAACTAGGGTTATTGTATGAAAGTGTGCATATTTAGGCCACTCTTTTGGAGGGAGCAAGTGGGACTGAGTGAACTATATGCCCTGACACCAGTCTGTGCAAAGGAAGAGAGAGCACATGTTTCTGCTCTTCAAGGAATTTCTATGGGATAGTGGTGGCCCTATCTCAACCCCATCACAAGCCCTTCTGAATGTGTTCTCTTTATGCAGCTTCTGCTGGCCAATTTCCTGAATGCCAGTGCTGCATTGTTATCTTCCAGAAACCATAGACCATGCCTTTGCCTGGGTTATTGATCCAGCTTGTTTTAACTTTATTACCATGTAAAACAGGTCCTTCCCAATTTTGATGGGGTTTTCCATCTTCTGGTATTTTTCTGTTGTTAAAAAGTAGTCTTCCATTGTTAAAGACTCACTTTCTATGCCCACTGATTCCACTCAGAGGCTCCTCTTCTCCTCTCCCCCCACCCCCCACCACACACACACACTCGTTTATTCCTACTTAATGATACCTTTCTAAATTACCAACATGGAACACAAAGTATAGGAACTTGGGCATGAATCTTAACCTTTCTGAACTTGTTTTCTCATCTGAAAAACTTGTGAAAGTAAAAATTATTCAGTACAGTATGTAATAAATAGATATTAGTTTACTTTTACTTCATGTCAAAGAAATAAAACTGCAACCCATTTTTTTTCTCCTTTTTCTGTTTTTCTTACTCCCTTGGGCTTACTGTTTCAGTTCTGTGCAGATTTTAATGCAAAACTCACCATAAACTTGGCTATCCTAAAATTTCACATGACACCTGGCATATCATTATTTTCCTCAATTTACTGAGGTACTGTGGTATTATAGTAGATTGGAATATTGTTCAGCAAATATTCACTTACCTCTCTCTGACCCTTTCCCCTTTCCTGCTGACTTGGCTTGCCCATGTGACTTCCATGGGTAGAAGTGACAGGTGGCCTTTTTCTAGCAGAACCCATTACCCTCTTGCTCTCTTTCATCCTCCTTTAGAAAAGCATGTTTCACAGGTACTTCTTCAGCCTGGGTCCCACCGTAACATAGTGCAAATCTGAACTCAGGCCTGGTTAATACCAGGAACTGAGCTCGGCCTGTCAGAGCCATAGCCAGTACTCATGATTAAGAAATACTTGTTTATTGTTTAAGCCTCTGAGACTTTGGGATTGTTTACTGTCCCAGGAAAAAGCTAATTAATATAAAAATCATGGTCCTGGCCATTTCATTCATACAGTTTCCAGAACAAGTACTCTGTGTCTTATTCCTGGAATCTAACCTTCACCTCCCCTAACTGTCCCATAGCAGCTCATTGGTACCCCCTCAGTGGTCTCTCTTATTGTGCAGAATTGCTTTTCTCTTGCAATGTCAGCTCCATTGTGTATTATCTCACTTGCAAAGTGCTTACCCAAATACATTCTCAAGAAACCAGGCCTTTCTCCACAATTATTTTACCAGTTGCAAGGAAAAAATTTCATTGTATGTTATATTAGAAGGATGCTTTTATCCTGTCATCACTTCTGAGATGTAAGTGAATCTTACTCAAATTTAAATAATCACATTCTTGCTTTAAAGGAAATACCTGATAGTTCTTTCCTAAGGACTTGTATCAGTTTCTTATTGTTGCTGTAACAAATGACCACCAACACAGTGACTTAAAACAACACAAATTTTTAATTTTAGAGTTCTGAAATTCACGAATCCAAAATGGGTCTCACAGGGCTAAAATCAAGATGTCAGTAGAATGTGTTTCTTTCTGGAGGCTCCAAGGAAGAATCAGTTTTCTTCCCTTTTCTAGCTTCTGGATGTTGCCCACATTCCTTGGCTTCTGACTCCCAGAAATTGAATTACTCTGACCTCTGCTGCTATCCTCACATCTCTTTCTCTGACTCTCCTTTGCACATATAAGGACCCTTGTATTTTCACTCATCCACCTAGAAAATTCAAGATAATCTTCTCTTTTTTGAGACCCTTATGGTAATCAACTCTTTCCCATAAATAGGTACTTCTAGGTGTGAAGTTATAGCTCATTATAGTTTTGATATGCATTTCCTTGATGCTTAGTGATGTCAAGCACCTATTTTTATTTTAAAGTGTGTTTGTTGAGTTTAGAGAGAATGGAAGGGAGAGGGAGAGAAAGAGAGAAACATCAATTGGAAGACTCCACACATGCCTTACCAGGGAGCAAGCCCACGACCTGGGCATGTGCCCTGACTGGGAATCAAACTGGTGACCTTTTGGTTCAAGGGATGACACCCAACCAACTGAGCCACATTGGCCAGGGTTCAAGCTTTTTTATATACCTGTTGGCCATTTGTATGTCTTCTTAAAACTGTCTATTCAGTTCCTTTGCCCATTTTTTGAATTGGGTTGTTATTTCTTTTGGCTTTTGAGTTGTATGAGTTGTATATACAGAGTGGCCAAAGTATTATGATCTCTGAACGCATAATAATCTGACCACTCAGTGTGTGTGTGTGTGTGTGTGTGTGTGTGTGTGTGTGTGTGTGTGTATGTGTGTGTGTGTGTATATATATATATATATATATATATATATATATATATATATATGTATACTAGAAGCCCGATGCACAAAGATTCATGCTAGAATGGGCTTTCCTTTCCCTGGCTGCCAGTACTGCCTTTCCACTCAGTCCCAGCCCCATTCTGCTCAGGCCCTGGAGCCACTTCTTACTGCTCTGGGAGCCACCTCATTCCGCTCCGGTAGCTGCCTCTTTCCGCTCCGGCCCCATCTTCCCACGCTGCCCAGAGGCCCTGAGAGACTGGGGATGGGGCAGAACCCCTGCATCATCACCATGGTGACGACACAAGCATCCCGCCACCGTCACTTGGCACCTGTGTATACAAATTAACTGCCATCTTTGTTGGGTTAATTTGCATAGCACTCCGGATTGGCTGGTGGCGTAGTGAAGGTACAGTCAATTTACATGTTTGTCTATTATTAGGTAAGATATTAGAGACCTGGTGCATGAATTCATGCATGGGTGGGGTCCGGCTAGCCTTGCCAGGGGGAGGGGACATGGGCAGTTGGCCGGCCTGCCTGCTGGGACAGTTTGCATATTAGCCTTTTGTTATATAGGATATACACTGAATGGCCAGATTATTATGTGTATTATGTGTTCAGAGATCATAATAATCTGGCCACTCACTGTGGCCAGATTATATATATATATATATATATATATATATATATATATATATATATCCTATCTAATAAAAGAGTAATATGCAAATTGACCATCACTCCAACAACAAGATGGCTGCCCCCATGTGGTCAAGATGGCTGCCCCCATGTGGACACAAGATGGCCACCACAAGGTGGCCAGCAGGGGAGGGCAGTTGGGAGGGACCAGGTCTGCAAGGGAGGGCAGCTGTGGGCTATCAGGACAGCATGGGAGGGCAGTTGGGAGGGACCAGGCATGCAAGGGAGGGCAGTTGGGGCGATCAAGCCTGTAGGGGAGGGCAGTTAGGGGTGACCAGGCCTGCAGAAGAGGGAAGCTGGGGGCGACCGGGCCTGCAGGGAAGGGCAGGTGGGGGGGACCAGACCTGCAGGGGAGGGCAGTTAGGGGTGACCAGGCCTGCAGGGGAGGGCCGTTAGGGGTGACCAGGCCTGCAGGGGAGGGCAGTTAGGGATAAACAGGCTGGCAGGGGAGCAGTTAGGCATCAATCAGGCTGTCAGGGAAGTGGTTAGCGGCTGATCAGGCTGGCAGTCAGATGTGGTTATGGGCAATCAGGAAGGCAGGCAGGTGAGCAGTTGGGAGCCAGCAGTCCTGGATTATGAGAGGGATGTCCAACTGCCCGTTTTGGCCCAGTCCCGGGAGGATCGGGCCTAAACGGGCAGTTGGACATCCCTCAAGGGATCCCAGATGGAGAGGGTGCAGGCTGGGCTGAGGGACACTCCCCCCCCCCTTGTGCACGAATTTCGTGCACCGGGCTAATATATGATATTAGCCCCCCTATCAGATATATGTTTTGCAAATATATCATCCTATTCCATAGGTTTTCTTTGCGTTTTGTTGATAGTTTCTTTTGCTATGCAGAAACTTTTTTGTTTGATGTAGTTCCATTCCACTTGTTTATTGATTTGCCTGAATACTTGAAATATCAAGTCTACTGACATGTTGTCATTATATTGCATATATCATTTTTGTTGCTTATAACATAGATAATTTTAATTTGGTTTAACAGATTTTAAGTTGGTAATTTCTTGTAGTAATCAACACTATCCTAATCACAGATTATCATGTTATTTGAATATGTCTTCTTCATTTGATCATTAATATTTCTTCTCTAGACATAATTACTACTTATAAGTGATTACAGTGTTGTTTTTTTAATCTAGAGCATTTTACTCACAGAACTAATAATGGTACATTTTCATTTTATTTATTTATATTTCAATGATGAATAATTTTGAACCTTTTCTTTAGTTCCTGTAGCTAAGAAACATTTCCTCTATATAACCTTTCTTCTATTGATTTATTTTTGCTTAGCTTCTGATTCATAAATAATTATAAGGTAATAGGAATTTGGAAGAATTTTGTTCTAGATAGGAATTTAAGGCATTTGTAAGATATTTTATTTGGAATATGCTTCATTTGTTAAACAAAATAAAAAACTCCTGCCTTTCTTTACAAAACAACAACAACAACAAAAACAACCCTGCAACAATCCGTAGTTCTATGAAATCCTTTTTTGTCAGTCTCCTCATGTAATTGTTTGCCATCCAGTGGACGATCTAAGTACTGCTGTGCTTTGTAAAACAGGATTCTATGTATGGTATGTAGAGATGGAAACTGATCCAAGATTTTCTGGGGCAATGTGTATTTTCCATTAGTGTGTATCAGTTCAAATTATATAGGATAAAAATGCTTAATCTTTCCTTTGTCTTGTCTTTATAGGCTGATTGGGTATCAGCTATCTAGAAGCACCATCTCTTTGATTTTGGTCTGGAAGATTCCAAGAAAGTGTCCCATAGATCTCACTTCCCGATTACTATGATCAATGTATGGACCTAGATAACACGTGCATGTGTGTCAACTGATTTTCTCCTTTTACATTTTTCATATTTAGAGTTCTCATATCACAGGGAGATAGTGAGTGGAGCTGTGCTTCTTTTACTATGAACTATTATTTCACTTGAGATTTTGTTGGAGTATTCAACCAGCAGGGATGTACAAGTGGAATCTAGGACACTTGATTACCGATTACCTTGAGCAATGAAGGTAATTGAGAGTGCTGGAGAATAATGTTAATCGATGTACACTTCAGATGTCTGTTATTCACAGAGAGAAGTCAGGTGTTCCAGACAACAAATACTAATTGAGTTCTCATTATATACCCAATAAGATTTTTCAGTTAACTGGACAAGAAAATCTCTTATCCTTCTTCTTTAAGAAATTATGTTTTAGCCTATATGTATCTCCATGCCTTGTGTAATAGGCAGAATTATAAGATGACCCCAAGTGATCCATGCCCTGAGTGTGGATGGAACCTGTGAATATTATGAGATACCATTCTTGTGATTATGTTATCTTAAATGACAAAAGGGGGATTATCTGTTTGGTTCTTATCTGATCACATTACCTAGAAAGTCAGAAGAAGTCAGAGATGTAAATAGGAGAGAGGTTTGAAGACAGGAAAATTCTCCTGCTGGCTCTGAAGGAAACCATGTAGCAAGAAAATGGCCTTTAGGAGCTGAGTCATTCCCTAACAAAGAGCCAGCAAAAAACTAAATAAATAAAATAAATAAATAAAAGAGAACTTAGTCTTGCAGACACAAACCACTGAATTCTTCCCACTCTTTAATGAGCTTGTAAGAGACCCCTGAGAACCAGCTGAGAATATAGCTTGTGGATATCTTGATTTGAATCCCAGAGTAGAAAGGATATAGACACATATTATTGTAAGGTTTTTATGCTAAAATTTTAAATGATATAATATCTTGAAAGATATGTTGTGATAAGGTGTATGTGTTAAGTCCAAGAGCAACCACAAAATTAAAAATGAAATAGAATCAAAAGTCAATTATAGAAATAAAATGGAACCTAATCATTTGTTCCATTTGATTGCAATTGTTCCAAAAGCAGATAGGAAAAATAAAAAAGCTAAAAAAGTGGACATAAATAGAAAACAAATAATGCATGGTTGATTTAAATTCAAATATATCAATAATTCATCAAAGTTAAATAATCTAAATACTTTCAATTAAAAGTCAGAGAATGCCAATATCAGATAAAATAGCAAGATTCAATTCTATGTTGTCTATAAGATACTCACTTTAAAACAAGGATAAAAGGTTATTAAAAATAAAATAAGAAATGATATGCCAGCCTGGCTAGTGTGGCTCAGTGGTTGAGCTTCAAACTATGAACCAGGAGGTCATGGTTTGATCCCAGTCAGAACACAAGCCCGGGGTGAGGGCTCAATACCCAGTGGGGGGCATGTAGGAGGCAGCTGATCAATGATTCTTTCTCATCATTGGTGTTTCTATCTCTCTCTCCCTCTCTGAAATATATATATATATATATATATATATATATATATATATATATATATATATATATGGCATGTAGGAGGCAGCTGATCAATGATTCTTTCTCATCATTGGTGTTTCTATCTCTCTCTCCCTCTCTGAAATATATATATATATATATATATATATATATATATATATATATATATACACACACACACACATACACATACATACACACACACTAGATGCCCGATGCACGAAGATTCGTGCAAAAATGGGCCTTACTTCCGCTGGCTGCCGGCACCGCCTTTGCTCTGGCACAGAACCACCTTTCGGCCTTCCCACACTGCCTAGAGGCCTGGAGCGGTTGGGGTGGTGTGGAACGCCTGCGTCGTCACCATGATGACTACACAAGCATCCCGCCCCCAGCTGCTCCACGCCTGTGTATGCAAATTAATCTTCCATCTTTGTTGGGTTAATTTGCATACTCACTCCTGATTGGCTGGTGGGCATTGCGAAGGTATGGCCAATTTGCATCTTTCTCTTTTATTAGTGTAGATACACACACACACACACACACACACACAAGTATATATATATATATATATATATATATATATATATATATATATACTAGAGGCCCGGTGCACGAAATTCGTGCACTTGGGGGGTCCCTCAGCCCAGCCTGTGCCCTCTTGCAGTCCGGGATCCCTCGGGGGATGTCTGACTGATGGCTTAGGCCTGCTCCCTGGGGAGAGGAGGCCTAAGCTGGCAGTTGGACATTCCTAGTGTGGCCACGGATGTGGGAGAGGTTCCTGCCACTGCCACTGCGCTTGCCAGCCATGAACCTGGCTTCTGGCTGAAAAGCACTCCCCCTGTGGGAGTGCATTGACCTGCATTGAGTGTCTGTCCCCTGCTGATCAGTGTGCATCATAGTGACCAGTCATTCTGCTGTCGGGCCAAAACTGGCTATCTGACATCCCCTGAGGGGTCCTGGATTGCCAGAGGGCACAGGCCAGGCTGAGGGACTCCACTGGTGCACAATCGGGGCCAGGGAGGAACTGCAGGAAGGCTCCAGGGCATGTCCAATCCATCTTGCTCAGTCCCGATCGGCCAAACCCCAGCAACAAGCTAACCTACTGGTTGGAGTGTCTGCCCCCTGATGGTCAGTGCATGTCATAGCAAGTGGTTGAGTGGCCTTAGCATAAAATTAGCATATTATGCTTCGATTGGGTGAATGGCTGACTGGACAACCAGACACTTAGAATATTAGGCTTTTATTATATAGGATATATGTAGCCTATATAATATGTGTATCCTATATAATAAAAGGCTAATATGCAAATCGACGGAATGGTGGAATGACTGGTCGCTATGACGCGCACTGACCACCAGGGCGCAGATACTCAATGCAGGAGCTGCTCCCTGGTGGTCAGTGTGCTCCCACAGGGGGAGTGCCGCTCAGCCAGAAGCCAGGCTCACAGCTGGCGAGTGCAGTGGCAGTGGCAGGAACTTCTCCAGCCTCTGCTGTAGCACTAAGGATGTCATTGGACATCCCCTCCCCCAAGGTCTCCTGGACTGCAAGAGGATGCAGGCTGGGCTGAGGGATCCCAGCAAGAATTTCATGCACCGGGCCTCTAGTATACATATGATATGCCATATAAACACTAATAAAATTAAGCTCTATTAAGGTGAGATGAGGTAGATTCAGAACAAGAAATATTACTGAGGAAAAAGAAGGACATTGCATAATGACATAGGGTTCATTTAATGAAGAAGACACCTAACCCTAAATGAGTATGTATATAGTAACAGAACTTCAAAATACCTTAGGTAAAACTGATACAACTAGAAGAAGAGACAAATCTACAAGTACTAGTATAGTTTCAACATGCTTCAGTCAATAATTTATAAAACAAATAGGCAAAAACTTCAGAAAAGGTATAGAAACACTATTACCATTTTGACTTAATTGACATTTATAGAACATCCCACCTGCAATAGCAGGATGCACATTTTTCTTCCAAGTGCACTCAGAACATTCATCCAGATAAACCATATTCTGGGACATAATGCAAATCTCAACAAATTCACAAAGATTAAAATATTGAAAGCATATTCTTTGACATTAAAATATACCTGAAAATCCCTTGATATTTAGAAATTAAAAACATACTTTAATTAATCATATGTCAAAGAAATTACAAGGTAAATTAGGAAATATATAGAGTTAAAAGAACATGAAATGAGAACTTATCAAAGGTTTTGGGATGCTTCTTCTAAAGCAGCTTTAGCAGGATAGCTAAAATGGTGCTTAGAAAGAAAGTTATGCTATCCTTGCTTATATTAAAAGAAGAATGATCTCAAATGAATAATTTAAGATTCTACTTTAACAAACTAGGGGCGGGGGGAAGCACACAAAGAAAACTTAAGAAATGAAGAGTAGAAATCAATAAAAGAGCAACAAAAATCAGTGAAGCTAAAATTACTAAACTTATAGCCAGAATGATCAAGAAAATAGAATATGCAAATTATAAATATCAGAATTAATAAGGAGCCAAAATTATAGATTATACAGATGTCAAATGGAATATAAAGGAATAATGTCAATAACTTTAGTCACACAAATTTAATTACATAAATGAAATACACAAAACCTTAATAGTATAAACTATTAAAGCTCACTCAAGAAGAAATGTATAGCATGACGAGACATCTGAATATTAAAGATATATAGCTAAATGTTCAGATGGCTTCACATATTCAACATAATGCTAGAAGTTCTACCAATGTGGTAAAGGCAAGAAAAAGGAATAAAAAGAATAAAGATTGGAAAGGTAAAAACAAAATTGTCCCTACTTGCAGATGACATAATTGTATACATATAAAATCTGAATAAACCTACAAAAACTGCTATAACTAATAAGTGAATTCATAAAAGTTGAAAGATATAACACTAACATACCCAAATCAATAGTGTTTCTATGTATTATCAGTGAACAGGTGGGCAGCAAAATTAAAATACTATTTCATAAATTAAGTACTTAAAACATGTACGGAATTTATATACTTAAAACTGAAAAATGCTGACGAGAGAATTAAAAAATCTCAATAAGTGGAGAAACATGTTTGTAGATTAGAAGACTCAATATATTAAAGATGTCAATTCTTTTGAAGTTGATACAGATTTAATACAATCTTATCAACATTCCAGCAAGGCTTTTTGTAGATATAGGCAAGATTCTAAAATTTATATGGAAAGGCAAATGAACAAGAATAGCTAAAACAATATTGAGAAAGAATAAAGCAGGAAGAATTATCCTATCTGATTTAAAGATTTATTATATGACTACAGTAATCAAGACAGTGAGGTATTGGTGGAGGGATAGACATATGGAATAGAAGAGAGAAGGCAGAAATAGACCCACACAAATATGCCTGACTTTTGATAAAGGTGTAAAAGCAATTTAATGAAACAATATCTACATAATAGGAATGACAGAAGGAGAGGAAGCTGAGCAATGAATAGAAAACCTGTTTGAAGAAATAATGACAGAAAACTTCCCTGACTTTGGGAGGAATAAAGTCACACAATCCAAGTAACACAGAGAATCCCAAACAAATGAACCCCAAAAGACTGACATCAACATATAGCATAATTAAATTGGCAAACTTAAAAGGCAAAGAAAGAATCTTAAAGGCTTCCAGAGAGAGACAGAAAGTTACCTACAAGGGATCTCCCATTAGACCAGTGGTCGGCAAACTGTGGCTCACAAGCCACATGTGGCTCGTGAGCTGCGGTTTGCCGCTCTGTTGACTAATGAGTTTGTCAACCACTGGGATAGGGGCTTAATCACAAGGAACAACAACAGCCTGTAATTATTGGAATTGAGAGTCTAGGTCAGTGGTTGGCAAACTCATTAGTCAACAGAGCCGCTGTTTGCCGACCACTGCATTAGACTATCAACTTCTTTCTCAACAGAAACACATCATGCCAGAAGGGAATGGAATGAAGTATACAAAGTCATGAATAGCAAGGGACTGAATCCAATAATATTCTATTCATCAAGGCTATCATTAAAAATTGAAGGTGAAATAAAGAGCTTCACAGACAAACAATGGCTAAGAGTTTATTACCACCAAACCAGCAATGCAAGAAGTGCTAAATGCACTATTGTAAAAAGAAGAAATAGAAATGGAAGAAGAAACACAGGCAAAAAGAATAAAAATGGCAACAAACAAGTACCTATCAATAATAACTTTAAACATAAATGGATTAAATGCTCTAATCAAAAGACATAGGGTAGCTGAATGGATAAGAAACATGACATATATGTGTGTGTGTGTATATATATATATATATATATATATATATATATATATATATATATATATGCTGTCTACAAGAGACCCACCTTAGAACAAAGGCCTCACACAGGCTGAAAGTGAAGGGATGGAAAAACATTTTTTCAGGCAAATGGAAATGAAAAAAAAAAAAAAAAAGTCTGGGGTAGCAATACTTATATATGACAAAATAGACTTCAAAGTGAAGGCCATAACAAGAGATAAGGAAGGCCACTTCATAATACTAACGGGATTGATACAACAAGAGGCTATAACTCTGGCAAACATATATGCATCTGAATATATAAAAAAATTTCTGGACATTATCAAAGGGGTTATCGACAGCAATATAATTACAGTAAGGGACTTTAATACCTCACTGACATCACTGTATAAATCTTCTAGACAAAAAAAAATCAACAAGGAAACAGCAATTCTAAACGACACTTTAGAACAGATGGAACTAACTGACATCTTCAGAACATTCCACCCCAAAGCTACGGAATATATATATTGATATATTTTATTGATTTTTTTACAGAGAGGAAGGGAGAGGGATAGAGAGTTAGAAACATTGATCAGCTGCCCCCTACACAACCCCCACTGGGGATGTGCCCGCAATCAAGGTACATGCCCTTGACTGGAATCGAACCTGGGACCCTTCAGTCCACAGGCCGATGCCCTATCCACTGAGCCAAACCAGTCAGGGCCGGAATATATATTCTTCTCAAGTGCACATGGGACATTTTCAAAGATAGACCACATGTTAAGACACAAGTTAAGTCTCTACAAATTCAAGAAGATTGAAATCATATCAAGCATCTTCTCAGATCACAAAGGCATGAAATTAGAAATCCGTTATAATAAAAATGCTTGATAACAATCAAATACATGGAGGCTAAATAGCATGCTATTAAACAATGAATGACTTACCAAAGAAATCAAAGAAGAAATAAAAATCATCCTGGAAATAAATTAAAATGAACACACAACAATCCAAAATCTATGGGACACAGTGAAAGTAGTCCTGAAAGGGAAGTTCATAGCACTACAGGCCAACCTTAAAAAAACAAGAAAAACTGGTAATAAGTTATCTAACCCTACAACTTAAAGAATTAGAAAGAGAACAAGAAGAAAAGCCTAGAACAAGTAGAAGGAAGGAAATAATAAAGATCAGAGCAGAAATTAATGACATAGAAAACAAACAAACAAAATACAAAAGATCAATAAAACCAAGAGCTGATTCTTGGAAAGGATAAACAAGATTGATGAACCTCTAGCCAGACTCACTAGGAAACAAAGAGAAAAGACCCAAATGAAAAAAATTAGAAACAAAAGGGATGAAGTAACAACTGACCCCACAGAAATATAAAGGATCATAAAAAAAAACAAAAAACAAAAAAACAAAAAAACCTCCCACCCTATGAAGGACTTTATTCCAACAAATGGGACAACCTAGGTGAAATGGACATATTCCTAGAAAAATACAACCTTCCAGAACTCAATCAGGAAGAATTAGAAAACCTGAATAGGCTGATAACTCCTGATGAAATTGAAGCAGTAATAAAAAGCCTCCCAGCAAAAAAAAGCCCTGGTTCAGATGGATTCACAGGGGAGTTTTACCAAATATTCAAAGAAGAATTAACTCCTATTCTCCTCAAACTATTCAAAAAAACTCAAGAGGGAGGGACACATCCAAACTCTTTCTATGAGGCCAGCATTACCCTAATTCCAAAACCAGATAAAGACACAACAAAGAAAGAAAACTACAGGCCAATACACAGATGAACAAAGATGCTAAAATCCTCAACAAAATTTTAGCAAATTGGGTCCAGCAGTACATTAAAAAGATCATACATAATGACCAAGTGGGATTTATTCTGGGGATGTAAGCCTGGTATAATATTCACCAATCAATAAATGTGATATAGCACATAAGCAGTTTGCAAGACAAAAATCACATGATCATATCAATTGATGCAGAAAAAACATTCGACAAAATCCAACACCCTTTTTTGATAAAAACTCTCAGCAAAGTAGGAATAGAGAGATTATACCTCAACATAACAAAGGCCATATATGACAAACCTACAGCCAAAAGCATAAGCAATAGGCAAAAACTAAAACCATTTCCCATAAAAATAGGAACAAGACAGAAATGCCCTTTTTTACCACTCTTGTTTAGCATAGTTCTGGAAGTCCTGGCCATAGCAATCAGACAACAAGAAGAAATAAAAGGCATTCAAATTGGAAAGGAAGAAGTAAAACTCTCATTATTAGCAGATGACATGATATTATACATAGAAAACCCTAAAGATTTCATTAAAAAACTAGATTTAATAAATGAATTCGGAAACATAGCAGGATACAAAATCAACACCCAATAAACTATAGCAATTTTATGCAGCAATAGTGAACTCTCAAAAAGAGAAACTAAAAATACAATCCCATTTACCATTGCAACAAAAAATTAAGATACTTAGGAATAAACTTAACCAAGGAGGTAAAAGACCTGTACTCAGAAAACTATAGGACATTGAAAAAAAGTGATAGAGGAAGATATGAACAAGTGGAAGAATATACAATGTTCATGGATTGGTAGAATCATTATCATTAAAATGTCAATATTACCCAAAGCAATCTACAGATTCAATGCAATCCTTATTAAAATACCAACAGCATATTTTACAGACCTAGAGCAAACACTCCAAAAATTTATACGAAACCAAAAATGACCCTGAATAGCTACAGCAATCTTGAGAAAGAAGAACCAAGTTGGAGGAATCACAATAAGTTATATTACAAAGCCACTATGCTCAAAACAGCATATAGATCAATGGAACAGAACAGAGAACCAATAAATTGATCCAAAACACTATACTTAATATTTGACAAAGGAGGCAAGTGCATACATTGGAGCAGAACCAGTTTCTTCAATAAATGGTGTTGGGAAAATTGGACAGATACATGCAAAAAAAAAGAATGAAACTAGACCACCAACTTACTCCGTATACAAAAATAAACTAAAAATGGATAAAAGACTTAAATGTAAGATGTGAAACCATAAAAGTCCTAGAAGAAACTATAGGTACCAAAATATCAGACATCTCGCCTAGCAATATGTTTATTGATACATCTAGACAGTGGTCGGCAAACTCATTAGTCAACAGAGCCAATATCAACAGTACAACGATTGAAATTTATTTTGAGAGCCAAATTTTTTAAACTTCAACTTCTAATGCCACTTCTTCAAAATAGACTCGCCAAGGCCGTGGTATTTTGTGGAAGAGCCACACTCATGGGGCCAAAGAGCCACATGTGGCTCGCGAGCCGCAGTTTGCTGACCATGGTCCTAGAACAATGGAAACTAAGGAAAAAATAAACAAATGGGACTACATGAAAATAAAAAGCTTCTGTACTGCAATAGAAACCATCAACAAAATAACAAGAGAGCCACTATATGGGAGAACATATTTGCCAATAATACATCTGATAAAGGGTTAATCTAGAAAATATATAGGGAACTCGTACGATTTAACAAAAGGAAGAGAAACGATCCAATTAAAAAATGGGCAAAGGACCTAAATACACACTTCTCCAAAGTGCATATACAGAAAGCCAAGATACATATGAAAAAATAGTCAATCATCTGAGAGATGCAAATGAAAATGACAATGAGATATCACCTCATACCTGTCAGAATGGTTATCATCAACAAATCAATAAGCGACAAGTGTTAGTGAGGATGTGGACACTGTTGGTGGGAATGCAGACTGGTGTAGCCACTGTGAAAAACAGTTTCCTCAAAAAATAGAAATGCAACTCCCATTTGACCCAGTGATCCTACTTATAGGAATATAGCCTAAGAAACCTTAAACACTTACCAGAAGGAATATATGCATCTCCATGTTTATAGCAGCACAAGATTTGGAAACAGCCTAAGTACCCATCAGCAGATGAATGGACAAAAAAGTATGGTACATTTACACAATGGAATACTACATGGCATTAAAAAAGAAACAACTCTTTACTATTTGCAACAGCATGGATGGACCTAGAGAATATTAAGCTGAGCAAAATAAGACAGTCAGAGAAAGATAAGTGTCACATGATCTCACTCAAAGGTGGAATCTTTTGAACCAAATAAACTGATGATCAAAAATAGACCCAGAGACATAGAAGCATGAACAGACTGTTGAACCTCAGAGGGAATGCAGGGGAGGGTGGGTGGGAAGAGATCAACCAATGAATTTGTATGCATATGTGCATAACCAATGGACACAGACAATGGGGTGGTGAGGGCTTGTGGGTGGTGGGATATAGGTGTGGGCTGGAAGAGCTTAATTGGGGGAAAAGGAGGACCTATGAAATACTTTCAATAATAAAGATTTTTTTTAAAAAAGCATTCCAATGGAGGAAAGATAATCTATTCAAGAAAATGCAGCTGAAGCAATTGTACAACCATAGGCAAAAACAAAAAAATTTTTGCTTAAGTTTCACACCTTATATAAAAATAAACTCAAAATAGATCATGGACTTAAATATAAGAAGTAAAAGTATCAAAAGTTTTAGACAAGAAAAAACAGAAGAACATTTTTGGGTTCTAGGGCAAGGCAAAGAGTTCTTAAATGTGACACCAAAGACATCCTATCTAATAAAAGAGTAATATGCAAATTGACCATCACTCCAACACACAAGATGGCCGCCCCCATGTGGACACAAGATGGCCACCACAACATGGCCGGCAGGGGAGGGCAGTTGGGGGGGACTAGGCCTGCAGGGGAGGGCATTTGGGGGGGACTAGACCTGTAGGGGAGGGCAGTTGGGGGGGGACCAGCCTGCAGGGGAGGGCAGTTGGGGCAACCAGGCCAGCAGGGGAGGGCTGTTGGGGATGACCAGGCCAGCACGGAAGGGCAGTTAGGGGTGATCAGGCTGGCAAGGGAGGGCAGTTAGGGGGTTACTGGGCCATCAGGGAAGGGCAGTTGGGGGTGACTAGGCCTGCAGGGGAGGGCAGTTGGGGGGGGACAAGGCCTGCAGGGGAGGGCAGTTGGGGGTGACTAGGCCTGCAGGGGAGGGCAGTTGGGGGGGACAAGGCCTGCAGGGGAGGGCAGTTGGGGGCAACCAGGCTGCAGGGGAGGGCAGTTAGGGGCGACCAGGCTGGCAAGGGAGGGCAGTTAGGGGTTACCGGGTCAGCAGGGGAGGGCAGTTAGGGGTGACCACGCCTGCAGCAGAGGGCAGTTAGGGGCAATCAGGCCATCAAGGGAGCAGTTAGGCATTGATCAGGTTGGCCGGGGAGTGGTATTAAAAGATTTACTAACCATTCCACCACTGCAGAAAACTTGTTGGCTCCAGGGCATGTCCAGCCCGTCTCATTAGGGGGTGATCAGGCTGGCAGGCAGAAGCGGTTAGGGGCAATCAGGCAGGCAGGCAGGTGAGCAGTTGGGAGCCAGGAGTCCTGGATTGTGAGAGGGCAGTCTGACATCCCTTGAGGGGTCCCAAATTGGAGAGGGTGCAGGCTGGGCTGAGGGACACCCTCCCCGCCCCCCTGTGCATGAATTTCATGCACCGGGCCTCTAGTGGTTTATAAAAGGAAGAATTAATAAATTATACTTCATATAAATTAAAAAAATCTTGCTCTGTGAAACTCCCTGCTTTATCCTCTGTTAAGAGAATGAAAATACAAGCTACAATTAGGAAGAAAATATTTGCAAATTAAATATCTGACAAAACACTAGGATATATACAGGACTCCCAAAACTCAATAGTAAAAAAGAAAACCAAAAAAGCAATCCAGTTCGAAAAAGGACCAAATACATGACAAGGTACTTCACCAAAGAGAGTATACAGATTCTAACTTGGTTTTTTATGGTGACCAATGGAAAAAACTATGTCATTAGCCACCAGAATATTTTATATCTCAAGCAACAGGATACTTTCTCTCCCTCTATTGAATGCAACACAGAATATTCATTCTTTTCACATCTCAGGAGCAATAATGTAGCTTTTTTACTTATTAGCCACAGTCACAGTGATCTCAAAGGTAGTACTACCTTTGTTAACTTTGATGTAGTTGATTTCCAGCTTCACTTGCAATAGTTTCTGTAGAGTGGGAATAAAGAAAATGACATTGGAACTCGGGATTCTGCTGTGGAGCTCAGTTATCACTATCATGGGATAGTGAAATCTGTCCTGATTTGTTAGCAAGAGCATGTACATTATTGGGGTTCTATGACAAAGACTGAACTTCCTATACTCTAGCAGGTGGGTAATTGAACATAGATTTGAATTGTTTCAGAAGACCAAAGAAAACCAAATACGCTTCTAAGAAAAAGGAGGGACACTGTTTAATATGCCGGCGGACTCAGGGAAGAGCCTTCCAAATCTGAGTGAAGGAACACACATGGGGCTTTCCTTTTTATCTCCCTCTCTGTGGTCTTTGTCCCACAATCACGGATTATGCTTCCGGTCCTTTTTGCGGGCCTTGTAAGAAGGCCCCCAGGTGTTGGGGGTCTCCAGGCCATATCTGATGGTCTGGCCTGGTGCCAGCGTTCATAACCCTCCCTCCGGGGCAGTGCACTGTTCACAGTAACAGGTTCTGCAAGACCAGTATCTGGGAAGGAGACAGGGACTTAATTATAGGTTATCAGGAATGTACACTGAGCTTGCTGGCTTGGATTCAGATCACTAGCCCCAAATATCAGGGTTACATTGGAATTAGCCCTTTTTAGCCTTCTCAGAATATTGATGTGACTATATCTGCATTCACCACTTGGTGGAGCTCATACACTGAATTTATAGCTCATATACTGAAGTTATGAATGAATAAACTATGGGTAAAAGGACAATCTACTAAAATATTAATTTGAATATGTGTTTTCCCTATAGTTTTCCTTTCTCTCCAGTTTAAGTAGGTTGGCACTCTTGGTAATGTCTTACCTGAAGAATTGGAGAAGACTGAAAACATAATGGCCTCAACTCAAAGGCTCTTCCCTGCTTTGATTAAAGCAAAGGATAGTCTTTTCAATAAATGGTGTAGGGGAAAATGGATATCCACATGCAGAAAAACAAAATTGGACTCCGAAAGGATAAGCCTTTGAATTCAAGAGGAAATGCTAGAGAGAGAAGGCTATTGAACACAGAGAGATAGGAAAACTTTCCAGAGATTGGGAAGGGGGCAGATATCTGTGGGTTCAGAAATGGTTCATTTTTTTTCACATTGGCATTGCAGAGATGCAGTAGGCCTTACAACCAGGGTTCCCATTGTTCCTGAAGTTCCCATGTCCCAAGTGTGGTATGCATGCCAGAGGCCAGAGGAGCAGGCCACACTCCTGCTGTCAGTACAGATGGGTTGGAAGAATGATTGTCAGTACAGATGGATTGCTAAGGACCAAGGCTTCCCTACCTGGACCTCTGCAAAACCTTGCTGTAAGGAAGAAGCCCAAATGTAATTAGATTGAATTTCCTATCAGCATGGTCCATAGAGGTCCAGAGTTGTAAATGGTTTACATAAAATTTGATATAGTGCTTGCATTGTTGAGTGTGTGGACTGAGATTCCTTGACCTTACCAATGATTCCTATTACAAAGGGCTTTTACCACTAATTTCCTACAAGTCTTTTTGATTGGAATCTTGTTCAGAGTTTTAGCCAGGGTGGCCAGGGGCACCAATCTTTATTCTTGTCCAAGTATGATTCCTCTTTTTTTCTTTCAACCTCAGGTCATAGAAATTCTTATGTTATTGTTTATAACCTTTGTTCTCAGTTTCTATGTATGTACCTGCTCAAAGATATCTATAAGGAAAGCCTTTATTTAGTGATACATATGAAAGCTTGAATACTATATATGCTTTTGAAAAATGCTGGGGATCTTTCTTACTTAATTACTAGTTCAGTTCCAGACTATATCCTAATGTCCTCAAAAATGGCTGCAGAACTGTGTAAAGTCATTAAAGCCACATTTTGTTTGGCTCAGGGGCCTCCTATTCCCACATTGCAATCTACACCTCTCCTTCCATTGCTATCCCATCCTCCCCCATGACTCTTGACTGTGTTTGTTTTGCATCTTGTTTAAATTTTCTCATTAGTCACTGATTTGCATTTGAAAATCTAACTCTACATTTGTTTATATGAGGTGTAAGATATAATGGGACCTGAGTGCATACTATATTACAAAGTTATGTGATAAAAGTAAGGTGTTGGCATAAATAGAGACACATACAATCAATGGAATAGAATAGAGGGCCTAGAAATAAATTCACACATGTATGGCCAATTAAATTTTGACAAAGGTAACAAGAATACATGAGGGGGAAATTATAGTCTCTCCAATAAATATCCAGCTGTGGAAAACTGGATTATTTACATGCAAAAGACCTCTATCTTATACCATACACAAAAAACAACTCAAAACAGATTAAAGATTTGAACATAAGAGTGAAACTGTAAAATCCTAGAAGAAACATAAGGATAAGCTTCTTGACATTGGTCATGGCAGTGGTATTTTGGATTTGGTGCCAAAGTACAAGCAACAAAAGCAGTAATAAATAAGTGAGACTACCTCAAACTAAAAAGTTTCTGTTCAGCAAAGGAAACTACAGAATGAAAAGGCAATCTTTGAAATGGAAGAAAATATTTGCAACACACATTTGATAAGGAGTTAATATTAAAAATATATAAGAACATATGCAAGTCAATAGCAAAAACCAAATAACCGAATTTAAAAATGGGCAAAGGAACTGAATAGACATATTTTCAATGAAGACATACAAATGATCAATCTATATATATAAAAGGCTACGCGACCATCAGACTAGTAGCTATGACGCGACCAGCATGGGGCAGATGCTCAATGCAGGAGCTGCCGAGCTGTGGTGACTTGGCAGCGGCAGTTCCCGGAACCAGAGAGGAGGGAGCTCGATTCCAGGGTGTGTCACCTGAGAACCACCCTCTCACAATCCAGGACCTCTCAAGGGATGTCGGAGAGCTGGTTTCAGCCTGATCCCCGCAGGCCAAGCCGAGGACTCCATCTGCTGGAGGGATCCTGCTCACTCTGCAGATACCCTTTGAGCTGTGGCGCTGCCCCAGATGCGGCCAGCCGAGGAAGGACCGCAGGAGGTTGGCTCCAGGGCAGGTCCAGCCCGTCACGCCCAAGTCCCACCCCGCTGGCCACCTTCTAATTAATTTCCTTTCAATGTGCATGAATTCGTGCACTGGGGCGCTAGTAGGTATATGAAAGGCTTCATATCATTAATCATTAAGGAAATGAAAATCAAAACCATAATGAGATACCATCTCACATTTTTTAGAATACCTATTATCAAAAAGGCAGTAGAAAACAGACATGGAAAAGTAGGAAACACTTGTATAGTGTTGGTGGAAATGTAAACTGGAACTGGTACACTTTGAATGTATGTTACCATCTTCATTAACTGTTTCATTGACTCTAATAAATGAGCTTTGGAATTTGACGTTTCTCTAGAACAAGGTTTCTCAATTGCTACACTATTGACACTTTGGGGCAGATAATATTTTTTAGGAGACTGTCTTGGGCATTGTAAAATGTCTGGTCTCCTTGGCCTCTACCCATCATATGCCAGTAAGCATTCCCTCACCCCCATCATGACAACCAAAAATGTTTTTGCACATTGCCAAAAGTCCCATGGGGCAAAAATCACCTCCAGTTGAGAACTATGGTTCTAGGATAATTGATAGTTTAATTTTTTGATATGTTATTGATTTGCACAACACAAACGGAAAGTTTTGTATCCCCCCCCCCCGCCTTTTTTCTTTTGTTTGTATGAAGAGTCATTTAGTATCGGAAAAATGCATTAATGTTTGACATAACTGCAATTTCTCTTTGCTCCATAAATATCAACCTTGGGGGAGGATCTTTTAAGAGGACAACCTTTAGATTAAACAGAAATGCATACAAATGTGGTTTATTCTTGTATATTTTTATGTGAATTTGTTCACATGTAAATTTATTATTATGTCTGAGAAGAGAAATTCAAATGAATAGTGGAGCTTAGCTTAAAGAACAAAAACTAAAGATATAGTGTTTAATGTTTCAGTACCCCACTCCAGAAAAAAGAAGAGCTAAAAAATTGCAGTATAACTAAAAATGCCAGCATTCTGAAGTAGTTTGTTTTAGATACCAAGAAGTCAGATTTCCTAAAAATGTAATATTTTAAAAGTTGTATCAAAAGAGAATTTTCCTGTTTTAAGACAATAAAGTTTATATTAAACACATTTAATTTGCTAATAAAAACTATTCATTCATAGGAAAA
Organism: Cnephaeus nilssonii; assembly: GCF_951640355.1. Taxonomy (NCBI): domain Eukaryota; kingdom Metazoa; phylum Chordata; class Mammalia; order Chiroptera; family Vespertilionidae; genus Cnephaeus; species Cnephaeus nilssonii. The sequence goes on along the minus strand of NC_137083.1, from coordinate 70,499,607 downwards.
TTCTAAAAATCATACTATAAAAAAGTGCTTATTTCCCCAAAGGCTTTTCTCCAAAAGATAAGCAAGCTAAAATTTAAACCTCCTTTATGACTGTGCTAAGTACATCCATTACACTACTTTTTTTTGCTATAAAATCTCTTCTAATAGAAGCAGTAAAAAATTAAACGTGTGTTCTGCATGCCAAATCTTTCCATCATTTCCCAACTGTGCTGGCATTTTAAGGCAGGATCTCTCATTGGAATTAGTGTAATGAGTTATAATTGATGGTAGCAATGATGATGAGGAAGCAGGAACTTCCTCATGTAAGCTCATCCAAGGCATTTTGTGCAATCATTTCTGCATCAGAGTTCTTTAAGTTTTTACAGTGAATGAACAAAATAATAAGAAACCCCTCCATTTTGAACTTTTTTCTTTCTGACCCATAAATCTGAAGTTCGTTTCTTGTTTTAGAGGTTTAAAACTGGATTATTTTCCATAGCTAAAGTTTCCTCCATTCTATCAACGTATTCTTCAAAATGCTTAATAATCTTGAGAAGAAAAGTTAGGAATTAAGTGTAAGATCAAGAAATATATTTCCTATGTTCTTTAGGGGACTACTAGAATTTTGCTGTGAATTTTAAAAGTAGTGTGCAGCATGCTATATCATTAGTGAGTAGAAAGGGTATATAGCATTAAGTTAAATAATGTACTGACTGAATAAATTGTACTCACATATTAAGAAAAATAAATACGGAGGCATTTTATAAAAATATTAAAAATTCAGTTAGGAATCACTGACTTGTCCAAACATAAAAATCCTAGAGTTGAAAGAGACCAGTAGAGATCCCCAAGTTCAAATATTCCAACTTACTACAAAAATCTTTTCCAAAAGCAGTGTGATTACTGGAATGAAACTTGATGAGGAACTTTAAGGAATGAAGCTATCTAAGGGCTAGTATTTTCTCTTGGTTAAACATCTTTATAACTCCCTTGTTTAAATGTTAGTATCTTTAGTTTATAGAATAGAAAATCATAGCTGAGGAAGGCAAAGTAAATTGCTTATGAGTTCAAGGTAGGAAGTAGCTGACCTCTGCTCCCCCCTCCCCCGCCCCGCTCCCTGCACTTGCCCTCGTCAGGGGGGGGAAACAAAAGAGACATATGTACTACTATTTGTAATACCTTAAACAATAAAATTAAAAAACAAACAAACAAACAAAGAAAGTAGCTGAGTTGGCATTTAAACCTCAGTTCTTTTAAATTTAAGGCCAAAGTTTTATTTGCTTGATCAGATGTCTGTAATTCCCCCCCCCCTTTTTCTTTACCCAAACATTTTAAAAATAATTTTTCAAACATTCAGAAAATTTGAATTTGTACATACCCTCTATCTAGATTCTTAGGCTTTATACTTGCATTATCACACATCCATATATCCCTCCATCAATTCACTTTGAATCGATGCATTTCTAAGTAAATCATAGACATTAGTACACTTTCCCTCATATACTTCAGCATTCATGTTGTTAATGAAAGTGTAATAATTTATATTTTATGATAACATTTATATACAATGAAATGCTAAAATCTCAAGTATACAATGAATGAGTACCCACAAATGCAAATATCTGTGCAACCCAAACTCCTAGCAAGTTACAGAACATTACTCAAGAAGATTCCCTCATGTCTCTTCCCAGTATATCCCCTCCTCCATCAAAAGTATTTTGATTTTCTTCTACCATAAATTAGTTTTGCTTATTCTAGAACTTTATATAGAGTCACGCATTATATACTCTTTTGGGTAGTGCTTCTTTCAGCATTCTGTTTTGAGATTCGTCAGTGTTATGCATATGTTATTACTTTATTCCTTTTCTTGTTGAATAGTATTCCATTAATGAATATACCACATTTTGTTTATCCATTTTCCAATTAATTGAAGCCTGAGAAGTTTATAGTTTTTCATGTATCAGAAATGGACTGCTGACTTCCAGTTTCCAGCTTGACAGGTAAGGAGTTTGGAAATCACTGCTCTGTTTTAACAAGTAAAATGCTGAACACATTAAAAAATCAACTTTGCCCTAACCGGTTTGGCTTAGTGGATAGAGCGTCAGCCTGCAGACTCAAGGGTCCCAGGTTCAATTCTGGTCAAGGGCATGCACCTTGGTTGTGGGCACATACCCAGTAGGGAGTGTGCAGGAGGCAGCTGATCGATGTTTCTAACTCTATCCCTCTCTTTTCCTCTCTGTAAAAAAAAAATCAATAAAATATATATTTTTTAAAAACAACTTTTATTGGGTCCTAACAAGAGGGGAGGAGACAGGGCAAACCTGTGCCCCCCAAGTTGGAGAGACAGATGAATTCAAGGAGTCATGACTTAGAGCAGAGATTCACAAGCAGAAACCGCCCAGGAACCAGTAGGAAAACCTGAGGAATTGAATAAATGACCAGTAGCTGGAGCTCAATGTCCGAGAGTGAAAAACTCCAGGTGGCCCCCGCAGTATTGTGTGATTTACCTCCCGGAGCGTCATGGGGTTTCCACACTAAACAGTGGTGAATATCTCCTTTTGCTTCTGGCAGAGGGAGGGGGAAAGGAACCTTACTCCAGAGCTCTTCGCTCTCCTTAACAAGGCCTTCCCTCAGGAGAAAAGAATTAACCGGAGCCTAGCCTACTGGGGTATTACAGAGCCTAACTGACGGGGGAAGGGAGATGCCCAACTACAGCCCCTCTAGCGGTGCTGTCTCACCTAAGGGGGCGCGGGTGGGGATACTAAAACACGTGTGGAGACCACAACTCAGTGGCACAGACTCATTAAAAGACTGAGACCTAATCATAGACTGTTTCCCCTGCCCCCACATCTTACCACCAGATTACTAAAGGCCATTTATAGCTTTTCCTTTTACCTGGTACAGCCTGTCCAGCTATTAACAAAAAACATGCACCAAATTGCAAAAAAAATACATATTTGAAGTGACAGAGCAAACATCAGAACAACATGGCAGGGATGTCAGAATTATCAGACCAGAAATGTAAAATAACTATGATTAATATACTAAGGGCTCTAATGGATAAAGCAGAAATCGTGCAAGAATAAATGGGCAATGTAAGCAGAGAGAAATCCTATGAAAGAACCAAAAATAAATGCTAGACTTTTTAAAAAAAAAAAATAAAGGTAATTCCTTATAGTTGACAGAAATAATGGATATCTAATAAATAACATAGGCAATAAACCTTTTTAAAATTAAGCTTCTTGAGAAATTATTTAATATTGAGAAGATAAACAGTTATATAAAGTTATTATCAGCATCCTTTTTCTGACTTTTATTTTGCTATAGTTTGTAATGTCAACATCCAGCACTTATTTTCAACGTAATATTCTAAACGTTCGTTCCCTTAGGCTACAATCATCATTCTCGACAGGAAAAGTATTATAGCTATGTCAAGACCCACATTTGGAAAAAAATTCGTCTTCAAAGTAGCCACCAGTTTTCTTGGAATTCTGTGGCTTATCATATCTGGACAATATTACTTTCAATTCTTCATTAAGATGATACATAATGGTCCCAATCATGGTCAGTTGCTTTCATACATATGCTTTTATATATATAGATATGCTACTACAGTAAAAACTCATTTTGTGGTGTGGCTGGAAAGATTCATTTTTTAGAATAAAGTTAAACGTAAATTATGGAATCATATTAAAAAGAACATTTTCGATTTTAAGCACATGCAGTATTTTTTTTAAAGAATATTTTTATTGATTTCAGAGAGGAAGGGAGAGGGAGAGAGAGTTAGACACATCAATAATGAGAGAGCATGTGCCCTTGACCGGAATTGAACTCGGAAACCTTCAGTCCACAGGCCGATGCTCTATCCACTGAGCCAAACCAGTAAGGGCCAGTAATTTTTAATGGTAATATGATTCTAGTAAGATGTCTCAGTGAAGCCTGACTGGTGTGGTTCAGTGGTTGAGCTTCAACCTATGAATCAGGAGGTCATGATTAGAGCACATGCCTGGGTTGAGGGCTTGACCCCCAGTGGGAGGTGTGCAATGAGGCAGCCAATCAATGACTCTCTCTCATCATTGATGTTTCTCTCTCTCTCTCCTCTCCCTTCCTCTCTGAAATCAATTAAAAAAATATTTTTTTAAAGTCTCAGTAACAGATTGACCAACTACGTTTGTAAATAGTTGCATCTACTTTGGTTTAAGCAGTAGATCCTTTATAAGTCCAAAAACTTATTTTTATTAAAAGTCATGAACTAGATTTAAAATTTTAGTGCTAAAAATAATGTTGGCAATCACTTATCAATTGGGAAAATCAATTTGTTTAGCAAATCCGTTCTTTATAGAGAGTGAAACGATATATTTCAGTCCAGCTCAGTTTGAAATGTCAAACATCCAAGATTATGCTGCATTATGCAAGATTCAAATAGAGGAAATGTCTGATTTTGCCAAGATTATATATATATATCCTATCTAATAATAGAGTACCATGTAAATTACCATCACTCCGCTACGCCCACGATTGGGTGGCGGGAGGCTGGGGGCAGGACTCGGGGTGGCCTATCCGGCCATTGAGAGGCACGGATCCGCTGCCACTGAGGGGGCTACCCTGCTGTTGAGAGGCGCAGGGGGCGGGACTCCCGCCCCCTGCGCCTCTCAACGGCCAGATCTGCGGCCGCTGAGTGGGCCTGCCGCGGACACCCAGCTGCGCCTCTCAATGGCAGGGTGCTGGCTGCTGGCACAGGGACGGGCCTGCAGAACATGCCGCTGTCCTCACACCAGCTGGGAGGCCGCGGAGCCCCCTGGTCAGAGGAAGCATGGCCTTAACAGACCCGCTGAGCCAGCGTCGGCCGGTCCACGAAGTTAGTCGCCCCAAGAGCCAGGAAGTCAACCCTCGGAACAGAACTGCAAATGTGCGTCAGGAAAGCGTGCACAAGGCCGCTCCAGGCAGCGCCCACGGGAGCCGGAACAGAAACCCAACGTCCCCGGGACAGGCAGGTGAGAACCGGGTGCGTTAATTCACACACCGACTGCTCAGGTGCGGGGCCGGAACGTCCCGGACTCCGGCGGCTGCTGGCTGCTGGCACAGGGACGGGCCTGCGGAACATGCCGCTGTCCTCACACCAGCTGGGAGGCCGCGGAGCCCCCTGGTCAGAGGAAGCGTGGCCTTAACAGACCCGCTCCGATCCGCCAGGGGGCCACGCCTTCGCCGCAAGCCGAGGTGGTCCTGGGGGTGCTGCTGTGACGTCACCTCTGGAAGCTCTCTGTGGTTTAATGATCCGGAAGCTCAACCAGAAACAGCCGGTGGCAGATGTACCAGAGGAGACGGGGCAGGGCTGTACGTCCCTGCCGGCCAGCTGCGCCACTCAACAGCAGGGTAGCCCCCCTCAGCCGCCACGGACCATCAAAAGTGGGGGAGCTGGGTGCCTGTCTGCTCTGGCACCAGGCCTTTCAGAAGTTTCCGCCGAGCTGGAGGCTTCTGAAAGGCTTGGTGCACCAGCGGACAGGCACCCAGCTCCACCGCGAAAAGCGAAAGCGTGTAGGGGACCCTAGACGTGCATGATTCAATCATGCACTGGGCCTCTAATATATATATATATATATATATATATATATATATATATATATATATATATATCTCCACATTTTAATTCCTGACATACAAAATTCACTATATCAGTGAAGAAAAAAAATCTAACTTACAGAAACATAATTTCAGAGTACCAAAATATTATTTTTAACTGAAAAATGTATGGTTCCTCCTGTGACTTTACATTTTTTTTAAAAAAATTGATCTTAGAGCAGAAGGGAGGAAGAAAGAGAAACATCCACAACTGGGGATTGAACCTGCAACATAGGTATGTACTATGACCTGGAATCAAACCCAGGACCTTCTGGTGCACTGGATGATGCTCCAAACAACTGAGCTACACTGGCCAGGTCCCTCCTATGACTTTTAAGTATCCTTATTTACAGTGAAAAAGGCATTTTTACATAATTTAAAAAATATTTGCATTTTTTTTACATCAGTAAAAAAGTCTTAGAAGTCTTGGAAACTTTTGAATTTTTAATATTTTTGACAATATTTTCATCATGAGGTACTCAATATATGTACAACTTTAAATTTCCTTTATAAATTTACAGATTTACTCTGAAGAACAATATTTCTTCATTTATGCATGCATATACCCACCACCTACTGGTGCTCCAATAGAAATTTCTTCAGTGATGCAAATGTTCTACATCTGTGTTCTTCGATGTGGTAGCCACTAGCCATGAGGGCTTAATGTGTGGCTAGTGTAAATAGGAAACTAATTTTTAAATTATGTTTAATTTTAATTAATTTAAAGTTACATATTGTTATTGAATACTATATTAAACAGCATTGATTCCAGTCTTTCATGTTTCTGGTGGAAATTCTACTTTATGCCATGAAGTTCAGCTGACAATAGCTACGGTCTAATTCCTGACTCACCCAAGGTCATATTTTTAGAGAGAAAAGAAGGGAGAGAGAAAACATCAATGTGAAAGAGAAACATCAATTGGTTGCTTTCCATATACGCCCAGATCAGGGATCAAACCCAATACCTAGCTATGTCTCCTGATTGGAAATCAAACCCGCAATCTTTTGGTATTTGGGACAACACTCCAACCAACTGAGCCATCTGGCTAAGGCTTGAAGATCATTTTTTAAGATCAACAGCAACTATTTTTATGTTCCAGTATCCCTTCATTAGTTAAATAAATAAATGGGTTATAAACTTGACGGTCAATACAAAACAAGTTACTACAGTAATTTACTAACTATTGTTAGATGTTCATCAATGCTAGATACCTAAATGTTCTAATAAACATTTGACAAACATCATTGTTTATTGATAAAGGCTGACCAATACTCTATTTATTCATTTAAGTTTTGCCTCTTTCTCTTGTATAAGAAAAATTAAAATTAAAGCATTAAAAGATGTGAGAGACCAGAGATGTGGATTTGAGTTTACATAATAGAGAAATGTAAAAACAAAAATTTAAATTTAAAAAAGAAAAGGTGGCAAATCTATGTTCTGAGGAGAAAAAAGATTCCATCTGGGGATAGAGTTTAAAAGTGCTCTGGATTATCTAGTGACTGAAAAAAAAATACAAGAAATGATTAAATAGCAAGAATTTACTGAGCTCTCTGGATGTGCCCAGCATTGAACTAGATAACTTGGGAGATACAAAAGGAATTTAAGGTACCATTTATTTTCTAACCTGTTTGCAATTTTAGTGGAAAGAAATAATATACATAAAAATGATTAAATTTTGGAATATGCACATGAGAAATAACAATAAATCCAAGTGAAATAGGCTGAGTAAGAGAAGTGAGTAAAAGATACACAGCTGTAAGTTGGCCAGTGGAAGGCCAAAGACTTGAGGGAAGAATGATTTGTGTGGATACTTCCTTAAAAAAGTTAAGCATTTATATTGTTTCTAATCTGAATATTATATTATCATTATTATATGATTACTAGAAGCCCAATGCACGAAGATTCATGCTAGAATGGGCTTTCCTTTCCCTGGCTGCCAGCACCTCCTTTCCACTCTGGCCCAGCCCCTTTCCACTCAGGCCCCGGAGCCACATCTTTCTGCTCCAGCCACACCTTCCCACGCTGCTCAGAGGCCCTGAGAGACTGGGGGGTGGGGCAGAATGCCTGCCCCATCACTCGGTGCCTGTGTATGCAAATTAACCACCATCTTTGTTGGGTTAATTTGCATATCACTCCTGATTGGCTGGTGGTGTAGCAGAGGTACAGTCAATTTACATGTTTGTCTATTATTAGGTAAGATGAGCATTTGTTTTCAAATTGGAATAACTTCTGGTAATTAATCTAAGCAAAATTTCAATTGTCAGTATAAATTGTTTAGTTGGTACACAGAGCAGTGGATTCTTTCTTGGGGTTTATTACCATGTGGAGAAAACTATGAGGTGTGGCTGATGGATGATTGTGAATAGAGTCAAAGTTCAAAGTTGATTTCCTATCAGCTTTTAGTGTCTTACTCTATTAAAAAATTACATACAGTAGTATTCACTGTTTTGGCACAGAGTTCTGTTAGTTTTAACACATACATAGATTTTTCATATCTCACCTTGATATAGAACAATTGCAACGTGGCAGATAATTCCATTGTTGACTCTTTTAAAAAATATTTTTCTGATTTCAGAGAGGAAGGGAGAGGGAGAGAGAGATAGAAACATCAATGATGAGAGAGAATCATTGATCGACTTCCCCTGCAGCCTCCTCCTGCAGGCATGTGCCCTGACCAGAATCAAACCTGGGACCCTTCAGTCCACAGGCTGACCTCTATCCATTGAGCCAAACCAGCTAGGGCCATTGTTGACTCTTTTAATCACATCCTGCCCCCTACCCACAAGCCCTGGCAATACTGATTTTTTCCCTCTGTTCTAATTCCGCCCCCCCCCCCCCCCAGAATATCATACTAATGGAATCATATGGTATGTAACCTACTGAGACTTATTTCTTTCATTCCACGAAATGCTCTGGAGAATCAAGTTGTTGTTTATGGCAGTAGTTTAATATTTTTAGTGATGAATAGAATTCCTTTGAATGAATGTACCACAGTTTAGTAATTTACTCACAGAAGTATATTTAGTTTGTTTTCCAATATGGGCTAATTTTAAAGTGCTGATATAAACATTCATGTACACGTTTTAATTAAACACATTTGCTCTGAAAGAACAGTTAAGAGAATGAAAGGATAACTCACAGAATAGAGGAATTTATTTGAAAATCACATTGTGCTTAGAATATGGAAATTTTATTCTTGGACTATATTAGAAAAGATTTTCCCTGAAACAAGGAAAATAATGTTAATGACATTGAATTGTAATGTTAAACCAGCCAGGATTACATTTTATTCTGAAAGGAAGCAATGATAGAACATTATAATACTAGAAGCCCGTTGCACGAAGTTTCGTGCAATAGACTTTCCTTCACCTGGCTGCCAGCACCAGTTTTCCTCTGGCCACCCGCCGATCGGAGCGCCTCCCGAAGGCTGGGGCGGGACTCGGGGTGGCCAATCGCGCTGGCGCGCTGGCGGGAGGCGGTGGCCAGAGGAAAACTGGTGCTGGCGGAAAACTGATGCTGGCAGCCACGCAATGGGCCACCCCGAGTTCCGCTACCAGCACCTTCCGCAGTGTTGGCCGTTTAGGCCGGCCGGAGGAGCGGGAGGCGGGGACTCTCCTCCCGCCAGCCAATCGGCCACCCTGAGTCCCGCCCCCCCCCGCCCCCCCGTGCCTCCAGCCGGCCCAATCGTTGGCGTAGCGGAGTGATGCAATTTGCATATTACCTTTTTATTATGTAAGATAGCTATAACAGTAATAGAAAATAATATGAAAAACTGAAAGATACCTAAATGCTGGAAGGCTAGATTTTGTAGATGTTTTTCTATGAAAACATGGAAAATGGGTAAGGTATTTAATGCAAACTTTTAGTAGTGGGAGAAAGCAGTCATTGCATTTACACAGCTGCTGCACGTATTTAAAATATGAGAGTGTCTGAGCATGAGACCTGAATTTGGAGGGCTTTAGATGTGGGAAGCCAGGTCACAGAAGTGATCAACCAAAATGCCATTATTTACAAAATATGTGGGAAGGATGAACATGTGATTTCGTGGTTGCCGTAAGGCTGAACATACTAGTGGAGACCAGAGAACAAAATGGAAATTTGAGCAGAAGTAAATCATATATCACTTGGAGCTTAAAAAGGGTAGGTGATAGTAAAGGCTTTGAGAAGCAAACAGAAAAGGATGTGTAGAGAGAACAATGAATGAGAAGGCATTTATGAAGGAGGTGGAAAGTAAAAAACAATGAAGTGGGAAAAAATGCCTAAGTGGTAGTTTGTGGCTACGGGTATTTCTAGAGATGGCAGTCCCGTTTCAGAGGGCTCTCCTAGGGACAATGGTACGTACTTCAAGGACAGTTGCAGCTGTGCATAGAGAAATCAAGAAACTTACATAGTTTTCAAAAGAAACTGTCTTGGAGAAGTTTAATGCTGGTTATCACATTCCTTTTTCAGGTGTTTTCTGAAATTAAACTGTGTTCAGGCCTTGCCTTTCTTTACTCTTATATACTCTTGTCAACCACAGTGTGAAGCAGAACCTTCTAAAGAATTATTATAATTAGTGATGTCAAATAACTCACGTAAAACTTACAATATGTAGTAAAATAATGGGTGATAAACAATGAAATTTAATAAACATTTTTATATGCTGTTATAGGACTAAGTGTTTTATAAACTCCAGTTGTCATTAAGAATAGTAAAAAATGTCCCACCTGAGGATAGGGTAGAAGGAAGCAATGATCTGCAATCCTCTGTACTTAGATTACAGATCACTTAACTGTTTTCTTTTTAAGAAACAAATTAATTTGTATCTACTTATCTATATTTATCGATACATATCTCATATGTACATCTATATGTGAAAAATAGGAGGAAAAAACCCCCTCAAATAAAGGGCTTTTAGAAAAAAAAACACACGACTGGTGGAAAAAGCATTAGCAGTTTGAAAGTGCACCGGGTAGACCTGTGTGTGAGTCCAACTTTCAGATTTTGGACAAATTACATAATCTGACGGAGACTCGGTTTTCTCAGCTGTAAAATGAGGGGGAAATACCCACTTCCTAACTTGTCCGTTGAGATTAAATAAAGTAACAGTGTGGAGAGCCTAGCAGAGTGTCTCACACAGAGTAGTTTCCTGAAAAACAGCAGACGACGCTCTCCTTCGCTGGCTTGTGGAATAATACTCTTGCTAAACACCTGAAGCAATCTTTCTTAACAATAGAAAGTAAATGTTCTCACTTTATATTTCCATTTATTGAACCATCTCATAAATAATCTGAACCCATAGTTTAATTGGGGTCTTTGACAGATACGCTCTTACAAACTACCCATCTTTTACACATTATGAAACTCCCTCAGAGGGAGCATTCATGCCACTGAAGATCACTCATCTCAAGACAGAGAAGAGTTGGAACTCAGAGGGTGTCAGAGTCTCATGAAACTACTATGGGCATTCATGCCTCTGAGGCTTTGGTCTCCTTGTTGAGTTCACCTACAAAGCCTCTCCTTCCTTTCATCTCTTCGTATATTAGTATATTATCTCGTCTTCAGATCCCAGATCAAGGACCCTTTCTCCCTGAAGCATATCATTGCCATATGAGGCAAACCTTGGAATTTCTACCATACAGTCAGTACAACACAGTTCAGCATGTATACACACATACATTATTCATTTGTGCAGTTGGGTCCAAATGGAGTTTGCATAGACTGTAAAATTACGTGTAGTTCCTCTCAAGGGAAACAGACACAGATCTTCAAATTGATAAGCAATAGCAGTTCACTTAACTACCATAGAGTCAGGTAGCTGGTTAAAGTTAAAGAAGTTGTTTAGTAGACAAAGTTCTTGAGAAAATGACAGTTTCAGATGCCAAGGTTGAAGGCAGCTAGAACATCCCAGGCCCATCTGTCTAAACTTGCATTGTCTTGCCAACCTCCCTGGTCTCTAATTAGACTTTTTCATTTCACTAATAGGTTACTATCCTGAAATATATGCAGAATACACTGCATTTTACTCTTTCTACTGCTGTCTCCGTGGTCCAACTCCCACCAGCAATCACCAGGGGTATAGCACCCTCTCCACCAGACTCCCTGCTTCCACTCAAGCCTTGCCTTCAGTTTATTCTGAACAGAACTTCCAGAGAGATCTCTTTTGGATCTCCTCTGAGTTCCTGTCCCACTCCGAGTAAAAGCCAAAGTCTTTATAATGTCTCTAAAGTCTGGAAATTTTAAAATAAAAGGATTATTTTATTTATGTTCTTTCCTGTGTTTCATCACTTCTCTGAGGCACTGGCTAACCAAATAAGAACATGGCTAGGTATATGAAGAAATTCAAGAAGATATTCTACCATATAGTATACACATGATGTGCTACGTAGTCTGCCACTGCGCCATACTGAAAAATAACGTTGGCCCAATAGTAGCTTAATTAGTAACACTAGAGCAGAAATCCTACACCTGTTTCCTGAAAGGATTATAAAAAAATCCTTAGTAGGAATATAGTCAATGGATGAAGGAAACTTGTAGGAGATATGAAAATAATAGGACCTGTTCTTTCCCTTATTGCTTTAGAGTTCATAAAACTTTAGTGCCAAAGGTATATGCTATAACTTGGCAAGGAGAGAAAAAATAAATAGGACAGGGATATAGTTGGGGTTGGGGAAAATCTTTAATCCTGTAGTAAAGTTCCCTAGAAAATGGTCAGGAATCTAAATCACTGTATCCAAGCATAAGATGCAATCTGTGTTCACACTTGGTTGATGTTAGTGTCACATTAGAGCTAGTCCAAGGCTGTAGGGTGATAAGAGGCATCTTGGGGGAAAGAAGCAGTGGCTGTAGTGACCTATATGATGACGGTTGAACTTGAAAGATATCTGAGTTATAGCAGGATTCCAGCTAGCAGAGATTGGGAGGTAAGTCTGTGGAGCTTGTAAGAGTGAGATAAGACACCGGTGTACCCACCAAATGGACCGGGAGTTAGGTAGGCCTCCCGGTGTTTTGTTTGTTTTGCTTCTCTTTTCAGGGGAAACCGGAAGGCAACCAAATTTGGAAAGGCAAAACTATCATGAGAAAGGAGGAAACAAAACTTATTGGTGTTCAAGAGCATGCTAGGGTACTTACCATATGTGGGTAATTTACATATGGCAGCTTATTTGAAATGTTTGATTTAAGTTATTCAGAGGTATTCCCTACCAGTGGTCGGCAAACCGAGGCTCGCGAGCCACATGCGGCTCTTTGGCCCCTTGAGTGTGGCTCTTCCACAAAATACCACGTGTGGGCACGCACGTACAGTGCGATTGAAACTTCGTGGCCCATGCGCAGAAGTTGGTTTTTGGCTCTCAAAAGAAATTTCAGTCATTGTACTGTTGATATTTGGCTCTGTTGACTAATGAGTTTGCTGACCACTGCCATAGGCATACCAGGATTAGGGCAGGAAAATAAGTTGTTGTTTTTAATCCTCACTCAAAGAGTGAGGATATTTTTTCCATTGATTTTTTTTTTTCCAGAGAGAGTAGAAAGAAGGGGGGGAGGGGAAGAGAGAGAAACATCAATTGAGAGAGACACATCAATTGGTTATCTCTCACACATGCCCTGACCAGGGACATGGATCAACCTTGCAACCCAGATTACACCCTTGACCAGGAATTGAATCTGAGACCCTCGGGTATGCAGGCTGGTGCTCTAACCACTGAGAACACCAGCCAGGATCATAGAAAAATAAGTTTTAAACCTAACCTAGTCAGGCCTTTTAGACCTTGGATAGACCTGAACCTACAGGTTGTTGGACTTATATACCCATAGCTAGGTGGAACCAGGATGGCAGATGGGGCATTTCCTAAATTCAGTGTTCTCAGCTGTGAAACAGATTCACTGTGTGTGCAATATCTACCTGGACCTGCCTCTTTGTCACCCCGTGGACTTGATAGAGGCAAAGGGATCTAATGCAAACATGAAGTGCGTGCTGCTTGATGTGCAATAAGCAATAAACTGTCTAAATCAACTTGGACTAGTTATCTCCTTGCCAACCAATGTGTAGAAGTGTGGCAAGCCAGCCTGGCACCAGCTCCTGCACTGCTGCTCAGGGCCCGCTTACCTGCTTGCCAGGCCAGAGGGAAAAGTATCACACATCTATCATTGTGCTCTTTCCTGCCTCCTCGAGTCTATGAGTGTAGTAAGAGCTCTTTTCCGGATCCTGGGAAGTTCCAGGAAGTGCTCCTTAGGAAAACAGAAAATATTGTCTCCACTTATCTATATTTGAACTTGGTTATTCAACTGGATTAAGTTTGGTAGATTTCTTGATCATCTTTCCCACCTCCTAATCTGGCCAAGTTACCAAACAAAATTGGTTTCTGTTATTTAAAAATATCATTAAGGTAGATACTGACTTTTTAGAGCTGAGCTTTACATATTTCGAAAAGAAAATGTTGTGCCTTACATCTGATACATTTTCTAATTGTATATGCTTGTGATTTGCTATGCTATGCCACATTTTATTAGGTGAACCAACATGTGGACTGAGAGTGCTACACAGGACACATCTCTGAAGGAGACTATCTGGGAAACTGAAAATTAAAAAAAAGGTGTTTTCCAAATCCTGATATCTGAGAGAAAGAACTCACTTTATATTGAGGGCCAAATGGGTCAGATCTATCTTGGAAGTATTAGCAAAGATATGGAGCACAATTTACCAACATACCTAACAGAGCTTTAATAGGAACAGAAAATAGGTCCAAATTAATGCCCTTGATAAATATTTTAATAGGGATGAAATATAATATAAAAGTTACAATATGGACAGAACTAATAAAATTAGTACTCCAACTCAAAGGTTCGCTAAAAGTAAATTACTGGCATTTCAGTTCTCTTAAATATAAGAAAACTGTGATTGCATGCTTCCTTATGGTTATATTTATATTTTTCAATAGAAAAATATGTATAAAATTTCAAAACAAAGCATAGCACATGAAGTAAGTACATATAATCATATATACTTCTCATTGGATGAGAGGAAAGTAGAATACCTAAGACATTCATCCTATCTAATAAAAGATTAATATGCAAATTGACCATCACCCCAAAACACAAGATGCCGCCCCCATGTGGTCAAAGATGGCTGCCCCCATGTGGACACAAGATGGCCACCACAAGATGGCCAGCAGGGGAGGGCAGTTGGGAGTTACCAGGCCTGCAAGGGAGGGCAGTTTGGGGGTGACCAGGCCTGCAGGGGAGGACAGTTGGGGGACCCAGGCCTGCAGGGGAGGGCAGTTGGGGGGGACCAGGCCTGCAGGGGAGGGCACTTGGGGGTGACCAAGCCAGCAGGGGAGGGCAGTTAGGGGAGACCAGGCCTACAGGGGAGGGCAGTTAGGGGTAATAGGGCTGGCAGGGAGTAGTTAGGCATCAATCAGGCTGGCAGGCAGAAGTGGTTAGGGGCAATCAGGCAGGCAGTCAGGCAAGTGGTTGGGAGCCAGCAGTCCTGTATTGTGAGAGGGATGTCCGACTGCCCATTTAGGACATCCCTCGAGGGGGTCCCAGATTGGAGAGGGTGCAGGCTGGGCTAAGGGAACACTGCCCCCCCCCCCCCGTGCACTAATTTCGTGCACCAGGCCTCTAGTTATAAAATAACACATGTTAAGAAAAATAGAAAGAAAGACAATTATTATTCATGGAGAATAGCTGCTAAAGTAAAGGGACTATATGTTGAAAGTAACAAAGTTAAGTGCTAACCACTTGTATAACTCTCTCTGTATGATTTGACAGGTGATAGATATAATTCTACTAAGCAAAGATACTATCAAATTTCTTTAGGGAGGAAAGCAACAATTATTTTCAAGTTTGAAGGAAAACTTTAGTTTAGGTGGATTAACAGAAACTTGCTTTGTTTGGGTCTTCAATATACTGGGACCCTCACGGGGGAGCCTACTGGCTGGAGAGAACAGGATGATGACAGGACAAAGTCTGTATTGGCTGTATTTCTCAGTTTTCTTTATTCCACATTTCCTTAGGATTTCAGGCTCTGGGTCTCTCTTGCCAATTTCAAAACGCATTTACATCTGGAAACTTTAGCTGGCATCTTTTAGTTTGAGCTCAAGTATGCATCCAGCTTGCTGTGTCTTTTTAGTGACCTGGACATCATCAGAAGATTACTCCTCAGGAGGAAAACAGTTTGCATTAAAAATGAGAACATGTCCCCTTCATATTTATTTCATAAACACATGCATGCCCTAAAAGATTCCTGAGCAAGTTCTTCCATTATTTAAATTTGATCTTTAGTGCTCATTCAATAGGCCACTCTTAAGAGCCATAACTTCTCTGAGGATTGATAGAAGTGGACTCAGAATGGCCCCATCTAGATTTTTTTTCATGGAAAAAATATTTTCTTTCTTTACAGTGTTACAGAAATGCAAAAACAAATACCTATGCATCTAGCAAGAACAGCCCTGAGGCCACTTAGCTCAGAAATATTTACCATCATTTTGCACAGGAGCTCTGTGAATATAGAGCAGACAAATTAATCACCAAACTCTCTTTTTTCACCAGTTTTCCTTAGTGGCATAATTGCAGGAAACCTTATCTCTTTTTAAAAGGATAAAGCAGACTTCTCTCAATATCAAGAACATTATACTTCTGTTCTTAAAATATGTAGTTAATTCATCATCAAAACTTAGATCTGACTTATGCTATCACATATCCAACAAGAACTAATTATAAGGGATGTTAGTAAGGAAATTGTGGGGCAAAGGGTAGGGAGAAAGAGCTAAGAAAGTAAATTTTTCTAATCAAATTTCTGTTCTCTATGATCCGCAGATGTAAGTATATACTTGTTATTGATTACTATGGATTTTGAGTTTTTATTTCTCACTAATAAAATATAAAATATGGACTTTTGAAAATAAATCTCCTAGACTTAAAAAAATAAAAATCTAGGTGGATAATTATACTCCTGAGGTTTTTTTCCCCTAATTTTTAAAAGTAAAGTTCTGTTAGTAGCAACATTTAATTTACACAGTAGAGATTTTTGCCACCTTCTGTTATCAGATTGGCTCTCACTTCTCTGGCTAATAATTTTTGTTTTATGAACGTCTACAATACAGTTTGAACCCTGAGGACTTAAACTTGACAGCTTTAGTTGGGAAAATTTTATCTCTAGTCAGAAAATTTACACACTTTGGGTACTAGTTTTGCATAATTTGTTTGAATTTATCATGACATCTAGAGGCCCATTGCATGAAGATTGGTGCAATAGGCCTTCCTTCCCCTGGCTGCCAGCACCGGTTTTCCTCTGGCACCCGGGACACAGGCCTTCACTCCAGCCACAGCAGAGAAGCCAAGCCTGGAGGCATTTTCATTCTGGCCACAGCAGAGAAGCCAGGCCTCTCAGTCTTCACTCTTCAGTCTTTGCTCAGGCCGGAGCCTTCAGTCTTCGCCCCCTGCCTGTGTATGCAAATTAACCCACCAGCTTTGTTGGGTTAATTTGCATACCCACTCCTGATTGGCTGGTGGTTGTCATGGAGGTATGGTCAATTTGCATATTTCTCTTTTATTAGTGTAGATGGCTCTGAAGTAGATATTGTTGTCATGCCTAACAGTTCACAGAAACCCAGGCTCACAGAGACTTTACCAAGTGACTTTACTAAACTAAGCAACAAAGACTGGATTCAAGGTCACATATTCTGATTTAAGTACAATGGTCTTTCTAGGATTTCATAATATTTCAGAATAAATTGGAGATTTATGGTTGTTGCAAACAATGTATCTTTAGAGCAGTGGTAGGCAAACTCATTAGTCAACAGAGCCAAATATCAACAGTACAATGATTAAAATTTCTTTTGAGAGCCAAATTTTTTAAACTTAAACTATATAGGTAGGTACATTGTTATTAACTTAATTAGGGTGCTCCTAAGCTGGCCTTTGCTAAAAACTCAAGGGGCCAAAGAGCCGCATGTGGCTCGCGAGCCGCAGTTTGCCGACCACTGCTTTAGAGGAAAGGTGATTAAATCCTTCAGGGAGAAGAAGCTTCCCTCGATTGTTTTTGAGAGGATAAAAACATAAAGGACAATTTTCTTCCACAACTTAATGAATATTTTATAGGAGAAAATTTTCTGGTTCTAGAGTATGAATCAAGGCAAAAGAGAGACAAGCACAGCTCTTGAGAGCAGGAGGCAAGAGAATGAGGTAAAATTTGAGCAGGTAAATGCCAGATCTCCAGATGACCACGGAGAGTGTCACTGTCTGGGAAGGTGAGTGGTCTAGTCATTGCAGCTGAATGTGTTACAACCTGAGCATCTTTTGCTAAGCCATGATGGTCACCCTGACATAACTGACGAGGGAGCCACATATGGGGAGATATGTAGCAGGTGGGAATGAGAGAGTTTACCTCATTTTACCTAAAGCTGTACCAGAACCAGGTACAGAAACCTCAGTGAATTTGGAAAGAATGTGGACAAATGAATTTTGTGACACCATCCCCAATATACCACAGCAATTAGAAAAATAAATCATTGCAGATGCACTACATGTCTCCGAACTTAAGAAAAATAGATTTCCTAGGGACATTGGGTGGTGTGTAAATTACACATATCGGATTTTTCTCGTTCTCTAGTTCAGGGACCCTCCTCTTGCGTCCCAGGCATTAGGCACAGTTTGTTAGGCAGGATCCTGCCTGAACTCTCTCTGCAGACATAGATTATGGCTTTAATGGACTTGTCAATTTCATGCTAGAAAGGATCTGAAAGCTAGTGAAAACTGCAACATTTTCAATCTTTTAAATGGCTTTTAGGTCTATGCTAATAAATTTTGAATTCATAGTTCATAATTTTAGGTTCAAACACATAATTCTTATTTTGTTTATAGTCTCAAGAGTCTGAGCATAAAATGCTACTTTCATCATTCTAGGCTGTTAAGAAAAATTACCTGTCAGCTTGAATTAAAGGTAGTTTCTTTTTTTAAATATTGTAAGAAAAATCTTGTTTGGAAGTACTAAACAAGCCCTAAACTTTTTGTTCAAGTGCTTTTAAAATGTATGATACCGTTGTAATTAACTAATTAGTAATAACAGGAAAGAAGCAAAGAGAAGGCCAGACATTATAGGCATGTTCCCTGCCAAGCACTGGGGGGAGGGGACAAAGGGGCGATAGACGATTGTCAGTAAAGTTGAGATGACATAGGTAAGATACGTACTTGTCAGTCACACCTGGGAACAGAGGTCATTGGCCAGAACGGGGCCACTGCAAGCCTGGAGAAGATTTGGGATACTTAACTCCCTAAACAAAGGAGTTCGCTCCCTTATGCCCTCTTGGCTGTCTTGGCCATCTTGGGACTTGGCAATCTTGCGACTCTGGGCTTTTTGCTCCTGCTTCCCTGTTTTCGCACACATGGCCCATGTTCCATGTGGACACCACACAGAAGGGACTAATGGACTGTAACTAGCCTGAGGCTGGACTGGACCCGGCTCCAACAAGGAAAGGAAACTCTGGACACTGGCTCTGATTTTAGCTCTACTGAAACCCCAGCTATGCTTCTCCTATGACGGGACTAAGGGAAATGGGGCTTTGGAAACCCAGGGGTGTAATTCCCTGGAAATAAAGCTTTTTACCATCTCTCATTCTCCCATGGGGACCTCTGGAAATGCTTCTTTCAGAGGTCCCCTTGGGGCAGTACCCCAAGAACCCCACTCCCACTAGCAACGGGGGGAGATGATGCACCCTTTTTTCTGATAACATGTACACAGGAGGATAAGAAAACAAATAATAGTTATATGTTTAAGCTACTTCATACTCCAACCCTGTTACTATATAATAATTTTATTTGTTACAAGTTATGCTGTAGATAAAGATAACGGAACACATATAGGAAGGTAGTGTGGTGCAATGAAAAGTGCAGCACACTAGAGTCAGGTAATTCTAGGCTCAGTTCTGTTCAGTCTTGGTGGTGTGACCTTGGTGGAGTCATTCAGTCTCTGAGTTTTGCATTTCTTATCTGTGAATGGGAATAATAATATCTGCCTCCCACACGTTATTGACTGATTTTTACTCCACACATTTCCAGAAATAATACATAGGGACCTCATGACACTACTTACATAGCTCCTTGCCTGGGCCAGTACCTGTGCTAGATAATGCAATGCTTCATAGTGAGTAGTCAAAGCTATTTTTGTTATAGTTAAAAATATCAGGAGTTGATTATCCATGGTGAAGGCAAGCTTTTCAACTTCCCGCTAGGCAGACCGAACCAGAGCACTGTGTTCTGTGCTCATTGCTTAGCCATTGGCACTCTGCAATTTGACTGAAGTCCTTTCTTTAATTAATTTAAGGACCCCCTTTAGTCAAATCAAGGAGTGTACACACCTAGACGATTAGCATGGTTTTAGGTCACTGTCTAGTCACCAAGAGACCGCGGGACCTTGTTCAGCAGTTATGTAACTACAAGCCACTTTGGAAAGGCGCCAATGAGGCCACCAGAACCCCCACCAGAGGCATCTCCGAGTTCATTGTGATGGCTGCAGACGCAGAGCTCCTGGAGTTCACCCTGCACCTCCCGCTGCTGTGAGAAGACAAGAATGTGTCCTACATGTTTGTACGCTTCAAGCAGGCCCTGGGCGGGCCTGTGGGTCTCCAGGCCTGTCCTGCCTGTGGTGTCACCCTCAGAGAATGCTCACAGCTGATGCAGCACATCCCATCCTTTCGGCAGTCCATTGAAAGGACTCTTAGCCTAAACCCGTGGCCTCTGCCCCAGTCTCTCACCACTCCTGTCCCTGGGGTGTGTATCATTGTCTGAGTCAGCATGTCGCGTTTCCAGCTACCTTCTAATGTTAAAAATACTTTAGTAGTAAATCTGATGTTTGCATTTTCATATTATTTTTATTTTATCTTACAGGTCATTATCTCTACCCCACCCCTGCCCTAAACCTCCCCTTCCACTTTCTCTCTACCATCTTTCCACTTATTTGAAAAACGAACTAAGGCCCAGACAGGTGGGAGCAGAGCAGTGACACCATTCAAAGGCAGGGAAGAGCCAGGGTAGAGATTTGGTTCCAGCTTTCAGGATTACTGTGTGCGTGGCATGGCAAAGTAAACACCACCCATTTGATTTCCTTTGTGTCTGGCCTGCAGAATCATTCCATACATGTTTAAGTGATATAAGGGTTTCCTTTACTCCCTAGGGAATTAGGTATCATTTGGGGAGAAAGCATGTATTTTGTGAGGTTGTTAGTTGTATCAGGTGTCATTTGTTAAGGTACCCCTGCTGCTTGCTTTTGATAATATGATACTGTCAGTCCCCGAGGGTGGCAGGACAGCAGCATACCAAAGAGATGTGTGCCACAGAATTCCAGGGGTGGCCTGGGCCAGGGAGACCTGGGCTGTTTGACCTTGGTCTTAAAGGAGTCCATGGTGGTATGGTGCTGGAATGAAGGATATTGGGTGAATCGTGAAGACCTGGAAGCTACAACAGAGATGATGAAGCTCAAGGAAACACCCTCTCTGTGGTGAATAGAGATTTCTCAGTGGACGCTTGATAACAGTTCTGAGAGCCCTTATCCCTATTTCCTACCATGATATGGATTTTATATATATATATATATATATATATATATATATATATATATATACACACACACACATATATATATATATTCTTTTTATTTTTATTAAATTTATTGGGGTAACTGATTAACAGCTGTATGTATTCTTATCACATCAGAAGGACAGTGCTAATGTGCCATTTTTGTGAGAAATATATTTAAATTAAAAAAAAAGAATTGGCTTAGATTGTATCTTAATGGCTAAGGCCACTTCTTCCATTAGTTTCTTATAATTTTTTTCATTTTTATTACCATTCATTATTATTATTGGTTAATTGAATTAGAAGGTTTTTAGCCCTTGTCCATTTATTTATAAGTATCCTATCTAATAATATAGTAAAATGTAAATTACCATCACTCCGCTATGTCCACGATTGGGCGGTGGGAGGCTGGGGGGCGGGACTCGGGGTGGCCTATCCGGCCATTGAAAGGCACGGATCCGCTGCCACTGAGGGGGGCGGGACTCCCGCCCCCTGCGACTCTCAATGGCCAGATCGAGGCCAGATCCGCGGCCGCTGAGGGGGCCTGCGCGGACACCCAGCTGAGCCTCTCAACGGCAGGGTAGCCAGGTGTCCGCGGCAGCCCCCCTCAGCGGCCGTTGAGAGGCGCAGGGGGTGGGAGTCCCGCCCCCTGCGCCTCTCAACAGCAGGGTAGCCCCCCTCAGCGGCCACGGACCATCAAAAGCGTGGGAGCTGGGTGCCTGTCCACTCAGGCACCCAGCTCCCCGCGATCAAAAGCAAAAGCGTGGCAGCTGGATGCCTGTCCGCTCAGACACCAGGCCTTTCAGAAGCCTCCGCCGCGCTGGAGGCTTCTGAAAGGCCTGGTGCACTAGCGGACAGGCACCCAGCTCCCCGTGATCAAAAGCAAAAGCGTGTAGGGGACCCTACACGTGCATGATTCAATCATGCACTGGGCCTCTAGTATAACTATATAACTTCATGTCTAGAAAATAAGAGATACAAATTAAATACATTTACATCACTACATTATTCTAGTTTATAGGATTTCCTCAGATAAACACCAGGCTCATATTTTTGAAATATATATTCTATATAATAAAAAGCTAATAATCTACCAAAAGGCAGAAGGACTGGTCGCTATGGTGCCAGACGCTCAATGCAAGAGCTGCCCCCTGGTGGTCAGTGCACTCCCACAGGGGGAGCACTGCTCAGCCACAAGCAGGGCTGATGGCTGGCAAGCAGCAGCACTAAGGATGTCCGACTGACGGCTTAGGCCCACTCCCAGAAGGAGAGCAGAGTGAGAGAGCTGGCGGCTTGGAATTAATTCACTGAAGAAAAACAAAGATCATGGAAAAGAAATAGGTGTGACCTGTTTAGATTAAAGTAATCAGGTACACCTCCTTGGTGATGGTGATGGTGATGGTGATGGTAACATGTGAGATAGAACAGAGTGTGAAACTGCCTCGGGTCAGAAGCAACATGGGGCCCCCAAGGGTGTGAGGAGTCCAGTGAGTGAGAGCAGGCAGGGAGTGGGACATGGGGGGAAATTAGGTGAAAGAGGGAGCAGAGGCCAGATGTCCACCATGGTTTATTCAGATAAATCTTAAAATAATTACCTCGACATGCCCAGCCTGCATGGCTCAGTGACTGAGCATGGACCTAAATACAAGGAGATCGAGGTTCAGTTCCCTGTCAGGGCACATGCACGGGTTGTGGGCTTGATCCCCGGAAGGAGGCATGTGCAGGAGGCAGCCGATCAATGATTCTCTCTCATCATTGATGTTTCCAGCTCTCTCTCCCTCTCCCTTCCTCTCTGAAATCAATAAAAAAATATTTTTAAAAATTTACCTCGCAGCCTGAGTTTTCCCTAAATCATGTTTAGTTATGTTAACCATTATCACTCCAGGATTAAGCAGTGTCTGTGAATGGGTTTAACCAGCACTCCACCCAGGTGAACACTGTAATTTGGTGATAAGAATGTAGTTACAAATGGGGGGACTGTCAGGAGCCAAGAGTCAATGACAAATTAATTCTAACATTATTTTAGTAAGCTAATGAAACAGAACCTCATGGAAACTTGGTCCTCACCATTGGCTTACTTCCTCATGCCTGAGGACAAAGCATTCTTCGCATAGCTGCCCTTCAACCGCCCCATCCTTCATCTTTAGTCAACACCCTTTACGACCTTAGCCAAATTATCTAAGTCCACATGATCCGCTCAGCCCCTATCCCTCCTAGACATCTCCCCTTCTAGAACTTCCTCATACCCCCTCCCCTGCCTGCAGCCCCTGCTGGCAAGCACTGATAGGTCCACAGTTCACTCCCCGCGCCCCACCTCCCACTCCCTGACTTGGATATAAGGCACCGCTGTAAGAATAAAATTTCGAGGCTTGATCAGAAACCCATTTGTCTTGCCTCCATTCTCCGCGTCCCTTGTTTGTCTCATTCTCTTAGGTTCGTCTCTGGTGTCCGTGTTGTTGCCCCGCGGGTCGGGGCAGGGGACGAGGACAAATATGTGATACCTTAATCAATAAAGAAAAAAAAAAAAAGAATGTAGTTACAATAGGTATGTCTGAACATTGCACTAGGGCTAAACAGTGTACTTTGCACTTAAAAAGAAAGTGTTTTCATAATATTTTTTCAGAAAAATAATGTTTATTAATGTAAGTTGTACATTTAATAATCCTATACTTTGCTGTCTATGTATACACACACATACATACATAAAATTGTTATGTGGGCATAAATGAGTTGATGAAAGATAAATTAAGATTACATATGTCATTACCTAGCCCAGTCCTGGACTTATATTTAGTAAATATTAGTTTATTTCCTTAATCTTTTACATGCCAGGCACTGGATTAGACACTTTATTTGTATCTTACATAAGACAGTAAATTTATTTTATTTTGCCTTCATCCACATAAGAATGGGGAATATAAAATTATTTTCAAGTCTCACAAGTAACATTATTTTATACTATAAAGGGAAGTGTCTAAAATACCCCGGAAATGTAAGCTAAAATGAAATACATAGCAAGAAGATTTTATAACTTTCTATAGGAATGCTATGAACAAATGTATGCCAGTAATTTAGATGACTTTCACAATTGGTGTAAATTAGTATACACAGTGGGGCAAAAGTAGGCGTACAGTGGTTCATATGGAAAAAGACATGTAGGTTATGATTATTACAATAACTTTATTAACTCTGTTTTGCATATTCACAACCGTAAATCTACTTTTGCCCCACCCTATACATAGGAGGTTTTTACAACAACCTGGTAACACAGCCAGTTTTTCCCTACCTACAGCCTCTTGCCTATCACCTGAGGTAAGGGCACTCAACCTTGGCTGCTTATGAGGATCACCCGGAGAGCTCTTAAAGTCTCCGTGACCAGGCCTCTTCTGACATCAAACAAACTCTAATCTCAGGGGCAGGGGCCTGGCATGTCTGCCTTGAAAGCTCCCTGGGTGGTTTCAGTTGGGCGGGCAAAGTTGAGAATCACTGTGCCAGGGTCCTCTGTGTAGCAATGGAGGGCTATCTTCAAAAATGCATGCACTTGGCTTTTCAAAAAATGTCTGTCCCTTTTCAAATCCCACCCTGCTTTCAAGTCTTCAAAGAATTGGCAGCTGCATTGTGAAGGCTTCCCATTTGACACAGCCTTTGATATTCAATCTGCTCTGTGCATAGCTTTATTATAGCTCACACAGAAATAGTCATTCCTAATGGGAGGAAAAATGAAATATTAAACTGAAGGCAAGTTCCTTGAGGGCAGGGAGACAGATGGATAGATGATAGGTAGGTAGATAGACAGATAGAGGTATCCTATATAATAAAACCCTAATATGCAAATCAACCAAACGACAGAACGACCAGTCGCTATGAGCGTGGCCTAAGCTGGAACGCAGACATTTCCTGAGGGGTCCTGGACTGAGAGAGGGTGCAGGCCAGGCTGAGGGACCTCACCCGCCCCCCCCTCCCCAGTACACAAATGTGCACCGGGCCTCTAGTTTAGAAATAATTAAAGAGTAAGGACTAGTGGTATCTTAAAGGTTTTAAGTCTGATACTTTATGATGTTCTTATTCCTCCAAAATTTGACTAGTGGTTGTCCATCTTATCCTTGCACACCTCAAAATGCAGGAACTTCTTAGTTCTTAAGACATTTCTGGCATCTTTGGATAGGTTTTGCTTCCAGAAAATCCGTCCTTTATAGTGACTACAATCTTTCTTCTTGTCACTTGTTTTAGTTCTCTACATTGACACCATCCAGAATGAATCGAACCCTTCTTCTATATAAGGAGCTTTTTGTACATTTAAAGACAATGACCCCGATGACTAACCTGTCTTCTGAGATTCCTCCTGGGTTTTGAGTATCATCATTATTCTGGCAACTTTCCTTTGAAATAGTATGTTTTATAATGTTATCACCTTGATTTGAAAATTGAAATGTGATATGAAAAATTGTGAAAGTTTTTTGAATGAAATGAATATTAATATAATCTTGAAATTTGCTTCTGAAATGTGACTCCTGGAAATAAGGAAAAACAACTGATTATTATGAAATTAGTTAGAGAACCCCCAAAACATGTTATGATTTATATAATTTACTTAAGCTTAAAAGGATCTCAAAAAGATTACTATTATGGCTATTAAAACTATCAGAATAGCAAAGGTAAGGGAATGAAGATAGATATATCTACATGTTCAAATAACTATAATAGAACATTGTATAAATGACTATCAAAGATTTTGTGCTGAACAATGAGAGGGCTTATTAAAAAGCAGTTAAGAAAACTGAGAATGGAAAAT
The DNA here is from genome assembly GCF_951640355.1 of Cnephaeus nilssonii. Classification (NCBI taxonomy): domain Eukaryota; kingdom Metazoa; phylum Chordata; class Mammalia; order Chiroptera; family Vespertilionidae; genus Cnephaeus; species Cnephaeus nilssonii. The sequence goes on along the minus strand of NC_137083.1, from coordinate 70,473,667 downwards.
GATTATGGGCATAGTAGTCACCCCTTATTCATAGTTTTGCTCCCCATGGTTTCAGTTATCCAAAGTTCCAATTCATAAGTTTTAAATTGCATGCATTTGAGTAGCATGATGAAATCTCCCAGTGTCCCAGTTTATCCCAGAGTGTGAAGCATCCCCTTGTCAGAGGACCCATGCTGTGTGCACTCCTCGAACATTCCCCCATTAGTCACTTAGTAGCCGGCTCAGTTATCAGATCAGTTATCAGAGAGATTGAGAGAGAGAGACCAGACCCCATTCATATAACTTGTATTGCAGTATATTGTTACGATGATTCCACTTTATTATTAGTTATTGTTGTTACTCCTACTCCAATTTCTGATTGCCAAAACAAAATTTAATTCTGTAAATAAAGATACGTATGCTTGTCCCCTTCAAAGAAAATAGAACAAGTATAATATAATTTACCTAGGAACTTGGAGATACTAGGCTATTTGGATAGAAGACTTTTAATTGTGATTTTCTCCTGATGTCTCTCTATGCTCAAGAAGCAGAGAAAATCTGGGTGATAAGATAAAAGTGGGTAGAAAGAGAAAAATGAAAATAATAAACTAATCCCTAATGAGGATTATACCAAAACATGCTATACTGGGGAAAAGATGAGAGGACTGTTATCCATGTAAATGAAGCAAACCTGACTACAGTCATCTTCTATTATATTAAACTAGAGGCCCGGTGCACGAAATTTGTGCACTTAGCGGGGAGGTCCCCCAGCCTGGCCTGTGCCCTCTCACAGTGCGGGAGCCCTGCAATTGATCACCCCAAAAAGGTAGGCCCCACCCACCCATCCAGGGTTCCTTGATGGATTGCCCCAAAGAGGTAGGCCAGAGCTGGGGGTCCCACCTATGCGCCGCGCGGAGTCGCGGGATCCCCAGGCCTCGCTGCATGGAGCTGCTGGGCCCTGCCTCCATGCTGCTCATGCAGCGTCAAGTTCCTGCCCACCCACGTGAGCCCACTGTGCATGCAGCCTCCTGGTGATGGATTGTGAGGGCATCACAGCATGACGGCATGAGGGCATAATGACCATTTGCATATTAGCTCTTTATTATATAGGATTAGAGACCCAGTGTACAAAATTTGTTCACTGGTAGGGTCCCTAGTGGCTGCTGGCTGCCAGCCTGGGCATCCCTTTCTTTCCTCTGCCACGCCCCCATCCCCCCTCCCCCCCTGGTTGAACTCCCAGACAACTCCCGGTAGAGGGGACAATGTAACGATAAGCACACTACGCTTTTAATTATAAGATTTTGGCTAACATCACTTTTGAAGAGACAGGCTTATATAGAAACTAGAGGCCCAGTGCACGAAATTTGTGCACGGGAGGGTGTGTCCCTCAGCCCAGCCTGCACCCTCTCCAATCTGGGACCCCTCGAGGGATGTCCAACTGCCCGGTTAGGCTGATCCTCTCGGGATCGGGCCAAAACGGGCAGTTGGACATCCCTCTCACGTTCCCAACTGCTTGCCTGCCTGCCTCCCTGATTGCCCCTAACTGCTTCTGCCTGCCAGCCTGATCAGCCGCTAACCACTTCCCTGACAGCCTGATTGATGCCTCACTGCTCCCCTGCCAGCCTGTTTGCCCCTCAATGCCCTCCCCTGCAGGCCTGGTCACCCGTAACTGCCCTCTCTGCAGGCCTGGTCCCCCCCAACTGCTCTCCACTGCAGGCCTGGGTCTCCCCCAACTGCCCTTCCCTGTAGGCCCAGTCGCTCCCAACTTCCCTCTTCTGCCAGCCTGGTCACCCCTAACTGCCCTCCTCTGCAGGCTTGATTGCCCCCAACTGCCCTCCCTTGCAGGCCTTGTCCTTCCCAACTGCCCTCCCTTGCTTGCCATCTTGTGGTGGCCATCTTGTGTCCACATCGGGGCAGCCATATTTGACCACATGGGGGCAGCCATCTTGTGTGTTGGAGTGATGGTCAATTTGCATATTACTCTTTTATTAGATAGAATAGAGGCCTGGTGCACGGGTGGGGGCCAGCTGGTTTGCCTTGAAGGGTGTCCCGGATCAGGTTGGGGGTTCCCTTGGAGTGTGGAGCGGCCTGGGCGAGGGGCCTGTGGTGGTTTGCAGGCCGGCCACGCCCCCCAGCGACCCAATCAGAGGCCCTGGTATCTGTATTTTATTTATCTCCTATAATTGAAAGTTTGTAGCTTTGAGCAGAGCCAAGCCTCCTGCTTGCTCCGTGGCCACAGCCATTTTTTGTTGGGATTTATTTATCTTCTATAATTGAAATTTTGTAGCGGAGGCCAGGGCTGCGGGAGCTTGGCTTCCTCCATCACCGGGGCGGGCAACCCAAGCCTCCTGCTCTCTCCAGGTCTGTGGCTGCCACCATTTTTGTTGGGATTTATTTATCTTCTATAATTGAAACTTTGTAGGCTTGAGTGGAGGCCTGGGTCCGCGAGGGTGTGCGGAAAGCTTGACTTCCTCCATTACTGGGGAAACCCAAGCCTCCTGCTCTCTCTGTGGCTGCAGCCATCTTGGTTGGGTTAATTTGCATACTTGCTCCTGATTGGCTGGTGGGTGTGGCTTGTGGGTGTAGTGGAGTGATGCTTAATTTGCATATTATTCTTTTATTAGATAGAATGGTTGTAGGTCAATTAGCCAAAAGTTGAATTCACTAAATTCACTTGTTTCTCTTAACTATATTAGTTTTACTTGAATAGTTTTTATTTTGTTTTTACAACAGCTTTTTAGGTAATGATCCATTTGTTTCTCCTCCAATTTGCCAAATAATGTTCCTTTGGTCTCTACCAAAGCTGGAAACCAAGGGCCAGAAAGCAGGAAAGACTGGTAGACATAAGGACATGCTTGTGTGTGTGTGTGTGTGTGTGTGTGTGTGTGTGTGTGTGTGTATGTGTGTTTTAGTAAAGCCAGCATAAATCAGTTTTATTGCAATAATAAGACTTGAAACTCATATGTAGTTTTGGGGGATGTGGGGGTGGGCAGCAATCATTTCTCTCACCAGATCACTACACAGGATAGCAAAAGAGTGAGGAGGGGAGGAAGAAGCCAGGAAACTTTGAGATCAGCAGGGGCAGCTTAGGTATAAATACAGCAGTTACTTTTCATGCTCAAATTGGTTCATCAAAGTATTTTTATAGACAAAAAAGACAAGAGAAAGCATATCTCAGATAATCGCTATTATTGACATTTCCCTTAAAACCAAAGCCACTGCAATGAGTGAACCTTGAACGTATCCTTGGACTCTACTCAGACACCACCACCTATCTGGCAACCTATGAAAGAGTAAGGGCTCTCCGTTAATTCTCAGAAGTGTTCTTAGATGTCTCTCCATACCTTGTGATCTGTGTGACTGAAGGATAGAAATTTATATTATGGACAACAGGAATAAAATTTACCTCTGATAATAACATGCAAAACTTACCCCAGCTGGTTTGACTCAATGGATAGAGCGTCAGCCTGCAGACTGAAGGGTCCCAGGTTCGATTCCGGCCAAGGGCACATGCCTGGGTTGTGGGCTTGATCCCCAGTAGGGGGCGTGCAGAAGGCAGCTGATCAATGATTCTCTCTCATCATTGATGTTTCTGTCTTTCCCTCTCCCTTCCTCTCTAAAATCAATAAAATATATTTAAAAATATTTAAAAAAATAACATGCAAAACTTGAGAGGTAGATGAGCTGTTTTCAGCAACAACTGAGACTTAGAGAGAGTTGCTTTTCAATTTTATGAATACCATTACTTGGTATCAGCTCTATTTACTTATGTGGCTTCCATAACTGTTTTCCTACCCCCTTACTTGAGAAACAATTTACAGAAAATCTTTGCAGTAAAAAGTCAACATTTGGTAAAAATATAAATAAAAATGTGTTTGCATTATAATTGTGAGGTGTCATTGTTCATATTTTACAATGAAATAAAGGGGAATGCAGAGTAATGAAATAACTCTCAACCCATAAGTCACATGATTGGCACAGTTGAAAAATAAGGTCAATGGAATCTTGTTTCTGATTCACTATTTTCTCTGATAAAGTTAATTCTCTCCAGTACACAGAAAACTTAAAGAGATTTCTTTTTTAATCATGGTAAAGAAACCTATGTAGTAAGGGGAGAATATTCTTAACCACTCTTTAAACTTAAGTGGCTAAGGATAAGAGTCTGTTTGTGATATGGTTAGAATTTCTCTGCATGTATATATCCTCTGTGGTTTGAAGCCTTGCAAACTGTACATTGTTAACTGGCTACTCTTGTTTTCAAACTGTTTAAGCAATTATTTCTTATTAGCAAAATGTAAGTCAGGGACATGTATTTAATAAATTAGTTTTGAAGGGACTGTTCACGGATTGAGATTAATGATACGTATTATTTAGTTTTGCATCATTTTTCCAAAACAATGGGGAGTAACACAGGTAAACACAGCAAGAGAATTGTTATTGAAATAGATAATAAATGTGAGTTGTCTTAAACCATGTAAAGTGTCGATGATAATTATGACCTCAAGTTTTCTTGGACTGTAAATTGTTGTGAAATATCTTCTCCTAGCTTGAATGGAATGAAGAACTGTAGTCTCCTCACAGTTATGATGTCAGTGCTCTCAAATGGGATAAGGCACCCTGAGCCATTTCTGGCATTTAGTAGGGGCAAAATAAACTTGAATTTTCTCTTGCTGGTACTTATAAAGATTTTGAACAGGTAACAAAATAAAACTTTTCATGTTTATACAAACTTTGAATAAATTTTCAAAATGTCCCAGCATTTTAAATTAACATGTTTTGCTAAATTAGTTGGGTTTGCTGTGCTTTTCATATTATTTCTCAGCTAAGATGACACCAAATAAGTTATCTTTTGAGTTACTGTTTTGCACCTTTTAGACACAGATATAGGTATACTGTTAAATTTAGCTTGCATTTACCTAAGAAAAATATATCCAATACCATTTTGAAAAGCCAAGGGCAGGAAATAAAAAAACTCAGCTCTCCGAATGCTTTGCCCCAGGCTCTGGATTAAGCATTTGTCTCTAAATAAGCATTGCCCTTGGCAGTGTGTTTGATGTTTTGTCTCAGAAGTAAAATGTCTATTATAAACTATATTGTTAACCATGTGGAAACATTAAGCTAATAGATACTTTATTTGGCATGGTTACTTTCCAGTGACATAAAATATTAAAGAATCCCAGTAGAAGGAGTTACACATAAGAAATAGGAATAATGATTTTAAGACAAACAATAAAGATATGTATTAAAATATTCATTTGTCTAAAACGAAATAATTGGGATAGTTATATTTTTCTATTAAAGTCATAAAAACATCTATATATAGTATTTAGGTAGAATTGTGTTTATAAAAATTAACAAAGCTAAATAATTTTTATTCTTTCATATAAGCAGAAGTGAAAAAATTATAGTTAGTTACTCTAAGCCAGTGGTCCACAAACTCATTAGTCAACAGAGCCAAATATCAACAGTACAAAGATTGAAATTTCTTTTGAGAGCCAAATTTTTTAAACTTAAACTTTTTCTAATGCCACTTCTTCAAAATAGACTCGCCCAGGCCATGGTATTTTGTGGAAGAGCCACACTCAAGGGGCCAAAGAGCCGCATGTGGCTCGCGAGCCGCAGTTTGCCGACCACGGCTCTAGGCAAAGTTGATGTTTTTTCTTTTCTTTTTCTTTTTCTTTTTAAAAATTATTGGTGTGACACTGGTAAGCAAAATTATAGAGGTTTCAGGTGAACAATTCCACAACACTTTGTCTGTACACTGTATTGTGTGTTCACCACCCCAAGTCAAGTCTCCTTCCATCACCATTTATTCCCAACTATACCTTCCCCCACCACTGCGTCCCCTTGTTATCCCCACAGTGTTGTGTCCGTGCATGAGTTTTTCTCTCTTTTTTTCTCAATCTCTACACACCCTCACCAAGTCCCCCAAATTCCCCATCCCCAACAGCTGCCAGCTAGCTTTCTCTGTCTATGGGTCTGTCTCTATTCTGCTTATTAGTTCGTTTTGTTCATTAGATTCCACATATGAGTGAAAACGTATGATACTTGTATTTTTCTGACTGGCTATTTCACTTACCATAATGCTCTCTAGGTCCATCTATGCTGTGGCAAAGGATAAGATTTCCTTCTTCTTCTCCTCCTCCTCCTCCTCCTCCTCCTCCTCCTCCTCCTCCTCCTCCTCCTCCTCCTCCTCCTCCTCCTTCTCCTCCTTATTCACAGCTGAGTAGTATTCCATTGTGTAAACATATCACAGTTTTTTAACCACTCATCAAGTGATGGGCATTTGGGCTGCTTCCAAAATCTTGGCTATTGTAAATAATGCTGCTGTGAACATAGGGGTGCATATATTCATTAAAATTAATGTTAGGGTTTTTTTGAATGTGTTCCAAGGAGTGGATTGCTGGGTAATAAGGTTGTTCCATTTTTAATTTTTTGAGGTAACTCCATATTGCTTTCAATAGTAGCTGCATCAGTCTACATTCTCACCAACAGTGCACAGGGCTCCCTTTTCTCCACAACCTCACCAAAATTTGTTGATGTATTGACAAAAGCCATTCTGAGGTGGTATGAGGTGGTATTTCATTGTGGTTTTAATTTGCATCTCTGTGATGATTAGTGACATGAGCATCTTTTCATATATCTACTAAGGGCCCGGTGCACGAGTTCATGCACAGGTGAGGTCCCTCAGGATGGCCTGTGAAGATCTGGCCCCAGCTCATGCCTCCAGCTTCACAGCCCCACAGCCCCACCTGGCACCCCACCTTGGTCTGGCACTACCCCCTCACCTGCTCCACAATCCTGCCTGTGAAGCGATCAGTCAGGGACTGGCCCCCTACCTGGCTCCCTCAGCACCTGGGAGCCGGGTGGTGGCCCCACCCCTCACCGCTGCTGCTGGTCGCCGTCTATGGGGTGATTGTCATGGCAATCAGGCCCCCACTCGCACCCGCCTTGGCCTGGCACTGCCCACTCACCTGCTTCACCATCCCGCTGCAGTCCTGCTCTTGTAGGGTCCCATTGGGACCCGCAGTGCTTCCACTGCCACCCGCTACCAGTGCCAAGTCACTGACACCCGCCATATTCTGTGTCGCCCCTGGTGGTCAGCGCATGTCACAGTGAGCGGTGGAACTGTCGGTCTCCTGGTTGAACAACCACCTGAGGGGGCAATTTGCATATTAGGCTTTTATGATATAGGATGGGCCATAAGAAATGTCCTCTTTGGAGAAGTGTCTATTCAGAGTCTATGCCCATTTTTAAATTGGTTTGATTTTGTGTGTGTGTGAGTATTGAGTTTTGTAAGTTCTTTATAAATTTTGGATATTAAACCTTGATCAGTTGTATCATTGGTGAATATGTTTTCTCATTCACTGGGTTGTCTTTTAACTTTGTTGATGGTTTTATTTGCTGTGCAAAAACTTTTTAGTTTGATATAGTTCAATTTGTTTACTTTTTCTTTTGTTTCCCTTCCACAAGGTATTATATATATATAAAAATATTGCTAGGAGAAATGTCCAAGGTTTTACTGCCTATGTTTTCTTCTAGGGCTTTTATGGTTTCAAGTCTAACATTTCAGTCTTTAATCCATTTTGAGTTTATTCTTATGTATGGTGTAAGAAGGTGGTCTAGTCTCATATTTTTATGTATCTGTACAGTTTTTTCCAACACTATTTTCTGAAAAAACTGTCTTTACATTATTGTATGTTCTTGCCTCCTTTGACAAATGTTAATTGACTATAAAGATGTGTGTTCATTTCTGGGTTCTTCATTCTGTTCCATTGATATATATATTTGTTTTTATGCCAAACCATTGCTGAGTTAACAATGAGTTAACAATGCTGTTTTGATTACTATGTCTTTGAAGTATAGTTTAATATCAGGTAGTGTGATTCCTCCAACTTTGTTCTTCTTTTCAAGATTGCTGTTGCTATTCTGAGTCATTTGTGGTTCCATATAAGTGTTTAGTATATTTGTTCTAGTTCTGTGAAATATGCCATTGGTATCTTGATAGTTATTGCATTAAATCTAAAGATTGCTTTGGGTAGTGTGGACATTTTACTGATATTAATTATTTCAATCCATGAACGTGGTATCCACTTATTTGTATCTTCTTCCATTTCTTTCTCAATGTCTTTTAATTTTCCAAGTACAGGTCTTTTACATCCTTGGTTAAATTTATCCATATGTATTTTATTCTTTTTGAAGCAACTGTGAATGGGATTGTTTTCTATGTGTCCCTTCCTGATAGTTCATTATTGGTGTCTAAAATTGCAACTGATTTCTGGGTATTTATTTTCTATCCTGCTACTTTACTAAATTCATTTATCAGTTCTAGTTGTTTTTTGGTTCTCTATCTGTAGAATCATGTGAACTGTAAATAATGACAGTTTTGCTTCCTCCTTTTCAATTTGGATGCTTTTTATTTCTTATTTTTGTCTGATTGCTGTGGCTAGGACTTGCAGTACTATCTTATATAATAAAAGGGTAATATGCTGCTGGGATCCGGCCAATCGGGACTGAGTGAGATTGGCTGGATATGCCTGGAGCCCTCCCACGGTCTCTCCCCAGCTCGATTGTGCACCAATGGGATCCCTCAGCCTGCCCTGCGTGCTCTCGCAATCCAGGACCCCTCAGGGGATGTTAGAGAGCTGGTTTCAGCCCGATCCCACAGGCCACTCCCCTTGGGAGGGCACCAGACGCAGAACTCATGGCTGGTGAGCAATGCTGCGGCAGCGCGAGCCTACCCAGATCAGCAAGAGCCCGCGGCCGGCACAGTGGGACCAGGATAAGCAGGAGTGGCAAATAGGAGCTGCAAGCAGCATTGGACTGCGGGTTTTGGCCCAATCCTTGCAGGCAACCCAGAGGGACCCACCTGTGTACAAATTAATGCACTGGGCCTCTAGTGTTGAATAAGAGTGGTGAAAGCAGACATACCTGTCTTGTTCCTGAAAACAAAAAACACTGCCCATTAAATATGTTGATTATTGTGAATTTGTCATATACAGCCTTTATTATATTGAGGTATGTTCCCTCTATTCCCATTTTGCTGAGAGTTTTTATTATAAATGGGTTCTGGATTTCATGAAATGCTTTTTCTGCATCCGTTGATTTGATCATTTGGATGTATCCTTCGTTTTGTTTATGTGGTGTATCATGTTTATTGATTTGCCAATATTGTACCAAACTTGCCTCCCCAGAATAAATCCCACTGATCATGGTGAATAATCTTTTTAATGTATTGCTGGATCCAGTTTGCTAATATTTTGTTGATGATTTTATCTTCTATGTTCATCAGGGATATTGGCCTATAATCTTTTTTTGTAGTATCTTTATCTGGTTTTGGAATTAGGATAATGCTGGTCTCATAAAATGAGTCTTCTCTCCTTTTGTATTTCTTGGAATACTTTCAAAATGATGGGTGTTAGTTCTTCTTCGAATATTTGGTGAAAGTCACCTGTGAAACCATCCTGACCAGGACTTTCGTTTTTTGGAATTTTTGATTACTGCTTCAATTTCACTAGTTGTAATCTGTCTATTTAGATTCTCTGATTCTTCCTGTTTCAGTTTCGGAAGATTGTATTTTTCTAGGAATTTGTCCAATTTGTTGGCAAATAGTGGTTTGTAATATTTTCTTACAATCCTTTGTATTTCATTAGTGTCAGTTGTTACTTCTCTTTTATTTCTGATTTTACTTATTTGGCCTCTCTATCTTTTTTTTTTTTATGAGTCTATTTAAAGGTGTGTCAATCTTGTTTATCTTTTCAAAGAATCAGCTCTTGGTTTCATTGATTTTTGTATTGTTTTTTAAACTCTATTTTGTTTATTTCTGCTCTGCTCTTTATTATTTTCTTCCTTCTGCTCACTCTGGGCTCTATTTGTTGTTCTTTTTCCAGTTTCTTTAAGTGTAAAGTTAGATTATTTTTTTGAGATTTTTTTTTGTTTTATTTCTTGAGTTAGGCCTATAATGCTGTGAATCTCTACTCTTAGAGCCACTTTCACTGTGTCCCATAGATTTTGGTTGTTGTGCTCTCATTTTCATTTGTTTCAAGGTATATTTTTATTTTTTTCTTGATCTCATTGTTAACTCATTCATTGTTTAGAAACATGTTATTTAGTCTCCATATTTTTGTGTTTTTTCCCAGGGTTTTTTTGGTGTGTGTGATTGATTTCTACTTCCATATTATTGTATTCAGAGAGGATGCCTGATATGATTTCAGTATTCTTAAATTTATTGAGACATTTTGTGTCCTAACATGTGTCTATCCTAGAAAATGTTTCATGTGTACTTTAAAAAATGGTATATTCTGCTGTGTTGTAGATATCAATTAAATTTATTTAATCTTATGTGTCTTTTAAAGCTGTTGTTTCCTTGTTGATTTTCTGTCCTGAAAAATCTATCCATTGATATCAATGGTGGTAAAATCTCCTAGTATGATTGTATTACTTTCAATCTCTCCCTTCCTGTCCATCAAGATTTGCTTTAAATAATTTGGGTGGTTCTAGCAGATCTCCTATAAGGGGAAAGTGCCAGTCAGGTTTATGGAAAAGTGGGGGGAATGGCCCCTGTCCCAAAGACAGACAACTCAGTCATTGACACTCCCTGAGTCTGCCCAGACCTCTAAATCTTGGCCAAGGCAGCTGACTCTCAGCAGGTCACAAGCTCCACAGGGTGGGGTGAGAGGGAGCCCAGAGGGGGCAATTGCTTTCCTCTAGGCCAGTGGTCAGCAAACTGCAGCTCATGAGCCACATGCGGCTCTTTGGCCCCTTGAGTGTGGCTCTTCCACAAAATACCTCGTGTGGGCGCACACGTACAGTGCGATTGAAACTTCGTGGCCTATGCGCAGAAGTCGGTTTTCGTCCTGGGCGAGTCTATTTTGAAGAAGTGGCGTTAGAACACTCAAGGGGCCAAAGAGCCACATGTGGCTCGTGAGCCACGATTTGCCGACCACTGCTCTAGGCTGATGTCTCTTGGAGGCAAGTAAAGCTGATGTTTTTTAAAACAAAACTATTGGGAAAGAATTCACTTGAGTATGCAATACTTATGTTGCTAATAGAACTTTGGCCGTCATAATGTAAAGAAACAAATATATGTATACATAAATGATAGTTTTTCTCCACAAGTTTTATTCTAATTTTAATAGAGTCTTGAGATGTTATTAATTTCTGAGCAGGTTTAGAAATTCAATAATAAAAAGAAACGCTTTTTAAAAAATATATATTTTTATTGATTTCAGAGAGGAAGGGAGAGGGAGAGGGAGATAGAAATAGCAATGATGAGAAAGAAGCATCAATGGGCTGCATCCTGCATGCCCCCTACTGGGATCAAGCCCACAGCCCAGGCATGTGCCCTGACCAGGAATTGAACCATCACCCCCTGGTTCATAGGTCAATACGCAACTATTGAGCCATACCGGCTGGGCAAGGGATACTCTTATTGCATCATTTTTGTGTTTTTCATTTCGGGGCCTTTGTTATGGTGTTCACATACTGATTAAAGACCTTAGCTTTTTTTCATTTTTCTTCTAATCTTTTAAGTCATAACTTGAATGATCAAATGGAGATAGTGAATATAAATATTTAATGTGCAGAGTTTTATATAACCATTTGTATTTATCTAGCTCTTTAAGTTTCCAATTCACTTTTATATTGTTAGTCATTCACCCAACATCTGTGTACATATAAATGTATGAGCTTTGTTTCTTTAGAGGAGGCAGAACCAGCATTGAGATAACGGATTGCAGCATTTGGACTTTTTTTTTCTCCTTTGTCTTGAAATATTATAGAAGACAGATGTAATATATTTTGCTTATTTGAAAGAATCACCTAATCCCTGTGCTGGATTTAGGTTATGTCAACTGAAAGTGGGGAGAATTAAATAATATTTAGATTAATGGGGTATTTATTAAGGGTTTCATTACTTGGGGGAGAAGTGTAACAGTTTAACATATCCTTAGCACTTTTATGTGTTAGGCTACAAACATGAAATTTAGTAACACAGTCTTCTATTGTTGGTCCAATTTGCTCTCATCTCACCCTTTTAGCCAACCAACTTCAAATCATTCCCCACACTCTAACACACAGCTACTGAGATTTCTCTTAATGCAAATCTTTTATTTACTCCCTGTTAGAAATCTTTTAAAGGCTCTTGGTAGTCCATAAGAAGGAGGTCAAGTATCCCAACAACACCCTTGACTAGGGTCCCCATCCTCACTCAGCTCACCAGCCACTTCATGGTTCATGGAATGAGGAGTGAGGAATGAGGAATGAGACACCTCTGGAACTATTTCATACCTCCACACTCTTACTCTCTGTTCCTACTTCCTGAAAATCTTCTTCCCAGAAAAGCTTTCCTGTGAGGGGAAGTGCCCTCGCTCTAGACTTGCACAGGCTGTTAGTCCTGGCCTCCGACTGGGTTTGAATGTATCATCTGCCCTTTACTATGTGAGTAACTGGAACCTCCCCAGGACTCCCATTCCTCATCAGTAAAATGCAGACAGAGCCAGACTCCCGAGTTCCTTACAGTCAGAGCAGTGGGAGCTGAAGCAGGTCAAGATTAAAGGCAGCCAGTGAGAGCTTCGTCATAGCCCTGAGTGCGGACACGGCCCTGGCGGCCCCCCTAGGACTAGCACCCAGCAGAGCTTTTCTACTGTCAACCTGTGGTTCCAAAAGGAGACACTGCTTCTCACCTATGCTCCAGCGCACCTGGGTGGGCAGAGAGCCCTCTGGTTGACTTCACATCCGCACTAAAAACACAATACCCAGTGGCCTTAACACTCCTTGAAGACAAGTCACACCTGCCCTAGCCGGTTTGGCTCAATTGTTACAGAAAACCGGAGAAGAACCAAGCAATGCTTAGAGAGATGGAGTTACATTTATTACGCGTGGGTCCAGAGGAAAATGTCTCTCAAATTCTGGGCCCCAACATGGAGGAATTTTCCCTATTTATATGTTTTTACCTTCTTTGTCTCCCAAATATGGGGTGCTTCCAGCCCCCTTTGCAAGTTCTTAAAGAGTAAGGTGACCAGATTTTAACATTGGTAAAGCGGGACACCATTGACGGGGGGGGGGGTTCTTGATTAAAAATTTGGTCTATATGGAGCAACAAAAATTTTCATAGAACGCAAAAATAGTATTGTAATATATTTTTTTAAATTTCAACATAAGTACAATTTACAAATATAATAAATAAAAAATTATGTATAGTATTATTTTATTTTTTGGCATATTTCTCATTTGAGTGAATTTTTTTTAGTAGATTGCTGTCGTGTCACTTTCAAGGCCGGCGCTAGACTTTTTGCCGCCACTATAAAATATAAATAATACGAGTACTGTCTGCTAAATTCAAGAAAATTTATGTATTTATGAAATAAATAAATAAATTACTTACCTAAATTATCTGAATAGCTGATTTGTAATGACATCACTTGTTTAACTAGCTTACTAGCACGCAGTACGATGTGTATCGTCTGAGAGACAGTTACAAAATGTTTTCGTCGTTGCCAATCCCAAAAAATGCCATTGTTCATTAAGTCCAAACAATGGTGGTCGAATTCTAACAACTGATCAACAATGCGAACTTTGATAAGCAGTTCTTGATAATCAGTTCTCAACAATTATTTGTTCTTATTAAAGTTTAACATTATAAAATTAACAAAAATAATATAAAACTCATATCCTGGCTAAATAGCCACATGGCCGCCGAAAACCGTATATTCCTTTCCTGTTCTCCCGCCATTCCCTAGCTTGTTGTGCATTCTTTCCAAAAATCGGGACTGTTTTAAAATGCTGTGGGACGCGGGACAAATTGTTAAAAATCGGGACTGTCCCGCCAAAAGCGGGACGTCTGGTCACCTTATTAAAGAGCCCCTATGTGCGGGCGCCTTGAGATCTCAACCAAAGGCCTGGCCTGGTGCCAGCACTGATAACTTCGTCCGGGGAAGGTTTAATGGCCTCTCTGAAGTGGGAGTAGTCTTATTTTCCTTATTATTTAAGCAAGCAAGCATTTACAGAAGCCAAATGGCAGGGGTAAAATTTCAAACAGCAGTTTTTATATAAGATGGATGCTTCACAATGGATAGAGCATCGTCGGCCTGTGGACTGTGGACTGAAGGGTCCAGGTTCGATTCCTGGTCAGGGCACATGCCTGGGTTGTGGGCTCGATCCCCAGTGTGGGGTGGGCAGGAGGCAGCAGACCAATGATTCTCTCTCATCATTGATGCTTCCATTTCTTTCTCCCTTCTCTCTGAAATCAATAAGTCACACCTGAACTTTAAAACCAACAATGAAACCTGGTTCCTAGTCTTTTTACTAAGTAAGCAAAGACTCTCTGTCCTTCCCAGTGAAGACAGCACCTGGTGCAGGCAGATTGGCCAGAACTGGCCCTTCTCGGGGGGGAAAATGCAGGAGCCACCCTGCCACCCTCAGGGGCTGGCAGACCAGACAGTATTTTGTTGTCCACACGTGGGATTAAAATATTTTGAGGTGTGCTTTCTTTCTTTACAAAATAATGGGCTCTTTGACATTTCAGATCACTCCATTTCTACCCTGGAAACTTTGGAACCAACATAATTTTGTTTGTTTTCAGCCAATGGGTGAGTTACTTTGATTAAAGTCCAGGAGGAGCTATGTGATGACAGCTGCCCATTTTCCTGTTAGAGCAGCTGCCTGAGTTTACTCCTCCACGTCAGTGTATAGGACGGACAGAAGGATGGACGCCATCCGGCTGCACGGATGAACTGCTGGACTGCCGGCTGCACTTCACTGTTTCTCTTTCTTGCTACTCTTGTTTGTTTCTTTGTGTTGCCTTCGTCCCTGGCGTCATTATCCATTCTAAGTTAAACAAGTCTTCCAAGTATTGTGTGTTTACGACATAACTATTCCTACTTAATTTGGAAAATAATTCAATCTTTTATCGCACACCCTTTCAAACAAATGCCACCGATCTCTTGGTGGCATGTTCGCTATTTTAGGTGCTGTCACCAGCTCCTCATTGTCCGACCAGCTGTCTACACTGCTCTGTGCCCCACTCCTGTAAGGGCAGCTGCTGGGGCGGAGCGGAAACTGCGTGTTAATGAACAAGGGTCTTTGAAGCGAGCTCCCTGAGATTAAGCATTGGAAACATCTAGGTTGTTTTTTGGTTTGTGATAGGAAATTCCCCTCAACCTTTTTGAACTGAATTCACTACTAAGGCTGACTTCTCTCCCACAAAACATAAAAGCAAGAGCAAAGGAAACAACCGTGAGAGAATGAGAAATAGGAGCCCCCCGCCCCCCCCCCCCCCCGCGCCCTGCCCAGCTCCCCCAAGCTCCTCCGGAAGAAAACCACTGGCCTTTCCCCAGTGTTCTGGGGCTCAGGGCTGAGCAGCCGTGCACGTAGAAAGAGAAACAAGGCGTTGGCCTTCTTGTGAATTTTAAATGTCATCATCATTACGTTATTTATTTAAATGTCGTTATTTTGGTATTTATTATTTTTAAAGAGAGGAAAACAACCGTATCTTCCTGGTAGAATGAAATGGCTCCGAATGGTATATTTAGGCAATTTTAAAACATTTCTTATTTACCTAAAGACCAAATATGATAAATCTAAGTATTGTGTGTCAATCCAAAGCATAAAGTTGTCACAATGTTACTGCAGGTGATGCATATTAAAAATTATGAAATTAAACTTGAAGTATGAACACATGGGGACAGTTGCTCCCTTAGAGAGATTTTATCCATACTGAATAGTCTCAATAAATGGCACAATTTTAGAGTACATTTATATGTGTCCCCCCTGAGTGTGTGTGTGTGTGTGTGTGTGTGTGTGTGTGTAAACCAAAGCAGGACATCCAGTTCAAGCTCAATACTTTAAAGTCAAGAGGAGCATCCTGCAAAGAACTCTGTGGAATTGCAGAAGTTAGACGTTTACAGCCGACTCTGTGATATTGAAACTCAGCAGGGATTAGATCAGGAACTTTGGAATTAGGTTGCCAAGGGCTCTGTTATCGGCACCTCTCAACGACACCAGAGAGGTATTACTGAACAATACAGCCCCTGAGCCAGTGGGAGAGAGCTGTCCCCAACCTCCACCCTTGTCTTCTCATCTAAATGAGTTTATATGAGACTTGGACTGCGTTGTGAAAAGCCAATTTATTAAAGCAATTAAAGCATGCACCTTTATTGAAAAAGCAAAAACAAAGCAAGCAAACCTACATATCTGGCTTATGAAGCACAGACGGGCTGTCAACTATTCTTAAGAGCAAGTTGGGGCGGGGGTCTGAGGTGTTATATACCCTCCTGTCTATAGGCTTCAGAATTCCTCTGCTGACCATTGGTACAGATTCATTCTCAGGTCCCTTTATTTTATTTTATTTTTATTTTTATTTTTATTTTATTTTATTTTATTTTATTTTATTTTATTTTATTTTATTTTATTTTATTTTATTTATTTATTTTATTTTATTATTTTATTTTATTTTATTTTATTTTATTTTATTTTATTATTTTATTTTATTTTATTTTATTATTTTCTTTTCTTTTCTTACTTTGTTGTGGCCTCCCCAGAATTCATGAAAAGCACCTGGCAACTTTAACTCCCAAGCCTTGAGACTGCTGGCTTCTCTGCCTAGGGAGTAAAACGGCCCTTTTTTTCCTTTCCCCTTTCCCTCTCCCTCTCTGCATTCTCTCATTAAGGAGGTTTTCTTTAACCGTTTGCTCTGTGTCCTTGGCTGGGGAAGGTAATTGCTTGTTAGTTACAAGCTGGCTACAAATTGCCCACATTGCTTGGCCTTGTTTTAACACTGCTGCCTCAGTTTCCCTATTCCTCCTGCTCTGGAACCCTGTCACAGCTCCATGCTCTCTTTCTTGCTATTTACTAAGAGTGTCATGTTGGGCAAGTTACCTCAGTCTTTTTATCAGTTTAGCTGCCATATAGAAGGTTGTAAGTAATGTTTCAGAAGCCGCTGCTCTATTGAGTCCCCGAAATTGGGTCCTAGATTTCAGAGTTCTAGGAAAGACCTTATTTTAACCAATCCTATCTCATTTACATGGATTGATTGAAAGACTTGAGAGGGGGACTTACTGAATGCTATGGAGAGAAAAGGACTTGCACTAATCTTTTGTTCCAACACAGTTTCTCACCAAAATTAAAAGCAGGATGAATAGCCTCATAATCTTCTGTTCGGATGATAGGAGTGGCTGGTATATTACTGACCCTTCTTGGGATTTGACTCTACGGGGCTGGCTCCCTCTCTAAAGCCGAACACTAGAACACTGAATGGCTTGGCTGGCATGATCTTAGGATTTCATCTAAATAGAAAGGCTGTGCCAATAGCTATAGTTTCAATTCCTGAACAGGCTCTTCCATGATCCCTTACCCCTTGGTTTGTTTATGTAATAGAAGGTCTATCTCTCTCAAAGTTATGCTAGAAGTGGACTTCCATTGAAAACTTTTTCCTCAAAGAAGAAGGAGTCTATTATTGGATCAAATTTTAAATCTTATTTATGCAGAATAAACTTAGTGATATTTTAAATTTATAAATTTTTAAAAATGTGTTTTTATTGATTTTTAGAGAGAGAAACATTGATCAAACATCAATTTCTCCCTACTGGGAATCGGGCCCCACAACCTGGGTATGTGCCCTGACAGGGGAATTGACCCAGCGCCTCTAGGTGCATGGGATGAGAGCTGAACTAACAGCCACGCCAGCCAGGGGTAAATTGGTACGTTTTTTGTGACTAGGTTTTGTGGACCAGTATACACTGAGTGGCCAGATTATTATGATCTCTGAATGCACAATTATCTGGCCACTCAGTGTGTGTGTGTGTGTGTGTGTGTGTGTGTGTGTGTGTATTAGAGGCCTGGTGCATGAATTCGTGCATGGGTGGGGTCTGGCCAGCCTGGCCAGGGGGAGGGGACATGGGTGGTTGGCTGGCCTGGCTGCTGTTCGAACTCCTGGTTGAGGGGACAATTTGCATATTAGCCTTTTATTATATAGGATATACACTAAGTGGCCAGATTATTATGCATTCAGAGATCATAATAATCTGGCCACTCAGTATAGATTAATCTTTAATTTCCTCACCTCATTTAGTAGCAAAATATAACATCTAAACTTAATTATATTAAGTATAACTCTCACTTTCTTTTTTTCTAAGGAAAGAGGTCACAATATTATTTTTGAAATTCCCCATACAGATTGTGACAAAGCCTATCAAATGTGTGCCATGTAGCAGTTCAGTCAATGTCATTTCCACTTTCCTCTCGGGGAGTATTTTTCATTAGTGAATTGTTCTCAATTTCAAGGTCTAAGGGAAAAGGCCATGTTCTTCGAGAATAAATCACATTATAGTCAATCATCAAAATAATTTGTTGAAACAGCTAAAAATTTATATTACTTTAACTTTATAAACATATGTTAAAGCACTATATTTGTATCTTCTTAATAATAGTGGAGTTAAAGATGGTTTATATACTATATGACCTTACTACAGAAACAAATGGGATCTATTTATTAGTCAATTATAATTTAAAAAATCCTCACTAATCTCTTTGGAAAATAAAATTTAATCCTGAATTCTAAATGAAAATCTGAATAAAGTGTATTCATTAATATTTTTTATTTGAAACCACATAAAATCTATGCATCCTTCTTATTACACATATAGAATATTGAGAAGAGAGGTGAAACTTACCACTATATTCACATACTTTCACTTGTGATTAATAATAAAACTTTAATATATAAAATATTCAGGTAGTAAAGTAAAATAGACTTGAATATAGAAATAATTCAATTTCATTGACATTAGTAATATGTTTTAAAGTAATATTAAAGATAAACCTGTTATGTTTGAGCCAAATATAAAATGTCATATAAGTTACTGTATTTTTATTATATATATTTGACATTACAACATTATACTAGAAGTTCTAGTTCTCATTTTCCTTCTATTCCGAGTCTGAATATTTCCTTTTATATTTTTCATTACTTCTGTGTAAGAAACTCCCAGATTATTTACTCTTAGCAGAAATAACTCAGGAAGAAAAATGTCATGAAACAAATGCATGATGACCTCAGGCTGAAACCTGTCTGGCCTTACTGTCTTGTGAGGCAAGACAAATTCAAGGCATCTTAACTAGATTTATAGATTTCTGTTGATTCACTGTAAGGATGTTTTAGAATGTCTCAGAGTGTGGTGGTGTGGTGATAACCAGAGGAAGAAGTTATGGCCTGTCACAGTTTATACTTTCAGTAAACTCCAATTACACCTGCAGTGTGTATATCATGAGTGAATATTTCAATACTTGATAGTAGTTTGAAGTGTGCAGGTATATTTACTGCTTCTCTAATATTTAGATTGATTAATCAATTCTCTTTTAGTTTCGAGAACCCTTGAAATACCATATCAAGAAGCCCTGGTGTTTATACCCCACATTTGTGGTGGGTACAAAGAAGACATTGTTGGACACTTAAAGGGCTATGGTCTCCCTGGGAAATGTGCTGGATTATTTTGGTGGCTAGAAACAGAGAGTCACTCATCTTGCCTGTAATAGTAAGACTGTAGTTACATTGCACATGAGAATGAAGACAAGTGTAGTCTAATGGGAATCCAGGGCTAAACCAGAGATCTAGGAAAATTCACTTAAGCTCTAGCCCTTATTCATCAGGAGACCCTCCATCTCACAAAGGTAACTGAAATATATACTCTTCCATGTTTCTACTTCTACTGTAATCATTTGCTTCACTTTCTATTATGAACATCTATTATCTATCTCAGTTTTGACTTACTTTTCACATAAACATAATCATATTTTAACTCTTGATCCTGACATTTCATGACCTCCTCTCACGTGCATGTTTTCAGCTCCTGCTACCATCTCTTTGTTCCTTCTACAGCTCATGTTCTTAAGAGAAGAATTTGCATAAATTACCTAATTACTGTCATGGAAATTTGGTGGGAACTTTAGTGCTGGCCAACCTACAGATTTGCTTTCCTTTGTTCATTGCTATTCCCTGTTTCATTTCCTAAATTGTACAATCCGTTAGTACAGAATGTGGCCCCTTAGAGGAATGAACTACTTGAAGCTGCTTCTGCATCCTGCCTTAAATTTTTATATACATGGAAAATTTTCTTGGAAAAGGACTGTGGGAGTGGAAGGCATTATGGTTATACTGTCCGGTATAGGAGGAAATGCATAATGCTGAGAAAGTTACCTTTGTGTTTGCTAGTTAAGTTAGGTGGCAAAAATTAAAACTTTAACAAATGAAGCTGAATCAATGATTGTAAGGGTCCAAAACATCATTGAAGATAATAAAATAAAGAGACCAAAGGCTTAGAATAATAAAGTTTATAAATGAAAAGGATCTTAATAATTATCATGGCAAACAACCCAATATATGCAAACTGAGGTTATAGATTAAGGTAGATGTTAGAATGTAGATCTACGTCCTACTCCACGTCCATTGCTTTTTTCATTCTATCCCACATTTTGCTTGTGGAAACTTATGAAAAAAAAGTATTTGTAACGTAGCTATTTTCAAAGGAAACTTGATGCCTTGCTTCGTATTTTAAAGTCCTTCATGTTAAATATCTGTTTCTGGATGACTGTTGATGGTAAGCCCAAAAATAAAAAAGAGGTTAAAAATCCCTAAAATCTATTATTTGATAAATAACAACCACAAATCACTATATTTATAGTTAAAATTCATCCTTGAAAACACATGTTTTTAATTAAATCAGAAATAACGTTATTAGCTTTGGTCCAAGATGGCTGATTAATTGTTCATTTTAAATAATTTTTTCCTAAGAAATAAAAATGATAAAAGATATTTAAGAAGACATACAGCCTACAAGAAATGTACATGGGAGCAATCAGTAGATAATAAATTAAATACATTTTTGAAATGAAAAAGTGGCTTGAAGACTGTTAACAGATCAAATAGTGCCAAGAAAGCCACAGCCTAAGCTATGTTTAAGTGTATGTTGCTTAAAAGGGAGCTGATTTTCCTGACAGAACCTCAGAGAAGGTCTGAATTCTGGAAAGGTGCTGCTGACACTGTGGAGGTGCAAAGCATGGAGATTAAAGTCTATGAAGAACAGTCATTAACCCAACGCTACCTCTAGTAAATGGGAACAGACCCACTCCATTCTGTCTATGGATCATTCCATCAGTATGAAGTATGGTCTGGCCCTGAAGAGGAGGCTTAGTTGGTCGACTGGTACAACAAAACACTGATTTCTGGGCAGAGTCCATAACTAGATTGCAGGTTGATCCCTGATCAGGGTGCATATGAGAGGTAACTGATGTGTGTTTCCCTTTCACATCAATGTTTCTCTCTCTCTCTCTCTCTCTCTCTCTCTCTCTCTCTCTCTCTCTCAAAATCAATAAACATATCTTCAGGTGAGGATAAAAACATAAAAAGGAAAGTATGGTCTGGTGCCTCACGTGATCATGCTGAAGTGGGGCCTGCCATTTGCAAGCCCCTTCTCCACAGGTAGAGCTTGCAATAAACATTTTTTCTTTCTTTATTCTTAAATGTGCACAATCAGACATTTAAATACAAGTGAATGAATATGAGTGAGCCTAAAACGAATGAGGGGGAATATCAGAACTAGAGAACAAGTCACAGGATAAATGAAATCTGCAAACCTATTGCGCTTTTTATTTCTATGAATCTTGGGAGGCAATCACATCAAAGAAGTCTAAGAAGTCTCCCTCATGGTGAGAAACTAGATGGGGAGGAGTGGAAGGAACATTGAATGCCATTAGAACACTTTCCTCTATCTCTTATTTGGAACAGGAACCTTCATCTGTGGGAATAAGGGAAACAAACACTTCTGCTCTTAGAACACTAGTGAAAACAGATTGCAGCTGGAGAAAAATCTATCCCTAGTTGAGGGGCAGGGAAATACTCGAATTACTAAGAGGACCAACACAAAAAGTTAAAGGATATAATATCTGATAAGATAAAAAAAAATCAGTTGGGCAAAATTTAAGGAGAAACAAGATATTTGCATAGTATCCAAGCATTTCTACTAAGTATTATTTATCAAGGGGGAAAAATAACTATAAAGAAAAAACATGGTGGACATGACCTTAACTAACTGACCAAATTTAACATCATCAGTAATAATGTACATGTACAACACATACTCCCTGAAATTGTGCCTTGAGGTCAAATCACCTCTCTGGTATTCATCTCAAAAACCATAATTTTATTCTAATTTTAAAGATATGTCAGACAAACAAAATTGAGAAAATTTCTACAAAATGCAAGATAATTACTCTTAAAAGGTGTCAAATGCATAAATACAACAAAAATCTCAGGATCTATTATTACAGATTAGAAATGAACTATGACAAAGACTATGCAGGATCCAAAACCAGAAAAAGAACATAGGGAAAACTGATGAAACCAAATAAAGTCTTCATTTTAGTATATAGTACTGTATCAATGTTAATTTATTTATATTGATCATTGCACAATGTTAACATAGGAGACTCCAGCTAAAGGACATAGGGGAAGTCTGTACTATTTTTACAACTCTTCTATAAATCTAAAGTGTCTCAATCTAAAATATTTCAAAATTAAAAGCAAGTTGCATATATAATTTTGTCAATGATACCTCAAAAGAGTGTCAAATATGTGAGAATTTAAAAACTCTGTTTAAAACATTAAGGGTATGTTTTTTTCTTTTCTTTCTTTTATATTTTTACTAGAGGCCTAGTGCACGAAATTTGTGCACTGGTAGGGTCCCTAGTGGCTGCTGGCTACCAGCTGGGTACTCCCTCCCTTCCCCCAGCTGCTTGCCACCACCGCTGGCCAGGGCCTCCCTCCCTTCCCCTGGCCAGCCCGCCCCCTGGTGGAACTCCTGGAAGAACTCAGGTCGAGGGGATAATTTGCATACTATGCTTTTATTATATAGGCTGTATAACTATTATACATACATATACATACACACATATAAATTGGAGAACATTCAGCAGGAATTACCAACTGAGGTCCAGCTGAGGAGGAGACTTATGTCAAGGAAGGACAAAAACACTGGAGGCTGTAGGAAGGGTGAGGCCCTGAGAGGAGCCGACCCAGCTCTCAGGGGCAGCCAGCCAGCAGGCTAAGAGATGAGGGAGCACTGGGCTGTGGGAGGGTCTGTTCCCTCAGAAGACAGAGGCCCAGAGCCCAGGCTGGGCTCCACAGCCCGGAACACCAGAGCTGAGACCTGCAGCCCACATAACATCCGGCTGTGAAAGGCGGCAGGGCTGCTGGCTGCTGTGGCGTCCGGAGCCAATTGGAGAAAAAGTCACAGTTTCCTTGTTGTTGTTGTTTTTCTCCTCTAAACCCAGAGCACAGGAGTTTGCATTTGCAACTACTCAACCCAGGCTTTGGTGCAGGGAGGGAGGCGTGGACTTGAGGTGCCTGAGGAGAGGCTGGGGTGGAAGCAGGGCAGGAGGACATGGAAATCCAGTAGCTGGTGTCTTGCATTTGGTCGTTCATACATGTCCAAACCTAAATGGTCATTTTCCCTGAGAGGAGCTAGCCGCTCCCAGTAGGCTCAGGGCAGGTGATACAGCCCGCCCCACCCTCAGGAACCCTGCACATCACACCCTGCATTTTGAGATTTTCAGAGGAAACCAAAGCAGAGGCCAAGCTCAAGGTTTGAACAGTCTCAAGGAGCCCTCAGTGACTGGATTGGAGGAGGTGCCATCTACCGCACTATCCTGGGAACCAGACTGATAAAAACTCCAGATACCCAGCCAACCCCATTGGTCTCCATATAAGGATCTCTGTCCAGCTGAGGGCAGAGTAATACCTTGGGCCACTTGCAGAGGAGTAACCCTGGGACAAGAAAACACACCCACCACTTTCCCCGAAAGCTAAACAGCACGTCCCCCACCTAAAGCCCTGTTAGAAACAGACTATTGAGTGATGAAGTGTGACAGCTGGCTAGCAGGCAAAGGCGGACACAGGCGGAGCCCGGGGAACCAGGGGAAGTTTGCTGACACAGCCCTGGGCCCTGTGCTGCTAACAAACCTATGTTAGAAGGCAGATTGGCTCCTCCTACTTGCAGCCAAGGCCTGTGGAGACAGACACAAGTGGTGAATGGTAGATGGCTTGGAGCTTCAAGTGGGATGTTGAAAGCCAAAAGACAGTGGCTGACGGTAGTTAGCACCTCAGTACCTAACAGGAAGCCCAGAATTGGCAGACAGGTCAGAAGAGTGGGCTTGGAAGTGAGTGCCATGTTTGTGGTTACATCTCCTAGGGCAAAGGGAATGAAGGAGAAAGTAAAGAAATGGGGACTACATGAAAATAAAAAGATTCTGCACAGCAAAAGAAACCATAAGCAAAATGAAAAAGGAGCCCACTACATGGGAGAACATATTTGACAATTATACATCTGATAAAGGGTTAATCTCCAAAACCTATAGGGAACTCATACAACTTAACAAAAGAAGACAAATAATCCGATTAAAGAATGGGCAAAGGACCTAAATAGATACTTCTCCAAAGTGGACATACAGAAGGCCAAGAGTCATATGAACTGATGCTCAAAGTCATTAATCATCAGAGAGATGCAAATTAAAACGACAATGACATATCACCTCACAACTGTCAAAATGGCTATCATTAAAAAAATCAACAAATGACAAGTGCTGGCGAAGATGTGGAGAAAAGGGAACCCTAGTCCACTGCTGGTGGGAATGCAGACTGGTGCAGCCACTGTGGAGAACAGTATGGAGTTCCTCAAAAAATTAAAAATGGAACTGCCATTTAACTCAGTGATCCCACTTCTAAAAATATATCCTAAGAAACCCAAAACACCACTCAGAAAGAATATATGCACCTCTATGCTCCTAGTAGCACAATTTACAATAAGTAAGATTTAGAAACAGCCTAAGTGCTCATCAGCAGATGAGTGGATTAAAAAACTATGGTACATCAGTTTGCACAATGGCTGCACCAGTCTGCCTACAATGGACTACTACAGCAGCTTTAAAGAAAAAAAAAAAAAAAAGAACTCCTACCATTTGCAACAACATAGATAGACCTGGAGAGCATTATGCTAAATGAAATAAGCCAATCCAAGAAAGATAAGTGTCACTTGATCTTACTCATATGTGGAATCTAATGAACAACATTAACTGATGAACAAAAATAGATCCAGAGACATAGAAGCATCAAACAGACTGTCAAATTGCAGAGGAAAGGCAGGGGAGAGGGGCGTGGGAAGAGATCAACCAGTGAACTCATATGCGTATATGCATAACCCATGGACACACCAATAGGATGGTGAGTGAAGGCCTGGGATGGGGGCCAGGGGTCGGCTTTAAGAGGTCAATGGGAGAAAAGGGTATATATGTAATACTTTCAACAATAAATATTTTTAAAGAAATAAAAAGAATAAAAAAATTGCATTTCTTCATTCTTGTTCTGAATAAATGCGATTTTGCTTGCAATGTGCCTGGTTAGAACAGTGCTTCCAATTCCATCCAGGTTGCTGCAAATGATGAGAATTCCAGAATATTATACTAAGTGAAATAAGCCAGTCAATGAAAGAAAAATACCACATGATCTCACTCATTTATGGATAATAAAGAACATTATAAACTGATGAACAAAAAGATAGATACAGAGACAGTAAAGCAACAAACAGACTTTCAAATTACAGGGGGAAAGTTAGGGGGGGGGAGATAAGAAATCAAACGAAGGACTTGTATGCATGCATATAAGCATAAACAATGGACGCAAAACTCTGGGGGGTGAGGGCATGTGTGGGTGTGGGATGGGGGGGTAATGGTAAGATATGTACACATATAATACCTCAATAAAAAATTAAAAAAAAAAAGAACAGTGCTTCCCACATAGCTGGCACTCCATGAATACTAGTCATTTTAATTTTTTCTTTTCTCCTTTTTCTCTGCTGCCAAAAGTACTCAGCAGCATGTGGTGTGAGGGCAATTAATAACTAGTCTAAGGGGAAATATTGACAATTTAATCCCCCCAAATGTGTTCAAAATGAATCACTGAGATTAAACAGGTTGCTGACAGAAAACAAAATCATTTACCTTTGTCACAGACTATGCTGGTTAACTATACTAGCATATTAAAATACTTTGCAAAATCCTTGTTATAACATGGATTATAATTTCTGATTCAATCATCTGGCAAAACCTGTGGACAGGAGGGTAATAATATTGCCTTGTACTTGAAAACCAAAGCAGGATTTCTGTATTTTTTGAGGAAGTCTCTCAGTAAATTCAGTTCCCCCGTCTGCCATTGATCCAGAATAAACTGCTAACTAGCACTAAATAGGTAAACTATTTTCTGAAAACTGCAATGATTATGTTGAAGCAAAATTTGGTAGTGTGGTTTTTCCTCCAAGAGATTTTTGTCAGAATGTGCTTTTGATACTCACTTCAATGAAAACTAAAATGCTGTGGCAGTGCTGCTAAGGTGCTGTCAATGCAAATAGGTAGTAAATAACATTACAATGTATGACCAAGGAGATAACATGATATCAAGGATATGCTCTGCATGACTATATCATACATTCAATGGAAAGTGCATATTTATGCAGACCTTCTTAAGATGTCACGATTGAGACATACACATATTATATTACTGAGAGAAAACGAATCAAGTCAGAGCAAACTTTGTTAAAGATTATGTCAATTCTACTGAATAAAGGTAATTTCAAGTGATGGCAGCCAAGGTGCCGTCATATTATAAGGCGCTATCATGTCTCCTGTGACAATTCCAGGTCCCCCCACCTCTGTTGACAATGCCTGATGTCCTTGGACCTGAGTGGTTTTGTAGGAGTAATTCACAGGTTCTTCCGCCATGATTTGCTGATAGGACTAGAGAACTTCTAATTTCAAGAGGTGGGTGAGGGAGTTAAGATGTTTTAATTCCAAGGCATGGGCTCTGCTTTGACTTCCTGCCTCCCAGCCCACTCTCCTGCTTTAGTCCTGGAAGAATGGAATTGAGATCTTGGAACTACTGAGGCTTCTCTAGGTGGAGAAGAGTGGTACCTGTGTACATTTTGCTGATGTCTAGATTCTTCTATTATAGGGTTAAGATTTTAAAGTGTCATTGCTACTAGGAATGCTTCAAAACTTGTCCACATTTATTGAAATGGTTTTCCAAGTTTGGTCAATGGATGGTCTGCATTTGAATTTCCTGGGGTGTTTTTGGAAAAATTAAATTTCTTCCTGGATTCTCTCTCTGCCATCCTGAGTCAGAAGATCTGGGGATTAAATTTGTTTTCTCCCTGTAAGTGTGTTCTGAAAAGGCCTAGCGACCAAAAAAAGCATACATTCATTCTGGGCTAAGAAAGACCTAGCCATTCATCATCCTGATTCCAGGTCTGGCACTTATTATTTTCGCTGCCTGGTTTTCAGAGTACTGTCTCGCTGTCTTGAGAAGTGTCTGCTACGCAGTATTTTTCAAAGATTTTTTGGAAAGACCATTAAATAGATAAAGATCTTTGTTTACCCTTTTCACCAGCTCATTTATTCTCTTGCCCAGATAGACTGAGAGGCAGCACCCCTCACAGCTTCCATACCTTTTTTATTTTGTTCTTATAAGTAAGGTGGCCATATAATTTAGTGTCACAATTGGGGCATTCCTGAGAGAGAAAGGAAGTGCTGTTAATTATGCTAGGCTCTAGGAGAAAATCAAGACTCTCCCAGACAAACACAGACATATGGTCATCTTAACTCTATTTGATTAAAACAGTAATACCAAGTAAAGTTTACCAATCAATTCTAAGTTAACAATCACAGGCTCTTAGTCAAATTTTCTGACAGACAATTATAACATCATGTCTCTTAGTCTGAGGCCAATTATAATTCTCCTGGTGTCCTCTATTTCTTCCTCAATCTTTCCCAAAGCTCCCACTCCCTTAAGCCTGTTGTTTTCCTCATAAGGGCCTTGGCCGGAAGCATCAGCAGAACCTGGGAACTTGTTAGAAATGAACATTTTTGGTCTCACCACTGATTCACTGATTCAGAAACTTGGGGATGTGTCCCGTAATCAGTATTCTAACAAGCCCTTCAAGTGATTCTGATGCACACTAAAGTTTGAGAATTTCTGATGTGAGCTAGGACTGTTAAAATTCTTTTCTTTCTTTCAATTCTTCCTCCAACTCCTAATTCTTTCTTTATCCCTTCTGCGTGACTGAACTTGTGCTGTTAGTAATTCTGTTCTTCTTCTACTCCAATTGGTGAAGTTGAAAGTGTGGGAGGACTAGGGGTCTGATTTTTAAACCACATCTATTTTTATGAGTTTATCAGATAATTTTTGAGCATTAAATATGTGCTTGGCATTGAGGCTATGGATACAAATCAGATTCTGTTCTCTTAGAGCTGTGACTTGAGCTAGAGAGACAGAAATGAAAACTATCAATTATAAGGAGGTAAGTGCTGTGGAACTGGGTATCGTGGGACCAAGGTTTCTTTACAGGGAAATCTCATAGAATTCTCAGAGGTCACCTGCATCTCTCTGGAACAGGGAGCCAGAGAGCATTCGGACCTCCAGGCTTCCTGTCCATGTTCCTTCATGAGGCTCCTGGTCTTTCATCTCTATTTATTTCTGGGAGTCTGTTCCTTCCTCCTGCCTCACTACCTTATTCTGTAATGCATCCTTCACTTGCACAAGGTCCTTCATTATCACCTTTCACAACATCTGCGGCTTCTCTTTATGATTCTCAACTGACATTTTTGATGAACAGAAAGAAAGAAAGAACGGGTCTAATCCACTCCATATTTTTTGTTTTGTTTAGAATAATCCTCAAGTCATCAGTCACTGGCCAACTTATGATTAGTTTCCACTTGAACCATGGTTTTTAACCTGAATGGGGAAGTTGGATATGGCAAACAACTTACATTGTAGAAATTAGTTTCAAGGTAATTTGAATGTAAATCTTCTTCTTTATGTTTATGAAAAATATTTTTGTTTTGTTATCCTAATATCATCTAATAATATTGTTCTTATATTTAACTGGTTATCATAATTGCATATTTCATGCAAAATTTCTTTTGCTTTTAAAAAACACTTTGTCTAAAGTAAATATATATATATATATATATATATATATATATATATATATATATATATATTTAAGTTTTATTAAAAGAGAAGTTGCCAAACTTAGATCTGTTTGGATTTTTAATAGATTTTGCTAATATCTATAATAATAAAAGCGTAATATGCCAATTAGACCAGACGTCCTTCTGGACGTTCTTCTGAATGACCTTCCAGTCGAAGCTGGAGCTGAGAGGGAAGCCTGGGTCCCGGTGCCACAGGGAAGCCGGTGATGGCAGCCGGGAGAAGGAAGGCCTATTCTTGCACGAATTTCGTGCATCAGACATCTAGTTATTAATAACACATAATTCATATCCAATATTTCTGGATATTGAAAATTCAAAATTAATTTTGTTTTATGTGAAAAATCACAATTTGCTCCTTGAAGGTCTATTATTTCAATGAACTCTCACAGTTCATCTTGTACTGTGTCTAAATTAATTTCAATTTTTTTTACCAGCATTTAGTTGACATTCCTATCATACATACAAAAGTAAGTTGTAAGATCAAATTCAATATATATTTACTAAAGACTTTTCATTTTGGAGCAGATTCACAAAATCCTATATGTTATTTATGGTTTGCTCTGATGAAGGTCAGAGCTGTAGCTACCAATAAGACCATTTTATGTAGTAACAAATTCAAACCATGGGCTGCTATGTATAGCACAAAGAATGCCTCTAGATTGAAGGTAAAATTCTCGATTTTATACCTTTCCCTTTACCAATAAAACTAAGTCATTAACAAAATGGCTAAAATTAAAAAGACTCACAATACTAATTGTTGACAGGAATGTGGAACAATTGAAAGGCTCATCTGCATTCAGTACCTGTCCAGTCTGAAAAAAAGTCATACATATTACTTTAGACTTACATTTATACAACTGAAATAGTAATATAAATTGTTTAACATGCAAACATTCTCCAGATGCCATGTGCGAGTGGTGGGTATGTTGCCCTAATTTCTGACTATCTCTGCAAACTCAATTTGGAACAAAATGAGAAGCAAGGAAATGGGCACTTGGTATTACTTGGAAGTAATAGTATGCATGAACACAATTTCGTCCTGTTTTCTGTGAGAAAGGGAGGATTTGACAAGGTAATAATTGGTCTTTCCTCTTCCCTAAGTGTTTCTACTACTCCAATCTTCCCCACTATTCAATTAGTTTTGACACCTGTGTCAGCAAGAGCACAATCTTTAAACTTTTATGGATTTGTTTTGTCTTTGCTTTAAACATACATCAAATGATATGGAGAAGAATTTTCTTGGGTTTTGGACAGTGTTTGTTATGAAGGTAGAATCATTGGTTTCTCAAAGCAGCTTGAACCCTGGAGCCTGAGTGACTGAAATGATAGATAATCATTGTCCAAGTTCATTCTAGAATAAGAACAGTTTATGCTAAATATTTTAGATAGCAGCTAATATACTGTTATGAAAAATCCCATGGCAATATTCAAACTTTGTTTATATATAAGTCTTACTGTACATTATTTAGATAGTGAATGTTACTTTAAACAAAATATTCTTCTATTATTGAGTAGTTAGAAAACAAAACCAAAAAACCAGATGAAATATAAAAAGCACCTAGAATTTAGCTTTCTACATATTTGTTACTCAATATCCTTTAGTCTAAATCTGAAGCAGAACTTTTTTGCATGGTAATACTTATATTTTGGGCTTATTTTGAATCTGTTTATTGATCTTCATTGTTGAGACAAACAGGTGATGCTATAGCTCAAGGAATAAAAGGGCAAAACAAAAACAAGTAAATATCTACGGTTATAGCATCCATAAATGTAGCATTTTTAGCCCTTTTTAAACTTACACTGAGTGGCCAGATTATTATGATCTCTGAACACATAATAATCTGGCCATTCAGTGTATATCCTATATAATAAAAGGCTAATATGCAAATTGTCCCCTTGACCAGGAGTTCGCCCAGCAGGCAGGCTGGCCAACCGCCCATGTCCCCTCCCCCTGGCCAGGCTGGCCGGACCCCACCCATGCATGAATTCATGCACCGGGCCTCTAATATATATATATATCCTGAGTGGCCAGATTATTATGCATTCTGAGATCATAATAATATGGCCACTCAGTGTATAACCTATGGGATAATTTTCCAAATTGTTTGCAAAATTAGTTTTCTCAATTGTATGCTGATATTAATCTATGAGGAAACATGCCAAAGATAAGAGACCAGATTGATGTTGGAAATATTTTCCATCAAAGTTATCAAACATTTATTTGGCATAATATTAGTCTGATTTTTTTACTCTTGGTGGAGAGGTCATACTAAACCTTGAAAAACAGTCTTTTTATGCATATATGAGAGCAGTAAGAATTAGCCAGAGCTGCATTAGTGTGCTGGCAAGTCCCCAGGAGAGTGATGGTGGGCCTCATGTACTGCTGGTTTCCTAAGGGATAAAAGCTGCCTGGAGTTAGTTTTTAGAAAGCAGATAAAAGAAATGCCATGCTGTGCCTCCACTTTCAAATCTGATGAGCTGTGGGATGACTACTATTTTCTTATAGAATCAAAAGTTTTAAATTCATAGTCTGAGAGAATTTTTCTGTTCAAATAAATACTTCAAATACTTAGAAATCAAAGTGCAACGAATATTTCCAGTTGGCTTTTAAAATGACCTTACAAAAATGATTGTAATCAAAGCTATTTAAAAATTTCTTCTCTCGATTTTCTCATTTGCAAAGTGTGTATTAGAATAACAGTGCCTTCTTTGCAGTATTTCTATGAGAATCAAATAAAGTAGAGTTGTTCCAGGGCATAGGAGGAAGTAGAAGAGGGCAAAGGGGGATAAATGGTGGTGGAAAGAGACTATGCTTTGAGCAATGGGTGCATGATGCGGTATGTATATGATGTTTTGTTGAGTTGTACATTTGAAACCTGTATGATTTGTTAACCAATGTCACCCCAATAAATAAATTATAAAACTTCATTTAGAAATTAGCAATTGATTGTGTAGTACTTTGCAATTCTTAAAGTCTCTTCATTAATACTGAGTGTAATGTAATCACATTTGTAGAGCTGAAATTATGCCTGGGAAAGAGGGATAGTCTGGAACCAGAGAAATGGTCCTCAATGATTGTCAGGGTTAAATACTGAGTTCTATTCATCCTCTCAGGAGGGTCCTTCAGTGATCTTAGAACCTCATCCAAGTTTCTCTCTCTCTCCACACACACACACACACACACACACACACACACACACGTGTGATAAATATGTACATGCTCATATATGCATAGATATATACTGTATATCACAAATATACATATATTGAACATCTATATAATGCACATGTGTATAATGCACACATATATAGGTTACATATATATATATATAGTAACATATGCAACTTAGTACAATCTGAGGATTTATAACATTTTTGTTGAAGAGGAAATCAACAATTTTAACTTGATTCTAATAATAGTTTGTTTTAATAAATAGTAAAAAATAGCTTACTTATTGTATGTTCCAGCAGAACCATATTATATACACTTTTACTCCAAGTTATATATAGGAGTCATTCTAAGCATTAAAGTTGGAAAAAAATTGATGTGAAAATTAGCTCAAGAAACCTTCTAAAAACCATCATACAGGTCATTTGTGTCTATTTTATAGTTTAGTTCAGCTGAATTAAAAAAGAAACAAAAAAAAAACCTGACTGATGTTCAATTTAGTTCTTCATCTCCTTAACCCTTGGTACCCTGAGTACTTTTCCCCTTCGTGCTTATGTGAGAACAGGAAGTTCATCTTCTTCATACCCCATCACCTTGCACTCTCATACACCTCTCCCACCCCGGTTCTGCCCCAAGGGCGTTCCCTCCATGACTGATAAGGCTGTTTGTTATTCTGAGCCCAAGCCTCCCACATATCTCAGCTTGTGAAGATCCCCAGTTTTCCTAGACCCCCAGCAACCTCAACTCTTTAAGGTGAGTAATATAATTTACTGTATACTTTGAGCCTTTTTCTCTACTTGAACAATTTTTAAATCTTATAATGATATATATTTTAAATGGAAACACAGCATTATTATAATAGGGACTGCTTCTCTGTCCAGTGACTTGTACCCAACACAAGAGTAACAAGCCTATTCATTATAACATCTCTGAACAGGTCTTTCAGGCCCAGGTGGGGCTTCTTGATTTAACCATTAATCCCTGGGGGGAAATTATAGTTTCATAGCTAAAAACACAGCATTCAGGAACATTTTGGTGCTTAAGGTTAATATTTCTTTTAAGAGAAAAATAAGGGCAAGCTCAAAAGTGATTATTTGGTTAATTTGAAAACGAGGTGTGTAGAAATGTATGAAGAAAACCCAAATGAGAACAGAGGCTGTTTATTCAGTATTTGCTACAAAGAAGCCAGCTACAATCACTTGTGTTGGCAGAGACTCAAAGGCGAGCAGGGGAGTGGGAACATTTTAGAGTAAAATAAAGGGAAAGCTTCAGGTATGCTCTGATTAGGGGTTGTTGGCCTGGGGCGTGGAGGTGGGCTGACTAGAATAGGGTCATCTCATGTGATTGATGTAGGGACGATATTTATCTGACACTCTCCCGCGGGTTCTGAGTTGGAAGTGGGGACAGACAGGGAAGCTGGTGTCATTGACAGCCCGACCATTGTTCGCTGCAGAGGTTGCGGCGTGGCTTGCCAGGCTGGTTGTCGCAGAGGTAGTTGACTAGACTTTTCTTGCATATGTGGTTAAGCCATTGTCCATTTGTATATTCAACCTATAAAGTGTAAAGACAGAAAATTTGCTTTAATAGGTATTAAAAAATTGATGGCAAAAACAAAAATTTGAAAGCAGTGTTGAAATAGTGGCAGGGATAGCCAAAACAGTAAAACAAAACAGATAATCCTGAAACAGTTATGCATAGTAAATTAATATTGAATGGAGGGAGGCTTATCTATGAAATAATAACGTTTTTTTTAAAAAATGATTATTAAGCAAATGCCATTGGAAAAGTTAGCAAATTATTGGAACCCTATTTTCGCAAGAGAGCATAGTCCAAGGAAATTCTGGACTAAAGCTTAAATGTTCACAATTTAACAAATCTAGGTAGATGAATACTTGTTCAGTATCTGGATAATTATTTTCTAAACATGTAATTATTAATATGTATCTCAAAGAGAAAAATGTAGACCCAAACACACAAAATTATAAAACTGATTTACATAAAAATGTCATATTCTTGATATATAAAGTTCACAGAAATCAATGAGAAGAATCTCTAAAGACAAACCCAAAGATAAATAAAGACAAAGGGAAGGCAAGTTATAAAATTTGAAATAAATATTACCAATAAGTATATACAAAGTTTAACTTTAGTTGTAATCAAATAGTAAAAGAAACATAGCATAATGAACCATTTTTTCATCTATTGAATCAAATAATTATATAAGAACTTTAATATTACTGAAGAGGTCATGGAGAGATGGATTCATACGTACATCTGGGAATAGTTTATATTGACCCTCAAAGGTAATTTGAAAGCAATTTGGCAATGTGTAATACTGTAATCTCTTAAATATTCTTACCCCTCTATCCAAGTGGACCTTATTATGAAGAAATATGCAGAGGAAGATATTCATTGAAGCATTATTTATTATAATGAAAATGTGGAACTAACTGAATGTTTAAAATTAGACGGGTATTAAATAAATTACAGTGCACCAAATATAATGGGACATTATACAACCATTAAAATATATTTATGAAGGATTTTTACAGTAATGGAAAATGTTCATGTTACAATGTTAAGAGAAAAAAAATGAAGGGAATACAGAATACTCTGTTAAACATCCATGAACATATACTTTTAAAATACATCTTTGGTTATTTTATTAAATAAATTTCAAGAAGTAGAATTATTAAGCATATATATATTAAAGCTTTTCATATATATTGCCAAATTTTCTTCCAGAAAAATCAGCTCAGTTTTTTTTACACTGTTTACTGGCAGTATATTTGACTA
Organism: Cnephaeus nilssonii; assembly: GCF_951640355.1. Lineage (NCBI taxonomy): Eukaryota > Metazoa > Chordata > Mammalia > Chiroptera > Vespertilionidae > Cnephaeus > Cnephaeus nilssonii. Next base: position 70,438,635 of record NC_137083.1, on the reverse strand, counting down.
CCATCTCATATGAGTACTGTTTCCCTTCACTTTTTCAAATATAAATTCTTAAGTTTAAAAAAAAAATCTTTGTCAATATGTTGATAAAAATTGCACCTCATTAATTTAATCTAAATTAAGTTAAAGTTCATGTTTTAAAGATATTTTTATTGCTTTGGTGTATATATAAATTGCCTATTTGTGATCTGTACATTTTATGTGCTTATTTTTTCCTTTCTGAGTTGGTAAGAACACTTTGTATTTTAAAGAGAAAATACTAATCTCAAGTTGTTCTAGAATGTTATATGAGGCAAAGAACAGTAGTGGACCTTGAATTTTTCTGATTTATTCAACATCTACTTATGAAATCGCTATTTTCCATCAGTCATGCTTCAACATTGTTAGGACCAAAGAAATTGAATATAGTATAGTTTTTAAGCAAGTTACTGAGTCACATGATTAATTCTGAATTTGAAAATGAGGGATGGTTTTTAAAAATTAGATTTATCTTTAAACTGTGTCTTGAAGAACATGCTCGATTTAAAAGCCTGGCTCTTCTTTCTTTCAATTCATATGGTTGAGTTCACCTTTGAAATCTTCACTGTCTGGATACAAACTCTCAGGTACTGAAGGTCAGAAAATCTCTGAAGTGTTCTCAGAACTAATTATATTTAAGGAGGCTGACATTTTAAATCTCAGAAGGCCCTAATGTAGAAAATGAAAATTTCAATTTAGTTTAGTTTAGTGGATTTGTGTTAATCATACCAATGCATTCACTCTCAGTAAGCATGGTACATGGGTGCCTTCAATATTCTCAGAATCAAAGGAATCAGAACAAAAGTATTATCTATAAGATTCAAGTACATTCACCTTTTAAAAACTATTTTACATTCATAAAATCACATTCCCTACTCATTTGGTATGGACAATGTACTTGTCCTTTCCCTCTGTCACTTGATAATCAGTATTCAAAGAAGGTAGAAAGAACAATTCAATAATAAAATTTCAGTAATAATTTATATAAGACAAATATTTTGCTTTTAATTTTATTTCAGCACAAAATTAATTAGAAACCAATCATCTGAAGGTAGGGTTTTTAAATAATTTCTCCAAATAAAATGTATTTATATTAAAGCTATGGTTTTGTTGGATTTTAATACTCCATTGATTCATTTTTTTTTCATTGGGAAAATAAATGTTCTCTTTAGCATTCAATGTCTATTGGAAGAGTAATTTTAGACTATATAAAAATACTGACTATATTAGAAGCTATAGTTGCAGATAGTGTATGTCACAAAGTGGAGGGTGGACTAAATTTTGTAAAATTTTAGTTGTTATATTTTAATAAATATGGATTTGCTCAAATATTTAAGACATGTTCATTGATCACCTTCACAGAGTATATGATTTACCATGATTTATCAGATAATTTATATAGATGACATGAGGCACATATATAAATAATTATTAAACAATATTGGATTTCCCAAAAACAGATTCAGAGAGAAATCCATAAGAATCAGGGACATGACAGTTTATTCTTGCTCTCTGGGGAAGGTGGAATTTGATCTTGACTTTAAATAATGAACAGGATTTAGATGTGGTGATGACAGAAAGTGGCAAGGCAATTACAGCAAAGAAGAGAGTTTCAGCAAAGGTATAGAGCCTGAAAACTACCAGGTGTTTGTTGGGACTGGTGAGGTTGATTAGAAGCCAATCTGAATATAAGGAAGTAGCAGAAACAGAGATTAAAAGGCAAATGCGGACAGGTAAAAAAGAATTTGACTAGTAGATTAAGAAGCTTGGATTTTAATTACTAGGTCAGTGGTCGGCAAACTCATTAGTCAACAGAGCCAAATATCAACAGTACAACGATTGAAATTTCTTTTGAGAGCCAAATTTTTCAAACTTAAACTTCTTCTAACGCCACTTCTTCAAAATAGACTCGCGCAGGCCATGGTATTTTGTGGAAGAGCCACACTCAAGGGGCCAAAGAGCCGCATGCGGCTCGCGAGCCGCAGTTTGCTGACCATGGTACTAGGTGATAAAGAACAATTTTAATGATAATATTACTTAACTTCTACTGAATTATTAATATACTAGAGGCCTGGTGTATGAAATTCATGCACGGGGGTCGGGGGGGGGGGGGGTCCCCTTCAGCACAGCCTGCACTCTCTCCAATCCGGGATCCCTCAGGGGATGTCTGACTGCTGGTTTAGGCTCGATCCCAGGGACCTCCTCTGCCAGCCTGATCACCCCTAACTGCCTCTGCCTGCTGGCCATCATGATCGCCACTAACTGCCCCCCTGCCGACCTGGTCACCCCCAACTGCCATCCCCTCCCCCCCCCTGCTGGCCTGGCCACCCCATGCAGCCTTCTGTTCAGTCATTTGGTCGTCCCTCACTAACCCCCCCTACTGGCCTGGTTGTCCCACTCAGCCTGCTGTTAAGTTGTTTGGTTGCCCCTTACTAACCTCCCTGCTGACCTGGTCGCCCCACGCAGCCTGTTGTTCAGTCATTTGGTCATCCCTCACTAACCCCCCTACTGGCCTGGCCACCCCACTCAGCCTGCTGTTCAGTCGTTTGGTCGTCCCTCACTAACCCCCCTACTGGCCTGGCCACCCCACTCAGCCTGTTGTTCAGTCATTTGGTCATCCCTCACTAACCCCCCTACTGGCCTGGCCACCCCACTCAGCCTGCTGTTCAGTCGTTTGGTCGTCCCTCACTAACCCCCTGCTGACCTGGTCACCCCACACAGCCTGCTGTTTGGTGGTCTGTCCGGTTGTTTCGGTTGTGATGGCCCCTGGCTTTTTATATATTAGGATGCCAGTTTCTGTTCTGAGCACTTGCCATGTATTAGTCATTTAATTATCCTTTTAACTCTGTGAGGTGATTCTATTATATTCTGAAGTTTGTAGATAAGGAAATGGAGATCCTGAGAAACTTGTTCCAGGCCAAACAATTACTAAACTCAGTCTTACTACACAGTAATGTTACTCAAACTCCATGTGGACGGTGAGCACTTGCAATGTGGCTAGTGTGCTGAAGAACTGAATTTTTAATGTTTATTAATTTAAATTTAAATAGTCACACTTGGCTAGTGGCTAGCATAGTGGACACCACAGCTCTAGGGTGTGCTAGCTTTACCATTCAATTTTAGAGCAGAGGAGAGATATTATCATTATGATTCTATACACCAGTGCTTTTCAAAGCATCTTCTATAGGATGATAACTGAAGAGATGGTCTCATATAAACAAATTCATAGTCCAAGTAAGAGAGAAAAATCCTGCATAGCATTTCCCCTGTTGGGAACTCACATTTACAATAGTATATTTAAGGCTATAATGTAAATATATCAATTTTACTTTTTAAAAATATAATAATCAAAAACCTCTCCCCAAAAACAAAAGTTGAGGACCAGACAGATTTACTGGTAAATTCTACCAAACATTCAAGGAAGCAACAATATCATTTTTTTCTCAAACTATTTCAAAGAATAGAAGAGGAAGGAAGTCTTCCAAAGTCATTTTATGAGGCCAGCATCACCCTGATACCAAAACTAGACAAAGACACCAAAAGAAAAGAAAATCACAGGCCCATATTCCAGATGAACATAGGTGTAAAAGTCCTCAACAAAATATTAGCAAACTGAATACAACAATACATTAGAAAGATCATACACCATGATCAAGTGAGATTTATCACAGGGATTAAAGGATAGTTTAATATTTGCAAATCAATCAATTTGATTCCTCACATTAACAAAATGAAGGATACAGCTTATGTGACCTCAATCAATTCAGTAAACATATTTGATAAAACCAATATCCATCACGATAAAAAATTTAAACCATGTGGGTATGTAGAAAATGTACCTCAACATAATAAAGGCTATATGTGACACGTCCACATCTAATATCATACTGAGAGGGGAAAAGCTGAAAGTCTTTTCTCTAAGATCATGAATCAGGAAAGGACACCCCATGTTCACCACTTTAACCAAAATAGAATTAGAGGAAGGTCCTTGTAAGAGAAATTAAGTAAGAAAAAGAAAGAAAAGGCATTTAAATAGGAATGGAAGAAGTAAAACTCACTATTTACAGATGGCATGATATTGTATATAGAAAATCCTAAAGACTAGAGCTAATAAATTCAATCAAGTTCCAGGGTACAAAATCAATACTAAAATATCTGTTGCATTTTTATACATTAACAACTTTTAGAAAGAGAAATAAAGTTAATAATCCCTTTAACAATTGCATAAAAAAGAATAAAATATCTACAAATTAATTTAGCCAAGAAGAGAAAGATCTGTATATTGAAAACTGCAAGACATTAATAAAAGAAATTGAAGACACAAATGAATGGAAAGGATATTCTGTGATCATTGATTGGAAGAATAAATATTGTTAAAATGCCATACTACTTCAAATAATCTAAAGATTCAATGCAATCACTATAAAAATTCCAAAGATAATTTTCAAGAAAATAGAACAAGTAATCCTAAAATTTGTATGAGAACCCCCAAATACCCAAATAGCTAAAGCAATTTTGAGAAAGAAGAATAAAGCTGGAGATGATTTCAAACTATATTACAGAGCTATAGAACAGCGATTTTCAACTGGTGTGCCACAATAATTTTTAAAACATGCAATATCTGACTATTTAGTCGGGGTACTGATCTCTTTTCCCTTAGATTATCAAATAAAAATATGACAACAGCTTACACAACAATAGCCATCTGGTGAGAATGCCTTGTCCTGAATCATAAATATATTGGTTATATAACAGAGTTGCATCTTATTGATTACATCACATAATAAGCTTTTGTCTGATTGGTTAATTCTTGGTACTTGAAATCTTTATATACAAGTATAGGCACCTGACTTTTTAAAAAGTCACGTTGGAGCAAAGAGGGTAGGTATTTACTATTATTAATTTTATTTTGTAAATCAATAAAAATTATACCTATTTTTTGTTAAGTTGGCAAAGATATATATGTATATATATGTATATATATCTTTGCCAACTTAACAAATATATATATTGGTGTGCTGGAGAATTTCAGTAATTAGTTTATGTGTGCCATAAGATGATAAAATTTGAAAATTGATGCTATGGAAAATAAAACAATATAGTGAGGCAAAAAAATAGACACATAGATTAATGGAACAGAATCAAGACCTCAGACATAAACCCATGCATATATGGTGAATCAACTTATGGCAAAGGAGTCCAGAATATACAATTTGAAAAAGATCATCTCTTCCATAAATGGTTTTGGCCAACTACATGCAAAATGAGAAAACTTGACCATTCTCTTACACCATATATAAAAATTAACTCAAAATGAATTTAAGACTTGAACATAAGACCTAAAACCATAAAACTCCTGGAAGAAAATATATTAGTAAACTCCTTGACATCCATCTGGGCAATTATTTTTTGAATCTGGTAATGAGTCACAAAAACAACACAAGCAAACATAGATATATGGGACTACATCATACTCAAACTATCTGCACAGCAAAGAAAACCATCAACAAAATGAAAAGGCAACCCTATTGAATGGGAGAAAATATTTGCTGATAAAGGGCTAATATTCAAAATATATAAAGAACTCAGAAAACTCAACAGCAAAAAAAAAATCTGATTAAAAGTCGACAGACTATCATAATAAACATTTTTCCAAAGAAGACATACAGTTGGCCAACAGACATTAAAAAAAAGTTCAACATTATTAGTCATCAGGGAAATGTAAATCAGAAGCACAGGACACATCACTTTATAACTTGTTAGAATGTCTATTATCAAAAAGACAAGAAATAACAAGGTATGGCAAGGATCTAGAGAAAAGGGAAACCTTGTTCACAGTTGGTGGAAATGTAAATTAGTACAGCTACTATGTAAAGCATTATACAGATTCCTCAAAAGTTAAAAATAGAACTGGCATATGATCCAGCAATTTCACTTCTGGGTATTTACCAGAACAAAATGAAAAAACTAACTCAAAGAGATATATGCACCCCATGTTCATTGTGGTATTATTTACAACTAGAGGCCCAGTGCATGAATTTGTGCACAGGTGCGGTCCCTCCACCTGGCCGGTGGTGGGCGCCGATTGGGCCTGTCTTGCCCAGTCCTGATTGGGGCCGATCAGGGCCGGCCAGCCAGGGACAGGGACCATGGGAGGTTGGCTGGCAACAGGAGGTTGGCTGTGGGAGTGCACTGACCATCAGGGGGCAACTCCTGCATTGAGTGTCTGCCCCCTGGTGGTCAGGGCATATCATAGCGACCAGTCGACCGGTTGTAATGGTTGCTTAGGCTTTTATATATATACAGATAGCCAAGATATGGAAACAACCCATGTCCACTGATGGATGAATAGGATAAATAAATTATTTGCAATGAAATATTATCTATAATAATAAAAGGATAATATGCTAATTAGACAGGACGTCCTTCCAGATGAAGCCAGGGAGGAGGGAAGCCTGCGTCCCTGGTGCCAGAGGGAAGCCGGTGCCGGCAGCCAGGGGAAGGAAGGCCTACTCTTGCATGAATTTCGTGCATCAGGCCTCTCATTCAGTCATAAAAAAGAATGAAATCTTGTCATTTGTGATAACATAGATGGACCTCAAGGGCATTATGCTAAGTGAAATAAATCAGACAGAAAGGCAGATACTGTATGATCTCACTTTCATGTAGAATCTAAAAAAAGAAAAAGAAAAAAATCCAAGCTCATACTTGGATTAATGGTTGCCAGAGAGGGGGATGAGGTGGGGTAGGAGAAATGGTTGAATTGTGAGTTTTGGTCATATTTTTAGTTTAAATTAATTGTTTAAGTAAAAAAAATCCAGTTTTCCCCCAACTTATTAGTTCAGAGACTTTTTTTTTCACTTAACACATTGAGTTAGTGTTTTGCTTAACACATTGAGTTAGTGTTTTGCTGCTCTAGGATGATTAAAATGACAGCAAGAATAAGGAGGCTATGCAGTGTGGAGAGATGAGAAACTTCTTAGCCGTGAGGCTAATTACTGAACCTGGCTACATGAGGATTCATCAGGGTTTCAACTGGGCATAAGACATGGAGAGTGGACAGGGGCATGCGAGCTTGTGTTTGTGCATGTACTCAAGTGGGAAATATATATGAGGTTTACTCAAATTTCAAGTAAACTGGGAAGATAATCTGATATTAACAGGAATATGGAATAAGAGAAGAATATACTTATAGGGACATATGTTCAGGTTAGTTTATTACTAGATTGAAATATATATAAAACAGGTTCATTTAGCAGATATATCAAGTATGTATGCAGATATATTATCAGAGAGTTAGAAATGTGGGTTGATTCTAGAGCATAGAAGAGGGAGGATATGGCTGTAGGAAGAGATTTTGGAATTATCTATATAGAGGAGGTAATTGAAAATTTAAGGATAAATAAAATTACTAAGAGGAAGTGGGCAGACAGAGAAGAGGGCCAAAAACAAAACCTCATATTAAGAGTTTATATGTACATCAATGCAGCTTATGTATTGTGTGTATATATTGGTGTGCGTGTGTACATTCCATTTGAAATATTTTGAAACATAATAAATAACTGGAGGTTCAAATAAAATCTTCAGATATAATATTTCCATTTAATTAGAAATATGCAAAAATGGGTTAACTTTGAGCATGGAGGTACAGCAGAACTCATAACAATGATCATTCTGAGAGAAATTAGAACCCAAAATAGAGCTTCTAAAGAAGATATTAAAGTTCTTTTCATTGAAAAATGCTCTTTTAAAAATAAGCACGGGGAACTTATGTATGGGGAACATCAGACCTTCAGTAAAAGATTCTAAAAACTTTCCCTCCAATTCTGTTTAAATATTTTTACAAATGAAATAAGTTAAGACTTTCATGAATATTACTTCTTACTGGCTCTAGTGAGGTAACTTATGCATATCCCTGTACATTTAGTATATATTCTTATTACTAAAGCTACAATATTCATGATGTAAGTTGAGGTAAGGTACTAAAATTTTTTAAGAGTTTTATCTGGTGAAAAATTTTAGCCTTGTGTTACTGTATTTAAGAAATAATCATCACAGTATTACCACTGGAGGAGAAGTTATGGGCTTTTTCCTCTCCATTTATCATATTAGTAAATATGAAGTACTGTGAATATTAGTAAATATTCAGTCAGGAAGAGGCTTTCTTCAAAGTTAAACCTCCTCTTCAGGATCATTATACTTAACCAGAAGATGGCACTAATGCACTTTGTTCTGTAGTCCAAAGAGCAAATCTGGAAGCCAAAGGTTACCTCAGCAATGCATTATATAATATTGTGCGAATTAAACATTTTGTTTCATCCTACTGCATACCCTTCAATTATTTATGGTGCATGTTAAGGCAATTAGTTATCTGACTATGTCTTCCTTAAAAGCCTAACTTATTTTACATCAGGAATATAATATATGCTTTAACTAAATCACCTGTTTTATTTTGCAGTTTATTCTAAAGAATGTCTAACCTTAAAAAGAAAGAAAAGAAAAATATTTATGTACTATAAATCAAGCAGTTACTTAGTTAATAAGTAATAATAAGCTGTAAGGATGACAATGGAGTTCAAGCTCAACACCATGTAGGTGGTGCTAATATAAAAGCTGCTGTGAATATTAATTTCTTCCATTATTTGTATCTATTGCAGTGTTGGTAGATGCATTTTTACATTATGAAGAGATTTTGAATTTTATCATCCAAAAAGTAATGAGAGGATCTTTTCAAGGATTCAATACTTAACATATTTTTTACTTTAATTTTAATGTGTTTGTAAATTTTATTATTGTGTGTTATTATGGGAACTCATGTAGATATTTGCTTGCTAAATCAAATGAAAAATTGGATACTTATTTAAGAATATAACTCAAATAACTATTAACATGTTATATGCTCTGTGTCTGACATTATGCTAACTGCTGAGATATGAAATGAAGAGTTTTAAAATTCCTACCCTCAAGTAGCTCACAGTCTTATGTTATGCAGTTATCCGTACAACTTAAATTATTTTAGTATTTTTGATGCTGTAGTGCTACAATATTGAATTAATGAAGGGCTTGTAATTTTGTTAAGAATTAATTAAAACTAGAAATTTAGAAGGTACATCATTTTTTATGCTTCCTAAAATAATGAAGTTGGTTTTGTGTATGTAAGTCTCCTTTTAACTAATGTTTCAATATTATAGTATCCACACTTCATGAGGTATCCACACTTGGTTAAAAAAATTTGCTTGTTCAATAAGAGATAAACAAAAGTATTTTGTGCTAGAAAAATTCCATTTTAAATGGTGGAAGGAGGCTTGGTTACACAGGTAAGAATAGCTTTTTAAGTAATTTCAAGGGTCTATCAAATATATTGCTGTACCTAACCTTCATGGAAATTATTGTCTGTTGATATAATCCAAAAAGAATATACTTTATAGTCTTTAGACTCTTTATGTCCATTAAGTATATACTTAAGGAACAAGTAAGCAAAAAATAAAATGACAATAAAAGAGAAAGCAGCTTTAAAGCTATGGTTTTAAGAGTTCAAGTTATGAAATTGTAGTCCACAAAGTAGGCGGAACTTATGTCCAGAAAAATTATAAGTTTGTGATTTTTTTGGGTTTTATACCCCTGCAGTAACAGAATAACATGGATGATAGCATGAACTGTTGAGTCAGATTTGCCTGTGATCAAGTTTTTGAAAAATAACCAATACGTATATTTAGTAGTGTCTAAAATCCCCATGTTACAGTTATAAATAGATAACCTGTTAAACTAAGCAGTATTTAATAGTCACAATGATTTTAAGTGAGGCAAATAAGGGAAACTATTATTGTTTTCATGTCATTGTTTCCAGATAAATGCTCCTACCTGCAAATGGGTGGTTTTCTAGCTTTATCAGAAAGAGGACACACACACACACACACACACACACACACACACACACACACACACACACACGCACACACTGTAGACCACAAGCAGAAAATAATGTTTCAAATTTATTGCTAAGAAACATTATTTTAGTAGCAGAAACTTTTTGTTAAATAAATCTTAAATATATGGCTAATATGTAAAAATATATAAGACCAGTTCTTTCTTCTGGTTAAAGAGGTGTTGAGGGTCTTGGAGACCAACTCTCAATTAGTTTCTTTTAGAATCTGAATCACAGAAACCTAACCCCATAGTAACTGAACACAAAGGCTACACATTTCTCAATTTGAAAGATAGTAATCCCTCCCCCACCAATCCTCCTCCTCATATAGGCAACCTTTAATAAGGTTTACTTTCCTTCTCCTCCAGTAAGAAAAAAAATTAAACCATAAAGTCTCCACCTTTTCCCTACTTGCATTAGGTTTTATGAGGTCTATATTTTTTTTTGCATGGGTAACCAATTGTTTTGGCATCATTTGTTGGAAAGACTATCCTTTCTTCACTGAATTGCTTTTGCACCTTTGTCAAAAGTCAATTGACTATATATGTGTGGGACTCTACCTGGAATGTTTTCTGTTCTGTTGACCTAATTGCCTATCTCTATATCAATATCACATTGTGTTAATTACTGTAGCATTATAGTAAGTTGAAATCACATAGTTGTTTTGAGTATTCTAAGTTCTTTACATTTTTATATCATTTTAGAACCAGCTTCTCAATTTCTAAAACAAACAAAACCAAACTGAGCCAGGTCTTTGGTTGATTGCATTTCAAACAATATGTTGTATTTTCATTAAAATCAAAAGACTTTCTAATTTCTCATTAGATTTCTTCTTTGGCCCATGTGTTATTTAGAAGTGCATTATTTAGTTTCCAAATGTTTGGGGGGTTTTCTATTACTTTTTCTAACATAATCCCATTGTGTTCAGATAATATACATTGTATGGCTTGAATACCTTTTAAATTTTGTGACTTGTTTTATGGACCAGAACATGTTTCTATGTGCACTTGCAAAGAATGTGCATTCTGCTGCTGTTGGGTGAAATGTTTTATAAACACAAACTAGGTGAATGTGATTGTTAATATTGCTCAAGTCTCCAAATACTTACTGATTTTATATTTGTACTATCAATTATTGAGATAAATTATTGAAATATATGACTCATTGGTGGATTTGTCTATTTCTTCTTGAAGTTTTATCAGTTTCTGTTTCATGAAGCTCTTCTACTAGAAACATAAATTTTTAGGATTGTCATATCACTTGAATGACTTGCTTGTCATGAAATGAGCTTCTTAATATTTGTGTTATGAAATCAACTTTGTCCCATACTACTGTAGTCACATTAAATTTTAAAAACTATGATCAGCATAGTGTGTCTTTTTCTATTTTTTTACTTTTAGGCCCTTTTATCAATTTATTTCTTATAAACAACATATAGTAGGTTCTTGATTTTTGCCCAATATGACAAATTTCAGCCTTTTAATTGGGATACTTAGACCATTTAAATTGAATGCGATTGTAGATGTGACCACTTTCATTAAGGGATATATCATGTTGGTTCTCAGATCATTGGGTTTCCTTCTTTTTTTTCCTTTTTTAAGATTAGATATGGTTGGTATGTCAACTAGTTATATAATTTTTCCTGTGTCCCAGTTCATAGTTTGGGTGATCATATGTTTTACAATCCAAACCAGCATTATTCTGAGAGTGAACGCTGTGCTATTAATCATATTTCTCAGGATATCTGGTATTACCTGGGAAAATCCTAACCAAACCAGATCTTGCACTTACCCTGTTTATAACTTTCTTTTTACATATAATATTTGTGTGGGAACCTATTTAAGCAGACCGTTTGAGTAAACTTAAGAATTGAGATAGCAAGCCTGGTCACCATATTCTTAGCATCTATCTCCCAAGACTAGTGTAAATATTAGATTATGTGGAACAATCTGGAGAGAAAGATTATCACCTCAACTTTAGCACTGCATGCTTGTGAAGAGTCACTGAATAAAACATAAGAAGACAGATGGGATTTTGTTTATCCCATGTTAATCAGTGAAGTTATGTAACTTTTGAAACTCAAAGAACCAATTTTTTTGAGTTTAAAAACCAAAATATCAAATTTAATGAATTTCATACTTTGCAAAAATTAGTTTACATTGTATAGGAATTTAAAAACTGATTTTATATATGAGTGTAATAAGCGTACATATAGGTGAGTATGAAATAATATGTATTTAAGTATCTTGAAAAATGTGATATTCTCAATCATATTTCTATGACACATCATTATCTCATGACAACTGACTGTAAATAAATTTAGTTTTTATTTCTTCACTTCCATTTTATCTTGGCCTCATAAAATTGATTCATGATACAAATGAATTTTAGAATAGTCTATAATAAATTGATAATCTACCTGTATTTAAAATTGTTTCTTAAACATTTCCTAATTTTAATGTTTTCATAATCCCATGTTTTAGCCATTCCCTAGAGGTCTTTTATTTGTGTAAAACAAACCTCAAGGAGATTAAATTTTTAGAGTTATAACTGTGTTATTCTTACATATATTAAAGAGTTTCTTTTCAACCTTGAAAAATAAAAAATAATGATTTCAGATTATCCTTATTCTTCTTGAATACATTATTTTCATTACAGAGTAAGTTAAAAATGACAAATTCCTGTAAAAAAAGGACTGCTGAAATTTGTGCAAGCTGCATGTGACTAATAGCTGCCAGACAGATTACAAAGCATAATTACATATAGCTTACAAAGACAGATTTGTATTCATGAATGCATATGAATTAATGACATGAAGAAAAAACTTTTCACAAGCAATTGTTTTATTGTGAAAACAAACATTTAACTATTTTCCAGTTTTGGGGGGCACAACATGATATATCTCAAGCTGAAAACATAAATTTACTTGTATACACTCTTACATGTTTTGAAATGGCTCTTTGGTCCTGGGAACTATAATGTGGGACTATTTTACTACAAGGTGTCTCATTCTCTGCCTAGAGTGCTCCTCGTACAGCCCTCTTCCATTTTCATCCTCTGCCTTGCCAACTCCTCGGCCATCAGACATCAATTTAAACATCAGTTCCAGGAATGCCCAAAGATAATATTTTATTATTCTTCAAATATATCGAGTACCCTGTTATCAATTACCACGGAAACACTAGACTAGTCTTTTATAGTAATAATAACAATTGTGACTAAACATAACTAATTACATATTTAGTTATGGTCTGCTTTGGGGATTATGATGTAAATGTCAAGACAATAGTAATTATGACTGGTCATTGAGTGCCCAGTAGCTAACATAGAGCCAAGCACAGTGTAGGTTCTCAATAAATTGATTTTGTTGATTTATGACTGGAGCGTGGAGGGGGAATGGATAAAGGGTGGGTGTTGATGCTTGTATAGAAATGTATGATTGGACAAGAATGTGTTTTTTTGTGCTCTAAAATCCTCTGATTCATGACAGAAAAGATGTGAAAGCATTTAAAGTTGGGGATATTATTTAAATACTTCAGGTAACTATTTTCTTACTACAAATTCACTTATAATTTAATTAAGGTAGATGCTTTTAATGAGGTTAATTTGGTTTATTGGTTTGGACATGGAGCTCATGAGTTTGAAGTTGGACATTCTTTTAGTTAAGTTCAGTCAAGGAGGGGGGCCTGTTGCTGTGGCTTCACACTGTAATAACACCAACTTGTGTAAGACATAGTCCTGATACTCATCAATGGCATCAGCCACAAGAGAGAGGGTGTTTTAGCACAATAACATGCGTTTTTTTCAACTTCACTGAAAATTCAAGTTATCCAATATTTACTGAGCACCTGAGATCACTGAGAGAGTAACTGTCCAAGGAGAAGTATGTCTAGAGAAAACCAATCCTGAGTCCATCTTCCATAGACAGTTACTGTCATTTTTCATGTGTAGCTTACCTATAGTGGATCTTCCTTTCCTTTTCTATGTGGATTGAATAATGTCTAACAATTTTGTTATAAAAATAGTAAGTTATATCAATGGATATAACTTATGATAGGATTCTCAATCTTGCAAATTTTAGCTGCAGACATTTTTATTTACTCTGTCTCTCCAAGTTTATGATAATTTTAGGGTAACTCTTTTCAAATAGAGCTGCATTTATGTCATGAATGACAACTTGTTTTGAAAACTTTCTCCATAGACTAATGAAACAGGCATTGTGGAACAACATAAAAATATTTGAAATATAGGCAATTCAACTATGTATTTCCTAAATTAGTCATATATGCAAATTGTTAGCAAGCCTAGAATTGTTAGCAATCTAGCTACTCATTACCTGTTGTAGGCTGGTAATACTTCATATACCCTATTCCAGTTTCACATTGCCACCAATTTATACTAGCACTTGGTACTGTTTTATGGACAGCATATTATAAAGCAAATAATATGTCAGATAATTTAAATGTAAATAGGTACATATTAAATTAGAGAAAAATTACCAGTAACTTGATGAATTTTTTTCCCCACACAAAAGTTAAAGAGAAAATAAAGATATTTTATTGAAACAAATGCAAGAAAAAAACACCTGTGTGTTCATTGCCTCAGGCTGCCAGACCCAGTTAAGTCAAAGGGGGAGAGAAAGAAAAAAACAGCCCTGGCTGGTTTGGCTCAGTGAATAGAGGGTCGGCCTGTGGACTGAAGGGTCCAGGGTTCCATTCCAGTCAAGGGCATGTACCTTGGTTGTGGGCATGTCCCTATTGAGGGGTGTGTAGGAGGCAGCTGATAGATGTTTCTCTCTCATAATGTTTCTAACTCTCTATCCCTCTCCCTTCCTCTCTGTAAAAAAATCAATAAAATACATTTTTTTAAAAAATAAGAAAAAAACAAATCAATTGGACTTTCATCATGTTTAAGGGAAGTATTTTGACTCCTTAATGGACACAAAATGTTTTACTGAGTAATAGTTGTTTCACTAAAGTACTTTTGTCAATTACTTATAAAAATGGCCTCTATCTATTTCTGTCACAAGACTGATCAGATGAGGTGGAAAAAAAAAGTTAAATTGTTGGGATAAATGAGATAATTAAGCAATTATCTAACTTAATGAACTATTACACTAATTCTGTAAAAAGAAAAAGTCCATGTAAAATTGACTTGAGCTATTACAAGAATATTCTACTCTAGCCTGTTTCCAATTTCTCCATTTGATTCTTAATATTGTCTCCAGAATTGTATTTCTGAAACTCATATCTGATCATATAAACATTCAGATCTCTTTATAATCACAGAAGTATTCAAACTTTAAAAATGTCATTATTTATTTAAATAGTGTTGCTATTTGTCACTTAAAATTATTTATAAGGCTTTTTAAAATTTTTTAAAGTATTACATATGTCTCCTTTTTCGCTGATTGCCCTCCTCCCCGTCACAGTGTCTGTGTCCATTGGTTATGCTAATAGGCATGCATCAAGTCCTTTGATCTCTTACCTCCCCTCCCACCCTTCTCTCTGAGATTGGACATTCTGTTCAGTGCTACCCTGTCTCTAGATCTATGTTTGTTCCTCAGATTATGTTGATCATTATATCCCACATATGAGTGAGATCATGTGATATTTATCTTTCTCCAACTGGCTTATTTCACTTAGCATAACACTCTCCAGTTCCATCCATGCTGTTGCAAATGGTAAAAGTTCCTTCTTTTTTATAGCAGCGTAGTGTTCCATTGTGTAGATGTACCACAGTTTTTTAATCCACTCATCTGCTGATGGGCACTTAGTCTGTTTCCAAATCTTAGCTATTGTAATTGTGCTGCTATGAACATAGGGGTGCATATATTCTTTCAGATTGGTGTTTCTGGTTTCTTTGGATATAGTCCCAGGAGTGGGATTACTGGGTCAAATGGGAGTTCCATTTTTAGTTTTTTGAGGAAACTCCATACTGTTCTCCACAGTGGCTGCACCAGTCTGCATTCCCACTAGCAGTGCACGAGGGTTCCTTTTTCTCCACATCCTCGCCAGCACTTGTCATTTCTTGATGATAGCCATTCTGACAGGTGTGAGATGGTACCTCATTGTCATTTTGATCTGCATCTCTCGGATGATGAGTGACTTTGAGCATCAGTTCATCTGTCTTTTGGCTTTCCTTATGTCCTCTTTAGAAAAGTGTCTATTTAGGTCCTTTGCCCATTTTTTGATTGGATTGTTTATCTTCCTTTTGTTAAGTTGTATGAATTCTCTGTAAATTTTGGAGATTAAACCCTTATCTGAAATAGCATTGGCAAATATGTTCTCCCATGCAGTGGGCTTTCTTATTGTTTTGATGATGGTTTCTTTTGCTGTGTAGAAGCTTTTTATTTTGATGTAGTTGCACTTGTTTATTTTCTCCTTAGTTTGCATTCCTCTAGGAGCTGTATCAGTAAAGATAGTGCTACAACATATGTCTGATATTTTGCTGCCTATGGAGTCTTCTAAAATTTTCCCGTTTTACACTTAAGTCCTTTAACCATTTTGAGTGTGTTATTGTGTATGGTGTAAGTTGGTGATCTATTTTCATTTTTTTGCATGTATCTGACCAAATTTCCCAGCACCATTCATTGAAGAGACTGTCTTGACTCCATTGTATGCTCTTGCCTCCTTTGTCAAATATTAGTTGAGCATAACGACTTGGGTCTATTTCTGGGTTCTCTGTTCTGTTCCATTGGTCTATAGGTCTGTTCTTGTGCCAGTACCAGGAAGTTTTGAGAACCATGGCTTTGTAACATAGCTTCTTATCTGGTATTGTGATCTCTCAAACTTTATTTTTTCTCAGGGTTGCTGTGGCTATTCTGGATCTTTTTTTATTCCAGATGAATTTTTGGAGAGTTCTTTCTAGGTCTGTGAAATATGCCGTTGGTATTTTAATGGGGATTGCATTGAATCTATGAATTGCTTTGGGTAGTATGGACATTTTAATGATGTTGATTCTACCAATCCATGAACATGGTATATTCTTCCATTTGTTTATGTCTTCCTCTATCTCTTTTTTAAAGTCCTGTAGTTTTCTGAGTATAGGTCTTTTACCTCCTTAGTTAAGTTTATTCCTAGGTAACTTAATTGTTTTTTTTTTTTTTTTTGGTGCAATGGTAAATGGGATTATTTTTTTAGTTTCTCTTTCTGTGAGTTCATTGTTGGTATATAAAAAAACCATAGATTTCTGGGTGTTAATTTTGTATCCTGCTACATTGCCGAATTCATTTATTAAGTCTAGTAGTTTTTTGATGGAGTCTTTGGGGTTTCTATGTACAGTATCATGTCATCAGCAAGTAATGAGTTTTACTTCTTCTTTTCCAATTTGGATGCCTTTTATTTCTTCTTGTCTGATCACTATGACTAGCACTTCCATTACTATTTTGAACAGGAGTGGTGAAAGTGGGCATATCTGTCTTGTTCCTGTTCTTAGGGGAAATGGATTTAGTTTTTGCCCATTGTGTATGATGTTGGCTGTAGGTTTGTCATATAAGGCTTTTATTATGTTGAGGTATGATCCCTCTATTCCCACTTTGCTGAGAGTTTTTATCAAGAAAGGGTGTTGGATTTTGTCAAATGTTTTTTCTGCATCGATTGATATGGTTATGTGATTTTTGTCTCTCAATTTGTTTATGCGATGCATAATGTTTATTGATTTGCAGATATTGTACCATCCTTGCATCCCTGGAATAAATCCCACTTGGTCATGGTGTATGATCTTTCTAATGTAATGCTGGATATGGTTTGCTAAAATTTTGTTGAGGATTTAGCATCTAGGTTCATCAAGGATATTGGCCTGTAGTTTTCTTTTTTCGTGGTGTCTTTATATGGTTTTGGAATTAGGGTAATGCTGGCTTCATAGAAAGAACTTGGAAGTGTGCCTTCCTCTTGAATTTATTTATAAGGCTTTTTATCAATTACCTAATACATATAATCACAGGTAAATATTATTTGTTACTAGAAGACAGATTTTTTTTCTTTTCTATCTTTTTTTTTATACAGAGAAATACTGAGAAATTTTGTTCAAATATAAGTAGATTGAAATGAAAGAAATATTTTGTTTTCTTTCTCTGATCAATGTTATTCAATTTTGAACTGCAGAGTCCGAGAATTATATGCTCAAAATCATAAAGTGAGCTACTATCAAATATTCTTTTTAATGATCTATGATCTAACCATTCAATTAGGTTCCCTTTTGATATTATTGCAAGCAAAAAAAAAAAAAGAGATCTGCTAGGAGATTTGTTATAAGTTATTAGAGGTACTTTCTCAACATTGAAAGAATTATATGAACTGCCGCTTTTGTTTGATTTCAGGAACATTTTACTCCTTGGGATAATGCACCAATTAAGATCTAGGTGAATGCCTTTTATATAAAAAATGAGGGAGAAGTGTAAGAAAATTAGCATGGACTCTAGTCTTTTTCAGGTATAGATTAATTTTAGAAAAGAGTATATATTTGATTATTTTGCTTGTGAGCCCTTGGAAAGTCTTTGTGTACATTTATTACAGGGTGTGAAAAACAATGGTTCATGCAAGAGGATCAAGTCTATGGTCCCTAACCTGGAATAGATCCCTCCTAATTGTGGTATATTGTACCTCCCCAGCCTCTTCCTCCTGCACAGCCTACCTCAAGGGCCCAATAGGGATGGGATCGCACCAACCTATTTGTTATACGAAACATGAAAAGCTCTTTCCAGCTTCTATGCTCTTGCAAATATTGTTTCCATTTTCAATTAAGGAAACTACTTGTCTTTCAAGTTCCCGCTCATGGGGGGATTTTTGTCCACAATGAAGCCCTCCATGCCTTTAGGAAGCAGAATTTTTTCCTCCTGTATTGCTCATACCGATAACATCACCTCTCAAGTTGCATTGATATGGTTTGTTAATTTTTTTATTATACAGTCTTATTCTAGAGATTCATGACTGTGCTTTATTCCTTGATTAATGAATATATTTTGCTAAACATTTTAAAATATGCATTAAAATGTGAAATATATTTTATTGCTATATAAATTATATTTTATAAACTCTGTTAATGTTTCACTTTATAACTCAATATTTTTTGTTTTTTTTCCATAATTGCTCCATATTATACAAATAAATTATTTAATACAGTTTATGGGCTATATTTTTAAATACTCACTATATATCACAGGATTTTACCTGGTCTATTGTACTGTTTCCTTCATACATTTGGGTTTTTATTGTTTGAGTTTATAAAGTAGAGTGCAGTCCAAATTTATAAATGGGCATTGTTCCAAAAAGTTCATTATTAAGTGAGTTGCTTTCATTTTAGAATTTATATTCCTTCCAAATTAAAGCTATAGATGATGATTAAATTGCAAGGCAGTCAAACAGAGCCTATTTAACTGCTAATAACCTGAAATATGGTATAATAGTACTATTCCAATTTTTTAAAGTAAAATCATAACACTGGAAAGAAGCAGAACTATTTATTTTCCCTAATGTATTCTGATTTCTAACCAAACAATTTCCAGAAATACATGTGTAGAGCTGTTGAAACTCACATGATTTGGAGATAGCTAAAGAAAAGGGAGGGAAATGTAGTTTACTTCTTGCTGCTCAAAGTGTGGGCCTATGGAGCAGTGTTATCACCCTCACCTTGGGGCTCATTAGAAAGGCAAAATCTCAGGCTCACCTCAGACCTACTGAATCAGAATCTACACTTTAACAAGATTCCCAGGTGAGCCATATGCAAACTAAAGTTTGGGGCAAACTGGAGATCAATAGTTGCTTTTTACCTCTTTATATCTGCATTAGAAGAGGGGTAGCTCTGTCAACATCTATGTAAATGAAAAAAGTACTTGAAGTCATCAATTTCTGGGAATCATTAATTCCATGCCAAAGAATGTTTCTCCCATGGGTTTTACTAAAGGACCTAGCACTTGGTCTATCCCACTCTCCATTGGGTTACATGACTCTTTGGTAAGAAGGAAGAATAAGTGTTTTGGATAATTGAAAACCAGTTAAATAAAAATGTTTCTAAATTAGTGACTTTCTTTATATGTATAACAATCTATATACTGCATATAAACAGGGAATATGCTGATTTAGCCGGTGTCACGACCACTCAGGAGGAGGCTGCATTATGACCGCTCAGGAGGAGCTGTGCACGCAGATGGGTGGGAGGGGACTGTGTGCTGCCCCCAGCCCCAGCGGCTGCAGGGAGGCTGGGGCTGGGGATGGGCCAGAGCAGAGACACAACTCACAGGAGTGCCTGCCCCCACCCCAGTGGACACAACGTGGTGGCTGGGGGTGTGTTCTGAGTGGCCGCGGCTAGGCTCAGAGTCTGCCCCCACCCCAGCAGACACAACGTGGCACTACGTGGGTCAGGCATGGGTCTTGGCCCCCCACGAGGTGCCTCCTCACATGGTGGGAGCCTCTAGTCTATAATAATAAAAGCATAATATGCTAATTAGACCTGACAGCCAAACGACCTTTCACCTTTCGGACGTCATTCCATATGTTCTTCCAGACAAAGCTGCGGCAGGGGGGGCCGAGGCAGAGGCAGTTAGGGGTGATCAGGCAGGCAGGCAGAGTGGTTAGGGGCGATTAGGCAGACAGGCGAGCAGTTAGGGGTGATCAGGCAGACAGGAGAGTGGTTAGGGGCGATCAAGCAGGCAGGCAAGCAGTTAGGGGCGATCAGGCAGGCATGCAGAGTGGTTAGGGGCAATTAGGCAGACAGGTGAGTGGTTAGGGGTGATTAGGCAGGCAGACGAGCAGTTAGGGGTGATAAGGCAGGCAGGTAAGTGGTTAGGGTCAATCAGGCAGGCAGAGGAGCAGTTAGGGGTGGTCAGGCAGGCAGGGAGAGGGATTAGGGGCAAATCACGCAGGCAGGCAGAGTGGTTAGGGGTGATGAGGCAGGAAGGCAAGTGTTTAGGGGCAATGAGGCAGGCAGACAAGCAAGAGGTTAGGAGCCAGCAGTCCTGGATTGCAAGAGGGATGTTCCACTGCAGACAGGGGACTGGGGGCTGCAGCAGGAGGGGCCAGGCAGGGGCGCAGAGGATGGGCCGAGACCTGCTCTGTGCCTACCACAGCATCACGGCCCAAAGTTCCTGTCAAGGTGCACTTTGTGCACTGGGCCCCTAGTGTGTGTGTATGTATATGTATATGTATATGTATATGTATATGTATATGTATATGTATATGTATATACATACTGAGTGGCCAGATTATTATGACCACCTGATGTTTGTAGGCAAATTAGCCATACACTGCATCGTATGGGATATGGAAGCCGAAGGCCTGTTCGAACACCTTTGCTGTCTGCAGTTACCAAGATAAAACGTCTCCAATTTGCACGGGAACACAAGGATTGGACAGTCGAGCATTGGAAAAAAGTCATGTGGTCTGATGAAACACGTTTTCAGTTGCATCATGCAGATGGCAGAGTGAGAGTTTCGTGGAAACAACATGAAAGCATGCACCCCACATGCATGAGTACAACCCTTCAAGCTGGTGGGGGCAGTGTTATGGTTTGGGGCATGTTTTCCTGGCATGATTTGGGCCCTTTAATTCGTGTGGAACAACGTCTGAATAGCACAACATACCTAAGTATCGTTGCTGATCAAATTCATCCTATCATGTTGATGGTGTATCCCAATGGAGATGGCTTCTTCCAACAACACAATGCGCCATGCCATGGTGCTCATATTGTGCAGTAGTGGTTTCAAGAACTTGAGGGAGAATTTACCTTGCTTAGGTGGCCCCACAATCACCAGGTCTCAATCCAATTGAGCATTTGTGGGACGAAATTAAAAGAGCCATCAGACAGCTGGTTCCACAACCATCAAATCTCACAGAACTGGAGAGTGCTCTTCATCAGGCATGGTGTCAGATTCCTCACATCACCTTTCAACATCTTGTGGAGTCAATGCCAAGAAGACACACACACACACACACACACACACACACACACACACACACACATATATATATATACACACAATTTTATGTTTATTTGTTTTTACTAATATAGACAGTATTATGTATGGAATTTAAATCAAAATGATGCTTCAAATAGTAAATTCAACCATGAATGTTGTTTTTTCTCACGTAACCTAAATAACATAACAGCATTCAAATATTTAATATATTGGTTCAGAGAAACCAAGAGAGATTCATTCCAAAACAGGTTGGCTCATTGTGGCATATTTTATCTACAAAATGTATGTATTTAACTTTTATGATATACTGGTAAACACTTTAATTTTTATAGTCTTCTATAAATACTAGGTATCTCAACATTCAATCGCAGCAATAGTAATTTAACTACATGAACTTGTTTTGGTACCAAATAAAAAATAGCAATAAGACTATCAGCAAATTCTGCTTTTTAAAAAAATTTGTCTATGACATGGAAAAATGAATTACTCCACCTTTTAAAAGATTAATAGCCTGCCAGTGAATTAAAACACTTTTCCCAAAACATGTTTTCTAAGATTGCAATTTAAGTTATAGATATGCTCATGGGGACTCTACAAATAAGATCCTATAAATCTTAAATATATTAAAAATTGTATATGTTGTATTCCAAACAAAATTGTATCCTGAAAAGAAAAAGGAACATCTTTTCTCTCTACCAATTATATTTAAAATAATTTTTAAAGAATTTTTTCTTAAGAGCCAAAAATTTGAGTTGTATGCTAAATTAAGCTCTAGACTATAAGTGACTTTATAGCACACGACAATTATTCACTTAAAATTACTTAAAACACTGCTTTTTTATGTTTTTAGATAAGTAGAGTACAGTAAGGTTGACTTATTCAGTAGAACTTACTAGATATTGACTTTATTTACTCATAGTGTGTGTGATATTTTTTTTGGCTTCCCATAAACAGTGACCTCTCTGAAAGTAAAGATCATATATAATTTACTTTTGTGTTCTTATCATCTTTCTTAAAGCAGAAGAATGCCTAAATCACATTAGTATATCTTAAATTGCAGGGTTTTTTTTTCAAACTATTGCCAAAAACACATAGCTCATAATGATATTTTTATATTCATTTTTTTCGTTGTTGTTTTCTCTTCTGTATTTCTTATATATAAGTTTGTGTTGTGATTTTGTAGTGCTAGAAAGTTTTTAAGTTTCATATCATATAATCTTATGGAAAAAAGTACCCTCCCAATGTATAGAATGAGAGTGGGACATATTATAATTTATTGAAATATGGTTTAATGGGACTATGAAGATAAATCCTGGAGAGCAGGGGAAAGGTTAGAGAAGACTTTATTCAAAGTTCTGTTTTCCTTTGCTTGAACAACTAAAACTATTTTTAGTGATTTAATAATGCAAGTAATAATGTGTTTACTCTCTTTGCATATAAATTTTTTTCTGAGTTTCTTTACATTGGAACAGAGTCCTTGAAGGGGAAATACTAGGACAATGAATTTGAACTATTTAGGCTACCTGGTATGCATCACCCATGGGCATTCTTAAAATTTTGGGATCTTGTCATTTTTTAACATTTGATGATTTTAAAAGTGAAAAGGGCATTATGTTTGGATTTGCTTATAAAATTTAGCAGTTTTCAAGTTTGTTAGACATTTTTATTTTGTTTTCTAAGAATTCCAGACTTTCTGTAACTAGGAATATTATCAGTGGAAGGGAAGTGGGGTATCCTTTTCCCTCACTGAGTGTGGGGGGTTGGTCCTTACAATATCTCTAGAAAATGAACTTTCTGAGACTGGCACGGAGGATGAGTAATTGTTATTTGCATGGAATCACGTCTCTGTGTTTCCAAAGTCCCATCTCCCTTAATCCAGTCCTGGAAGAAGTGCCGCTGGGGATTCAGTAGAGCTAAAAGCAAAGACAATGTGCAGAGTTGCCATTCCATGTTGCAATTGGGTCTGGTTTAGCAATGGGCTCGTTGCAGTCCATTAGTCCATTGTGTGTGGGGTCCGCATGGCCATGAGCGTGAGAGCCCTGCAAGCCAGGAGTCAACCAAGAGGGAGCCAGGAACCAAGACAGCAAGAGCACAAGAGACCAAACTTCTTTGTTCAGGGGACTAAGTATCTCAAATCTTCATGCCCTTGCAGCGGCCATGCCTACTCTGGCCAATGACCTGTTCCCAGGTGTGACTGACAGACAAGTACCTTCTCCAGTTCACCCAGACTTTAATGAGCACGTGTCTATTCTCCCCCTGTCCAGTCCCTTCTCCCAGCAATCTGTGGGGAATAGACTACGGCTTCCTGGGGTGTGCCCAACTGCAGCTTCCCGGCAAAGCTGCACAAATGGCATCCCTATGCTATTTGGCCTCCCCATTTGCTCCTTTCCTGTTATTCATAACTAGGTTAATTACAACGGTTCCAGGAGCATTTCTAGAGCCCAGCTGCCACTCTTACTCTTCCTTCACATCTCCTTCTTCAGCTGCTGCTGATTCTTTTACCTTAGGATTTTACCTTTTAAAAGCGGCACACTATATAAAATATTCTGTAAAACACCTGTGCTTTGCACTATTTTTTCTCTTTTCTGATGTCTCATACATCTGTTTAACACCCCAATTCTCTAATGCTTTATTTTGTCCTCACCATGATGTATTATTTATTTTGCTGACAAAGTTATTCTTGAGTTCACAATCTTTAGAAGCTCTTATTGTCACTAGGTAAAAAATTCTCCACTTGGCAACAAGCGAAGTGGACCCAGCTCTGATTTTCCAGTTCATGCTCATGCATTAGGCTACACCGCCAATCTGAATTAATGGCATCCATTTGCCTCAGAATTTATCAAGTACATTCTCACATTTGTCTGCTGATTTTGGTGGCACGTTCTTAACAGCTTTGCAAGGCACAATTCTAATTTTACATGTCTTTATGAGAGCTAATTTGATCCTTAATGAGAGTTTATTGGAACCACCATTTATGGCATTTACCATATTGATGTGTATAGAAGTTGTACTAAATTACACTGCAGTACTGATGTTAGCTTCGAGGACTGGCTCTGCCCAATCCTTCTACTGGCACAGGGGACTTTGTACATAATGAAGTCTCTATATGCACTTGTTTAACTGAATCAAAACTAAGTGGTAGTTGGTTGAATCCAGCTTTATTGAAAAGCTTGAATTAATGCCTACAACAAACGGTTTCAAAAACACTTACAAAATTTCATATTTTATTTACACATGGAGGCAGAAGCTTTGAAATTATTACTGCCCTTTCCTCTCTTTTGAATAAGATAGACCCACTGAAAATAATTTCGCAAGTAACCCATCCTAAAGCACCATGTGCTTTGGGCAGTAAAAGCTGCTCAAAGGGTCAATTATACTTACATTTGGTGACTCTTTTTACTGACTGGTCCCTAGCTGTGTGGGGTACAAGTGCGGCCATTGCTTAGAGTTCAGTGGATCTTTGCTCTTTACCTGGCGAGAGTAAGCACACTTTGGGGACAAGAACTCTAAAGGTGTATAGTCCAAAAAGAACATCACACAAACACACACACAAACAGATCGGGGAAAATGCACAAGATTAAAAAATCAAATTGCAAAACAACATTCTGAAACTTCCTACATGTATAGTACAATTCCATCTACATTTTAAAAAACAGAATATGCATATATGGTTGTATATGCATAGACAATTTTGGAATGATACACAGAAACTTAATAACGGTCACTTCTGAGGACTGGGCCTAGAGAGGTTCAGGAGGACAGGGAAAGAAACTTTTAAGTGCACTATTTATTTATCTTTATTAACCAGTTTTCTCTTTCAACTATAAAGGTTAAACATGATCATGTTAAAAATTCAGTCTGGAACATCACATGGCCAATAAGTACATTTATCAAAGGAATGACTGAGAAAATGTTTACACTGTAACATAATTGAGGGAAATGGGACATAAGTGATATCTTTGGTGTGATCATAATGTCAAATAGACAAAAAAGAACAGCGTGCATGCACATACACGTATAGAAACCACAATTGTTGGGGTAGGAAACATAAAACCTCCAAGTGGGTCATTGGAACTGATGGTAAGTGGAACCACTCCTGCTACCACCCACAGTTTCCCAGGTCCATGTTTCTGTCTCATTTGGTACAGATTAAAAAGGTCTCCAGTTCAATGTGCACACTGGGAGAATATGCTCCAATCTCATGGGGCAGTGGTCGCAAACTCATTAGTCAACAGAGCCAAATATCAACAGTACAATGATTGAAATTTCTTTTGAGAGCCAAATTTTTTAAACTTAAACTTTTTCTAAAGCCACTTCTTCAAAATAGACTCGCCCAGGCTGTGGTATTTTGTGGAAGAGCCACACTCAAGGGGACAAAGAGCCGCATGTGGCTTGCGAGCCGCAGTTTGCCGACCACGGTCATGGGGGATTGCCTCCGAGCTGGTAAAAACCTACCTTCAGCAGGCCATTCTAATGTTCTTCCAGGCTAGCAACTTCTGGGAGGTGGAGGATAAGACTAATGGATACTCTGGTCATGAGTGTGCGCTCACATCTCATTGATCGTAAAATGGATTTCCTGGTTAGATGCCCATCTTGTGTGGGATCAGGCATTCTGTGAACTCCCAAGTAGTAGTGCTGGTTGATGCCTGCAGGAAGGAAAGGTAAACCCATAACCAGAATGGATGTCTATGCCTGTGATATGAACTGTTGCCCTATCTAGGACAGAAGGAACCCTACATAGTCAACTTGCAACCAAGGTTGGCTGGTCCCTCAAGGAATAGTGTCACACTGAGGGCTCAGCATTGGTCTCATTGGTGGGCAAGTTGGACACATGTAGGTACCAGATAAACCTGCCTGTGCTGTTGGGATAACATATACTAGCCATTTTGTTTATGTGTGCACTTGTCCATGCAGCTTGTGTGCCTTCTGGTCCCATCTGTATTTGGTCTCAAATGCACTCTTTTTATATTGTGATGAATTTCTGCTGAGCTCTCCTGACTTAATATTTGGTGGGTCTTACAGGACCCAGATCATGCTGAGCAATTTTGGATGCATGTCACCGGGTTTCACATGGTTAGGTGTACTATGGCCAAACAAATGTCAGAAGCTATTTTTCAAAAGTTATAACTCTCAGGCCCTACATTTTTATTTTCTTGCTGGTGTTATCCGTAAACTTCATACTGCACCTTTTTCTGCCACTGACTTTTCCAAAATTATACTATTTATGGAATCATATCACCTCAGCAGCAAGGTTTCTGAACCTTCTAGAGAGCCCTTTCTTTTTCTAGACGCCACACAAAACTGATGTCCTTTTGTGTTAATTTTGGTGTACGATATATGCTCTGGAAACTATTCTTAGGTGTGGAAAGAATACGTTCCCTCTCCAAAACTCAAAGGTGCCTACTAGGTATGTTCTCTCCTTTTGTAGTAAGGAATGAAAAATCAATTTGCCTTTTGCTCTAGAGGAAATATCTCAGTGCTCATGGCCTTTGGGCCTTTATTCAAGTGGTAATTCCCTGCATCTTCAGAAGTTTCATACTCCACACTCTGTAGGATGTGTATTTTACCAAGCCTTCCATATTCTAACAAACTATTGCTCATTTTGTCCAGTTAACATGCCCAAATGATCAATGTAAGGTTTTGTGGTCCAGATAGATCTCTTGAGATTGTAACAGAAAGTAAAAGTGTTAACCTAGCCCTGCAGCAAAACTCTAAATGTATATTGTCTGTTGCATGTGAATTTAGTTTTTGGTCCTCTTTTCTGGCTTGATGGAAAAATTCCATTTTCCACATCATTCCCTACATTCCATATACTTGAATTCAAACTAATCTTTTTTAGTAAAACTGCACATCTGACATGACAGTTGTGATTGGCATACTATTTGGTTGAACTTGAGATTTCTAGTCATCCTTTAGGATCAATCTAAGTACTGTGGGAGCCATATTGGTGAGTTAAATGGTACACTATATGAGAGAACCACCAACATGCATTCTTAATGCTTTCAAAAGTGGCACCAATCTCTATAATCCACCCCAAAATGTTCTACCATTTTTTATTTATTATCTTGCCCAAGAGTTTGGGGGTTGTGTCAGAGATTTCCATTTGGTTGTCTTCACAGACCAAGTACTCAATGTGGAGGTTTTTTTTAACTTCCAAGAATGTCAATACATTTGGGGACTAGGGGCATTGCCACTGGGTGCATATGTGGATCTGGTTAATATATTGGAAGCCAAACTTTGGTCAAGACACCAATCATTACCTTGCTCCCATATGCTCCCACTTAAAACATAGAGGCCCTCGTAATGTTGCATGTCTTTTGGTATCAATGGCATCTTGAATTCTGTGTCATTAAACATTTGGGTATTCCCCTTTCCCTGGGTTATAGGGAATGGCCACAGATTTGTATGGGGAAAGTACTTTATACTTGTCATCATATTTCAGGAATGATGCAATTTTCCTGAGGATTTGGTCACCTTTTTCTCAATAGGATCTGGTTCTGAAACCTGATTAAATTGGTCAAGTGATCATGGCACTTAATTGGGGTAACCACTTTTAGCCTTTTGCTCATCTTTTTCCTTTTTTTCCTCTCACATTTTTTTTATTGTGGCAAAATATATGAATTTAATAATATAATATACATAATATAAATTTACTAGTTTAAGCAGTTTAAGTGTATATTTCACTGGTATTAAGTACATTCACATTGTTTTGCAACCAATACCACATCCATTTCCAGAAAATTTTCATCATCCCAAATTGAAACTCTGTATTTCTCTCCCCATGACCTGCCCCCACGCCCCTTCCCCTCCCCAACCTCTGGTAACCACTATCTACTCTCTTTCTCTTGCTCATTTTTTAAAATTATATATATTAAGCTTACCCTTGATGACTTCTCATCTATTTTGTCCCTGGATACACCATGTTCTTTTAACCATCTCTAAAAGTGTCTTCTGGTCAGGCACTCCTGGCTGCCACTCTCATTTTGTTGCTCATTAAAATAATTATAATCTCCTGGATTCTGGCACTAAGGCACACTACCTGGCCTTTATTGCATCAGGGCCTTACCATCCCCTTTATATCAGCAAGCTAGTTTCTGTGATAGACTCAACTATCAGCCCTGGTCCACAGGGAGAGCTATCGCTGAACATTTTATGATGCTAGTGATGCTCACGCCCACACATTTTTTATAGTCTTCTCAAGGGACATAGTCCTCTTTTGGGTCTTGCAGCCTCACATAACTGTTCCAGAAGACCCAAAGCTCAGGGCCATTTAATCTCCTTCTCTACTATGTGCCACAGCAATTCAGGTATTTCATCCTCACCCTGGGTGATTTTTTCCTGGCGTCTGTTACTAGCAGCAAATTTGCACCATCTCTTGACTTTTCACCAGAATGTTAATTCCTGTCTCTGTGACAGGGAAACCAATGAGCTCTTCCTGATCCAGTTTTATGGTCCAGACCTTTTAATGGAGCACCTGCTGTATCCAGTTCCACGGGCTCTCCCCTGACCCCTGTGTACACGCCTGCTACCTACCTATCATAGCTCTTTTGGGATATAGTCTATTTCCTCTTTCATTAGGGCCCACACTTCTCTAGCTACCTTCCCAAGGCTTTGTTGGCCAGGAGAAAGGTCAGGGAAGCTGCTGAGAGAACATCCGTTACTTTGTGAGGGAAAATCCTCTGTATTATGTTTCCACATGGGAGGAGTGCAGTTCTAAATTGGAACAAGTGTGATCATACTGTATATTCTGAAAGTGGTGGAGAATCAAAATCTTCAGGGGTACCCACCTAGATGTCCTATATCATGTGACAGAATGCAATTATTACCCATCTAGGACCTTGACTTCAGCATGAGAGCCTTGATTGAACATTCAACCATCTTTGAAGCTTAGCAACTCTGGTTACTAAATATTGGTCTTGATTTTTATCTTTTTCTGCTTGTTCACTGCATGGAAGGAAGGCTGCTTCTTAACCACCAAAGCCACTCTTTTTCTGACATTTAGCTTTCAATTGTTTGCTATTTTTTCTAGATTTTTATAATCTACCTTTAGGGTAGCAATGAACTTAGTAAAAAGTATTTGATGCCATTATTTTTAGTTATTAACTCCCCCTCCCCTCTGTACAATTCAAATGACTAAATCTTCATAGTATTCCAAACACAGCCCTCCAGCACACATTCTCCCAGGTAGCCACAGGTAAAAGTTTACTTTTAAAAAATTATTAAATTGATTTTTAGAGAGAGAGGAAGGGAGAAGGAAAGAGACAAACATCGATGTTAGAGCAGAACATCAATCAGCTGCCTCTTACATGCCCCCTACCGGGCATCAAGCCCACAACGCAGGCTTGTGCCATGACCAGGAATCGAAGTTTTAGTAATTGAAATAGTGGCTTGTGCCAGAGGCTGTGCATGCTCCACTTGGCGCTCAAGATGGGATCTACATTGCCAGCTGAGGAGTGAGGATAGTCCCCATACCCCATCTTACTCCCCACCTTCTCAAATTATTCCTGGTACCAACTGTGCCCTTTTGTTTATCTGGAAATCAGATGCTGACACAAAATTTTTACTGGAGGGTAAAACATATGAAAGGAAAATGGAGTGAGGAAGAGACAATGAGAACTAATAATGTCTCTGTTAGTCCGGTAGGGTGAACTTGGGCAAAGATATATGTTAGAGGAAAACTGACTGTGTGCAGGCCTTTGCTTAGCTTTAATTGTCTTGGGCTGGGAGCCAATGTAAAAGTTTGACCTTGTATCAAAGCTAAGGCAGACCTTAGAGGAGCTAACAGCTGGAGGTTATCAGATCACCATGTTTCTCATAGCTGAGCAGTGAGTATCTTCCTGAAGGGAGATCTGCAGGCCACATCGTCATGTCTGCCAGACTCTCATAAACTATCTGCTTCTTTATTTTCATTTTTTAATCTGGTTTTGATTGTAACAATAAATTCAGGAATTGGAAGCTTGAAATGTTGCCCTTGGTGGTGAAGATGTTATTCACCTCTGGGAGGCAGACATATTTATACTGATTAAGTCATTATCTTATTGATTTCAAGTGTGCCCTAACCTGTTGTTTACCTCTTCATGTACTATTTAATTCTTGATTTCAGGGAGAATGCAGAGTTTGAAATAAAAAGATTGAATTCTGCTAAGACATCTTACATAGGAGATGATCATTTTATTGATTGGGGGTACAGGTTTTAAATATACAACTCAAAACATTATCTGCACACTGCATCATGCATGCATCTCCCCAAGCAAAATCCCTTTCCATATCCATTCCCCCCCACTTTTTCCCCCTTCCCCTCCCCCTACTCCCCTTTTCCTCTGGGTATTAGCACACTATTGTCTATGTCTAGGTAATATATATATATATATATACATATATATATATATTTTTTTTTTTCTTAATCCCTTCACTTTCTTGTATTCTGTCCCTGAATCCCCAAACCCCTTCTCCTCTGACAGCTGTCAGTCTGTTCCATGTATCTATGCCTCTGTTTCTATTTTGTTTGTCAGCAATTTGGGTCTTGAAAAAAATACAAGAAAGATTTTGGAAATGTTTAAATTAGAAATATATCACTTGTTTGAGGAAGTCCACATGGAGAAATACTAACAATTAGATGTTTAGGATATATGTTTTCCTGTCTTGGCGACTATAGTTCAGGAAATGTGATCGTTTAAGGCTGGGCTGTTTAAATTTTACTTTTTAGCGCTCTGTGAAAAATAGATTTAAGCATTAAATCAGTAGTTTGTGAATTGCAGAAAATCTAACTCTTTTAAGGCTTTAGAGGCACACAATTCATTATGTCACTTCTATTTACTTCAACATTTATTATACTTGTTAATTAAAGCATGTCCCGAAAGACCTCTGCTTGCCAACCATGTATTACCCTGACTGGAAGTGCCCTACATATATGAAGATAAAGATATTTAGTGAAAGTATTGCATAAGACAGTCATTTTACTAAACTGAATTGGCTGTGAGGGGAAAACCATGTACTTGAAAGTAAAGAGTTTCACTTAAATGTTGATAAATAATAGAAGTTACTACTAATCTATGTTGGTCTTTGCTAATGCATTATGCATTTATTTGTGAGTTTGGGACTCTTAAGTTTAACCTAGCACAAACAAAATGGCAAATTTATTATAGAGGTGATAGGGAAAAGTGCTATCAAAAGCAACTTATGCCTGAGGAGGGTAGATGCTGTAAAATTAATTTAATTTCTATCCAGTTCTTTGATGTATTTGAATATGCAAATCTGGGCTCTGAGTTGCATTTTAAAACAAGTGCTTTGAGGATAATTTGTAGCTCTCCTGGAAAGACGTTGAGAAGGGGAAGTTGGGATAGAGAGAGAAAGGAATCAGTATGATGGGAAGAAGCTGGAATTCTAAGTGGGGCAACAAGGCCAAGTAGAAAAAAAGAAATCCTGGCATAGGGTGATTAGAACTTTAATGCTAAAAAAATTATTGTTTCTTTCTCATTATTGTAAATCCTGTTCTGGCTTCCTCAAATCTTCAGTAGAATTTGTCATACACACAAATGCCATGTTTGAGATTCATAGTATTTTCGTGTTGTTGTTTTGAAGTTTGCTAAATTGTTTTTTAAAGAATTACAGAAAAACATTGAGACTAAAATCCATGACTGGACTGACACAAATCATTGTGAAACATCATCAGTTAGAAAAAGTAGCAGAATTAATTCAGCAGGAGCCAGAGCTGACCATGAAAATCTAAGCCATTTCCACATTCCATCCCTCACCTCCAATCCCTAGTGATTAACAGAAATCTTGGGAAGTTTTTAAATTATTCACAAACAATAGAATTAGCGTTCAAGTCCATTAGCTATGTCTTAAGAGCACGTGATTCTGTAAAATCTGAGTTGAATAGAGATACTGCAGTTCAAGGATAGAGATACACCTGGGCCTCAGTAATGATGGAACCAAGAACTCAGAGTTTCCTCAATGGCTTACCTTAGTTTCTTTAGATGCATTAGTTGTTTCTAATTTTAATTTTATAACACTTAGCATGAGATCTGTCCTCTTAACAGATTTTAAATGTACCATACAAATTGTTAACCTATTGTTTGCAAAAGTCAGAACTATTTTCACAGATAAATATCTTATCTTTTTTCAAACAGGCCTTTGTGGGGGAGCAAGTTTTCAACATCCATAGGCACAATATTGTACAGCAGATCTTTAGGATGTACTTACCTTGCCCAACTAAAACTTTATACCATTGCCTTTGTTTTTGCTTATGACTAAAAACCTTCTTTTTCCACATGGTAGAAAACTCAACTTCCAACAGCTATCAGGAAGGGATGATTAAACTTGGTAGTTCCCAAATCTCTAAATCCCAGGGACAGGTATGATTATACTTGACTCAGATAAGTTCAGATGATATTCTCTGCACCAGCCAACTGTAGTATTGCATAATTTGCATTGTTTACTATTACAAAGATTTTGTTTTAGGGTACCACTGTGTTTGGATGTATTATATCTATGTTTCTATAGTCATCCATTTTTTTCTTCTGACATATGGATTAGGAGCTTTGTATCCTCCCAAATGAAATAGGCGTTTTAATTCATTGGTTACAGAATATGGTAAACTGCCTTTTCCAATCATAAGTCATGTCAACATTGAAAAAGAACATCTGTGATAATTCAGGAACATGGCAGCAAATTACTAATGGGACAATTGAGACAAGGGGAAAGATACACTTATTACAGTCAGGAATAGGTGATTGGTGGTAGAGTAAGTTTATTTTCCTGAAGAATTTGTTGCACTCCCCAAAGACCATCTGCAAAGTCTCCTCTGAATGTTTATCTGTGTATTTTGAATTTAATCACAACTTTAGACATCTCTTAGTTAAGCACATCTGTCAACTGATATTGAAGGCAGACAACTGAACAGGACAGCCTGGCTTTTGTGACTAAGAGATTCACTCATTAGAAGAGGCTAAATATGTGCTACAGATTGATTTTCAATTGTTCTGTCTTAAATCTCACAGAATATAAAATAATTGGGGTATGTTTAAATATATGTTTATACATGTAGGTATGAAAGTATATTCATATGTCAATGTCTTTAATAGGTGATTTTCCTGATGTTCATCACCAACATTGTGCTCATATGTAATGTAAACTGTGGACAAAAATGGGCCACATAGTAAACCTGACCCGCTCAGGGAGGCCTGGGTGGTGGCCTTACAAACTCAGAGACTTAAAGTAACAGCAAAGGATGGTTTGAAATGAAAATTTTTAACTAAAAGTAGTTTATGGTGGGTAGTCATGCTCTAGGCTGTATCTTCCCTGACAAAGGTCAGTCTTTACCTTATGTGTGCCTGTCCATTGTCTTTTTGCATCTATGATAACATCTCATTGGAATGTCAAAGTAATTTTCCTTTTTCTGGACCTCTCAAAGCACAGGCACTGCTCTGCACAAGACCACTAATCCCCTCATTGTTACTGAGTTCGTTGTTGACTGTTAAGCATCCTATACCTACCTATGTAAAAGAAGTGTGTCTACCGTTTTACTTTTTATCCATTCCCAGAGATTCCTCTGCTTTGCTTTCTCCTGCCGCCCTAATCTATCACCAGTGGGTTTCATGTAACTCACTTATGTTTCTCCTTTGATTGTAATGGATAAAATAAGGTGTAAAACTGCTATTCTCTGGAGCATTTTCTCATTCGTTGAGATTTTACCTCCCAGTAAATGTCATCAGTTTGGCTGAAATAAAGTGTAATTCCATTGGCCAGAAAAAGGTCACATGGCCCCACCCAACTACAAAAGAACTGGGAAGAGCCTAAGTGCCCATCTGCAGATGAGTGGATTACGAAACTGTGGTACATCTACACAATGGAATACTGTACTGCTGTAAAAAAGAGAAACATTCGCAACAGCATGAATGGGCCTGGAGAGCATTATGCTAAGTGAAATAAGCCAGTTGGAAAAAGATAAATATCACATGATCTCACTCATTTGTGGAATATAATGAACAACATAAACTGATGATCAAAAATAGATCCAAAGACAGAGAAGCATTGAACAGACTGTCAAACTTCAGAGGGAAGGGGGGAGGGGGAGGGGAGGGAAAGGGGTAAGAGATCAACCAAAGGACTTGTATGCATGCATATAAGCATAACCAATGGATACAGACACTAGGGGGGTGAGGGCATATGCTGGGGTGTGAGGGTGGCCGGGGAGAGATCACTGGGGGGAAAAAGGAGACATATGTAATACTATATGTAATATTTTAAACAACAAAGAATAAAAAAATCATAAAACTTAAAAGAAGAATAAAACTAATGTTCAAAAAACAAACAAATAAACCAAAAAACTGGGAAGAATAAAAGAATACATGGAATAATCTATGAAGCAACTTTCTTTGCCACACTATATTCCACACTTATATATTTTGGGAAAGAGAAATTCTAATGAAACCAAACAAAAAATGTTAAATATCAAGCTTCTTGTTCCTTTCTCTTTATTCCAAGGGGACAGCACATATAAAACATATTGACATAGTAGCTCACTTCCCTCCTGATTTTCACTGCTTTTCCTCTAATAATCATGTAGCATGTGAGTTGGATATAGACTACTTAGTGTGCTAGGCAAATGCTGAGAGTTCTGTGACTCTGCCTGGAATAAACAATCAAAACCAACCCCACATAAAACCAAACCAAACCATTATTTATTTGATGTAAAGTTAATTTCTGGTGGAAAACTTCTTGTTTAGGGTTAAAAAAACACACACCTCAGTTTTTGCACTTCTTTGACCTATTAACCTCCTCCTCTTACTTCTTTAACCTCTAATCTCCTAATGAGGAACAGGTGAGTGGACAGAATCAGTCCCCATCTCCAGCTGTTTACTGTAAACCACTGTCTCTTTTTTTAACCTTTCCCCATATGACCCATATTAGATAGAGTCGGAGTTGATAAAAATCAAATGAGATGTTGGTGAAACAGTAATCAGAGAGACCCATGATAGAAACAACTGTGTTATTGTAGAAAACATTAGGTTTTCTTTTATTAAAATTTTAAAAAATGTTTTTTAAAGTTTCTTTCAGTGTGTATATATAAATCACAGCTGATATGCAAAGCAGAAAAAATAGTAGGCTAATTCATGAATTTTGTTTTCTTGACTTATCCTTGATAATATTTATATTTTAGAAAGAGATTCTACCTTGATTATCAGCAAAGAGTCAATGAACTTTTAAATAATTTTTGTATATATTTAATTCACCAAATACTGTATTTCATGTGAATTTTTAGTTAATTACATATATTGATTTAGTAAAATTTATGTCTTAAGTAAATTTTGAATATGAAATGTACTCAGAATTTTAACAAATTTTATAATTTACTAGTAGCCCGTTTGCACGAAGATTCGTGCAATAGACCTTCATTCACCTGGCTGCCTGCACCAGTTTTCTGCCGGCACCAGGGACCCAGGCCTTGGCTGTGGCCACCGCCTTCTGCCTTTTTCAGGGTGGGGGCTTGGCCCCGGGCGGTGGCCTTGGGCTCGGCGGCACCCAACATCCCTGCTAAGGATCGCAGGAGCCGACCCCCAGTGGTTTCCTGCGATCGGTGCAGGCTCCCCGCTGGTGCCCAAGGCCCGGAAAGCCTCCGCCCCAGGCTTTCCTGGCCTTGGGCTCGGCCGCACCCAGCGTCCCTGCTACCGATCGCAGGAGCCGACCCCCAGTGGTTTCCTGCGATTGGTGCAGGCTCCCCGCTGGTGCCCAATGTCCCCTTGGGCTCCGCCACACCCCAATGTCCCTGCAACGGTTTCCTGGTGGGCGTGGTTGGTGGGCATGGCTTGGTTGGTGGGCGTGGCTTGGGCGTAGCGAAGGTGCGGTCAATTTGCATATTTGTCTATTATAAGGTAAGATAACTATAAGTGTGAGCCACAATATGTCCAAATAGGTTATCATATATATTTAACATAGATTTTAAACAATTTCTTTCTATAAGGAATTTCTGACCTACCAATAAAGAATGTAGAAAGAATAAGAAATTTAGAATACCTTGTTGCAAATAACATTATAATTTTTGCTGAGTGGAGGACTGCTTTAGTAGTAATAATGTAGTTGCTTCTTTCTTAATTATAATAAAATTGACAATATTCTGGAAGAGTAAAATTCATTTATAATTTTAAAAACATTAGACCCTCCTGGGACATCTCAAGGTACTTTTCATTTCTCAATCAGGATTTGTTTTTGCTTGAATGAAATGATATTTGTGTGTGGAAAACAAAGCTAAAATAGATGCAGTTTTATTTTTTTTAAATTATGGTAATATAGATGATTAGTATTAACGGCACTTTTGGTACATTTGCAATTAGATTTTAATCATCTTGATTCACTTTATTTGCTTTAGTTGTAGTGTTTTCTCCTTAGGGTATAATATGTTTATAGTAAAATTTTTTCTAGATGAATAAATCTTATAATTAACTGTATTTAAAAACCATATTCGATTGATCTATAAGCATGGATATATATTTCTAAAATCTAAAATGCAATATATTTTTAAATATTTAGGTAACTAAGATGAGAATATGCACCTTTCAGTGGTTAGTACTAAATACAGATTGATATTTGTAGTTGTAAAATGAGCAGCCTAATGGCACATTCATTTTTGGTTTTGAGGGTGTGAAAGACAATTTCATCTTTTCATGTTTAAGACATCCTTATAGGCTTACCCATAAATACACACCAGTT
This sequence comes from Cnephaeus nilssonii, assembly GCF_951640355.1. Classification (NCBI taxonomy): domain Eukaryota; kingdom Metazoa; phylum Chordata; class Mammalia; order Chiroptera; family Vespertilionidae; genus Cnephaeus; species Cnephaeus nilssonii. Next base: position 70,401,070 of record NC_137083.1, on the reverse strand, counting down.
GTCATCTTGGATGACAGAGAAAAAGATTCAGTCCACAAGAGTCAATAATGGAAACTTTCCCCCTAATTAGTAGAAAGAAATATCCTTGCTCTTTTTAGGATTTGTTAAACACTTTTTAAGTTTGCTAACTACACTTCAGCATCTACAGAGATATTCCAAGACCCTGAGCAGATGCCTGAAACCACAGTACAAAACTTTGTATGTATTATGTTTTTTTCCTAAACATACATAGCCTTGCTGAAATCTTCACGTAGGCTCGATGCCTTTTGGTGAAACACCTTAAGTCATTAGGAACACATTTTCTGTTCATGTCTCCCACCACAAATTTATAGCTGTCTCTATTTTAACTAAGCACTTAACCCACACACTGTAGCTGTAACATTTCTTTTATCCTCACCTGAGGATATATTTATTGATTTTTAGAGAGAAGGAAAAGAAGGAGAGTGAGAGAGATATGGAGAGAGACATTGATGTGAGAGAGAAACATTGATTGGTGGCTTCCTAACCAGGCATCAAAAACTGCAACCTTTTGGTCTATGAGATCACACTTCAACCAATTGAGCCACCCAGCCAGGGCTGTCACTGTAACTTTTGCAGTTTGAGGTGCAATGGCAATAATACCATGAATTTGTTTTGCCTTCTTTACAATTCCATGGATAGAAGATTTTCCCATACTATATAGATCTTAGCAAATTCAGCATACAATATTTTTCTCTCCTTATTAAGTCAAGAATTTTTATTTAAAAGCTTCTCTTTGGCATATCCAAATGGTCAGCATTACTACTCATGTGCTTTGAGGCTATGATTAAGTAAAATAAAGGTTACTTGAACATAAGCACCATAATACCACAACTGTCCATCTGATGCCCAAGATGGCTACTAGGTGACAAATGTGACCTATTGGTGGGAGTACAGAAGTCAGGCAAAGGGATGATTCACATCACAGGTGGATGGGCATGAAATTTCATCACACTATTCAGAATGGTGTATAGTTAAAACTTATGAGTCGTTTATTTCTGAAATTTTTCATTTCATATTTTCAGACCGTGAAAAGCAAAATCACAGATAAGGGTGGGAGGGGAGGCTACTGTAGTTTGTAGAGCTGCATTTTATGAATTATTTGTGTAGCTGTTTAAGAATTTATGTAAGAAATTCAAGCAAATTTGAATATATTTCATTCATTTTTCAGGTGAGTATTTGCTCAATATACCTATACTTTCATACTTTATACTTATACACTGAGCCAATATTGTATTGGCCCATCCATTTTTTATTTTGCTAAAAGCCTGAGAGAGGAAAAATTCTAGGGCAATGTCTTATAGAAAAGCAAATAGGGCATCAGGAGCTACAAGTGTATAGGTGAAAAAACAAGAAATTTCGTACAGGCTATAAATTATTCTTAGTGGTGTTAGGATAATACCACAGAACATCATCTTTATTTTAAAATATTTATTCACCTTTCCCCTCCTTTACCCTCTTGCTAAACATATTAGAAATGTGATTCAAGATGTAGATATAGTAGTATAAATAACTGAGGCAAAAAATTTACTCCAAATGATGGAAGGCTTTGGAATGTTTTTGTGGTTAAGATAAATTATCAAAGAGTTTCCAAGATCTTCTGAAAAGCAGTGTTTTAAAATAGAACATATGTTAACAAAATTATGAACCTACTATCAGGTATGTATTTTCCTTTGGCACCTAAAACTGATTCTGCTTTACATTTGTGTGTAGGTACATAAATACGAAATTCCTTTGAAGATAGCTCAAATAAGAATGTACATTATAAACTGGAGTATCCTATCTATTAAAAGAGTAACATGCAAATTAACCATCACTCCGTTACACCCACAAGCCACGCCCACAAGCCACGCCCACCAGCTAATCAGGAGTGAGTATGCAAATTAACCCAACCAAGATAACTGCAGCCACAGAGAGCAGGAGGGAGGCTCAGGTTTCCCCGGCGATGGAGGAAGCCAAGCTTTCCACACACCCTGGCCAGCCCAGGTCTCCACTCCAGGCTACAAAGTTTCAATTATAGAAGATAAATAAATCCCAACAAAAATGGCAGCAGCCACGGAGCTGGAGAGAGCAGGAGGCTAGGGTTGCTCCTAGCGATGGAGGAAGCCAAGCTTTCCACCTGCTCTGGAGGGCCCAGGCCTCCGCTTAAGGCTACAAAGTTTCAATTATAAAAGATAAATAAATCCCAACAGAAATGGCTGCCACTGCCACCATGGAGCGAGCAGGAGTCTTGGCTCCGCTCCAGGCTACAAAGTTTCAATTATAGAAGATAAATAAACCCCAGATACCAGGGCCTCCACTTGGGTCACTGGTGGGGGGCATGGCTGGCCTGCAAACCACCACAGGCCCCTCGCCCAGGCTGCCCCATGCCCCAAGGCAACCCCCACCCTGATCTGGGACACCCTTCAGGGCAAACCAGCTGGCCCCCACCCACGCACCAGGCCTCTATCCTATCTAATAAAAGAGTAATATGCAGATTGACCATCACTCCAACACACAAGATGGCTGCCCCCATGTGGTCAAAGATCCTGCCCCCAGTGGACACAAGATGGCCGCCACAAGATGGCCAGCAGGGGAAGGCAGTTGGGAGGGACCAGGCCTGCAAGGGAGGGCAGTTGTGGGCAATCATGCCTGCAGGGGAGGGCAGTTAGGGGTGACCAGGCTGGCAGAGGAGGGAAGTTGGGGGTGACTGGGCCTGCAGGGAAGGGCAGTTGGGGGGGACCCAGGCCTGCAGGGGAGAGCATTTAGGGGGGACCAGGCCTGCAGGGGAGAGCAGTTAGGGGTGACCAGGCCTTCAGGGGAGGGCAGTTAGGGGCAAACAGGCTGGCCAGGGAGCAGTTAGGCATCAATCAGGCTGGCAAGGGAGTGGTTAGGGGGTGATCAGGCTGGCAGGCAGAAGCGGTTAGGGGCAATCAGGAAGGCATGCAGGCAAGCAGTTGAGAACCAGCAGTCCTGGATTGTGAGAGGAATCCCAGATTGGAGAGGGTGCAGGCTGGGCTGAGGGACACCCCGCCCCCCCCCCCCCCCCCGTGCACGAATTTCGTGCACTGGGCCTCTAGTTCTAAATAATTAAATAAGTTGTTGTAATTTAGTTAATGTGAGTATTCTAACGTAATTTGTGATCACAGTTCAAATATGTCTACCTTGTATGTAGGAGAAAGGAGAAAGTGTTGTCATCAAGATAAATAAGTGTCCATCAAGAAATGAGTAATGAGTGAATGGATGAAGATAAAGGGTGGGAAATGGGCAGGGGGGGGGGGTTGGGTGAAGGGGGTCAGAGAGTACAAACTCTGGTTACAAGATAATCTGGGGGGATATAATGGACAGCATGGTGACTATAGTTAGTAACATTGCATTGTATATTTGGAAGTTGGTAAGAGAGCAGATTTTAAAAATTCTCAAGGTACACAAAACATTTTAACTATGTGACTTGATGAATGTATTAATTAACCTTATTGTGGTAATCATTTTGCAACATATACATGCATCAAATAATTATATTATATCCCTTAAACTTACACAATGTCATATATAACAAGAGGCCCAGTGCACAAAATTCTTGCACGGGTAGGGTCCCTAGGCCTGGCTGGTGATCAGGGCCAATTGGGGCCTTCTGGCTGCCTTCCTTTGTTCTGCACCACCCTCTGGTGGTCAGGGCACATCATAGTGAGCAGTCAAACTCCTGGTCAGCTGAACTCCCGAGGGGACAATTTGCATATTAGCCTTTTATTCCATAGCATTATATCTTAAGAAAGCTGGAATAAAAATGTCATTTTAATTAACCTTCAATCTTCCTCATATGTCCAATAAGCATCAATTAAAACCCTGCTCATTGTGATATCTAAGGAGATCGATATATTCCATCTAACTCAACTTTATTCAAAGGCTTACTTTCTCTTCCAAGTGAAAATGTGCAAAATGAATAGTTAGGGTAATTTAGTCAAGCTATATAAAAACCTTTAGTGTCTTTATTGTTCTACTCATTCGGCCTGTAAAATACACGATTAAGTGATATTTTTATAAAATACATAGAAGTTTGAGGTTTATAATTAAAGAACAAATGAGGGCTAATTCATCTGAAATATCAATCACTGAGATGCTTATCATTAAATGGCATATTGAATAATGTTATAGATGCCTTAGAATGCCGGGCCACATAGGAGTGACTATTTTGAGCCATATTTCTATTATGTTTGTAAACTTTAAATATGATTTAAAAAAAAGGATGCTTCTGATGAGCATATTATCAAGTTGTTATATCAGATAAATTATATTTAAAAAAAAATGGGGTCACTGTAAGTATTCGACATACCCCCCAAATTTCTGAATATGATTGTTGTTTTCATTGTATTAGAGTAAATGTAACCCATTATGGTTTTCAGAGAACAGGATATACAGTAAAAGTCTTGATTACTGACCACTCTGAGCTGATGGGATTTATTTAAAACTAGTAGCCCTGCGCATGAATCCGTGCACCAGTAGCTCTCTGCAGGGCCTGGCCGTTCTGCACCCGCTGCCCAGAGGCTCTCCGTGGCCCAGAGGCCCTTCTATGGCCGGGTGACGAGGCAAGCATTCTGCACCCCAGCCTGGCCAGAGGCCCATCCGTGGCCGGGTGCGAAATGCTTGCCTCATAGCCATGGCGATGAAGCAAGCATTCCGCCAGGCTGCTCATGCTGCCCACTCTCAGCGGCCACCCCCCCGGGACTGGGGAACTCCTGTGAGGCTGAAAGGACTGGGTGCTACCATCTTGTAGCAATGGGCACCGCCATAGTTTGTGATGGAGTGATGGTTAATTTGCATATTACCCTTTTATTAGATAGGATGAGGGTACCCACGGGTTGCTCTTTGAATAAAATCATTGAGAATATGGTGTAAGTTAAGGCAAAGTATCAATGATATGTAAGCCACTTTTTGCATATCAGAAAGGGGAGCAGCATTAATGTTATTTGCAGGTTGTCTTTTCTAATTGAATTAATCTGTTCTTTAATAAATAAATGTTTTATAAATACAGTATTTCACTTTTATTTTGTGTCTACTAACAAATATTAACATTTATTTTGAAAGAGACACTTATTATGAAAATAAATAGGGGAAATGATACCCAGATGGATGACAGAATGAATACAATGACTAGTTATTAGTTGGATTATACTAATGTAAGTTTTCTGGAAAATATATGCTATCATAGGCCCAGGAAACTCATCTTGCAGGTATATTATATTGATTGTTGAGATTTATTGAGTCAGTCACTAAGAGTGTAGCTTATCTAATGAAAAAATATTTTTTAATTTTTTTGTTAAGCCTCACCCAAGGATATTTTTTTCATTAATTTTTAGAGAGAGTAGAATGGAGGGAGGGGGAGAGAGAGAAAGAGAGAGGGAGAGAGAGGGAGGGAGAAAACATAGAATTGAGGGAGACACATCAATTGGTTGCTTCCTGCACACACCCTGACTGGAGCCTGGGATTGAACCTGCAACCGAGGTACATGCCCTTGATTAGGAATCAAATGCATGACCCTTTGGTGTGTGGGCTGACACTAACCATTTAGCAACACCAGCCAGGGCTCTAATGAAAATATTTAATTATAGATTCATAACATATCTACGTGTTAGGTACAAAAAACCTTACAAGACAATAATTTTTAGTTCAAAGGATCATTATAAACATAACAAATTTCTAAATTTATAAACATTTAACTCTAATGTATACATGATAGATGTCTAAAATACAAATTACTAAAGTTTTCAAAATGAAAATAACATATTAAAAATTATTTCTAATATTATATAGATAGCATTAGATGGTACATGAAGGTAAAATGTCTACACGAATATAAATTTTCTTTATATTCCAGGCATTTTACTATTACAGTACAACATAAACATATCTAAAATTAATCAGCCACCTTATTTCCCCCTTAAATATAGTATATAGGGTATTTTGAATTAGTACCTCTGCTATGAACATAAATTATTTACACAGGCTGCGAAACACAATGCCCATTGCCCATGGTGACCCCTGGTGCCTGTGCCATAGATAAGGGATCCCTCTTGTGTGGTTCTTTCTGAATGTGTTCATCATTTTTTCATGCTCTTTCCTCTGGTAACTTGTTGCTTTTAAAGCGTTGGTGGATTTTAATCTGCTGCATCATTTTACAAACATATATGTCACATTCTCCTCCTTCATTTGCTTCTTTCTGCTCTAATTATTTTGATGCAGTCCTTTTTTATCTCCCTTTCTTCCTCTTCTCTCTCTCTCTCTCTCTCTCTCTCTCTCTCTCTCTTGTTGTTGTTGGGGTTATTTTGGTTCCTTTCTTCCCCATTTATAATTGTATTTTATTTTATTTTTAATCTTTATTGTTGAACGTATTACAGATGTCCCCCTTTTCCCCCCACTGACCTCTTCTAGCCACGCCCCCACTCCCCCAGGACTTCACCATCCTATTGTATGAGTCCATGGGTTATGCATATATGCATACAAGTTCTTTGGTTGATCTCTTCCCACCCACCAACTCTCTCCTGCCTTCCCTCTGAAATTCAACAGTCTGTTCCATACTTCTATGTCTCTGGATCTATTTTGTTCATCAGCTTATTTTATTAGGTTCCATATATGAGTGAGCTTGTGTGATACATGTCTTTCTCTGACTGGCTTATTTCGTTAGCATAATAAGCTAGTTGCAAATGGTAAGAGTTCTTTCTTTTTTACAAACTGTGTAGTATTTCATTTTGTAAAGATACCACAGCTTTTTTATCCATTCATCTGCTGATGAGCACTTGGGGTGTTTCCAAATCTTAGCTATGGTAAGTTGCACTGCTATGAAAATAGGGGTGCATATTATTATTTCTGATTGGTGTTTCTGATTTCTTAGGATATGTTCCTAGAAGTGTGATCACTCGGTCAAATGGAAATTCCTTTTTTATTTTATTAATTTTTTATTCTCTGTGTATGTGTGTGTATGGTTTTTGGTTTGGTCCTGTTTTGTTATGTCTTGTTCTGTCAGCACGTATATAACAGCTGCCACAATGTGGTTGGGATTAAGCATCATAGTCAGCCAGCCCAGGGAGAGAACCCACCAATGAAAGGAACAAGAGCAATCAAGAGCCAATTACAATAGAAGGACTCACATAATCCATGCAAGGGACATTTCAAGATTACCCTGCTCAGAAGATCAAGGAAACTAAACCACTGGGTCCCAGAATACACCCAATACAGAAGAACAGTCCACCAGGACTGGGAATCATAGCAGATCTACCTAATAAATAGATATAAGCATGCAGAGGCAGCCAAAATGGGGAGACAAAGAAGTAGGCCCAAATGAAAGAACAAGAGAATTCTCCAGAAGAAGAGCTAAAATGAAATGGAGATAAGCAATTTTTCAGATGTCCAGAGTAATTATTAAAAAAATTCTCAACAACATGAAAAAATAAATACAAACTATGAAAAACAACTAGTTGGAAAGGAAGAATAACTTAACAGAAATAAAGAATACACTGGAAGGAATAAACAACAGATTAGAGGAAACCGAGGATCAAATGAAGTTTGAAAAAGGAAGGTTTAGACATAGTTTTGAAAATAGTTCTATAAATGCTAGCTTGGTAAAACCTAACAGGGTAATGATGTTTATCTAAAGCACTAAGACCAATCATACACAAGATACAAACATCCCACGGCATTCTTCTGTTTATTCTAGAAATGTTGCTCTCATGATTTAGTTTTGTTTATTATTGGGTCTCCAGAGCACAAACTATAATTGGTGAGATGAAAACTACTTTCTCCTTGATCGAATACCATATAAATTATTACCTGTTTTGAGATGAAACTCTCAAGGTTGTTCTGCAGGGGCACGATTAAGCAGATATTCAGCAGCATGCATCTATTGATTTACTAGATTTCTCAGACCTGACACACATCAGCCATCTGGAGCACAGAGGCAAACTTCATGATTTTGTTTGAGTTTACTGTGCTTCTCTCATGGTGAAGCACAAAGTCATAAAGAAATGGTGGTGGATAATAAAAAGGGAGTTTGGGAGAGTAACCCAGTATATAGTGACAAGCAGCTTGCAAACAGCTCAGTAGTGGCTGGGAATTTATGATAGCATTAGTCAAACACCATTAATTTTATCCTTGCTCACATTGGGAAGTAAAAGAAGGTAGAATAATTGAATTCATGGGTTCACAGTAAACACAAAATTGACCACCAGCTTCAGTTTGTGTGCATCATCTGTGTTGGCAATATATGTCCCAGAAAAAGGAAGGTGAGAAATGACCAATGATGATGCTATGCATATATATTAAGAGTAGTTCTTCTTCTTAACACATAGTAATCAAGTTCTTTGATAACACACACACATATACACACACACCAAACTCTCTCACAAATCACAATTCTTATAGCTCTGTCTTTTTTTTTTAAAAAAAAAAATCTTAATGTATTCATTTATTTTAAGATTTTTCAGCTCTAGTTTTCTATGTCACTTATTTGGTGACCAATTTGGTGCCAGTAGCCCATGTAACCTGGTGTTTATGAACAAGGGCATAGTCTCCTTCTTGGATTCACATTTCAGGCTTACAAATTAGTGCCTGTGTGGATATTGCCTTTAGCAGGTTACTTAACCTTTCTGGGCTCTGTTTACCTATAATATGAACCAAACAATATGAACCTCATTGAGTTACTGTATACTTGATTACATTGTACATCAGCTAACACTCCTCCTAGCACATGATAGATGCTTAATGAATTTTAAGTACTATATAATAACATGCTTGTTATTTTACTTTCTCTGTACGTTAGTTTTTTCTCCCTAATCAGGTTTCAGGCTTCTAGAGGAAAGACAGGACTGCAGATGTTCAACAAACTCTCGTTATCTGTCTTCTGGTTTGAACCTGGCATTGCTAATTAACTGGTGTAGAAAGTATTTATTCATTTTTTGCATGAGAAGTGAGACTTGTTATGTTTTCACTGATAATGTCACATGGCAGCTTCTCCATTTGCCACTGTAAGAAGCCCAACTTGTTTGGCTAGTCCTCCTTGCCTTTCTTGCCTTTCTACACGTGGAGGGTTCATCTCAGTATTTCCAAAATGGATATGTATCAGGAGGTAAAAGAATGAGAGCTTGCACGTATACTTATTTTTTTTAAAGAAAACCGAAGACGTAAATGAAATCTCACCGTGCATCAACTTGTTGGGCTTCTTTAAATTTCTTGTTTTGGAAATTTTCCCATTCTTCTCCCTGTCTGTACTGCCATCTGTTCACTGCTTCCTTTTTCATTCTTACCAGTCTTGTTTCCTAGCTGATTTCTTCCAGGATGGAATGGGATAGGACTTTCTGTGGGTGTGTTTTCCTTGAGTTCTGACCCTTGACTACTTCCGTTGCTTCACTTCTTTACCTGAGGTGTTCCACATTCCTGCTACTATACAAACTGTCCTACTCCTCAGCCCCTCATTAGTTAGCCTCAGTCCTCCTGCCTTTCTTGCCTTCCTACATGTGGAGGGTTCATCTCAGTATTTCCAAAATGGATATGTATTAGGAGGTAAAAGAATCAGAGCTTGCATGTACACTTGTTTTTTAAAGAAAACTGAAGACATAAATGAAATCTCACTGTGCATATTATAGATGATTATTTGTCTCACACACAATGTGAGGTGAACTGGAATGAAAGAGCAGGAGCTCTCCGGCCTGGAGATGGGGTGGAGACCACACTCATTCACTTGGTTTCAACATCTTGCATATGTCACAGTTTATAGATACTCTATTAATTAGATTTACAGATACATAAAATCAACAAGTGACTTCAAAGATTTCATACACATAGACCTCACATTAAGAATAATACTAATAGTGAAAAACACACAAATAAAATAAAAAGGGCAGATTTCACATATTTTTAGCAATGTTTTTCATTAGCCACATTAGAGCCCCAATATATTAATAATATATTTAATTTTATAATAACTGGTCAAATAAATAAGATGCTTTGAAATATAGTTTGATTTGCATACACTATCATTTTTCATGATCCTTATCACATTTATGTTTTCCATACTGTATCTGCTTGTTGTATATTTGTTATTTATATTTCTCAGATACAGCTGTCATTTATATTAAGTATAGAAATACATTATATAAATTTAGGATCATTCCTTTAAATGACTTTATCATTCTAAACAGGTAATTTAAAAAATTTTGAATATCCTATCTAATAATAGAGTAATATGTAAATCATCACTCCGCTACACTCACAAGCCACGCCCACCAGCTACGCCCACCAGACAATCAGAAAGCGAATATGCAAATATACCCAACCAAGATGGCCACAGCCTCAGAGAGCAGCCATGGTTGGAACTGGGCAATTGGAGCCGAAGATCAGAGGGGAAGGTCGTAGCCAGCTGGGGTCTCCCACAGGCAATCAGAGCCAGTTGGGGTCCCCTGCAGGCAATCGGAGCCAGCCGGGGGTCCCTGCCCAGGGCCCAAGCCTCAAACAGAGGCTTGCGGCATTGGCTGGGGTCGGAGCTGGGCCATTGGAACCAGCTGGGGTCCCCTGGGGTGATTAGAACCAGCTGGGGGTCCATGACCAGGGCCCAAGCCTCAGTCAGAGGCTTGAGGCCTTGGCTGGGGGCGGAGCCCGGTGACCAGGGCCCAGCTTGCAGCCTTGGCTGGGGGTGGAGCCCGGTGATCGTAGACAGCTGGGGGTCCCTGCCCAGAGCCCAAGCCTTGGCCAGAGGCTTGCAGCCTTGGCTGTTGGGGTGGAGCTGGGCGATCAGAGTGAGCTGGGGGTCCCTGCCCAGAGTCCAAGCCTCAGCCGTGGATGGAGCCAGGTGATAGAGTCAGCTGTGGTCTCCTGCAGGCGATCGGAGCCAGCTGGGGGTCCCTGCCCAGAGCCCAAGCCTCTGCCAGAGGCTTATGGCCTTGGCCGTGGGTGGAGCCGGGCGATTGTGCCAGCTTGGGGTCCCTGCTCAGGGCCCCAGCCTCAAACAGAGGCTTTAGGCCTTGGCTGGGGGTGGAGCCAGGCGAATGGAGCCAGCTGGGGGTCCCTGCCCAGAGCCCAAGCCTCAGCCAGAGGCTTGCAGCCTTGGCTGGGGGTGGAGCAGGGCCATGGAGCCAGCTGGGGGTCCTTGTCCAGGGCCTGAGCCTCAAACAGAGGCTTGCGGCCTTGGCTGGGGGTGGAGCGGGGGGATGGGAGCCAGCTGGGGTTCCCTGCCTAGGGCCCGAGCCTCAAACAGAGGCTTGAGGCCTTGGCCAGGGGCGGAGCCGGAGATCTGAGGAGATAGGTGTGAACTATAGAGGAAACACCTTTTCTGACCGCTCATTGGCTAAGCTCCCTGTATGCCACTGGTAATATTCTTAGTAACTTGGGTGTAAGAATCCAAAAAGGTGATCTAGGGCTTTTCCACCACACTCCTGGAGAAAAAAATGAAAGTCCGCTGCTGGAGGGCTAAGAAATGTCATAACCTGCCCTACACGGTTTGGCTCAGTGGATAATGCCTAGGTTTGCCAACCGCAGAGTCCAGGTTAGATTCTGATCAAGGGCATGTACCTAACTTGCAGGCTCCTCCCTGGCTGGGGCCCAGGTCAGGGCTCATGCAGGAGGCAACCAATCAAAATATTCCTCTCACTTTGATGTTTCTCTCTGTCTTTCCCTTTCTCTTTCACATTCTCTAAAAGTCAATGGAAACATATACTCAGGTGAGGAAAAAAAAAAAGAAAGAAAGAAATGTCATATTCTATGAAAGACACATCTTGAAAATGCCTAAAGAAAGTTGTCATTTTTTCTTGGTGAAGGGACTGGAGTCCGTGTTGATGAAAACACCTGGGTGGCTGCGGTGACTGACAGTGGCTCCAGCAGTGGGGTGATGGGGCTGGTGCCTTTCCCTGATCAGTCCAGTTGTCTCTCACAAAGGGAGGCCAGACTGCAGCTTAGGTACGCTCCCTGTGGGGCACGGGCCTAAGCTGTCAGTACGACATCCCCTGAGGGTTCCCAGTATGTGAGAGGGGGCAGGCTGGGCTGAGGAGACCCCCCCCATGCACGAATTTCGTGCACCAGGTCCCTAGTTTAACAATATTAATCACACTAATATTTTTAATATTACATAATAAATATAAACACATAATATATTGCATATTAATTATTATCAATAATTTTAGTTAAAGCTAAATATTTTAGTGGCATGAAAATTAACTATTTATAATAATATTTATTTTTATCTTATTCTTTTCCATTTCTGATTTTTGCATATTTTTATAATTTACAAAAAATATTACTATTACTAATACATGTATCAAATTTATAAAAATATTTAAAATTAAGCTTTTATGCTAAAAATTATGCTATTTGTGAGACATAGTCAAAAATATTAGTGACAACTATTATAACTTAGCATTTTCTCAGAGCTAATCCTGACAGTGTTTAACACTCCAGGAACCTTGAAGGACTCCTTCAGGTACAGTCAATACAGCAGTGCTTCTTAACATTGAATGAGCTTTCACATTGCTGGGGATCTTGATAAAAATAAAGATTCAGTAGGTCTGAGCAGAGCCTGGAGTCTGCATTTTAGTAAGATTCCAGGTGATGGTGATTCCGCTGGTCTCCAAGAGTGCACTTTGAGCAGCTGGGCTGCAGAGCACATAAAGAAACCTTTCAATGACTACTCCCCTCTCTGCCATCTCATTGATCAGGCAGCCTAAGGCAGCCAGGGATCCAGGCTTTGCTGATAGTGAAACACCCTGCAACTCCAGAAATTTATTTCTTGATGGGATCTGAATGGGGGAAAGACATATTTACAGTTATGTTAATAAATTGCTTCCCATAAATAGTGGGTTTTCATGTAGTTACCTGGGGATGACCTCACTGAAGGATTTAGGATTCTACAATGGAGCAGGAGAAAACAGTAATAAAAGAGCAGTGCTGAGCTGCGGGTAAGGTTTTCAGGTTGTATCTGAAAAGACTGTTGTGGTGGGACAGTATGTAGCAACATTTTAAAGAATATTTTATCAATGGGAAGATGATTCATTTTTAAAAGGACCAAACCAACTATATACAGTATTTGATATATTCAAATGTACCAGGATATATTGAATCAGTAGACATTATATTGTCTGATCAATGTGGGTAGGACTTCAGGTACCGTGCTGAATAAGAGTGGTGAAGTGGATCTCTGTCATGTTACTGCTTTTAAGGAAAACATTTTTAATTTTTACTCAGTGAGTTTGATGTTGGCTATAGGTTTTCCATGTGTGGCCTTTAATATGTTGAGGCATAAGCCCTTTATTCCCACTTTTCTGAGAGTTTTTATCATAACTGGGTGCTGGATTTTGGCGAATCCTTTTTCTGCATCTATTGATATGATCACATTATTTTTATCTTTCATTTTGTTTTTGTGATGTATCACATCTATTGATTTGTCAATATTGTACCAGTCTTGCATCCTCAGAATAAATCACACTTGTTTATGGTATATGATCATTTTAATGTATTGTTGGATTCGATTTGCTAATAATTTGTTGAGGATATTAGCATTTATGTCCATCAGGGATAATGGCCTGCATTTTTCTTCCTTTGTAGTGTCTTTACCTGGTTTTGGAATTAGGTTAATACTGGTCTTGTACAAACTACTTGGAAGTGTTCCTTCCTCTTGAAATTTTTTTGGAATATTTTGAGGAGGATAGGTGTTAGTTTTTTTTTGAATGATTGGTAAAACTCGTGTATTAAACCATTGGTCCATAACTTTTGTTTGCCTTAAGTTGTTTTTCTCTTTATGTTTATCTTCAACTCAGTCACTTAAAAAAAATCTTTATTGTTTAAAGTATTACATATGTCCCCTTTGCCCCCATTGACCTCTCCTGTCCCACCCCTGCCCCCTAGCCCAGGCCTTCACCATGGATGTGTTTGTTTGTTTTTATTACAGCTTTATTTTCATTAGTTGTTTTCAGTCTATCCACGTTTTCTGATTCCTCATGATTGAGTTTTGGAAGAGTGTATATTTCCAGGAATTTGTTCATTTTGCCCAGGTTGTCCAGTTGTTTGGCATAGAGATGCTCATCATGTTTTCTTACAAACCTTTGTAATTCTGTGGTGTCAGTTGTTACTTTGCCTCTTTCATTTCTGGTTTTATTTATTTGGGTTTTCTCTCTTTGTTTCTTGATGGGCCTAGTTAAAGTTTCATCTATCTTGTTTATTTTTTTCAAGAAACCAGTTGTTGGTTTCACTGATCTTTTATATTGTGCGTGTGTTTTTTAGTCTCTATGTCATTTACTGCAATTCTAATCTTTATTATTTCCTTCCTTCTAAATACTCTGGATTTTTCTTGTTGTTCTCTTTTTAATTCTTTAAGTTGTAGGTTTAAATAGTTAATTATTAATTTTTCTTGTTTCTTGAGGTTGGCTTGTAGTGCTATGAACTTTCCTCTCAGGACTGCTTTCACCGTGTCCCAGATATTTTGGATTGTTTTATGTTCATTTTCATTTGTGCCCAGGAACTTTATTTCTTCCTCATTGGTAATCCATTCACTGTTTAATAACATGCTATTTAACATCCATATGTTTAAATGTTTTGAGTTTTTTTATTGTAGTTGATTTCTAGTTTCATGTCATTGTGACCCAAGAAGATGATTGATATGATTTCAATCTTCTTGAATTAGTTAGGTTTATTTTGTGTCCTAACATATCTTTAAGAATGGTCAATGTGCAATTGAGAAGAATGTATATTCTAAAGTTTTGGGATGAAATGTTCTGTAAATATCAATTAGATCCAATTGATCTAGGGCAGTGGTCAGCAAACTCAATTGTCAACAGAGCCAAATATCAACAGTACAACAATTGAAATTTCTTTTGAGAGCCGAAAACCGACTTCTGTGCATGGGCCATGAAGTTTCAATCACACTGTATGTGCGTGCCCGCATGTGGTATTTTGTGGAAGAGCCACACTCAAGGGGCCAAAGAGCCGCATGTGGCTCACAAGCCGCAGTTTGCCTACCACTGATCTAGGGTGTTATTTAAGGTCACTGTTTCCATGTTGATTTTTTTTTGACTGGAAGATCTATCTAATGAAGTTAGTGGGGGTGTTCAAGTCCCCTACTATGATTGTATTACTGTTGATCTCTCCCTTAATGTTCACCAAGAAATATCTTATGTCTATCTGTATCTATATCTATATCTATATCTATCTATCTATCTATCATCTATCTATCTATCTATCATCTATCTATCCTATCTATCTATCATTTATCCATGAAACTACATTGGGTACATATACTATGTTAACAAGGGTTATATTTTCTTGTTGGATTGATTCCTTTACTATTATGTGACCTTCTTTGTATTTTTTATGACCTTTGTTTTGAAGTCCATTTTGTCAGATGTGAGTGTTGCTACGCCAGCTTTTTTTTCCAATTTCTACTGCATGGAATATTGTTTCCATCCCTTCACTTTTTGTATGTGTGAATCTTTTCTAAGTTGGGTCTCTTTTAGACAGCATATAGATTTTCCTCCAAAAATGTATACACACATTACCAAATAATAGCTCAGTTTTGAAAATGAAATGTATTTTAATAAACACTGTATTCATAATTATTCAAAGTGTATATATATATATATATATATATATATATATATATATATATTTGGATACCCTATAAATAGGTCATGTTTTCTTATTTATTCAGATACACTATGTCATTTGATTGGAACATTTAGTCCATTTCCATTTGAGGTTTTTATTGCTATTTTTAATTATATTTTTATTTATTTCAGAGATAAAAGGAGAAGAAAAGAGAGATAGAAACATCAATGATGAGAGAGAATAATTAATTGGCTGCCTCTTGCACACCCCCTAATAGAGATCAAGCCCACAACTTAGGCATGTGCCCTTGACTGGAATTGCACCTGGGACCCTTCACCACAGGCCGATGCTCTATCCACTGAGCAAAACCAGCTAGGGCTAAGGTTATTATTGATAGGTACTTATTTATTGCCATTTTTTTTCTTTATACCTTTGTTTCCCTCTCTCTCATTTTCTTCTAAAGTAGTCCCTTTGATATTTTTTGCAATGCTAGCTAGTTTGTTGGTAATATACTCCATTAGCCTTTTTTTTTTTTGGTCTGGAAAATACTTTATTTTGCCTTCAATTTTAAATGATAGCCTTACTGGATAGTGTAGTTTTATTTTTTTAAATATATTTTATTGATGTTTTTACAGAGAGGAAGAGAGAGGGATAGAGAGTTAGAAACATTGATGAGAGAGAGAAACATTGATCAGCTGCCTCCTGCACACTCCCCACTGGGGATGTGCCCACAACAAAGATACATGCCCTTGACCGGAATCGAACCTGGGACCCTTCAGTCTGCAGGCCGACACTCTATCCACTGAGCCAAACCAGTTAGGGCTCTTGGATAGTGTAGTTTTTTATTCAGTCCCTTGCTTTTCATTACTTTTCATAATTCATGCCACTCACTTCTGGCTCAAAGTTTTCTATTGAGAAATCAGTTGACAGTCTAATTGGAGCTCCTTTGTATGTAACTTTCTGAATCTCTCTTTTGTTTCTTTTAAGATTTATTCTTTGTATTTAATGTTTGCCATTTTTATTATGATGTGTCTAGGTGTGGGTCTTTTTGGTTCATCTTGATTGGGACTCTGTGTTTCCTGAACTTGTGTGATTTTTTTTTTTCCTTCACCAGGTTAGGGACGTTTTCTGTCATTATTTCTTCAAACAGGTTGTCTATTCCTTGCTCACATTCTTCTTCATCTGGTACTCCTGTGATGTGGATATTGTTACAGTTTATATTGTCCCAAAGTTCCCTTAAACTATACTGCTTTTTAATTCTTTTTATTAGTTGCTGCTATGATTGGGTGTTTTTTTTCTACCTTGTCTTCCAAATGACTGATTAGATCTCCTGCTTCATCCAATTTACTTTTCATTCCTTCCAGTGTATTCTTGAGATGAGATATGGCATTCTTCATTTCTGACTGGTTCTTGTTCATAGTTTCTGTTTCCTTTTTCTTGCAGTTGTAGTTCCCACTAAGTTCCTTGTAATTCTCAATAAGTTGTTTGTCATTTAAAGACAGAGCAAAATTTCCTGACATCATTTATATTTTCCAATTTGATTTAACTTCTATCTATGGCTGATGAATTGTATAATGCAATATGTGTTTTCTAAGAAATATGCATTATATTAAAAATTTATTGAACTATACCTTTAAATTGATATTTGAATCTTAAGACAACAGAATGCTAGGCTTTGTAATGATGTAGCAAATGTTTTCCAGATAGAGGCTGTATATATTTAAATAATTGATTCTTTAAAATATATTTTTATTGATTTCAGAGAGGAAGGGACAAGGAAAGAGAGATAGAAACATCAATGATGAGAGAGAATTACTACTGATCAGTTGTTCCCTGTAGGCTGCACACTGGGGATTGAGCCAGCAACCGGGCATGTGGCCTGACTGGGAATCAAACTGTGACCTCCTGGTTCATAGATGGATGCTCAACCACTGAGCAACACTAGCTGGGCTGAAAGAATATATTTCTGATGGGCGACTCCCTCCTGGAGAAAACCACTATGTCAAATGCATCAGTGACCAACTCAGGACCAGAACTTGGAGTGAAGCTATTTCCATTAAATTTAGGTTTTCTCATCTAGGGCTTATGCACTGCAGGGGATATAATTGTTTCTTCTACAAAGTTATTTGGTTACATTAGGTACTTGAATAGGGTAGTCATGGTGGTAGGAATGGATTCTATGCCTGGGCTCAAAATGATATGATCCCCTTTAGCAAGACTAATCCAACTACCACTGCTGCTAAATATCCAATCTAAAATCAAATAGTGATAAATAATGAGTTCCCTGATATAGCACTGTTACACAAAGAAGGCAATGAACCATGTAGTAGCAAATATACAATATACTTCTTCCCACCCTAGAAGGAGAGCGATTCATTTGAACAGGAAACAAACTTTTTATTTTTACTTTTGTATTTATTTCTATTGTGGTAAGAACACATAATGTGATCTATCCTCAACAAAATTTTAAGTGTGCCCTTCAGTGTTGTTAACTACAGGCACAATATTGTACCATCAATCTCTAAAACTGATTCACTTGCCAAAATGGAAATTTTTATCAGTTGGACAGCAACTTACTTTCTCCCCCTCTCTCTAGCCCTTGGCTAATACCATTCTATTCTCCATTTCCATGAGTTTGACTATTTTAAAGTCCTTATTTAAGTGGTATCATGTAGTATATGTCTTTCTCTGTCCTTTTCTCTTGGCATGTTTTCAAGATTTATCCATGTTGTTTCATATAGCATATTTTTTATTTCTTAATACTGAATAATATTTAATTGTATGTATATAACACATTTACTTTATCTTTTTTCTGTTAATGGAAATTTTGGTTGTTTTCACTTCTTGGCTATTGTGAATAATGCTACAATGAACATGTAGTGCAAGTAATATTTTGAGAATCTGATGTCAGTTTTTGAATATATAAAAAAAGTCGAATTACTGAATCACAGGATAGTTCTATTTTTAATTTTTTGAGGAAGCACCATAGTGTTTTCCAAAGCAGTTGCATCATTTTACATTTCCAAAAACAGTTTACAGGGTTCCAATTTCTCCACATCCTAGCCAGCACTTCTTAACTGTTTGTTTTTTTTAATAATAATCATCCAAATAGGTGTGAGATGATATCTCATTTTGGTTTTGATTTGCATTTCCCTGATGATTAGTGATGTTGAGCAACTTTTGATATACCTGTTGGCTATTTGTATGTGTTCTTTGGAGAAATGTCTATTTAAATATTTTGCCAATTTTAAAATTGGATAATTGTAGTGTTGTTGTTTATTGTAGCAGTTCCTTATATATTTTGTGTGTTAATCCCTTTTATATGGTTTGTCAACATTTATCCTATTCTACATGTTCCTTTAACTGTTGATTTTTTACTTTGTTGTACAGAAGTTTTTTAGTTTGATGTAGTCCCTATTGTCTAAATTTGCTATTATTGTTTGTGCTTTTAGTGTTATATCAAAAAAATTATTTCCAAACCCAATGTCATGAAGATTTTTCCTGTTTTTTTCCTAGGAGTATTACAATTCCATATGTAAGTCTTAAATTCATTTTGAGTTGCTTTTTGTGTATGGTGTCAAATAAGAAATCAAGTTCATTATTTTGCATGTGGATATCTTCTTTTACTAACACTATTTGTTGAAGAGACACTCTTCATTCTTGGTACTCTTGTTGAACATCAATTGAACATCTATATGTGGATATGTTTCTGAGGTTCTCTGTTCTGTTCCATTGGTCTATGTTTGTTTTTATCCCAGTATCATACTATTTGAATCTCCATAATATTGTAGTGCTAGTATACACTGAAATCAGGAAGTGTGATGCTTTATTTTCTATATCTTGGCTATTGTAAATAAAGCTGCAATGAACATAGGGGTACATGTATCTTTTCAAATTACTGTTTTGGATTTCTTTGGATATATATATCCAGAAGTAGAATTACTGACTCATAAGGCAGTTCTATTTTTTAATTTTTGAGGAACCTCCCTACAGTTTTTCATAGTGCCTGCCATCCAATGATGATTCCTTTCTCTCCACATCCTCATTAATACTTGTTGTTTGTTGATTTATTAATGGTAGCCATTCTGACAGGTTTGAGGTGATATCTCATTGTGGTTTTAAGTTTTACTTTGTATACTCAATTGTTAGAATTGTTTCTGCTATGAATCCTTGTTTGTATTGTGATGCATGTATATTAAAATAAAACTTAGAGCTTCAAAAATATTATCTTAAATTATTCATAAGTTAGATAAAAGTTAATACTGTCTTGCAATTTTCATTTTATGAATATTATCTGATAACTTATTATTAATGTTATCTATGAGAATCAAAAAGTCAACCTGCTAATTTTTGAATTGCTAATTTTTAACCATTTATTTGGAGATAATTGTAGATTCATAAGCAGGCATATGAAAGAATCCAGATTGAACTTTTATTTCCTTCACCTCCAATGGTAATATTTCATAGTTATTGATTCATTAACTTTTATATCAAGAAAACATTTACTATAATTTTTATGGTAAACATTGTGCTTGTTAATTTCTAGTGTGTAAAATGACTTTAGACTTGTAAATAAAGTTAAGTAGCTTTATATGTTAGATATTTATAGGGACTTTTATATGTATTCAAAGGTTTCAGGAAGATCTCCTACAAAAACAATGGTCTTTAAGCCAATAGTGACCAAATATTTCAATAGTGCATGACTGTGAGTAGAAAAAAACATATAAAATGCATATATATGCTGTAGTACCAATAGATAAATTATAAGCATAAGTAGAAAAGTTAAGAGAAAAAAGAGTAAATTGAAATAATATTTAGAACATTTATTTTTAAAATATAACTAAATCACTTAAGTTTTACTAAAAATATTATGTTGTGCCTTTGAATATTCTGTTATATTTGAGAGTCTTGTTTTATTCCTTTGAAATATAGTATCCCAAATGTTTAAAGTTTACTTTTTAAAAAATTTCTTTATTGATTAAGGTATTACATATTTGTCCTTATCCCCCCATTACCTTCCCAAGTTTACTTTTTTTAATACCTGCTTTAAAGGATTTTCAGAATTAGAAAAGAAAAAAAAGGCAAAAAAAAACCAAAGCACATTAATTTTGTTACATTTAAATGTGTGTGCACATGAGCACTTAATTCTCACGGGAAAACATTGAACATATCTATACATATAAAACCCTAATATGCAAATAAACCGAATGGCAGAACAACCGAACAACTGAACAACCAGTCTCTATGATGTGTACTGACCACCAGGGGGCTTGCATGGAACATGGCAGGTGCCGGGAACCAATTCCAGCATGTCATAATTACAAGAGTTTCACCAAAAGGTTGGTGAAGCTTGGGGAGCTCATTAAGGGTTGAGCCAAATGTAATTACCTGTTGGAACAGCTAAATGGCACTTCCTCAATCCTGAATAGGATTGTTAACTTCCAGACAGCTCAGGGCATTTTATTGCCTCCTGTTGGCCAAACATCTGAACAGCTTTAGGCTATTCCCCAAACTGACAATGCTTCTGTAACCTTACCCTTTGAAGTGTATATCTCTACCTTGCCTTAGGACAAATTGTGTTAAATAAATAGCATGGGGTCCTTAGACAAGGAGATAGTCTTCAGTTTCTTTAACTGAAGATCCTCTGACCCCCAATGCCTTTCAAAATTATCTTTCGTCCTTGGACTCCTTCTTGAATCTTCGCATCAGCCCCTGTCTCCAGATTGCTGAACCCTTTGTAAGGCTGGGACAAGAACCCCGGCAGGCAGGCATCGGCAGTAGGCGGCAGAGCGTGGAACATGGCGGGTGTCAGCTGCAGTGGATGGTGGAGCAAGTGAGTGGGGCCGCCAGACCAAGGTGGGGCACCGATCGCTGTTACTGAAAATACTTTGCTCCCATGTGCTGCAGTCCTACCCAGTGCTCGTGCCTGGCACCTGCCCTGATTGCTCAGTGCCATCAGCAGTGCGAGCAGTGGCTGCTGGGCCCAATTGCCTCTCAGGGCTTCTCCACCTCTCCCTGTTCCTGAGGGGCGATTGGGGCAGCAGCCGCCACTTGTGCTTGCTGCTGGCGCCAGCCCCAATCACTCTATGCTGTCAGTGGGTGTGAGCAGGGCCGGCGCTGTCAGCGCTTGGGAGCGGTGGCGGAAGCGGGACTGCCAGTAGACAGGGGACTGGGGGCCGGCGGGGGCATGGAGGATGGGCCAAGACCTGCCCCTGTGCCCACCACAGCCTCGTGACCCACAGTTTCTTTCAAGATGCATGAATTCGTGCACTGGGCCTCAAGTTTAGTAATAAAGAGATGACAGTTAAAGGAAAGGAGAAAAGATCAAATTGGTGGAATAAAGTCCCAGAGCACATAGAAGGAAGTAGGATTCATATGGTTGAGCCACTGATAGGAAGAGCATTTCTTTATCTAAAATAAAGGAAAGGAATTTATTATGGATATAAGTATAGATATCCTGTGAATACTTCACTATAGACCAAGGTTCTCATTTCATAAGAGAGAAAATCAGATGCTGGCTTCTAAAGCAGAAAAAGAGGAACCTGCAAAAGCTACAGTTCATCTTGTTTTTTCTTTCTTTCTCTCTTTCTTTATTTCTTTTCTTCTTCTTTTTCTTCTCTCTCTCTCTCTCTCTCTCTCTCTCTCTCTCTCTCTCTCTCTCTCTTTGTGCTATAGAAAGTTAGAACATGCATGGGGGGGGGGTTCCTCAGCCCAGCCTGCACCCTCTCCAATCGGGGACCCCTTGGGGGATGTCCGACTGCTGGTTTAGGCTCAATCCCTTAAACTGGCAGTCAGACATCCCTCTTGCAATCTGGGACCACTGGCTCCTAACCGCTCACCTGCCTGCCTGCCTGATCACCCCTAACCCCTCTGCCTGCCTGCCTGATCACCCCTAACCTCTCTGCCTGCCTGCCTGATTGCCCCTTACTGCCCTCCCCTGCCTGCCTGATCACCCCTAACTGTCTCTGCCTTGGACCCTATCACCATGGCTTTTTCCAGAAGGAAGTTGGATGTCCAGAAGATGGCTGGTCAACCTGGTCTAATTAGCATATTACCCTTTTATTAGTATAGATAGATTATATAGTATAGGATTGCTTAAATGGGGAGGAAACGCCTTTTTCAGCAGGAGGAGATGCTCTTGGCAGACAAAAATACATAATCCCTATATCTGTACTGATAACCAGCCATATGCACTATACTGCCAAACCAGTTATTAAAAAATTGAACCACTTTCTTAGATCTTATACCAAATAGCTGTTGCCCTTAAAACCCCTACTCAGCCCCCACCTTAGGTTCTGCCTTCACAGTTCACCCAGTTTTGTTTCTGATTGGTCGGTTTCTATGCCAGTCAGCGTCAAAAGCTCCGCCTCCTAGGCAGCCATTGACTCCTCGCAGTTCACCCAGATTTGGTTTTGATTGGTTGGTTTTTATGCCAGTCAGCATCTCTGGGCCTATCTCTGGGCCTGATCAGAGAGGCGGGGCTGATCAGCAGCCTCTGAGGAGGCCCAGAGAGAGAGAGATAGGCAAGAGCTGATCAACAGCTACCATGGAGGCTACGGATCAGACCCTGCTTCTCTCTCTAGGACTCTCTCTGGGCCTGATCCGCAGCCCCCTCAGCAGTCAGTGCTGTGTCGCCACGGCAACCCAGCACTGACTGCAGGACTGACTTCCAGTTGGTCGAGCCTTTGGTGGTTTTGACATTACGGACCCTGGTTTTTATATATTAGATAACTGTTTATTTCTTTTTGACTCTCTTAAGCAAAATTATGTCCTAACTATTTCCCAACAACACTAGGGTCTGAATGGGACTTGGAGTTTCACTTATAAAACAAATACTTCACATTTTTATTTATTTTCTTTTTTGTCTGCATCTTATACTCCTGTTTGCTGTTTGTATCACAGGTTAGGACCCCTGAAAGCAAATGCTGTAAGTTGTTTGTTAGCATCCAGCCTCTGTACAAGGAGGAGGGAGAAAATATGAGTATGCTTAGAAAGGAATTCAAGTGCCATGCAGGTTCGACAAAGCCTCATTCTACCTTGGAGGGGTTCTCTAATGTAAGAATGCTCATCCCCACATCTTGCTTTGGTGATGTGGCCAGCCTTTATATGCCCAACTCGGCCACTCCATGTAGGCTACCCTGGGAAAAGCATAACTTCTGCCAAGGCTGTAGCAGAGGCAGAACCTGAAGAAGCTGACATCGTGGTTCTGTGCAGGTGTCCTCAAACTATGGCCCGCGGGCCGCATGCGGGTGTTTTTTTACTTCAAAATAAGATATGTGCAGTGTGCATAGGAATTTGTTCATAGTTTTTTTTAAACTATAGTCCGGCCCTCCAACGGTCTGAGGGACAGTGAACTGGCCCCCTGTTTAAAAGGTTTGAGGACCCCTGCTAGAGCATAGAGAGGGCACATCAATGGATCACAATCTGTTGGCTTGTAAGATATTTTGTTTCCCAGTCATTTTTGTCTTTCTTTTTTTTTATTTTAAATCCTGAACTGAGGATATGTTTATTGATTTTTAGAAAGGAGGAGAGAGAGAGAGAGAGAGAGAGAGAGAGATCAGAGAGAGAGAGAGAGAGAGATCAGAGAGAGAAACGTCGATTGATTGCCTCCCTAACACACGTCGACCAAGGATTGAACTGGCAACCTAGGTATGTGCCCTGACCAGGAATTGAACCTGAAGCCTTTGTGTTTTTGGTTTATGGAAGGATGCTCTAACCAACTGGGCCACCTGGCCAGAGCAGTCATTCTTTTAATATATATATTGGCCTCTATCAACTGCATTTTCTGGCTGAATATTAATACTGTTTTATTTTGCTATTCCCTGCCCATAATATCCTCTCTTTCACCTCCTTCTACCCTTCAATGTCATAAACAAAATATACTAGTACACTACTATAAGACTCAAACTAGGGTATTTGATGCTTAACATTCAAGAAATGGATGTACTCTCATTATCCAGTGGTCATTTCATTATTAGCAATTCAAACAGAACTGGACAGAAATATAAGACCAAGACAGCATCTGGACTTACCAAATCAGATACAATTAGGATGAAGTCAGGGCATGTGTGTTGAAAAAACTTCCTCAGTTTGTTTGGAATGGTTAATAAACCTCCATCATTTGAACCACTCAGTAGTGAGCCTTGAGGAAGAAATAAGTTCCAAATTTATAAGTTCCAAAGTTGCAGCAAGGGATGGAGATTGGGGTAGTTGATAAAACAGAGCAAGAACATAAAAGAGGGCAAATAACATGAAGAAGGGACACAGATTAAGATGAATTGCTGTGTATAATGTAATCCAACCTGTGCCAGAACAGATGTAAGCCTGATCAGGAAAACATCAGAAACAAGATTTGGATACAAATTGGATCAAGCTCTTGAGGTAAGGATTTGTGACTACATTCACCTTGGTAATCTCTACATCCTTGCACATATCTGAGGTTCAATAAATACATCCTGTAATCAGTGCTTTGAAGGTAGAACAGGTAAGTAAGTTCATGCAGAAGGAGAGAAAGAGCCGGTTGTACTTGTGTCACTGTTCCAGGTAGGAGGCAGAGCCCATCTGCTGTACCAGATGCCCAGTGGTCGACTGAACCACAAGTCTGTGGGAGGCAGAAGGCATCCCTTTCCAAGAAGGCCACCAAGAATGAGGTCAATGCAACTATGCCAGGGCTACTCCTACTCTCTGCCAATAGCCTCGCAATCATATTGAGTTCCCTAATTTAACCAGAAAGCTCTACAAATGTGTGGAGAGGTGTCTGAGTTGCAGTTTAAAATAAACGAACTTTGAATGTGACTGATAAAGGTGAATTCATATGGTGTCTGTTATGCAAACCTCTACTATTTGGGTTTTCAGTGCTTTCCTTTAAACAATAATTTCTATAAACCAATTACACAATATTTCTGAATTGACCCTCAATTTTCAATATAAGATTTAAATAACCTATGTATTTTGGGTGATTCAAAACTTTTATTTAGCTGTAATAAACAGAAGAACTTGAAAATAATTTAATTAACTTTCAACTACAGATTTCTAGTTCCCTCACTTATTTATAACAAGAGTATTGAAACATAATTATGCAACAGTTGCCTTAAATCTGCGCTATATTTATCCCATGTCAACATAGACTTGATGCCATAGTTTTCATAGTAACCAAAGTTAAATATTTTGATTTAATAAAAAACACAAGTTGGGGGAGATCCAAGATGGCAGTGCGTAGGTGGAAGCTACACTCACATCCTCCCAGGACCAAATTGGAATTACAACTAACATATAGATTATCACCCTGAATAACCAATTGAAGACCAGCTGAAGAGAAGTCTTAAAACCAAGGATTTAAAGAAGAAGCCACGTCAAGATTGGTAGGAAGGGTGCAGATGTAAAATGGGCTGGCGCCACCCCTACAGACCACAACTGAGGTTCTGGAGGAATATCTCAGCTGCAGGGGCATTCACCCGGGGAAGTGTGGGGTCTAAACCCCAAGCCAGGGAGAGGCACCTATCTAACATCTGACTAAGAAAGTCAGTGGGTTTTCTGTCTACCAGAGAGATGGGAGTCCGATGGAGACACAGGCACCACCTTAAAGAGTCCTGGGGAGGGAGCTGAAGGGATAGTCATTAGGATCCCTGTGCTGAGTCATTCTCCCATCTTTCTTGGGTGGAGCACAGCCTTCCTGGTGCATCAACCTGGGGGAAAGCCATAGTACCACCCTCTGGAATCTCTCTTGCCCTAGCCTGTAAAGCTTACACCCTGTAAGGAGTACAGCCAGACACTCTTTTATAGTGACTGAGCCTAACAGGCAGCTTGCAGGTGGAGGCAGGCAGAAACTAATCTCACTGAGGTGCCTTGGGACTTTTGTTGACCTGCCACCACTCAGTGCTGGAAAAAGCAAGCCATGGTATGTAGTTAGGTCCTTCCTGTGTGCATCCAAGCCCAACAGAGTTAGGCACAGACTGTGGATGGCTTGTAGCTTCAAACAGCTTGTCAAGGGCAAACACGGACAGTGTCTGACATTGGCCTAAACCAGAGCTTCTTTCAAGATGCCCAGATCCAACAGACCCAGTGGTCAGCATCAGTCAACATCAGAGCAAGACCCAATAAACTTTACAAACAGCATATCCAAAGGAGATCTCTTCAAGCACCAAACCCTGCTGAGGCGAATTGTGCTTCATGTGGTTAAACATAGCACCTTGCACACTGTGGTTGGGATTGAGCCTCACAGTCAACCAGCAAAAGAGCTAAATGAAATAGAGGCAAACATTTTATTAGATATAGAGTTCAAAGTAATGGTTATAGGGGATGCTCAACAACATGAAAAAGGACATAGAAACCATAACAAAAAAGACCAATCAGAAATGAAGAATATAATATCTGAAATGAAGAGTACACTGGAAGGAACAAAAAGTAGGTTGGATTAAACAGTGGATTGAATCAGCAATTTGGAAGACAAGGTAGGAAAAAAGACCTAATCAGAGCAACAACAACAAAAAGAATAAAAAGGAATGAAGAAGTTTAAGGGACGTTTCAGACAACATAAAGCATAACAACATCTACATTGAATGGGTTCCAGAAGGAGAAGACTGAGAGCAAAGAATTGAGAAACTATTTGAGGTAATAATGACCAAAAACTTATCCTACATGGTGAAGAAAAAAGACACACAAGCTAAGGATGTGCAGAGAGTTCTAAACAAGATGGACCCAAAGAGGTTGACACCAAGATACATAATAATTAAAATAACAAATATTAAAGACACAGAGAGAATCTTCAAAACTCCAAGAAAGAGAGAAAATTAGTTACCTACAATGGAGCTCCCTTAAGACTGTCATCTGATTTCCTCAAAAAAAATTTTAGGCCAGAAGGGATTGGCATGAAATATTCAAAGCGATGAAATGAAAAAACCTACAAACAAGACTACTTTACTTAGCAAGGCTATCATTTAAAATTGAAGGAGAAATAAAGAGCTTCCCAGATAAGCAAATGCTAAAGGAGTCTGTTGCCACCAGAGCAATATTACAAGAAATGTTAAAGGACCTGCAAAGAAGAAGAAGAAGGAGAAGGAGAAGGAGAAGGAGACGGAGAAGGAGAAGGAGAAGGAGAAGGAGAAGGAGAAGGAGAAAGAGAAGAAGGAGAAGTAGAAGGAGGAGGAGGAGGAAGAAGAGGAGAAGAAGGAGGAAGAGGAGGAGGGGAGGATAGAAGAATATAGTTTAAAAAATTAAATGGCAATAAATACACATACCTATCACTAACCCATTTAAATAGAAGTGACTTAAATGCTGCAATCATAAGACACATAGCAGCTGAATGGATGATAAAACAAGAACCATATATGTGCTGTCTACAAGAGACTAACCTCAGGATGAAAGATATGCACAGATTAAAAGTAAAGGCATGGAAAAAGATATTTCATACAAATGCAAAGAAAAAAAAGCTGGGGTAGAAATAATTATATCTAACAAAATAGACTTTAAAATAAAAGCTATAGTAAGAGACAAAGAAGGACCCTACATAATAATAAAGTGAGCAATTCAACAAACAGATATAATGCTTGTAAACATTTATGGACCCAAAATAGGAACCCTAAATATATAAAGCAAATCTTGATGAACATAAAGGGAGAGACTGATAGAAATACAGTTGTCGTCTAGGATTTTAACATCCATTGCCATAAATGAATAGAAATTCCAGACAGAAAATTAACAAGAAAACAGCAGCTTTAAATGACACACTAGATCAGATGGATTTAATTGATATCGTCAGAACATTTCAATCAAAAGCAGGAGAAAATACATTCTTTCTAAATGCATATTCATATGACACATTTTCTAGGATAGATTACACTTTTCTTCTCTCAGATTCTCTCTCTCTCTCTCTCTCTCTCTCTCTCTTTCTCTCTCTCTCTCTCTCTCTCTCTCTCTCTCTCTCTCTCTCTCTCTCTCTCTCTCCATTACCTCTAAGGACATGCACTATTGTTTTTTTGAACAGATAAGGAAATGGTGGGCCGGACAACACAGGTACAAGTAAGTGGCTGGAGTGAAGTTGAATCCAGTCTTCCAGACTCTGAAGTGCATAATCAATCAAGTGTATCTGCTGCTTTAATTTCTTTGAAATACTGAGTACTTTAGAGGAAAGGAGGAAATCGAAACAATATTTCTACCTATGGACCTCGTGATGCATGCATGCGCTCTCCATTGTCAAGCTGGTCCACTCTACCTAACATCCAGCAGCATAGTAGAAATGGCCAAGGATGAAGCCAGGGATCAAGTTGTCAGGTGCTGTCACCTCGTTAGCACACCATGGCATTTGGGCGAGAATTCATTGTAAGAGTAGCTGGGATAGGAAAAAGCAGTGACTGTGAAAGAAAATATCACAGGGCACATTTTAAAAGAACATAGAATGCTAGAAAATACTAGTTTTGTTTTATCTTTGTTAAATAGAGTCTATAAGTTATATCTTGAATTTAAGAGCAAAAGATTCTGGGCTCAGGAAAAATTATTAACTTATCTTGATGTCTCATAAAATAAAAGGAAGCAATCCCTAAATCAAAGAGAAATGATGTATATATTCAAATATAAATACTACTCAGAAAGGATAGTTGTGTACTTAACATTTTTTTTTTTTTTTAGGATTTAAACTAAGCTGATTTGAGTCAGTTTCATTACCTTTAAAATGGGTAAAATAGCTACAATCTTACTGGGAATTTGGGCAAATTCAATGAGATAATATAACAAAGAACTAAGCCCTGTGTTCAAGCCACTGGTACCATTTATTGGCATATACTATAAGTAGTATGGCATTTAAAGAATTTATTATAAATTATAGAATTTAAGTTTGGTCTTAGTTATCCTAATCTGAAATAGATCTATTTCTAAATCACTCCCAGATTTCTGCCAATATAAATGCACAAAACTTTTGAATTTTTTTGGTGAATATTTCTTCCCTAGTCAGACTTTGTATTTACCTTCCTGGATTGTGCTGTGATAGAACTCCAGTTGTGGACAGAATGGAGGTAAGAATGTCTTGTGAATAAACATATATTTGCAAGACCCCAGGAGAGGTTATTTCAGGGCCTTTGAGCACGGGAAGGCAGGTCTCCTGAGAAATGAGAGCAGGCTACTTCCATTGGCAAGGGAGTCTCAGGGGGACTCGGAACTGAAAATTCTGAGCTTTTTCTGTATCCATCCAAGTGAATCCTTTTCAATTATCAGGACCCCGCTCTCTTCCAAAAAATGCCTGGGTCTTTACAAGAGAGAATTGATGAGGCTGCAAATTCAACTTCTGTTATAATTTTACAACCCACTCAATTAAAGTTTGTGTCTGATTTAATTAAGACTGGGCCTGTGGCTACAAGGAAAAAGGGGTTATTTTAGGACTGTCATAGAATTTCTGACTCTGATTTGAGCTGAGAGTCGAAAGAGCTGAGCCTGTTGTTTTTTCCTTTCTTTAAGGGCTCTGGTATACTCTTCAGGGTCATCTTGACTGCAGTTAACAGGTGAATGAAGCAGTCACGCAGTCTCCCAAGGAACTTGCTTCATCACCGTAAAGCACAGGTGATAATGTGATTAATCATGATGCCACTACATAATATAGATTAGTGGCATCCCATTTTCCGTTTGTAAGTAGCTCAGTACTGTGCTCCTGACCAAAGACATGACCAAACTGATGCCAACTCACCATCGTTGAGAGTCTCCTTTTTGGGTCCCCACTCCTGGTACCAATGTCTTAATCAGCCAGTGAGGTTTCCGTGTGTGTGTGTGTGTGTGTGTGTGTGTGTGTGTGTGTGTGTGTTGCATCAAGTATAATATCATCTACTCTACTTATAAGGTAATTAATGACCCAACCTTTCCATACCTACCTGACTTCTACCTGTTCCTCTCTTACCACTGCTGTCCTTCCAATACAGTAGAAGTCAATATAAGTCATTTTCTGACTGTGGTTGTTATTTTGTTTTTGGTTTCAGATTTCTGATGTATGGAATACCATTCTTCTACTAAACTTATTAAGATATTACTTACTATTCAGGGCCCAGCCTAATTTTTTTGGATTCCCTGGTTATACATAGCAGAATATAATAATGAGATTAAAATTGTGTTTGTTTTCACTGTTACCTTTACCTCAACTCAAGTTTTCTCTGGTTTATTAATATCTACCTGCTAGAGAAAAATAACAGGTAACACCATCTTTCTCAGTCCTCTCTAGAAGTCTAAACTGATTCAGGGTGACAGTAGGGTGAGCTGAGTGAGCCAGACAAGCCACGTAGTAGGACTCTGAGGAGGAGGATGCATGGAGGACCTACAAAAGCAAGACCATTGGTCACCAGAGCTCCCAGTTTTGTGTAATATCCTGGGCTTTGTAGATTAAGCCAAGCTTTGATAAATAACAAGTGAGAAAGGAAAAAAACACACACACACATTGTAAGACAATACATTTCTGATGTATTCTTTCCATTAGTATTTGAGACATATTTGAAAAGAATAAATGGTCATTTAAAAAGATTCAGCTATCAGGCAAATTTCATTCCATATACTGGGACATTTGAATACTATTTATATACCATTTATGCTTTTAAAAATACGTTGTCATTTATAGGTAGTCATAATGTGAGTAAAAAGTTTGTATGTAATAATTAGTTGTATTTTTAAGAACATAATGCAATAAATAGATTCCTTAGGCCCTCATTTGTGATGCTGCTCCAATATTTTGTTTAAGAAGGTGGGAGGACATATAACTTTCCATGTATTTAGTGTCAATCTACTTACTAATTATTCTGATGAAAGAAATTTTATTTGATTATTATAATGATCACTTTGATTCTGGAAATGACATTTTGTTTTTTATTTGGCAAATAAAATATTCTATGAATTTATGATGAGAAACATGGAAGGTCATCAAAAGTTTATTACCCCATGGCCACATCTAATGCAAAATACAAGTGCTAAAAAGTTATCTACAGAGCTTTACTTAAGAAACAGGAATAAACTGACAGACATGTAGACACACAAAAGGAATATATTTTTATTGGCTGCATTTTGAATAATGACAAAGTGATGCTACCATTTATATATATTCTTCATCTATCTGTTAGATTGCTTTATGCTTCTGGGTATTAATAAGCAAGTCTTTTACCTTCACCATTACCAAACTTTAAAACATCATTTTGTATTTCATTTTTGCTATTATTCTTAAATGAATTTAATTTTTACATGTAAAATCATTACTTTTTTATTATTTGTCAGACTTTACCCTAAAATAGTATTTGCAATCACTAATGCACACATACAAAAAAATTAATCATTTAGTTACATATAAGGGATTTTTTTTTACTTGACCAATTCTATATAATACAATCAAGATACTATTTTAATTTTCAACAAAACAAACAGATACATTGTTATCAGGCAAATACATTATAAACTAAAAATATCAAGTTTTAAGGGATAACAGTTTCCAGCCCTAACCGGTTTGGCTCAGTCGATAGAGTGTTGGACTGTGGACTGAAGAGTCCCAAGTTCAATTCCCGTTAAGGGCATATACCTTGGTTGCAGGCTTGATCCCAGTCCTGGTCAGGGCATGTGCGAAGGCAACCAATTGATCTCTCTCTCTCTCTCTCTCTCTCTCTCTCTCTCTCTCTCTCCTTTCCACTCTCTCTAAAAATCAATGGAAAATATCCTCAGGTGAGGATTAACAACAACAACAACAAAAAGATAACACTTTCCATAAATTAATATAGTAAAATAGGATATAAATAGAAAACAAGCAAAACCTCTCAACATAGTTTAATATTTGTGTTTCATTTTTACTGTTTCCAGAACTCAAAATTTCTTTGTGAATACCCAATTGTCTGGATTCATATTCCTTCTGCTCAAAGAACTTGCTTTAAACATTTCTTATACTATGTCTGCACTCTCAATGAATTTTCTCAGCTAATGTTAGAAAAAGTCTTTGTCACCTTAATTTTTTAAAGATATTTTCACTGGTTAGAGAATTCTGGGTTAACTCTTTGTTTGTTTATATTGACTACTTTAAATAAGTTATTTCATTGATCTCTGATTTGCATAGTTCTTGAGGAGAATTCTGTCTGTTATAATTTTTATATTGTTCTTTTGTATGTTTTGTGTCTTTCTTTCCTCAATCCTGCCTTCAAGATTTTCTCTGTTTAAGGTTTCAGCAATTGGAAATATCATGTGTTTCTTGTGTATGTATTTAGTATTTTTTATAGTTGATATCTGTAAGGCTTCTTGAATCTATGGTTTGATACCTTTCACTTTTCTTGGAAAATTTGAGCCATTACTTTTTTATTTTTTAAATTTTGTTCTGCCCTGTTCTCTTTCTTTTGTCCTTCTGGAGTTCCAATTAAATGTATATTAGGCTGCATGATGTGTCCCACAGCTCTTGGATACTCTATTTTTTCACTCCCCTTTTCCCTTTGTGTTTCTATTCACTACTTCAATTTAATTAATTCCTTAGCTGTGTCGATTTGACTCTTTCTTAGGGATTCCATCTCGTTGCTGAAATTTCCTGTATGTTTATGCATTTGTCTATTATTTCCTTTAGATATATTTAAGACAGAAACTATACCAAGACTGATAGTTCTAACCCCTGAATCATCTACTTTTCTGGCTCTGTTGATACCTCTGTTCTTTCACAAAGTTGGATACTTTTCATACTTATCTATCTGTTCCATAACTTTTTATTGATTTTTTTAGTCATTGGGTGTAGAATAGTTGACACTGAGGTAGATAGTATCTGTTCTTCAAACTGAGCGTGACCTGCTCATTGTGGGTGGTTGAGTCATGCTATTTGGCAGTAGAGGTGAGTTTACATTTTGCTTTTTCTTTAGGTACTTTTAGTGGACCACAGTCTTCAAGTTCTTCCGGAAGTGGTCTATCCTTGCTTTGCGCTTATTGATACAGAAGCTAGGGGTCAGGAGAATTTGTCTATGTGTTAATGTTTCTTTCCAGGCTCTAGGACCTTACAGACTTCCTGCACCAAAGGAAAAGTCCCTCCACCCTCTTGCTTTTCCTTGAGGGTATAATGCTGGCGGAGGCTGGTGGTAAGGCATGGGGATGGGCAGTATTTGTTTGCCAGGCCCATATTTGTATTAGACAGGCCCTGGGATTAGAACATGTAGTGAGGCTTCCTCAACTTTCCAACCCTTCTTTCCTATTGCAGCCAAAGTCTGCTCTGTATCAGTGGTGCGTGTTGTGTCACACAGAGCTTTCTGCCCCTTCCCCCAGCAGTAGACTTATATTTACACTGGAATAGGCTCCTAGCCTGCTTCTCCCCCAAAGTAGGCTTTCTTCTCTAACCATTACACCAGTAGTAACGGACCTGTCTTTATACCCTAAAGAGGACAGTGTTTCCTGCCTGTCCCTCAGAAGCTTAAGATGTGCATTCCATCGGAGAGGATGCAGATAGTAATGGGATGTGTTGTGCCTTTCCCACAGTGGCTGCTCATTCTTTCTTGCGTCCCCGCATAACCACAGAAGCTTCTTCTGGCCAGTCACCCTGCCTTCAATCTTTCTTGAGGATAACGAGTAGGGGTCAGTAGGAAAGATCTTGCAAGTGCATTGTAAATTGTCTTTTGTCTGGGTCTCTCAGAGGTTCTAATCTGCCACATAGCTCACTCACACTTGTCCTTTATTAATTAATCAAATTTTCAGCTATTTTTTTTTCTCACTTTTCTTACCCACTTGTATAGCATCTAGTCTCTCTTCATCCATGTCCTACCTTAGATATATGCTCCTAGAGAAGTTTGTTTCTCCTTGAATTTCAGGGCACTACATTGCCTAGTGACCCCAGCTTTTTGCTGTGTTCATGGAAAATTATGATTTTGTACGTTATCCAGTTGTTTTTCTCATTATAGTTTATCCAACTGTTGCTCTTTTCAGATTTATAGAACCCAGGTGGAAGCTGAACTTTCAATACATTAAATTTTAAAGGTATTGACCTTGCCATTCATTAAGATCACTCAAGATTGTTATAATCAAATTATATACTGGAATCAAGAGATAAGCCTAGCCCTGGCTGGTGTGACTCAGTTGGCTAGAGTGTCATCCAGTACACTGAAAGGTTGTTGATTTGATTCTCAATCAAGGCACATACATAGCTGTGTGGGTTTGATCCCTGGTAGGGGTACATATGGGAGGCAAACAATCTCTCATACATTGATGTTTCTCTCTCTAAAAAAAAATCAGTAAACTATATCCTCTGGTGAGGATTAAAAAAAAAAAAAGACATAAGCCTAGCTTTGCCATATAACCTAAACATGCCTTATAAAATTAACATTTCCTTTCATGATTGGAATATAGTTTTTCTCTATCTAGATCTCATGAAAACATGTCATAATAAAATTACATTGTATTTTATTTTTTAAATTCCTTTTTTTTCCTCAGTCCTTCTATAGCTTCTAAAATTTTGTTCTGAATTTACATATATCTATTAAAGTTGATACCAAGATATTCTGAACATGGAGGAGGCAGACATTTTTTCTTATTTTCCTCCTATCGTTTCTACTCCTCAAGTCATATCCCTTCAAAGCAGGCAATGGAGTATAGGTGGAGGAAGAACTAAGGCAATGCCAGGGGAAATTAATTTCCTGGTAACTTCATTCCTCCATGCCACGCTTGGCAGAGGCTTCTTCCCAGTCACTCACAGCCAGGATACCCATTGCCTACTTCTCATAGGCATCCATATGTACCTTCATATGATATATTGCCTCTCCAAGGAGTTCCTTTCAAGCAGGCTCAGATCTCCAGGAGTGTTCCAGAAACTTTGACTTTCTATCAGTTCTGAGACTTCATTGTTTTCCAGGTGTAAGGCTGAAGTCATCGTCAGTACCATGGTACAACACATTTTTATCTTGGCATATCAGACATAATATTACCCAGGACCTTCACAACCTACCCTGTTTGTCAGATTTGTCCTTTATCATAAAACAGGCAACATGTTATTGATTATCTCTGCCTATAAAGAACATCTAGACTTCTTGGACACACCGCCATGATTGCTTCACAGAATTGGCATTGAGAAAGAAGAAGAGCAGCTTTTTTATTTGTGCGTGATGAGTGGACCTTGTCTATTAGACATTTCCTAGTAGATAGGTTTGCATAGTAGGTCTCAGGCAAAAAAAAGTCCTCAATACTCCTAATGGCTGTATTTCAATTGCCAGTTCATCTCAGCCTAGTGACTTCATAATTTATTCGTTTGTAAGTTAGAATATTTCATTTCCAAAAGGGGTAAATTGGATCTATTCCAAAATTATCTTATTTTAGAAATACATGAATTCATTCCTGTATCACTTATAAAGATTAATGCTTATCCACAAACTGATGATCAGTATTTCTATCCTTTTCTCTAAGTCTATCTCTAGAAACAAATCACAAGTAAATATATGTTAAAATTATCTTCCACACACAGAAACAACTCTTCTGAAAATAGCATTTTGAATTCTTTTAATGTTTTTTTATAAGTAACTTTTCTAAATTTTAGTAAGGGAAAACATGAAAAGGAACCTTAATGTGTTTAAATTAGAAACTAAAACCACATTTTATTTCATATCACACTTAACATAAATAGAATATGTGCTGTAGATGTTTAACTGATGTTCGAGAAGCTTATATTTAGACCTATATGATAAGAAAAATGATTAAAGAGGAGACAACACACATTGTATGTTACAATGAGAAGAGTTCTCATCTCAGGTGACTAGTTTACATAAAGGAAGATTTTGAGCTGAATGAAGTAGAAGCAAGCAATTCAGTATCAATCAGCTATGATTTATAGCCTTAGGAACTGTCAGATTTGTTCAGGGTGTAGGCTGAAAATTCTTTTTTTTTTTCCTGTAGAGGTTTTATAAACACATTATACTTATATTTTAATGAGATAATATTTGCATAACTGACAAGGACAAGGTTCAAAATTCTGAGATTCTATTCCTCCTAAGTTACTGATCAATAACATAACAGATTGGAATGTAATATTTTGTCATTCTCTTTTTTTGGAATCATAAAAATTAATTTAATGATACAAAATAAATTTCTTTGAAGATGCTATAAGGAAGTTATAAGAAATAAATTATTTAAGTCTCTATATATGTTTTCTCTTAATAGTTCATTATTATAAAATTTTTATAATTTTGATCAATATAAATATGCATAATGATGATTGAGGATTTTTCAGAAATATCTAAACTGTTTTTAGTTAACATCTTTTTTTTTTCCATTCTGTAAAATACTTTATATTTATTCAAAAGTCCATATCTCTAAAAAATTAACTAAGAGAAGGATGATTTGTCAGTAACATGTCAATAGTTTCTACCTACTTCAAAGTATGGCACTTCTTTGATTTGAAATTAAAAAGAAGTAGAAAGTTAATGGGGGAAAGAATAGATATGATAAAGAAAGAAGGAAGAGGGAGGTTAAGAAGAGAAAGAGGAGAGAGAGAGAGAGAGAGAGAGAGAGAGAGAGAGAGAGAGAGGAGAAACTTCAAGGGAACTAGTTCTGGTTACTTGAAGGGGGAAGAAGGATTAGAGAGAGAGGTGAGGTGTAGGGGAGAAAAGGAGAGCGAGAGCAAGAGAGGGCGAGAAGGAGAATTTTAAGTATATAATGAGTAAAATTTGCCATTTTGCCTCCCTCCACCTAACCTCTTCCAAATCCCAGGCCTTCCCCAGGCTATTGTCTGTGTCTATGGGTTATGCATATATGTTTTTTGGTTAATACCCTGCTAACACTCCTAACCCCTGAGGTCTGTTATTCTGGTCCATGCATCCATACCTCTGGACCCATTTTGTTCCTCAGTTTATATTGTCCTTTAGAGTTCACTTATAAGCAAGATCATATAATATTTCTTTTTCTCTAACTTTCTTATTTTGCTTAGCATAATAGTCTCCCCGTCCATCCATGCTGTCTCAAAGGGTAAGGATCTTTTTTTACAACTGTGTAGTATTCCACTGTGTAAATGTACCATAGCTTTTTTATCCATTCATCTACTGATGGGTACTTGAGTTATTTCCAGATCTTGGATATTGTAAATAACACTGCTATGAACATAGGGGGCATATATTATTTCTGATTGGTGTTTTTGGATTCTTAGGATATATTCCCAAAAGTGGGATCTCTGGGTCAAATAGCAGATCCATTTTTAATTTTTTGAGGATCCTCATACTATCTTTGAAAGTGTCTATACAAGTCTGCATTCCCACAGCAGTGCACTAGGGTTCCCTTTTCTCCACATCCTCACCAGCACTTGTTTATTGATTTATTGATGGTAACCACTCAGACAGGTCTGAAGTGATAGCTCATTGTAGTTTTAATTTGCATCTCTCTGATGACTAGTGACTTTGAGCACTTTTTCATGTGTCTATCGGTCACCTGTATGTCCTCCTTGGAGAAGTGTCTATTCAGGTTCATTGGCCATTTTTCAATTGGATTGTTTTTCTTACTCCTGTTGAGTTGTATGAGTTCTTTGTATATTTTAGAAATTAAACCCTTATCAGATGTATCATTGGTGAATGTGTTTTCCCATTCAGCAGGTCCCCTCTTCATTGGTTGATGGTTTCTTTTGCTGTACAGAAGCTTTTTAGTTTGATGCAGTCCCATTTGTTAATTTCTTCCTTTGTTTCTCTTGCCCTAGGTCGTGGTCGGCAAACTGAAGCTCGTGAGCCACATGCGGCTCTTGGGCCCCTTGAGTGTGGCTCTTCCACAAAATACCATGGCCTGGGCGAATCTATTTTGAAGAAGTGGCATTAGAATAAGTTTAAGTTGAAAACATATGGCTCTCAAAAGAAATTTCAATCATTGTACTGTTGATATTTGGCTCTGTTGACTAATGAGTTTGCCGACCATTGCCCTAAGTAATGTATCAGTGAAAATATTGTTACATGACATATCTGCAATTTTACTGCCCATTTTTCCTTCTAGGATTTTTATGGTTTCATAACTTGCATGTAAGTCTTTTATCCATTTTGAGTTTATTCTTTTGTGTGGTGTAAGTTGGTGGTCTAGTTTCATTTATTTTCATGTACCTGCCCAATTTTCTCAATACCATTTATTGAAGAAACTGTATTTACTCCCTTATATGGTCTTACCTCCTTTGTCAAATATTAATTAGCCATATTGGCATGGGTCAATTTCTGGGTTCTCTGTTCTGTGCCATTGCTCTATATTGCCTCTTAGGCCAGTACCAGGCTGTTTTGATTGCAATGGCTTTGTAGTATAGTTTGATATCTGGTATTGTGATCCCTTTAACTTTGTTCTTCTTTCGCAAGATTGCTGTGACTATTTGGGCTCTTTTTTGGTTTCATATAAATTTTTGGAATATTTGTTCAAGATCTGTGAACTATGCCCTTGGTGTTTTAATAAGCATTATGTTTAATCTTAATCACTCCAAATTTGCTTCGGAAAGGGCTTTATGTGGAATCGGGAGTATAGACCTCCGGGTCTTCCTTGAGGGGGAGGTTGGCATTCAAATTTCATGGGAAGTGGTGGGTGTGTTTCCCCATCCAGAGCTATTACTCTGAGATCACCTAGAACAGTGGTCGGCAAACTCATTAGCCAACAGAGCCAAATATCAACAGGACAACGATTGAAATTTCTTTTGAGAGTCAAATTTTTTATTTTATTTTATTTTTTAAAAAATATATTTTATTGATATTTTACAGAGAGGAAGGGAGAGGGATAGAGAGTTAGAAACATCGATGAGAGAGAAACATCGAGCAGCTGCCTCTTGCACACCCCCTACTGGGGATGTGCCCGCAACCAAGGTACATGCCCTTGACTGGAATCGAACCTGGGACCCTTGAGTCCGCAGGCCGATGCTCTATCCACTGAGCCAAGCTGGTTTAGGCAAGAGAGTCAAATTTTTTAAACTTAAACTTCTTCTAACGCCACTTCTTCAAAATAGACTCGCCCAGGCCATGGTATTTTGTGGAAGAGCCACACTCAAGGGCCAAAGAGCCGCATGTGGCTTGCGATCCGCAGTTTGCCAACCACTGTCCAAGAATGTTTCCCTGCCCTCAGCTGGACGGAGATTCTGGTACGCAGCTTATCAGCTCTCCCATGAGGGGGAAGCACCAGGCAGGCTCCTGGGACAGTGAGGTGGGTGGCCCTAGCCCCAAGCCAGTCACTGA
Source organism: Cnephaeus nilssonii (assembly GCF_951640355.1). NCBI lineage: Eukaryota > Metazoa > Chordata > Mammalia > Chiroptera > Vespertilionidae > Cnephaeus > Cnephaeus nilssonii. The sequence goes on along the minus strand of NC_137083.1, from coordinate 70,361,372 downwards.
GGCTCTCTGAGACTATGCAAACCCTTGGGCTTGGTGTCTTCTGCTAGCTCCTCTGCAAAGGTCAAGATGCAGGGTGTGGCAGGCAGGGCTCCTGAGGGCGACTGTATCACCCAGGGCTGGATTTTTTCCTTGTCCTGAGCTGTGGCTTCTGGGAGGGGCCAGCGCCTCAGGAAAAATGGCCTTTCAGTTTGGGTGGGTGGGTACAATTGAATGCTCGTCTCCCAGATGCCGCTTTCCCCTGTCTCCTCCCAATGCTTCCCACCCCGCCTGTCCTCAGCTCCTCCAGTCTGTACCACCCTCTCTCCACCAAAGCCTCAGGTGAGAAGCTGCAAAGGAAAATCCTGTACTCTTGAGGGTTTTTTTTTAAACAACAAAAAACAAACACAAAAACGGAGGCTCTATCTCCAACCAGTTCTAGTCTCTCCGGTTGCCAGAAGCCCTGCCTCCTTTCACAGCTGGATGTTATATGGGCCACTGTTCTCAGCTCTGGTTCTCCAGGCTGGAGAGCTGAGCCTGGGGTCCTGGCCTCGATCTTCTCAGGGCACTGCCCCCCACCCCCAACCCCCAACCGAGAGATCTCTATCCCTCCTTACTCTCAGCCTGATGCCCATGGAAACTAGGCCAGCTCCACTTATGACCTTGACCTTCTTACCAGTCTCCAGGTGTTTCCTTCCTTCCTTGTTGTAAGTCTCCTCCTCAGCTGGACCTCAGTTGGTAATTCCAGGTGAATGTTCCTCAATTTAGTTTTATTTCAAGCCTGGCTCTGGGAGGAAGTGCAAGAAAGGTCTGCCTATTTAGCTACCATCTTCTCCTCTCCTTCTTGGTTATTTTTATAACATGAATCCTCTGGCCTCTGTTCCTTTCCAGATTGAGTACCAAAGATATAACTTGGAAAGAAGGAACACAGAGCATTACATTTTTAAAATATAATATGATAATTTTAATTGTAAAAAATAACCAACCAAATAAAAATAACTCACGTATTTCAAAGACAAAAGTAAGTTTATTGGAGTTAATAAAAAAAAATTCTTGTGGGTAAAATTTTTCATTAAATAATGTAAAATGAAAATCTGCCTGTGTGCCTAACATTTTGCTATTTATATTGCTTCTGCAATTGGAAATATTGAGCAAACGTTGCTGACATTGCAACATTTAGCCGTGCATGACATTCATTATATAGTAGCCCAACTTGGTCTCCCTTGCTTCAATAATGAAGTTTGCTGTGGTCAGTGGGAACAGCTTGATTGATTTACAGAAGAAATAGCTATGTTCAAAACAAGTTATACATTCAGCCTGGAAAGGTTATTGGAAAATGGGTCTGGACCAAATATGAGTACACCAGTTTAAACTACTAGGAAACAAACACCATGTCCTTCAGAGAAAGTGACTGCGATGAGGAATTGATGAAAGTATTTGTTCCCAACCAAAAAGAAGAAGATAAGGAAGAAGGTGAATGTAAAGGATCAGGAGGGACAAAGGTAACAATATAACTAAATTGAATTTACCATTGCCAGCCTGACAAGAAATTATAGAGTGAATAAGATGGTTATGCAGAGTAAATCTGTATTAATCACAGTGTGAGAAATGCCTCCTCCACAAAACATGCTCTGCTCTCCCAGTTTACAGTATCTGTCCTTTTCTGTAATCCTCTAAGGGAGTGATTATCAAAGTGCAGTTCGAGATTAACAGCATTGGCATCTTCTGGGAAATTCTTATAAATGAAAATTCAAAGGCTCCAGCTTAAATTTACTTAGACACCCCGGGGTGGCCCCTCTCCCCCTGTCATTTGTGTTCTAACAAACCTCTGAGTGATTCTGATGCATGCTCAAGTCAAAGGACCCCAGCTGTAGGACAATGCACCTCTACAAAAAAAAAAAAATGAAGCTTGTAATTGTTGTTTATTCTTTTTTCTTTTTGTAAGAAAAAAGCATAGCTCACTATCCAAACTCTTATTTTCAGAACAAAATCTACAACATTGTTCTTCAAAAATGAGATACTTAGTAAGACAAGATTTTTCACTGTCAGAAACCATACTGAAAACTCTGTGCTGGTAATATGTCAATCAATCTGGGAATCTAAGTGTTTAGAGTAGTATAATTTGTTTTGTTAAAGGGCTCATTAAGATGCATTTGTGCAGAAAGCTTTTTTTTTTTTTTGTAAAAGCAAAAAAAATCCAAAGATTAAGCAATTCACTAAAATTAGGAGCATTTACCTTGTTGCACTAAAGAAATCATCTCTTTTTACTACGAAGAATCATGATCAGGTGGAGAGTGTAGGTGTCTGAAAATTAACAATTTGTAATTTCCACATGGAAGCCACAATGTTCTCTCCTATGAAATTTTAGTCCTAAAGGTAATTTTTCTGTGCCTTTTCAGATAAGTATAAGTAATTTACTTTTACGTTCCTAGCACTTTTCACAATCTCACTAGATCCATCCTATCAATGCATCTGACTTATAACCAGCCTTTTTGTTCTCTCTTTATGATTTTGAGAAATACACCTTTTGGTCACATCCACAAATTATATAAAGCATTATTTATTTTTATGGTGGAAAAAAGCATTCTATTTATTAAAGTCACATGTTTCCATGTGATGAATTTGAGGTGCCCAAATTTGAGATCCTCTTATTCTAAAGTTTTCTTTAGAATAATAATAGTAAAATAAAACAGTTGTATTAGCATAGGATAAGTTTAAATTTTCAGAATTATGTTCAAATAAATACAAAGCCTTAATATTGCAAATAAATATTTTACTATTATCCAGAAATTTCTTTTCACCTACAGGATGTGCAGAAGGTAACTCTTTATCTCTTATAACACTGTCATTCAACCATCCTTCTTTCACAGTCTCCATTTAAACTAAAAAACTCTCTTCACAAAGTACACTCATGCTCCTTATAGTCACTAATGTGTATTTTACGCTTGTCTCATTCACACTCACATAGACTGGGTCAGTCAAATCCAATAAAGCTCCTTCTTTCCACGGCTCATCCAAGTTTCTTGTGGTTTTATCTTGATGGCATCAGGATCATAGGCAATGAAGTTTGTATGTAATAACTGACTATGTTGTCAAGTATTATTTCCATGGCAGTTTCATATTTTAATTTAGACAATTTTTTGTTTTTTCTCCATCCATAGTTTTTAATGATGATTCTGACTTGATGTCACCTTTTATTTTCTTTTTGGAGATTTTCATGTAGAATTTATCTTCATTCATTCACTGCATGTATCAAGACTTTTAAAATCTTACCTACCAATCAATCATATCATATTCTAAAAGATCCCATGTTCCTTAATGATGCTCCTTCATAATTGCATTTCAAAGAGATGGTCCCCAGGTTCTTGAGAAAGGCAGTCCTGGGTTGTAAAGCTAGTAAGAGGTTTATTTAGGTTGTTTTAAAGTTTTCATTTTTCAGTGATGAACTGAATCATTCTCACGTGTTTGGTTTCTTTATAACATGATTAAAATGATTGAGCAATACTCTAGAAATCATCATCCTAGGTAGTCCTTCAGAGTGTTATGCATTTAATGTTGTTTAAATGAAGACTGAAGTAAGCATTTTGCCACACTTATATACAACTTGTCTTTCTGAATAGTAAATTAATGTTAAAATACAAATATTTTCTATACAACTTTCTTCAGTCTTGTATTAATCCCCTGTGATTTTAACTTCTTTCCTCTTTCTTTAACATAGCAACACTTTCAAGTTTTTAAATCAGTGTTCTCAAACACAGCTGTGCGTGTGTGTGTGTGTGTGTGTGTGTGTGTGTGTGTGTATTTTCCAGCCAAGCTCTTTGAAATAGCAATTTCTCTCCCATTTGTACATTAGTCCACAATGATATGACTTAATCTGGCTTTTATCCCACTTCATTAAAACCATACTTGGTAAGGTCATCAATAACTCTTAAAATTCTGGATCAAATTATTTGATATTGCTGAGCACACATATCCTTCTGCCTAAAACACTTGGCATGAATTGGAACAATTTCTCCTACATTCTTAACCCTCCCCACTTAGTGTCCTGACGTCTTCTTCCTCTCGTCACCCTTTTAATACTTTTTCCAAATTTTCTTGTGTGAATGTGCGAGTTGGTAGAATATGTAATAAAATTACTTAAGTAAAATTATTCACAGAAAGCGTTTAAAGCTATTACAATATTAACTCATGATAGATATGAGCTGAGGTTGCAAAAAAAGTAATGCATAAGGATAATGATATAAAATATAATGAAAAGTGGTAATAGTTATTCATCAATATGAGAATGGATAAGTAAAAATAGGACATGCATGTAGAGGAGCAATATAAAGTAATTAATGAATTATTAATTGTAGGCATAGGTATATCTTGGATATATATGATTAAATAGACACAGCTGGTTATTCAAAGGGAACTACAATATGTTAAATTTATGTAAATTAAAAATACAAATATCCTTATGTATTTAAGCATATATAAATAAATAGAGGGTAGATAAACACCAAATTCATGATAATCGTTGCTCCTAACGAGGAGGAGAATGATCATGTTATAAAAAGAAACTTCAGTGTTATCAATTATGTGTTATTTCTTTGAGATAAAAAGATATTCAGAAAAATTATAAATACATAAGATTATGGTGTTGCACAGGTTAATGTGATATTAGTCACTGTATTATAATAGTTTAAAACTTCTTCCACATTTAAAAAATAGTGGATGATTATAATAATATAAACGGGATGTATCTGGCTGTGAGGCACTGCAAAAAACATGAGTAGAGATTGAAGTGGGATGTCAAGGTAAGATACAACACTTTTTAGGATGGGATTGTGTTCTGCATGTTGTATGACTGCTGGAAACACCCAGTAGGAAGGGATAGAGTGATGAGTAAGAGATGGGAAGCAATGACACAAATCTCAAGTGACCTGAACACAGAGACCTTGGGAGGTCAGGAGGGAAGGGATAATATAGCACAGTAAGAGCTCAGTTAATTTAGGTCCAATGAATGAGTAAATGGCCCATTAAATGCTCTTCAGAAATCCCTCTGGATGTCTCTTATTTAATTACTTTTTCAACTGTTTAAAACAATAAAAACTTGGGACACTTTCCTCTTGTTTACAAGTTCATCACGTTCTCTTTCTTTTAAATAGAGAATATTCCTTACTGCTGGTAGAGACAATAAAGCCATAAAGTTCATTTTTAGCCACTAGTTTATGTATTTATTGAACATTTAAATTTCAGATGCTATTCTAGGCATTGGAGACAGAGCTGTAAAAATACAGACCCATAACTATCTATTACTAGGTGGCGATGCAAAGAAAATCATATATGGGTAAGATGATAGAGTGGGAAGCCTTGTTAGTTTTGGTGTTTAAGAAAATGCTCTTTAATATATTTTATTGATTTTTTTTGGGTGGGGAGAGGAATAGAGAGTTAGAAACATCGATGAGAGGGAAACATCGATCAGCTGCCTCCTGCACACCCCCTACTGGGGATGTGCCCGCAACCAAGGTACATGCCCTTGACTGGAATCGAACCTGGGACCCTTGACTCCGTAGGCTGATGCTCTATCCACTGAGCCAAACCATTTAGGGCAGAAAATGCTCTTTAAAGGGTGACATTTCAACAGTTTTGAATAAAATGAGGGAGTGGAGGCCTTTTAGCTGGAGAACTTACTTGAGTAATTTCTTCCGGAAAGTATCATGAGTCCATTTCAGTTTTCACATGACTTTCCCATGTGAAGGGATGAGATTATGAGATTTCAGTTCTTTTTTTTATTACAATTTTAACATTGTTCCTCAGTCTTTTTTAGTTTCCTGCATTGCAGGAAGCAGAGCATCCTAATTCCAAGCATATTTTATGCCTTTGTTACATCTTTTATCTTTTTCCAACCCTAAGATTGCTTTTTTTATCTTTTTAATTTAAACACACTGCTGAGGTTGTGTAGAATAAATATTTATCTCTTATATTGAAATTGCCCAATAGGTTATGTCATATTAGTCTGATGTTTTTCTTTAGTTCAGGTAAGTGTTCTACTATAATTGATTTGATTATCTCTTTTCTATTTGTTTTCATATATTAAAGGAAGTTGCCATCTGATCAACAATAAAATTACCCTTGACCTAGGACTCAATTTCTTCTAAGATCCTCAGAAGCCAATATTAGTATCAATTATCTCTTTTCTCCTTTCTATAGCCACTCTCTCTAGGTGCATTTTGTATTCATCATATACACATGCTTATGATTAACACCATCATAAAGGACCTTTTAAAGTATTTTAGCATTTGCATACAATCATATTTCTTGATCCCATTCAATGTATCTCACTTTCATTTCTAAAATAGTTTTCTCAATAAGATTCTAGTTACCAAATGCAAGATGACTTTAATCATTTTATTATTTGGTACACCAAACATTTGAGAGCTTTTCTTGAAACTCTGGTACCCCTTGTAAAGCTAATATCTTTTTTTTTCTCTTTCAAGAAATCAGTGGCAGATTTATCTTAATTTCCTATGCAGTTTCTCTTCCTTCACTTCACTCAAAGTTTGGTTTTCTCAGAGTATTATGTTTATTTTTTCTTTTCTTCACTTCAAACTTTCTTTGGGCATGTGTATTTAAGTATGGTTTTAAGTATACAATGACTTCTAATTAATAGCTCATTTAGAGTGATTTTGTTGAGTTCCAACAGCCTGTTAAACTATGTGTGCTATAGGTAACTGAAAATAATAGGTAAAAATGGAAATGACCCCTAAAATCTTTTCTTCTGAATCTGCTCACCTTTTTTATTCTAAGTCTTAATGATTAGTACTTATCTGCTACCAGTTTTCTGAACAAGCATCTGGCTCAATTCTAGATTTCCTTATTTCAATAGCCTCATATCTAAATAACATTGTATTAAGCTGATCTCTACTTAATTATTAGTGTTTAAAACCTTCACTCTTTCTTTTTAAAAAATAAGTTTTTATTGATTTGAGAGAGAGAGGGATATAAAGGGAGAGGGAGAGAAAGGAAGAGATAGAAACATTGATCAGCTGCCTCCCACACAGCCGCTACTAGGGATCAAGCCCACAACCTAGGCATGTGTTCTGACTGGGAATTGAACCATTGACCTCTTGGTTCATGGGTTGATATTCAACCATTGAGCCACACCAACTGGGCAAAACTTTCCTCTCTTTCAAATCATGAATCTAATGTCCTAGCTCCATGGTCAGCAAACTGTGGCTCGCAAGCCACATGCGGCTCTTTGGCCCCTTGAGTGTGGCTCTTCCACAAAATACCACGGCCTGGGCGAGTCTGTTTTGAAGAAGTGGCATTAGAAGAAGTTTAAGTTTAAAAAATTTGGCTCTCAAAAGAAATTTCAATTGTATTGTTGATATTTGGCTCTGTTGACTAATGAGTTTGCCGACCACTGTCCTAGCTCACCTGGAATAAAGCAATATAATAAAGTTAGTCTTTCAGTTTCTACTACTACTCTCTTCAAGTCATGCTACATAGACTCCAGGAAAAAACTTATAAAAAACAAAACTGATCTTGTACATGTGTTAAACTTTACTCATTTCTCACTATTTTATTCAAGTTAAAAAATCAGAATTCTTCAGTATACAAGTCCCTGTCGATTATGTTTACTGCCAATCTCTCCACGTCTCAAAAGTTTCCTCCCCTATAAAGGATTGTCTTTCTCAGGACACTACTTTTTATGGAAAGCAGTTTTCTACTCTCTAATACCTGGGTAAAAAATTAGTCACATAAAGAATTGGATATGCCTGCTTTTGTAACCCACCCCGTGATTCTTTTAACATTGTTTCTGTAAATGGTAACTTTTAAAAAAATTTCTTTATTGATTAAGGTATCACATATTTGTCCTCATCCCCCCATTCCCATCCCACACCCCTCCCCATGCATGCCCCTGCCCCCCTGTTGTCCTTAACCACTGGTTAGGCTCATATGCATGCACACAAGTCCTTTGGTTGATCTCTCCCCTATATTCCCACCCTCTCCTCCCCTCCCTCTGAGGCCCGACAGTCTGATCCATTCCTCCTTGTCTCTGGGTCTGTTCTTGTTCATCAGTCTAAGTTGTTCATCATTTCCCCTAGATGAGTGAGATCATGTGCTATTAGAAATACACTTATAAGAACCAAAAATGAGACAAGCAATAATGGTTATGGTGACAGGCAAATGAATCAGTCTGTAGTGAGTTTCTTTCTGGGCCAACAGTTCTTTTGAGACCCAATTTCAATGTCCAACAGTTCCTTATGTGTACATGTCAGCAATGACATTTCAGTTCTGGATGGTGGACAAATGGTGGTAATGCAGGTCTCACCCTCTCTGGTTTGGTTCTGGGCAACCTGCAGTGATGCACAGCTGCTAACTGCTAGTATGGCAAGGCGTCATCAGCGTCTTCCATCTCTGGACTACTTCTCTTCTGTCTTCATGGCTGGAGTAGTCCTGTCGATTCCTCTCTGTTGCTGGAATCCACATGGTCTCAGAGTTGTTTTCTGAAAATATACAAACATATTCTCGACCAAAAGTTAACAAAGGAATATTTTCTATAAATTTGACTTGGGATCCTATTTCATTTTTTGCCCAAATGATTTTCCTCTGGCTTGTTTTGACACTAGAGGCCTGCTGCACAAAATTCATGCAAGGGGCTCGGCCCTCACAGCCCCAGCTGCCTCTGCTGGCCCTCGCAGCCCATCACAGCCTCTGCTGGCCCTCACAGCCCTGGCTTCATCTAGAAGGTCATCCGGATGGTCGTTCTGCTGTTCGGTCTAATTAGCATATTAGCGCTTTATTATATTGGATATTTATTTGACATGGCTACATTATTTTCATACTTCTTGACCATTTAAAAAAGCTAAGGTTCGTCGAAACCAGTTTGGCTCAGTGGATAGAGCGTCGGCCTGCGGACTCAAGGGTCCCGGGTTCGATTCCAGTCAAGGCATGTACCTTGGTTGCGGGCACATCCCCAGTAGGGGTTGTGTAAGAGGCAGCTGATCGATGTTTCTCTCTCATCGATGTTTCTGGCTCTCTATCCCTCTCTCTTCCTCTCTGTAAAAAGTCAATAAAATATATTTTTTTAAAAAAAGCTAAGGTTCAATATCTGTGAATTAGTGAATTAAGCAATAACTAAACTAAAAAAGTTTTGGAGGTTGCCAAGTCAAAAATGTTTTATGTATGAACCTGTAATAATAAAAATGGTTAAGTTACTGAGGGTTTACTCCAAGTCAGACACTATGCTAAGAGATTTATGTGCAGTATCACCTTCAATTTGTACATAGTTCTATAGAGCTAGTTATTATAATCATCCTCATGTAAATTAACAGGTGGAAGAAAGCCTTGAGGCATTGTAATTTCCCAAGGTGACAGTCAATACAGAGTCAGGTTCTAGCCTTGGCAGGTTAAGTTCAATGTCATGTTCTTAATCACCACAATTTACCACTCTGTCTTACTTCCAACTATAGCACAGGCATCCCCTTTCAAATTGAAATTTTTACCTAATTAAACATTACATCTGCATCCTATACATCGACTTGCATATCAGTTACTTATGAAAGTAGACTTGGAAGAATTTTGTAGCCTGCTATAAATAGAGTACAATTTTGTTCCATAGACTATATATCTTTTGGTTAAAAAGCAAAGTGGTATTCATCTACATAAGTCATCTATATAGTATTTATGTATATGTAGCCTCATCACATGTGCCAAGAAATAAAAATATCTTCTCTGAAAAAGGCACCTGTTCAACTTGGTTACAAGTATCCAAAATAACACTTGTATCCATTATAAGTGTATAATATATGTGGAAGGGATGAATGAATGAATGACCTATGCCGCATAAGAGTCAGTTAATACAGTGAATACATGAATGTATGAGACTATGTTCGTGTGTATGTATTTATATTTCAACAATTACAGATAATCATTAATTTGTTTTTAATCACCCCTATAATGTAAAAATGCTCATTTGACTTTAAAGGAAATGAATGTGGACATAGTTCATAATTCCTTCCTTCAATACTCAGAGAATAGTTTCCCCACTGGCTAGGATGTAAACTATAAAAGTGATTAAAACTGTTTATACAACCTAAGTGCCCATCAGCAGATGAGTGGATTAAAAAACTGTGGTACATCTACACAATGGAATACTACACTGCTGTAAAAAAGAAGGAATTATTACCATTTGCAACAGCATGGATGGAACTGGAGAGCATTATGCTAAGCGAAATAAGCCAGTCAGAAAAAGATAAATATCACATGATCTCACTCATTTGTGGAATATAATGAACAACATAAACTGATGAACAAAAACAGATCCAGAGACAGAGAAACATCGATCAAACAGTCAAACCTCAGAGGGAAGGTAGGGGAGGGTGGGGGTAAGGGGGAGAGATCAACCAAAGGACTTGTATGCATGCATATAAACCTAACCAATGGACACAGACACCAGGGGGGTGAGGGCATGTGTGGGGGGGTTGGGGGCAATGGGGGGATAAGAACACATATGTAATACCTTAATCAATAAAGGAAAAAATGTTTCTAATGCTAGAAAATAATCATGGTGTATACTAATATTAACATGAGTCAAAAATTTTAAATACACACAGTGAAGTGAGGTGAGGAGATAAGAAATTGCAATGCCAAGTACTGCTTCTCTCTGTAGTGGGTAAATTGTTCCCAGTTTATATGAAATCTATGATTTATTCTCCTTCACCAAAAGACTTTTACTGTAATCAAAACATGAGGGTTGAAAATCCACCCACTGGCATAATAAGCATTTTAATAATCTGTGACATATCCATATCAGTACTGAGGCTGCAAGTTGCCATTGATAGCATAGCTATTTCAAAGTTTAATTTCAACACTGCTTATTGTCTTGCATTTAAAATCAGACTACCAAGGATCCTGACTTCTGTGTTGTTAAATACAGATTAAATTCCAGAAAGTACATTGGTAATATTTTACTATTAAAATCATATTTTAATGAGACTGTGACATTATTTGACATAGGTTGTATAATTTCTTATCCCTCTCATATGTTTTGTGAGAAGAAAAGTATACATTACAACAATGACTACAAAGAATGAGTTTCATAGAATAAATATTATTGTTGTATTGGTGCAATGGTTTTATTAAGATATAAGAATAGATTTACTTATTTTTCTAAGGACATAAAATGAATAACTACAAAAATGAGATGGAAGAAGCAAGAAGAGGGGTCTATTGCAAGACTTAGAAAACTTGAAATGTGAGTGATTTTTTAAAACCTTTAATAACATATGGTTCCTTGAGGGCCATATTGAACACCAGTAACCCAGTGTGCTTTAGGAACACTGTTCTGGAGAAACACAAGCTTAAGAAATGCCATTTACACCATCATTTGCTTGAATAAATATTTTTCATTGTCCTTGAAAAAGCATCTGTCAAGTGCTGTGTTCACTGGAGAAGTCAACATCTACCAACATTTACGATTGCTCTCACCAAGGAATTATATTAGATTCACATAGGCCAGCAGCCTATATGCTTTTCTGGTTGCTGGAGGTGTGAAAATGAGCCAGGGTGTGAAATGTGCAACCTGTAGCCAGAACTTTTTAATAGCAAAGATTCTGAAATAGGAGCAGGAGTGTGTATCTTATTGTTGGTGTTGATACTGTTGAGTATTTTCTACATATGAATGAAGCAGTAAAAATTTAGTCCCCTAAATCTATTCAGAGTCTTTCTCCAATAAGATAACACTTGACTTGAACCTGACAACATAAATCATTCCAAATTCAAATACTCCTCTCCATTCTGTAGACAGAGTAGCAGCTAATGTTCCTTTTGAGACTAGAACCGGGCATAGCTATTCTAGTCAGACTTTTTTGCTATTGGATAATATGAACAGTATATAAAGGGATGAGCAGTGTTTAACTGTTATGTTTTAAAAAAATGAATACCTGGCTCAGAGCCCAAAATAATAACTTACAGATTTTGGAAAATGACATTTCAAGTTGCATCAACTGAAATGTCATAAGCATTTTTAATTATCAAGAGCAGGAAAAAGGAAACAACATTATGGAAATATAAAAACTGCATTGAGAGACAAATACTACACAAATAATGCTCTAGGGTTCTTTTCTCCAATGAATCCCTTTCCTGCTTCAATAAGCAAACTGACATATGGTACTGTGTGTTTCTGATGGATCAGCAATGACATACGAATTCAACAAACCCAGTCTACCTGATGAACCAACAGCCTGACGTGTACAGGCATCAACTGTCAGTTACAAGAAATAAGAAATATGTATATAGAAAATATTAAACCATACAAATTCATAGTTGAATAAAAATGAAGATTCATTATGTTGACTTTCTAGTGTTAATTTATTTTTAAGAATCTATATCTCTGGCATTCAGATAGAGTGTAATTTCATCCTATCAAGAGCATGTAAAATAGCCACTCTTGGAAAACGAATATTAAAACTCTTCAACTGCTGGTTTGGAAAATAAAATCTCAGAATGAGAGAGGCTCCTCATCAATGACTCCAATACAATGTCTTAAATTTTATCTCCTCTTTTTATTTCTTACATTTCCATTCCTGCAGGTTCTAACCTATGGCCCACACAAAATGCTTCCAGAATATAGCTCTGGCTCAAATAGGTACAAAAGCCCGTCCCCCCTCCCTACCCCTTGCCCCGGTTTCTTAGGATAGCTGATGCAAATTGGGGTTTCTTAAAGTATTGTCTAAATATTAATGGAGGGCTACTTGGAAAGGACATTATGAATACACACAAATGTTTAGTCCAAAAGAACTATTGCTATGGCAGAACTTGCAGATTGTTGAAATAGGAGCTTTAAATCAGAGGTTCCCAGGATTCCCTCCTGGATTTGATCATTTGTTTGAAAGGTATACAAAGTTCTGAAAACATTTACATCTGCTTACAGGTTTATTATAAAGAATAATAAAAATGATAACATAAAATAGGGTATTTTATATGCCACAATGTGAATGAGATATAGGATTGTGAAGATGAAAATCTGATGAAGAGTTACGTGGGGTGAGATCCCGAAGGATCCTTCAGCCAGGAAGTGCCTGTCCCCATGGAACTGGGTGATTACCATTCCAGCATTTGGATGTGTTCACCAACGGGAAAGTTATTAAATCTCATTGCTCAAGAGTTTTTACAGAGCTTAATCTTCAGCCCCTGCACTCGCCTTGAAATTCTTGAGCAGGGCTGAAAGTTTGAACCCTCTAATCTTTTGTTGTTCTGGTGACCAGCACCATTCTGAGCCTATCTAAGGGACCCATTGTCAGTCATCTCACCCGTTATACGATGTGCATGTGCTCAAAAGGGGTTTCTTATGAAAACAAAAGATAATTCTCTGACTGAGGAAATTCTAATCACTGTGTGAGCTTTGTGCCAGGAACCAGGAACAAAGACCAAATACATTGATTAACACTTACCAGAAAGGGAACCTGGCCCTGAATAGGTCTGCCTAGGGCTGATTTTTCCTATATGGGTTCTTGACTTCATGCGGGAAAGATTTCACAATACAAATCCGGGTTGTTTTAAGGGCACTTTTAATAAAGCCGGGGACAGTGAAACAAGGATGGTCTGAGCATAGAAGAAACAAAAGGAGAGCCTTGGCGGGCTGCTTTAGCTCACTGGGAAGTCAAAGAAGAGGGGGCTTGGAACCAGGTTCAAGGGATGAGCTGCCACTGCCTATTGTCCCCCTGATTGGAAGTCTGATGGGGACCCTCAGAGTTTCAGAGATGCTGCATGCCTGTGGAGGAAGAAGAAGGGAAAGGGAAAGGCGTGGGCATGCTCCCAGAGGGAGATCGCTTTGTTTTGAGGGTTTTTTTCTCTCTCTTGCAGGGGCACCTCAGGGAAGGTCTAAGGGGAGGATTTCAGCAGAATATTCATCAGCTTTCCAGGTGCGCCCTTTGGTCATGGTCTGTACCAGGCGTCCTCAAACTACGGCCCGCGGGCCACATGCGGGTGTTTTTGCCGTTTTGTTTTTTTACTTCAAAATAAGATATGTGCAATAAGATATGTGCAGTGTGCATAGGAATTTGTTCATATATTTTTTTTAAACTATAGTCCGGCCCTCCAACGGTCTGAGGGACAGTGAACTGGCCCCCTGTTTAAAAAGTTTGAGGACCCCTGGTACTGATTGGTCAGCGCCAGGGGAATGGGGTCATTAGTCTTTGCAGCTGGTCCTGGTGTTGCCCACCTGGTTTTGCTGCTTTTCTGGGTCTGGAACTGAAATATAACTGAGGCCTACATGTTATCTCTAGGAGTTGACCTTTGGTATCTGGCTGTAAATTACTCAGCCAGTTAGTTCAGCTATCTGTCTCAGTTTTCCTATTCCACTTGTTCTGGCTTTCTGGTCTGTCTCAATACCACAGACTCATACACCACAACATACACAAAATTAACCCAAAAAAAGGATTATAGTTTAAATGCAAGAGCTAAAACTATGAGATATTTAGGAAAAACATAACAGAAAATGTTTGTGACATTGGGTGGGGCAAGGATGTTTTTTTAATTTATAACTGAAAAAAATAAATTGGATTTCATAAAAATTACAAACACTTGTACTTCAATAAACACCATAAAAAAGAAAAGAGTAAAAAAAAATTCAAAACCCAGCCTGAGAAAAATATTTTCAACTCATATCTTATGAGGCTTTTTATCTAGGATACATAAAGAAGTCTTACACCAATTACAAGAAAAAGGACACAAGTTAGAATGTTATTTTAATATAATTTTCACCAAAGAAGCTATAAGAATTGCTAATGAACACTCTAAAAATGCTAAACACTAGTCATTAGGGAAATGTAAATTAAAAGTACAGTGAGATTTCACTTCATTCTATAGAACTGATATAATTTAAAAGACAAGTGCTGTTGAGGATAGGGAGAACCAGGAACTTTCATACATTGCCGGTGGAAATTTTAAAATAGTACCTCCATTTGGAAAACATTTTATTTTATCTGTTTCATAAAAATTTAAAAATAAAAATACTCTATGACAAGCAGTCCTGACAATTAATAATCAGAAAGGAACAAAGGGAAGGTCAGAAATTATAGGCTTGCTCCCTGCAAAACATTGAGGGAAGGGGACTAGACAAAGAGAAGATAAACACATGCCCAGGAAAGATGGGAAAGATGGGATGACATAGGGAAGGTACTTGCATGACAATCACACCTGGAGACATTGGTCATTGGCCACAATGAGCATGGCCACTGCAAGCCCCAGAAGATTTGGGGTACTTTACCCCCTAAACAAGGAAGTTCCCTCTCTTATGCTCTTGGGTCCTCTTGGCTTCCTGACATTTGCTCACATGGCCCATGGCCATGAGGATTCCCACACGCAATGGACTAATGGACTGTAACTAGCCTGACCCTGAGCTGGACCCCGCTCCAACATGGAAAGGAAATTCTGGACACTGGTTTTGCTTCTAGCTTTACTGAAGCCCCAGCTACCCTCCTTCTATGACTGCACTAAGGGAAATGGGACTTTAGAAACAGAGAAATTTAATTCCACACAAATAAATATTACTCGTTCTCCCATGCAAGTCTCAGAAAATTCTTTTTCTTGGGATAGCGTAAGAATTTCACCCCTAGCAAAACCCAGAGGGAAGAGGACCCCCCTTATTTTGTCCTAAAACAACCCCACTCCTAGGACTCCACTTGAAAAAAAATGAAAATATATGTTCATAAAAAGACTTGTGTCTGAATGTTCATAGTGGCATTATTTATAATAATGCCAAACTGGAAACAATCAAATGCCTATCATTTTGTGAAAAGATAAATAAATGTGGCATATCATACAAAAGGTTCCATTTAGAAATTAAAACGGAATAAACTTCTGATACATGCTACAATGTGAAGCTCAAAAACATTAGGCTAAGTGAAAGAAGCCAGAAGCAAAAGATTAGATATTTTACTAGTCTGATTCCACTTACATGAAATGTCCAGAAAAGGCAAATCTATACCTAGAAAATAAATCAGTGGCTTCCCAGCACTGGGGATCTGAACAGGGATTGGCCACAAGTAGTCAGAAAAAAAATATTTTTGTGGTGATGCTAATGTTCTAAAGCTGGATAGTGGTGATGATTGTGTTCTTTAACCCAAGTTTGTGTGCCGTATGCTTCAAAAGGCTAAATCACAAAACATCAGAGTTGGGAGTAAGGAATGGCTTATTGATTGAGAAGGTACCAACTGAGTAGATGGGAGACCTAACGGTGCCTCCAATCTATCCTGGAGTAGGTTAAGGAATTTTAAGGGGTTAAGGAGAGCAGGTATTCAAAAGTGCTGGTGGGGCAAATGTTAGTTAAAGGAACTTGGAACTTGGCCATTCATTTAAGGTAAAGGGGTGTCACCACAGGATCTTCTTGGAAAATACACCCTTTGCTTCCGAAAGGGTTCCAGTTTTCAAGTTTTGGGGTTATATTCTGGTTGTGTTTGTGTGTGTGTGTGTGTGTGTGTGTGTGTGTGTGTGTGTGAGTGTGAGTGCACGCAGGTGCGCGAGCACAAAACTTTGGGTCTGAATGCAGCTGGAGGTCAAAGTTTTCTCCTCTGAGCATGCTTTGGCTGCGTACTTGTGGGTTTTGTCTGTAGTACTGAGCTAATCCTGTGGTTACAATTGTGTATACAACACTTTTACTAAAATCATTGAAGCACACATGTAAAATGGGTGAATATTTATGGTGTATATATTTATGTAATTTACTCATCAAAAAGCTATTTCAAAGGACATATTCCTGATCTTCTATAATTAATTTTTTCTCAGGGCATGAAGGCTCCATATTAATTCAATTACCATCTGGATTGGTTCTCTTTTAGCTCAAAGAACTTGAAGAACTTATTTTTTATACTTCTTAGCTCTTGGTCAGTCTCCACATGGAAATTAATACCACACAAATTACTAGGCAGGAACAATCTCCTAGTAATATGTAAAAATTATCTTGAGAATAAGAGTGCTTTTGTTTGTTTATTTGTCAAAGCTTTACTTAGAGGCCTTCTTAATTTGGATTTACATTCTGAAACACATGCTGTTTCTTCAATTGATGGACAATTTTACTTTCAGAGACCCAAACCTGAGCATAGGAGCATTATCTTTTTCCTCAATGTAGGCCCAAATAAAATATGAAAACGTGAGTTATATCTGGTAGCAGAAGAATCATTCCCTCCCTTACAAGGATGCAGACATATAAATGAACAGTTATAATCCAATAAGCAGGGAAAGTGCTGTGGGATTTTAGAGGTAGGAGATGAGAAAGACTTGCTACCAGGGAACAATAATTCTGGGTCATGAAAATCAAGTGGAAGTGGACCAGCCCATGAGTGGTAGAAAAGAGTATTCTAAGCAAAGTAGATAGTATGTAGAAGATATTGGATGAGTTGCTTCTTAAAAACAAACAAACAAAAACAAGATGTTATAATGAAATGCATTTAGTGCACTGATGCACTTATTATAGCTAGGATATGAGGCATCATTGAAACTCTTAATGGAAAATAAAAACTGAGAGATGGGAGTTAGAATATTAAGGGTCTTACGTATCTTATTAAGAAACAGAGATTTCATTCTTTAGTCAATGTTAAAAAATAAGAGTTTTAATGTTTGGGTTATTTTTGTTTTAAACATATAAATGGTCATTGATTTCATGTTGTAGAAATATCACATTAAAGGCTCTATATAGAAATATTGGCTTAGAGAGAAACATGGTGTAGTAAAGACTAGGCAGCTATTGTTATCGAGTTCTCCAAAGGCACTCCTCATTATTATGGCCTAAAGTAAACAGTTATTGAAGAAGAGTAAAGACAAAAGCCATTGTTTTTTAAAGGTATTCGGCATTCAGAATACATTATTTAAGAAAGCAAAATCCTATATAATAAAAGAGTAATATGCAAATTGAGCGTCACTCCAAGACACAAGATGTCTGCCCCGATGTGGTCAAATATGGCTGCCCCCATGTGGACACAAGATGGCCACCACAAGATGGCCTGCAGGGGAGGGAAGTTAGGGGTGACCAGGCCAGCAGATGAGGGCAGTTGGGGGAGACCAGGCCAGCAAGGGAGGGCAGTTGGGGGGGATCAGGCCTGCAGGGGAGGACAGTTAGGGGTGACCAGACTGGCAGGGGAGGGCAGTTACGGGTGACCAGGCCAGCAGGGGAGGGAAGTTAGGGGCAATTGAGCCGGGCAGGGAGCAGTTAGGTGTTGATCAGGCTGGCAGGGGAGTGGTTAGGGGGTGATCAGGCTGGCAGGCAGAAGTGGTTAGGGGCAATCAGTCAGGCAGGCAGGCTAGCTGTTGGGAGCCAGCAGTCCTGGATTGTGAGAGGGATGTCCAACTGCCCGGTGAGATCAGGCCTAAATAGGCGGTCGGACAACTCTCAAGGTGTCCCAGATTGGAGAGGGTGCAGGCTGGGCTGAGGGACAACCCCTACCCCTGTGCATGACTTTTGAGCACTGGGCCTCTAGTTACTTTTAATATATTTGAGATCTTTCCATAATATTTTTATAATAATTTTTCTTGAAAGTAATAGCTTTTATAATCTTCCATTTTTATACCTATTGGCAAAAAATGTGATCCTTTTTCTTTACTTGGCATTGAAAACACAAAATTAAACAGGATTTATGTATACAGATACATATATGTATACAAACATGGAAATGATAGGCAAATCTAGGAAAATATAGAGATAGAAGTAGGTATTTGTAAGAGTTAAATAATAAGTTGTAAGTACCCTTACACAGGTTGATTTTGTAAAATGAAAAATATTTATATTTCTGAAAAATATTATAATTATCATTTAGAAATTGTTATTTTTTTATGTGGTTTGATCTAGTACATATTCATTCTCCATAAGCTTACAAAATATTGTGTGGGGCCAGGAAGAAAAGAGTCCTATAGAGACACAGAGTCAACCCCATCTCCAAACTACTTTCTACTCTCATTCAAGTAATTTCCTGGGTTGGCCAGACACTGTTGTCTGTTTGTGAATTTCTTAGCAATTTACATAATTGCTTCTAAATTAAATGATGGCAGCAGAAGCATTCATATGATTCGGATTACTGTATCCCCAAAGATGACCCAACTTCAGGCCTCCATCAATACAAAATTTGCCCTTCCTTTATTGCAGCTGTCTTCAGAAAGTATAAAGACGATCTAGTTGAAGTTGAATGTTGGGATGCTTTATATACTAAACATAATTCCTTCTATTGACCACAGAATATCCATCTTCTCTGGCCATATCCCATTTTTTGACCAAACTGTAGCTTTGCCAGTCAGCAATCTTACAAAGCGACAGCATTAGTAAAAATATAATGCTAGGAAAGATTGATGATTCAATACATCCATCTAGTCCACATTATTAGTAAATGTTCAGAATACACATCTCTGGAACAATGTGTTCTTTGAAGCAAGAATTGATGTCTTCTTTTTTTTCTCTCTCCCGACTCAGCATGCCCAGCATTGAGCATATGCATGCATGACATGTAGAAAGCCCTCCCTGAACGAATTAATGATGGGCCATCATATCATTTACAGTAGGTCCTTGGGTTACATCAGAGATCTGTTCCTACAGTGCGACATAATGCGATTTTCACTGTAAGTCGGAACCCACCTACATAAGCACCTACATCACTCACATGAAGCACATACACAGCAGTAATGAAGTGAAACATTAAAAAAAATTTTAAAAGAAAGATAACAATTCCTGACCTTTACTTGTGGTAAATAAATAATAAAAAACATAAAGCACATATGTACATACATCAAAATGACGCAACTTTTTTTTATTTACAATATTGTAAATAGGAGATGGCGATATAACCACAAAACGATGTACGTTGAGTCTGATGTAACCCGAGGACTGCCTGTATATGTAAAAGAATACCACATATTTTATGAAAATGGAGTCTTTTTGTTACTTTATTTAAACACTGAGTTTATTTCACATGTGCATTTTTGTCTCCCCACCATTTCTATTTGTCTGACCACCACTACTACTATGTCCTATCATAATATCCTATAGAATAAAAGGCTAATATGCAAAATGTCCCCTCGACCAGGAGTTCAACCGGGAGTTTGAGCAGGGGGCAGGGCTAGCCAGCCAACTGCCTGCAGCCCCACCCCCCAGCCAGCCAGGCCCCCAATTGCCCCCCCACACACACACCACCCCATTGGGGTCAGGGCCAGCCCACCAACCACCTGCCACCCCGGCCGGCCCGTGCACGAATTTGTGCACCAGGCCTCTAGTTCCATACATAATTAAAACCAAACAAAGGGTGGGTTTCCATCTTTACGAACTAAAGAGGCATTTTGGTCAACACATTCTTGGAATGGAACCTGGACAACGTTTATCACACATGGTAGGGAAAGTTCTCACTCTATATTATTAAAAAAACGAGCCAGATATCAACTGTTACAGAAATAAAATAAGATGGCAAATTTTAACAAAATGTTTAAATTATTTTCTTAAAGAAAATAACTTCCTAACTGTCAGAGATCTTGAATAGCCTACTGGTCAGTCATCAGAAGCTATTTTTCACATAATTGATGAAATTGGCTTCCACTTTGGGAAGAGAGCCATCTTTTTCTATACTTGCTTGCATTTTTGCTTTAATGTCTTCTACAGAACTAGGTCTTTTTGGTGTTTTATGAGGTTTTTCTTTTGGGGGGAGGGTTTTTTTGTTTTTTGTTTTTTTTTTAGAATTGGTGTTGATGATTTTGAGTCCTTTTCATTCTGGTTTAAGTTTTGTGCATTTTGGTTGGAGTATTACGTACAGATTTCTTTACAAGCACTTTTTCTTTAGCTTCCTCATCTTCAAAATCATCATCATCTTCTTCATCAGCAGCAAGTTTTACTTTTTTTCTGTGGAATCTTACTACCACTTCCAGTGGCAGAATGCTTTCCAAACATACTTAGGAGTTTCACAACCTCCTCCTCTTCATCTTCTGACTCTGCATCTTCCACCACAGCTGCTAAGTGCTGTCCACTAAGATGCTCATGCCCTGAACCACATTTCAATTGTAAGGCAATAGGTGATGTTATTTCAAAGCCACCAAGGGAAACTGTTGGCTGAACATACATTTTCAAAGTTGCCAGTGTTATTTTAATTGACCTGCCTTTATAATTCATTGCCTCTGCTTCAACAATGTACAATTCACCCTTTGCACCAGCCCCTAAACTGACCAATTATAAAGATAACTGGTGCTCATTTTCATCATTATCCACCCTAAAGTGGTAATCTTTGCTGTCCTTCAGTGCACAACCAAAAATATAGTTCTGGGGCCTCACAGGGGTCATGTCCATGTCCATGGAATCTTCCATGGGGTGGTGGCATACACTTCCATGGGAAAGAAGGCAGACAGTGGTGAAAGATTTCTTTTTCACAGAACAGACACTCGAGACAGAAACACACCAGGGCCAGAATCACTGCTGTATAAAAATGTCAATGTACTATTTTGATACTATCTCTATAACTATCTACACTAATAATAGACAAATATGTAAATTGACCGTACCTCTGCAACGCCCACAGTCAATCAGGAGTGAGTATGCAAATTAACCTGACAAAGATGGCAGGCCTGTGGGCAGTGCGCATGCATGCAGGCGCCAAGAGGCCGAAAGTAGGGTGAGATGCCCACTTGCCCTCCGCGTAGCTGGGGCGACGCGGTAGGTGTCCCTGGGACCCCGCCTGCTTCGAGCCTGTGGCCAGCATGTGTGTGCTTGCGCTGTGAGTCTGGGGTCCTGGGGACACCACTAGAGTGTCCGGTCCTGTCAGCCAGGCCTGGGGGCAGCTGGACTTCACAGTCCTTTTGGTTTGTGCAGTCCCTGGACTGGAAGCAGAAACCAAGAGTGTGGGGAGCATCAGGAATGCTGGGAATTGTAGTGCTGGTGGCAGACGTGTTGCAGAATCACTTAGACACTAGAGCAAAGTGAGCCTGAAGCAAGTTACTGTTGTGGGTGGGGGATGGAGGGAAAGCAAAGGTGAGAGACATAAGTAAAGTCAGAGTGTCCAGGAAAAATTAAAAGGAAGGTATCCTGCAACTTCTAGGAAATCTCCACCAATAGAGCAAAGGGGAAAAAAAGCCTCTATTATTCTGTGAGCACCAAACCAAACTGGGATGGGGTCTCAGACAATTCGCTCATATGATTGCAAAGACAGACAGAAACTCCCGGATTGGAGAGGGCTTCCCTGAGGGCTCCCAGATTGGAGAGGGTGCAGGTCAGGCTGAGGGACCCACCACCCCCCTGCACGAATCTTCGTGCACCAAGCCCCTATTTGAAATATAATTTTGTGGTGGAATATATAAATAGAAAATATGGACTAAGGGTAATATTTCTCTTTCTTATCAGCTAATTTTCTAGCTGAGGGCCAAATTCTACAAACAAGTATGATTTGCTGATGTAGTTGGGTTAATTTGAAATGAAACAGGCTTTTCCCCATAGAAATGAAGATCCACAGAACAAAATATTTCTTCTGATATGGTTTACAAAGAGGCTTTAATGATTTCCTTCTAATGAGATTTCTGAGTTTATGTGGAAATGGGTCATCAGTAAGACCTCTGATGCACCTGGACATGAGTAGTTATTTTAGTGAAAATCAGCATCTGAGCATAACTTCTATGGTTCTCATAATCTCACTATGCAATTATGCTATATAAATCTCTCACTCCCATTTCAGCTCTCTTTGGTTTCCCTTTTAGTTTTTGCCCTTATAGAAGATCTGGCAAAAGTAGGTTTACAGTTGTTCATATGGAGAATAATGCAATAATTAATAAATAATACAAGAATAAACTCTGTGTTTCATATACTCACAGCTATAAACCTGCTCTTTCTCCACCTTGTATAAGTCATAGTTTGTATAAGAAGTTCATGTTAGATATTTTCTTGTCTGAGATAGCATGTGTTTATTTTGTTTGAAGTTCAAAACAATGCTGGCTTCTTGACTTAGATTACGAGCAAATACATGGTTCTTAACTTTCAGTAAAAAAAAAAAAAAAAAAAAGAAAGAAAATTCTTGCAGCAAGGCAGCTCAGAGCAAGTACGTGGCTTTCTGTATTGGGCCTGTGCTTTTTATTGACTAGTTCATTATGTATGAGGACATGTCCCATCTTTGTTAGCCAGTCGGCTTAAAATATCACATTCTTAAAAGGCCTTTGGAATTGAAAACAGCCTAACGCTCTGTTTAGATTTGTGACTGTCATTCTTCTGGTTAGAATTGCATATAGATCTTGCAACAGTAGCAAATATACATCCACAATAGCTGTCAACCAGGATGATCATTAAACTCAGTTTCCAGTCAAGACTCCCTGCCACATGGCACCTCAGAAACACTAGACAGAGCATTCGAAGCTGCCAAGACTCATACTTTTCACTTAGGGCTGGTGGAAGGATAAAATAAAGCAAGTGACCCCTGGGAATAAAACTCCTGGCAGCAGGTTTCTGTCCCCAGGCTCTTTTGTTTATAGGCAAAAACAAATCATTCATATTTAGAAATGTGCATTGCTTATTGTTATATTACATAAAACATTACTCAGATTTCTAAAATGTATTTCTCATTATGATGTTGTATTTCAAATGGTGATGTTTTTCTGCCTTTTGAGTTCTTCATGTGACCTGCCTCCCTAGTCCTCACATTTTATCTCCCTGCAAAACTACTTGTACATATAGAGTCAGATACCTAGCAATAATATTTTTCAGACTTACTAGTAAATAAATTCCAGATAATTATCAGTTGTTAAATAAGTTAATGAACTTCAACGTGTCCTCCAATTTCTTTCTAAAACAACCGTAAAACCTCTTCATCTCTTTTTACGTGGGTGGTCATCATTGAGATTCTGAAGGGCTAATACAGTCAGGTGGAGGAACAATCGTCTCATTTCACTCATTGGCTCCGGAGTGGTGGGTCTTCCTCCAAGTTTCTGGGAGTGACTAATGGTAGGAACGGGAACTCAGAGAGAACAATCAGACTTCCCAGGCTTTCCATGCAGAGAAGATATACTCAATCTACTTTTCACCACACAGAAAATAGTTTTAGACGTGCCATGTGCCATCAACTCTGAGAGCTGGGAACATGGCAGAAAGCAAATTTTACAAAAGTAGTTGTCCTCGTGGAATGAATATACTAGAGTCTGGAAGGCTTAAAATTAATAAGAAAAATATATAATGCAGTATTTAAAAATCGATCCTGAAAAATATAAAAGAGGAGAAAGAGATAAGAAATGCTGAGAAAATAAGAGGAAATGAGGTCAGAGAGGAAACAAGCTGCCAGGTCAGTTAGAGAACAACAGTGGCCTTTACTCTGAGTTTCATGATCATACTAGGAATTTTTGAGCAGGGAAGTGTGTTGATCTGAAATTTGTTTTAAAATCATTCCTCTGACTGCTTGGTTAAACATAGTCAAGGGGCAGGGATGGAGTCAGAAAATTGATCAGGAAGCAACTGTAGTAATCCAAGCAAGAGACGTTGGAGGCTCAGACCAATCAGCTTTGATATCAGA
Source organism: Cnephaeus nilssonii (assembly GCF_951640355.1). Lineage (NCBI taxonomy): Eukaryota > Metazoa > Chordata > Mammalia > Chiroptera > Vespertilionidae > Cnephaeus > Cnephaeus nilssonii. Next base: position 70,336,902 of record NC_137083.1, on the reverse strand, counting down.
ATGATGCTCAATTTATAAGCTCAATTTGCAAGCCATCCAAATTTTTCCTTGTTGAAGAATTGTTTTCATATCATAGAAACATATGGGAAAGAGTTGATATGTGGGAGAGGATAAAGCTTCATTTATCATTGAAGTATGAAGATTATCCCTTGAGAAACAGTGAAAATTGACATAAAGATCTAGATAACTACTCTGCCCTCATTAAGTACTGATATGCTATAAAGACATCTGCTTCACTCCACCATGTGGAGATTGCCTTTTTTCTCTCTCTGTGTTGATATAACTCTAGACAACTATATGTGCAAAATTATAGTCTATCTCAACCTAGTCATGGTGTTTAGATCAGAGAAGAACATTTACTTAAACTGAATCAACATTTTTTCCTAAAAATTAGGAAATTCCACTCATTCCAGTGTTGACCAGTCTCTCAAATGATAATGTAACAGCTGGAGAATTGTGGCATATCCATCTGTTATGTTTATATAGGCAAGCAAAAATTCACCCAGAAGCACATGAGAAATTCCAGAACTATTAGGAAGCAAAGAAGAAAGGTGTTGAAATTCCTACTGAGATTCCTATTGCTGCTCATTGTTCAAGTACATTTCTCAAGTCTGATCCAGTGTTCTACAAGATATTCCATGCCTTTAGGGGACTAGGAAAGGTGAGGAAAACTGTGACTAATGGTACAACACACTCATATACAGGCGAAAATGTTCAAAGGGACTGTTCAGTAACACTGACATAGGAGGTACAAGTGTATAGATGGAAAGCCAAGTTTAATTTTATCCAAAATTGGAAAAGCGCTTTAAGTCAAGGAGTTGAGGACATAAGCGGTTTCCAAAGAGTGCAGTTAGGAGAGTCCAAACAGTAGCAAACAGTGGAGAATTAATCAGAGAGGAAAACCACAGAAAAACACTGATGATTTGTTGCTGGATTATGTACACAGAAGACAAGTTGGCACTTTGGTGGGGGATGAATGGTAATAAACTAGAATAGCATGGAATTACTAAGTGTATAGTTAAACGATGATAATTTTGTACTATTAGAAGAATCTGATCAAAAAAATCATTGTGATGTATAGTAATGCCTAAAGAAATACCAATCTTCTTAACCCCGGTCACTCTTATTTCTGATTTCTGAAGGAATTAGATTTGGGGACAGGGACCAGTGAGTCTTTCCCTGTTTCTAAAGAATTAAAAGGCTGACCTTTGGGCAGGGGTGGCTTTTCTGTAACGCATGTAGCTTCTGAGGATTTCTCTGTTAAATCAAAGACAAATATATGAAAACAAACTTAGCTCAATTCAATCCAAATTCTAAAGATCCTTCACCTGTGAACAGGTAGGAAGTTGGGGAAAAAGCAATTGGTATCATTGCTGTTTGCTGTAAATTTACTGTATCCAATAAAAAGGCTCTTTTCTTTTACAGTTTTTATAGCCCAGTATTAAATAATAGGATGAATCATGGGAGTGGGCAAAGAAAAAACAAAATTTACAAGTAGTCTTTGTAAATTAAGTTACACCTCTAAATCATTCTCAGTAATTATGCTAGGGCAATTCATTTAGTGCTTAATTAATCATTCAAAATCTTACCTCAAGCCCTAGTTGGTTTGGCTCAGTGGATAGAGCATTGGCCTGCGGACCGGAAGGGTCAAGAGTTCGATTCTAGTCAAGGGCACGGACCTCGGTTGCAGGCTCCTCCCTGGCCTGAGCCCTGGTCGGGACTCAAGGAGGCAACTGATCTGTGTGCTTCTCTCACATCGATGTTTCTCTGTCTTTCCCTCTCTCTTCTACTCTCTGTAAAAATCAATGGAAAAATATCCTCAGTGAGGATTTTTTTAAAAAAAATCTTACCTCAAGATCAAGTTTTGAATATAGCTGTGGAACAAAGAGAACTTGGTTCAACTTTTAAATCTTCCTCCTACCCTATGGTAAATTATAGGAACCACAGGGATTCCGTGTCAAAGGAGGTCATTCCTATCTCACAGATTTTTCCCCCTGAAATTAATTGTTTAATACATACACTACTCTGACAAAAAAAAAAAAAAAATCAACCCAGAGTAACCCCTAATTAAATACTTCCTTTTCTCATTTCTATGCAGAAGCCAGTGGTTATGAGCAACACAAACACTTCATGGATGGGGCTGACTGCTGTCATGCCCATATTATTTAATAGTGGCCAATTAGCCTGTAAAGAGATGGGTTCTTCTAAGACATATTTATTTAAATTCTCTGTGTCTATAATGTTTGTGAGATTGAGGATACTGTGGCAAATAAAATAATCACCTTCATTTTTTCATCATGTTTCAAAATGTTCCCAAAAATTTAGTCATTGCGTGCTCTTATGCCTGTTTGTTTCAGAGATTCTCTTTCAGTGAGCACAATCCAACATGTTAATCAAGTGCTTCTTGTTCTTGCAGTTATTTCAAATAGCTTTCTAAGTCTTACTGTTCAAATATAACTCAGTCTCGTGGTATAGTTATTGAAAAGACATAATTTGAGATTATGATTATAGATATATATGAACCAGGAAATGAAAGGCATGGCAAATATAACTCACAAGACATTTGCCTTACCTTTTCACAAACAGAAAAACCATGGTTGCTGCTCTTAAATAGATTTAGTTCAATATTAAAATCAGATAAAGTAATCAAGTCAGGTTTTCTTTTCATTATGCAGTGCTCAATGATGTTTTACAAATCTGAAAGCTGTACTTTTTTGCTAATTTGCTATATGAATTAAATATTAATGATAATAAAATGAGATTAAAGCTTAGAAAAAGGTCAATATATTCCCCAGGGAAAACTGAAGGTGATTATATTTTATCTTACATTTCTATAGCTCTCTAATTCACCACTTAAGCAATGTAGATGGAATATTGACACAGCCAAGTGGGAAGAAATCAAGAGCAGCACAACTTAATCTCTTAATCCGAACTTAATTAGAATTTAGGCTCTCTCATAGCACTTTTTAGGAAGTCTTTTTAAAGTTTTACATATTTTTTAAATTCCATTATTGGAAAACCACACTTACATTTTACTCAATGGTGAAAATTTTAAACAGAATTACCAATAACTAAGATTTACTTTTGCATTCATAAATTGCACTGGACTAACTGTTGCATTTCTAAAGCTTAGGGTTGAAAATGAATATACAATCATTCATCTTAGCAATAATGTCTGAAATTGAATTACCAAAGCAATAAAATAATTTTATTTTTTAAAAGTCTAAAAAATCTGTTGAGAAGTGTCATTGAGAAAAAAATATTTGTAAACTTAATGAGAAGTATATGTAAGGCTCATGAGTTGTTTTAATAGTTGAATTTTAAAGCCAATTGTGTAAAAGTATGATTCATAGGTTTGAAAATGCTTGTGCTTCCATCTCACTCAGAATCGGCACAAAAAAAAGCTGCTAAAATTGTTAACATTTCAGGCTATTACCTCTTCAAAAATCTTTGTAAAATTGACAGATATCTTCTCTTTAAGATTTATGTATTAATTATTTTTTGCTATAGGTAGTAATGATCATGTCTATATTTTGGGCTGGTTATGAAATATTAGTAGCTAGTGCTTTTCCTCTGATACTTTCCTAATTCATTGAAACATTCAGATTATTTAAAAATGCATTAATTAAATAAACTATTGGCAAAACAGATAATTTAATAAGAATTTTTCAGTAATATGATATCTCCAAGTTTCCCATGTAGATCATGCTTCCCATACAGGTCATTGATAAGAAAATAACAGTGGTAAGGGGGTGATGTGTTTAATGTCTTCAACTGAGTGGCTTTTTGAGGAGATAAACACACTGGGAAAGTATTAAAATGTACAAAAGAGATATTTTGGTTTAGAGACTATAGAATTCATTCCACCAGATGATAGAAAATTATTATTAAAAGGAAAAATATGAGCTTTATAATGAAACTAGAGGCCCAGTGCATGGATTCGAGCACCGGTGGGGTCCCTTGGCCTGGCCTGTGGGGATTGGGCCAAAACTAGCTCTCCGACATCCTCCAAGGAGTCCTGGATTGCGACAGGGCAGTTCTCAGGTGACACACCCCAGAATCAAGCTCTCTCCTCTCTAGTTTCGGTTGCATCACCCCAGAACTGCTGCTACCAAGTGACCACAGCTTGGCAGCTCCTGCGTTGAGCGTCTGCCCCCTGGTGGTCAGTGCGCATCATAGCTACTGGCCAGCCAGTTGGGCAGTCAGCCAGTAGGCTGGTCACTTAGGCTTTTATATATATATACCCAGGTCTTCCAAAGGGGCAGAGATGATTGCTAATAGATTACAGTCCCTGTGTTTACATATATATATATATATATATATATATATATATATATATATATATATTACATTAAATAATGACAAAAAAGAAAATATGGACCCAGACCCTTTTCATACTTATTAAATTATTGATATGAGAAATTAGTATCAATAAATCTGCTCAATGCCTTGACTGTGAGGCCACCAACAGTAAATAAATTAGATTAGAATTAAAACTTTCAATTGGAAGGAAATATATTTCTGAAAAATAACATTATACAAACTGAAGTTACAAAACAAGTATCAGATGATCTCACTCATGTGGAATCTAATGAACAAAATAAACTGATGAACAAAATAGATCCAGGGACATAGAAGCATGGAATAGACTATTGAATCTCAGAGAGAAGGCAGGAGTGGGTGGTTGAGGGAAGATTAACAGGTGAAATTATATACATATATGCATAGCCCATGGACACAGACAATAGTGTGATGAAGGCCTGGGAGGGGCAGGTGTGGGGTGGAGGGGGTAACTGGGAAATAAAGGGGACATCTGTAATACTTTCAACAATAAAGATAAATTTTTAAGAAAACTGATCATTAAAAAAAAATAGAATAAAATCTCAGAGGCACATATTAAAGAAACGAAAACAAAACAATTAGTAAATCAAAACATGAGACACATCACAAACATGCCAGGTTTTTTTTAGTTAAATTCAGGTATTTCATACCTTGCTGATTTACTAAATGTTTCGCTGTTGAATCAACTAACATAGACATAATTTCATTATGCTTAGTAGTTATATTCACAGGAAAAGAGTGGTTAGAGTCATACATGTAAATAAACCAATATTAAAGGACCAACTCTGGTTGTATATCAGAATTTGGGCAGAGGTATCTATTTCTAGTCAACCCAAAATTCAATTCGATATTGTTAGGGTCACCGAAGGAGGAACTCATGAGGCCAAAGTGGTAAGGGATTATAAATTTATTAGGCCATCTGGGTACCAGATGGGCTGAGCCCCAAAATGATGCCAGCACCCAAAGACAGAGAACCAGAGATTTTAAAGGACTCTAGGCAGGCTTTTTCTGGGTGGAGAATTCTCTGGGCGGCTCCTGAGGGGAAAGATAATGGTCTTAGCAAGTGGAATGTGGTCTAAGCAAAAAGGAATATCGGTTGTGAAGTGGTCTAGTTCCACTTGCCAAGAGGGTGTGTTGATTCAGTTATTTGATCAGACCCAACAGATACAAAATATGTTAATAAAAGCCAAGAAAAAAGAAAGCCATGAAAGTACTGAGAAATTGGGGGGGAAAAAAGGGGTACAATCAAGAAGAATTCAAATTTGAAAGAATTGCTGTAAGGTAAAAAGCAAGTGGTAATATCCATGGGAAAAAAGCAAAGGAAACCACATCCAGCAAACTCGGGAAAGCAGTCTCAGTCTCAGATGCTGTGAACATAAAGTTGACTTATAGCTGGACTGGGATAGCTCTGGTTTTCTCTCTGGTGAAGCTTGGGTTTCTGGTTTTTTATTCTTGGCTGAAATAATTGCAATGGAATTTATGATGTGCTGTTTAAGACCTGAAACCCTCCTGGGGGTGCCATGGGGATGGTCTGCAACCGGCCTAATCCATTTCATGACATGAGAACAATCAAAGGTACAAAGATGTACCTACTTTACAATCAGAGAATTACTCAGTTGATAATAAACATTTCTTTAAAAATTTATTTCACTAAACACTGCTCTTATGTACTGATGTTTGTGTCCTCCCTTCTCCCCTAAGTCCATAATTTGAGATCCTACCCCACAATGTGATGCTATTAGGAATTGGGACCTTTAGGAGGTAATTATGCTTAGATGAGGTCATGAGGGTGGGGCCCTCATAAATGGGATTGGTGTCCTTAGGAAAGTCCAGAGAGAGCTTGCTTCTCTTGCTCCCTACCATGTGAGGATGAGCCAGGAAGCAGTCTCTCACCAAAACCCAACCATGCTGGCATCTTGATCTCCAACTTCCATCCTCTAGAACTGTAAGAAATCAATTTCTGTTTCTTTATAAGCCACCCAATCTATGGTAGTGCAGCCTGAACTGACCAAGAAAATTACTATTTTTCTCTTTGCTCCCATACTTTTTTTTTGTGTGGTGGTGGTGGGCGGGGGGGGGGGGGGGGGGGAGGATGATAGTCACATGATTTTATATTTTAAAAAATTGCTCTGTTTTCTTATTATTTTAGAAAGCAAGAATATATTTTTAAATAGGTATCATTTAGATAATTAGTACATAATGAGCAATGAGATCAGGAGTTGATTTCTGTCTCTTAGATGACATTTATAATTTGCTACTACTTGTTACATTTTCAAGTGTATACTAGTATATCTCACCTTTCTAATTAGACTTTAAAATCCTTGAGAACATGAAATGTCTTGCTTCCTTTTTACTTCCCATAAATACCTATAACACTATCTGAGCCTACCAACTATTCAGTTGCCTTAGAGTAGCTGGAGTCTAGGTCGCAGAATTTTAGTCTTGGAAAAAACCTTAAGAGACATTCCAGTACATACCTGCCTTTAGCATGCTTAGCACTTTTTGTTTGGGGGCAAATGGTCTTACATGCATTTCTACTCTACAAGTGATTAATGATTAAATATTGCATTTTCTTACATGGAGACTTATAGTATGTCCTGTTGTCAGAGAAAGCAAGAGCACTGCACAGCACCGCTGCTCTAAGTTGCTCTGAGTCCCTACATTCTTCTAAATTCTTCCTAACTACGCCAGGGCAGGTCCCTTCTCGAACCCTGCCCACTGTACTAACTGTTGGGAACTTAGTCCAAGTTCCTCCTTTATCCTCTGCTCACTAATTACAGGTGTTGGGTCCGAGACCCTCTGCTTGGATGCTGGGTCTTAGGTGGAGAAGCCCTGAGAAGTTGTGGGTGTATAAGAATGAGTCTTTATTGCAGAAGCTAGTGGCCATATAGTCATCAGACAACACAGTCTTTCACAACAGTTCATAAAACAGGCAGCCGTACACCGGCTGGTTAACATGGAAGCTATATCTGAGCTCTTTATGAGCTCTTGACCTTACATCATAGCAGTACCAGCTCTCAGCTCCATCTGAGCTCCCTAGCCTCTCCTGCAGATAGGAGCTGCATTCTCTGTGCCTACCACCTCTGCTTCTCACACTAGCTGGTCAGTAACATATATTACCACGTAGACAGCGAAGGCTGGTTGCCAACAGTGACATCAATCATTTGGGTTATGGAAGGGCATAGTGTACCGTGAGATCTCTGTGGCCTTGCAGCTGTGTGCAGAGTGGCCTTGGCCATTCAGAATAATATCAACAAGGCCTTTCACATTCTGAGTGGCCTTGGCTATCTGGCGACTCTGGTATATTCCCACACCTGTCTTTCCAGGCAAACTATATCCTGGTTAGACCCTATCCTCTTCTGCATTCCATGATTTGCTGCATTTCTCTCTCTCTTTTAAATTTATCTTAGTCCCAAAATACACATCATCCATAGATACTATTTCAGTGTTCAGGATTAATCAATCAAATGTGGAGGGGTGATATTAAAAAATATAGATGGGTTTCCCTAGCTGGTTTGGCTCAGTGGATAGAGTGTCAGCCTGGGGACTGAGGGATCTGGGTTTGATTCCAGACAAGGGCACATGCCCAGGTTGCAGGCTCGATCCCCAGTGGGGGGCATGCAGGAGGCAGCCGATCAATGATTCTCTCTCATCGTTGATGTTTCGATCTCTCCCTCCCTCTCCCTTCCTCTCTGAAATCAATAAAAATATATTTTAAAAAAATATAGAGGGGTGATATTCAAAATATGTGATAACAATTATGGCACAGTCCAACTCTTATCACAACTGAGCACTACACAAATCAATGGCAGACACACTTAACTGACCTGGCCATATTGGTGCACACTGACTAGATTTCACTCTTGAGAATATACAAGCTCATAGGAAAACAAGAGCATTATGGAGATTCATTTTTGAAGGTTCTATTAGTTTTCTAGGACAGTTGTAATGAATAATCACAAACTAGACAACATAAACAAGAGAAATGTGCTGTCACAGTGGAGGAGGCCAGATCCCCAGTTGAGGTACGGACAGTGTTGAAAATTTGAGGCACTCAGGGGCAATCCCTTCATGCTTTTCTTCTAGTCTGTGCTGATCACAGAGACCCTTGGCATTCCTTACTTGGGGCTTCAAAATTCCATATGCCTCTGTATCCACGTGACACGCTTTCCTGTGTCATGTTTCCCTCCTGCTTCTCTTATAACACACCATTCATTGGATTTAGGTTCCACCTTAAATCCAGGATGATCTCTTCTTGAGAGCCTTAACTTAATTACATCTGCAAACATACTCTGCAAATAAGGACATATTCACTCGTACTGGGGGTTAATACTTAGATATATATTTTTGGAGGACACAATTAAACCATATATTAAATTTCAACTTTGGTATGATGCACATATTACTCTCCCTATTTTTCATCTGAGACCACTAAGTCTTAAGAAATTGAGTGCCCATCAATTCAACACAGCCATCTCTAACTAAATCAACGTTTAGTAACATGAGCCAACTCAAGAACTTCCAGGACAAAAAAGGCAATCATGAAACATTTACTAATCGAATCAGACAGAAGAACAACCTATGGAGCTGGAAACATCACAACACAATGATTGCAAATCACCATCCAGATTTACAGATCTAGGCCAGCTAAAGAGCCCCTTTAAACACAATATAAAATGTTCATATTATGCCTCACTGTGTACTAGAAAGAGCAAAACAAATGAGACAAAAATTAGAGACTTTTTTAAAATGTCAGGGCAAATACTCTCTTTCACTTAATATACACAAAAGAGACTATTGCTGCTGAAGACAATTTAGGTAAGTGCTGTAGCAGTTAGGCCTGCTTTCCCTAGAGCTTGCAATGACTGCTTTGCTTTTCAGGTTGACAAAACATTGCTTTATGGGTAAATTGCAGTCCTCACTTCTACTCACGCCAAGTTCATATTCTTCATGCACATCATGACACTAAACAGAAAATGTTTTAACAGAAATAAATACCATTTTCATTAAATGAATTAAAATTGCGAAGTATAAACATACAAAACAATCATTCAATTACCAAATGAAAAAATGTGAAATAAACAAGCAGAGAAATCACTCAATTTGCATTTTTACAAAGCTCTTCCGAATTCCTCTTTTACAACCTGTTAGATAAAGTTGTAATAAATTATAATTACTTTTCTTAATATTCACTTTTTTTTCTTTGCCTACAACAAAACTTGGTATGTATCTTTCAATATTGTCTTGGAGAACGTCAAGAGAAGCATTGATTTCTAAGACTAAAACATAACATATTAGCTATAGGTCTATTCTCTTTGGTTAACATTTTTCTGAAAAACAATCCATAAATTATACCTATAACTTAAACTTGAGAGATGTAGCTGAATAGGGGACTTTCAAAGACTGATAAAGAAATTTGCTTCATTTGCACTGATTTACATACTATCTTTAGTAAGTTAATTATCTTATGTAAAGGGTCCAACTTCATTTTCTTACAAGTTTCTATTCACTTGTCCCAGCATGTTTGGTTTATTCTTCCCTGTGCTATGGTCTGGAAAGTTCTACTAGGAAAAAAGCTGAAGTAATTGTGAGGCTTACCTCTTTTGTTTACCTATTTTGAAGGATGACAGCCTTTTGCTATCTGTTATCCAATGCATAAGAAGAGTTGTTCTATGTATTTTGTTCAGCTTTATAGTTGTTAATTGTGAGAAAAATGTTCCAAAATCAGATACACGGTCATAATCCTCTCATACCACTTTTAAAAGTACCTATAAAATTTGCTTTCTGAGATTTTTGTCAGGTAGATGAAGTAGTTTACATAAATAATATTAAGACAATTTTAGGAGAAAATCTGACATGTACCACCCTTAGGATATTTTGAGAATGAAAAGGTGATGACAGGGTTAGGTATCAGACAAAATATAGTCAAATTGGCATGTCTCCAATATCAGAAAATTACAAAATCTAGCTGTTCAGATCATTTCAAAGGTCATTGATTAGACCCTAAAATGGGCATCAAAGTTAAACCTTCATTTTAACTAGAGGGATTCCTAAGAAGAAGCTGGTATAAGGCCCACAAAGGTGAACAAGAAAATGTATTTTTTAAAAACTAGGGAATGATGCAAAGAGGATTTGAAAGGAGTTTTTAGGGGTAAAACAGGCAGGTTTAGGGAGTTTTAGGAATTAGGGGGTCCATGGAAGAGGGAGGCACAGTTGACTGGGGACTTGGAGCTGGCAAAAGGCATACATTCACAAAGATCTAAATGCACCACAGCCTAAGGGGAAAGGAAGACACCCATTCACAGGAGATAAGGGGAGAGAGCCACAGGGAGTAGAAAAACAAGAGGGAGAAAGAGGAAAACAGATTTTCACAGGGAATAGAGAATTTTACCACAGGATGGGGAGAAAGAGAGGGGATCCCACCTGGGGTTTGAGCTTTGAAGCTGCTATAGTGACCAATCAGAGGGGATATCAGGACACTAAGAACTGCAGCCTTTATAAACCTTAGGAAAGAGCGACTTAGTAGGCTACCCCTTTGGAACTCCCTCCCCACATGGGAGTCTGTGCTTGCTTCTCAATAAATTTCCACCTTTTCCTGTAGGGAGCGGCTATAGGGTCAAGCCTCAGACTGACCTGTGGCAGGGCCACAAACAAGTCCCAGCTTGGAGGGCAGAGCCCTCCTAGCATAATTAAGCTTAACCTTATAGTCCTCCCTTGCTCCTAGGTAGCTAATGGGCTGTGGGAGGTGCAGCAAGCGCTGCCAAAATAAGGCAAGAACATTGTAAACATGCTGACCACTTCCCTTGTTTTGCTTTGTGTGTTCTCTGACTATAAAATAAAGACTCGGATTGCAGGTGGTGGCGCTGTCTCCCCATCAGAGAAGCAGCATCCCACCCAGCCCCAGCTGTACTCTCTTGTTTGTCTTCTTTAATCCTTCACCGCCCCTCCTCAGGCTCACTGAACCTGCCTGTTCTGGTGCAGCACATTTTCCTATACCCCCCTTTGTCCGTGGCTTCATTCCTCGAATCCACCTGGACAAGGACCCAGGAAAGAAGCCACCTTTGCATCCTGCCCAGAGGAAAACCACGCATTTCAGTTTCATTTCCCCTTTTCACAGTGATGGAAACTGAGATATTATTTTCTTGAACAACTGTGAGAAAGAAGTAACTAGATAATTAGCTTCACAATTGAGTTTTCATTTTTTTTGTTTATTTGTTTATTTGTTTGTTTATTTCATGTTTATTTGTTTATACATTTATTCATTAGTTTATTTGAGGTTCTGCCTCAGGTACAGATTGGTGTGAGAACTGTAATGGAGATTATTTCAAGAAGGAATGTAAAACTATTGAGATGGACTATGCAGAAACAGGGACAGGGAAACACTGACTAAATGACACGCTGGGGAATCAGTTTGTATGAGCATCCTAAAATTGCAGGGACAGATAGCTACCCTGAGACTGAGTTAGGCAGAGTTTCAGGGATGCCAACAAGTTTCCTTTCTCTTCCCTTAAAATAGGTCTATACAATTGGGCTACCTGGTGAAGTCAGACCCTGGAATGATGGTGAAAATGTATTTTAACATCAATGTCTTAGTTTCCAAGGGTGTTCACTATGGGTAATCGTACCACCTACATGTAGAGTTTTTCTTAGAATTGAATGAAATCTACATAAAGTACTTCACATGTTGTAAGGACTCAAGAAATATTAAGTCTATCTAACAATGTGTGCATGCACCACGTGACAAAGCTAAATGTTTTGATTATGGAAATGTAGTGATAAGTTGTCAGGAAAATCAGAATATTATGACTGCATTAATTCCCATGCCATTTGTCTATTGTTTTAGAACTGCATGGACTATTTTAATAAGAAGGAATATGATAGTGAAGGCCCATCCAATGAAAAACTTTATAACAAAATATTTTTTTTATCAGCTGGGGTCCTCTTTATCCCAGAACATATGTTTTAGATAATGTGTTTGCCTTTTGAAAATTATTAAATAGAATAAAATCATTTTTAAGAAACACAGATGAGATAGTAATGGATATATACTGAAAAGATAGAAAAAATGGCACAATTATATTCAATGACAAGTAGCTTAATCCAAGAAGACCATCGTTTTTTTCTTTTCTTTTTTTTTTTAGAGAACTATACTTGAGACTCTTGAAATTTCTGTGGATTTAATATTATAATAACAACATGGATGATTTTCCATCAATATAAGCAATTTTCAATCATCTAGCAAATACTATATAAGAGTATTTGCAAAGATATGATGAATGTGCTTATATGTTATACACTAAAATAATATTATTATACGATTGTTAAAGTATTCTTTTGGATCATAAGCCATCCTTCTTATGAGAGAAAAAAAGCCTAATTAATTATTATTTTTGTTGTTGTCACTATGTCTTATTTATGTATGTATATAAGTATGTATTTATTTATTTTTAATTGAAATTTTTTGGGATGACATTGGTTCACAAAACCGTACAGGTTTCAAATGTACAGCTCAATAATACATCATCTGCCCACTGCATTGTGTGTCCATCACCCCAAGCAAAGTCTTTTACCATCCTCATTTCTCTTTGCCACCTTCCATCTACCTCCATCCCCCTTTCCCTCAGGCTAACATCACACTGTTGTCTGTGTGTGTGTTATATATACATGTTGTTGGGTTTTTTTGTTTGTTTTTTGCTTAATCCCTTCACCTTCTTTTATCCACCCCCTCCTCAACACTCTGCCCCTCTGACTGCTGTCTGTCTACTCCATGTATTCATGCCTCTGTTTCTATTTTGTTCATCAGTTTATTTTGTTCCTTAGATTCCACATATAAGTAAGATCATATGATACTTGTCTTTTCTGACTGGCTTATTTCACTTAGCATAATAATCTCCAAGTTCATCCTGCTGTTGAAAAGGTAAAATTTCCTTAAAAAAGGCAAATTATTAAACTAAGATATTATTATGTAAATCAATTAAGAGGCTTTAACATTATAAAAAATAAATAAAGGAACTGATTTCCTCAGTGACCAAGCAGTTTAGGAAAAAATCTAAAAAAAGCAGTTAGTATCAAATGTAAAAGAAAATAATTATACTTTAATGAATATTGAAACATTCTATTGGTGGCAAGTAATACTGTTATTCTAGGGCACTGTACTATTATTTATAAAGTTTTACGTTATGTAGGACATTTTTGCTTTCAAGGTCCTGTTAAAATGCAAGTTTAAGGCCACAAGCTAAGTGCTACTTACACTTGGCACTGTAAGCGGGCCATTTGCATTTGGAGGAAAGAGAGGTTTAAGTTTTTCTTTCTTTCTGTTTTCTACCTGAAATTAAATAAAGTTAATGAAACCCTTTGTTTACTATGTCACAGAGGAAAAGGTATAATGAAGATGTAAGGTGCAGTGTGGCCATATCATAGCTATACTATCTAACCAAAAGAACTGGTGATGACTTTTATGTACATGTATATATGTATGTTTATAAATGTGTATTTACATATGTAAATGTAAATATACACATACTAGAGGCCCCATGCACGAAGATTCATGCAAAAATGGGCCTTCCTTCCCCTGGCTGCAGGCACCGCCTTGGCTCTGGTCCGGAGCCGCCTTTCCACCTTCCCACGCTGCCCAGAGGCCCGGAGCTGCTAGAGCGGTGTGGAATGCCTGCGTCATCGCCATGGCGACAATGCAAGCATCCTGCCCCGCCCCCCAACTGCTTGGCGCCTATGTATGCAAATTCTCCCTCCTGATTGCCTGGTGGGCATCGCAAAGGTACAGTCAATTTGCATATTTCTCTATTATTAGTGTAGATATGTATATTTTTAAATATATTTTATTGATTTTTTACAGAGAGGAAGGGAGAGGGACAGAGAGTTAGAAGCATTGATGAGAGAGAAACATCGATCAGCTGCCTCCTGCACACCTCCTACTGGGGATGTGCCCGCAACCAAGGTACATGCCCTTGACTGGAATCAAACCTGGGACCTTTCAGTCCGCAGGCCAACACTCTATCCACTGAGCCAAACTGCTTAGGGCTACACATATATATTTTTAAGCCTCTTATGCTGTATGCCTAACATTAATTACCTGCTAAAATAATTGCAGAATCATATAAATTCTAGTTTACCAAGCTGTTCTATATTAATTGCATTTAATTGAAAAAGAAAATTGAGTAAAATCTTGAAAAGTAAATATTAAATTAAGTGTGTTGATATCTGACATTATAAATTTACCCTTATAATAAAACTGTGATACATCAAAATGAAGCCACGCAATTTCTTTTTCAGAAAACATTTTAATTCATCAATGACATTTTGAAAATAAACCATTATACAATAAAAAAAATGGATTTTCTACTTTCTTTTTTTTTTTTTTTCTTCTTCACTAGAAATATTTTTTTACTCTTGTTTATGGCTGCCACATTTTTGGAATTGAATTGAGATTAACACACAATTTGGACATATATATTGAGCACCTGGTCTTCATTCATTTGTTCATTCACAAGGTTAGATTGCTGCCGAGTCCCAAAGAACCACATTAGGAAATGTGCTGGTGGAGAGGGCAGAGAACTAAACTGCCCTTATTTGACTTTGTGCTAAGTGGGGGTATAGAAAAGAATAAAATTGCACAATACTTACAAATTAAAATTTGTGTTACTAAGGGAAATGCTGACATAGAAAGGGAAAATGAACCAACAGTAAGTAGACTGTTCAGGAAAGGACTTTCTGAGATTTAAATTAAGAGGAATTAATTAAGCCTGTGAAATAAGAGAGAAAATAGCATTCAAGTTGGAGGATTAGCATATACAGAGAACTCAAAATGGGAAAGAAAATAGCTTTTTAATTAATTGAAAAAAGAAAAAAAAAAAAAAACCAATAAGGGAGACTGGCTCAGAACACAATTAGAATGCCAGGAAGAGGACTGATTATCCAGGACCTTGAAGGCCATTGAAAGAAATTAGGATTTTTTTTTTTTATCCCTCTGGATGCATTGAGAAGTTATTGAAGCTGTTTAGAATAATGAATAAAGATATGATTAATGAGTAAAGATGTACATTAAGAAAAGTGGTGTTTTTTTTGGTTTTTTTTTGTTTGTTTGTTTTGTTGTTTTTTTTTTGCTATTGTGTGAAAAATTGGTTGGAGTTGGGCAAGAAAAATCTAGAAAAAATTGTAGAGGCCAAATTGAAGAGGTTTTTAAACATTGCTCTACAATCAAAGGCATACCACCAAAACTTTTAAGCAGAACTTTTAAGACTGAAAATATTTATGTTTTAAGGCAATAACTTGGAAAGTAGTTGAATATAGTCAAGATTATCAGTTGAGACAGTAGACAAATTCAATTATTTAAGCTTGGACCTAGAAGAATGACAAACAGAAAATTTGAGAAAGCAGGCAATAAGATTTTAAGTGAAGACACAAATAAATGGGACAATGTTATGTGCTCTTGGAACGAAAGAATTAATATAGTTACAAAATCCAAACTACCCTAAACAATCTACAGGTTTAGTGCAATCCTAATCAAAATCCCATTGGTATTTTTCATAGAAATAGAAGAAAATAATGCTAAAATTTGTATGGAACCAGAAAAAAAAATCCTGAATAGCTGAAGCAACATTGAGAAAGAAGAACAAATCTGGAGGCATCAAACTATATTTCAAAGCATATTTCTAACTATATTACAAAGATATAGTAATTAAAACACTACAGTATTGGCATAAAAACAGGCACATAGACCAATGGGACAGAATAGATAATTTGGAAATAAAAACACATATGCAGTCAATTATACAACAAAATATTATACAATAAAAAAGAAATGGATTTTCTTTATGTGGTCAATAAATATGCAACCAAGTAGCCAAAATGTACAATTGGAAAAGAACAGTCTCTTTAAAAAATGGTGTTGGGAAAACTGAACAGCCACATGAACAAAAGTGAAAGAACTCTGTCTTATAACATACAAAATAACTCAAAATGAATTAAAAACTTGAAGATAAGATCTGAAATAATAAAATTCTTAGAAGAAAACAAAGTGGATAAGTACCTTGACATTGGTCTTGACAATGATTTTTTTGGATTTAATACCAAAAACAAAGGCAACAAAAGCAAAAAATAGAGCTTATACAAAACAAAAGCTTCTGCACAGCAAAGAAAACCACCCACAAAATGAAAATGCAAACTGAATGGGAGAAAATATTTGTGAATCATATATTTGAAAAGGAGTTAATATACAAAATATGTAAACAAGTCAATTAGCTACAAAAACTGAATAGAGAATTTTTTTAAAAAGTTATACAGATGGCCAACAGGCACATGAAAAGGTGCTGAACATCACTAATAATCAGAGAAATGCAAATCTAAACCACAATAAGATGCTACCTCACACCGGGTAGAATGGATATAAACAAACGCCAAGAAATAATAAGTGTTGGAGAGTATATGAAGAAAAAGGAATTCTGTGCACTGCTGGTGGGAATGTCAACTGGTACAGCCACTATGGAAACAGGATGAAGAATTCTCAAAATTAAGAAAAGAACTACCATATGATCTAGCAATTCCATTTCTGGGTATACACTGAGTGGCCAGATTATTATGATCTCTCTGAACGCAAAATAATCTGGCCACTCAGTGGCCTGGTGCATGAATTTGTGCATGGGTGGGGTCCAGCCAGCCTGGCCAGGAGGAGGGGACATGGGCGGTTGGCCGGCCTGCCTGCTGGTCGAACTCCTGGTCGAGGGGACAATTTGTATATTAGCCTTTTATTATATAGGATATACACTGAGTGGCCAGATTATTATGCGTTCAGAAATCATAATAATCTGGCCACTCAGTGTATATCAGAAGGAAATGAAATCACTGTCTTAAAGAGTTATCATTGCAGTTTTATTTATAATAACCAAGACATGGAAATAACCTAATAACTAAACTTTTTTGGGGTAATCATCTTGCATATACCAAATAACTATGTTTTCACCTTAAACTAATACAATGTTATATCTAAATAAAACTGGACCAAAAAAAAGGAAAGATAAACCAATAAGAAGATTTCATTTGGACCTTGTCAGTTTGAGATTTATTGAAACAATGTAACATCCATCAACAATTCTAAAATTCTCAATTGCAGAAAAGATACTGTGAATAATGCATATAATAACATGATTATATGTCCTTTGGTTATGCTGAGAATTCTAGAAATAGGTTTGCCAGGGCAGACCAGCAGACCCTGAGCGATGGATGAGTGATTACTCTGACACAGGTTTGCTGTGAAAGAGAGGGCTAAGGGACTGCCTGGCTAAAGGAACCAGACAGCCTTGATCGCCTGCCTCTTCAGGCTTTTATTGTAACAGCAGTTTGAGATAAAGTTTATCTTTTAGATACTGTCAGTAGTAAGTAATCTTGGGAGGACACATGTGTCTGCAATGTCCTTTAAGGAAGGACACCTAAAGATTAAGCATAAAGATTCTGGTAAACACCTGAGGGTCTGCACATGCACAGACTTGTTTTGGAAAGGTCAAGGAACAATTAGGGGCAGCTGCCATCAGCCAAACTTCCCTAAATCAGAATTCCGATAAACAGGATGGGTTGCCTTCAGCCAATTTCCCTTTTCGGAACTTCCTCCTTATAAACTTTCCAACCAAGTCTCCTGTGCTCCCCCACATGGGTTCAGTTTCAGAAACTAAAAACATGGCTGAATTAATATGGGTTTAATAAGAGATTGATACTAAAAAGAGTTTTTGAAAAAGTAAATCTAAAGTAAGGACAGTTAAAATCTTTGCTACAGAGTCTGTACATGGTCAGGTGTTCAGGGAGAGATGGACAACAAGGAGGAATGAATGCTACTAATTAAGATGAAGAGACTTCATTCTGGAAGATTCAGAACAGTATTTACTGAGTATTGTTTATTTGAAAGGCACTTTACTATGCACTTCTCTTCTACTTTTTACAGAAATATCAGAATAAATTGTCCATTTACGTAGATTCTCAGTAAAATTCAATAATTTATCCTTTATGATGATTTGTTATAAGAAAATCAGTGTTTTAACCCCCATGTGTCTCTCTCCAAAGCCCATAAAATAACAAATTGGGATCAGAAAGAGAAATTCCATAATATGAGGTCCTAGAAATGGTGCATCTCTTAGTGGTGCTGAGAGTTCAATTGTGGCAACATGAACAAGTGTGGACATGAAACCAGGGATGAAAAGTACTGAAGTTCTATGAAGGAAATCTAATCCTACCTAATAATAGACAAATATGCAAATTGACTGTACCTTCGCTATGCCCACAATTGGCCAGGAGGCGCAGGGGGGCGGGACTCGGGGTGGCCGGGGTGGCTGATTGGGCCGGCGGGATACTGAGCTTGCATTGCCAGCTGCGGCGCGAGCTCAGCGTCTGCGCCATTGCTGTGCTGCGGCACAGAAGGGGCCTCTGGGGCAGCAAGCCCACGTCCTACTGCGGACCATCAAAAGTGGGGAGTGAAAGCGGGGGAGCTGGCTGCCTGTCCGCTCCGGCACCAGGCCTTTCAAAAGCCTCCACCGCGCCGGAGGCTTTTGAAAGGCCTGGTGCACCAGCGGACAGACAGCCAGCTCCCCTGAGATCAAAAGCGGGGAGCCGTGTGTCCGCTCCAGCACCAGCGGACCCCCTGCCATCAAAAGCGGGGAGCAGGCTGCTAGCAGTGTCCGCGGAGCGTGCTATGCTTTTCGGGGCAGTGGATATGGCCTGGATGGCAGGTTAGGCCGAGGGGACCCTACACGTGCATGATTTAATCATGCACTGGGCCTCTAGTTCATTATAAAGAACATAAGATTAGCCCTAACCAGTTTGGCTCAGTGGATAGAGTGTTGGCCTGCGGACTGAAAGGTTCCAGGTTTGATTCCGGTCAGGGGCATGTACCTTGGTTGCAGGCACATCCCCAGTATGAGGTGTGCAGGAGGCAGCTGATCGATGTTTCTCTCTCATAGATGTTTCTCACTCTCTATCCCTCTCCCTTCCTCTCTGCAAAAAAATCAATAAAATATATTTTAGAAAAAAGAACATAAGATTAGTCATTTTTAAACTTAAAGCTTAGATTCAACATATATGCCCAAATATTAAACTAGAAAAAAATAGCTTATGATACATGATAGACATTTTTATTAAATTAATTTTACTTTTTTAAAAATTTTATCTTTATTGTTGAAAGCATTACTTATGTCCCCTGGCCTCCATTTACCCCCTCCTCTCCACTCCCTTCCCCTCCCCAGGCCTTCACCACACTACGCACTATTGTCTGTGTCCATGCATATATGCATATATGCATATACATTTTTTGGTTAATCCCTTCACCCTCTCCAAATCCTCAATCTGTTGCATGCTTCCACGTCGCTGGATCTATTTTGTTTCTCAGTTTATTTTATTATTAGGTTCCACATATGAGTGAGATCATGTGATACTTGTCTTTCTCTGACTGGCTTATTTTGCTTAACATAATACTTTCCAGGTCCCTCCGTGTTGTCTCAGAGAACAGAGAACCCAGAAATCAACCCAAGCTCAATTAATATTTGACAAAGGAGGCAAGAGCATGCAGTGGAATAAAGACATCCATAGGTCGTGTTGGGATAATTGGACAGGTGCATGCAAAAAAATGAAACTAGACCACCAACTTATACTATACACAAGAATAAATTCAAAATGGATAAAAGAGTTAGGTGTAAGTCTTGAAACCATAAAAATCCTAGAAGAAAACGTAGGCAGCAAAATATCACACATCCCACGTAGCAGGATTTTCACTGATACAATGCCTAGGGCAAGAGAAACAAAGGAAAAAATAAACAAATGGGACTACATCAAAATAAAAAGCCTTTACATATATTTTATATGATGACAATTTAATGGATAGAAGCTAATACCTAAAATTACTCAAAGCAACTTTTGAAAAATCTATGGATGCTATAATGGGAGCTTTTGTTATGGAAATACCTTATTTGGGTTCCATTCTTTGTGGCATCATAGATAATAATCGGGCTTTGTGATAGTGTCTCAGGATAAAACTGGAGAGACATGAAGTATGGGTTGTGTGCTGAGCCTTTTGCATTTTGCTGTTGGTGTCATTTTACAACATTTTGCAACAAATTGACCAACTAAGCTAGTGTTAGTCAATAGTGTTAAGTACACTCTCCTGGTTAATTAATAATAATAATTAAAAAAAGAGATTTCCACATGTGACCTAGTTATTTATGACTACAGCAATGTAAACTATTTCTGTAAATTTTAAGTTTCAATAATTTAAAGTCCCAATTTATTCCTCAAAAATATATTAGAGCCATTTACCATATTCTGGCACCTATACTAGACTAGAAATAAAAATTTGTTCAAGACAAAGACATTGCTCATAATGGGCCTCAAGCATGTGCTCTGGCTGGGTGGCTCCGTTGGTTGGAGTGTGCTCCCATATACCAAAAACATTGCAAGTTTTGATTCCTGGTCAGGGCACATACCTAGGTTGCAGATTCAGTCCCCATCGGGGCATGTATGGGAGGAGGCAATCCATCAATGCTTTTCTCTCACATGGATGTTTCTCTCGCTTTCTCTCTCTCTCTTTTATTCTTATATAAAAAAAAGAATGATAAGCATGTGTGAGTATACTCATGTGTATACCCTCCCAAATATTATATATCCTTTAAATCTTATGCCCAAATAATAGATTTTCACAGTTAGCTAGTTTAGAAATTAACTAAATTAAATGAACTAAAATAACATATGCAATAGAAAAAAAGGAGAAGAAACACAACCTTTAAAATGGAGAAATGATATAAGTTTATGCAACTGGGATATCTAGGTTTATGGAGTTGAAATCTGTGACCTTTTGTTGACCTCTTTCTCAAATTTCTTTTTATGTATTTGAGAACCAGAGACAGCCAACAGTAGCACCAGTTCTTTAGTGCCACTTTGAAATTATTGTATATTTTTCTGTGCAAATTATTTTTGAGCAAGCATCTGGGGAATGCAGTCTTTATAGGCTTTTGCACAGAACACTAACCAACGGAATGCCACCACCATTAGGTTAGGATGACTCTTCAATTTTCAAAGGATAGTCTTGGAAATGCCACATCCAATACCGGGGCAAAACTAACCCTTTAAGGGATCAAATAACATTAAGTTTTTTTAAAAAATACATTAATAGTTTCATGATTTATTTTTAGTAGTGCTAAAATTGTTAATGGTTATAATTAATGTCATCACACTGATTAAACTATGGGAAAATATCATTTTGTTCTAAATGTTGGTAGACTGGGGAAAATATATTTATTTCATCACAAGGCAGGTCAATTACCCTTTTGCACATGCTGTGTGTTGGCATAAGCAGCTTACTCATGCCATCTGCTTCACTTGCAGGGTATAATTCACTGTTATTACTGCCAAAGAGAAGGGATTTGATAAGCTAGACAGTGCTTGATTTACTTGGGATTTGATAATAACTAAAAGATAATGTGTGTCCCGGCCAGCATAGCTCAGTGGTTGAGTGTCAACCTATGATCCAGGAGGTCACAGTTCAATTACCATTTAGGGCACATGCCCAGGTTGCAAGCATGATCCCCACTGTTGGGTGTGCAGAAAGCAGCTAATCAATAATTCTCTCTCATCATTGATGTTTTTACCTCTCTCTCCCTCCCCCTCCTTCTCTGAAATCAATAAAAATATATTTAAACTAGTAGCCCATTTGCAGGAAGAATCCTGCAAGCGGCCGCTGCAGCCGCATGCGCTGCCACCGCCGCCGCCATTGCGGCCCCCACGCCTGCACCCGCGCGCCGCTGCTGCCCACCCCGCTCCGCCCCGCCCCAGCTTTCCCTCTGGCAGCCACCTTGCTTTCCGCTTTTCCTACCTCTTCCTTCTAAGTTGTCTTCAGTCTTCACTCCTCCCTCCCTCAGCATATGCAAATTAACCGCCATCTTTGTTGGGTAATTTGCATACTCGCCCTGATTGGATGGTGGGCGTGGCTTTGGCTGGTGGGCGTGGCTTGGGCATAGCGAAGGTGTGGTCAATTTGCATATTACTATTTTATTAGGTAGGATAAAGAAGATAGTGTGTGTGGCTGTATATGTAGTAATTTATAAGGGGAGATCACGGTTACTAAAATTATAATCAGTTAGTTCAAAGAAAACTAAAAATAAAAAAACGCAGTGAAGATATATGGGGAAAAGAATATATAAATTGTTGGCTCTTCCTCTGATTTTTAGAATGATCCCGGTTTCTCCAGCATCTTTTCATTTTAAACTCTGCCTTTCCAGCCTCCGCCCATGCTCACACCTGCTCCATGACCCAGAGCTCATGAAGTGATAATCATTTGCAGGGATCGCCAGGGCCTGCTTTCAAGAGTTAAGTCCACAGCATGCATATAAGCCTAATCAATGGACACAGACAACAGGGTGGTGGGGGCATGAATGGGAGGTGGGGGGTAATGGGGGAATAAGGACACATATGTAGTACCTTAATCAATAAAGAAATAAAAAAAAGAGTTAAGTCCATAGCATTATTCACTAACCTATTAGAATTTTTTTTTTAATTTTGTTATTAAGGTATTACATATTTGTCCTTATCCCCCCCATTACCTTCCCAACCCTCCCCCCCTCCACTCATGCCCTCACACCTCTGGTGTCCTTGTCCATTGGTTAGGCTTATATGTATGCATACAAGTCCTTTGGTTGATCTTTCCCCCTTATCCCCACCTTCCCCTACCTTCCCTCTGAGGTTTGATGATCCGGTCGATGCTTCCCTGTCTCTGGATCTGTTTTTGTTCATCAGTTTATGTTGTTCATTATTTCCCATAGATGAGTGAGATCATGTGATATTTATCTTTCTCTGACTGACTTACTTCACTTAGCATAATGCTCTCCAGTTCCATCCATGTTGTTGCAAATGGTAGGAATTCCTTCTTTTTTAGTGCAGCATAGTATTCCATTGTGTAGATGAACCACAGTTTTTTAATCCACTCATCTGCTGATGGGCACTTAGGCTGTTTCCAAATCTTAGCTATGATAAATTGTGCTGCTATGAACATAGGGGTGCATATATCTTTTCTGATTGATGTTTCTAGCTTTTTGGGATATATTCCTAGAAGTGGGATCACTGGGTCAAATGGGAGTTCCATTTTTAGTTTTTTGAGGAAACTCCATACTGTTCTCCACAGTGGCTGCACCAGTCTGCATTCCCACCAGCAGTGCACGAGGGTTCCTTTTTCTCTGCATCCTTGCCAACACTTGTCCTTTATTGATTTGTTGATGATAGCCATTCTGACAGGTGTGAGATGGTACCACATTATTGTTTTGATTTGCATCTCTCGGATAATTAGTGATTTTGAGCATGTTTTCATGTTTCTTGGCCTTCCTTCTGTCTTCTTTCAAAAAGTTTCTGTTTAGGTCTGTTGCCCATTTTTTGATTGGATTGTTTATCTTCCTTTTGTTAAGTTGTATGAGTTCCCTGTAAATGTTGGAGATTAAACCCTTATCGGTGATAACATTGGCAAATATGTTCTCCCATGTAGTGGGCTTTCTTGTTGTTTTGTTGATGGTTTCTTTTGCTGTGCAAAAGCTTTTTATTTTGATGTAGTCCCATTTGTTTATTTTCTCTTTATTTTCCATTGCCCTAGGAGCCTATTAGAATTTTAACAGCGAACATTTTGTGCTATGGAGCAGAAGATATCTGGGGATATATAGACTTCAAAGAAGTCCTCAGATGGTCTATTTCTTCTATGAGTATTTCCAATTTGATTAACCAGCCCTCTGAATATATTTATATGATGTTGGGAATTCCTTGAGAGCTCTTTCTATATGAGTAACATGATAATGATAAGCCAAAGGCCTTGGAATTAATGAGATAAATATTATCAAGATTGAACTAGGAAACATTGTACCTGATTAGACTGTAGCAGAAAAACAAAATACACACTATTAAGTGTCTTCAGTCTTTTAAAAATGTGGATGTTTAAATTCTCATTTGATCTCAAGTCTTACATTTAAGTCTTTAATTCATTTTGTGGTATGTGGTATAAGAAGGTGGTATAGTTTCATTTTTTTTCAACCATAGGTCTAATTTTCAAACACCAGTTATTAAATAGATTGTCTTTATCCTATTGTAAGTCCTTGCCTCCTTTGTTAAATATTAATTGATTAGATAAGTGCAGGTTTATTTCTGGGCTCTTTATTCTTTTCTATATGTCTGTTTTTATGCCAGCACCATGCTGTTTTGATAACTATGGCCTTGTAGTATAGTTTGATATCAGGTAGTGTGATTCCTCCAAATTTGTTCTTCTTTCTGGAAATTGCTGTGGCTATTTGGGGTCTTTTGTGATTCCATATGAATTTTTTAGATTATTTGTTTTAGTTCTGTGAAATATGTCATTGGCATTTTTATATGAATTATGTTGAATCTATAGATTGCTTTGGGAAGTATGGACATTTTAACAGTGTTAATTCTTCCTATCCATGGGCATGGTATATGGTTTCATTTATTTGTGTCTTAATTATACAGTGTTGGAAATGATAGTTTAACTACATCCTAACAAAACATTCATTTGTTCTTTTACCCATGACCCATTATCAATTTCCTTCCACACTGCATCTTTATTAGGCTGTCTTTCTAAGAGGCTAATGTAGATGCAATGCATAAAGAGGATTTCCTTAGACATGTTGATGCTCAGACCTCTTACATTTTCTCATCCTGCTATCCTGATGTTTTTGGAGAAATTTTCTTCCTAGCTTATTTCTTATTCACTTTATGCTTTTATAGAGAGTCATATTTATTAACCACTATAGGTAATACATATATGCACTTAAAAAGGAAATGCATGACTTTCCAAATTTTAAGGTAATGTCCAAATCAGACATTTAAATGATATAAACAGTTAATATTATAAAAATAATAACTCTTTAGGCAATTAAAGAGTGTGTCCCTGGAGAGTTAATGTTTTTATTAACTGTTTCAATAACTTAGGACCTAAAAGGAAATTAGACTACTGTTTCTATCAAGTCATTATGCTTTTTATTTTATTTTAAGTAATCAGTTACCTTAAGAGATTTCATCATCTGTGAAAGCCACAATGTCTGAAGGTGGTTCCTACTTCTTTATATTATGAAAGAAATTCAACACACCATTCATCTGTAGTCATAATAATCCTCTAGCATTATGGAAAGCATAGGATTTCTTGTTGACTTTAGAGATTTGTTTAATAAGATTATATTGTGTATTTCCTAAATCTTAGGGGACTTTATGAGGGTAAAATAAGTACAAACTCATGGCTCATGAGTCCATCATCACCCACATGATACGTGTCTTGCACTGTACAGCATGCAGTTTGCAATTGTTCCAAAGTGCCTGGTGCCTACGGTAGTAAATGTACGAAGCCATCAGCTGGTAAATGACTTCGGAAATTAGTTGGAGGTTAATTCTCTGCCTCATTGGCCCCCCAAAATGGACAAACTCTAATTGAGTTTGATAGCTTTCAGGAAGTGCTTTTTTTTTCTGGTAAATAATGGAGGAGTATTCATAGAGACATCTCTGAATATAACAACAATTAAATGGGTATAAATGAGATGTCATTGAGAGCTTATGTTTCTGTGCTTAATAAACTCTCCCATCTTTAACTAACAGTATTTTTGCTTTAAGAACAACTACAAATTCTAAACTGTCAAAAGTTTTTTCTGCCAAGTATTCTTTTTTGTTTTCAATCCTCACCCAAGGATATTTTTCCATTGATTTTTAGGGAGAGTAGAAGAGAGAAGGAAACACAGAGAGAAACACATGGATTGGTTGCTTCCTTTATTGGTTGCTTCCTTTATGAGGCCCAACCAGGGCCGGGGCCAGGGAAGTGCCTGCAACCATCGTACGTGCCTTTGACTGAAATTGAACCCAGGACCCTTTGGTCCGCAGGCCAACACTTTATCCACTGAGCAAAACTGGCTAGGGCCCAACTATTCTTTATTTAATTTAAATAATTTAACTGCAGTAATATTTTATTTCAGTACATACTATAATAGAAAAATAGCAGGTGGGCCACATACATGAACTTGTACCCATAAGCTCACAAAAGAAAGAATGCAGTGTGGTCCTTTTGGGAGAATGACATCCTCAAAGGCATCTTGAGTAAAAGGGGTGAAACATGCTCAGGTGTATGTTCATGGTCATGAATCTTGCTCAATAGTTACATGGAAAAGCTAACTCAGTGTTTTCCTATTTAAATGAATTTCTCTAATCTCTAGCAAATCATTTTCTGTATCTTTTTACCATTTTGATTTGTTCAATCTAGACTTTTTAAACTCTAAACAGGAATCTTAGGATAAATAATTCTGTTCTGTCTTTAAAATATACCAAAATAGATGTCCTGATTAATTTGATAAGATGATGATGAATGTAAAATGTCTAATTGCATCCAATGGAGGTTTACTATGCTGCATGTACTGAAAGAACTAAACCCAACATATTTGTCAAACCCGCTGTGGGCACTTTGGTTTGAGAAATTCTAGGATATAACCACAAGGACATAGTAGAACAAATATTTTCCAGTGATAAAATTTACTAAGCACTGTGAGCTTATAAGCCATCATTATACATTGTTTAAAAATTAGGTCATAAGTTAATTCAGTTATTTTTTTCTCACTTTACAGATTAAAGAACAGAGGTTGAGAGAGTCTAAGTAACTTGCTCAGCACTATATATATATAGAAAGTGCTGGAGCTAGAATTCTAACATAGTATGTCAAAATTGAGGTAATTCATAAATCAATCAAAGATTTGTAAAGGCAGATAGAACATTCTTCAAATAGTTCACCATGCTATCATGGGAAAATTAGACAGGATTATGCAAAAAAATTAAACTAGACCACTAACTTACAAGGTACACACACACACACACACACACAAAAAAAAAAACACCACTCAAAATGGATAAATACATAAATGTGAAACCTTAAAAGTCCTAGAAGAAACCATAGGCACCAAAATCTCAGACATCTCTTGTAGCAATATGTTTACCAATACCTCTCCTAGGACAGTGGAAACTAAGGAGAAAATAAACAAGTGGGACTACATGAAAATAGAATGCCTCTGCTCTAGTCCTTCTCGTGGACTTCTCCTGCCTTAGAAGCTACCTGTGGCGGTGCATTGCTGTAGCCATATATCCTGTTACTGACCACCTGTCTCCACCTTACACGGAGAGTTTCTTTTAAAAGAGGATATAAGGCCCAGCTGGTGTGGCTCAGTGGTTGAGCATCAACCTATAAAGCAAAAGGTCATGGTTCCATTCCTGGTCAGGGCATATGCCCTGGTTGTGGGCTCAATCTCAGTAGGAGGCATGTAGGAGGCAGCTCACCAATAATTCTCTCTCATCATCAATATTTCTATCTCTCTTTCTCCCTTTCCTTTTCTCTCTGAAATCATTAAATATATATATATATATATATATATATATATATATATATATATATATATATATATATATGAGGACATATGGTGCCTAAGATTATAAATCTCAAAGTAGTACTGTGTTCTACATAGAAGTGATGAGAAAGCTACTTTTTACTCTCCTTTATGTTTTTCTCACACTTTATACTCTTGCTCTAAGGAAGCGATTTTTGCTTTTCATAGAATCCTAATGAAAACTGTCTCTTTTCTGTTTGTATCCCCTGTCTCCATAGGTTCTCTCCAGGTGACACAAGGTTGTGGAGTCCAGCCAGGGTCTGCACTTGGAACAAACCCTCATGCCTCTCTTCAAGATATACTCAAAAGAACTTTGTGTCCCTCAGTCCCTTCAGCAAAATCTCTCTTCCAGACAAAAGCTCGCACTCACCAATGCCCAAGGCCATTCTGTTCACTGTGTCTTCACAACACCCTGACATGTTAGAGTCTGAGATGAAGCTCAAATGGACTGTCATTTAAACTGAAACCTACACTGAAAGGAAAATCCATGCAAAGGGATTGCGGAGTGTAAGACAAGAATACTGGCCAGTCTTTTTATGTATTACTAGAGGCCGGTACATGAAATTTGTGCATGGGTGGGGTCCGTAGGCCTGGCCAGTGATCGGGGCCAGTGATCGGGGCCCAGTCCCGATAGAGGCCGGGCTGGCCAAGGCCTGCCCGCTGCTGAACGGGGCCTGGGGGCCTGCCGGCTGCCAGATGGAGCCTGCCAGCTGCTGGACAGGGCCTGCCAGATGGGGGGATGGGATGAGGGGAGGGTCCGTGGGAGGTTTGTTGCCAGCTGGGGGGAGGAACCGGGGAAGGTTGGCTGGCCATGAGAGGTTGGCTGTGGGCACACTTACCACCAGGGGGGCAGCTCCTGCATTGAGCATCTGCCCCCTGGAGGTCAGTGCATGTCATAGAGACTGGTCAACCAGTCGTTCCACTCATTCGGTTGTTCAGTCGTACCAGTTGCTTAGGTTTTTATATATATATATATATATATATATATATAGATGATTGTAAAGTATAATGTTTCCCTGAAATTAAGCTTTTAACTGAAAGTGAAGAAGCCTCTTGGACTCATCTCCATTTCTTTAATGGGCTGATTTACTTAATCTACTCTTTTATTGGGTACTTTAAATAAGAAGTTGTTTTTGTTTCCCTTGGATGCAATAAACTCTCTAAAAATAAGCTCAGGATCAGAATTACTTTTGTCTTTTTTTACTCTCCTTTATTTTGGATATGTTATATTGAACAAATAGTCTTTATTTATTTATTTTTATTTTGTTTATTGATTTTAGAGAGAGGAAGGGAGAGGGAGAGAGAAAGAGAAAAAGATTGATAGACTACCTCCTGCAAACCCCCTATTGGGGATCGAGCTCAAAACCCAGGCATGTCCCCTGACCAGGAATCAAACCAGCTACCTTCTGGTGCACTGGAAGATGCCCAACCAACCAAACCACACCGGCCACAGCTAAATAGTCTGTATTGAAGACAGCTCAAAATACTTTTTAATTATGCTTGTATGCCATTTTTCTCTCAAATAAGCCAAGGCATGTTCACAAATTCAATGGTATATTTTTATACATGAATTTGTAACTTAGCATTAAAACAGTTGTGCATTTTAATTAATTTATTGAACAAAAGGTTTTAGGTGAGTCAATACACACATGAACAATATCTTTTCAGATTTAGGCACAGGAAACACAATAGTAGCCTTTTTTTCTTCTTCTAATGTATATATGGAATTCAGATGGGAACATTTAGAAAATGAAAGAATCCTTACATGCATAATTATTTCCTGAAATTAAGCTTTTTTAGCTGAAAGAGAAGCTTCTGGGTCTCATATGTATTTCTATTAAAGACTAATTTAATCTATCCTTTTATTCTGTTATTTCCATGAAAAGACAATTTTGCTTACTATAGCAGAATTAAACTCTCTAAAAATAAGTTCCAAAACAGAATTTTCTCTCTCTGTTAACTCCCCTTTATTTTTGTTATGCTATGTTGAGCAGATCTTTTATATTTCAAGGAAATCTGAAAGCGATTGTATTTTTGTGACATTTTCCCTAATAATTCAAGTCATCTCCAGAATCAAACATTATTTGAAAAATATAAATATTTACACAGTTTTGCAACATATTTAGCATTTTATATTTTTCACTTTAATTAACTTCTTGAACAAAGATACAAGTTAAGGCAATATGTAACTGAAAAATAATAGGATGATGCCTTCACAGGTTGCTCACAGCAGGATATTACTTTTGTAAAAATTTGGCTTGAAGATCATTTTTGGTGACCTACTTTGCGTGTGACATGTTGGAAGGAACTGTGGAAATGGCAAAGGATGAGGACCTATTCTTCAGATATTTAAAATCTAGTAAAAAAGAGAAGTTGAATATAAAAAGTTCTTCTCTCACAAAGAATTTTAAGTAGCCTAAGTAAAAATTGAAGAAAGTTGCTTGAAGGCTCTAAGGAGACAGAGAGTTTTAGCTGCTTAGGGGATTCGGGAAATGTCTTTTGAAAAAGGTGGGCCAGAGGAACTGAAGATTGAAAGATTGTTGATAGAAGTAGAAGTGTTAGTATGGACCATTCTAGGTCAAAATAACATAAGGTAAAAACACAAAAGCAAGAAGGAAAATGACGTGGAGGTTGGTTGTGTATGTGTGTGTGTGTGTGTGTGTGTGTGTGTATGTGTGTGTGTGTGTAATCTGCCAGACACCGAGGTAAAAATTCTCAGGAAGCAGGTAGTTATATGAGTCTGAAGTTTAAAGTAGAAGTTTTCACTTGGAAGTATATTTCTCTCTCATTTCCTGCATTGCTAGTTGCTAGGGATCCTATCTAATAAAAGAGTACTATGCAGATTGATCATCACTGCAACACACAATATAGCTGCCCCCATGTGGTCAAAGATCCTGCCCCCATGTGGACACAAGATGGCCACCACAAGATGGCCAGCAGGAGAGGGCAGTTGGGAGGCACCCGGCCTGCAAGGGAGGGCAGTTGGAGGTGATCAACCCTGCAGGAGAGGGCAGTTAGGGATAACCAGGCCGGCAGAGGAGGGAAGTTGGGGGCAAATAGGCTGGCAGCAGAGTGGTTAGGGGGTGATCAGGCTGGCAGGCAGAAGCGGTTAGGGGCAATCAGGAAGGCAGGCAGGCAAGCAGTTGGGAGCCAGCAGTCCTGGATTGTGAGAGAGATGTCTGACTGCCCGTTTAGGCCCGATCCCAGGGATCGGGCCTAAACGGGCAGTCGGACATCCCTTGAGGGGTCCCAGATTGGAGAGGGTACAGGCTGGGCTGAGGGACAACCCCCCTCCGTGCACGAATTTCGTGCACCGGGCCTCTAGTTAAAAAAATAAAGCTGAATCGGTTCTCCAGGAGCTTACACATTACTTGGAAGTTAAACATATAATTGGACAATTTTGATGAAATTGGATGTGTGTCATACTGAGATATTAGCAAGGTGAGATTTGCTTAGGAAAATCAGGCAAAGCTTGACAGATGGTGATGTTTCAACAGTGTCTAGAGGACATAATGTGGGCAACTTCCCAAGGGAAGAAGGGAAAACATGTCAAACTGTCAAATTACAAGTTTTTTGAAATGAGAACAATATTGTGTACATATGGGAGAAATGGATGAGATAGTACTAGGCCAAAAGTTACTTTATCTACCATTCTAATAAATGGTAAATAGCCTCTGTGCACCCACACATATAAAGTTTTTAATAATTTAAAATGATAAATAAAATGCAAATTATTTTAAAATGTGACATTTGGGTCCAACAAAAAATTGAAGATTATATTCATGCTTGAAAATATCAATAGTACGTACTGATGTCTAGTTTATTTTCCCTTATGCAAAGGTGTAGATAATGGTGTCATTCCTATAGGTAAGGGGTACAGAAGAAAGACCATGTGTCAGAGACACTGCACAGCACTGCTGCTCTGAGTTGCTCTGAGTCCGTATATTCTTCCCGACTTCGCCAGGGCAGGTCCTTCTCGAACCCTGCCCACTGTACTAACTGTTGGGAACTTAGTCCAAATTCCTCCTTTAGCCTCTGCTCACTAGTAACAGGTGTTGGGTCCGAGCCCTCCTGCCTGGGGCTGGACCTCCTTGGACACCGGGTCTTAGGCGGAGAAGCCATGAGAGGTTGTGGGTGTATAAGAATGAGTCTTTATTGCAGAATCCAGTGGCCACATAGCCATCAGACAACACAGTCCTTCACAACAAAGTCCATGCAGGCAGACAGCCGGACACCAGCTGGTGAATACATCTTTCCTCACAGTGTAGCAGTCTCTGTATTCACGGCTGTTATCTGAGCAGCTGCACGCTGCCCTCTAGACTCACCGCCTCACATCATAGCACACTACCTAAGCTCTCTGCCTCAGCAACTTCTTGAGCCTCTCTGGCTCAGCAGCTTCTCCTGTCTCCCCTGCCCAGCACAGTGGCCGGTCTCTGTAGCCTCACATAGTAACTACCTCTGAGCTTCTCTCTCAGCACACTGGCTAGTTAACATGGTAGCTGTATCTGAGCTCTCTATGAGCTCTTAGCCTTACATCGTAGCAGTACCAGCTCTCAGCTCCATCTCTTCAGCACACTTCTCACCCCACTGCCCAGCCCACTGGCTAGTCTCTAACTTGTATATCATTCCTTAGACAAAGAAGGTTTCATGCCAATAGTTACATCAATCATATTTTGGCTACAGAAGGGCACAGTGTATCGTGTATCCTTGCGTCCACTCATGGTATCTTGACCTTGGGCACCCCAATTAGGCTCATGCTCAGAGCGGCCTTGGCCATTCTGGCGTATTGACAACAAGGCCTCTGCTCCCATTGGCCTTGGCTATCCAGGACCCTGCCGTGGTTCCCACACCATGCTAATAGGTTCAGGTTTACCTTACAGAACCTGCAGAATTGTCCCAGGAAGCAGTTTAGATATAAGGAGATTCAAGCTGTTACTTAAGAAGGGTTTGCTATGTAAATCTGGAATCGAGTCCAACTTATTATACTGCTAGTGATCATTCAGAGCATGGATGGGAAATGTGTGGAGGAAGAGATCGAGTACAGAATTAATTAAAACAGAAATTATGAAGAGAAAGCCATAAGTTAATAAATGGAACTAGTCAGATAGGAAAACTAGAAAGTCAAGGAAGATATCCCAACATGTAAGAGAGAAAGGAATATGTAATTTCTTCAATATGTTTTTCTGAATTCTGAGATAATTAATAAAGTTTGTTCTGTTTTTATTTTTAATACATCTGCTACAGTTGCCACTTGAATCCTATCTACATATGAGTGTAGAAATATTTCATTTTATGTGAAAAAGTGCTAAATAATCATTTGCCCTACTTATTAGTATAGTTAAAATAAGAGTTAAAACTGAGGGTTAACGTAACATTTTATGAATAGTATATCTGTTGTGTGAATATGTGACCCAATTTGATCACATACAGTAACACCAATTAATTCAATGTAATCTTCCCTCCATTATTTTTAGAATGCCAGGCAAGAAGTTCTCAGTGTGAGTAGTGCCTCAGAAAAATATAAGACTTTAATATCTCTTAATATCAAATAGTTTACAGACATTGCTGCTCATGAAAGGAATCTTGCTTAAAGAGGCTCACTTGTATTCCATTTATTAGAAGTTCAGTGTCCACTCACTTTCTTATTGTACATTTAAATTTTGAAAATTGATTGATGAGTAGTAGCAAACATTGCTGCACATTTCCAATATTTTGACATGTATAATTTCAAGACTATTCAATTTGATATAATTCTAAAATGTCATCGTGTTACAGTAGGCAGTTAGAGATTAACTGGGGAAGATTCCACAGAACAGAACCAGATATCAGATTAAGCCTGATTAAGTTTTTCAATGCCTCCCCCCTTCCCCCAGGCCGCCCCACGAATGGAGTTGGGGGTGGGGAGATGGCACCGGGGCAAGTCCTTTCACTAAGTGCATGTGCAGCAGAAGCCAAATGAGAAGCAGAGCTATGAGGCATGCACAGCAGGAGCCAAAAAGGTGACCACAAAAGGGGGAGGGCACTAGCTGGGAAAAGCCAGGACAGAGATTGGATAACTTGAAAGACTGATCTTTTTCCAAAGCCAAGGAAATGTAGTGAGAAAACAAACAAAAGCCTGTAAAGCGGGGAGGGTGGGGAGCTGTGCAGGCTGGAAGGGCGCAGAGACTGAGCTGGGCTACTGGAGCCCTGAGTGGGGTGATGGGGGGAGAGGGGTTGGTGCTGCAACTCTGGACCTTGGTGGGCCCGGTGGGCGTGGGTGTGGGCCTGCAGGCTGGAAGCTAGACTTCTTCAGCAGAGGGAGCTGGACCATCTGGAGCTGCACGCTCTGGTCATGGATGAGACGTCGGGCCTGGTGTCTCTGGGGGCAGACTGACACTGCAGACCAGCTCTGCTGCTGGACACCCCCTGGGAAGCACAGCAGCCTTTTCCAGGGCATCTGGGCCCTGCCTGCTCTTTCTGCTCTCCTGCATACTTTTGCACTTTAATAAATCTTGTCACCATCGCTCAAATCCTCCTTGACGAGTGTCCCTGAGATGCTTTCTCTGTGACTGCAAGAACCTATTTCCAGATGTGTCCAGCTCTGGTAACAAGCTGTTGTGGAAATCTGTTTTTCCCTTTATGTTTGAATGAGAAATAAAAACCCCAGGAAATAAAGCACTAGTACTGTTGAATGTGATATGGGAAAACTTGGACTGGAAGTCGGTGTTCCTCTGGGCAGGATGGTTCCCGGGTTCTTGTCTGGTGGAGTCGAAGAAGGAAACCACGGACAAAAGATGGTAGAGTAAAAGGTGAAAATTAATTGAGAAACAAGCAGACTCCCACATGGGGAGGGGAAGAGAGTCCCACTGAGTCCCTTTTCTCTACGGTTTATAAAGGCTACAGATCTTTCTGCCTGGATATCCCCTCTGATTGGTCACTATCCCCTCAAATTGGTTACTATAGCAACTCCAGAGCACAAACCTCACATGAAGTAGTGAGGTTCCCTCCTTCTTCCCCCTTATTTTCTCTTATTCCCTCTGGGCTTTCTTTGTTCCTCTTTGAATGAGGGGCTTCCTTCCCTTTATTCTGTAAATGTGTACCTTTTCCAGCTCCCAGTTCCCTTATCTTATGGAAATGTACCTTCTGCTACTCCCAGCTCCCTTATTCTATGGAAATGTACCCTTTCCAGCTCTGTAGCCCCGTGCTTTTTCCATGGACCCCATAATTCCTAAAACTGCCTATTTCACCCCTAAAAATTCCTTTCAAATCCTATCCGATAAAGAGGGAATATGTTAATTGACCCTCATGCCATTGCAAAGATGGTGGTGCCCACAGCCAATAAGAAGGGAATATGCTAATTGACTGTCCCGCCCTCAAAAATGGTGGCACCCACAGACAATAAGGAGGGAATATGCTAATTGACTGCCCCACACTCAATGATGGTGGCGCCCACAGCCATAAGATGGCGGCGCCCAGTCCCCTCAGCCCCCAGCTGCCCAGGGCCAGCCCAAGGCACAGGCAAGCCTCAGATGTCAGCTGCCCGGCCGTCCAGGGCCAGCCCAAGGCTCAGGTAACCAGGGCTGGCCAAGGCTTGCACAGCCAGCAGTGGCAGCAGCAGAGGTGTGATGGGGTATCGCCTTCCCCTGATCACTGGGTCACCTCCCACCCCTGAGGGCTCCCAGACTGTGAGAGGGGGCAAGCCAGGCTGAGGGACCCCCGTCCAGTGCATGAATTTTCATGCACCGGGCCTCTAGTGTATTACATAAAATCACAGATACTCTTGATTTGCTTTGGGTTAAGATAAAGTAAGTACATCAGCACAGATACTTTAGAGACATTTGTTTCTAAACAGCTTTTGCAGACATTTCTGAATCTTTCCAAGGAGTAAGATGGGCTTTGTTCTTGCCTTTTGTCACTTCACTCACAGTGACTAAGCAAAAGCCTCTCTTGGTGTCAATCTTGAAAACTCCCTGGGCTCCTAATGACCAATTAGTGTCAAAGCAGTGAAGACACGTCTGTTGTCTTGGTTTAGACTCCCAGCTGAGCTTTCACTGGTGGCTGTTAACAGCTAAGAATTGGATCTTTCTGAATACAAGCTGGATTCTGTGAAGGATCCGAGAGTTTTACAGCCACACCATCCACTTTAGCATAATGTAAATGAAACTTCCCTGTTTTTGTTTTTACTCCTTTTTTTCTTATATAGTATCTATTGTAATGCAAATCACCGTCAGAAAGCAAAAAGCACATGTTAAAAATTACTGAAATATGTCTTATTTTTAAGAATTGTCTGGTGCATTAAATGAATAGATATTAATTCAATAACTGACATATTTAAAGTAAAATTTAGATGTTTAGGTTATTGACTCATCATTCTCATATTTCCCATTTGAAAGAATATTTTATCTGAGATTTTAGGCTTTATTTTCACATGGCTTTATTTTTCGCTTTATTCATTGGTGGAATACCAAAGCAAGATTAGCATATAACTGTGTTTTGAATAGCAAGCCTTACAAAAGGAAGGAGTGATGAGTCCCAAGAAGGTCTAAACCTAGGAAGTAAATTTCAATAGGTCTAAGACTTTGGCTCAATGTCCCATTCTCAAGTCCCACAGGGGTGGCAACATCACCCTCATGGCGCTCTGCAGGGCAGCTCTGTCTCTTCAGTGGGGTGCCGACGCTGTGGCTCTTTGCCAGGGCCCCACCGACATAGCTCTCTGCAGCTAAGTGTTTTGTGGGAGAAGCAGTCTTATACCCTGGGACTGTGGTGGAATTGGCAGCCCTGGTGATTTCTGAATCTCTTTCAGGGTCACATTTCCCCTTCCTTGAAGAATAGGTCACATTTGCAGCTGACTAGCTATGTAGTCTCATTCTGTGGAATCTAAGAAGTCCAACAGCCTTTCTTCACTCCATCCCACGTTCTCTGTCTCTGTCAGTTCAAACTGGCAGTGTCTCAGTTGCTATGATTCCTCCTATATTCTAAGCTTCCGCTGAGATGGTTAAGTCCATGAGTTACACCCATAATCCCTTTAGCAAATGGTTGCTCAGTCATACCCTTAGCATTCTCTTCAGAACAAGTTTTTGCAATATAGACAGGCTGAGAATTTCCAACTCTCCGCGTTGTTTCCTTTTTGCCTAGCAATTTCTTCTTCAACTCATTTCTCTCTTCTTGCATTTACTATAAGCAGTAAGAAGCACACAAACTGCACTTTCAGTACTTTGCTTAGAAATCTCTGCTAGCCCTGGCTGGTTTTCCTCAGTGGATAGAGCATCAGCTGGCAGACTGAAGGGTCCCAGGTTCTATTCCGGCCAAGGGTACATGCCCGGGTTTGGGGCTCAATCTCCACTAGGGGGCGTGCAGGAGGCAGCCGATCAATGATTCTCTCTCATCATTTCTCCCTTCATTTCTGAAATCAATAAAAATATTTTTTTAAAAAAAGAAATCTCTGCTAAATATCCAGTTTCATCATTCACAAAGTCTGCCTTCCACAAAACACTAGAACAGTGGTCGGCAAACTCATTAGTCAACAGAGCCAAATATCAACAGTACAACAATTGAAATTTCTTTTGAGAGCCAAATTTTTAAAACTTAAACTTCTTCTAACACCACTTCTTCAAAATAGACTCGCCCAGGCCGTGGTATTTTGTGGAAGAGCCACACTCAAGGGGCCAAAGAGCCGCAGTTTGCCGATCACTGCACTAGAACAAAGATAATCAAGTTGGTTTTTGATGTTGGTGTTGTTGTTTTGCTTTGTTTTCACTTTGTAACAAAGATTACCTTTCCTCCATTTTCCAATAACATGTTTCTTATCTGAAACCTTACCAGAATAGCTTATAAATGTTCATATTTCTATCAATGTTCTGTTAATTATTATTTATGTACTAGAGGCCTGGTGCATGGATTCGTGCACCGGTGGGTTCCCTCGGCCTGGCCTGTGCCCTCTTGCAATTCGGGACCCCTCGGGAGATGTTGGAAGCCCGGTGCATGAATTCGACCTGATCCCTGTCCCTGTCCTCTGCCCCAAGCCTTTTCAAATGCACCTTAAAACTCCACCAGCCTCTACTCATTATCTAGTTCCAAAGAGGTTTCCACATTTTTAGTTATTTATTAGGGCAGTACACAACTTAGTGCTAAAATCTGTCTTAGTTAGTCTGGGGTGCTGTAACAAAACTCCATAGGCTGGGTAGCTAAAACAAATTTATTTTCTTATAGATTTGGAGGTTGAGAAGTTCAAGATGAAAGTGCTGGCAAGGTAGTTTTCATCCTAAGGCCTATTGTTTTGGCTTTTAGGTGGCCTCTATTTTGCTGTGTGTTCACGTGACCTCTTCTTTCTGGAGAGAGAGAGAGAGAGAGAGAGAGAGAGAGAGAGAGAGAGAGAAGAGGATTTCCTTTTCTTTCTATTCTTATAAGGTCACCAATTTTATTGCATTAGGGCCCCACACTTATGGCTTCATTTAACCTTAATTGCCTCTAATAGACCCTATCTCCAGACACAGTTACAATGGGGTAGAACTTCAACCTATAAATGTAGGGAACACAAATATTCAGCACATAGTACATCTTCAGTGATTTATTTGAACATCATACCTGGCATGTCAGATCTCTAATGTCTAATTGTATCTAGTGGCTTTGATCTAATTATATCAAATGTCTTTGCCTTTTCTTTACTGTGGTATAGTAGCCTAGAATTTCTTTTCCATTTATCCATTTTCACTTTTTTTTCTTTTTCCTAACAAGCTATAATTTGAAAAAAGTGCCGCTTGCCATTCTGTTCTGTTTTTATAGCCAGAGACACACAAATCTCTTTCAATCAGTGCTAAATTCTGTCAGTGGCAACTAGCAAATGTATTCCTTTAAAACTTTAAAAAGTATTCACTATAAACAGTGTAGCAGCAGGTCAACAGATGCAAGAGTCCTTCTTCTAGTAGTTGCAAATAGCTTCATATTAACTATAAGATTCTTACCTAATGCATATTTGATTATCTCCAACCCTCATCCCAACCTCAACCCCAACCCCACCACCACCACCACCACACACAGGGCAATTCTTGTCCTTATTCCTTTCTTTAATGCCTTTTTCGGGCACACTTTGGTTTGGGATTCTTTAATTGTCCTTAGTATATGTTTTAATATCATTTGAACAGAGACTTTCACTTCTTCCTCTATTGCTCACAACTGCACTCTTGGAGGATATTTATATTTTCTTTATTCATCTTTATATTAATTATCTATAAACAAAACTCATATTTTAAATATCTATTATTTTATAGGACATTTGTGGGTTGTTGTTTTTTTTTTTTGGTTTATTATCTTTATTTTCTTAAGCAGAGGTTGACATTTTGACTTCAGATATACAGCATGCACCAGTTGATGGTGGGGATATGTCCTGAGAAATGTGTAATTAGGCAATTTTATCACTGTGTGAGCATCATAGTGTGTACTTACACAAACCTAGGTGGTACAGCCTACTACATACCTAGGCTTGTGGTATAGCCTAATACTCCTATGCTACCAATCTGTTCAGCATTACTATACTGTACAATAAAAATATTGCTTAAAATATTATGAAAACAGTACACTTGTACATGAGTGGAACTTGAAGGATTAGAAGTTGCTCTGAGTGAGAGTGAGTGAATGTGAGGTACACTACTGTAGACTTTATGAACACTGTACACTTAGGCTACACTAAATTTAAAGAACAAATGAGATTAAAGAGAAAATGGTGCAATCAAGAGACAGTAAACATGAGAGGAAGCTGCTGTCAGCATAATCCTATCTAATAAAGAGCTATAATGCTAATTAGACCGGATGGCGGAATAACTTTCTGGAACCATCAGTGGGCAGGGGGCGGGGCCCTCAGGGCTGCGAGGCTGTGAGGCAGCCGGGGCTGCGAGGACCTACTCTTGCCCAAATTTTGTGCATCAGGCCTCTAGTATAGCATACTGTCTTACAGCAAACTTTTAAAAAATAAGTACTAAGAGCACACCCTAATATAGTAAACAAAAGTATAGAAGTAAATACATAAACCAGTAACACAGTTGTTCCGAGTAATAAAGCAATTTTAAAATAGAAGTTTTAAAAGATAACCAAAATGCTCTCTAGTAACAATAAATTAAATAAAAATCTGTAACAAAATAGAAAACATGATAGCTGTAGAAATAATTATTTGTGTGTATGAATATGTTTGAATATACATGTAGCTATGGCTACATGTCCTAGAAGCAAAAATAACCCAGTAGCAATGAACACATCTTGTACTCAGATCTTAATTTTTTAAATGACATTCTCTAACAATAAAAAACATGGCTCTTTGAAGAAATGCTTCATTCAGGCCTAGCAGGGAAAATATAAAAATCTTATGCCACAATCTTATAAGAAGTAGTAAAAAAAATAATGAAAATATGGAGAAAAACACTGGCACCAATTCCAAAGAAGGTGCGGTAGCCAAACTTTGGAAAATTGAGCAACAAATTTACTGTTATTATAGAAAGGGCATATACACTGAGTGGCCAGATTATTATGATCTCTGAACACATAATAATCTGGCCACTCAGTGTATATACTATATAATAAAAGGCTAATATACAAATTGTCCCCTCAACCAGGAGTTCGACCAGCAGGCAGACCAGCCAACTGTCCATGTCCCCTCCCCCTGGCCAGGCTGGCTGGACCCCACCCATGCACGAATTCATGCACGGGGCCTCTAATATATATATATATATATATATATATATATATATATATATACAGATACACACACACACACACACACACACACACACACACACACACTGAGTGGCCAGATTATTATGCATTCAGAGATCATAATAATCTGGCCACTCAATGTGTGTGTGTGTGTGTGTGTGTGTGTGTGTGTGTATCTATATATATTTATTAATTTTACTGATATGTCTCTGAAATAGTTTTTACATAACATACATAATTATTTCCTACTTTAGTTATTGTTTCCTACAGGTCTATGAATATATCTGACTTAAAAAGGAAGAAAACAGAGTTCATCAGTCTGGTTTTGAGCTACTCTTGCAATATTATTATTTCCTTTTTCATAATCACATTCTACATTAACTCTTGTTTTTGTAAATGGATTTTAACAAATGGAACATGTCAAGACAAATTCCTGACATATTAAAAATAGGTTCAAAGTGCATTTAAAATATGTAAAATATCTCAATAATTTGTCAAATAAGTTAATATTTTTACATTATATTTATAAGGTATTCATTTTACAAATTGCATAAATGTATCTAAACATTTATACTATTTATACTATTAATCTAAATGTAAATATATAACATCACTTCATAGTAGACTAATTATTCCTCAATACTTAGATCTAGGGAAATAACTTCATATTTTCGGGTGTGTTTCTCACCTGAAAAGTTGATGTATTGAGCTAATGCTTTTAAGGTTCTTTAGGGAGTCAAATGCTTGAGTCACAGGATATCTCCATTTAGTTGTCAGTCAGTCAATTAAAGGCAAGTTTACTTAGGTATGCTACCTGCATGATTTCAAATGATCTGATTTGCCTAATACGTCCCCTTTCAAATGCATGTGAACAGGCATTACAGATGCATATTACTAATATTTCAGTCCCACTGACTGCTTAGGTATTATGTAGATACCACTTTGTAGATACAAGTTTGGTATATTTCCTCATTGTTTTTCTTATTCTTTTCTCATCCCATATAATGGACAAAATTTAAACGAACAAAAATACCCGGGATGCCCTACAGTTAGCAGCAAAACTAATAAACATATTTGTCCGTTAGAAGGAAACTTTTTCAAGGCAGTAAATGTAAAACCCTAACACAGATTACGATTCTCCTGCCAGAGTGTGGAAGACTTCAGCATTGACAGTAAGAAAAAAAGGACTTTTCACAGATCATCATCGAATTTAAAAATTGTGATTGTTGTGAACAAAGTAATATAAGGCTGCCTACTAAGCAAAAGTGACAGTTCATAATCTAAAATATGTCACCCTTATATTTGAGTCTAATTTATTTTTTCCCTCTACCAGCAGGATATCATAAAACTGTTGATTTTAAGAGTATGCCACATAAATCTAATCTTATATTTCTTTGCAACTTTTTCTCTTTTTTCCTCTTATTGATTCTCTCAACCTAGCAGGAGATTTTATAACTTCTTACTGGTCCTATAACTCCATAACATGTTTCATAAATTACTCTGTAAAATTGCTTGTACAGTCTATCTAGACTCTACGTGTACATAGAACTTGCTAGACATTTCATATATCAGTGAATTACCTTCATTGAATTAAATGTAGGGTTCCAAACTAAGGTTAAAATGTCCTAAACAAAACTGCATTAATGTTTGTAAACCATATTACTTAATTTATTCAGCAATAATTCTTTCTTTAAAAACAATTATATAAGGAACATGACATGGATATACTTTAACAAACTTTCATAACTACTTTGGAGTTTACAACACAACTTTCATCATAGTAGTTTGTTGTGTTAGTTTTCTAAGTGTGCTATAACAAAGTATCATAGACTGGGAAGTCTAAAAAACAGAAATATATCACCCTGGCTGGTGTTGCGTGGTTGTTAGAGCATTAGTCCATGCCCGAAGGGTGGTGGGTTTGATTCCCAGTCAAGGACGCCCACCTGGGTTGCAGGTCAATCCCTGACTCCAGTCAGGGGCATGCGGGAGGCAACCAATCCATGGATGTGTCTATCTCACATTTATGTTTCTCTCTCTTTCTCTCTCTCTCTCACTCTCACTCTCTTTCTACTTCCTCTCTCTCTAAAAATCAATGGAAATAAATAAATAAATAATAAAATAAAGTAAAAAAAATAGAAATATATTTTCTCACAATCTGGAACTGGAAGTTCAAGATAAAGGTTTCAGCAGGTTCGATTTCTCCGGAGGCCTCTGTCCTTGGCTTGCAGATGGCCACCTTCTTGCTGTGTCATCCCAAGCCTTTTTCTCGGTGTAACAACAGTTACATTGTATCTGGGTTTTATCCTTGTGATCTCACTTAACCTTAATTACCTCTATGAAGGCCCCGTCTCCAAATATAGTCCAATGTGTTAGGACATTGACATATTAATTTTGGGGAAAACACTTCAGTTTATCACATTTATTAATTTCTTCTATAAAATATGGAGTTTAAAGACATGGAGAGTCCCGAATGACGTGCTGAAACACAAATATTGTCAATATAGAGTAACTGCAGATAATTAGGTTTTGTTTTGTTATATTTTGTAGGGAGGAAAAGATCACAGTCAGTTTTACAGTCTTGAAATGTCTACCCGGCTTTCTTTTAACTCCACATTGTCTTGTCAATCTCAGAAGTAATATAAAACAGGCAATCCCTGCTGTGAAGAGATAAAGGAGTCCCTATGCATGGCCACTTGTACAATTTACTTGTCATGCATATTTTCACTATTTTGCATTTTATGCAAAAATATA
Source organism: Cnephaeus nilssonii (assembly GCF_951640355.1). NCBI lineage: Eukaryota > Metazoa > Chordata > Mammalia > Chiroptera > Vespertilionidae > Cnephaeus > Cnephaeus nilssonii. The sequence goes on along the minus strand of NC_137083.1, from coordinate 70,293,682 downwards.
TGTCCAATAATGCATGTTTTAGATAAAACATCTTTTAAGAATTTCATAATTATCATTTCAATGATATTTTCTTGCCACTCTTGTAATATATGACTGATTGTTAAATGATTATGTGTGTTAAATGATTATGTGACATCTTTTGTGTTATTTATAAACAGCCATAAAGTACATAATTATTTTTTTTCTTTTTCATATACTTCAGTTGAGGAACCAATGCTTCCAGATGATGGAAATAATTTCTAGTATAATAGGTGAAATTGAATTCATTATAGTTTTTAAAAGAATTATTTTAAAATAATGGGTAGTGTAATAAATAAATATGATAGAAGTTCTCATAGTCGCTTCTTAAATGCTTATTTAGATTAAACCATAATCTTCATTTTCTCTGAAAATATACTCACTGAGAGTTTCAGAATGTAGAGAACTTTTATGTAATCTTGTTCATATGCTCCCAACAGTGAGACTCTAAAATTCATTTATGCTTGTCACCAAAAGCTTTTATCCTAGTTGTACCTCTTGTAGTTATCTAATTTAATTAACTATTACCGCACAGTAAACTGTGAGCCTAAAACAGTTGTTTCTATGGATACTCAGTTGAATATTTTGGAAATAGATGAGAAAAGTGAGTCACTAAAACTTGCTGTTAATATTGATACAACTTTGTAAATTTGGACAAATCATAAAAATTGAGGCTTATCTACATTTATTACTTCATACTGGTTTTCCTTTTTTTTTTTTTTTTTTTGGTTAATCCTCATGCGAGGATATTTTCCACTGATTTTTAGAGAGAGTGGAAAGGATAGGGAGAGACAGAGAGAGAAACATGGATGTGAGAGAGACAAATCAATTGGTTGCCTTCCGTACACACCCTGGCCAGGGCCGGGGATTGAGCCTTCAACTGAGGTATGTGCTTTTGACCTGAATTGAACCCGGGACCCTTCAGTCTATGGGCTCATGCTCTAACCACTGAGTAAAAATGGCTAGGGCTGCTTTTCCATATTTTCTATAGAAGCTGAAAATAGAAAATCTGAATGAATATACAAGTAAAGTATTTGAATTAGTAACTAAAATTCATTCCACAAAAAAGAATCAAGTCCAATTAAATACATAAGGAAGAAATAATACTAGTTATTTGTAAATTCTTTCAGAAAATAAAGAGGGAACATACCTCCAAATTCATTCTATGAGGTCAGTATTACATTCATATTAATAACTACATTAAAATATGATAAATGACAATGCTCATCACTAATGATTACATGCAAAGAAAACTTATTAATTTGTTGAACAGTTGATAGCTTGGATAATTATAGTAAATAGAAATAGATTACAAGCAATATTTAAATTAGAATGACAGAATATTTTGCTTTATAATACCATGTTTTCAATTATAAATACACATAATCTTGAAGTTAAGATTGCTATAATTAGCCAACTTTTTTTTCTATCTAGATATCTCAATTAAATGACTATATAATAATGCTGTTAAATTAATCTTAATGCAGGACATTCAAATCTTTAAACTATTTAATTACTAAATGCTAATGATGTTTATATTTTAAGAACCCTGAATAGTCTTTACAAAATATGTCCTAAAATTATTAAATAAGACCTTATGAGTGTTAATTATTATGATTCAAGTATTTGCACTTTTCTTTTTAAATATATACTTTTGTTGATTTCAGAGAGGGAAGAAGAGGGCAAGAGAGATAGAAACATCAATGAAGAGAGAGAATCATTGATTGGCTGCCTCCTGCATGCCCTGCACTGGGGATCGAGCCGGAAAACCTGGCATGTGCCCTGACCAGGATGTCATTTCATTCAGTGACCTGTTGCATATGATATACTAATTGTACAATACTAATAAATACTAATAAGATATATCAATATAATATTAATAAAATCAACATTCTACAATATTTAGTTACTATAATTACAATATAATAATAACTATGGCCCTAATTATTTGGTGTTGATTACATGAATTAATATATAAAAGAAATTCTAAAAGTGAAACTGCCATATACCACAAGAAACTTTAGAAAACTGGAAGATAAATACAGGGTATAAAACCCACCTTTTAGATATAGTAGTATAGATTAAATAACTTGAAATAATTTTATCTTGCTCTGTGATATGATTTACAAATCTCAATATATTGAAAGTGTCCATCAAGTTATGAGAAATAGTCAACATAAATCTAGTAGAAAAATGGGCAGAGCATATGAAAAGACAGAACAGGAAATAGAAAGGACTTTCAAACCAATGGAAAGATAAGATACTCATGTATACTCAGATTAAGAAAAATTCATATTAAAATGTCACTGAGATCATATTTCTCACCTATCAGATTGAATGAAAACAAAATAACTGGCCTCACCTTCTGTTGTCCAGACTGTGTTATTAGTATTATGTGTTTGGTGTAACTCCGATGGGTGTCAATTTGGCAGTATCTATCAATATTATAATTATTACAGGCCTGGTGCACGAATTCGTGCACCAGTGGGGTCCCTTGGCCTGGCCTATGGGATCGGGCCAAAACTAGCTCTCCAACATCCCCCAAGAGATTCCAGATTGCAAGAGGGCGCAGGCCAGGCTGAGGGACCCCACTGGTGCACGATCGGGGCCGGGCAGGGACACGGGAGGTTAGCCAGCTGGGGAGGGACTGTGGGAGGGCTCCAGGGCATGTCCGGCCCATCTAGCTCAGTCCCGATCGGCTGGACCCCAGCAGCAAGCTAAACTACCAGTCGGAGCATCTGCCCCCTGGTGGTCAGTGCACGTCATAGCGAGCAGTTGAGCAGCCTTAGCATATCATTAGCATATTACACTTTGATTGGTTGAATGGACGACCAGATGACCGGACACTTAGCATATTAGGCTTTTCTTATAGAGGATAGTACTTTTCACTAGGGAATTTCATTTTGGTAAAGTGCTGACTCAGATATACCCACACAAATGCAAAATAATGCATTATCTGTGATAGCACTATTTTAGAAACAGTTTTATATCCAACTCTAGAAACAACTTAAATCAACTGTGTTGTATCAATAGAATAGAATCCTATATAGCTATAAAAAGAACAACAACAATAAAACCCCCAGAAAGCTACCTATGTATTGGTTTGGAAAAACTTCCAGGATATTCTATTGAGTCAAAGGTCAAGGAGCTTGTATATCCTACTCTGCATATTGCTAGGCTAACCTTTTGTAAAAAAGAAAATATTATGTATGTATATACTAGTCTATGCATAATGAAATTGTAGAAGTATAAGCTAAACACTGTTGACATTAATATCTGGACAGGGAGTGCAGGTAAGGGTGTGAAGTTTGCTGAAGCACACTGTTCACTTTATATTTGATTATACATTGTGATGTTTGTAAATGCATTAGGTCTTCATCATCAAATAAAAACTGGAATTAGGACAATAAATGGGGTCATTAATGATGTTGAATAGGGCTGACAAATAAGCAAATTGAGAATTAAGGAGTGAGTGTCAAATATTTTTACTCTCATTGATGCCCTTAGTGAGAGCTGATTTTAATTTCCGTTGTCTATAATAAACTTTGAGAACTTCTGCATTATTAAAACTCACATAATAGTTTCATTCAATGTTTCTCAATTGGATAATTGAATGCTTATTTAAATAGTACACATTAATAACCAAGTCAACTTGTGTTCTTTGGAATGTAGTTTGGGAAAATACTGTTCTATGACAGTGAAACTTTCAAGAACTTTGTCATTCTATAACAATTATTGTCTTAAAAGTGCATTGTCTAGTGGACATGCAAGGAATATGTTTTTAACAAGTTAATTATGAGTGCTTCCAGAAGGGTAGTGTGTATAATTATAACCATTGTGAAAAACGTTTAGTAGAATAAGGAAATGAAAATCTTAATATGGGTAAACTTGACATTTCTTCAGGCTGAACTAGCAAACTTAATCCTTTGAATAGCCTACATTTGTATTTTGGCATGAAACCATTTCAAGCTGTGTAATGAAATTAATGAGGCTGCTACAATGGTACAAAGCAATAATCAACATATATTTCATATAGTTTATTGTTGGAAAATGTATTAAGTCCAGGAATGAGGTGAACTAAGACAGCTCTTTTGTTTGTGTGCATCCGAAAGATGACATGTATTCATACTGCTTTCCTGAAAGAAAAAAAGAAAAAGAAAAAACAGCATTCTAACTGTGCACAAAGCCCGGGAGAAGGTCAACATCATTTATTTTCAAATAAATGTAGAACCCTGAGAATCACTCAATGTCATGATATTAAAACACAAAAATATCTTTTCTGCCTACCAAATGGACATACACATACACGTATATACATTGAGTATATATCTCCAACCATTGTCAAAACAGCAAGTCTTTTGCCAAAGCGATTATGATCCATGGCAGTAAATATAAATATCTGTTGGCATGACATATCTGGCAGCTGAAAATGAGTTCAAATGTATCCAAGTGATATGCTATGTCAGAAAAAACTGATGAATCTCATGTGAATACATTAGAGTGGCTCCTTTCCCCCCCCCATCCCCTCCCTCCTCATATATATGCTGAATCAAAAGAAATACTTTAGATATTGGGGATTTTTCAGAAAATGACAACAGCAACAAAACTACTTAAAATAGCTCTTTGGACCACTCTACTAATAGGATGGGTGAAGTATAGCCAACCAACACATGGCTGTTTGTACATTTATTCAATTCATCCAACCACCCAGCTACCCAATTATACCTATTTACTGATTTCTTAAACAAATTATACTTGACTAAGTATAATTTGGTCTCAGTGCTGGTATATCTATATAATCTATATAATAAAAACCTAAGCAAACATTACAGCAAAACAACCGGAAAGACCAGTTACTATGATGTGCACTGACCACCAGGGGCAGACACTCAATGCAGGAGCTGCCCCCTGGTGGTCAGTGCACTCCCACAAGGGGAGCGCCGCTCAGCTAGAGGCCAGGCTCACAGCTGGCGAGTGCAGCAGCAGTGGCGGGAGCCTCTCCCGCCTCCACAGCAGCACTAAGGAGCACAGAGCCGAGCAGTAAGGATCCTACCACTAAGGAGTAGTGAGCCGAGCAGTAAGGAGTGAGCAGGTAGGCAGTAAGGAGCAAGGGGTCCCAGACTTCGAGAAGGTGCAGGCCAGGCTGAGGAACCCTTCCCCCCCACACACAGTGCACGAATTTTGTGCACCAGGCCTCTAGTATACATATATATTCACAGCCCTCCTTTTCCAGGAGCTCACAGTCTGGAGGAAGAGATTGGATTGGTTATTTAGACTACTAAATGTTCTTACCAGGGGTGGTAGGGTATCAAATTCAACTTGGGAATCGGGGGAGGTTTCTTGTACTGGTGACACTGAGCTCAGTCTGACTAGATTGACTGGGAGTCAGTGAGGTGAAGAGCGCGCATAAAGCCATTTCATGGACATGTGCAACAGCGTAGAAGAAACTGCCCGATGTGCATAGCAAAGGACAACCAAACCATTATTATTCAAGGAAAGCGGGGTCAAGACATGAGTGTGGAGAGTAGATAAAGGTCAATAAAAGGTGCATTTGAAGTTGAAGTTTTAGAAATAATTGTGAACTTATAGAGACTGCAAAAGAAAAAATAAGAAAAATAACAAATGTTCTGGAAAAAATCTTATACACATAGTACTTTAAGCATTTTGAATCAAATGCTATATCTTAATGTGTACATCACTGTTTTCTCCATCTAAACAATTAAAGGCAAAAAGTATCCATCTCTTTTATTTGTTTAAATGATGCTTTAAGAGTAAAGTGAGGAAGTAAATAAACACAATTATATTGTATGTGTGAAAATGAGAGTCTATCTTGTGCGGCCAAGAAAAGGCCTGGATAATCAGCTGTGGAGGCAGCAAGTCATAGTACAGTTGAGAGAATGTCTCTATTATTTTAGTTTTAGCAGAAAAGAACATAAGAAATGTTTTATTAGTCCCTTTTAAAACTATAAAATATTATTATTAGGATATCGTAGTACTTTATTTCACAATTTTCCATGGGTATGCTGATTTCTATTGTTTTTCTTTGAAACAAAAATTATGCCACCTAATTCAGAGATTTTTAACATTTAAATCATTGTTACATCATACTAATTTGTAGCTACCCATCAATTGTTATTTTTTAAAAATATATTTTTATTGATTTCAGAGAGGAAAGGAGAGGGAAAGAAAGATGGAAACATTAATGATGAGAGAGAATTACTGATCAGCTGCCTCCTGCATGCCCCTCACCAGGGATCAAGACCGCAAACTCAGTGATGTGCCCTTGACTGGAATCAAACCCAGGACCCTTCAGTCCGCAGGCCAACGCTCAATTGTTATTTTAATTACTATACTAATCTAATTGTTTTTAATCCCTAATCAGTAGATTTAAGATATTAATTAAAATAAATTCTCAAGTAACCTATAGTTTGCTAGAAGTCATTAAGTCTCTCAACACAACTTGTAAGGATGAGGAGAAATTAATTAACCAACAGCTTTGCTACATTGATTTGTGAGTTACACTTAAATGCACTGTAATTCCTTCATTTTTTTCTTTGTCAAGAATAATCTAAAGGGTTCTTTCTAATTAAATGAAGATATTCTACTTTTTGAATCTATATTCTATGATTTTTGTCTATTTCTCACACAAGCTGCCTCTTTTAAACATGGATCTGAAATTTTTTAAAGATGGAAATTATTTTTATTTTGAAAGATCTAGAAAACCAGTTTCAAGAACAGTTGTTAAAAAATCAAATTACCAACTTAGAGGTAGTTAATAAACATTTTAAGAAGTGTTTGAGTAGTATCAAGAAAATGACATATGACAATTTGGAAATAAAAGCAAAGTATGTCTTCTGAATTATAAGAAAATCATGGGAGCAATCCATTAAAATGGTTTTCCAAAAGCATAAGACATAAAATGCTCTCAAGAGAAAGGAATCTTTCCTTTACCTGTATTTCTATGTCACAAGGTATCTTAAATAAGGTCCAACTCAAGTACCTAACTGTTTGATTTACTGTAGCATCCTATGTAATAAAAGGGTAGTATGCAAATTGGCCCTAACAGGGGAACGACCAGAATGACTGCCCAACCAGTCACTATGAGGTGCACTGACCACCTCTCGGTCCCTTTCCCCAGACAGCAGGCTCCGATCACCTGATGGTGAATGGGGAGCCAGGGATGGGTGGCAGGGGATGTGGGTGGCTCCAGACCAAGGCCCTGGCCCTGTCAGTCGCTCCACACACAGAGAGGGTGACCGGCGGTGGGGGCTGGCTGGCAAGTGAGCGAGAAAAGCTGACCTCTCAGTCCTTTCCCCCGGCCATCAGGCTCCAATCGCCTGATGGTGAATGGGGAACCAGGGGTGGGTGGTGGCGTGGGACGGGGCTGGTTTTGCGCAGCTGGGGAAGATGGCCCTGATTGCAGGCCAGGCCTATGGATCGTACCCATGCATGAATTTCGTGCACCGGGCCTCTAGTTTGAATATATTGAATAAACAGAAAGCCTAACAATTCATAGAAAGACTGGATATTAGGAACATCACAGGATTTACTGGTTTGCAATGGTCCCCTTGCCATGACTTGGTCAAACTCAAGTGGATTTCCATATCCAGTATTTGCAATTTATTTGATTACAAAATACCGAGAACACCTCAAATAAATCACTTACTTGTTGGCTATCCTGCTTCTTTTGGACAAGTAGCTAGTGATTTCAATTAATTGTATAAGTCTTAAAAAGGATCAAAGTTTTGCCACCTTAAAACAGCCTTTTGGGGTATAGATTTTAAGCTGGCTATAAAGAAACAAAAAACTCAGAAAGGACCTCTGACTCTCCCCTTTTCCCACCCAAGAGATTCAGATGGAAAAACCTGCCTCAGTCAGGGAATCTAAGCACAATCCTTAACATTAGACAAGGAGGAGCGAAGCAAGGGGCCTGTTAACTAGGTCACCCTCTATGTCCCATTGTTTCTGAGTTTGCCTAGTGAAAATCTACCTGCCACGTAGGTTCCCCTGTAATAGCACATTTTAACTTAAGTCTAAGATACATTTCCACCTTTCTCCTTTGTTCAAAGTAACGTTAGGGATTTTCATACTTACCTGTATGCACACATTGAATTTTTTATTTTCTCTTGTTAATTTGATTATTTGCCCAGCTAGAACTTAGAAGGTGGGAGGAAAATTATACACATATTTTTAGCACCCATATCATCTAGATGTGATATACAAACTGGTATTTTTCCAAACAAAATCAAATCATCAAAAATATGTACAGTTCTAAGATGTGTATTTTCCCACCCCAAATAACCTGATTGTCTAAAACAAAGAAATTAGTTAGTATATTAACATTTTATATCCCATTCTTACAATGGTATCCTAAGTAGTAATATAGCCAATATGAGTGTTTTTCTCTGCAGCAATTATTATTTATTTATTAATCCTTACCTGAGGATATGCTTTCATAGATTTTTTTTTAAAATTTATCTTTATTGTTGAAAGTATTACAGATGTCCCCTTTGTGTTCCCCCACTGTCTACCTCCACTGTGCTCCTGCCACCCCTGGCCTTCACCACACTAATGTCTACGTTCCTGGGTTATGCATATATGCATATAAATTCTTTGCTTAATCTCTTCCAGGCCACCCACCACTTCCCTCTGAGATTTGTCAGTCTGTTCCATACATCCATGTCTGTGGATCTATTCTGTTCATCAGTTTATTTTCTTCATTCGATTCCACATGTAACTGAGATCTTGTCTTTCTCATACAGGTTTATTTTGCTTAGCATAATAATCTCCAGGTCCCTCTATGCTGTTGCAAAGGGTAAGCAATCCTTCCTTTTTACTGCTGCATAGTATTCCATGGTGTAAATGTACCACAACTATTTTATCCACTCACCTACTGATGAGCACTTAGTCTGTTTCCATTTCTTAGCTATTGTAAATAGTGCTGCTATGAACATAGGTGTGCATATGTTCTTTCTGATAGGGTTTCAGGTTTCTTAGGATATATTCCTAGAGGTGGGAATCACTGGGTCAAATGTCAGTTCCATATTTAATTTTTTGATGAAACTCCATACTGTTCTCCAAGTTACTACACCAGGCTGCATTCCCACCAGCAGTGCACGAGGGTTCCTTTTTCTCCACATCCTCACCAGCACTTGTCCTTTTCTTGATTAGTCTGTCCAGAGTTTTATCATTTTTATTAATCTTTTCATAGAATCAGATTTGCTTTTACTGATTTTCTCTATTGTTATTTTCTTTCTTTCTTTCTTTTTTTCTTTCTTTCTTTCTTTCTTTCTTTCTTTCTTTCTTTCTTTCTTTCTTTCTTTCTTTCTTTTTTTCTTTCTTTCTTTCTTTCTTTCTTTCTTTCTTTCTTTCTTTCTTTCTTTCTTTCTTTCTTTCTTTTTTTTGTCTGCTTGGTTCATTACTTTCATCTGTTCTCTTTTGGTTGAATTTTCTCTAATATTTAATTTTTATGATAAAAATCTTGAGCTTTGATTTTAGTCATTTTTCTTTTCTATTATTTTTTATGTTATAAATTTCCATCTAAATACTAATAAATTGTTCTATAAAATTTGATGTTATACTTTAATTTTCATCCAATTCAAACTATTTTATAATGTCCTTTGTGACATCTCTGCCACAGTTCATACAGAAGATAAAAGTGTACTATTTGCTTAGACATTTGGAGATATTGCAGATATATTTCATTAATGACAAATATTCAATTATTAACTTCTAGTGTATTCTTTTTTTTTCAGAACAGGTAGGTTGTATGATTTCAAGTCATATTTGTTGAGCTATGTTTTAGAGTTCAGTATGTGGTTTATTTTGCTGAATGTTCCCTGTGCACATTTAAAGAATCTGTATTTTCTGACTGGGGGAGGAGTTTCACATAAATGTCAATAATGTTAAGTTGATAGTTTTGTTCAGTATTCAATGTTCTTACTGATTTTATGACTTTTTTGATGTTAACTGAGAGAGGAGTCTTAATGTTTCCATTTATAAGACAGTTTCCAACTATTTTTACAGATTATATTCTCATTTTAATGCTCTCAATTTTCCCTTTATATATTTTCAAGTCCTTTGTTAGGTGCATAAACATTTAGGATTGTTGTATCTTTATAGTGAAATAACCTCATTATCATTATGTTCTTAAAAAAGTATCTGGCAATATTCCTTGTTGTGAAATTGGCCTATGAGATCCTCCAAATTTCTTTCAATCAACCATTGCATGGTATTTTCTTCCTCCTTTTTTTTTTTCTTTCCTTCTTTCTTTTATGGGAGAGTGGAAGAGAGAGGGAAAGACAGAGAGAACATCAATGTGAGAGAAACACGTTGATTGATTGCCTCCTGCATGAGCCCCGACCAGGGCCCAGGCCAGGGAGGAGCCTGCAACCAGGTATGTGTCCTTGACAGGAATCGAACCCGGGACCCTTTGGTCCATAGGCTGACACTCTATCCACTGAGCCAAACTGGCTAGGGCTGGCATTTTCAATTCCATGCATTTACATTCACCTATTTTTGGTTTTATATTTAAATTATTATTTATAGACAGCATATGTGCGGGTATTTTTATTTTTATCCATTATGGTGATTTCTTTTATTCAGTATGATTAATTGTATCCCATGTTATTTCTTGTTTCATATGTTCTTTGTTCATTTTTCTTCTTTTTCTGCCTGATTTTGTATTAGTGAATATTTTAATAATTTTTAGTTAATCATGGGATTAATCCCTCTTTTAAAATCTTTTCAGTGGTTTCTCTACAACAATTATGTCAAACTTGCAGCCAGCGGGATGCATGCAGCCTACAATGAATATTTTTGTGGGCCAGCCAATATAATGGTATGTAAGAACTGTTTTAATAAAAATTTCTTAATTTTTACAATATCCTGTTATACATAATTATTAATAACAAACTACAACGTTCACTAATGACTGATTATTATAATCGTGTTGCATTCATTTCCCTTACATGCCTTATGCACAGGTGCACCATTTCTCTAGACTAATACTAGCAGCGAATGTTTTAGCAGCCAATTGCCATGTCATCAGTCTTGGACTGACTTGTTTGGTGTGTGCAATGGGAAATATTTCACTTTAAGAGAACAAGAAAAATAGGTTTATTTGTGTTACACTTATTAATTTGTGCAGTTATTCAGTGCTAAGTTAATGTTCAAGAAAAAATATTAATTTTTATTAAAATGTTCTATTATTTTATGTTAATGATTACTCATTTATTTCAGCCCTTTGTATTCAGCATGTATCTATAGAAATAAACCTATCTACATCTCTATGAAAATTGAAGCTTTTGTTTTTTTTGCGACCCACATAAACTTAAACCTTGTTTATTTGACCCGTGTTAGCCTTTGAGTTTGATATGCTTACTCTACAATCTATCTACATGCAGTCCTCGGGTTATGTTGGACTCGATGTACATCATTTCGTGGTTACGTTGCCATCTCCCATTTATTTATATATATAAAAAAAGTTCCGTCATTTCGACATATGTACATATTTACTTTATATTTTCTATTATTTATTTACCACAAGTTAAGGTCAAGAATTGTTATCTTTCTTTTAAATTTTTTTATTGTTTCACTTCATTACTGCTGTGTATGTGCTCCATGTGAGTGACGTAGGTGCTTATGTAGGTGGGTTCTGACTTACGGTGAAAATCGTGTTATGTCGCGCCATAGGAATGGATCTCCGATGTAACCTGAGGACCTACTGTGCATAAAAGCCTAAGTGACCAACTGACCGGCCAGTAGCTATGATGTGCACTGACCACCAGGGGCAGATGCTCAACACAGGAGCTGCTGAGCGACAGCAACTTTGCAAAGTGCCCTCTCACACTCTGAGACCCCTTGGGGGATGTTGGACTGCCGGTTTCAGACTGATCCCCACAGGCCAGGCCGAGGGACCACACCTGCCAGAGGGACTCCACTCACTCTGCAGACACCTTTCAAGCCCCAGCGCTGCCCCAGGTGCGGCTGGCCGGGGAGGGACTATGGGAAATTGGTTCCAGAGTGTGTCTGGCCTGTCTCACCCAGTCTTGCCCCGTCGGCCACCTTCTAATTAATTTACTTTCAGTGTGCATGAATCCATGCACCGGGCCTCTAGTATAAAATATATGTGTAGAAATGTTACATAGAAATCTTGTTAAAATGCATATTTTGAAGCAGTAGGTCTCTGATGGGGTTCAGGAGAAACAGGTGCTGTAGAGTATATTCTGAGTAGCAAGATACTTTAGACTACTTTAATTTGAAAGAGAGAAATTATACACAACTAGTGGCCCAGTGCATAAAATTCGTGCACGGCGGTTGGGGGGGGGGGTGTTCCTCAGCCCGGCCTGCACCCTCTCCAATCTGGGACCCCTTGAAGGATGTCCTACTGCCATTTTACAGGGATTGGGCCTAAACTGGCAGTCGGACATCCCTCTCGCAATCCAGGACTGCTGGCTCCTAACCGCTCACCTGCCTGCCTGATTGTCCCTAACCACTCTGCCTGCCGGCCTGCTCCCCCTCAACTGCCTCCTGCCACCGGCCTGCTCGCCCCCAAATGCCCCCCCCTGCCAGCCTGATCACCCCCAACTGCCCCCCGTGCCAGTGTACTTGCCCCCAACTGCCTCCCCTGCCGGCCTGCTCATCCCCAACTGCCTCCCCTGCCGGCCTGCTTGCCCACAATTGCCCACCTGCTGGCCTTCTCACTCCAAACTGCCCCCCCCCCCACTGTCCTGATCACCTCCAACTGACCCCCACTGATGGCCTGCTTGCCCCCAACTGGCCCCCCTGATGGTCTGCTTACCCCCAATGGCCCCGCCCCCTACCAGCCTGATCACCCCCAACTGCCCCCTCTGCTGGCCTGCTTGCTCCCACCATACCTCCCCACTGGCCTGCTTGCCCCCAACTGCCCACCTGCTGGCCTTCTCACTCCAAATTGCCCCCCACCGCTGTCCTGATCACCTCCAACTGGCCCCCACTGATGGCCTGCTTGCCCCCAACTGTCCCCCCTGCTGGTCTTCTTACCCCCACCAGCCCCTCCCCCCACCAGCCTGATCACCCACAACTGCCCTCCCATCCTGGCCTGATCACCCACAACTGCCCTTCCCTCTTGGCCTCTAACTGCCTCTACCTCAGCCCTGCCACCATGGATTTGTCCAGAAGAACGTCTGGAAGATCTCCTGGAAGGTCTCCCAGTCTAATTAGCATATTACCCTTTTATTAGTATAGATAGATGCCTGGTACACGGGTGGGGGCTGGCTGGTTTGTCCTAAAGGGTGTCCCAGATCAGGGTGGGGATCCCGCTGGGGTTCCTGGCCAGCCTGGATGAGGGGCTGAGGGCTGTTTGCAGGCTGGCCACAGCCCCTTCAGGGTTGGGGTCACTGCTGGGGTTCCTGGCCAGCCTGGGTGAGGGGCTGATGGCTGTTTGCAGGCTGGCCATGGCCCCTGGCAATCCAAGTTCCCAGCCCCTCCTTTTTTTCTTTTTCTTTTTTTCAGCGCCTCCTTGAGCGGAGGCCAGGGCTGACTGGAAGCAGGTATCTGGGATTTATTTATCTTCTACAATTGAAACTTCATAGCCTTGAGCAGAGGCCAGGGCCAGCCAGGGCAGGCGGGAAGCTTGGCTTCCTCCATCACCAGGGCCAACCCAAGCCTCCCACTCGCTCCAGCTATGTGGCTGCCACCATCTTGGTTGGGTTAATTTGCATAATTGGCTGGTGGGCGTAGCAGGGGTACGGTCAATTTGCTTGTTTCTCTTTTATTAGATAGTATTATATTTTACTTCATATTAACTATATGGCTTGGTAGTACATAGGAAAATCTCTAGTCTCAGAACCCTTTTTCATATATGTATAAATACTTCTCTCTACTTCAGAGAATTATTAGAGAAATAATTCTTATAAAGTGCTTAAGGCAGTGTTTGACACATGATGTGTGAAGAATTAATATTAGATAGTACTAGATAGATCTTCTTGAATTGAGTCTTAATGGTAATGTTATGACACAACCACTACTTAGGTTTATATAAATTAATTCAAAATAGAAAGTATTCATAATCACCATTTTAAGGGTGACTGAAGTATTAGGATTAGAAAATGTGTTCAACCTCACATAGCTAATAATCGGGAAAACAAAGATTCAAATCCAGTGAGTTTCACACAAGGACCAAAATCCTAAGCTAATACACAGGTTGAATTTTCAAATAAAACAATTAAAAGAGCATGCCCAGAATCAAGGTCTACTCAAATAATATCAAGGATACATATAATCAAAGGCGCGGAGGAAGCAAAGGAATGTAGAAGGCTTTTCTCTAAATTTTCTCCTCAAGGGAAATAGCCCTTTGTTCCAGAAATTTATCTCTACGCAAGATACCTAACAGCACCTCATACAATGGGAACATCTAAATTATCAACTACATAACTATCCAGGGAGCCATGCCTCACAGATTTTGGTTCTATGTACTATCCATAATCCTTAACTAGGAAAATACTGCTAGGTGCATTAGGGATCTGGTCTATTCTTCTTGGGAAATATTGGGAAACCTGCCGGAATTGTAAGAAATATTAATCATGCTCTGTTAACCGTGATTGTTTTATTCTGATTAAAGAAAGCACATTCTAACCTGGCTGGCAGCTGCCCTCAGGACCTGGGAGCTCACCTGGAGGTTCAGCCCTTCCTCCCCATGATAGGAACCGCTATTATCATGGAAAGATGAACAACCTATTACAGAAACCAGAGGCAGAAACCAAAATCGCCAGCCCTTTGAAGATCCCCAGCCCTTCTGCATACCTGTAAACTGCCCATATGCCCTACTTGCCCATGTAATATTTGTACTTCTACCAATATAAGCAGCAGGCTGATGGTGAGCTGCAGAGCAGATTTGTGTGGCTGGCCTGCTGCTCTCCCATACTGCGGGCAATATTGGAATAAACGCTCATATATGATTCAATTCTATCTCTGCTTAATTGGCACAAGTAGTAACAGTTGGCAGGAACCCATTGATTGTCTGCTTACACTCACCTAGGATTAATTCAGCACTAGCAAGTTGAAGCACACAGCACATGGAGAAATTGCTTTTCCACGAGGGAGGTCATTTAAATTTAAGTTGATTACATCAGCACATTTTACATCATAATCTACAATCTCAGAAGAAGGTGAGACACTTTGTGCCCTGCATTTGTTCTGATAGGATGAAAAATGAATGAAGTGGGGCTGATTTTAAAGGCTAAGTGTGACTGGGGATTCTTGGGAACCAGCATCAGAATGAGGCATCTTTGTTTTCTTGAAACCGAAGAAGAGTGAAACTCAGCATTTCCAGGAATTTTGAAATGTACGGATTAATAAAAAATGTTTACCAAAAGTTGACAAGGCTCTTTCTCAAAACAGCTGTCACAAAATCAGTAGCAAATCCCATCAGAAAATATGCTATATGCCAGATGATGCTGGCTTTATCAAATAAATCACTATCTCAATTCCACTGGGTAATGAAAACAGCAAAAACACACAGTTTCCATTGATATAGGACACTGTGCTGCTTTGCAGATCATTTGACATCCTAATATATAAAAAGCCAGGGGCCATAACGATCAAAACAACCAGACGGACGACCGAACAGCAGGCTAGGGAGCTGAGGGAGTGGGACAAACGGTCATCATGAGAGGATCCCGCCTGGATCAGGGGTGTGGCCAGCCTTCAAACCTTGGGTGGCCCCTAGCCCATGGTGGCCAGCGCCCCAGAGGGGACCTCCGCCACAATCAGGGGCATGGCCGGCTTTCAAACTGCTGGTGGCCCCTAGCCCATGGTGGCCAGCACCCCAGAGGGGACCACCACCACGATCGGGGGGCATAGCCGGCCTTCAAACTGGGATGAATTCAGAGCCACATCTCACTTCCCACGAGACTGAAAGAACCATGTAAAAGGATTTCGACAAAAACTTTCCACCTCTCTGTTTATTCTTTTGAATCCATAAAGCAACCTTAAAAAAAGCATTCGGGCCACCTAAGAGAGAATGCACTTTCTGGCCAGAGCATGCAGGATTCTTCTGCCCAACAGGTTAAAGGAAGCAGAGAGCTGCACAGTGGAAATGGTCCTGGTGCCCTATGAGGAGACCTGGGAATGGGGCTGCAGAAATTCCTTAAGCCTCTTGCCACCTTCTCCTTTGCAAACCACACCATCCAGATCCACCAGGGCTGGAGGCAACTGGGAGTCACAGCTGTGGTTTGGGATGTGGTAAGCAAATCCTGGGGGTCTCTGAAAACATCTGCAATTGATTATAAGGCTGATCTTTATTTAAAAAGAAATAAAAGAACAGCTTTGTTGAGATATAATTCATATACTGTACATGTCACCTAAAGCGTACAAAGAACAGGTTTTTAAAAGTAAATTCAGAGTGGTACAACCATCACCATGCTCAATTTTTAAATATTTTCATGACCCATCCCCTCCAAAAGAAAACCTACCCACTAGAATCACTTTCCTGATCATCTTCCCCAAAATAAATTGCATTTTAAGGATGGGTAAAGGAAAGTTGAGGGAAGTTAAAACACTGCATAAAGAATATTGTAAAATGACAAAGCCCAAAGTGAAGATCATGTGTTTTCTTTTTTTAAAAAATTTTTTTATGGATTTCAGAGAGAAAGGGAGAGGGAGAGAAAGATAGAAACATCCTATCTAATAAAAGCATAATATGCAAATTGACCATCACTCCAACACAAGATGGGTGCCCCCATGTGGTCAAAGATCCTGCCCCCAGCCGAAACCGGTTTGGCTCAGTGGATAGAGCGTTGGCTTGCGGACTGGAAGATCCCGGGTTCTATTCCGGTCAAGGGCATGTGCCTTGGTTGTGGGCACATCCCCAGTGGGGGGTGTGCAGGAGGCAGCTGATCGATATTTCTCTCTCATCGATGTTTCTGGCTCTCTATCCCTCTCCCTTCCTCTCTGTAAAAAATCAATAAAATATATTTTAAAAATAAATAAATAATTAATTAATTTTAAAAAAAGAAAAAAGATCCTGCCCCCATGTGGACACAAGATGGCCACCACAGGGCAGTTGGGAGGGACCAGGCCTGCAAGGGAGGGCAGCTGGGGGCGATCAAGCTTGCAGGGGAGGGCAGTTAGGGATGACCAGGCCGGCAGAGGAGGGAAGTTGGGGGTGACCGGGCCTGCAGGGGAGAGCAGTTGGGGGGGACCAGGCCTGCAGGGGAGGGCAGTTAGGGGTGACCATGCCTGCAGGGGAGGGCAGTTAGGGGTGACCATGCCTGCAGGGGAGGGCAGTTAGGGGCAAACAGGCTGGCAGGGGAGCAGTTAGGCATCAATCAGGCTGGCAGGGGAGTGGTTAGGGGGTGATCAGGCTGGCAGACAGAAGCGGTTGGGGGCAATCAGGAAGGCAGGCAGGCAAGCAGTTGGGAGCCAGCCAGTCCTGGATTGTGAGAGGGATGTCCCAGATTGGAGAGGGTGCAGGCTGGGCTGAGGGACACCTTCCCCCTCCCTCCCATGCATGAATTTCATGCACCGGGACTCTAGTTAATGATAAGAATCACTGGTCAGCTGCTTCCTGCAGGCCCCCTACTGGGGATCGAGCCCGAAACCCAGGCATGTGCCCCTGACCAGAATCAAACCTGGGACACTTAAGTCCACAGGCCGATGCTCTCTCCATTAACCCAAACCGGCCAGGGCCATATGTTTTCTTTAAGATCTTTGTGGTTGTAATGGTACCCAAATCTATGCTAATTAAAAGGTAATATGCTAATTAGGGTGGACATCTTCTGGACGTCCTTCCAGACAAAGCCACAGTGGCTGCGAGGGCTGAGGCTCAGGCCAGCAGTAGCAGCAGTAGCAGGGTAATGGTGGAGGTGCTTTCCCCTGATCTGCCAGGTCACCTCCCACAGAGGGAGGCCAGACTGGAGGTTGAGGCAGATGTAGTTAGGGATGATCAGGCCGGCAGGAGGGCAAGGTAGGGGCGATCAGGCCAGCAGGCAGAGGGGTTAGGGGCGATTAGGCAGGCAGGCAGGTGAGCAGTTAGGAACCAGCGGTCCCGGATTGTGAGAGGGGTCCCAGATTGGAGAGGGTGCATGCCAGGAACCCCCCACTCCATGCACGAATTTTGTGCACCGGGCCTCTAGTTTTGTTATAAACATACTACTAGCTTCCCAGGATGTTTGTTTGTTTATTTTGTGAAACCATCACCCAGCAAATTATTTGACCACCTGATTCTTGTAAAGAAGTTACAATTACTAGTAATTGCCTTTTTTAGACAGTTTTTGAAAGTTGAAAATGTCTAAGAATGCTGTGTTTTTATTGTAGCTCATCCATTTCTTCCTGGGACTTTGTTCATTAAATATCCCACTTAGTCCATGATTATTCTTTGTAACCCAGGCATTTTTACCAATGGCATTGAAACCCGGAAATTAAACAGAAAGGCATTGTTTTCCTCTGGACAGGATGCAAAGGTGATCTCCTGGGTTCTTGTCCAGGTAGATTCAAAGAATGAAGCCACAGACAAAAGGTGGTATAGGAAAAGGTGGGAATTTATTGGGAAACAAGCACAGACCCCCACGTGGGGAGGGGGAGAGAGACCCACTAAGTCCCTCTTTCTTAGGGTTTATAAAGGCCGCAGTTCTTTGTGTCCTGATATCCCCTCTGATTGGTCACTATAGCAGCTTCAGAGCTCAAACCCCACATGGGGTTCCCCTCATTTTCTCCCCTTTGTTTTTCGATTCCCTGTGGCCTTCCTCTTTATTCTGTGAATGAGTGGATTCCTCTCCCTTTATTTTGTAAACGTACACCTTTTGGCAGCTCCCAGCCCCTTATTCTGTGAATATATGTCTTCTGGCAGCCCCCAGCTTTGCAGCCCTGCAGTTCTCCCCCACGGGCCCCTAATTCCTACAACTCCCTAAACCTGCCTATTTTACCCCTAAAACCTCCTTTCAACCTCTTTACTCATCTGCACTTTAGTCTTACTCTGCTACTAGGCTAAGAATGAACTGTGGACAAAAAGGGGCCACAAGCTAACCTGACTAGGTCAGGAAAGGCTTGGGTGGTGGCCTTGCAAACTCAGACACCTAAAGTAACCACTAAGGATGGTCTGAAATTAGAACTTTAAATTAGAAAGCAGTCTATGGTGGGTAGTCATGTCCTAGGCCAGTATCTTCCCTGACAAAGATCAGCTTCAATCTTTACTGAGCCTATTGTCCTTTTGCATCTAAGATAACATACCTGTGGAAGGTCAGGGTAACTTGTAACTTCCCTTTTCCCCAGCCCCTCAGGGCACAACCAATGTGCCAGGGGGCCAGGGTGGAGACCACAAAGTCTCTCATTCTTGTGTTATTTGTTCATGGTTGACTGTCAGTCATCCTGCACCCACCTAACAAAAAAGAAGTATGTGCCTATCATTTTAGTTTTTATCCAATCCCAGAGGTTTCCCCACTTTCCTTTCTCCCATCTCCCTCATTGATCACCAAAGGAGTTCACGTAACCCACTCAATGTGTAAAACAAGGTGAAAAACCGCCATTCTTGGGAGCATTATCTCAGTATGTTGAGATTCTGTTTCCCAGAAGAATCGGTCCACGGTTTGGCTCAAATAAACTCACAAAAATTCTTTACAGGTTTGACTGTGTCTTACGTTAACAGAACAAACTATTCTGATAGCAACTATAGCCATGTGTTGCCTACAGACTTCCAGTGAAACGAAAATATGTTAGAGGCAAAAGAAGGTCTATAGCTGGGGCTGGCAAACTTTTACTGTACAGTGTGCGACAGTGCATATGTTCAGCTTTTCAGAACACATGGTTGCTACTGCTCTATTGTAACTACTCAACTCTGCCGCTGAAATATGAAAGCATCCACGGACACGATGTTAGAACACCGGTGTGGCTGGCTTCCAAGTAAAAGTATGTTTATAGAAACAGGCAGTGGTCCAGTAAGGGCTCGAATGTGACATTTCTCCTGCTCCTGGCCTACGGGCAGCTGCTTACTTTTCAGACTCTGATGAACTTTATTACAGTTTCTGAATATTCCAGCACACATTTCTTTTACTGGTTGTATATCTTCAGAACACTTCTGTTACATTTCATTTTCTGTCTTTTTAAGGTGCAGGATTTGAAAAAGCGGTCAGTGGTAGCACAAGGAAAAACCTTTTTAGCTTAGAAGACTTAAACTGAACTCATGATGCCCGATGAGGAAATTTTCCCAGTTCTTGGTGCCTGACATCCATGATCCACCCCTTTAGAGAGGATTGTGGAAACTCTGCATCAATAAAGAATCTTATTTTTATTTTGAGCCATTCCGACTACATAAAATTAGTGATTGAACTAGGAACTGTAATTAGTAGGGACCATAAGGAAACAAACTTTACTTATTTTAGAGACATACCCATGTATCAAGAAAAAACTACAACCAATGCTGCATAATTGAATAGAGATAGAAAAAATGCTAATTATTCTTTCCAAAAGAGCCTGAGGAAGCGCCCTAAAACCTTGGAATGTTCTACTGCTGATACCAGACATTAAACCAACTCCAGGCCGCCTGTCATTATTTGAATCAAATTAACTAGAGAAAAGGTTGAATCCTATATGAGCATGTATTTAAATAATGCCAGCATTATGGAGAGAGCAGCAGGTGATCCTGTAAATTTTGTTTTAATATTTTCTACTAGTGGGATGGTTATATATGGACTAGTGCCCCGGTGCATGGATTCATGCACATTGAAAGGAAATTAATTAGAAGGTGGCTGGTGGGGCAGGACTGGGTGAGATGGGCCAGACATGCCCTGGAGCCACCCAACCTCCGGCTGTCCCTCCTTGGCCGGCCGCAGTTGGGGTGGTTCTCGGGGCTCAAAGGGCGTCTGTGGAGTAAGCGGGGTCCCTCCAGCAGGTGGGGTCCCTTGGCCTGGCCTGTGGAGATTGGGCCAAAACGGGCTCTCCAACACCCCCTGAGGGGTCCCGGATTGCGAGAGGGTGGTTCTTGGGTGATACACCCTGGAATTGGGCTCCCTTCTCTCTGGTTCTGGGGTGTGTCACCCGAGAACCACCGCTGCCAAGTTACCGCACCTCGGCAGCTCCTGCATTGAGCGTCTGCCCCCTGGTGGTCAGTGTGCGTCATAGCTACCAGCCAGTTGGACGGTCAGACAGTCGCTTAGCCTTTTATATACACTGAGTGGCCAGATTATTATGTTTTCAGAGATCATAATAATCTGGCCACTCAGTGTATATAGATAAGGAATAAATGCTGCAGGCAAGGGGTGGGGAGCAGAATAAGGGCTGCAGGGTTCATGGTCCCTGCACCTCCTTCCAGGATTTTGAAGTCCGATAATATGATAGTTAATTTTCAATGGTGTTAAAACCCATCCCACTGGTTCCTGGGATGGGAAAATGGTTAGCATTCCTGAGGCAAACTCCCAGAGCTCAGGGTCTAGGCACAGCAACCAAATCAAAGCACATCCTGTTCTTCGTTTGTTTGCAAAATGTATTTTCTTTTTTGAGCAATTGACCATTCCAGGCCGCAAGGCATCTCTTATCTTTTATAGCTTTGTTTTTCTTTTTGTAGCATATTTTCCAGTTTCTCAAGTTCTGTAAGAAAATTTCTTATCTATAGTTAGTAGGTGAATGATTATTAAACAACTGTGATTCTATGATGTCCCCTTCCCCCTTTCATTTTTTCACTGTTAGTTTTATTATATTAGTTTGAAATGAAAGCTATTACTCTACAAAGGAGCATTTTCTTTATCTTTGAGAACCTCTCACTGTGAGTGCAGGACCTAAACAAAGGAAGTTTTCCTCTCACTATTCAATTATGCAACATAGATGGTAGTTTTTTCTTGATACATGGGTATGTCTCTAAAATAAGTAAAGTTTGTTTCCTTATGGTCCCTACTCATTATAGTTCCTAGTTCAACAGCAACATGTAATCACGCTACAAAAAATAATAAACTACAGAAAAATTAAAAAGAATTACTGAAGAATGGTTAGGTCATGTAGCCAGGAGGTCAGCGTGGACAATTCGAGTCCAAAAATTTTTTATCATTGTTTTATCCTGGAAATAGTTTTTATGTGTGTGTGTGGTTTTGTAAAAAAAATCTGTTGAATGTTGTTCTCTAATAATTGGGGATTGTCAGGAAGGTTAAAATAACATAGTTTTTAGAATTCTTCATATCCATGATTGTGCCATAGTAATAAACAGTCAGTTGCAGCTTGATTCTCTGGCACTGCGTCCCTCACTTGGCTTAGATTTTGTTGTAGTATTTGAACTGCCTGTACTACACTGCAAGCTAGTCTGTCCCTTTTTATATTAAGAAAACCTACCATTACCGGCGTAACAATAGTCAAGGAAATAGGTTTTGTAGGGCTCCACACAGGTGGGCTGTCACTGCGGTCTGGAGCAGGACTGTGGAAAGGTCCCTTCGGGTCCAGCCGGTGTGATGCTTCTGAGGCAGGAAGACAATCAGCGGTCCTAGGAACATAGCCCCCTGTACTGTTAGCAGGGACACAGGCATAAACAGTTAAATCACATGTAAGAAATTAACCCGCTGGAAGCGTGGTGTGTCCATCTTTATAAGAGGTAGCTGAGTAATTAGAACGATTTACATTGAAGTTATTGGATAATGACAGGCAATAACTAGTGCATCCGGTAAAGGTCAGACAATTCCCCACTAGGGGCCACTGCAGCAAAACATCTCTCAATCTTTCCCTTGCATGCTTGGTCCCAAGGCATAAAGGTCCATATTAAGTGACCTTTTCTTTTTTTTTATGTGAATAAAATGTATATAGTTTTGCATATTAGTAATAGGCGTCCCAACTCCACTAGGCTGGATGTGAGAGTCTGTTCTACATAAGTTCCATCTGAAAGGCAAATGTCAGAGACATGAAGAACATTTTTTTTTGTTATGTTAAACCCAGATGTTTTCATTTCTCTTAAAGGGACAAGTCCTGATGCTAGGGTGATAAAGTCTAGGATGAGGATTATGATGGCCATTGTCTTTGGAGGACAACTTTGAGGTCTTCCTTGGGCTTGGCTGGCCATTTTTCTTCTTCTGGTGTTCTTTTGACTTTGATGTGATGTATCCTTGCTAGTTTTAAAGCACTTGGGGTGGTAAGGAGTACATCCCATGGCCCAGTCCACTTTTCCTCTAGTTGGTTGCCTGGTGATTTGGTTCTTCATGTTTTAAGTAGGACCTTGTCTCCAGTTTTGAAGGGATGCAGTGGACTTGTGACAGATTTATAGCATATGCCAAACCATTAATTATAGCCAGTGTTTAAGGTATATATAATTTTTAATTTATATATATATATATATATATATATATATATATATATATACACACACACACACACACACACACACACACACACACACACACACATATATATACAATTTTTTTTCTGTTCCTATAGTAGCCAGAAAGTGATATGGAATTTTTGGACTGGAACACACGGTGTTCCCCTGAATTGGAACCTGGATTCTTTGTCCACTTGAGTCGAAGAATGAATCATCCACGGACAGAAGGTGGTATAGCAAAGGTGGAGGTTTATTGAAGAACAAGTACAGATTCCCACGTAGGGAGGAGGAAGAGTCCCACAGAACAGACATGTGGGGTTGGGGAAAGAGTCCCACTGAGTTCCTTTTCCCTATGGCTTATAAAGGCTGCAGATCCTGTGCCTTGATATCCCCTCTGATTGGTCACTATTCCCTTGGACTTGTTACTATAGTAACTCCTGGGCTCAAAGGTTGAACCTCACATGGGATATGTGAGGTTCTCCCCCCACTTCTTTTTTATTTATTTATTTATTTTTTTTTTAAATTTATTTCCTTTGGACTCCCCCCCGCCCCCTTTTTGGATGAGGGGTTCCTTCCCTTTATTTTGTAAATATAGACCTTTTGCTGTTCCCAGCTCCCCTATTCTATGGAAATGTACCTTCTGCTGCTCTGCAGCCCCGTGCTTCCTCCATGGTCTTCTTAATTTCTAAAATTTCCTCAAACCTGTCTTTTTCATCCCCCAAAATTCCTGTTTCAACAGGGTCACTCATATTTTATGGGGACTTAAACCAATCCCACTTGGAGGAGTTACCCTGATCCTGAGCAGGGCAATTGACAGCACCTGATTCCAATGCAGATGCTTCTCCTGACACAGTTTGGCTGCGTACTTCTTTAGGGTGTGGTTCATTATCTCAACCTTCCCTATGGCCTGTGGGCTCCAGGCTGTATGTAGCTTCCGGGTTATATTGAGGAAGTTATTGACTCTGCGCAACTTCAGAAACAAAAGCAGGTACATTATTGCTCTGTCAGTGTTAGGAAGTCCAAATTGAGGGAGTATGTCCTTCAGAAGAGTCGCGACCGGTTCAGAGGCTTTTTCTGTTCAGCTGGGGTATGCTTCTACCCATCCTGAAAACGTGTCAACAAAAATAAGTAACTCCAGCCTCCAGATTTTGGCATTTGGGTAAAGTCTATTTGCCAGTCCTTAAAAGAGAGTTGTCCTTGGTACTGTATCCTCTTTTCTCTAATGGGGATACATTTTAGGATTATTTTTCCTGCATGTAAGACATTTAATTATAACTTGGCGAATTGTTTGAGAAATTTCTGGCCTGTGATCCAAGGCTTAACGTAGGCAGACAGAGTATCTCCCCCAAAGCGAGTTGCCTTATGAATGTGCTTTAAAATAAGCCTTATTAATAGCTCAGGCAGAAGAATAATCCCTTGTTTATTTATTTCCTAGTCATTCTTAACTTCTTTGATGCCCCATTTTTCAGCTCTCTCCTGATCAGAGGGTATATACTCTGGATGAAACTGAGATAAGTCTAATGTAGGCATTAGTGGTAGCAAGTATTCCCCTTTTGCTGCCTCCTTTGCTACTGATACCGAATTTTTGGACTGGAACCCAGATTCTTTGTCCACTGGAATCGAAGAATGAATCCACGGACAGAAAAGTGGTATAGCAAAGGTGGAGATTTATTGAAGAACAAGTACAGATTCCCACGTAGGGAGGGGGAGAAAGGGTCCCACAGAACAGACTCCCACATGGGGAGGGGGAGAAGGGTCCCTGAACTGACTCCCACGTGGGGAGGGGGAAAAGTCCCACTGAGTTACTCTTTCCAATGGCTTATAAAGGCTGCAAATCCTGGTGCCATGATATCCCCTCTGATTGGTCACTATTCCCTTGGGCTGGTTACTATAGTAACTCCAGGGCTTAAAGGTCAAACCTCACGTGGGACATATGAGGTTCTCCCCTCCTCCTTCCTTCTGAATGAAGGGCTTCCTTCTCTTTATTTGGTAAATGAGACCTTTCTTGGCTACTTCCAGTTCCCTTGTCTTATGTAAATATACCTTTTGCTGCCTCCTTTGTCTTATGGAAATGTAACTGCACCTGGCTTCCTTGTGTTATGGAAATGTACCTTCTCCCGTGCTTCTCCATGGACCCCGATTCTAAAAACAACCCCTAAGCTTGCCTATGTCCCCCTAAAATTCCTGCTTCACTACTTTGTTAGCAAGCTTGTTTCCTTGAGCTATCTCCGTTTTCTCCTTCTGATGCCCTGGGCAGTGGGTTACAGCCACTGACTGGGGCCGAAGATGGCCTGCAGTAAGACCAGAATCTCTGGTGCATGGTTAATTTCTGTTTTCTTGGCAGTCAATAGCCTCTCTTTCCATATGGCACCAGGTGCATGTACGATTAAGAAGGTGTATTTAGAGTCCATGTAAATGTGTATTTTAAAATATATTTTACTGATTTCAGAGAAGTAGGGAGAGGAAGAGAGAGAAGTGATACCCTGAATGGCAAGCTGGAACTCTATCTCTGGTTCTTGTCCTATGAAGTTTGAAGAATAAAAATTCACAAACTAAAAGATTGTAAGCAAAAGCATGGAAGTTTATTGCGAGAATATACAAACTCCCCTTTGGGGAGGGGTCCCCCAAATGGGAAAAACCACTCTGTCCCCCAAAATGGAAAAACCAGTGAGTGTCTTTGTCTAAGAGTTTATAAATGCTGGCAGTTTCTTTGTCTGTTCATGCCACATTCTAATTGGACCCTTCCTCATTTCATATCCCCATGTTTTCCCCTAATTGGCCAACTGCCCCCTTTTCCCTGCATGGTATCAGTTTCAAAGTTTCAAAGCTCCCCCAGTGCATCCCCCCTTCTTCTCCCCCTTACCTTGTAACATCCTTCTGTCCATTGTGTATGTGGGGTAAACAATCTGGTGGCTTGGAGCTGTCTCCCCTCATCTATGCATTCCACTCCCATGGACCCTTACTCTTAACTGCCTCTCCTGTCTCTAACTCCTTTCAGAAGCATCAATGATGAGAGAGAATCAGTGATGGGCTGCTTCCTGCATCCCCCCTCCCTCCTTCCTGGGGATCATGCCTGCAACCCATGCATGTGCCTTGACTGGGAATCAAACCATGACGTCCTGGTTCATATATTGATGCTCAACCACTGAGCAACACCGGCCAGGCATGTGTAAATACTTATATGCTTTCTTTTTATAATTTCAATGCTCTGATGAGAGTAATCAGCTCAGCTTTCTGTACTGAAGTCCCTGGAGACAAAGCCCTAGCCTCAATAATCTTGTCCAGTGTGACTATTGTATATCCTGCTTTTCTCTTCCCCTGTTCTATGTAGCCACTCCCATCCACAAACAGGGTCTAATATGGCCCTAGGGGGTAGTCCTGGATATCTGATCAGCTGGAATATTTTTTTTTAATCTATGATCTGGACACAATCATGAGACAAAGGAGTGCTGACAGGAGTGGGGAGCAGTGTAGCAGGGTTGAAGGTACTCACAGTTTTGAGGAAGATATTGGGACTGTCTAGGAGTACTGTGTGGTGTCTTCCCATCCATCCTGCAGTCAGCCAGCAGTTTTCTCCTTGCTCCAACAGACTAAGAACTTGATAAGGAGCAAAAATATTTATCAGCTGATCAAGAGAAATTTTCTGCCTCCTGAAGAAGGTAAAGTAGGAATGCTGGCCAACCGTGAACAGTGTGATTTAACTTCACAGATAGGTAAGCAATTGGCTGTGGATGTCCCCTCACCTCCCCTACCCGACGCCAGGGCTGACCAGCAGACCCTAAGCACGGATGAATGATTACTCTGACACACCATTGCTGTGAAAGAGAGGGCTAAGGGACTGCCTGGCTAAAGGAACCAGACAGCCCTAATTGACTGCCTCTTCAGGCTTTTATTGTAATAACAGTTTGAGATAAAGTTTATTTTTTAGATCCTGTCAGTAGTAAGTAATCTTGGGAGGATACATGTGTCTGCAGTGTCCTTTAAGCAAGGACAACTAAAGATTAAGCATAAGGATTCCAGTAAACACCCAAGGGTCTGAACATGCACAGACTTGTTTGGAAAGGTCAAGGGACAATTAGGAGTGGCCGCCTTCCGCCAAACTCCCCTAAGTCGCAATTCCGATAAACAGGGCAGGCTGCCATCAGCCCACTTCCCTTTTCAGAATGTCCTCCTTACAAACTTTCCAACCAAGTCTCCCATGCTTCCCTACTCCCCTCCAGCCCCCTCCCCGAGTCTGAGTGAGAACCCCATGTCCAAATCCTTTTTTCTCATGTTCATATAACTGGAATAGATTCAGCAGATTCAGGAATCCCAGGGCTGGGGTCATGGCCAGTTGGGCTTTCAAAGTCTCAAAGACCCATTTACACCCTTTGTCCCACTCAAGGGGGCTTTCCTTTGGTCCCTTCATGGGGTCATCCAGGGGTTTTTCTATAAGTTTAAAGTTAGGGATCCAAAAGGACAATATCCAGCCATCCCCAGAAATCCCATTACCTGTCTCCTTGTTTTTGAAGATTGTATCTGAACGAACGTCTCCTTGCATTCCTCTATTAGACTTCTTTTCCCAGGATCTAGGAGGAATCTTAGGAACTTAACAGCCTGCTTGCAAATCTGGGCTTTTAGGCAGAGACCTTGTAGCCACAACTTGCCAGATGATTGAGGGTTTTAATAGTGTTTCCCAAACAATCCTCATCCGTGGGCCCTGTGATTAGGAGATCACCCACGTATTGTAGCAATGTGCCCCTCTGAAGCTGGAGCTCTGCCGAGTCTCTGCTCAGTGTTTCCCTAAAAACAGTGGGAAAATTCATGCACTCTTGATATAATGCAGTTGATGGAGTTACCTCAAAAACAATCTTTTTTAATCAACGAAGCTATTCATTTAGGTACTAAAGCTACCTTAATATTAAATTATTCTGTTACTTTCTTTCTAATAGATTTCATGATAACTGAGCACAACAGTCAAATAGCTTCATCTTTACTGTAACTGAATTATTGGAGAAAAATAAACAAGAATCAATCATTATTATCTTTCTGTATTTGTTCTGTTTCCTCAAACTTCAAATAAGCAGGATGCTTAAAGAAAGGAAAATGTATGAAATTACATTTTCTACTCAGCTGAGGGCTTGACAGAAGACATTGTAGTGTAAAAATATTTTTAAGTCTATTTTGTTGGGGTCTTAATTAATAGAGGAACAAGGTATTCCTCTACATTAGTGAGTAAATAAAAATTGCTTATTGGTGCCTGGCTGGTGTTGCTCAGTGGTTGAGCATTGGCCTATGAAACAGAAGATCACGGTTTGATTCCTGGTCAGAACACATGCCCGTGTTTGGTTTCGGGCTCGATCCCCAGTGGGAGGCGTTCAGGAGGCAGCCAATCAATGATTCTCTCTCATCATTGATGCTTCTACCTCTCTCTCCCTCTCCCTTCCTCTCTCTGAAATCATTAAAAATATATTAAAAATTGCTTATTGTCAATTAGATATCTACACTACTTCACAGGTTGGCTGGTTATATGTAAAAGTCTTGGACAAATATAGCTAGCATATGTTTTAAGTGATACTTTTTGTTTTTCTGTACTGTATTTTTAATGAAACGTATCTCAGTGGGGTATAGATATGAAATTATTTTATTTTCTCATCACTACCTTAAACCAGAATGTGTTGAATTGCTAGTTTTTTGTGTGTTTTTTTAGTCATTTTTTATCTATACATTTTAATATGCCAAGTGCAAACTGTTTGCCTTTCCATCTACTCTAAGCCCTCTTGAAATTCTTTACCTTATCCTGACTGGATACAGGGAGCGGGAACGATTCTGGTTCTCAGACACCTGCTTCGTTCTTTCTATTAAAAGCCTGCTTACTTTTCTGTGTTAGAGTGAGCAAGAGATGGAAGGAGAGGTCAGAAAAGGGACAAATAAGTCTGTACTGAGCTGGTTCTTAAATTCCTCTCTCAGTTACCACCATCTGTCTGGATGACTATGCTGACCCTCAGTCCTTCTTTGTGAGCTTACTCTCTTTGGGGATTTAATGTGAATTCTTTGAATTATCCCATAAGCACTCTCCTTTTTTACAAATTTCCATGAGAATGTTCCAGCTCAATCTTTTCACATTTTTCAGTTCTGGCAAATAGAGTATAACTCCAGAGCAACTTGTTGTTGGGGTCCTCAATGACAAGGCATCACTAGCTCAGCCCTTGGAAAGATCAAAAATCCTTGATATGCTAAACCTGGGGAAGCCATAACACATCTCTCCCATTCTGCATCATGCCATGTTCCTCCAGTGCCTTCTAACCCATCTTGGCACAAGAGCTGGTTTGCAGGAGTGTTACCAAAGAAGATGCCCAACAGTTATATTCCAAAGGTTTTTCATTTTATTTTATTTCATTGATTTTTTTAGAGAGAAGAAAGGAGAGAGGAGAGAAATAGCTAGGTAGATGATAGATAGATAGATAGATAGATAGATAGATAGATAGATAGATAGAGATTTGTGTTTTCACTTATTTGTGCATTCATTGGTTGATGCTTGTATGTATCGAACCCACAACTTTGATGTATTAAGACAACACTCTAACCAACTGAGCTACCCAGCCAGGGTGATTATATTCCCAATCTTTAACATTCAATCTCTTGGAACAAAATAATATTTTACATTTTTTACTAAATGTGGGCCTCACATTTTGCCAATATTGTTTGAGAAGACCTTACAGGGTTGAAGTTGCCTGTAGGTGACACACTGTTCAGAGTTTATTTGAAGGCAGATTTGTAGTGAAAGCTGGGTTAGTTGTAAACTGTCATTTCCCCCCAAGCTGCCAGGTGCATACCTTGTATACTCAGGTGCCCAGGTCTATCAGCTACGGCTTCTGTTTACCCACAATATTCAACTTTCCTTTTCACAGAAATTAATTTAAACAGTGCAGCTATTAGCAAAATTGCTGAGGGTGAAAAAATCAGTCCTGAGTCACTTATATTGCCTTTTTCCTTCTTTATCACCTTTAATAAAATTTATTTTCCCAATTCAACACTATGATGACTTTCAGCACTTTCCTCTTCCAAAAGGAAAACAGATCTTGCCTGATATTAGCTATTCTGATGATGCACATTTATTTAAATATTAAAATTCTCCTGAGTGTTTGTTTTTTTGAAAGACTGTATTTTATAACTATGAAGTGAAAGTCTTTTCTGTTATATAAAGTTTAGATAATATTAAACAGGTAGGTATAAGTATCAGGGTTAGAGAAACTACTTACATAAGCCTAGAATGCACTGGATTCCTGGCTCTGGTGACCACACTTGGGAAGGAGGATGAGAAAAGGTTTTTTTACTTCTCTTTTTTTAAACTCTTCCCAGTCTACCTACCTTACCAAAGACTCCATCCTGAGTTTCTCCTCTACCTTTCAAATTATACCACAAAATACATTATTGCTTTAGCATAAGGTGACCAGACGTCCCACTTTTGGCAGGACAGTCCCGATTTTTAACAATTTGTCCCGCGTCCCGCGGCGTTTTAAAAAAGTCCCGATTTTTGGAAAGAATGCATGACAAGCTAGGGAACGGCGGGAGAACAGGAAGGGAATACACGGTTTTTGGCGGCCATGTGGCTATTTAGCCAGGATATGAGTTTTATATTATTTCTGTTAATTTTATAATGTTAAACTTTAATAATAACAAATAATTGTTGAGAACTGATTATCGAGAACTGCTTATCAAAGTTCGCATTGTTGATCAGTTGTTAGAATTCGACCACCATTGTTTGGACTTAATGAACAATGGCATTTTTTGGGATTGGCAAAGACGAAAACATTTTGTAACTGTCTCTCAGACGATACACATCGTACTGCGTGCTAGTAAGCTAGTTAAACAAGTGATGTCATTACAAATCAGCTATTCAGATAATTTAGGTAAGTAATTTATTTATTTATTTCATAAATACATAAATTTTCTTGAATTTAGCAGACAGTACTCATATTATTTATATTTTACTAGAGGCCCGGTGCACGAAATTCGTGCACGGAGCGGGGTTGTCCCTCAGCCCAGCCTGTACCCTCTCCAATATGGGATCCCTCTCACAATCCAGGACTGCTGGCTCCCAACTGCTTGCCTGCCTGCCTTCCTGATTGCCCCTAACCGCTTCTGCCTGCCAGCCTATCACCCCCTAACCACTCTGCTGCCAGCCTGTTTGCCCCCAACTTCCCTCCTCTGCCGGCCTGGTCACCCCTAACTGCCCTCTCCTGCAGGGTTGATCACCTCCAACTGCCCTCCCTTGCAGGCCGGGTGCCTACCAACTGCCCTCTCCTGCTGGCCATCTTGTGGTGGCCATCTTGTGTCCACATGGGGGCAGGATCATTGACCACATGGGGGCAGCTATATTGTGTGTTGCAGTGATGATCAATCTGCATATTACTCTTTTATTAGATAGAATAGTGGCGGCAAAAAGTCTAGCGCCAGCCTTGAAAGTGACACTTACGACTTATGTTACAGCAAATTCAGAGGAAAAATAATACAAGTCAGTATTGTTATTATTTAGAAAGAAATATAGGATTAAAATAATTTTAAAAATATAGTTACTTTATAACAATCAACTTAATTTAATTTATAAACTAACAATAAAATATGTTCATGTAACTATGTACCTACTTACTGTGTTTTTAAGCAATATGTATATAATAATTTATAATATAATTTTAAATTATTTTCTTTAGATTTTTAACATAATGAGTAAGAAAAGAGGATGCAAATTCAACGATGATCTAAGAAGTAAATTTCCTTTTATTAAAAAAACCAAAAGTGATTACAATATAGACCAAATTTTTAATCAAGAACCCCCCCCCCCCCGGGCCGAAACCAGTTTGGCTCAGTGGATAGAGCGTCGGCCTGCGGACTCAAGGGTCCCAGGTTCGATTCCGGTCAGGGGCATGTACCTTGGTTGCTGGCACATCCCCAGTAGGGGGTGTGCAAGAGGCAGCTGATCGATGTTTCTCTCTCTTCGATGTTTCTAACTCTCTATCCCTCTCTCTTCCTCTCTGTAAAAAATCAATAAAATATATTAAAAAAAAAAAAAAGAACAACACCCCCCCCCACCCCAGTCAATGGTGTCTCGCTTTACCAATATTAAAATCTGGTCACCTTACTTTAGCAGTAACTAATATCATAGAATTCCTAGTTCTTAAATTCCCTCAAAACCAAGTTTAAGGGAAAAAGGAGAATGTCCAAAGTGAGACAGCCTAGGGCAGTGATGGGCAACCTTTTGAGCTTAGTGTGTCAAACTTCGCCAAAAAACTGAGCATAACTCGGGTAGTGTGTCACTTTGAGGAATAAACATTATTTCGCAAATGTTTCATCCTCAGCATGCGGCCGCCTCAGCGGCCGCGTGTCATCAGAAATGGCTACACGTGTCAGTGCTAACACGCGTGTCATAGGTTCGCCATCACTGGCCTAGGGGTTTTCACCCAGGAATAGAAAATAAAAGGTGGCTAGGAAACCAAGGTAAGAGCAGGTGGTCAGAAGGAACTGGGGATAAACTGACCACAAAAATGTAAGCACCCCTCCACTCCCTGCTCAAAAACACAGAAGAAGCTGATTTTATCCCTTTCTAACTGCCTGCTTAAACTGCACACAAAGTTGGCCATGGCTTGACCACTGTGCCACCTTTGGAGGGTGGCAGTAATAAGCAGCCTGATAACTTGCCCTCACAGCGCAGGTGGGAATATAGATACCGGGCAATGCAGCTAGGAAAGGAAGTCACCCGACCCTGAAATGGAAACATCTGCCATTTTCAAAAAGCCCTCCTTTTTGCACATGCCTGCTTTGTCCCCCGACTGTAAAAGCAGCCAAGCAGAGCCAGCCTGAGCCAGTTCAGAGGAGCTGACTTCCTCTGTGCTGCCTCCCTGGTGAGCAGACGCCTAATAAAATCTATATGGAAATTTCTCTGGTGTTTCCTCTTGGTTTCTCTCTTGGGGAACCCAAGAACCTCAATGTCAGTAACAACAGGATTTCAAGAAGAACTGAAGAGCACTGGGGTAAACATGACATTGGAAAAGGTAAACTCTCAACCTGAAATGTGGCAAGAAAAGTTTGGGTTCCAGAGAACCCCAGGAGTTGAGGAATACAATCTTATATAATAAAAGGCCAATATGCAAATTGACTGAACAGTGGAACGACCCGTCACTATGATGCGCACTGACCACCAGGGGGTAGACACTCAACACAGAAGCTGTTCCCTGGTGGTCAGAAGCGGGGCTCACAGCTGGTGAGCCTCTCCTGCCTCTGAGGCAGTGCTAAGGACCCCTCATGGGATGTCCCTGAGGGGTCCCGGACTGTGAGAGGGCACAGGCTGGGCTGAGGGACACCCGCCCTCCCTCCCTGCCTTCCCCAGTGCACGAATGTCATGCACTAGGCCTCTAGTCTACAATAATAAATGTGAGTGTCCATGTGTCTGTGAACATGAGTGCTTTAATTATTGATGGTTATCACTAATTATACTTAGTTTGTAAAAATTTACCACACCAGCTAATAATGCATATTTTTAAAAACTAATTAAATGAAGAAAAATTACATTTGGGAAACATTAAAACCAAGTGTAAAATAGTATTTATACCTAAACATCATAGTGTACAAATTATTATGCACAGAACTAATACATATCAATTTATTTCACATCACTGTGACAATAAAGTATATATATGTGTGCCAGTGATATCACCACTACTTTCCTAGGACAATTGGCTGTTCTTATCATTATCTTCTCCAAACACACATGTAAACAACAGAAAAAATGTGTTCTGCATAAAGCCAGGCCACTTTTAGAGGAGTTAGCATATACATACTACGCTACTCCATCAGTACTGGAAAAAAAAAGAAAAAAGGGTAAAGTGTTTTAAAAGTTTGTGGCTATTATATGGTGTTGACAGAATTTAAATCCTGCCATTGAATGGCTGAGGTCCCTATCTTTCTACTAGCTGTTAGCCAGGTCAAGTTCTGATATCCTAGAGTCCACCTACCGATCCTTCCCATGCAGCACCCCAGGCAATTCAAAAACTGCATACTCCTTGTCTTTCAGACCAGCCTGAGCAAATCTCTCTTACTTCATTTTCTGCTACTATTTTCTTCTTTTAAAGAGCTTATATGTCTAGGATAGGCCCAGTCAGATTATGTCCCTGTTTTAACTGGCTAGTTGACCTTAATTATCACAGCAAAATTGCTTTGCCATACAAGGTAACGTAAATACAGGATTAACACCTAGGGGCAAAGTCAAAGCCTACCACAATATATTAAAGATACTTAATAACAGGCAGATATTAATTTAAAAACCCCACAACTTTGCCCAGAGCAATTAATTTATGTCCCTTCCTTATACTTTCTGGTTTAGCATGTATTCTATTAAAATTTTCATAAAATGCTATGATAAAAGCAACAAGTGGGGTTCTTCCAAGGCCAAGAAGAAAGAGTAGTAGCTGTTTGTACTGATAAAAATTTGGGGTCCTTTCTAGCTTTATGAGCTTTGGATATTGATGACTAATACATATATTAGCTATACTTACAGGTCCAAACACTTATTGGTCCAAAACATCAAAAATAAAACATTTGCATTTGCCCAGCCAATGTGGCTCAGTGGTTGAGCATCGGCCAAGAAACCAAGAGATCATTGGTTCAATTCCCGGACAGAGTGGGTCTGCAGGAGGCAGCTGATCCTATATAATAAAGAGGTATAATGCAAATTTACCCTCACACCCTTGCACAAGATGGCCGCCCTAATGTGGTCAAAGATGGCCACCACAAGATGGCCAGCAGGGGAGAGTAGTTGTGGGTGATCAAGCCAGCAGGGGAGGGCAGTTGGGGGCAACTAGGCCTGTGGGATCGGGCCTAAACCGGCAGTCGGACATCCCTCTCACAATCCAGGACTGCTGGCTGCCAAATCGATTGCCTGCCTGCCTGCCTGCCTGATTGCCCCTAACCACTTCTGCCTGCCAGCCTGATCACCCCCTAACCACTCCCCTGCCAGCCTGATTGATATCTAACTGCTCTCCTGCCAGCCTGATTGCCTCCAACTGCCCTCCTCTGCTGGCCCAGTAACCTCCAACTGCCCTCCCCTGCTGGCCCACTCGCCCCTAACTGCCCTTCCCTGCAGGCCCTGTGGGATCGGGTCTAAACCAGCAGTCGAACATCCCTGAGGGGTCCCAGTTTGGAGAGGGTGCAGGCTGGGCTGAGGGATACCCCCCTATGCACAAATTTCATGCACCAGGCCTCTAGTTTATGATATTTCTCTCTCATCAATGTTTCTATCTCTCTATTCCTCTTCTTTCCTCTCTCTTTAAAAATCATTAAAAATATATTTTTTAAAAAAGTTCTTGCTTCTCTCCTTAAAAAAAATACATTTAAGCCCTATCCGGTTTTGCTCAGTGGATAGAGCATCAGCCTGAGGACTGAAGGGTCCCAGGTTCGATTCTAGTAAGGGCATGTGCCCAGGTTGTGGGCTCAATCCCCAGTTGAGGCAGGAGGCAGCCAATCACTGACCTCTCTCATCATTGATGTTTCTATCTCTCTCTCCCTCACTTTTCCTCTCTGAAATAAATAAAAATATATAAAAAATACATTTAACAATAATCAATATGTGATCATCCGTGGCTCTCTATTGTCCTAAATTAATGTCAAGCTAACTCTGATCTGTCTTCTCACATGCACATATTACTTTTTTTAAAATTTACAGGTGTTTTTTTTTTAAAGGCATACAAACAGATGGCTTTATTTAAAAAGCTTTGCCTTATCCAGGAAAATTAGGTTCTGTCCAGATGGACTTGCAAGCTTCAGTGCCAATATTGTACCTTTACCATATGGACAGAAAATTTATGGCAGCTGAAACTATGTTCCACTTCATACTGTGGCACAGATAATGTTTGATTACTTGTTCATACTCATTAATTCTTGTCATCAGGGAACCAGGGAATAGGAAATCCTATAAATAAAATATTAAAAACAGTAATTTCAAGATTCCTAGCTAGTTCATAATTAGCAAATTGCATATTAGCCCTTTATTTTTTTTCAAGTTTATAAATCCTTAAACATGTAAAACAAGTTAAAAAGGCAAAGATAGTTATCAACGTCTATAAAATTAGAAATAGTTCTAATGCTTATCAATTTATAGAGTAGAAACACTCACAAACATGAAATACAATTAGCAACAACATAGCTACGACAAATAATTATAAATCTCTTATAACACTTAGTGAGTTCCTAGAGAATTAAATTTGAATTAGGTCTTACAATGAGAAAGGAGCAAATTGTTTCTTGGTTACAAAGGTAGTCTTTTGTAAGGATTTTTAAAAAGAGGAATGGATTAAAAATATATTTTGAAGAGAAAAACCTTTGGTTTTAATCCTCACCCGAGGATATGTTTAGAGAGAGGAAGAGATAGAGATAGAGAGAGAGAGAGAGAGAGAGAGAGAGAGAGAGATGAGAAAGAAACATCAATTGGTTGCTTCTTGTAGGCTCACCTGGAATCAGTAGCTAGCATATATTGAGGATATTTAAGAATAGAGTTATTGTCACCTATTATGTGGCAGAACTTATGGTAGTAGTAAGGCAAAATAAACAAATATAAATACAGTCCCTGGTCTCAAGGCATGTAAAAACAAATATTTAATTCACAATAAAAAACACCATACATATATTTTAATTTTATAGGTTGCAATTCAAAAATAAATTGAAAAGAGGAAATTGTAATGTTTTGGTCCTTACCATTTAGAGACAATCTATGAAATACTCGTCATTGTCTGACCCCTTAAAAAGAAATACAGACAAGTACATCATAGATAATACCACACTGTAGCTGTTATAAGCATTGACTTTGGTTACAGATCATAAAATTCAAATCCTGTCAACAGATCTATGATTCACAGCATGTTATTCAAACTTCCTAAACTTGAGTTCTATCAAAATGTGAAACAGAGCTCTTTGTTAATACTAGTCTCAGAGGACTATCACCAGTATTGCTTAAGATAATGTATATAAAGCATCTGTGACAGGGTCTTACACATATTAGTTGCTTACTAATAGTTTTGGTGTGAATGGTTACTATTTTAAATTATGAATGCAAACTTCTAATATAAATACCTATAAAGATTAGTTTGATATATTTTAATTTTAGGTGTACTTTGATTTTATTTTGAGCCACTCCATCTAAGAAAAAAATTGTGAATATTCGAAATAAAGGGAAATGGATTTAAAAATAATTTCCTTATGTCAAACATTTTAAATATACCTATATTTTGAATGTAAAAATCAAGCTGGAAATTTGGATTTAAGCTCTTTTCTACTAACTTAAATTGTTATCTTAGAAAATAAAACTTTTCCAGAATAAAATTACCTTTGTTAAAAAGAGTTAATAGAATAAGAGTTTTTGCTTAAAAAATCCAGTATCTACTAACACTTGAAAACATATCCATTACAATCACCTTTAATGTACACAGTTTAAAAGTACATGTTTCAAAACCCACCTAAGATATATGAAATGCCTATAATCTATAATAATCCCATCTAATAATAGAGTAATATGCAAATTAGGCATCACTCCGCAACAAAATGGCGGCCCCCATACCCACAACATGGCGGCGCCCAGTCCCCTCAGCCCCGCTGTTGGTCTCCGCGGCAATTGGGAAGCCACCAGGCCCCGAGCACACGGAGCCACATGGAGCTCGTGGAGGAGTGGGGCCTGGCTTCCTGTTGGTCTCCGCGGCGATCGGGAAGCGGCCAGGCCCCGCGCACACGGAGCCAGCCGAGGAGCGGGGCCCGGCGCCTTCCCGTTGGTCTCCACGGCAATCGGGAAGCGGCCGGGGCCCGCGCACACAGAGCCGGCCGAGGAGCGGGACCCGGCGCCTTCCCTTTGGTCGCAGAGGCTATCTGGAAGACTCCAGTGCCACCAGAGCAGGGCATGGTGGCTTCCTGATCTTGGCAGCAGGGAAGCCGCCAGGCCCTGCAAAGCTGGGCATAGCGGCTTCCTTAGTGGGGCAGTGGCAGGTAAGTCCCCAGACATGGCAGACAGAGCCCAGACAGCAGGGCTTGGGGGCTTCCTTAGTGGGCAGTGGCGGTGGAAACACCCCCAGGCCCGGACAACAGGGCATGGGGCTTCCTTAGTGTGTCTGTGTCTGGGAAGCCCCCAGGGCTGGCAGACAGAGCACACTGCAGGGCATTGGGACTTCCTTCACATGGCACATGGCGGCAGCAGGCAGAGAGCTACAGCAGGGCATGGGGGCTTCATCTCCATGGCTGCAGGGAAACCTCCAGGCCCCGAAGAGAGCAGAGAACCATGGGGAGTGGGCCTAAGCCATCAGTAGGATATCCTATGAGAG
Source organism: Cnephaeus nilssonii (assembly GCF_951640355.1). Lineage (NCBI taxonomy): Eukaryota > Metazoa > Chordata > Mammalia > Chiroptera > Vespertilionidae > Cnephaeus > Cnephaeus nilssonii. Next base: position 70,255,063 of record NC_137083.1, on the reverse strand, counting down.
CTCCTGGATTGTAGAGGGTGCAGGTTGGGCTGAGGGACCCCATGCACGAATTTCGTGCACCGGGCCTCTAGTAAAAGCATAATATGCTAATTAGACCAGACAGCCTAACAAACTTCCTGACGTCCTTCTGGATGACCTTGACCTTCTGGACGAAGACAGGGCTGTGAGAGCCGAGCCACTTGCATGAATTTCATGTATCAGGCCTCTAGTATAATGTATAAAAATATAAAATTTGGAGATTTTCTGTTTTAATTGGTTATAACTTTATTTTTTTAAAATCTATCTTTATTGTTGAAAGTATTACAGATGTCCCTTTTGTTTGTTTTCTGTTTTTTCCCCCTCGAATAATTCCCCTTCACCTTGCACTCACCACTCCCAGGCCTTCACCACTATATTGTCTGTTCTATATATGCATATATGTTCCCCAGTTAATCACTCCCCAGTCCCCCATACCTGGCTTCCCTCTGAAATTCATCTGTCTATTCCATGTTTCTATGTCTCTGGATCTATTTTGTTCATCAGTTTATTTTGCTCATTAGATTCCACATATGAGTGAGATCATGTGATACTTATCTTTTTGTGACTGGCTTATTTCACTTAGCATAATACTCTCCAGGTCCATCCATGCTGTTGCAAATGGTAAGCGTTCTTCCCTTTTAACATGCATAGTATTCCATTGTGTAAATGTATCACACTTTTTTTTTTTTTTATCCACTCATCTGCTGATGGGCACTTAGGCTGTTTCCAAATCTTAGCTATTGCAAATTGCACTGCTATGAACATAAGGGTGTCTATATTCTTTCTGATTGGTGTTTCTAGTTTCTTAGGATATATTGCTAAAAGTGGGATCATTGGGTCAAATGGCAATTTCATATTTAATTTTTTTTAGGAAACTCCATACTGTTTTCCACAGTAGCTGTACCAATCTGCATTCCCACCAGCAGTGTACTAGCTTCCCTTTTCTCCACATCCTCACAAACACTTGTCATTTGTTGATTTGTTGATGGTAGCCATTCTGACATGTGTGAGGTTATACCTCATTGTTATTTTGATTTGTATCTCTCAGATGATTAGTGACTTTGAGCATTTTTTCATATGTCTTTTGGCCTTCTGTATGTCTACTTTGGAGAAGTGTTTATTTAGGTCTTTTGCCTATTTTTTAATTGCATCGTTTGTCTTCTTTTCATTAAGTTGTATGAGTTCCTTATATATTTTGGCTATTAACCCTTCACCAGATATATCATTGGCAAATATGTTCTCCCATGCAGTGGGCTCTCTTTTCATTTTGTTGATGGTTTCTTTTGCTGTGCAGAAGCTTTTTATTATGATATAGTTTCCTTTGCCCTAGGAGATATATTGGGATATACAGTATATTGCTACAAGGGATGTCTGAGATTTTTCTGTTTATAGTTTCTTCTAGGATTTTTATGGTTTTTTGTCTTACATTTAAGCCTTTTATACATTTTGGATATATTCTTGGGTATGGTGTAAGTTGGTGGTCTAGTTTCATTTTTTACATGTACCTGTCCAATTTTCCCAACACCATTTATTGAAGAGACTGTCTTTACCCCATCATATGCTCTTGCCTCCTTTGTCAAATGTTAATTAAGCATAATGGCTTGCATCAATTTCTGGGTTCTCTGTTCTGTACTATTGGCTTATATGCCAGTACCAGGCTGTTTTGAGTACAGTGACTTTATGGTATAACTTGATATCCAGTATTGTGATCCCTCTAACTTTGTTCTTTCTCAAGATTGCTACAGCTATTCGGGGTCTTTTTTGGTTCCATATAAAATTTGTAGTGTTTATTCTAGATCTGTGAAAAATTACATTGTTATTTTAATAGGGATTGCATTGAATGTGTAGATTGTTTTGGGTAGTATGGACACTTTAATGATGTTTATTCTACCAATCCTTGACCGATATATATCCTTCCACTTGTTTATATATTCTTCTATTTCTTTTTTCAACATCCAAGGCTTTTACCTCCTTGGTTAAGTTTATGCCTAAGTATCTTAACGTTTTTGTTGCAATGGTAAATGGGATTGTTTGTTTAGTTTCTCTTTCTGAAAGTTCATTATTGTTGTATAAAAATGCCATTGACTTCTGGGTGCTAATTTTGTATCCTGCTAAGTTGCCTAATTCATTTATTAAATCTAGTAGTATTTTTATGAAGTCTGTAGGAATTTTTATGTACAATATCATGTCATCTGTGGATAATGATAGTTTTACTTCCTCTTTTCCAATTTAGATACCTTTTATTTTTTCTTCTTGTCTGATCATTATGGCTAGTACTTCCAGCACTATGTTGAATAGCAGTGGTGAAAGTGGACACCCCTGGCTTGTCCTGTTCTTAGAGGAAAAGGTTTTAGTTTTTGCCCATTGAGTATGATGTTGGCTGTAAGTTTGTCATACATGACCTTTATTATTTATTGTTTCAAGCTCTCTTTTCATGTTGGTGTGGCTCTTATTAAGTCCCTTATAATATTAAGTTACTTGCAGTTCTCATTGAATTGTTTGGGCACCTTTATTACCATTACTTGGGATTCTTTAACTGACAAATTGCTTCCCTCCATTTCATTTAGTTTTTTTTTCTGGTGATTCTTCCTTTTCATTTATTTGTGGGTTGTTTCTTTGTCTCCCCATTTTTGCTGTCTTTTTGTTTTCGTTTCTATGTATTAGATCAAACTGCTATGCCTTCCAGACTTTGTGAGGTGATCTTATATAGTAGGTGTTTTGTAGGATCCAGTGTTGGAGTCTCTTAGATCTGCTCTAGGAGAGCTCCCTACTTGAGTTATTTGCATTCTCCTGTTGTAGTTGGATCTTGAATGTTATTGTCCTATTCATGGATGGTGTCGCCTCTCAGGCTGGCTGACTATGTTGCTCACCCTTGACCATGTCATGCAAGCTATTGTGGAAGTGTTGACCAAACAGAACAAAATATGACACAATAAAAACACAAAACAAAAGAAACAAAACAAAAGTATACATCAGACCCCTACAGCACCAACAAAAGCAACCACCAGAGAAGAGAGAATTAGGAAAGAAAAGAGAGCAAGAATGATAGAGAAAAAAAAAGAAAAATACTAAGAGAAAACAAAATAAAACAAACAAAAGGACAAACAAAAAACAACAAAAAGGGGGGGAGGAATATATAGATGCATAGCTGAAATAAAGAAAATAAGAATAAAAATTAGAGGGATAGGGGAAGAAAAATGGTTTAAAGCAAAAGAGGATGAAAAGAAAAGAAAAAAAATTTGAAAAGGATAATAGAGGAGAAAGCAAATAGACCTAAAATAAGAAAAGGAATAAAGTTGAAAAAGCAGGATAAAAAGAAAAGGGAAAACAAGTGAGTAGTGAAAAAAGAAAAAAAAAAAAAACATGAGTAGGAAAACAGAAGAGGAAAATTAGATATACGAATGAAACAACACAGACTAGAATAATAACAAATCACTAAAGCAGGTAAATAGAGAAGATAAATTTAAAAAGGGAATAAAGAAAGGAAAGAACTAAAGTGAAAAAGAAAACAATAGAGAAAAGAAAAGAAAAAGTGAAGTGGCATTCCTTTCAGCAGAATTTAGTGTCCCATGGGTGCTCCCTTGGGATCCCACTCTTCTTCTCTGTCTGCCAATTCTGGACTTCCTGTGAGGTACTTAGGTGCTAACCACTGCCAGGAACTGTCCTCTGGCTTTCAGCAACCTGTAACAGTGGAAAGTTGTAACCCGCTCCACCATTCTTTTGATATTGTTTCTGTAAATTCTGACTCTGAGTAATATGTAGCTCGTCGATAAACAGCATGTGTCTATAATAATCTTAAGAACTAACTTCAGAAGATGCAGACTCCACCATTCAATCATCCCAGTTCTGGGAGATTTGCTGACCTTCAAACGTAGAACCAGGATGATGAAAAGCTAGGATGATGAAAACCAGGATGACGCACACCAGACCATCACGTGACCAGTTTCAAGATCATTATCAGAATGGACTGTGCTGGCCTGCACTTAGAGAACTTTATAACCTCCTTCCTTTGATTTCTTTGTTCTGCTTTGCCTCTTGCTCCTTATAAAAACCTTTGCCTGCACTGAGAAGTTGAGATAGAAACCCCATCTTTTCAGGTGACCAGCTCTGGAATAAACCTCTTCCTTTTTTTCCCAGCAACTCTCCCAGGAGTTTGTTTTTCTTGTGATGGCAGGTAGTTGGACCTTGGTTCAAACACACTTTTTGAAGTTTTGTTCATTTTTTAAAAGGTAGAAGAGAACTCAAGAAATACTCCTATTATAACTGGAACTGGAACCAAGGTCCAACTACCTGCATATAGCATATACTTATTATGGAACAAAGATTCCTTAGAATTTATGGTCATTTATGATACTAGACTTGGAAATTCTTTGTAGGAAATTTTACTGACCTCATCTCTTAGGACAAGAATTCTGGGAACGATACAGGAGCAGAAGAATATAAATGACTTTTCCCCAAAAAATTTCAAATTATTTCCCTTGGTTCTTTCTCTCTTTTTTCCACTATAATTTCATTTAGACAGACTTCTAATGTTTCACTTCAATTTTGATTTTTTAAAAACAACTTTACTCTAGCCTGATATATTTTTGGTTAAGAAAAACATTTGAAAAATAGAAGTGTCTAGATATTAAATTAGGTTTTCCTTGGCATATCATTCAAAATGGCTACCAGAGCAATCATTTCCCCTCATATAAAATTTCATAAAACTCCAGAAAGCAGTTGACAAAGAAAGATTGCAATGTAACTTTTTCCATTTACTATTTCAGTTGAGCACTAAGGGGCATAGCCACCCTCTAAGGTAATTCTACTGTACACCAATACTTCAGTCAACCCACTCGAGGGGAACAATTTTCACACAAGCATTCACGGCCATTACAACTATAGATTTATAAATATTTAAAGTATCTTCATGTGATAAAATCAAACCAGCATGTTCATTACCATACAGAGAAGTAAATTGACAAAGAACAGTCCACATCATCTTATTCTTACTTGTTTCCATTTCTCATTGCACTTTTACTGCATAGCTCTTACCCTTGTCCCCAGTTTCATACTTCATTGGTTCTACAAGCAATAATGCAGGCTTTCGACCATAAGGGTATGTATACTGAGAACAATAAAATTCTTAGTCCTTAGTGATAGAAAATAAATCTCCTTTCTCTTATGTAAAATGTATGCTTTCCTAGCACATTTTGACTTTTTGTATATGACTACTAGAGGTCCTCCTGTAGGTGGGAATATAAAAATAAATTCACTTCCATGTTCTACTAATGCTTTTGTAATTAGACCTTATCACACAACTAAGATTTCATTTTGGAAATACAATTTGAAGTATCAAAAATTAAATTAATTTTAATTTTTCTAAAGTGAGTCTAGAAAAAGAGGAAATAAAACTTGTTGTGATAAAATATTTGGTTAAATGCAGATCATTTTTTTATGATCAAAAGCTTTTTATTTCTTTTAAATATTATTTAGGACTTTTAGGAAAAATGTTAGGAAGGCTGCCCTTTTTTCTCCCTTGAATAATGGAGATCTCCAATTCCCCCCAAAATTCTTAATAACATTTATATTTTATTTACTTAATATATACTTGAAATACTTCCGGTCATAGAAAACACATTACAACAGAATAAATACAAAGCAGAATCATGATTCAAAAGAATTTTCACCTAATAGACACAGGAATAATACTTAATGCTGTTAGTTTAATATAGATTTGAGATTCCAAAGAGCAAACAAAGTTATAAAAACATACACTGTAGTGGTCTGAAAATGTCCTCCCAAACCCCCAATCTCCCCCCAAATCATTTCTAATCCCTGGAACCTATGTCACCTTACATGAAAGATAAAAGATAGGTAAATAGTTCTGGGTGAGCCCCACACACAATCACATGTGTTTTCATGAGAGGGAGCCAAAGAGATTTTACATACACAAAGAGGAAAAGGGAATGGTACTCATGGAGATTAGAGTGCTACAGCACCGGCAGCGGAAGCTGGAAGAGGCGAGGAATGGGGTCTTCTCTAGAGCCTCCAGAGGGAGGCACCATTTCAGACTCCTGGCCTTCAGAATGAGGAGAAAAAACATTTCTGTTATCTTTCAATCCACCTAATTTGTCATAATTTATTACAGTAGTCACAGGAACCTAATACACACACACACACACACACACACACACACACACACACACAATTGAAGCATAAATGGCTGCTATATTCAAGACACTAAATTCAGAGAAGCACATAACCCAAAACTATTTTTAATGATTAATACATAAAAGTACTGTTTAAAGTGTCAAATTTTTGTAATTATTCAAGAAATTTATATAAGCTTCGAAATGGGTTAGATGGTAAGAAATAAATTGTTTTATTACTGATATTTCTTGTTAGAAAATTAACTTTTAAGGCTACTTGCACTGTCACTTGCTCATTGTTTTCTTGTCTGGGTGAGAATGACATAAAATCAATGAAGTGCTTGTTTTAGTTGCCAAAAGCCTAATGTGAGGGAATAAAATATATTTACCGTAAGGTTGGAACTTTTTCCAATGTGGAACTTTTATTTTTAAGCCATGTTAAGTGCCTAGGAAAGAAAAATCTGGTTTCTAGGAAGAAAACAATGTTATTTTGTATCTAACTACTCATAAACATGAAAACAGTAACTACAGAAGGCTAAATAATTTTTTGCAACAAACATGTAGAAAAGGATATTTTAATATATTAACAATCAAGAAAACTAAAACAATTATCCTATCTAATAAAAGAGTAATATGCAAATTGACCATCACTCCAAGACACAAGATGGCCGCCCCCATGTGGTCAAAGATGGCTGCCCTCTGGTGGACACAAGATGGCTGCCACAAGATGGCTGGCAGGGGAGGGCAGTTGTGGGCAGTTGGGGGTGACTAGGTCAGCAGAGGAGGGCAGTTGGGGGAGACCAGGTCAGCAGGGGAGGGCAGTATGGGGGGTTTGGGCCTGCAGGGGAGGGCAGTTGAGGGGGACCAGGACAGTAGGGGAGGGCAGTTGGGGGGGACCAGGCCTGCAGGGGAGGGCAGTTATGGGTGACCAGGCCAGCAGGGGAGGGCAGTTAGGGGCAATCGGACTGGCTGGGGAGCAGTTAGGTGTTGATCAGGCTGGCAGTGGAGTGGTTATGGGGTGATCAGGCTGGCAGGCAAAAGTAATTAGGGGCAATCAGGCAGAGGCAGGCAAGTGGTTGGAAGCCAGTAGTCCTGGATTGTGAGAGGGATGTCCAATTGCCTGTTTAGGCCCGATCCCTTTGCGGTGGGACATCCCTCAAGGGGTCCCAGATTGGAGAGGGTGCAGGCTGGGCTGAGGGACCCTCCACCCCTGCATGAATTTTATGCACCGGGCCTCTAGTAAAAATATAAAGTTCTTCACACTTGTTTACTGCTGAAATTTTAAAACTTCAATTCAGATAATTCAAACTATACCTTTAATTTTAAATTTCTTTTACAAAAACTAATCTAAACAAAACAACTGAACTAATAAACAAAATAGAGACCAATTCATAAATAGAGAACAGGCAGACAGCTTGGTGGAGATGGTGTTGGAGAGGAGGTGAAGGGATTGAGCAAAAAAACAAACAAAAACAAAACAAAACAAGAGAAATAACTCATGGATACAGACAACAGTGTGATGAGTGTGGGGATGTCGGGGAGTGGTTGCATGTGGAAGAGGGTATGGGGGATTAATGCTGATAGAAAAAAATAAATAGCACCAAGATAACAAACCATCAATAAAAACTATATTTGTAGTAGCATAATAGTAGCAAATAAAAAAGAAAATTATATTTTGAACTTCATTACTTCCCTCAAGATTTTTAAGCAGCAACAAAAAGGGGGGGGGTCACAATAAACATCTGTAAAGTTAGAGAACAGTCCCCAAGATCACCTGACACCAACTGCAAGTCTGGGAACCCCAGGACACCCTCAAGTTTTAGAATTTGCTAGAAGGACTCAGAGATCACTGAAAGCTGCTATATGATGGTTACAATTTACTGCAGTGAAAGGATACAGGCCAAAATGAGCCAATGGAAGAGATGCATGGGAGAGAGTCCAGGAAAGTTCTACACATGGAATTTCCAATTGTCCTCTCTCTGTGAGGTCATGGACAATGTTAAATTCCCATCAATTATGTGTGATGATGTTTATGGACTATTGCCAAACAGTCAAGTATACCAGAACTAAGTATACCAACCAGTCAAGTATACCAGAACCTTTTGACTGCCCAGTCAATTATACCAGAACAAGTTTTTGGGGGCTTGTTCTCCTAAATGTAGTTGGCCACCTACATGGCCTACCTCAGTCTCTAGCCATCACTCTAAATCACATTGCTCCTGTCTGACATAGCCCAAAGGTCCCAGGTAAACAAAGACAGGCTGATCAGGCACAGCGTTCCAACACCTTAGAGATTATCTTTAAGGACCCCAGGACCTCTCCTTGGATAAGGTTAATTATTTACCACAGATATAATTTTTCTAATTCTACATAAGTTCTGTATTTTGATTATTGCAAAACAAGGTCGTATTCCAACTCTATTAATATTTATCCAATGTTAATCTCTTCTTTCTTCCTTCTCTTCTAATAGGCCACAGAATGCACAATTCAAAATGGAACACCAGCTTCTAAATGCTAATTTGGGATTTAAAAACTCATGTGTATTTTTAAAACACGTTTTCCATTCATAGTATGTAGCACATACACTGTGCTAGAAGTTCACATCCATTCAAAGAAACTGAATTTTAAAATATCTGTTTAGATACAGATTCCCTAGTCAGAACCACAGTGTCTCAAAACATTGTTATTCAGTCAGGTGGACATTAATGTGATAGGATGAAATGTTCAAAAATAAGTACTTTTTAATACAAATATCATCTTGTCAATGCACCTTTTAAATATTAAGCCCAGCTCTAACAGAGAAAGTAAATCCTGCTATAGTAAAGGCTATGTGAAAGTATTTTAGAAAACCTAACTTTTCATCAGTTGATTCAGACAATGTTTTTAAAGTAAAAATAAATAAATAAGCAAGCATGAAAAAGATAAATGGTCCAAGTACAGAAGCAACAAAGGTAGTAAGACAGAGTATAATTGTGCCTATCTGTAGAAATTTCTCATGAAATAAAAGGCAAGCGCAGTTGTAACAGGGTAGGTACACTATGTCCAAGTGTTTTTGTTTTGAGATGATTTGTCAAGTCCATAAGTCACAATCAAGACTTGGAATAAATTCTATCAGTAGAAAGTGTTAGATGATTTATTTTACAATTATAAACTCAATTCTCAGTTTGAAAACTTTAGAATGATTCATGAAATATACTGTTCCTTCTATGATGCGTATTATATTGATAAAATGATGTTGAGTAGCACTTTTTCTATGTAATCAAAGTTATCTCCTTTTCACTTTGAATATTTCTAAGCCTCAGGCAAAAATAGCATCAATCAGTAATGACCACTCTATATTACATTCTCCTCTGATTTTGAGGACGGGTTTAGAAGAAAAAAGAGAGTCATTTGTCTCCTTTGGACAGTAATTGTTTCAGTTTTTCTTTCCTAAAATTGAATATGACATTTGATAGTTCTGATAGCTTGTGCTGAGAGGTAATCATACAGAATTTCTTTCTTTTATATAAATTAATAGAGTAAAATTATTTATAACCTATTTGAATGATTAAAATTCAGTCTTATAATAAATAAGTTTATTTCACTTATTTTTTTGCCATCAACATTATTTCAGTTTACTCTCTCCATTTGAAAGCAATACAATTCAAGGCTAAGATTATCTCTATCATAATGTTATTGAGCATGTGCCATAAGCCAGAATCTAAGTACATTGCATGTATTATATATTTTAATTCTTGTGTCAGTCCTGTGGTAAATGCCATTATTATTCTTATTTTATAGATTGTGAAGTTGAAAAACTGTGAGTTTAAACTGCTCCTTGCTACTTAGCTAGCAAATGATGGATCCAGGATCTGAATCCAGGGGTCTGGTTATGGATTATTTTGTTAGTTAATACACTGCACTACCATACCCTGGTACTAAAAAGATATCATATTTTTAATTTGCATGCTCCTTTATTTTTTCCAAAACAGTTTTAAAAATATGACTTCTAGTTATTTTTTTATCAATGTGAAGAGAACATTTATATATGGTTGGTTAGATTTTGTCTCATCCTATATAATAAAAATGTAATATGCAAATTGACCATCATGTCCTCGCATAAGATGGCTGCCCCCATGTGGTCAAAAGATGGCTGCCCCCATGTGTCAAAAGATGGCCACCCCCATGTGGTCACAAGATGGCAGGCAGGGGAGGGCAGTTGGGAGCAACCAGGCTGGCAGGGGAGGGCAGTTGGGGGGGACCAGGCCTGCAGGGGAGGGCAGTTGGGGGCGACCATGCCTGGAGGGGAGGGCAGTTGGGGGTGCCAACCAAGCCAGCAGGGGAGGGCAGTTAGGGGGACCGGGCTGGCATGGGAGAGCAGTTGGGGGTGACTGGGCCAGCAGGGGAGGGCAGTTGGGGGTGACTGGGCCAGCAGGGGAGGGCAGTTGGGGGTGACTGGGCCAGCAGGGCAGGACAGTTAGGGATGACCAGGCTGGCAGGGGAGGGTAGTTAGGGGCAATCGGGCTGGCAGGGAAGCAGTTAGACATCGATCAGGCTGGCAGGGAAGTGGTTAGGGGGTGATCATGCTGGCAGGAAGAAATGGTTAGGGGCAATTAGGCAGGCAGGCAGGTGAGCAGCTGGGAGCCAGCAGTCCCAGATTGTAGGATCGGGCCTAAACCGGCAGTTGGACATCCCCTGAGGGGTACCAGATTGAAGAGGGTGCAGGCTGAGCTGAGGGACACCACCCAGTGCACGAATTTTGTTTACTGGGCCTCTAGTCTCTCTCTCTCTCTCTCTCTCTCTCTCTCTCTCTCTATATATATATATATATATATATATATATATATATATATATATCCCTAAGCGACTGGTCAACCATTTGACCTGTTGCTATAATGCACACTGACCACCAGGGGGAAGATGCTCAATGTAGGAGCTGCCCCTTGTTAGTGTGCTCCCACAGCGGGAGCGCTGCTCAGCTGACCAACGGGCGCCAGATGTCGAGCTCTTGGCTGACGAACCTATCGAGCAGCGGTGGTGGCAGGCACAGCAGGGCTGGGATGAGCAGGAGCAGCATGGCACCTGGCCCGGGCTCGGGCTCCAACCTGGCTGCCTGCTGCTTCACGCACTACTACATTCCTCAGGGGATATCGGACTGCCAGTTTTAGCTCGATCCCCACTGGCCTACCTTGCAGATTTTGCACTTGTACTTGCCAACCTCTATAATCATGTGAGCCATTTTCTTAAAACTAATCAATCTCTCAATCTCTTTCTTCTCTCTTCCCTTCTTCCCTCCCTCCCTCCTATATATATCATGTCCATGTATATAAATATAAATAAATAAATACAGGAGTGGGCAAAAGTAGGTTTGCAAATAATACAAATTAATAATATAATAAACAACTAAATAATCCTATATAATAAAACCCTAATATGCAAATTGACTGAACGGCAGAATGACTGGTTGCTATGACATGCACTGACTACCAAGGGGCAGACGCTCAATGCAGGAGCTGCCCCTTGGTGGTCAGTGTGCTCTCACATGGGGAGCATCACTCAGCCAGAAGCCGGGTTCACAGCTGGCAAGCGCAGCAGTGGTGGCAGGAGCCTCTCCCCGCTCCGAGGCAGTGCTAAGGATGTCTGACTGCGGTCTTAGGCCTGCTCACCATGGAGAGCGGGCTTAAGCCATCAGTCAGACATCCCCCATGGGCTCCCAGACTGCAAGAGGGCACAGGCTGGGCTGAGGGACCCCCTCACCCCAAGTACATGAATATCATGCACAGGGCCTCTAGTATAAGAATAAACTTTTTTGCATATTCACAATTGTAAACCTACTCTTGCCCACCCCTTTACACACACACACACACACACACACACACACCACACATATACACTTACCTTTGGAGAACTGTGACTAATGCAGGTTGATATTTAACATATTCAACATTAGATGTGAATGGTATGAGCATCTACCAGTCAGAACAGGTGCTAATGTATCTTAAAATTTAAACCTACAAAAAACCACAGCAATACTATTGGTAGCAACTCAGTCTTTCAGAAAATGTGGTAATCCATATAACTGGGAGGTCCCTTGTACCTAAACAAAAATATAATGCCATATAACATCTTAACAGAAGTTAAAATTCCCAAAATATTCTTAGAGAAATAGTTTTGCTTACCCTTAATATGATATTTCTTGACTTTATTATAAATCTATTTACTTAACATTTATTATTACAAATAATCAGTACTTAATTACTCTGTACCAGGCACTCATGCTTTATGTATATCAGCCAGTTTTATCCTCATAACAATCCTCTTAAATATGTGCACTCTTCGCAGCAACCTATGATGATGCAATAGGTCCTAATTATTATCTCCATTTTATCCGTCCGGAAAAGGACACTGCAGAGGTTGAGTAATTGGGAAAGTTCACACAAGTTGTAACTTGCAGAGCTGGCATTCGAACCTAAGGAGTCCAGGTCTGGAGTCCTGCTTTTAACCGCTCTGCTCCTTCACTTGAAACTGTTAGGAAAGATCATGCTTATTGTACTCAAAGTGTGTTCCCTTTTTCAGTTCTCCTTTTTTTAACCTCGGCTTTGCAAGACTTAAGTCTCTGCATCCATCAGTAAATATTTTCTTCTCTTTCTTTCTTTAAAAAAAATGTATTTTATTGATTTTTTTACAGAGAGAAAGGGACAGAGATAAAGTTAGAAACATCGATGGGAGAGAAACATCAATCAGCTGCCTCCTGCACACGCCCTACTGGGGATGTGCCCACAACCAAGGTACATGCCCTTGACCAGAATCGAACCTGGGACCTTTCAATCCACAGGCCGATGCTCTATCCACTGAGCCAAACCGGTTAGGGCTTCTCTTTCTTTCTTAAAAAATATAGTTATACACAAGCAAGGGCTATAGACACAAACTAATATTTCTGAAAAAAAGGAGAGAAATATGGAATATTTCACAAGCCACTAACTTGTTAATTGTTCAGGTGCAGTGACTCGCATTATTACCTGGCCAGCTTTCTCAGTACCTTTACCTGGTGCCAGAGGAACTGTTAGCTTTGTCTAAAAGTGCTCAATTCCTACCCAGTGATGACAATCCCCCGATTCTCGATTTCTATAGATTCTCAATTTCTAAACTGAAAATGTTGTCAGCCTAATTTATAGGTATCCTTATCGGAGACAAGGACATCATGTCCAGAGATTATGTTGAGCAGAAAGTGTGCCAGCCCACAAGCCCATGGCATAGAAAGTAAGTGACACAGGAAGGCGCCCGATAGGCAACCGAGTCAAGTGATGGCTGCCAAGTGATGGTGGCTTGATAAAAAAGCAATGGCCAGGCTCTCGTGATCAGGTTTGGATTAAATGACTAAACTGCTGGGTTGGGAATACTCACTGGGATTCCAGCTAAAATCCCCGCTGCTTCTGCTCTAAACCTTGATGACAGCCACACACAGGCTGCATTCACTTCTATTTCCCCAGCTTCCAATTAACACTATGAAACACGTCAGTTTTTACTTATACTGTGTTCCATCAGAACATAATTGGACTAAATTATTTCTTCCTTGTTTACCAGTGTCATTTCAGATGTTTGTAAGTCCTTCTCAATGTGATGTTCTCAACAGCCTCCCGCTCTCTCCCATGTGGAGGAGAGGTGAATCTCGTGCCTTCCAGGCCGCCTGATGGACAAAGCATCTCAGACTGGACTCTGGGCTCTCCTCCAGGTCCGCGTGTCCTTCTGACTGGCTCAGAGACAGGCACCTTGGCTCGCAGCTCTCCAGCTCTGGGAAGTTCTGGAAGAGCAAGGGCCATCACAGCTGACACCCCTCTTTTCCTTCCCAAGTTTACCTGCTCTGACAGTTCCGTGTCTACTGACTTCCTTTGCTCTTAAACAGGACTGCATTGCTAGCATATGCTTGTGCAGTGGTTGGCGGCTTTCAAAGTGCTAGATTGTCTCATTTCTGCTGTAGATTTAAGTCGGCTGTGAATTGGAGAATGGCTGTGACTTTCAGTTGAGATTGGGAAAGGAGGCTCAGAAGGTTAATGGACTTTCAGTTAATAATAACTTTGGCCCCTAAGGCTGGTGTTAGTACCACTCAAACTTTTCCCCACTTTCTCGGGTCCCTAATTGCTTTGTATATTTATAGTGTCTCCCTTTTGAGAATTTAAATTACGAGGGTCTGCATCTCACTCAAGTACTTAATTCAGCAAGATACACACAGTATGTGATCAATAACCTTCTAGAATGTGTGAATTACCATTCTTAAAGTATGATCATATAGTTGAAGACCTAATCCCTGGGGTTTAATAAACATACCATTTAATTTAAAATGAGCTATATGATTTTGCTCAGCAAAAGCAATATTATTCCCAAGGGGGCAAAATTAGTTCTTGTGGAGGGAGCAAAATATCCTAGGTATTATAACAGTTTGTGCCTCTCAAAACCAATCTTAGGTTTATCAAGCAGCTACCAGGTGTCTTCGTTCCAAGTATTATTCTGGCCTATATGTCAGCACACTGTGTACAACAAGGGATGGTTCAAAAAGAAAAATACCTGCTCTCCACCCTTAAAGAGTAAACATAGTTTGAAATTGGGGGAGAAAAAGGAAAAAGAACTATCATCTATTATGCACATGCTATGTAGCTAATAAAGTGGTGGGCAGTGTACCAACTTAATTCATTCTACACATGAGAAAATTTATGAAGAACATAAAGGTTAAGAAATCAGTCCAGCTCACCTAGCGGAAGAATGACCCGTTTACCCTAGTTTTCCCAGGAATACCCATTTTAATCCCAAAGTCCTGTGTCTTTGGAATACCCTCAGACCCAGCCAAACTTGAGACAGTATGTCACCAACTGTGTAGTGTCAGAACTGGATTCATTAAGCAAACAAACTGAAAAGTAAAAAACAATGTTTCGCTGATCATTTCATGCTGCCTCATTCAGCCAGTTTACTTACCTGTTCAATCTTTTTCTAAAGATCTATTCCCTAGTTGACCAATTGAAAAATATAGTGTAATAAGCAAACAGGGTATAGTCAACAAATGGAAGGCTCAACAAACAGGCTCCCAAAGAGTCACCTGTTGGTGATTGCTTATGTTGGTGCTGTTGGATTTGAGATTAAGAGAGAGCAAACTTTATCGGTAACATTTGGAATGTCCACAGCAGTGGTTCCCAACCTTTTTTTGGCCATGCCCCACCTAAGCATCTCTAAAATCCTGATGCCCCCTCCCCCATGACATATAATTCTTTTTATTCAAAAAGTGAACTCCTATTCATGTGGAGGAAGCCTCAAAAGCCATTCACTTGGTCGAAACAAGCTTCCAAAGAACATGGTATCCGTGAAAGAGAAAAATAAAAGAACGAAAGGACAGTTGAAATACTGGGGAAGAAATCACTAAGGAATTGTTAAAAAAAAACAACCCATAATAATAGAAGTGATGTGAAAAAAATAACAAATAAAGTTTCAAAACATATAGTAGAAAACTGAAATGCATAAATATGTCACAATATATTTATATGCTATATATGAGGCCCCTAGAACTGTAAGAAATACAAAAAATTCACTGTTCATAACTCATTCTCGAATTGCCCCCTTAAAAATCAAATTGACCCCTGTGGGGCATGTGCCCCACTTTGGGAACCACTGGGTCTAAAGGCAATGTGAAAATGTCCCTCCTATAAAATATCTCTTGTGTTTAATGAACGTAAGATCATGTCAGTGAGGGGAGGGGATTGGGAAAGAACCCTGCAAGGCTAAAATAGCAAGCAGTGGCCATCAACTATAAGCCACATATTCTAGTATCACAACACAATGCTCTTTATCTTAAGAGCAGTCACAGTTGTACAGTTGCCACCCTAAAACCACCATAAATATGGCTGTTCCCCATTAATCAGTATGAACATCTGCAACAATTACTCATGCAGAGAATAATGATTTATCAGCTGTGCATACTAGAATAAGACTTGGGTAAGATTTAGGAAGACAGGGATAATACACATATCATTCTGACAAAAACTCCAGGGCCTGTAATATATAATTTCCCCCTTTAGAAATAAATACAAATTATTGCTAGTGAAGACATAAAACAAAAGTGTATTGCCCTGAGCAATGTCCACATCTGTTAATATTTGTCGGTGTGCATTTGGTTAATCAATTTAGCAACCGCAAGACAGATAGTTGCTGCTTTTGTTTTTTAGTTCCTCTGAAAGTTTGTCATCTGATTCTGAACTCATGTCTACTCAATGAATAGTTTTATTTTTTTAAATATTTTTTATTGATTTTAGAGAGGAAGGGAGAGGGAGAGAGAGATAGAAACATCAATGATGTGAGAGAATCATTGATCCGCTGCCTCTTGCACACCCCCTACTGGGGATTGAGCCCGCAACCCAGGCATGTGCCCTTGACCAGAATCAAACCTGGGACCATTCAGTCTGTAGGCCGACGCTCCATCCACTGAACCAAACGGGCCAGGGCTCAATGAATAATTTCAAAGTAACATGTGACTTCACTGCATGTCATTGCTTGAATGGTCTCTACCTTCCTGGTTAGGTTGGAATGCAGACTCAAAAGCCTGACTCAATGCTATGTCCTCAAATTCCACTCCGTCACTGTGGTAGCCTCCTTTCCTTGGGGGCTCCTCTCTTTCTATTAGCTCCCTTCTTTTTCTAATCTTTCTTACTTATTACATCGTTTCAGTATTTTCAATGTTCATTTTTTTTTTTTTAATCTGCAAAGAAAAGTCCCTCCAAGCTCCAACTCATGCCAATTCCCTTGCCCTATATCTCTATCCCTTCACAGCTAACCTGCTGGAGCTATTTTGCATTCATTATTTCTTCTTCCCTAAATTAATCCAAACCAATTTTTGCCCCAACCACTTCAGTGTCTCTAGAAAAACCTCCTTGTATTTTAATCTAATGGATAACTTTCTGCCCTGATTTTTCATGTAGAAGCGTTTGGCAAAACTTTGATTCTGTTATTCTGTACCAGTTTCTTTGAAAATCCCAAATGTACTTTTTAGTCCATTCAGTATTCTCCTGAAGAAATCTCGAGATGAAGATGCTCCTTGGAGTTGTGTTTCCTATTGTGACCCCGGTCTCATTTACTCCCACAACTCCACTGCCTACCTACACACCAACACAAGTCTCTGCCGCTTACCCATTGCTTTCCTCTGCTCTCCACATGTTTATTCTACAGCCACTTCAAATCCAGGGAGCCCAGAATGTAAATTTATGAAAACGGCACCCTTAAAGTAATTTCAATTCCCAGCATTTAGGTCTCTGTTCACTACCACCTAAATTTCAAGCGTTACTCCTTCTAATACCTCACCTCCAAAAAGCCTTTGGCCCCACAGAATCCTTCAGTCTTTTCATTGTCTCTCCTCCAATGCACGTCCACTTTTTTCTTCACACAGCTGCTTAGATCCAATGGGCCATCATTATATTCAATTCATTGAAATACACCTTCCCTTTATATTCACCTGACTAACTCCCAATCTATCTCCTCTATCTGAATCAAGGCAGATGAATGCATAACTTTGGAGGAAAATGAAACCATGGATATAGGTATCATTCTATATTTATGGCTACTAACTTCATATTGGTCCCTAAAACATACCCATTGCATTCACTTTCCACTTTCCCAGGAAAAAAATTTTTTTTACAACTTTTTCTCTCTAATCAAATCTCAATAAATTGCATTCACTTGCCACCTTTTAGTAGACTCAACCTGCCCAACTTTCCTAAACACTTTCCTAATCCGTGAATGTCAGAATAATCTCCAGGATCAAGTTTCAGATGTCTTTCCTTCTCCATTTATGATAATTCCTCAGGTGATCTCATCCAGTATCATAACTTAAACATCATCTATAGGTTGATAGCTACAAAATGCATATCTCTGCAATCAGATCACTATTTTCCCTCAAACCTAGAAGTGTATATGTAACTGCCTACCTGGCATCTTGATTTAGTAGATCTAATACTACAACACAAATATATTATGCCCAAGGCTAATTCCCTTCCCAAATCTGCCCCTCTTCTATCTTCCTCATTTCAATAACTGGTGACATAGGTCTTCCATTTTCTCCATCCAAACTTTGCTTCCTCTCTATTCTCACCCTGTACATCTAATCTATTAGCAAACACTGTTGACTTTACCTTCAATAAACTCCTGAATTTAACCACTGCTCTCCTAACACACTAATCCAAGTGACCATTCTGTGATAGATAAGAGATTGTTATAATAACCTCTTCTCTTGTTTCTCTTCTTCTGCCCTTAGCCCATACAATCTGTTATATTTTACTGCTTTTCTCAAAATATTTAAATGATTCTCCCTCTCACATTCAAATTCAAAGACTTTGCCATCGTTGACAAGACCATACATATTTTACTAATTGTTTATACTGTCCTTGACCCACTAGTTCCCTTATTATTTCTCACACAAGACAAGCACAACTCTAACTCAGTGTTTTTGAACTGGCTGTTTTCTTTGTCTGGAATACCACCTTACAGGTGTCCAGTGGGCTCCCTGTGTCACGTACTTTAAATATGTCTTTGTTCAAATAGCACCCGAGTGGTCTTCCCAGTTATCAAGCATATTTTTGCCTTCCTCATGTTTATAGCCCCACAACATAAAACAGTGCTTGACATGCTATTGGCATTCAATAAAAATTTGTTATAAGAACAAGACTGCGCTTAGGGGGTGGTGATTCCTCCATACCTTAACAACATCTCCTCCTTCACAGTGTCTTTTTTTTTTTTTAGAGCCCAACCCTGGTATCAATATAAATAGATGATTGCTTGGCTGATGTGGCTCAGTGGTTGAGCATCAACCTATGAACTAGGAGGTCACGGTTTGATTCCCGGTCAGGGCATATGCCCAGGTTTCCAGCTCCATCCCCAGTAGTGGGTGTGCAGGAAGCAGCCGATTGATGATGTTTCTTTGTCATGGATGTTTCTATCTCTCTATCACTCCCCCTTCCTCTCTGAAAACAATAAAAATATATTTTGAAAAATATATAAATAGATGATTGACAGTTGCATTATTGATCATTTTCCATAAAAATAAATTGCCAGCATTTTGTGCACTTCTTCATAGAGGGGAGCTCTGGCTCTCCAAAAATTAGCTGGAAATACAGTCTGCACAGGACAAATTATATAATTCTGGAGCTAAGACTTTTCTCCATAATTAAGTTCCAAAGCCACACACATTTCACCATAATTGGCTTTGCAAATTACAGTCATTTTGATTATTGATGGTCTAAATGACGTGTGGGTTCCTTTCTCACTAGGTATAAAATATAATGCATTCAACTTAGTCTAAGCATTTTGAAAAAGCATTATAGAATAAGGCTTTTTTGGATATTATAATCATGCTTTGGCCACAAATTAATTATTAAATAAGTGCTAATGTTTATAGAAAATTATACACATTTTAAAGCATATATCTTTTCTTCCTCCTTCATGATATGCTGCATTGTGCTAGCAAACACATATCCCTCTTTCTAAAGAATAATATGCTTTAGAAAATTCAGAGAGAAGAGGAGTAAGAATAATATTTATCAGATAACTCCTGACAAATATTGCTTTATAATGACTACAAATTCATTTCCTCTGAAATACTCCAGGCAATTGTGCTATCTGAAATGATTTCTTTTTCAATAAGCTTTGTTCAATAATAAAGTACAACTTTCACAGCACTCAACTCTTCTTGGAGCCTATGCATGATTATATATTTGCCCAGCATAATTCCTTTGAGGTTTAAATAATTTATTTCAAAACTTGGATTCTGCTTTCTATTCCTGATTCTTTTTTTTTTGTTTGTTTTGTTAATCCTTCCTGGAGGATATTTTTCCATTGATTTTAAAAGAAAGTGAAAGGAAGGGAGGGGAGAGATAGAGAGAAACATTGATGTAAGAAAGACACATAGATTAGTTGCCTCACACCCATGCCCCGACCAGGGTCAGGGATCAAGCCTGCAACCTAGGTATATGCCCTTGACTGGGACTCGAACCCATGACCCTGCAGTGTGTAGGCCTATGCTCTAACCACTGAATACAGTGACCAGGGCTCTATTCCTGATTTTTGAGAAACTTATAGGAAACACAGAACATCATGGATGTAACCTATGAACACTACACAATAATGTAATGTAGCTATGGCACAAAGAATATGCCTGAACAAGAGCATATAACAGCCATTTTTGTGAAATCAAAATTAGTAAATTTGCATTGGTAAATGTTTGTCTCCCCAAAACATCATAAAAAACTATATGTATTATATTTAAAATCATTTTTCTTGAAATATTAATGTGTATTGCATGTAAATGGCTATTTTATATCTACAATCTGGTAATATTTTATATATTGTAAAAAAACAAAAATAAAAAAAACCCTCAGAAAACAAAAAAAAATATCCAAAATTATATGTATGTATGTCCATATATTTCTTCTTACCAGTCTTAAAAGTACAGTTGCAACCACCATGTTATATTGTGTTAATTACATAGCATCTGCATATATATGTATGTTTATTTGACATAAATGACAAAACAAATTTATAAAAGAAATGATTCCCTAATTGATGTATAATTATAGCACTAAGAAATAAAAATTTTCAAATGAAACATTTAAGTGTCAGTCACAGTAAAAAAATTATGTCATTAGAAAAAAAAGCATATATATTTGGCATACTGATGGGTATATACAAAGTTTCTAGAATTATTTCAAGTCTATTGCTTGATTTCACTGTTTTTTATTTTTAAAGAAATAATGGCAAATTATACAAAACGTAATATTTATTATCTGAACAATTTTTTTCATTTTAAAATATATGTTTTATTATTGATAATATTATAGATATCTCCCATTTCCCCCTTCTCCCCCCTCCGTCTAGTCCCTACCCCCCCCCCCCAGGTCTTCACTTCCCTATTGCCCATGTCCATGGCCATGCACATCTATACTAATAAAAGCCTAGGTGATCCTTGTGCCCTTGTGTGTGACGTCATCACAATATGGCTGCCACAAGATGGCCACCACAAAGATGGCTGCCACAAGATGTCCACACGCACAGTGGTGGCGGGGCCTGGCAGCTGCTCTGCACGGTGAGGCCTGGAGGTCCCAGGCTCTGCATGGCCTGGAGGAGGCCAGTCCCATCCTGGCGGAGGAGGTGGGTCACGGCAGGGGAGAGCAGTTGTGGGCAATTAGGCTAGCAGGGGAGGGCAGTTGGGGGTGATCAGGTTGGCAGGGGAGGGAAGTTGGGGGTGATTAGGCTGGCAGGGGAGCGGTTAGGGGGCAATCAGGCTGGCAGGCAGGTGAGCAGTTAGGAGCCAGCGGTCCTGGATTGTGAGAGGGATATCTGACTGCTGGTTTAGGCCCGATCCCGCAGGGATCACCCCCACCCCCCGGGCTTCTAGTAAGTATATAAGTTCTTTGGTTTATCTCTTCTCATCCCCTCCAATCCCACACTGAGGTATGTCAGTCTGTTCCATGCCTCTCTGCTTCAGGTCTTATTTTGTTCTTCAATTCATATTGTTCATTCGATTTCACCAATAAGTGAGATCATGTGATATTTGTCTTTCTTAGTTTGGCTTATTTAATTTAGCATAATATTTTCCAGGTCCATCCATGCTGTTCCAAAGGGTAAGAGATCCCTCTTTTTTACAGCTGCGTTGTATTCCATAATGTAAATGTTCTACAGTTTTTTTATTCATTCATCTACTGATGGGCACTTGGGCTGTTTACAAATCTTAGCTATTATAAATAATGCTGTATGAACATAGGGGTGTATATGTTCTTTCTGATTGGTATTTTTGAGGTTTTTAGGATATATTCCCAGAAGTAGGATCACTGGGTCAAACGGAAGTTCCATTTTTAATTTTTTGAGGAAACTCCATATAGTTCTCCACAGTGGCTGCACCAGTCTGCATTCCCACCAGCAGTGTACTAGAGTTCCCTTTTCTCCACATCCTCGCCAGCACTTGTTTGTTGATTTTTTTGATGGTAGCCATTCTGACAGGTGTGAGGTGATATCTCATTGTGGTTTTAATTTGCATTTCTCTAATGATTAGTGACTTTGAGCATTTTTTTCATATGTCTCTTGATCATTTGTATGCCCTCTTTTGGAGAAAAGTCTATTCAGGGGTTCTGCCCATTTTTAATTAGATTGTTTGTCTTCCTTTTGTTGAGTTGTATGAGTACTTTATATATTTTGGGTATTAACTCTTTATCAGATGTATCATTGGCAAATATGTTCTCCCATTTAGTGGGTTCCCTTTTCAATTTGATGGTGGTTTCTTATGCTGTGCAGAAGCCTTTTATTTTGATGTAGTCCCATTTATTTATTTTCTCATTAGTTTCCTTTGCCCTAGGAGATGTATCTGTAAATATATTGCTACCATGAGTGTCTTAACAATTTTTAAGGTTAGATTTCAGTGGTTCTAAGTACATTCACATTGTGCAAACAAAACTTTATACATATTAACAACTCCTCATTCTCCCCACTGCCAGCCCCTGGCAACCACCATTGGGCTTTCTGTCTCTATGTGTTTGATTACTTTAGGTACCTCATATAACTGGAATCAAATGGCATTTGGCCCTTTGTGACTGGCTTACTTAGCATAATGCCATCGAGGTTTATCCATACTGTATAGTAGCATGTATCTGAACTCCTGTTTAAGGTTGAACAATATTTCAAAATGTGCATATGACATTTTGCTTGTCTATTCATCTGTTGATGGACATCTGGGTTGCTTCCATCTGTTGGCTATTGTTTGTTCATGCTGTTATAAGCACAGGTGTGTCAATATGTCTTTGAGACCTTGTTTTCAATTAATTTGTATATTTACCCAGAAGGAGAACGCTGTTTCACATAGTACTTCACTAGGAGAGTATGAGATGAGGTTAGAGAAAAAGTTACAGTTCATATTGAAGTCTAATACACCTTGGTAAGAAATAGGAGTACTATTTTAAGCACACTGAAAGCCACCAATTTATTAGATTATTTATTTATTTATTTATTTATTTATTCATTTATTTCCTCACCCGAGGATATTTTTCCATTGATTTTTAAAAAATATATTTTTTATTGATTTCAGAGAGGGAGAAAGAGAGAGGGAGATCAAAACATCAATGATGAGAGAGAATCATTGATTGGCTGCCTCCTGCATGCCTCCTCCTGGGGATCAAGCCAGCAACCTGGGCATGTGCCCTTGACCGGAAATCAAACCCTGACCTCTTGGTTCACAGGTCAACGTTCAACCACTGAGCCACGCCGGCCGGGATCCATTGATTTTTTTTTTTTTTTTTTTTTTTTAGAGAGAGTGGAAGGGATGGGGAGAGACAGAAAGAAATAAACATCAATGTGAGAGAGACACATTAATTGGTTGCCTCCCACACATGCCCTGACCAGGGCCAGGGATTGAGCCTGAAACCGACTTACATGCCTTTGACCAGAATGGAACCAGGGACCCTTCAGTCCTGGACCAACATTCTATCCACTGAGGCAAACAGGTTAGGGCCAAGCCACTGATTTAAAGAGAAGTGAAGTTGAAGCAGGACACTTTTGCTGTTTGCTGCATGGGGAAATAGATTGAAGAGGACAAGGCAAAAGACCAGTTAGGAGGTTCTCACAACAGTTAAAGATCATGATGGGCTATGGACAGAGGAATGACAGTGGGTAGGAAGATATATTTAAGGTATAATCTGGAGGCAGATTAGACAAAATAGATAAAATTCATGTGAAGGTGAAGGAGAGGAGGAATACAGAGTGACTGCTGGTGCATGGCCTAAAACATTTGGTAATTAATGATGCCATTTACTAGGAGAGGAATATATTTGGGGAGGAGGTTGTCATATAAATGGGACATATGGGTAAGGGTAAAGTAAGCTTTTTGGAGAAATCTACTCACTTCATGAAACCCTGTCATTTCCCCATCCGCTGAGTAGTGTGTTTTGATCTGGTATAGCAAGCAACATTCTCCAACAAAGGGACTATCTTCCTCACTGCTTTGCATATGTGCAAGTAAAGGGTACAAAGAATATTTATCTGCTCATCAAATAATACAAATTTCCTGATAAAGAAAAGGACTTCATAATTGGTGCCTCTGGAGCTCGACTATTGGCACCCTATATACTGCACGGAACTTTTGCTAAAATCCTAACAGAGACACCTAAAGGCACATGCAGAACTATATAACTTGGCTTTCCTCAGGAGGGGAGAAAAATAAAATGTTTGGAAGGTGCATAGGCTATGGAATAGAGATGTCAAGTAGAAAACAGAACACAGTAAGAAGATGTCTGGATTAAAATATACATTTGGTGCATTCTGTTTGGAAAAGCCATAGTATTGACAGTCACAAACATGGAGAGGAGAGAGCTCAAAAGACTTTGCCGAATTCCAGTAGAGTGTAGTAGGCAGAGGAATATTGAGAAAAGAGAAGAGACTGGTGAAGGAGGAAGAATGTTTTCATGTAAACTGAGAGCTGGGGTTTCAGGATGGAAGTTGATCAGCTGTATAAATTTCTGTATAAACTCATAAGACAGAATCTAATTGCTTACTCCTCCCAAAAAGTTATTTAGTACAAAACAAACAGTAGATTACTAAGAATCATAGCCTTTAGGAATTAGAAAAATTCAAGTTTAAAAAATATTTCCTATTAAAGTTAAACTGAAGTTTTTATGACACCCAAATAAGTGAAATGCCTGTCAGGCAAATAAGGAAGTTTAAAATTAAGTAAACATTTCCCTCAATGGACTCTTTTGCTTTACATCCTAAATAATAAAACCCTAATATGCAAATTGATTAAGTGGCAGAACTACCGGTTACTATGATGCGCACTGACCACCAGGGGGCAGACGCTCAACACAGGAGCTGCTCCCTGGTGGTCAGTGCGCTCCCACAGGGGGAGTGCCACTCAGCCAGAAGCCTGGCTCACAGGTAGCAAGCACAGTGGCAGTGGCTGGAGCTTCTCCTGCTTCTGAGGCAGCGCTAAGGACCCCTCGGGGGATGTCCCACTGCTTAAGCAGGCAGTGGGACATCCCCCGAGGGGTCCTAAACTGCGAGAGGGTGCAGGTCAGGCTGAGTGACCTCCCCCTCCCACCCCATGCATGAATGTCATGCATTGGACCTCTATTCTTATAAAATTTGAACTCATTAGCTCCTGGCCTCAGAGAAGAATTTAGAGTCATATTTCTGGTGTCAATCATACCACTATCTATGATTCCTCAAGTCACATTAGAGTATATTAAAGGACCAAAGGCTTACGTAATTCTCTCACGGAGCCTGGGACCATACAATAAGTGTTTTACTACCTTCATATCAGTCTAGACAGAAAATTTCATTGAAATTCATATGTGGGTTAAATTTTTACAGATGGCTATCCATCTGCCTCATGAAATAGACAGATGCATGAGGCTTAGAAATGAAGAAAAAAAATCAGACATTTTGTATAATAGATGCAAATTAGAACAAAAACCTTATTTATAACTAACATTATTTTAATAGCTTTGTTTCCTTCAATGTGACCTGCATAAAGACCAGATATAGTTCAGGTAAACTTCAAATACTAAGATGTTAAAAAAATTTTTAATTTTAAATACACAATCACTTTTTAATTCACTTTGATGAATATAGTGAACTGTAAGCTGCTAATAACTACATCTCTCTAAAATAGATTCACATTTCCACCTCAAATGATATATCTAAGTATAAACGTTTATCCAAATGTTTAATTGCTGAAATTAAACACTTTCTTAGTTTTTTAATAAAATATCTATGACCTTGTATTATTCCCTACTGTTTAAATTATGAAATCAACTATTTTTATCTGTCTTCTATCTCATTATATACCATTTATGCTTTTAAAACATTTTAATAACTGAAATTTGTCCTTGTGTTATTCCTCAAAGGCCAGTCATAATGGAGACAACATGCTTCCTTCAAATATTCAACATTTACAGTTTTTGCTTCTTCTAAATCTAAACCATCATTATCTTTTTAAGATTTGAAAATAATACCAACTTGAGCTGTTCATTATTTTTCTCTCCTAACTGCTAATTCACAATAATATTATAAAATGTCCACCCACTTTGTGCCCCAATTTTCACATCAGTAAAATGAAAGTGGTCAAATGGTACTTTTAAAAAAATGGGCTACCTATTAAACCCATTAAACCATTCCAGATTAAGATCCAATGATCCTAAAATCAGGAGAATAAGAGGGAGGAGGAGGAGGGGTGGGGGGAAGAGCAGGAAGAGGGGGAAGAGAAGAAGAAGGAGGGGGAGTAGGAGGAGGGAGAGTAGGAAGAGAAAGAGAAATCCTAACCATAAGAAACCCAAGCTTGCAAGTGTAATGGATTTGCAATGATATTTAAATCCATGAGATCTGAGCCTTCCTAGAGAAAAAGGGAGACAGAGAAACTTAACAAATTATACTATACTAGAGGCCCAGTGCATGATTAAATCATGCACATGTAGGGTGTCCCCTACACGCTTTCACTTTCGATCATGGGGGAGCTGGGTGCCTGTCCGCTGGTGCACCAGCCCTTTCAGAAGCTTCCGGCACGGCGAAGGCTTCTGAAAGGCCTGGTGCCTGAGTGGACAGGCACCCAGCTCCCACGCTTTCGCTTTTGATCGAGGGGGAGCTGGGTGCCTGTCCGCTGGTGCACCAGGCCTTTCAGAAGCCTCCGCCTCACATGGCGCAGACGCTGAGCTCGCGCCGCCGCTGGTGACGCGAGCTCAGCATCCCGCCGGCCCAATCAGCCACCCCGGCCACCCCGAGTCCCGCCCCCCCGCACCTCCTGGCCAATCGTGGGCATAGCGAAGGTACGGTCAATTTGCATATTTGTCTATTATTAGGTAGGATAATAAAAGCCTAATAAGCTAAGTGTCTGGTCACCTGGTTGTCCATTCAATCAATCAAAGTGTAATATGCTAATGATATGCTAAGGCCACTTAACTGACATGCACTAACCACCAGGGGGCAGACACTTAACATAGGAGCTGCCCCCTGGTGGTCAGTGCGCTTCCACAGGGGGAGCGCCACTCAGCCAGATGTCAGGATCATGGCTGGCACTGGCCTAAGCCATCACTCGGACATCCCCCAAGGGCTCCCGGACTGTGAGAGGGCACAAGCCGGACTGAGGGACCCTCCCCAGAGTGCATGAATTTCATGCACCAGGCCTTTAGTTTATTATAATTTTGCTTTATCCTATCAAAATATGAAAAATTGAAATAAAATAGAATAAATTCTGGTAATGATAGACTTCAACAACTTTATGAAATGTTTAGTCTGAGTTAATTTCCATCTTCAAAGGCACTTTATATTCAATCTCATTTAATTTGCTTGGACATCTTTAATCAAAACCCTCATGGACCATCAGTTATAGATTTCTACCCAATTTTACACCTGAGCTGACTGGGACAAAGGGAATTAAATAATGTGTACAAATCACAAAGTGAGGTAATGATCGAGTTGAAGGTAGAAAACAGCACCTTTTGTCTTTTAGCCATTGCCTCCTAACACTTAAACTTTTCTTATCGTAGGATGGTTAGAAAACAGATACATTACTCAGCAATCAGTAGGCTCCTGTTAAATGAAAAAATAAATATTCAGAATAGAATATAGCAAACTGAAGAAACACATTGTTTTTGCAAGTGTTCAACACAAAATAATAATCCCTAACATTTATTCTTTATTTTCTTATCACCCCCCCCTCCAATTAATCCTACAGGTGGCTTATCAAGTTCTTATCACTCCTATTTCCACACAATTTATATGTGAATTTCTTATCTTCTACTTATGTTTGGTTTATCTAGCTTCATTCTTTCATTTATACATTAATTCTACCATCTGTCTATACTAGAACAGTGTGGAATGGAGGTTCATGAAGATAAATAAAACATGATTCCTTCCATAACAATAATTACAACCCCAAAGGGAGATAGAATCAATCAAACAAGATATGCCTTACAGGTAGAACAATAAATATTTATACCAGGCAAAATAGGGAGAATGTGAAATGGTGCATCAAGAAAAGATTCATATCCTTAGTCCATTCATAATATGTACTCTTATATTTAATCAATTAGACTGGAAATAAATGATAGGAGAAGCAATGGTCAGACTCATATTTCTGGGGTCTTCTGGCTGCATTTGATAGTCCTAAACTTGGGGGAGGAAAGAAGCTGAGTAAATATTAATGACAATTGTAAGGACTGAAAAGTGATTATTTGTGGAAAAGAAAGCAATAAATGGACACTTCAAGATGGAAATTCAAACATTTGTGAGAGTCTGAGAGAAGAAGAATAGTATCAATTCTTAGCTATATCTGCAGATGTGTATAAGGATAAAGCCGCTTGTCTTTGACATCTCCTGCTCTCTGTAAGGCTGATGTCTTATTGGCTCTGGATGATTTAAGAAGCATTCCATCTGGAATATCTATATTATGTGTCTCAATAGTACTAATAATACGTATTAAAGAAACATGTGGAATAATCCTAATGGTGTTTTGCTAATCATTTTACAGATTTACCTATTGCAATAGACCCTTCTTAGGAGGTACCATGCAGGAACTATTGCCTCCTGAATGCACACAAAGACCACGTGTCACTGTGTACCTGATCATCTGGATGATAATCACATGAGAAAGGCACTGGAATACAATGGATTCCTGGAAAGTGCCCCAGCTGTCATAGCTCCATGTATCTTAATGCCATGTCTTTGTGTCTGGACAGAAATGATCAAAGGAAAGCATACCGACAAAGTAACACAAATGTCAGTTGAGGAGTGAGACACTGTATTTTAATACCAACAACTGAAAACCACAATGCCTACTGATTTCGTATATGGAAAAATCTTTTGCCTACTCAAACTTAAGTATATTTGGGTTCACTACTGTCCAAATTACATAATTCTGGGAAATTAAATATTTCAGGTCTGAAATACATATCCCAATTGTACTCCAACAACAAGCACTCAGTGACAACATCATGTTTGGTGGATAGACAAACATTGGCCAAGCCCTCTACAGGAGTCTTGGGTGAAACCGTTACACAATTAGTAGCATGAATATAAGCTGAATGTATATTTAATGAAGAGAGACATAGAGGGGCAAAAATTTATTGGCCTTTATTGGATGCATACAAGGGATAACATTTCAGGAAGAAAAGATAGCAAGTGGGCCCTAGCTGGTTTGGCTTGGTGTATAGAGTGTCAGCCTGCGGACTGAAGGGTCCCAGGTTAGATTCCAGATTCCAGTCAGAGGATACATACCTGGGTTGCGGGCTTGGTCCTCAGTGAGGGGCATGCAGGAGGCAGCCAATCAATGATTCTCTCTCATCATTGATGTTTCTATCTCTCTCTCTCTCCCTTCCTCTCTGAAATCAAAAAAAATATTTAAAAAAAAGATAGCAAGTGTTTTAAAAAGGTAACACAGTTTTAGAAAACTAGAAAAAGTCACATGAACGGACACTTAGACATCACACCCATAGTCCAGCATGGGAAAGAGCATGCATGCCGAAAAAGCAGTGCTGTCTGCTATGCTCCGCCAGAAGGAAAGTAGAAATAACAATAGACTGGGGTCTGGCAGTGGAAGCTCAAGGAATGAACCTGTGGGAAACTAGTGGCCCCTAATTTACAGGAATTCATAAATGAGGAACCTCATCTGCATACATGCTTTCTGACAGCCATGGTCTCACAGATAAACATAAACTAGACAGGTGAAATTATTGGTTGGGGTTGGGAACCTATTAAAATAGCCTGAGATTTTACTGGTGATGCGAGGTTAGACATTACTTAAATATGAGGCCTACTGGTAAACTTTGTCCATACCTCCTTGTAATATGAAACAGGATATATGATGATGACTACAGAAGACTGGAATCCTTAACTAACCGAGATTTGTTCCTTCATTCAAATCCCAGTCCATGATAACATCATGATATTGGTAAGGTCCACATTTGTTGGAAACTTGAGTCTAATTAATAAAATAATTGCTACTTTCCCGACTGGCATGGTTCAGTGGTTGAGTGTCCACCTATGAATCAGGTCAGGGCACATGCCTGGGTTGCAGGCTCGAGCCCCAGTTGGGGTGTGCAGGAGGCAGCCAATCAACGATTCTTTCATCATTGATGTTTCTGTCTCTCTCTCTCTCTCCTTTCCTAAAATCAATAAAAATATATTTTTAAAAATGGGTGCTGGATTTTGTCTAATGCTTTTCAATGAAATAAGAATGAAGGTATCAGTTCATCTGGAGATAAATTGTTGAATGATAATGAGAAGGTATGAAACAGTGATGCAGACAGAGAGTATAAATGGATTACAAAACTGGCACGATAGCAGACAATAGTCAAACCCACTAGAGTAATTTTTTATTCTTTTTAATATTTGTGATTCTTCTCTAAGTTAGACCCTATTTTAATTAATGAAACTCTAGAATATATTTTGTTATTCAGCTGGGAAGTTCCATTAGCAGTTTTTCTCTCCTAAAATGTTTTAATATTACAACTGTGTTATTCCTGATGGTTATTTTTATGTAATGTAATTTAAATAAAAATCTGTTTGATACTCTCTTTGAGTTTAAGTCAGTTGAAGATTGGTGGGATAAAAAATCAAACTTTGAGAAGTGATGCCATTGGGGATCACAGTGAAACATTCTTTTCAATTTTTTCTTTTCAAATGGTCCTTAGGAGAGTTATGTTATTTCAAATACTCCTACATATTTCTAGGTTATTTCTAGATATTTCATATTTTATTTCTATTAAGCAGAGAATAATGTTGTAAATAATAATTTCCTATCCACGACTTTAATGAAATACTAATGTTTTCCCTCTCAAGTGACACTTAGTCTGAGACAACAAAAAATGAAGTTATTTTCTAGTCCCTTGTGACTCAATGTGTGTGCTTGAGACAGTGTGTGAGTGCACGTGCATGATTTGAATTTTATTAAAAGCTTTTCCATACAATAAAGTTGACATATTACACAAGGTTTTTCTCTTATTGCCTGAGTTCCCCCCAATGTTATTCTAATATTAAGTTGTTGGGCAAATATAAAAGAATGCTGTTGTATGTACTTAACTAAATTATAATTTCTTACTAAATTCTAATTTCAGCTAGGCCACATTAAAGATGTGTCTAAACTGACCTATGAGTTACAGCTATTGTTTTTCTTGATGGAATTGTATTATTATTGTTCTTGCTGTTGCAGGATTTGTTTTTCCATTCACTTAAAACTGTCCAACTGAAAGCTACTCTGAGAACACCAACAAAGGGCAGCCTGGTCCCTGGCACTGAAGAGATTTGGAAGGAGGAACACCAGGCCTGGCAGGGGATGCAGACATCATCCAGCCCTTCCCCCCTAGCTATCCTCCTTGAGTCTTTCATTCAGAACATAGCTCCCCAGCAAAAGATTGAACTGCCCTTTCTCCACATTCCCCACATGGGCGCCCCTGTAGACCTCCCAGCTCAGTTCCAGGAATGTGGGCACACCACTACTCTCTCCCCAAGACCTGTGGCCTCTCTCCTGGCCTGAGAAGCCCAAGGCAATCACCTTTCCTTCTATGGAGGAAAACAACATTTTTCATCATCTTGGGGAGTGGGCTGAAGATCACTCAGATGAGTCCAGAGGATCCACATTTCTGTCCCTGTTGCTCACTGCTCCCTTAGGATCTCCACGCCAGTCCTGGGTCACAAGAGCTGTACACTTTTCCAGAAGCCAGACTTACAGTTGAGCAAGGCGGCGAAACGCTGCACATGCCTGTGTGCACTGCTCCTTGGCTGTGGGCACCCAGGCACATGCTCTAGCCTCACCCTCACCCCACCAGCAATTTCAGAGGGATCACATGGAAGGCTGTGTGTTTTCCCAGACTGTTCAGAGGAGTGCAGGGAAAGCCCAGAGCTGGTGGAGAAGCTGCCTTTGCACAAGATAGGGCTGCACCCGTGTGGTGACCCAGGACCATGAAGGCCTCCTCTGGCAGGAAATTTCTTCAGGTACTGTACATGTTTATTTTCATTGATAAAAACATTCATTAAACAGCAAGAGGGAGTTTATTCAAGGGGTCTACTACAGTGGGGTTTTGTAGTAGAGAGGAGAGATTGGACTCAATTCCAAATACAAGAAAAAGGTGGAAATATATGGGAAGTACTACAACAACCTAATACATTATTATTCTTTTTTATGGTAGTCAACTGCTAGATGCCTATAGGTCTCATTTGACTTTTGAGGAAAAAATTATAAATAAATGTTGATTTATGACCAAAAGGGGGAAGTGTGGATGAAAAAAATGCCACATGCTAACCTGACAAATTCAGGGAAAGCCTGAATGGCAGTTTTGCAAGCTCAAAGACCTACAGTAACCACAAAGGATGGTCTAAAATTAAAACTTTATCTAAAAGCAGTTTATAGTGAGTAGTCATGTCCTAGACCAGTATCTTCCCTGACAAAGATCAATCTTTACTTTAACTGGGCCTATTGTCTTTTTTGCATCTAGGATAATATCCTTGTGAAATGTCAGGGTAACTTGTAACTTTCCTTTTTACAGATCCATCAGGGCACAACCAAATGTGCCTGGGCGCCAGGACAGAGACCATAAATTCCTTCATTATTATTGTTATCATGTTAATTGTTTACTGTTAACTATCCTTCACCCACTTAAGTAAAAGAAGTATGTGTCTATCATTTTACTTTTTATCCAATCCCAGAGGTTCCCCCCTCACCCCCAACTTTGCTTTCTCCTGCCTCCCTCATCTACCACCAATGGATATTTTTGTAACCCACTTAGATCTCCTCCTTTGATTGTAATGTATAAAACAAGGTAAAGAATGGCCATTCTCTGGAGCATTATCCCAATCCTTTGACATTCTGCTTCCCAGCAATTGTTGACAGTTTTGGCTCAAATAAACTCACAAAAATCCTTAAAAAATGTTAACAGCTTTAATATTATGTATTAATTCTTCCTCTTGTTATAGGCACCAGAAATGA
The DNA here is from genome assembly GCF_951640355.1 of Cnephaeus nilssonii. Classification (NCBI taxonomy): domain Eukaryota; kingdom Metazoa; phylum Chordata; class Mammalia; order Chiroptera; family Vespertilionidae; genus Cnephaeus; species Cnephaeus nilssonii. The sequence goes on along the minus strand of NC_137083.1, from coordinate 70,221,952 downwards.
TGTTATCAGTAGCCCCCTGGGTCAGAGGGAGATGGCTGCCCACTCCTCTGTTCTTGTCATTAGAAAGATTTCAAGCAAGTGACACCAGACAGCAGCCTTATAGCAAAGCAAGGAGATTTATTAAGAAAGTAAAGCAGGCAAATTAATTGAAAACACAGTTGGCATAAAGGACAAGTGGGCCACACAGCTAATGTGAGCACCTGTCCCATGGTGGTTCAGGAGGTTTTATACCCTCCTTCCTATAGATTTCAAGGTTTCTCTGCATGATATCTTGGTAGCACATTAGGTTTCAAAGTCTCCCTTTTACGTTGTAGAGGCTTTTCTTGGGATATTTGTACATACACCTGGTCATTTTGTTCGGCAAGTCCTAAGAAGGCTGACTTATTTGTTCAGTGGGTGAGGTAAAACTCCACTCTTTTCTTTTTCCTTCCCCCTTTCCTCTTTCCTGTATTAACAGTTCTAGGAAGTTTTAAGCTATGTATTTTCTGGTTAGGGAGGAGAGGTATTAATTATTTGCTCTCAAGTGACCTTGTTGGGGAAGATAAGGTCTTGCTGCAAGCTGGCTGCAAGCTGCTTAAACTCTTTGGCCTTGTTTAATTTTCTTATCTGTTTCCCCATTCCACCTGCCCAGGAGTTTTCCTAGCTTCTTACTATCCTGTCACACTCTCATAGAAGAGGAACTTAAGGCACTAAAATTTGTAATATAACTGGGAAATAATTGTTAGATTTATGTATCAAAATGCAACAAAACAAATAAACCACAAACCCCAAAATGAAATAAAGTCAAACAAACTAAAATTCTCTAGCCCACATTTTTAGGAAGACCAGAAACCGGTCTAGGGAAAGATATCAGTTCTGAAAGGAAATATAATTACATCTATTCCTTTTTAGTTAGTTCTCCATCTCTAAGGGATCACTGTTCATTGCCTGTATTCTTATGAGGGCAAGCTCAGAGGTTTTCAATTCTAGATAAAAATCATAATCACCTGCAAATGATTTTTTTTAAATGCCAATGTCAAAGTTGTATCTCAAACCTTATCTGGCAGAGGGCCCTGTCATCAATTTAATATAGAAAGATTCCCATAAGACAGTGATTTTCAACCTTTTTCATCTCATGGCACACATAAACTAATTACTAAGATTCCGCAGCACTCAGAAAGTTATATTTTTTTGACAACCTGACCAAAAAATAAAAAATAACAGTGTCATCACAGCCAGTGTAGCTCAGTGGTTGAGTGTTGACCCATGAACCAGGAGGTCACAGTTTGATTCCTGATCAGGGCACATGCCCAGGTTGCGGGTTTGATCCCCAGTAGGGAGCATGCAGGAGGCAGCTGATCAATGATGTTTCTCTCTCATCGATGCTTCTCTTTATCCTTCTCCCTTCCCCTCTCTCTAAAAATCAATAAAAACCTGTTTAAAAATAGGTATAATTTTGATTCATTCACACTGAATAAATATTGTGTTGGCTGATGTCATTTTTTTATTTGACAATCTAAGGGAAAGAGGTCAGTGCTCCCGACTAAATGGTCAATGCCCCTGACTAAATAGTCAGGTATCGAATGTTTTAAAAATTATTTTTCCCTCCTAGATATGGGTTTTATTTAGGAACTGTTGGGGGAAGATAGGGAAGAGCAAGCACTGATGCACATATGGTGGGGAGGAACTTCTCAACTTGCTTTTTAATTTACTGCATGTTGCCTGGAGGTTAGGATGCGTGAGAACAGCTGTAGAAGTAAAAGGAAAGGAAAAGGTAAGGTTAAGGCAGGTACACTTCTTAGGGAAGAAAGCCAAGACCAGGATATGGAGACTGGGGGCAGGGAGGGAAGGTATCATTCATATACTGAGACTCAACTAAGGTCGCTGCTTGATGCCAGCTTCCCCAACCCTGCTGCCTCATCCCAGCTCCTGGCCCAGATGCCTGCCCTGCTAATTCCCTCAACTTCCTGTGGAGAGGAGGGGGATGAGGATGTAGGAATCCTGGCACCCTCTGCCTCCAGGTCCCTTATCTAGGACAATTGCTTGTTCAGCATGCCCTGAAGTCCCACCCAGAGTCAGGAGGTCAGGAAGCCAGGGTACAGGCAGGGGAACAATTGTGCCATTTACCACCCTTCCTGCCACTCTGCCTCTCCCTAGCTCCTCACATGAGGTTGCAACTCTTGGTTCCATCCTTCTGCATCTTCCCCAGTCAGGCCACCTTGCCTACTCTGACCAGATCACTGCAGTCCCTGGAGTGAGTCTGTTTGACTCAGCTGCCTATGGCCATGGCCAAGGAAGGACACTTAGCCACACAGAAGCCGTCCCTGATGCAGCGCTCAGAGGACTGGGAGGAACACTCCATGCAGGACACGGCCCCCACCTGGCCAGCGCAGTGCCCTGCTCATGTGTACCAGGGATAATCCTTTGCTTGGACATCTCCCTCAGTGTGGCCAGGTCATCTGCATATCCATTTCAGCCAACCAGCACAACCTTGGCATTGGGGCAAAACTCCTGGGTCTCCCTTTGCCACTTTCTAAGGGCACTGTCCAGCATTTCTGGTTGGCTAATGTCAAAGCAGATGAGCACAGAGTCTGAATCAGAGAAATGCTAGGGACCAGACGTTATCATAGTAGGAAGAACCCAAAGTGTCCCCCATGTTGAACTCAATGCACACTTGTCTATCTCAAAGCTTACTTACAGTGTAGTCTTCAACCCAGTAGGAACATGACTCCCCCGGTAGATGTCCTTGCAAACACCTGCAACAGCGTCATCTTGCCACACGTCATGTCCCTCACCACCACAATCTTGCAGCTGCCACTCTGCCCCTCCATGGTCCCCGCTATGTGCCATGCCCCCTCTGCAACCCTCCTCCCAGGTCTCAGCTACAGCCACTCAGGCTGACCACATTGGTATCTCATGGGCTTGTGGAGTTCCCACCCAGGGTGAAGGACCCCTTCTGCCCCACCCCCAGCCCCCTTAAAAATTCTTGTGGCACACTGGCTCACGTAAGTTGGAAATCTTTGCTATAGGAAGTCCAGTTGCAAAGTCAGGGTTAAAGACTCCTGGCCTAGCACAATGCTGAGGGCTCAATAAAAGAAATGTTGGTCAATTGACTGTGTAGTCACAGAATAAACAGGCATGATGAGGAATTTTGCACACGGGGATAGCACTGAACAGGAGAGCCCTGTGCAGCATGTTGTGTCTTGAATACTGAGTCTGAAGGAAGAATCTGATATTTTCTAACATCGTTAACATTTATTATTAACGCCATTGTAGACTCCCTGCCAGGAATTTCAGCACGAAGTTTCTTTGTAGGCTTGGGAACGAATAATCAGCAGTGGAAACCAAGTGTTTTATAACAATAAGGGAAATGGAATTCAAAAGAGAATTAGTTCTTTTTTAGATCTAGGAGCGATTGCACTGGTCTGCACAGTGGGTGCTATTCCCTGTAACACTGGATGACCATGCTTCAAGAGAACAACCTAAGAAGATTAAAAAACGATATCAAAGATTTAATATCAAAGTCAAATACAACTTTAGTTACTCTTACACAAATATAATGATACAAAATTATTTCCTGTTAAAGGCATAAACGGTCAGCTCTTTACATAAAATGTTGAGTTTGATTTTGACATGATCTCATTAAATTTCCATAATCAAACCCAGCATCTTCCCAGGGTTAGCTTGGGGGAGAAGAGGTTCCAGGGTAGGTGAGTGTGAGCTTCTAGAACGCCCTTTTACAGACAGATTTCCTTAGTGCCATGCTCTGGCAGTTTGATTCGCTGCCCTAACAAATAGCTGTTCAATAGTCTTGATAAATGTTTGCAGATAGTGAGTTCCCTGGAAAGAAAGGATTCTGAGAGTAACACTGAGCCGGCCAGCTGCTGAGAGAAAGGAATCGCCTGGGCCATGCAGCACTGTCTTTTACAAGACGTTATCTTATTTCGTTTCATCTACACAACACTGGTTTCAGTGTTCCCATTTGCCAGGGAGGAAATTGAACACCTCACCCTTTAACTTCAACAGGGACACACTGCCAGGATGTCACACAACCAGGGTCTGGATCAGGCTTGTCCAGCTCCAAAGCTCAGCACCTTTCAGGACCACAGTTTAGTGAGTCCTGTTCAGAGAGTGTTTCAGAAAGAAACTGCAGGAAATTGTAGATGAGGCTGCCCTTAGAGCATGAGCTGAGAGAGGAGGGTGTCAGGGAGCCTGGCTCCTTGCGAGTTCACGTCATGCCAGTGCGAAGCAGCCTTGAGTGAGAAAGAAGCAGCCCCCAAAGTACCTTAGCACTGTCCTCAGCGTTTCACAGCATACTGCTTTCTGGCCAAAGTAGGCTCGATGCTTGTTTTTATACAGCTGTCAGCTAAGAATGGTGTAGTACGTATTTAAAGGTTAAAAAAAACAACCCACAAGAATCTGAGACTAAGAATGGATGTTACCTACAAATCTTAAAATGTTGACCAACCCATGGACTAAATCCTTCCATAATTTTCAGAGGAGAAAAAAAAAAATTGCTGTAGGAAATGTGGTCAATTTGAGATCCTGGTCTAGATGATAGCTGAAGTCTTCTATTCTAAACAATGAGCTCATCCTCAGGTGGTGCTTGATAGTTCATTCATTCATTTTTTTCTAATCCTTTTTATTTCAAAAGAGGATTATGCATCTATAACACAAACTACATAAAAAATAGATGAACAAAGGAAAAAAGGAAGGAAAAACAATAAAGTGAAATTTGTAAGTCAAGAAAAATATTGTAGTATAGTAGTAATTATACTTCCCAACCCTCCAAATTTATTGATGTAATAAGGCTCATTTCCAGATTCTGGGAAATTGAATGATTGATATAAATGTTTCAGGAGATGTTAATGGCTCCCAATAATTTATATTGTCTAGAGAGGCATTTTATAGAGGATTATTATTAAAATGATTATAAGTATATAAATATCATTTTAATATATATATTTAATACTGAGTTGGGTTTTAATTACATACTATACATAATTAAAACAAAATTATCTTCTTTGATATCATAAAATACTGATTTTTGTCTCTGTTTCAAATTTTCTAGTTACATGTGACCAAGTTTTGCTATAAAATACTACATTTTATTTATGAACTAACAGATGAATAATGAGACTGACAATTATAACAGATATCTGAAACATGAGACTATGTAGGAAATGAGGAGGAAAAAAGTGAATGTCTTGAAAATCATGGTACCAGCGGAAATAAGACTCATGGGTTTTTTTAGGGAATTTCCCATGAGTTCTATTCCTCTCTTAGATATTTGAACAGATGTAGAAAACATTTCATCAATTTAACTATCAAAACCTTATATTGCAACAGAAAAATTTTCCAAATTCTCATGATAAAGCTTGTAATAGTGAATACAATAATGCTAAAAGTATTATGTACCCAGAAATAATACAAATGATATCCAAACCCATTGTAAGTTTCAGTAAATCATATCCATCACCTAATTTTTCTTGAATATAAGAGAATTATGATTTTATTCTTCCCTACGGATGTTTTGCCAGTGTTTGGTAGAAAAAAAAATGCACTAAAATTTAAGAAAAAGGCATAAGGTAGTGAGGAAACTACAGAGAACAAATAACTGAATCAAGTTACATTTAATACCATGAGTTAAAATTAATGAGAAGAAAGTAGACAACATAGAGCTGTGTTATAAAATGAAATAAGAATAAAAGAAGGAATATCATTATTTACAGCGAGTCACTGCCAAAGTTATGTTACCATATATTCTGAGTAGCTGTCAGTCAGTTATCAGCATCTTGTAAAGTTTTTGCTCTACTTGATAAGTAAGTGCTACGTCCATGGACAACATACAGTAAAAGAAATAACAACATACTTTAGGGAGATAAGCAAATACTTGCTTTCAAATTTGAATGAAAACTGAAGTACAAATGGATTTTTCAGCCTCGTGGCCGGAAAGACCCTAGTAAAGACACTGCAAGGTCTGTATTGCAAGAGTCTCTCAGAGCTAATCCCGTTCTAGGTTTCTTTAGCATTTTCGTCTCTTGGTCACCTTTGCCAATATCAAAAGTTGTGAGTGTTTGGGAACTTCAGACTGGACTCCTTATAAATTTAAATCCTAGAAGGATTTTATATGTCCTTTAATATGTCCTTTAGAGAAGACTTGAATATTTTCAATGGTTTTATTGCTTATTTATGTAGAGAGATAATAGTTATCCCTGAAGACAATTTATAAAAACAATGAAAAAATGCCCCCTAATCTCGTTCATATATGTGTTTTATAAATGTGCCTAGTGCCATAAAAAGCTCCCAAGTATTCTTCTGTTGTTTAAATGTGCACACAAAGAATCTAAGCGTTGTTCTGACATGAAATGCTCTCACATTATATGGTTCACTCTCAAGAGGTATGGTTTTCAGATTTCCCTGAAAACTGAATTGATCCCCAAAATCACTTTCACCCATATTCTTCTGTGAAAAGTAAATTTGCAATTAGTTTCTCAAAATTAACTTTATTGCATTATAGAAAAATTGAACATAACTATATACCTAGTAATACAAACATTATGGTCCCATTCCTTCTAAGTTATCATTGTTCTGTTGCAATAGGAATTCTATTAATTCAGGTGAACAAACCAAAATGTTTCCACCAGTTCTCTCTAGTGCCAAAATTGCAGGGGACCCTATGACTTAGAACCGTGGTCGGCAAACTGCGGCTCGCGAGCCACATGTGGCTCTTTGGCCCCTTGAGTGTGGCTCTTCCACAAAATACCACGGCCTGGGCGAGTCTATTTTGAAGAAGTGGCGTTAGAAGAAGTTTAAGTTTAAAAAATTTGGCTCTCAAAATAAATTTCAATCGTTGTACTATTGATATTTGGCTCTGTTGACTAATGAGTTTGCCGACCACTGACTTAGAAAAAAGCTAAAGCAGGCATTCCTTGTCCTCAAGAACATTCTATTTCTGTAGCTGAAACATATAGCCAATTTATAATCAAAAGTGGGACCTCTTATGTCCTCGTATGTACACCAGGAAATAATGATGACAATGTTATCAGTAAGGAAATAATGGGGTGTGGGAGGGAGCAAGAGTGAAGAATGTTTATTTTTAAAAAATCCAATTCCAGATTTCCGTGACCTGCAAGCATCACTCTTCAATTAGGCCCTTCGATTGCTACAGATATTTAGCATTTATTTCTCATATGAAAATAGAAACAAGGAATGTAAAACATGTTGGACATAAAACTCTGGTGTTCAGAACAGATCTGTGCAATAATAATACTCCTGGGTTACTCTTTAATGATGCTGTTATTATGTAAAGTGTAGTTAGTAGCACACATTTAATTTACTCCTCCGAGATCTTACCGCCTTCTGTCACCATCATATATTTTGTGCCCCTGGTTAATTATTTTTATTCATTTAATGAACTCCTAAAGGATGGTTTGAGCTTTGAAAAACAACTGTTTGTCAAAAGAATTATGTATCCAGCTAAGAAAAAGCAAAGTATCGTACTAAATGAATGATTTCCTTAAGATTTAACAATCCTTTAAGAAAACTGATAAATACCAGGAATTGGACGAGGAGTTTTCACATACATTTTATAATTTTATTACAATGCTTTTCAGAGATAGATATTGTGTTAATTCTGTAAAGAAACCCAAACTCAGAGATAACTTTATTAGCCTAATAGGTGGAGTTGTCTGAATTCAATGACAAATCTTCAAGTTCAGTTCTTTTTTCATTTTTTAATAATAACCCACAATAAATTGAAAAAAAATATATCACTGCAGTTTCTGCAAGCCCCACATCTTTAGAGGAAAGGTAAGTGTTTAAATTTCCCAGGGGGAGAAGAATGCTTTTCTCTTGATTGTCCTTGAAACAGACAATAAAACAATAAGGAAACATTTTGTTCCATGACCTAATGAATATTTTATAGAACAAAACCTTCTCAGGTTGCAGAGTGTGTATCAAGCGAAACAGAGCCAAACGAGGCTCCTGAGAGCTGGAGGCAAGAGCATGCAGTAAAATATGACAAGGTAAAATGGCGAGCCTTCAATGACCATAGAGATGTCCTCCCCAGGGAAGGTGAGGGGTTGAGTTGCCATAGCTGGTCATATTACAAAACGAGCATCATTTGTCTAGCCACGATCATCACCCTGACATAGCTAGACCAGGGTGTCCCCACTCATGGGAAGTAATTAGTAGTTGCAGATGAGAGATTTACATCTTGTTTTCCCCAGGACGCACCAGGAGGTTCTGCAGAGCTCCAAGGGAATTCAGAGAAAATGTGGATCTCTGTGAAATAGCCCTGGTGATATCACCCCATGATAAATCACAGCAACTGACATAAATAGTTAATTGCAGATGTTGCTACATACATGTCTCTGAGGATATAAGAAAGTAAGGATTTTCCAGAGCTGCCAAGTGATGTATAAATTACCACGTGTTAAGTTTCTTGCTGTATCCCAGTTCAAGGACCTTCTTGTTGCTTCCTGGGCATCAACCACAGTCTGCTCAGCAGGATTGACATGAACTTTCTCTGCTAAAATATGCTGTTGGCTTTAATGGATTTGTCCAATTCACTGCTGGAAAGAAACTAAAAAGCTGATGAATACTGTATTACTTTCAATTTTTTAAATGGCTTTTAGGTTCATGATAATAAATTTTGAAACCGTAATTCATATGTTTTTGTTTAAGCACACAATTCTTAGTTTGTTTACTCTCTCATCTTAGTATAAAATGCTACTTTCATAATTCTAGACCTTTACCTGCCAACTTGAATTAAAGGCAATTTCCTTTTTAAATATTTTAAGAAAAGCTTCTTGTTCAAAAGTACTAAACAAACCAAAACCTTTTTGTTCACATGTTTTTATAATGTTTACACAGTTGGATGAAAAAAATCACACAAGAAATAAAGAGTATGTGTTTTTAATTATTCATTACTCTACATATTGCTATATGAAGAATTTTAGTTCTTATAAATAGTGGTATTGCTAAAGCTCATGAGATGGTAATAGGGTGTAGTAGAATGGTCAATGCACAAGCCTTGGATAATTTTAGATTAATTTTTATTACCTCTTGGTCATCAGCCTCAACATGTTAGTTAATCTATATTTTATGTTCTCATAAAATGTGAATAACACTTTTACTGCATTATTTTCTAATTGAGTAATATTTCATTTATTTCTAAAAAAAGAATATATGGCCTGGCCAGTGTAGCTCAGTGGTTGAACATCGACCTATGAACCAGGAGGTCACTGTTCAATTCCCAGTCAGGGCACATGCCCGGGTTGCTGGCTCGATCCTCAGTGAGAGGCTTGCAGGAGGCAACCGATCAGTGATTCTCTCTAATCATTGATGTTCTATCTCTCTCTCTCCCTCTCCCTTCCTCTCTGAAATCAATAAAGATATATTTAAAAAAAATAAAAAAGAATATGTGGGAACTTCATGATAATTATTTACATAGAAACTTTTATTATTTGTTAATCAGTACCAGTGCTAGTTAACAGGACAATTTATATCAAGTAATGAGAAGAACTTTAGCTTCAGTTGCTATAAGTTCAATGTAAGTAAATGCTATTCTGTGATCTTGCATTAACAGCAGTGAGGGTGAGCTGAGGTTTACTAGTATTTGCTCTAACCTCACACAGGGGACTGTATCTTGGTTTTATGCTTGGACATCACAAAAAGCAAAACAAACACTCAAAAAGAAAAACAAACTAGTTTTTAACTTTTTTCAAGTCACTTTTGGATGTCTTATTTTAGCACATCTTTCAGTTTGAGCTGAAATTTTTCTTCTAGTCACTTGGTCTAATTCTGTCCATTGGTGCCACCTAGAGCAAATCTAACCCCCTTTGCATGTAAATGACTCTTGGGTTTTCAGTGTCATCGCCATTTTGGCAGCCTTCCTGTGAATAATCTGGCTTTCCACATCCAATCTAAGTTAGTATGTTGTTTAGAACCGGGCACAACCTACTACAGCTTTGTCTGGCTGTCTCCTCCCTGGTTCACTTAGGGCAGCTCAAGCTTCAAATGGATTTCATAGCAGCTAGAACCAACAGTTCGCTCGTTCAGCTCACACTCATCAAGTATTTAATGAATATCTACTGAGTGTAAGGCTCTGGTGTAGACAAATAGACATTGAACAGAGAGCTTATATAATTTAGTGAAATATATTTAATGAAGTCCCTTTATTCTTTTTCACAAGAGCTCTCATTAAACCATGATTTTCACTTGGAGATTATGAAGTGTTTTGTTTGTTTTTAACCATGTGTAGGTCTTTACATTTTTCCTTATTAAATTTCGTCTTATAATATTTCATTTTATTTAAATATCCACTCAAAAATTATATATGTTGTGTCAGCATTTGAGGAAACTTTCTGCCTGACTTCATTGCATTTCAGGTGCTGTTGTGTTAGGCATTCATCCATCAATGTTCCCTTGAGGATATCCTTAAGCTACAATTGAATCAGGAGCAGTAAATTCATCTGGCATGCTAATCAACACTTTGGGGTACTAACTCATGCTGCCCTATGGTAGTAATTCCGGTTCTAGTCATAAAATTTAAACTACAAATAAGATAAATGAAAATTTAGACTAAAAAGAGTAAGATACAACATTTCAAATTCTAAAATGATTGCATTAACATTTATTATAAGCCAGAGAAATTGCTCTGTGATCAAAATTGTATTTGTTATTGTGATAGAATGATCATTAAAAACAGATATAGTCTCTATCCTTTCAACTTTTATAGTCCAGTGAGGGGTACAGACATGAATCATATGATCCAAATAATCATGCACATCTAGTTAAAATTTAAACTGCAGTATATTTCCTAAAAAAAAGTATCTATCCTTTAAATATATATTCTTTAGAGAATTATTTGAGAGGACGTGGGAGAATTATTTGAGAGGAATTATCTCAACATAATATGACTGGCGTCTGGGTGAGGACATGGTGAAATGAGGCTGCAATGAATTGCTATTTACTGGATCTGGACAATGGGGACCTGAGGCTACATTATCTTATTCTTTCTATTTGTGCATCTCTAATATTTGCTATAGTAAAGATTGGGAAATGTGGAAATATTCAACTCTTGACAAGTGGTAGAAAGAAGAGATACCCAGTTTGATGACCGTATATAACAGAGGGATTTGATCTAGCCAGGGAGGTCTAGAATGGCCTCTGACAGGAAGTGACAATTTAGAAGGATGAATGGGAGTCACATGACTTAGAGAATTAAATGCAAGAGATTCCAAAGCTCTGCTGCAGCAGGAGCAATACCAGGTCTGAAAGATGAAGAGAGCCAGTGTGTCTAGAGGGTTTGGGGATGGCCAGGGGAAGCTGGATGGTAGATGCTGCTGAGGAACGAAGCAAGGGCCAGATAAGGAATGATCTTTATCTTAATGGCAATAGGATGCCATTGAAAGATGTTATGCATGGAAGTGACAAAATCATATTCGCCTTTTGAAAAGATTTCTCTGGATGCTCTGTGAAGACTGATTGGCTGGAGGCTAGAATAGTACAGGTGCACTACTTAGATGACCCCCAATTTCCCCAGAAAACAGTTTTGTTACATTAGGACCCTAAAGCTTTAGCTGACTTTGGTTTAGACCAGCGATTTTCAGCTGGTATGCTGCAAGAATGTTTAAAACATGCAATACCTGACTATTAGTGGGAGGCACTAGACTCTTTCTCCTTGGATTGTCAAATAAAAATATGACAACAGCCAACACAATAGTTGCTTTCCAGTGTGAATGAATCAAAATTAAACCTATTGCTTTTGTCAGACCAGCAAAAATGTATTTTTTGGTGAGCAACATAATTTTAGTAATTACTGTATGTGTGCCATGAGATGAAAAAGGTTGAAAAGCACCGGTTTAGACAAATTGCCTTTCCTGTGTATTTTACCACTTTCATATTCTGCAATTCTCTTTTCTCTTCAGCTCTTCCACTGCTTTCCTGGGACAAGGCTCCTTCATCACCTGTCTGAATAGGTAAAAGCCTGGACTCTCCAGCTGCATCTACTACCCAGAATAATTCTTTGTCCAGGATACCTAGCCTGCACTCATTCTTTTAAAAATGTATATCCTATAGCTCTAGCTGGTTTGGCTCAGTAGATAAAGCGTCAGCCTGCGGACGGAAGGGTCCTGGGTTCGATTCTGGTTGGTCAAGGGCACATGCCGGGTAGTGGGGAGCGAGGCAGCCAATAGATGGTTCTCCCTCATTGTTGATATTTCTATCTCTCTCCCGCTCCCTTCCTCTCTGAAATCAATAAAAAAATACTTAAAAAATATATATTCTATAAAGAGTTTGAGGCATAGAATATTTTGACTATTATATTTTAACTTGAAATGAATTTCATGGTTCCTAAATATGGATGGCAGGGTTACCAAATAAAATTCAGGGCATTCAATTACATTTGAAATTCAGATAAACAATGAATATATTTGTAGTATAAATATACCTTGAAAATTGGGATATACTTATATTAAAATATAGGATACATTATTTGGGATATATTGCTATTAAAATTATTTTATCAGAAATTTAAATTTAACTGGCTCTCTTGTTTTTATTGTTGTCTTAAATATGAATCTGGCAATCCTAGGGGATGGAAACAGGTAAATGTCTACTAACACAAACCTTGAGCCTGAGTGACTATACCATTCATTTCAGAAGTGATGGAAAAACAATAATATAAACATAATTCCAAATATATAATAAGTTAAAATAGAATGTTTCACTTACCAAATACAACATAACTGATTTTTTGAATATAAAGACAGAAATATGCAATTTTAATAAGTGGACAATCAGTTTATACTTGTTCACATTAACAGTGATTGAACGAATTATTTAAAGAATATTGCTTTGAGGGAAGCCTGATTTGAATCTTACATCCGTAGGCCCAGACCTCTCTTCAGTAAATACCTCACTTGGACCATGCCTCATTCTGATTCCTTTCCTTGGTCCTTTCTCTCTGTTATCTTGAGCAGAGACTTACACCACCCAATGATGAAGAGATGGGCACTAGCAGTTTTCCAGATGAAAAGAAATCTCCTTACAAAAATTCCGGGAGGAGTTCGTTGTAAAGTTGCATAAAACTAATATCTGCTTGCCTTATGCTTTCTCTTTCCTGGTACTACTCCTCCATCTATGTTGTTTCTAAAATTATCTGGCGACTTATCACATTGAGAAGGGGATGGAAGTTGTGCAATTAAAAAGAAATTAAACGGACATTCAATGCATTTTAATAAACTATATAATATTTATGAATAAAATATTTAAATTGAACATAAAATTTTATGAATGTAGGATATTTTTAAAGCACTCTTTCTTAAGTCTGTTAAAAATAAAACACAAACATGCCAGTCTTGTTTTATAATAATTCTGAGAAAGAAGTTCTATAATGTTTTCATGCAAACAGTTGCTCTAATTACTCTGATTTTATAAGGAAGATATATATATAAAATTTTTGTGATATCTAGGCATTTCAACTATTTTATAAAAAATAATATTAAAACTACTACATATCAAATTGTGCTTTAAGTTTCACTCTAGAATACTGGAACTATTTAAAGTTAGCAATTTAATGTATATATTTATTGATGAAATATATTTTAAGTGAAAATTAACAGAGATTGAACAAATTATTTAAAGAATATTGATTTGGAGGGAAACCTGCATGGAATCTTACATCCGTAGGTCCAGACCTCTCTTCAATTAATACCTCACTTGGATCATGTCTCATTCTGATTCCTTTCCTTGGTCCTTTCTCTCTGTTAATGTGAGCAAAGACTTACACCATCCAATGATGAAGAAATGGTCAATAGTAGTTTTTCAGGTGAAAAGAAATCTCCTTACAAAAATTCTGGGAAAAATTTGTAAAGTTACATAAATTTAATTTATTTTTGAATGGCAGAAAGTATTAATTTTTTTTCACTATTGCAAAAATAGTTGTGATGTGAAAAATCCTAATTCACATTTTGGAATTTAGGTTTTTTAATGGATATTGAGATGCCATTTTACCTTTAAGTGCTTTGGCTTTCATATGCAACACCTAAAACCTTGGGGAAAATACAATTACACAAATGAAAATTAGTTGGTTAATTAAAATAATGTTTTCATTAATATAGTAGATTAAAGTTTGTAGTTCATAAATAGTTGCCTTTATGAAATACAATGATTGTCGAAACCGGTTTGGCTCAGTGGATAGAGCGTTGGCCTGCGGACTGAAGGGTCCCGGGTTCGATTCCGGTCAAGGGCATGTACCTTGGTTGCGGGCACATCCCCAGTAGGGGGTGTGCAGGAAGCAGCTGATCTATGTTTCTCTTCCATCAATGTTTCTAACTCTCTATCCCTCTCCCTTCCTCTCTGTAAAAAATCAATAAAATATATTTTTTAAAAAAGAAATACAATGATTATTCTTTTAAGTCTATTGTGTATTGTACATATACTATGATGTTAGAGATGAGAGAATGAAGATGGATATATCTAAATGTACAAATGACTATTATAAAATTACTAGAGGCCCAGTGCATGAAATTCATGCACAGATAGAGCCTCCCTTCCCCTGCTGCTGGCTGCCAGCTGGGGCCTTTCTTTGTTCTGCACCACCCTCTGGTGGTCAGTGCACATCATAGTGAGCCAGGTCAGTCAAGCTCCTGCATGAGGGGACACTTTGCGTATTAGGCTTTTATATATATCTACACTAATAAAAGAGAAACATGCAAATTAACCATCACTCCATTACACCCACAAGCCACGCCCACCAGCCAATCAGGAGTGAGTATGCAAATTAACCCAACCAAGATGGCAGCCGGCCACAGAGCTGAAGCAAGCAGAAGGCTTGGGTTTCCCCCAGTGATGGAGGAAGCCAAGCTTCCCGCTTGCCCTGGCCAGCCCTGGCCTCTGCTCAAGGCTACAAAGTTTCAATTATAGAATATAAATAAATCCTAGATATTTGCTTCCAGCAGGCCCTGGCTTCCGCTCAAGGAGGTGCTGAAAAAAAAAAAAAGAAAAAGAAAAAAAGGAGGGGCTGGGACCTTGTCAAGTTGCCAGGGGGTGATCAGGCCAGGATGGGACAGCAGGGGCTGTGGGGGTAAGCAGACCAGCAGGGGGGCCAGTTGGGTTGAGCAGGCCATCAGTGGGGGTCAGTTGTAGGTGATCAGGACAGCGTGGGGGGCAGTTTGGAGTGAGCAGGCCAGCAGGGGGACAGTTGGGAGTGAACAGGCCAGTGGGGAGGGAAGGTGAGGGCAAGCAGGCCAGTAGGGGGGGCAGTTGGGGGTGAGCAGGCTGGTGGCGGGGGGCAGTTGGGAGCGAGCTGGCTGGCAGGCAGAGTGGTTAGGGGCAATCAGGCAGGCAGGCAGGCAGGTAAGCAACTATAGCCAGCAGTCCCAGATTATGAGAGGGATGTCTGACTGCTGGTTTAGGCCTGATCCCTGTAAACCTGCAGTAGGACATAATTCGAGGGGTCCCAGATTGGAGAGGGTGCAGGCCGGGCTGAGGAACACCCTCCCCACCCCGTGTAAGAATTTCATGCACCGGGCCACTAGTAGATGTATAATGAAATTTCATCAAATTTCTGCTGAATTACTAAATGGCCATTAAGAAGCAAATAGTTGGCTTACTGCAACTAGAAAATGAATTGTGAGGAAAGTTTGAATGTTAAAAACAAATCAAATTTTAAATCTTTAACAAAATTCTGTTTTCCTAATGGGTGGGCTCTGTCAACTTGATATAGAATTTCACAATTTTCATGGAAGTTGTAGAAATATTGATGATAAGTGAGAAATAGCAGAAAAAAAAGACTGAAAAATTAAAATGATACCAATGAGGATTACATTTCAGACACAGTAAAATGGAGATAAGATGGAAGGACTATTTTCTATGTAGACTGAGCACAGCTGGGTTTCAGACATTGGCTATTACCCCTTTAAAACAGCCAGACTTAAGCAGGCCAATTAGCTGAAAGCCAATTCACCCAATGACCAGTTTAGTTGTTTCTTTTGTATATGTGTGTGAGTTTCAGTTGACCAGTTTTCCTTTTGTCTTCATAAAATGTTTTAAGGTAATATTTAATATCCTCCTGATTCCCAGCCATGTTGTAGTAGCTAGAGACCTAGGGACAGAGAAAGAGATTGAAGGACAGAGGAACATATTTTTTGGATATAGAGAATGTTTACAAATGTAGACTTCATGAATATATTAAATATATTTTTTTCTTTATTAATACATTATCTATAATAATAAAAGGGTAATATGCTAATTAGACCGGACGTCCTTCCGGATGAAGCCAGGGCCAGAGCAAAGCCCAGGTCCTGGGTGCCTGCGGGCATCCAGAGGGAAGCCAGCCAAGGTCCCCGGTGCCTGTGAGCAGCCGGAGGGAAGCCTAGGTCCTGGGTGCTAGAGGGAAGCTGGTGCCGGCAGCTGGGGGAAGGAAGGCCTACTCTTGCACGAATTTTGTGCATTGGGCCTCTAGTTCATATATATTTATCTAAAAGAAATATTGTTACACTAAGTAGAATTTATCTTTTGGAGAATAGATTGTTATGAAAATATTTAGGTCTTTGTATTTCTACAACTAAATATGTTCATGAGAATTACTAATAGTATCTTATGAATATTTTGAAATATTAACAATTTCATATGGTTCATTCTAATATTATTTTTATGTCCCTTGATTTCTATCCATCTCTCTTTCTGCCTCTCAACCAGTTTCCCTCTTCCTTCCCTTCAGTCTTCTGCCTCTTGAAAGATAATTATGAAGACAAGATGAGAGGATATAATTAGAATTCTATACATGTATATGGAATGCTATTTATATATTATCATTATCCTATCTAATAAAAGAGTAATATGCAAATTAACTGTCACCCCGCAACAAAATGACGACCCCCATAGCCACAAGATGGCAGCTCCAAGTCCCCTCAGCCCCGCTGCTGGAGTGTCCGGGCCTGTACGCCGGAGCAGCGAGGCTGGATCTGCCTCTGGAGGGGGCGGATCCGCCTCCCTGCTCCACTGCTGCTGCAGTGTCTGGGCCTGTCAGCCCTGCCGGGGTTTGTGGGGACCAAGCTGCGAGGCTGGATCTGCCCTCAGACATGGCAGACAGAGCCCGGACAGCAGGGCTTTGGGGCTTCTTTAGTGCGGTGGCAGCAGGGAAGCCCCAGGCCCGGCAGACAGAGCCCAGACAGCAGGGCTTGGGGGCTTTGTTCGCAGGGTGATGGCGAGGAAGCCCCAGGCCCAGCAGACAGAGCCTGGACAGCAGGGCTTGGGGGTTTCCTTAGCAAGGTGTTGGTGGGAACACCCCCAGGCCCCACAGACAGAGCCTGGATAACAGAGCATGGGGGCTTCCTTAGTGTGTCGGTGTCAGTGAAGCCCCCAGGCCCGGCAGACAGAGCACACTGCAGGGCATTGAGGCTTCCTTCGCATGGCACTTCCTGGCGGTGGCAGACAGCAGAGCATGGGGGATTCATCTCCATGACTGCAGAGAGCAGAGAACCATGGGAGTGGGCTTAAGCCATCAGTAGACCATCCCCTGAGAGCTCCTGGATTGTAGAGGGTGCAGGTTGGGCTGAGGGACCCCTATGCACAAATTTTGTGCACCGGGCCTCTAGTATATGTATATTAGAAGAATAAGTGAATTTTGTGAGGTGATATTGGTCAATATTGGCCAAATTCTGTGGAATCCCACATTTGTTGAAACAAATATTCTTCTGTTGTCTAAAGAAAATATAATTTTGAAACTAAGTTTTAATAAGAACAGAATAAATAAAATTACTTAGCTATTGGCTTGGAGTTAACATTTATAACACTTTTTATCATACTTATATTGGATAGATATTCATCAGGATTTATGATTTTAATGCAATGTTGATTTAGAGATTTATTAGTTATGCAAAACTTGTAATGCTGCAATAGATTTGCTGATTCACTCTGTATTAAAAAAAATCTTATACATTAAAGTCTTTCAAAGTGTTTGTGTATGTGTATACAACCAATATATCCTTAGTGTAATGGGATAATGTAAGCCAAAAGGATGGAGAAAATGCATACTAAGGTAAAAATACATAGTAAGGTATGCATACTTTGTGAGCACAATTTACAGATAAGGCTATTTAGTAAGCAAATGCTGAAATCTGAAGAAGGAATAATGTGGCCTTTTTTTTTTTTTAATCCTCACCCTAGGATGCTACAACCAACTGAGCCACTGTCCAGGGCTAATGTGGACTTTTAAAAAATTGTTTTCTTTGAGAGATTTAAGATAGTGTACAGTAAAAGCATACATCAGAAGTAATAACACATTGCTGTATTCAGAATAGAGTCCGCAGAGCTTCCTACCCCATTGGGTGTTGGAATATACACTTTATTGAATAGCTCAATCACAGTTTTGTCTAGCTAGTCCAGTGTACTGTATGCATATGGTTATTTTCTTTTTTTAAAATATATTTTTATTGATTTCAGAGAGGAAGGGAGTGAGAGAAGGAGAAAGAGATAGAAACATCAATGATAAGAGAGAATCATTGATCGGCTGCCTCCTGCACACCCCTTACTGGGAATGGAGCCCGCAACCCGGTCATGTGCCCTTGACCAGAATCGAACCAAGGACCCTTCAGATGCTCTATCCACAGAGCCAAACCAGCTAGGGCAACTATTCTTAATTTTTTAAAATTATTTTTCTTTTTGCTTCCCTGATTAGGTGTTTTTATTTATTCATAGAAATTGTATCCCCTTCTACATTAACATGCTATTCTATACTCAGTAATAACTTTTAAAAATCATTCTTACTTTTACTGTATATCTCCAATATTTGTAAAGTTAAATTGTAGATGTTGATAAAAGTTTACCAGCATAACTCTAAAAGGTCATTTTCAGCTAATTTCTCAACAGAAATTAGTGGCAAGGGAGTGGCAAGAAATATTCAAAGTGATGAATAACAAGGACCTATAACCAAGATTACTCTACCCAGCAAAGCTCTTGTTTAGAACTGAAGGTCAGAAAAAGAGCTTCACAAACAAGAAAAAGCTAAAGGAGCTCATCACCACCAAACCAGTATTGCATGAAATGTTGAAGGGTATTCTAAGAAGAAGAAGAAGAAGAAGAAGAAGAAGAAGAAGAAGAAGAAGAAGAAGAAGAAGAAAAGTATGAATAATAAAATGGCAACAAATACATATCTATCAACAATTGAATCTAAAAATAAAAATAAATAAACAAGAAATCTAATGAAAAAAATAAACTGGTGCATAAAATAGAATCAGAGTCATGGAAACATGGAACAGACGAATCTCAGAGGGAAGGGGGGGTGGCTGGAAGACATTAACCAAAGATCTTACCTGTGGACACAGACAGTAGGGTGGTGAAGGCCTGGGGTGGGTTGGGAAAGGGGGGACATCTGTAATATTCTCAACAATAAAGATTTTTAAAAATTAAAAAAAATATTTTTGTAAGAAAATGTTTTCCTATGAAAATGTGCTCAACATCACTAATCATCAGAGGAATGCAAATTAAACCCACAATGAGATATCAGCTCAAACCAGTCACGTCGACGATCATCAATAAATCAACTAATAAGTGTCGGTGAGGATTTGAAGAAAAGGGATCCCTCATGCATTCTTGCTGGGATTGTAAAGTGGTGCAGCTACTAAGGAAATCAATATGAAGTTTGCTCAAAAAAATTAAAAATGGAACTGCCTTATAATCCAGAGATGTCACTTCTGGGAACATATTTAAAGAAACCCAAAACACTAATCCAAAAAATATATGCATCCCTTTGTTCATTGCAGTGCTATTTACAATAGCCAATATTTGGAAGCAGCCTGAGGGCCCATCAGCAGTGTGGATAAAAAGCTGTGATACATTTGCACAATGGAATTCTATTTGGCCATGAAAGAGATGGAAATAGTACCTTTTGCAACAGCATGGATGGATCTGGAGAGTATTATGCAAAGTGAAATAATCCAGTCAGAGAAAGACCAGTACTGTATGATTTCACTTATATGTGGATTCTAATGAACAAAATAAACAAACAAATAAAATAGAAACAGACTCAAAGATAGAGAGAACATACTGACAGCTGTCAGAAGGGAGGAAGTTTGGGGGGTGGGAGAGCTGGGTGAAATAGATGAGAGGATTAAGCAAAAAATAAGACAAAACAAAACCCTCATAGACAACAGTATGGTGATCGCCATAGGGAAAGTGAGGTGGGCGTAGGTAGAAGAGAGTAAAGGGGGATAAATGATGACAGAAGGAGACTTGAGTTTGGGAGCTAAATCAACAATACAATATACAGATGATGTATTATAAACTTGTACACTTGAAACTTATATAATTGTATTAACCAATGTCGCCACAATAAATTCAATAAAAATAAAAATAAGTAATACCTAAAACTAGGTAACAGTTTGAAACCATCAAAAAATAAAAAAAAGAAAATAAATTATTCCAATGCCTTTTGAAAAAGAATCTTAGCTCTCAGTAGTTTCTTAAAGCAATTTCTTATGCATCTTTTCATCCATAAGACAAGCAGAGTGCCTGAAAACATACTGGGTGCTCAATGCATGATTAATAAATGAAAAAGTGAGCAAATAAATATATTTCATTTGCAATGAAATTCTGGGAATTTTCTAGTTCTTTATTATGAGGTATTATATTAGTAATTTTCTCTATATAGTGAATAAACTTATAAATGCATCATTGGCATATTTTTGGCAAGGAATCAATACTTTATAAATAGTACCAAGTCCACTTCCCACCAAAAGTGCACATGTGATATTTAAAACAATGTATTTTATTTTTGCAATAATATACACCAACTAGAGGCCAGATGCATGAAAATTCATGCAAGAGTAGGTCTTCCTTTCCCCCACTGTCGGCACTGGCTTCCCTCTGGCACCTGGGACCTGGGCTGGCTTCCCTCCATCCTGGCTTTGTCTGGAAGGATGTCTGGAATGACGTCTGGAAGGATGTCTGGTCTAATATGCTTTTATTATTACCCTTTATTATTATAGATAGGGAAGTATGATGGGATATATATATATATATATATATATATATATATATATATATATATGCTAGTGATTATATACTATATGAATGAGTGTTAATTTTATTTTAATCCTCTTAAAATATTTTTTTCCTAAGTATATTCTTTGTATTTAATACAATATGATTTTAGGAAAATTGATTGTGGTATTTTTTTAATTGTCCTTTGAGTGCTTATAAATGATCCCATTGACTATCACTTTGTTAGATTTTGTAGCCTCTATTATTGTGTCCAGATACCTAAAGGATTATTTCAGGAAATAAAACTCCAGTAGAGAAATAGGTATATGATATTTCCAGAGAGAAGTCCTTCGTGACCTACACAATTCAGTATTACCTTAGGATTTATAACAAATTTGAGAAGATTCAATAACTTTAACTTGATTCTAATAATAAACACTATTTTGATGAAATTTTACTTATTTTATGTTCTAAAAGAATGATATTAGACAAGATCTTTGCTCTGAGTTATATAGAGTCATTATAAGCATTATATTCAGAAAGAAATTCATTGATTCTGAAATTTAACCTCAGGCATCTTCTCAGAACTATCACAAATTCCATTTGTTCTCAGTAGAATTTTTCTAATAAAACAATATAAATGTAATTGGTGTTTCAGCCAGTTGTCAATTCCTGAGTTTGAGGCTAGAATGCCTTTGTCCTTAAGAGGTGAGCCATCTTTGTTTATAATTCTCTCCTCACCTTTTCCAAAGAAAGTAGTTTCATCTCAGGCAGCAGAACCTTGCTTAGTGATTGCCTAAGGTTGGTAGTCTGAGGTCAAGCGAGCCGTAGATATGTCTCAGTTGGGAAGACTCCACTCTTCCCAAACCTCCAGCAAAACCAGCTCTTCAAGCATTCCACTGAAGACTATTAAACCTTGCCATAATTAACAACTCTTATTGTCTATACTGTTTGTTTCTTGGTCCTCAGCATTTTTCTGTATTAGAAACTTTATCTTTCATCTCATATTTTATTATTTTAAAAGAGACTTTAGTGAGCATTAAGCTCCATACCCAATAAAAAAAAGTTAAAATTTACTTTATATCACCTGATACAGCTTCAGAAATTATTCATTATAGCATCTAAAAGTAGCTGGGTTATTGATTTAGAGACTGGTCTGTGGGGAAAGATTTATATTTTTATGCCTGAAAACACAGCACCTGGAAATTCTATGGTGTTTTAAGATAATATTCTTTCCCAAAAGATAATATGGGCTGTCACCAAAAATACAGGGTGAGGCAAAAGTAGGCTTACAATTGTGAGTACCCGAAACAGTTTATTTTCATATTATTACTTATTAATTATTGTCATATTTTCCATATGAACAACTGTAAACCTACCATGTATTACTTCAAGAATAATGAGACATGAATGTTATGCATTTTTAAAAAATGAGGTACAAGAAAGGTATTTGTCCTACTAGATACAAAAAATATTAAAAAGAAAAAATATTTTTATTGAACTCCTATAAGGACAGATTGACAATAGAAGGAAAGAGTCCTGAGAAGGACAGTGGTGTGTGTAGAAAATTAACATGATAAATCTTTGTATAGGAAATTAATATAAAATAAAGGAAGAGTTCATATTAATTAGAAATGGAAGAAGTGGTGTTTTATTTAATAAATGACATATGGAAAACTAGATACATATTTGCAGTCATAGCTCTCTCCTGCAAAATGATATATTCCAAGTAAATTAAAGCATACATATAGAGCAAAAACAATATAGATGAATATTTATTTAGTTTTTTGTGATAATTAGTATTTTTAAAATGTGTAGTTATTTGTTTCTTTCTCAAGGGATAAAAGATACATTGTTATAATTACATAAAATTGTAAAGCAGTGTACTTCCAATGTTGATACTTCTAATATATAAATTTCATAGAAATCAGTAGTACAAAACCCCCTACGGAAGGATCAAACAGAAAGAGTAAAGACAGTGAGTAGAAAAATTACAAAAATAGAAGTACATATTACTGATACACAAGTGAAAACTTAACCACAAATTTAGCAAAAGATTAAAATGAACAATGGAAAATAAGAAGAGCAATAGTAAGACTTTGTAAATGTTTTGAATTAAAATTATTTAAAAAATATAATGATACTAATAAAGTCACAGTGAGATAGTTTATATATACTGATAATGGAAATTGAGTTAACACTCAAAGTTAATTTGAAAGAAATTTGACATATGCATCTATGTTTTAAGTGCACCCACCCTTTTACCCAGTGATTCTATTCTAAAAATTATGCAGAGAAGATATCCATTGCAGCATTATTTATGATGATGAAATTGCAGAAATAACTTGGATAGTCAACACTTGAGTGATTACTAAATAAAATGTGACATTTCAATATGAAATATTATGCAGCTTTTAATAAAGATATTAGGAGTCTTTTTTTTATATTTGCCAATGCTTAGGTGATAAGCAGCACCTTAAATTGAAGTTTACATATTTTCATAAATCTCTCTATGCGTATATATATTTCCTATTTGTGATTTATACATTTTGTATGTGTCTTATTTTTTTCTGTTAAGGAAAAAATATATTGAAGGGAACACATCTAATCTCAAGTTACTCTATAATTATATGTGAGTCAAGGCCCAATAAAGGATCTTTAATTTTTTTTCTAATTAATTCATCATATATTTTTGAAATTACTTCTATCTGCAAGGCACCCTTCAATATGATGTTTGGATCAAGCATATTGTTAACCTAAAAATAAAAGGCCAAAGTGGAAGGCAATAAGTTTTATTTGTGATGCAAAAGAAGAGCTATTCTGGGAGCCCAGATTCAGGCAGAAACCCAGTGTTCTGATAGGAGGTGAAGGCCAGGGATATTTATGAGGAAGGGAAGAGGACCGATTACATGAATAGAAGGAAGGCATTTCTACAGGTACAGGTAAGCTAACATAGTGATGGCAGCTCTAAAGAATGTCTTTAATTTATAGTCTCGTAGTCATAACATCTGCTTTCTTGTTATCTTGGCAAACAGCTGCTTGCAATACAATGTTGGTTTGGCCCAGTCCAAAGGTTGTTTTGCCCAGTTTTAACAGGCCAGAGTACTGAGGAGTAAGAAGCCCAGGGCAGTTTCTCGGGATGGCAGGTTCTCTGACTTCATTCTGAAGTGGTTCCATTTATAGTGTTTCTTACAAAATGACAGTGTTATGTTCTTAACTAAAGCTGACTACAACCTGGTCAGGGCAGGTGCAGGAGGCTACCAATCCAAGTGTCTCCCTCACATCAATGTTTCTCTTGCTTTCTCCCCCCGCCCCCTTCCTTCCACACTCTCTAAAAATCAGTGGAAAAATATCTTTGGGTGAAATTTAACCAAG
Source organism: Cnephaeus nilssonii (assembly GCF_951640355.1). Classification (NCBI taxonomy): domain Eukaryota; kingdom Metazoa; phylum Chordata; class Mammalia; order Chiroptera; family Vespertilionidae; genus Cnephaeus; species Cnephaeus nilssonii. The sequence continues at coordinate 70,197,604 of NC_137083.1, read as the reverse complement.
TTACCCAGTGATTCTATTCTAAAAATTATGCAGAGAAGATATCCATTGCAACATTATTTATGGGGATGAAATAATGGCTTAAATACCAGCAAAGTGTCTAGCTATAAATATTGAAAAACTGATTGGAAAACCCTAGATAGAAGTGTGGAATGCCTGACTGTATTTAAGAAACATCTGCATAAAAAAAGTTAACCAAACAACAGTAACAACAAAAACTGAGACTCTTGAGTCAGAGGAAAGGATTACATTTTCACATCACAGCAAATAGCATTAGCTTTATGTTCACCTCGGTTGTCCTTGTCTTCCAAATACAACAGGTGTGATAGGAGAGAATCAGATAGAAGCTGCACACACAATAAATTTGAAGAATTCCAAACTTAGAAATATCAAGTTCACTTTTACACTTCTTATTACAAATAAACAAATTGAAATCCTGTTTTTGCTGTTTTGATTAGCTCTTTCTGAGCTATAATAGTAAGTCAGTGTCCTGAATACCATTAGTTCTAAGCACGCAGATATAATGGAATATCTGAATTTTGAGACCTAAAAGCCTATATCCATACAGCGATACAGAATAAGGTGAACACAACATTATGGGTTGAGAAAATGAATAACCAGATTTCTACAGGAAACACACCCTTGTCTTCAACACAGGTGTTCTTTCACTTCACGTTCTCCACCATCTGAAACAACCTCCCTCCTTCTGCCTTTTAGGCTTACCTTACAGGTAAATTGATGAAACCATCCCTCACATTCAAAGTCAGAATTAATAGCATGACTCTGTGCAGCCTGGTACTTTGTTTACATCCATCTCTCTGTTTAGATTTAGTCAGCTATAGTTAAGAACTGCAACACAGCTCGAACTGGTTTGGCTCAGTGGATAGAGCATCGGCCTGCAGACTAAAGGGTCCCAGGTTCTATTCCGGTCAAGGGCATGTACCTTGGTTGCGTGCATATCCCCAGTGGGGGGTGTGCAGGAGGCAGCTGATCAATGTTTTTCTCTCATCGATGTTTCTAACTCTCTATCCCTCTCCCTTCCTCTCTGTAAAAAATCAATAAAATATATTTTTTTAAAAAAAGAACTGCAACAGTCATATTGTAAGCAATACTATAAATGGAACCACTTCAGAGTGGAGTCAGAGGACCTTTCATCCCAGAGAAACTGCCCTGTAGTTCTTACTCCTCAGTACTTTGGCCTGTTAAAACTGGGCAAAATAACCTTTGGACTGGAATCAAACCAGAAACCCTTCAGTCTAGGGGACCAATGCTCTATCCAATGAGCCAAACCAGCAAGGGTGAGAGTCTCAAATTTTCTGTTGTCCTGAAAGTTAGCATGAATCATCTTCTATCTTAAAAGTAGGGCCCACTCTCAGATCCTTTAAAGTTCTTGAAAAGGTGGAGGGCCAAATCCAAGAGAGCACAGTGCTTTTTGTCACTAATGACTAGAAGTTTTTGTTTTGTCCCTGTGTTGGAATAAATTTTCCAAAGGAGGTGGGTAATTTCTATTTATCATGTTTGATGAGTAAAGAAAGATTCTTAGTATATTGGGTGCCTCATTTGGCTTGTCTAATGCAAGGATTGTATCTATAAATATTGCTGAGATAGATATTCATGTCCAAGAGCACTTTTAATTAGTGCGCTGACTTTTTTGAAGGTGTTTTATAATTATGAAATCACATTTAAGCTCATTCTTGGTGCATGTGTTCTTGTGCTGTGGCTTCTGTCTCTGGTTGTCAGCATGCAATTTTGACCTTCAAAGCAGACAGTAAGGACAAACAGTTTTATAATTTTAATGATCTACGTCAGGTAAGAACAGCCTCACTTTTTCGATTCACGTGTCTTTTTAAAAAATACTGAATTTTACCTTAAAACAACACTGAAAGTTACTGAAAATAGTAGAATGTGGAGTGGTAAGAATCTCATGTCACTAAAATGGGAGAAGGGAACAAACAAATACATGAAAATTGCATTGAAATTTAAATTATTTGCTAATGGAACGTGTTAGAGTTCAGGGGGAAAAGAAGGGTCCTTTTGCTGATATATCTAGGAAAGACTTTGCAGTTACATTAAATATATACCCATTTCATGAACCAGCATTTTTTCCCCTAGATATTTATCCAAGAGAAAATGAAAACTTATGTTCCTATAAAACCATATACACTACTATTTACAATAGCCGGAATTGTATCATTCAAATCTGAAGTCAATGCAAATTTTCATTAACAATGAATGAGAGTCCTAACCACATTTCAGTTACATAAGATAAATAAGTACTAGGGAACTGCTGTACAACATTGCTTATACCTAACAATGCTATACTTGATACTTGAAAGTTGGTTAAGAACGTACATCTCAAGTTGTGTTCTTACTATAATAAAAAAATAAAATCTACCTTTTACACACACAGAAAAAAAAAAGCACTGAATGAATTAATAAAATAAATGAGCACAATAAAAGGAACAAACTGCTAGTAAATCTGAGCACATAGATGAATGTCAGAATCACTGTTTAGTGACTCAACCTAGGAACAAAGTGGTATATACTGCTTGATTACATTTATGTCAAGAAACAGACTAATCTATGGTGACAAAAGAAAATGATTGTGTCTTAAGGCAGGTGGTAGAGGGATAGGTGGCATATGCCAGAGATGAAGGAGCTGTTGTCTGTTTTGATTTTGCTGGTTGCCCCTACTGTGTTCACAGCTGTCAAAACAAAATGAATTGTCGATTTGTTGATGGTAGCCATTGTGACAGGTGTGAGGTGATACTTCATTATTGTTTTAATTTGCATCTCTCTGATGATTAGTGACTTTAATCATTTTTTTCACATGTCTCTTGGCCATCAGAATGTCTTCTTTGGAGAAGTGTCTATTTAGGTCCTTTGCCCATTTTTTAATTGGATTTTTGTCATCCTTTTGTTAAATTGTATGAGTTCTTTATATTTTTTGGAAATTAACCCCTTATCAGATGTATCATTGGCAACTATGTGGTCCCATACAGTGGGACAACACTTTTCTCTTTTCATTTTGTTGGTTGTTTCTTTTGCTGTGCAGAAGCTTTTTATTTTGATGTAGTCCCATTTATTTATTTTTCTTGCCCTAGGAGATGTATCGGCAAACATTGCTATGAGAGAAGTCTGAGATTTTGCTGCCTACCTAAGTGGCAAGTGCTGGCAAGGATGGGGAGATAAGGAAACCCTAGTATGTACACTGCTGGTGGGCATGCAGACAGGTACAGCCACTATGGAAAACAATATGGAGTTTCCTCAAAAAATTAAAAATGGAAATGCCATTTGACCCAGTTATCCCACTTTTAGGAATATATCCTATGAATCCTGAAACACAAATCAGAAGGAATGTATGCACCCCTATGTTCCTAGTAGCACTATTTACAATAGCTAAGATCTGGAAACAGCTCCAGTGCCCATGAGTAGATGAGTGGATAAAAAAGCTATGTTACATTTACACCCTGGAATACTATGCAGCTGTAAAGAAGAAGGATCTCTTACCCTTCTTTTCCTGAGACAGCATGGAGGAACCTGGAGAGTATTATGCTAAGTGAAATAAGCCAGTCAGAGAAAGACAAGTATCACATGGAACCTAATGAATAAAATAAACTGATGAACAAAAGAGATTCAGAGACATAGAAGCCTGGAACAGACTGATGGATATCAGAGGGAAAGAGAGAGTGGGTGTGGGAAAAGATTAACTAAAAACTTATATGCATACTAGAGGCCCCTCTTGCAGTCCCGGACCCCTTGAGGGATGTCCGCCTGCCGGGATAGGATGACTATAAGTCGGCAGGCAGACATTCCCCGAGGGGTCCTTAGGGCTGCCGTGGAGACAGGAGAGGCTCCCGCCACCACCGCTGCACTCACCAGCTGTGAGCCTGGCTTCTGGCAGAGCAGTGTTCCCCCTGTGGGAGCGCACTGACCACCAGGGGGCAGCTTCTGTGTTGAGCATCTTCCCCCCCTGGTGGTCAGTGCATGTCATAGCGACCGGTCATTCCGCCGTTTGGTTGATTTGCATATTAGGGTTTTATTATATAGGATATGCATAACCCATAGACACAGACAATAGTGCAGTAAAAGCTTGAGGGGGATCAGATGTGAGGTGGAGGGGCCAATGGCGAAGAAAAGGGGACATCTGTAATACTTAAAGAAAACAGTAAAGAAAAATTAAAAAACACACTCCATAAATTGTCTACTTTATATAGATGCAGGACATTGTATATAAATTATTCCATAATTAACTTCAATAGGTTTTAAAGGATTTAAAACTTAACAAAGATTAAATTCCATTTATTCTTGTTCAACTATTATCACCATAGTTTCTGAACACAGAAACAAGTATCTAATAGGGGTTTCCCCCACTATCGAAAGTAGGACATTCCTATGAAACCTTTTGTAAGCCAACATTGTGTAAAACGAAGAAGCAATAACCTTAGGACACATCTTGCCAGTGGATGCACAGAACAAATCAAGATAAAGCACAGGTGCTCACAGACAGTTCAAACCTATGGTAGCCTGATGCTCAGACACTGAGGAAAGTGTCAGGAGAAGGAGCTTAGACGTGCCACTCTCGATGTTCAGGCTGTGTGCTGCCTCTATAACAGCTCACCGCAAATCGAATGCTGAGAACTATTTTCACCTTTTATTTATAAAAGCAACATGCCTCTTTGGATCTCTTTTGGTTAGACTAATGTAGGTCTTTTATAAAAGTGAAGTGGAGAAAGGCAAACATTTGAAAAGTGAGAGATAACTGTAACCAATGATAATTGTGTACTTTTATATTTTATGGTTGTTTGGTAGATAATTTATATTGAAAACCTGGATAAGTTATGCATTGTCTATTTCCGTTTTTATTATATTGCATATTGTATATTTGTAGTTTTCCATATTTTCAACTGTTAAATCATAATAAGGGGTCAATCACTATTATCATTAATATAACTAGAGGCCCGGTGCACAGAATTTTGGCATGGGGGTGGGTGGACCATGGGGCGGGTGGCTTGTCCCTTTCCCGGGCCAACGCACAGGTGCAGCCGCTGGCGCTTGGGACCACGGGGCAGGCGGCTTGTCCCTCTCCCGGGCCGCTGCCTGGCTGGTCCCCATTCCCTCATGAGCTCATTTGTGCCTGGCTGGTCCCCATTCCTCTCTCCCCAGTGTTGAATGTCTGAGCCGTTATGGAGTGACGGCATGAGGGCATGACAACCATTTGATATTAACTCTTTATTATATAGGATTTTTTGTAAGTGTAAGATAGCAATTTTTATAACATTCCATATATAATATCAATAATGGTGTTATAAGAATTAACTGAATAGTACACTTACTATTAAAAATCAATGTGAAATCCAAATAGTAATTTGTGCAACAAAATTTGTTGTGTGCCTAGTTCAATATATTATTTCTTAAAATAATGTAAAAAATTTAAAAATTCACACAAATTAGCAAAACTCACTTAAGACATTATAAGTAAGTAAAGTAAAGAAGCATGTCTGAATAATAACTCCATTGATAGAAAATTAAGAAATTGTTTAAATATGGAGCACAGGGAATTCAATAGCTTAAAAATAACTTTTCTATAAGAAAACATAAAAAACATATTTCTGAAGAAGCCATTACAGAATTTTTATTCAATAAATAAAATTTTAAACAAAAGAAAGTTTAGGTTTGGGAATAGTATGCATGTACAGAAAACTATTGTCAACAAACTGGCACACTCTCAATATATGATTCTAATGACTTCTATGGAAAATCTTATTTTAATTATTTTTATAACTGCTGTAGGATTTTTAAAAGGGAGGGTGTGACATGAACTCATACAAAGTAAGAATTATAACTGACTTTAGATAGAAGTTAATCTCATGAAGTGAGATGATTAATATTTTTTGCTTATAAACTCAGCACATGTCCTTAATATTAACATTAAAAGAATTTGTGGTGTATGTTCATTTGTGTTTCAAAAAGTAAAGAAATAATGTCTTAAGGGTTAAATATTAACCTCATATTTACTCAATATGAAAAATATTATTTTTGCTCATGGACATATAATCGATAGATTTCTCTCTTTCTTCTCCCCTTCCTTGTTGTTTTGATTAACATGAAATATTTATTAATTACATCATAATAAATTACACCTCATCATCCATATCATCCAACTTTCTAGGATATGGCACTATAAAACTTTGTTTTTTAGTCCAGATAACAAATCTATAAGCCAAAGGTTATCATAACAATGCATTATATTATATTGAGTTAGTTAAACATTCTTTTTAGTCAACTATATGATCTTCAATTATTTGTCTTGAAAATTATTAGATATTTCTCTAGGTCTATATGAAAAGTATGAAGTATTCTATTTGAAGATTATGATACATAATTTAGTGAATGGCTGATTTCATTTTGCAATTAAATTTAAGAAATAATTTAACCTGATAAAGGAGACCATAAAAGTGAATCAAAATCCTATATAATAAAAGCCTATATGGTAAGTGTCCATTTGTCCGTTCATCTGTTCAACCAATCATAGTGTAATATGTTAATGATATGCTAAGGCCACTCAATTGCTTGCTATGATGTGCACTGACTATCAGGGGGCAGACAGTCCACTGGTCAACCAGTCGCTATGACATGCACTGACCACCAGGGGGCAGACACCCAATGCTGGAGCTGCCCACTGGTGGTCAGTGTGCTCCCACAAGGTGAGTGCGGCTCAGCTAGAATCCAGGCTCACGGCTGGCAAGTGCAGCATTGGTGGCGAAAGCTTCTCCTGCCTCTGTGGTAGCGCTAAGAATGTCATCCCCTAAGGGCTCCTGGACTGCGAGAGGGCACAGGCCGGGCTGAGGCCCCCCCCTCCCTCCGAGTGCACAAATTTCTAATAATGATAATAAGCTGCAACAGTGCCAGTGCAGATCACATTCACCATGATTTAGATTTGTGATGATATTGAGAGTACCTGGAATTTCGTTCTCTATTGTATAAAATTGGTAGTTGTATAGACAGAGACATATTTCTATATTTAAAAAATTGATATTACACATCAATAAGGTATGAAATGAACCCTTTCAAGATTTAGTACATAAAACCTATTATGATATTTCAGCCTCCCCCGCCCCCATTCTAATCCATTCTTAGTGACCATATAGAGGTATTTGTTTGTCAAAGCATCATGATAGAAACTGGACAGATTTATTAGTATAGCTCATAGGGATATTCATTAAGCTTAAGTTCTAGGTGCTGATGATATGATGAAAAAATAAATATTTGACCTTGAGGAGTTAAAAGTTTTATATAATGCAGGTGTGTGAAGTTACATTAAGTTTTTTTGTGTGTGTATGTGTTGTAGGTAATTGAACAGATGATGGCTTGTTGTACTTTTAAGAATTAAAAAGGTGTCTACAAAAGTATTTAGAGGTTTCTAAAATGTAGTATGGTAGTCAGAAAAAAATAATCATTGAAACATACATTAAGAATCTTCTCATGCCCTAGCTGGTTTGACTCTGTGGATAGAGCATTGGCCTGCGGACTGAAGGGTCCTGGGTTTGATTCTGGTCAAGGGCACATGTCCAGGTTGCAGGGCTCGATCCCCAGTAGGGGCATGTAGGAGGCAGCCAATCAATGATTCCCTCTCATCATTGATGTTTATATCTCTCTCTCCTTTCTCCCTTCCTCTCTGAGATGAATTATATATATATGAAGAATCTTCTCCATAAATAAAATAAGGAAAATTCCTGCTCTCCATTAAATAATCCATTAAATAACTCTGTGCCAGGGCTCAATTCTGACCATAATTCACAACTTGTGGAGGAGATTCCTTTCCAATCTAGCAACTGCCACTCTACCTGTCTCATCTAAGGAGGGAACAATAAATATATAGTCAGCAGGAGGGAACAAGTCTTCAAGAATATAAATCAAGATTGCTGGTGCCAATGGAAGTGAGCAGGTGGCTGGGGAAAAAATATAAGCAAAACTGAAAACTTGCAAGGGTCACATCCTCATGATACAAGCCCAGTGAAGGACTGAGATTTAATCAGATGATGATTGAAGGCTTTTCTTTCCTCACAAGTTACTACCACAACAACAGAGCTCCAGTATAATGATTGCAGTGATTGCAGCTGGAAAGCTGAAAGATGTAGAAGTTTTCTGAGGAGAATATAAGCCTTATACTTATATAAGAAAAAAATACACTTAGAACAAAGGCTATGACAAGAGACCATAAAGGACACCCCCTAATGATCAAGGGTCAATCCAACAAGAGAATATAACCCTTGTAAACATTTGCACACTCAATGTAGGAGCACCTAAAGTTATAAAGAAAATCTTGATAGACATAAAGGGGGACATTGACTGTGTAATACAGTTATTAAAGATGACTTGAACACCCATTGACATCAATGGATTGATTAATCATTCAGACAAAAAAATCAAAATGAAAACAGTGGGCTTACTAGTAAATGGCACCTTAGACCAGAATGGATGGAATTGATATTTGTATAGCATTTCATCCTAAAGCAGCAGAATAGACATTTTTCTCAATTACACATGGAACATTTTCCAGGATAGACCATATGTTAGGCCACAAAACAAGTCTCCATAAATTTAAGAATATTTAAATCATATGAAGCATCTTCTCTGACTATGATGGTATGAAATTAGAAATCAATTACAAGTAGAAAACTAAAAAACACACAAACACATGAAGGCTAAATAACATGCTAGTAAAACAATGAATGGGGGTAACAACAAGATCAAGGAAAAAAATCAAAAGATACCTTGAGAGAAATGAAAATTAAAACACCCTGATCCCAAGTAAGACATAGCAAAAGAAGTTCTAAGAGGAAAATTCATAGTGAGACAGGCCTAACTCCAGAAACAAGAAAAATCCCAATCTGACCTTACACTTTAAGGAACTAGAAAAAGAACAACAAACAAAGCACAAAGTGAGTAGAAGGAATGAAATAATAAAGATCAAAGTGGAAATAAATGAAACAGAGTGTAAAAAATGCAAAGGTTAAATGAAACTAAGAGCTGGTTCTTTGAAAAGATTAACAAAATTAATAAATCTTTAACCAGACTCACCAAGAAAAAAAGAGAGAAGAGCTAAATAAATAAGATTAGAAATGAAAGACAAGTGACAACTGACACTAAGAAAATACAACAGATTATAGTCAACAAATTGGAAAATCTGGAAGAAGTGGATAAATTCCTAAAAACATACAATATTCCAAGATTGAATCAAGATGAAACAAAATTTCAACAAATTGATAACTACTAACAAAATCAAATCGGTAATCAAACTACCAAGACAAACCAAGTCTGAGCTGATAGTTTCACAAGTGAATTTTACCAAACATTCAAAGAATTAACAACTGTTTTTTTAAAACTATTCTATAAAAATTTAAGAGGAGGGAAGGCTCTCAAGGTCATTTTAAGGGCAGCAGTATTCTGATTTCAAAACCAGAAAAAGACATTGCACACACAAAAAAGGAAATTTTTGCCCATTATGATGAACATAGAAGCCAAAAATCCTTAACAAAATATTGCCAAACTGAATTAAGCAATACATTAAAAAGATTATACATCACAATCAAGTAGGATTTATTCTGGGGATTCAAGGTTGATTTAATATTGGCATGTCAATTATTGTGATGCACCATATATGCATAATGAAGGGTAAAAGTCATACTATCACATTAATAGATGAAGTAAAAGCATCTGACAAAATATAGCATCCATTTATAATAAAAGCTCTCAGCAAAGTGGGAATAGAGGGAACATACCTCAACACAATAAAACCCACAGCTAGCATCATATTCAATGTTGAAAATCTAAAATAATTTTCCTTAAGAACAAGATAAGGATATCTACTTTCACCATTTTGTTCAATATAGTATTGATATTAAGACCAGAGCAATCAGAAAAGGAAAAGAAATAATATAAGGCATCCAACTGGAAAGGAAGAAGTAAAATAGTATTTGCAGATGATATGATTCTATATATGGAGAACCCAAAAGATTTCACCAAAAACTAGAAGAACTGATAAATGAACTTAGTAGAATAATGAGATACAAAATTAATATTTAGAAATAGGTTACCAATGAGATCAAGAAATAAATAAAGAGCTTCCTGATAATAAATGAAAATGAAGTCACAACAACCCTAAATCTCTAGGACACAACAAAAGCAGTCCTGAGAGTGAAGTTAATAGCACTACAGGCCCATCTCAAAAAACAAACAAACAAAAAAAAAAAACAAGAAAAATTAATAATGAATTATTTAACCCTACAAATTAAAGAATTAGAAAAAGGACAACAAGAAAAGCCCAGAGCAAGTAGAAGGAAGGAAATAATAAAGAATAGAGCAGAAATAAATGACACAGAGACTAAAAACAGAGTAGGAAAGATCAGTGAAACCAAGAGCTGCTATTTTGAAAAGATAAACAGATTGATCAACCATTAGCCAGACTCATCAAGAAACAAAGTTAAGAGGACACAAATAAATAAAATCCTATATAATAAAGAGGTAATATGCAAATTGACCATTACTCCAACACACAAGATGGCCTCCCGCATGTGGACACAAGATGGCCACCACAAGATGGCCAGCAAGGGAGAGCAGTTGTGGGCGATCAGGCCAGCAGGGGAGGGCAGTTGGGGGTGATCAGGCCTGCAGGGGAGAGCAGTAAGGGGTGACTGGGCCGGCAGAGGAGGGCAGTTGGGGGGACCAGGCCTGCAGGGTAGGGAAGTTTTGGGGGACCAGGCCTGCAGGGGAGGGCAGTTGGGAGTGACCAGGCCCACAGGAGAGGACAGTTGGGGTGAACCAGGCCTGCAGGGGAGGGTAGTTGGTGGTGACCAGGCCAGCAGGGGAGAGCAGTTAGGGGTGACCAGGCCAGCAGGGAGAGCAGTTAGGGGTGACCAGGCTAGCAGGGGAGGGCAGTTGGGGGCAATTGGGCTGGCAGGGGAGTGGTTAGAGGTTGATCAGACTGGCAGGCAGAAGTGGTTAGGGGCAATCAGGAAGGCAGGCAGGCGAGCAGTTGGGAGCCAGCAGTCCTGGATTGTGAGAAGGCAATCGGACACCCCCCGAGGGGCCCAGATTGGAGAGGGTGCAGGCTGGGCTGAGGAACACCCCCCCACACACACACACACAAATTTCGTGCACTAGGCTTCTAGTAAGAAATAAAAGCTGTGAAGTAATACTAACACTATGAAATTACAAAAGATTTAAAAAACAATACTATGAACCATATGCAAACAAGTTGGACAGTGTAGATAAAATGGAAAAATTCCAAGAAAAATACAATCTTCCAAAAGTGAATCAGGAAGAATCAGAAAACCTGAATAGACCAATAATAGTTCATGAAATTGATTAGTAATAAAAAAAAAACTCCTAGCAAACAGAAGCCCTGGTCCAGAAAGATTAACCAAACATTCAAAGGAGAATTAACACCTAACCTCCTTGAACTATTCCAAAATATCCAAGAAGAAGGAACTTCCAAGATTTTTTCTAAAGCCATCATTATCCTAATCCCAAAACAGATAAAAACACTACAAAGAAAGAGAATTAGATGCCAATATCTCTGATGAACATAGGTGCTAAAATCATCAATGAAATATTAGCAAATCAGGTCCAGCAATACATTAAAAAGATCATACACCATGACCAAGTGGGATTTATTTCAGGGATGCAAAGCTGACACAATACTCACAAATCAATTAATGTGATACATCACATAAACAAATTGAAAGACAAAAATTACATGATCATATCAATAGATGCAGAAAAAGCATTCAACAAAATCCAACACCCACTTTTGATGAAAACATTCAGCAAGATTGGAATAGAGGGATCATACCTCAGCATAATGAAGGCCATATATGACAAACCTACAGTCAGCATCATACTCAATGAGCAAAAACTAAAACCATTTCCCTGAAGAACAGGGGCAAGACAGGGGTGTCCGTTTTCACCACTCTTACCCAACATAGTACTGGAAGTGCTAGTCATAGCGATCAGACAAGAAGAAAACATAAAAAAGGCATCCAAATTAGAAAGGAGGAAGTAAAACTGTCATTATTTGCAGAAAACCCTAAAGACCACCAAAATCCACTAGCATTAATAAATGAATTTGGCAATGTAGCAGGATACAATACTAACACCCAGAAATAGATGGCATTTTTATACACTAATAATGAATTCTCAGAAAGAGAAACTGAACAAACAATCCCATTTATCATAACAACAAAAAAATTAAGATACATAGGATTAACTTAACCAAGGAGGCCTGCACATGGAAAACTATGGGACATTGGAAAAAGAGATAGAAGAAAATATAAACAAATGGAAGAATATACCATGGTTATAGTTTGGTAGAATCAACATAATTAAAATGTCCATACTGTCCCAAAGCAATTTACAGACTCAATGCAATCCCCATTAAAATACCAAGGACATATTTCACAGATCTAGAAAAAATACTCAAAAAATTTCTATGAAACCAAAAAAGACCCTGATTAGCGGCATCAATCTTGAGGGATCACAATACCATATATCAAGTTATACTACAAAGTAGTTGGAGGGATCACAATACCATATATCAAGTTATACTACAAAGCCACTATACTCAAAACAGCCTAGGACTGGCACAAGAATAGGCATATAGATCAATGGAACAGAACAGAACCCCCAGAAATTGACTCAAGCCATTACATTCAATTAATATTTGACAGAGAAGGCAAGGGCATACAATGGAGTCAAAACAGTCTCTTCAATAAATGGTGTTAGGAAAATTGGACATAAATATGAAAAGAAAGAAAGAAAGAAAGAAAGAAAGAAAGAAAGAAAGAAAGAAAGGAAGGAAGGAAGGAAGGAAGGAAGGAAGGAAGGAAGGAAGGAAGGAAGGAAGGAAGGAAGGAAGGAAGGAAGAAAGAAAGAAAGAAATGAAGGAAGGAAGAAAGAAAGGAAGAAAGAAAGAAAGAAAGAAAGAAAGAAAGGGAGAGAAAGAAACTAGACCAACAACTTACACCATACACAAGAAAAAACTCAAAATGGACAAAAGAGTAAAATGTAAGACGTGAAACCATGACAATCCTGGAATAAATCATAAGCAGCAAAATCTTAGCTATCTCTTGTAGCTATAATTTTGTGGCTATACCTCCTAGGGCTAAGGAAACTAAGGAGAAATAAACAAATGGGACCTCATCAAAATAAAAAGCTTTTGCATGGCAAAAGAAACCATCAACAAATTAAAAAGGAGCCTACTGTATGGGAGAACATATTTGGCAATATTACATTTGATAAAGGGTTAATATAAAAATATATAGGGAACTCATACCAAGGAAGATTAACAATCCAATTAAAAAATGGGCAAAGGTTCTAAGTAGACACTTCTCCAAAGGGGACACGCAGGTTGCCAAGAGACATAAAAAATGCTCAAAGTCACTGATCATCAGAGAGATGCACATTAAAACTACAATAAGGAATCACACCTTTCAGAATGGCTAACATAAACAGATCAACAAATGACAAGTGCTGGCGAGGATGTGGAGAAAAGGGAACTCTACTAGTACACGGCTGCTGGGAATGCAGACCTTTGCAGCCACTATGTGAAACAATATTGACTTTTCTCAAAAAATTAAACATGGAACTGCTATTTGACCCTGTGATCCCACTTCTAGGAATCTATCCTAAGAATCTGAAACACCAATCAGAAAGAAGACTTGCACCCCTATTTGTACAAGCGCAATTTATAATAGCTAAGATATGGAAACAGCTCAAATGTCCATCTGTAGATGAATGGATATAAAAGCTGTGGTACATTTAAACCATGGAACACTATGCAGCAGTAAAGAAAAAAAAAGGATCTCACCCTTTGAGATAGCATGGAAGGACCTGGAGAGTATTATGTTAAGTGAAATAAGCTAGTTAGAGAGAGATAAGTATCACATGATCTCACTCATGATATGTGGAATCTAATGAACTAAATAAACTGATGAACAAAATAGATTCAGAGAGATAGAAGCATGGAACAGACTATTGAATCCCATAGGGAAGGTGAAGGTGGGTCGGTGGAAGAGGTCAACTAAAGAACTTTTATGCATATATGCATAGCCATGGACACAGACAATAGGGTGGTGAAGGCCTAGGCTGGGCGGGGGGCGGAGGGGGGGGTTGGTGGAAGGTGTGGGGGCAAGCTAGAAAAGTCAGTTGGAGGAAAAAGGGAACATATATGATACTTTCAATTTTTTTTAAAAAATAAAAGGAACATATATTTTTTATTGATTTTTTTTTTTGAAAGAAAGAGGAAGGGAGAGGAGAGAGAGAAACACTGATTGGCTGCCTCCTGCACGCCCCTTAATGGAGATGAGCCTGCAACCCGGGCATGTACTCCAACCGGGAGTCCAAACAGTACTTGGGAAGATGCTCAACCTACTGAGACACACTGGCTAGGGCAAAAGGAACATATAATTATAAACAATACAAACCTAATGAGAGACTTCTTTCAAATTTGTTTCTAAAAATGGACTAATATTGAATGTAGTTACCTGGATTGAAAATATGAAATTGTCTTTGAAGTCACCTCAAAAATAACAAATGTGGCTTATACTTTATTGTAGGGAACAGTTATAGGGTTAAGCCTCTCACCTGCTGGCAAAGTCGCAAACAAGTCCCAGCTTGGAGGGCACAGCCCTCTAAGCATAATTAGGCTTGATCTTGTAACTGCTCCCTAGATCTTTCCTGGGTAGCTAATGGGCTGTGGGAGGGGCAGCAAGTGCTGCCAAAACAAGTGAAACTTACAAGAACATTGTAAATTACTTTGTTTGCCCCTGACTATAAATAAAGCATCAGCTTTGCAGTCTGGATCTGTTCTGTGGCCTCAGCCAGGCACAGAAGGTCCACCTAGACCCAGCTTATTCTTTGGTCTGTCTCTTTCTTCATCCTTCACCGCCCTCCCTCAGGCTCGCCGAACCCTTGGCTGTGCTGGTGCGGCACACTTTATATTAACTAAGTTAAAACAAATATATGAATTAATGTTACAATTTTCAAACACTGTCTCATTGACCACACATAAGCCAGTTCCTCTGAGCCTTGTCCTTTGTCCTGTCTTTGACTTGTCTTGTTCTATTGCAGCAAGAATTATGTTAAATCAATTTCCTTTACCCTCAATATCTGATCACCTTTGATGTATCATCAAATTCCTTATCCCCAACTTTTATTATCTGATCATTCTGGCCTGCCTTCAGCTAGAATTTTAAGTCAGTTTAGCAAGAATCTCTCTACCCTTGATGTTTCCTCCTATTATTTTCTCATCTACTGACCTCACATAGTGATCTTTGGGTATAAATCTCTACTTTCTTTATTGTACTTTGCATTGAGTTTTATTTTTCTCCCTATTGTGATAGTTTATCTGTGGTCGGCAAACTGCGGCTCGCAAGCCACATGTGGCTCTTTGGCTCCTTGAGTGTGGCTCTTCCACAAAATACCATGGCCTGGGCGAGTCTATTTTGAAGAAGTGGAGTTAGAAGAAGTTTAAGTTTAAAAAATTTGGCTCTCAAAAGAAATTTCAATCGTTGTACTGTTGATATTTGGCTCTGTTGACTAATGAGTTTGCCGACCACTTACCAAAGTAATCCTGAATAAAGTCTTCCTTACCACTTTAACAGTTTTCTAAATAATCTTTTCTTAGATAAAATTCAATTATGTCTACAGCATTAACAAAATAGTCTTTTCAATTAATCTTCAATATTCACCACATCATAACATATAGATTTGATATATGCTATCCATTTAATAAACTTCAACTGAAATATAAGATTATTGAGTAAACTGAGGATATAATTAGATATATTCCATCTTCATCAACTACTTGGGATTTATTCAAAAGCTTATAATGTTATCTAATTAATAATATGCCAATGAGTAGTTTGCAATAATTTAGTCAAGCTGTACAAAAATTCTATGTTGAATGGGGGTGTTCTACTCATCATTTATTTGGGCAGAAAACACATGGTAAAAAAATTTCCTGGCAAAAATAATGGTTACAGTCTCTAATTAAAGAACAACATTTTGGGGCATTTTCCCATTACAGTTGAAATTTATCTAAAGTGAATTACACATCTCTATGTCCCTTCAAACGTAGCAAAGAGAAAATTTTACTGATGACTTTGTCCTTCTGTGATAAACATTAGTGACACAGCAGGTCTGTGAAACAAAGATGTCTATGGCAATCTCTTGGATGTCTAATGGACACTACTTTTATGGTCTTTCAGGGTCTATCATCATCTTTTTCACATTTTTTTCTCTTCTGGTATCCTTTGCTAGTTTCAGAATTTTTGCTGCTTATAATCTGCTGCTTTACTTCACACATGACTGTCAACTGAATGCACTTTTGAACATGAGTTTGGAGGCTGTGTTCCAGGTAGTGAATCTGAAAAAGCTATAAATCTGAAAAGCAGAGTAAGGCATTGCAAGCACTCATTATGAGAATCATAAATGACATCTTACAAATCAGTTTCCAACCTTTCATTTATAAACGTTGATAACAGTTTTGATCAGTACATCAATCAATAGTGAAGCGAAAGCCTCAAGTTCAGTTCCTTTTTTCTTTTTTAAGAAAATGCATACTCCCAAATGTTTTAGAAAATTAGTATTTTATTTTTCATAGAAATTTTTGCAATGTGTGCAGTATTTACCTGACCACGTTTGGAAGAAATTTTATTTTGAAAGTTTATCACTCACTTTATTATTCTGTTAGCATTTAATGCTGACCGATCCTTGAACTCTGGGTGACTATGGTCAATGCATCTAGTTCATACATTAAAAGTTTTTTTAAATGACATTTATATTCTCTAAATAGTGCTACTGATTAAACTGGCTCATTTATTGAGCTGTATATTATTAGGTCTCACATAACCAGGATTAACATGCTGCACTGGTTTCTGATTTTAGATAGTCATTCATATATTATTTTTTCTAAAAAGTGGCTAGTGCTTGTAGAAGAAAGTTGTGCTTGCTAAAGACTATAATAATAACTCATAAATCAATACTTTCAACAGTAAAGAATTTTAAAAATGAAATAAAGCAATTATAGTGATAACAAAGTTCATGATAGAAATTCCACAATGTTTTTGAAAGAAAAAGGGGATACTGAATTACTCCTGATAGGACTCTATTGAGGGTGAGAACCAGTTTAAAATGTGCGATACTAGACTAATTGGAATTCAAGTGAGAAAATAGAGGAAAAACTTATTAGTGAAATACACAAGAAAATATTTTGGCTTCAAGTACCTTAGAATTTACTTGGATAGACACATATACAAATTAAGATGATAATTATCAGACACAGTCAATCTGGGTAATTAGGAATATAAGAAAATATTTTATAAGATAAATAAAATATGACCTACTTCTTAAAACCACCATATGTTATGTAGGAGGCAATAGTTGTTTTTTTAATTATTTTAAAAAATATATTTTTATTGATTTCACAGAGGAATGGAGAGGGAGAGAGAGATAGAAACATCAATGATGAGAGAGAATCATTGATCAGCTGCCTCCTGCACGCCCCCTACTGGGGATCGAGCCCCCAACCCACGCATGTGCCCTTGATCAGAATCAACTTGGGACCCTTCTGTCAGCAGGCTAACTCTCTATCCACTGAGCCAAACTGGCTCGGGCTTTTTAGTTCTTTATTAATGCTTCATCACAAAGTAGTTTGTATCATTGATGAGTGCCAAAGGTATCTAATGACTAAAGAGTCTTGCTCATCTTAAGTATTTGATAGAAATTTGAATTTTAAACATATCCATAACTTCAGTAGACAAGCAGAAAATGTAGATAATTAATAGAAATATGTTATTAGCAGAAGATATTTAAATAATATGAATATATTCAAAGCAATGTATTTTTACTGCAAAAACCACAGAAATCTAGGAACACCTAAACTATACTATATGCCTACAGATTTTGACATTAAACAAGATTCAAGTAAATTTTTCAACTTATAACTAGATGAAAAAAATTAAAGGATTAACTTTAACAGGTTAATAATAAATATATAGTTGCAAATTGGGTATTAATAAAAAATAAAATAACTACTTGCCTATGAAGTAGATTTTGAATGTGAAATAGATTTGTTCAAAAGGCCTGGGTATAGCGAATGCAAACTGTTATAAAATGTCCTGCTTAAAAAGAAAGGACCCAAAAAGTAATGGAAAGGCATGTTAGAAGTTATCTACTTCAAATTCCTCCAAATGCAAGGATCCACACGCTGAAGACTACAATTTTTCAGGTACTTCCTTGAAAGGTAGTCCGTGTCCTGCTTGACTGTTCTGGATGTCATTTCTGTGTCCCTATAATCCCAACCATTGGTGCAGGGCAGGTGAGAGCAGCATGGCGCATGTCTCCTTTGCCTCTGTATGCTGCTCATTCACTCATTCATACGTTCATTCACTCATACATACTTAAGAGTCAAACTTTCTATCAGATCCTGAAGTTAGACATGGTTATTAAAAATGTCTGCTCCTGGAACGTGAGCAAGAAAAACAGCCAGTCTGATCAATGCTCTAAAGGAAGTACATCCAGAGTTGTTACAGAGGCTAACACGAGGACTCCTGCTCTCACCAGTGGGGTTGGGTGTCAAGAAAATCTTCAAAGAGGAAAAGGCCTCTGGAAAAGGCCAGCTGTTTCTGGTACAGACAGGAGTATGAAGGACTAACATAAAAGGAGAGCATGAGTCAAAGGAGATCAGAGTTTGCATACAGATTGAAGTGACAGTCAAATGTGTAAAGAAGACCGTTTTTACACCCATCCACTCTCCCTTTCCAGGCTAAACAGACCGATCCTCAAGTGTTTCTTTTAAATTTTACTATTTGTTATGTATTTTCATTCCCAGATACCTTTGTTAACTTGCTCTGTGGAAGTTTAATTGATCAAAAAAAAATAAAATCTGTGGCTTTTAAACAGGACAAAATATTCTGCCCTGTATCCAGAGAGCTTTCAGTTTATCTTTGCAAAAAGCTTTAACTATTTTTTAAAAACCTAAGTGGGGGAAGCAATTGAGCTAACATACTAAGCCTGGTACACCATAAAGTACAAATATCCCACCACATTTTGTTTCTGGTTATATAGGTATTACTCTTAAAACTTGGTGGTGTTTTTAATGGAGATCCAATACTGTAAACTGTGACTAGGAGGATGAAAATTCTTAAAACCTGATTGAACCACATGTAAATGATATGCCACGTTTGACATGAATCTCCTAATGTCATTCTATAGGGGCAAGGTTGAGCAGATATTTAGCAGCATGCATTTATTACTTCGCTGCATTTTCCACATGTACATATCAACCATCTGGAGGGCAGAAGAGAACTCTATGAATTTGTTTCAGTTTGCTGTATTTTTCTTTTGGTGAAACATAAAGACTTAAAGAAATAGTAGGTAGTTAAGAAAAGAGAGAGAAGGGGGATGAGAAAACCCATGATCTAGTAATAAGCAACTTCCAAATAGCTGAGTTATTTGCTGGGAATTTATACCAGCATTAATGACAGGTCATTTAACTTTATTCTTTTTAAAAAAATATATACATATATATGTATATATGCATATATATACACACACATATATACATATATTCATGTGTTTATACACACACACACACACACACACACACACACACACACACACATATATATTTATCAACACAGAAGTTATTTTTCCCCACTTATCATGCCATGAATCCATAGGGAATGGGTTCCAGCAGCTCAGGCTCCTTCCCATTGGTTCTCACAAAGTGTGCTTCTCTGGGTGGAGCAGGCTGATGCTTCAGTTGAACCCAGGTACCTTTCTCTTTGGCTTCCTCTTTTTTCTGATCATTTTCTTTCACACGTTTCAGGAAGCTACTTGGCTCGTAGAGTGCTTAATATGTTCAACACATACATTAATTCTCTTGGCAAGAATCTTGCCCTTAACTTGGTTGTTCTCTATAATGCCCACTGCATGCTGGGTAGACTTGTAGACTCTTGTAGACTCTTCCAGTGTTGCCATGGTAACATTTATGGGGCATTCCTTTTTGAACAGGGTCCATTCCCTTGATGTCCACAATCACCTTTCTTGTAGATTTGCATGTATGTGGCCAAAGGAACAACTCCATGTTTTCTAAAAGGCCTAGAGAACATATGGCGGGTGCCTCTCCTCTTTCCCTTTGTGTTAGTCATTTTGGCGAATTACTGGAAGATGGCGGTTCCCGCCGAAAGGCTTAATATATATTTTTTATTTATTTCAGAGAGGAAAGGAGAGGGAGAGAGCATAGAAACATCAGTGATGAGAGAGAATTCTTGATCAGCTGCCTCCTGCACGACCCCTACTGGGAATTGAAGCTGGAACCCAGGCATGTGCCCTGACCAGAAATTGAACCATGACCTCCTGGTTCATGGGCCAATACTCAACCACTGAACTACACTGGCTGGGATAACTTCATTCTTGATCATATTGGGAAATAAAAGAAGGTAGAATCATTGAATGCAGGGGTTTATAGTAAACTCAAAGTTGACCATTAGCTTCTGGCTGTTTAAGATCTCATCTGCATGCCTCTTCCATAGCAAAGTCAAAGTAGATATTTGAGTAGACTTTGTACCTATATCAGATAATTTTTTTGCTGCTTGCTAAACAGAGAAAGCATACATTATTCTATATAAGAAAAAAAAATCACTAGCATAGCATGATTCTCAAAATACATGTTTCCCATGTCCCTCATTTGGTAGTTAATTTTGTATCAGTAGTCAGTGTACCCTTGTGGTTAGGAGCAAGGGCCCAAATGCTTCTTATCCTATCTAATAATGGAGTAATATGCAAATTAACCATCCCTCCACGACAAAATGGCAGCCCCCATAGCCACAAGGTGGCGGCGCCCAGTCCCCTCAGCTCCGCTGTTGGAGTGTCCAGCCTGTCCACAAGAGCAGCGAGGCTGAATCCGCCTCCAGAGGGGTTTTTGATCTGCCCCCAGACATGGCAGTCAGAGCCCGGACAGCAGGGCATGGAGGCTTCCTTAGTGCGGCAGCGGGGAAGCCCCAGGCCCTGCAGACAGAGCCTGGACAGCAGGGCATGGAGCCTTCGTTTGCAGGGTGATGGCGGGGGAAGCCCCAGGCCCGGAAAACAGAGCCGGGACAGCAGGGCATGGAGGCTTCTGCGGCAGCAGGGAAGCCCCAGGCCCAGCAGACAGAGCCCGGACAGCAGGGCATGGAGGCTTCATTTGCAGGGTGATGGTGGGGGAAGCCCCAGGCCCAGCAAACAGAGCCCAGACAGCAGGGCATGGGGGCTTCCTTAGAGCAGAGGTGGTGGGAACACCCCCAGGCCCCACTGACAGAGCCTGGACAACAGGGCATGGGGGCTTCCTTAGTGTGTCGGTGTCCTTGAAGCCCCCAGGCCTGGCAGACAGAGCACACTGCAGGGCATTGGGGCTTCCTTCACATGGTGCATGGCAGCTGCAGGCAGAGAGTGGAGAGCAGGGCATGTGGGCTTCATCTCCATGGCTGCAGCGAAACCTCCAGGCCCACAGAGAACCACGGGAAGTGGGAGTAGGACATCCCATGAGAGCTCCTGGATTGTAGAGGGTGCAGGTTGGGCTGAGGGACCCCCATGCACGAATTTCGTGCACCGGGCCTCTAGTATTTATACATTATGTTTGCTACTTAGTGCCTGTGAGGACATACCTTAAGCACATTGCTTAATCTGTGTGGGTCCCAGGTATAGCTTTGAAAAAATAATAATTTCCAATTTATTGAGTTGTTACCATTTGATTAGGTATGTGAAGCAGATAAAGCCCTCCTTTGCACATATAGATGTTCAATAACTTGAAAGTGTTATTGTATACTGACTTGCTTGATTATTTTACTTCTGCTGTGTTTAGCTTTTCTTCCTAACTGTGCCCGTGGCTGCTATAGAAAAGGACAGTGGTGTTAATATTGCTTCAGCACATGTGTACATTGCTGAACTTTGCTTGCTAATCATCACAAACAAAAATAAATGATGGTGTGATTGTGTGAATGAATTCTTGGTTACTTGCCCAATGGAGTCCCGCTTATCTATTTCAGCTTTCATTGTCTGTGCTTTTGGTATCATATTTAAGAAATCATTTCAAGACCAATGTCAAGAATCTTTCCCCCTGTGTTTTCCTCCAGGAATTTTATGGTGTCAGGTCTTACTTTTAAGTTTTAATTCACTTTTGAGTTGATTTTTCTGTATGGTGTAAGTAAGAAAAAGTTCCAATTTCATTATTTTGCCTGTGAACATCTAATTTTCTCAGCACTATTTATTGAAGAGACTATCCTCTCTCCATTGTGTATGCTTAGCAGCCTTGTTAAAATTAATTGACTATACTAATGTATATGTTTGGCTTTATTTTGGGGCTCTATGTGCTGTACCATTGGTATATTTGTCTGTCTTTATCCTAGTACCCTACTTTTGAATCACTGTAACTTTGTAATATATTTTGAAATCAGGAAGTGTGATGTCTTTGCTTTCTTCATTTTCAAGATTATTTTGGCTGTTTAGGGTCTTATGTGCCTCATATTTTTTAGGTCAGAGTAATTAAATAAATTATTTGGAAGGATTCTTCACTAGAATACTTTACCCCCCATTTATAAATAGATAAACAAATAAGTTCAGTCATTTATTTTTGTCAGTGTGAACTCACAAATATTTACCACAAAATTTCAGCTGTATTTATTTATTTATTTATTTATTTATTTATTTATTTATTTGCTTTATTTATTTTGTTGCTCAGATTGTTTCAGTATTGGCTATTGCCAAAAGGACACTACCTCTGTGCCCTTAGATATATTCCCACCATTGTGTTTGTTTATTTTGTTTTGTGTTTAGAACTTCGTTACTTTCTGGCCTTATAAGCACTCCAGGATCACCAGGCTTAGCTTTTATATTTCTTACCCTTGTCCTGGAATCTGCCATCTATCCAAAGATTCCTTGGTTCCCTTTATTGGAAAATAGTTTTGGAAACCAAGAAGATCTGGGCACTAGGTGTGCTTGTTGTACCATGTCAAGTTGTTACAACATATTATAATGCATGTAAATTTCTCAATGTAATAGCTATTATACCTATAAAAATTAAGCATAGATATAAACTGAATTTATACCTTTATATTCAAATTTCTTTTCAATAATGTAAAGCCCAAGTTTTCAAAAAAACTGAACAGTATCTTCCTTACTAATATTACCATGAAAGAAATATCAATATAGCAAATAGTTATAATGTTATTAGTAACATTTTTACTAAGAAATTTAGTAATGGAAAATTCTATACCATTAAAAACAGAAAATGAAAAATTTTAAAACATTTTATTACTACATTTTAAATTTCTATTTTATAATGTGCACAATATAGTATAGTTATATCTCTGTGGGAGTTAAAAATAAATGTTTATATATTGACCTTTTATGCTAATTTTATACATTAAGATTTATGATGAATAATTTTTATCATCCTTTTTATTTTTCACCCTTTCCTTTGGAGCTATTGCTGACAGTGTTACTTCAGATATAGACTAGATAGAAATGTCTCAAACTTCAATGGGAATAAGAATCCACTGGGATGCTTGCAAAAAAAAAAATCCAGATTCTGATTTAGTATGCGTATGTTTTCTATTGTTTTGATATTTAATTTATATTTTTTGTCTAGAATTTTACTTGTATTCTTCTAATATTAATTTCTATTTGTGCTTTCTATCTGTTCATACAAATTGTACATCTTTTCTACAGGCTCTTTATGTTAATTACTAGAGGCCCAGTGCATGAAAATTCATGCACTGGAGGGGAGTCCCTCAGCCTGGCCTGCCCCCTTTCACAATCTGGGAGCCCTCGGGGGCAAGAGGTGACCTGGCAATCAGGGGAAGGCAATGCCTCCATCACACCCCTGCTGCTGCCACTGCCAGCAGCACAAGCCTTGGCTGGCCCTGGTTACCTGAGCCTCAGGCAGCCCTGGGTGGCTGGGCAGCCACCATCCAAGGCTTGCCTGCACCTCAGGCTGGCCGTGGGCAGCTGGGGGGCTGAGGGGATTGGGAGACTCCAGAGGCAGGTGCGCGGCAAGGCTGAGGGGACTGGGCGCCGATATCTTGTGGCTGTGGGCGCCACCATGTTTGAGGGCAGGGCAGTCAATTAGCATATTTCCTCCTTATTGGCTGTGG
The DNA here is from genome assembly GCF_951640355.1 of Cnephaeus nilssonii. Lineage (NCBI taxonomy): Eukaryota > Metazoa > Chordata > Mammalia > Chiroptera > Vespertilionidae > Cnephaeus > Cnephaeus nilssonii. Next base: position 70,173,410 of record NC_137083.1, on the reverse strand, counting down.
GCACTGCCATCTTTGAAGGCGGGCAGTAAATTAGCATACTCCCTCCTTATTGGCTGTGGGCGCCACCATCTTTGAGGGCAGGGCAGTCAATTAGCATATTCCCTCCTTATTGGCTGTGGGCGCCTCCATCTTTGCAATGGCATGATGGTCAATTAGCATATTCCCTCTTTATTAGATAAGACTAGTGTTCCCGTTGCAGGAAAAATCCTGCAATAGGGTTTCCTGCTGCACTACCCCACCCTGCCTGCTCTCCTCCCTTGTCCCCTGCCCCGCGTTCTCCGCCAGCCCCCCTGCTTTTCTAACTTCTCCACCAGCCCGCTCTCCTTCCTTCTCCCCTGGCCCCGCCTCCGCTCCTCCCTTCCGCCCCGGCCCGCCTTCTCCGCCAGCCCGCCTGCTTTTCTCTTCTCCCCCGGCCCCGCCTCCACTCCTCCCTTCTCCCCCGCCCCGCCTTCTCCACCAGCCCGCTCTCCTTCCTTCTCCCCCGGCCCCGCCTCCGCTCCTCCCTTCTCCCCTGCCCCGCCCCTTCTCCCCCGGCCCCACCTGCTCAACTTCCTTCTCCCCCGGCCTCGCCTCCACTCCTCCCTTCTCCTCTCCCCAGCTTGCTTGCTTCTCTGCAGCTTTGCTCCCTTCTGCAGCTCTTGGCTTCTTTCTACGCTGTCTTGATATGCAAATTAGCCGCCATCTTTGTTGGGGTAATTTGCATATTCGTCCTGATTGTTTGGTGGGCGTAGTTTGGCTGGTGGGCGTGGCTTGGGCGGTCAATTTGCATATTTGTCTATTATTAGATAGGATAATTATTTTAAGCTCCCTATCTGGTAGGATCTGGATTTGCAGTGCAGGCAGCCTGAGTCCCTATGTCTCTGTAATTGAGATTTTTCCATTTCCCTTACTGGTAAGAGTTATCTTGTGGTCTGAAGAAGGATTAGCTTCACCTCCTTTTCTCAGTAGTGGAGAATATGTTATTCCTCCTTCTCTTAGCTGCAGTGGATCTTGACCTTCATATCAGGGTATAAGACATTGGTTTTCCTTTCCATGGCAGCTAAAAGCTTCTATCCCGTGAGAGTAATAATCCAGGAGGGCTTCTTGTAGGACTTTACACAATTCCTGAAGTAGTGACCATTTCCCCACCCACCCAACCTGGCACTGCTGATAGAGACTTTATTCAGTACCCACCTCAACTACACTCTCTCTCCTCAACATTCAAGATGTTCTGTGGAGAAGAGCCTGCAATTGAGTTAAAAATTACCCTATGTGTACAAATCCAAGGGTTTTTATACTATCCCCCTCAATCCATACTCAACTTTTAAAAATTTAGCAACAACATATAGTAAAGCTGAATTGTTAACTTCTGGCACGATGGCCTGATCTTCGTCCCATGCATTGTTCAATATGAGTCTCTGTCCACGTGCCCTCTTCTCTTGGAGGTGTTTGTGTTTCCTTAAATTTTAAACAAATTGGTTGATCTCCATCTCATCTCTCAGACATTTTCAATAACTGTTATGATTTTGTACATTATCCAGCTTTTTCTTGTTACACTGATATTTCCTACACTCTTTATTGTAAGTGGAAGCCAGACATTTGTGCCCAGCTTTTGTTATTATTTTGTCTCTGTCTTTCAAACTCCATTGCAACCCTGGTATCAATTCAATACCACCACTGTGTCTACTTCAAACCCTCAGGAATCCAGCCTCAATTTAGAGTGTGAGTGATATCATTGTAATAATCTCGTTATTATTTAACAGGAAAGGAGGAAAGGAAAGGGTAGATAGAGGCATGCCATTTATACAGCTTTGCCAAAAAGCTGCATTTGACATTGTCCAAGTCTTTTCCCTACTGATCACTGGCAGAGGCAGTTTGGACACATGCCCAGTAAAGGTCTGAGTGACATGGGAAGGTGCCTATCACACCTGAAAGTGAGTCAGAGGCCAGAATAGGCCTGGCCACTATAAGTATGTGAAACCTAAATATTTAAAACTTACAAACAAAGGCAGTTCTGTCTTCTCTCTCTCTGGCATGCTGGGTTCCTGGCTCTCCTGTGGCAGGGGCTGCACTCCCCTGTGCCCACATTGCACATGGCCATGTTGGACTCCACACATGGACTGATGGACTTTAATTAGCTTGGATGCTGAAACACACCCGCCTGCAACCTGGAAAGGAAGCTCTGGATACTGTCCTTCCTGCTGGCTCTGCTGGAACTCCATCTGCACCTTTCCCAGGACTGGATTAAAGGCCAGGGGACTTTGGAATCCAAGAAGTGCAACTCTCTGCCAATAAAATCTTCTACCACATCCCATCCTCCCATGGGAATCTTAGAAAATTCACTTTCTGAAGATATCACAAGAACCTCATTCCCACTCAAGTCTGAGAAATCTGGCCCATTATTACCTCCAGCAACATGAGGATCCCACTTAATCCAAATGAGAGGAAAGAAAATCATCTGAAAATTTTAATTTCATCAGGATTCAAAACAGATTCTCAGCTTCATGTCATATTCATTCTTTTTAGTATCTCATTTTGATTGTTCCATTATTGCAATCTAAATCTATAAAGATCAGATGATAGACATTTTACAATATTTATAAACCCATCTTTAGTCTCTCTATATTTTTAAGCACACCTAAATTGAATTATTGGATTCTTGCTTCTGGAAATCATTTAAGGGCAAAACCATCCCAGGGACCCCTCAATGGATTAGGACGACCAAATGCTTATCTGTTTTCTTGCTTAAGAAAACAAGTTGATCATTTTTCAAAAATATATTTTATTGATTTCAGAGAGGAAGGGAAAGGAAGAGAGAGACAGAAACATCAATGATGAGAGAAAACCATTGATTGGCTGCCTCTTGCATGTCCTCCACTGGGGATTGAGCCAGCAACCCAGGCATGTGCCCTGACCTAGAATCGAACCATGACCTCCTGGTTCATAATTTGAAGCTCAACCATTGAGCCATACGTTCCAGGCAACAAGTTGATCATTAATCACTAGGTAGTTTGCTTAGTTCTGTTTTGTGTGTGTTTTTTTTTTGTGGTTTTTTTTTTTTTTTGCCTAAGCTGTGTCACTCTATGTAAGGTTATGTAATTAAAATTGAGCCTAAAGATAGTGTTAACATTCAGGTCTTTTGAACAATGTCTGGAGGATAGAAGAATGGATGAAAAAGTTATTTAAAATTCACCACCATCTTTAATTAGACTAGTTTATCTTTGAAGGCTCAACAAATGAGCCTAGTTGGATCAAGTAGAGTTTTTGTTAGCGTTTCTATAATCCCAGATATTAATTGAAGGGCTGTCCACAGACTCAGAATTGATGAGGCATGTGATGTGGGTGTGCTTGTGGCTCCAGAGAAACTATTACATCTTTAACAATGAGAAAATGTATAAAGGTTAGAGGGGGATTTTTTTCTAGCTTCATTTCTGGAGGAATTTATTATAGATTTGCTTAGACTTTTCCTTGGCTTAATAGACAGTTATGGCTTTGAAATTTCAATTATCTGACATAAGCAGAAGTTAGTTCTCATTAGGGCAAGAATTCACTATGAGCTATACTGTTTTGCATTTGATTATCATGCTTTTTCTTTTTCTGATTAAAAAAATGTATCTCATGTTGAAGTTGAATGGAAAGGAAATCTTATAGCCTGGGTGTAATATTAGGGAAATGTTAAAACTTTTGTTTTGTAGATGGAGACTATGCTTCCTCAGCAGCATCTAAAAACATGTTGATTTACTAGTATTGCTAGTTCAAAAAATGTTTAAAACATACTTACTTGATCACACAATGTTAAGTGTCTCTGCAGTGGTGCTTACAAAAGTACTGCAAAATCACTCTAGGAGGAGATATTAAGGCACATTCAATATTCTTCTCTAGCTGGAATTACTTTATAATGACAGTACTTTTCTTAGGCATTTCATGAGGATTGAAATATCACTGATTATGAAACTTTTTGTGTCTTTGCAAAAATTAGAATTTCAAATCATATTAATTCAGACATCAGTGTTTCAGAATTTTTGGAAATTTAGACAAGCATTAGAATGCTGCTTAAACTCATCCTATATAATAAAGAGTTAATATGCTAATTAGACCGAACAGCAGAATGACCGTCTGGACGACCTTCCTGACGAAGCCAGGGCTGCGAGGGCCGAGCCCCTTGCACGAATTTTGTGCATCGGGCCTCTAGTACTATTATAAAGTGTTTGCTATAGTGACTGTTGTAATAATGATTAATCTACTTAAGAAGACACTATCAACTTATTCAGAAAATCAAATTTATTTCAAAGTAGTATGTAGCACTAGCCTGGTGCCCAATTGTTTGGAGCATCATCCCATATACCAAAAAGGCTCTGGGTTGGGTTCCCAATCAGGGCACACACCTAGGTTGCGGGTTTGATCCCCACTCAGCATGTTTACTGGAGACAACTGTTGATATTTTTCTCTCACATCAATGTTTCTGTCTCTCTCTTCTCCATCTTTGTCTTCTCTCTCACATCAATAAACATATTCTTGGGTGAGGATAAAAATAAAAATAATAATATGTAGATGAACTGATTATTTTTATCTGTTTATTTCAGAAGACATAAAGACTTATGGAGATCATACAATTACACATCAGTTTTGGACACAATGGATAATTTAGTGTAATCAAGATACATTTTTTATTTAGAATATACTACATTCTAGCTTTCCTACAATGTAGATTTTTCTTCTAAGTTGGTCACAATAACTGAGGTTTCACTTAATTAATTTTATGTTAAATATGGAATACTTTGTAGGAATAAATAATTACTAACTCCCCCTATTTCTAAACCCAATGACTAATTACATGCAACATTACTAGAATTAATTTTTATAAAGTATTTTTATTTTTGTGTGACATCCCTGGCAATTGCTTAGTATTCTTATTACATGTAATTCTATGACTGAGATTTCTTCTATCTTCATCATAATGGACTCAAGGGGTGAGAAAGCAGAGATGATGGTATACGAAGGTCTACTATGCTTTATGTTTCTAGCATAGCATTCAACTACACTGACATTTCTGGCCTCTCTTCCCATTCAGTTAATTATGTAATTGGTGAATATGGTTAAGATTATCCATATATTATCTGTTTGACTTTTAGAACAGAACATAAAATTTATCTCAAGCAGCAGTGTGTTTCAACTAAAAGATTAAATTTATCAGTTTTCATTACAATAGTTGTGGCCAGGTGACTAAGTTTTCACTGATGAAATAAGAAAAGAAGTTGGGTGGTGTTTTAGGGAGTCTCCTTATAAAGGAGGTTGAGCTGTTTCTCTTTTTTGTTGTTGTTGTTCTTTCATTATTATAATAATAATTATTATTATTGCTGTTGCTGGTTGAGTGCAGTGGTTCTGCTGTGAATCATATTTAGGGTGCCCATGACTTATTCAGGGTGGCAGAAAAGCAAGTTAAACAGAGCTACAGCATTCATGGAATACTTACCTCCAAGCTGCTCCGATGTAAGACTCTGTCTTATTTAGCCACCATTATTTTGTATTTTTCTGTGACAAGATTATATGACTTAGGGAGAAATTGCATAGCATGCTTGGCTCAGAATTTCCTTTCTCTGTCCTGCATCTGTAGATTTGTCTGCCTCTGTACTGGGGACTGATTGCTCAAGGATAGTTTGCAGATGTCAGCTGGTTTGGGACCAGGAATGACTCTAATTATGCATCATAGGACTAGAAAAGCCATTTGGCTGCAGAACTAAAAGCAGCTTCTGAATCCAGCTTCATCATTATTAAAGTTCATATTTTTATCTCCATCTGCCTGACTCATATATCAGCTGTGTTGCTGTTATTGACATAGTTGTCATTGAGAATTAATGAAAATAATCATATAACTATACACAGCAGTGTACTGATATATGTCCAACAACTGACTCTGCAGGAAAAATAAGTTATTCTTAGTGTCTGTTTATTTTGGTACTTGAAATAGTCCTCTCGTGGCCAATTTCAAGCTATGCATGTGACATCACTGAACAAAGCTGGAGGGATGGGTGCAGTAGCATAGCATTGTGTAGTATTGCTGCCATACAGATTCAAGACATGTAAATAACTTCAAGAACTTATGTAATAACTACAGGCCCAGTGCATGAAATTTGTGCATGGGGGTGGGGTTGGGGGGGTCCCTCAGCCAGGCCTGCAATGATGCCAGTGTCCCATGTCCTGGCCTCTGGCCAGAGGCCCCTCCCTCCCCACTCCATGTGGCCAGGGTGCGGGACGCTGGGCTCGTGTCACCATCTTTGTGTGATGGTTAATTTGCACATTACCCTTTTATTAGATAGGATAACACATGCTAAAAATAATCAGAGAATTATTTATATTTAATATGAATCACCTTCATATTTACTAAGTTTTATTTAAGTATAAGTTTACATACTTTAATTTTTAATAATATTTGTGTTTAATAAGAAAAATTCAAAATTTCTAAAGATTAAAAATTGGCTCTCAGGTGTGTCAGTATGCACTGGCTCTCACACTTACACACATAATCAAATATATATATGTTTGTATATATTAGAATTATTAATGTTTATGAAAGTTCTATAACTATTGCAATTGAATGTCATGCTCATAATAAAATCTTGACTATTTTAATAACTAATATTTTGTTTCCACATTGCAAGTTATTTAATACTAGTCAAAAGCTAATTTATTAATCCAATACACAGACAAGATGTATAAGATTTTGTATTTCATCCACATGAGAAAAGTGGAATGATTTTCTATACTCCCTCTTGAGGTGTTATGTTCCTAGTATTCAATGATTACACTTAATAACTCCCTAGGGTAATTTCACATATTAACTCCATAAATATGGGGTTTCATGTATGATTTGGAACAAGATTGCAAGTGTCATTCTGTGGTTATTAAAATGTCTGGTTTATTAAATTACATTGATTTACATGTCAGCTTTTAGTAAGCAAATACTATTTTTCAGTTATTTTTCTATATCTAACCTTCATACATTGTTCAAATTTCCCAGAATTTGATCACCAAGGAAGTGCAGTTTTTGCTCTTTCAGTGAAAGAAGTATATGTATACTCTGTCTTTTTATCATACTTAGTTATGGAGAGGCTTACTTTCCTTATATATAAAATATGTGAACCATGATACACTGAAGTTTCTGCATGAGAATTAATGAGATGACAAATATAAAGCAGCTAGAGTAATAACTGGCACATAACTCTATATCTCTATTTGATCATTCTTACCCTTGCTTACCTCTTATAATGCCACATTTGCAGTCCAGTGTTAGAGTTGTGTTAGATTTCAGGAAAAGAACTAACTTAAGAGAGGGCTTAAGCAGTTGTACATATGGAAATGACACTATGGATTATCAAAGGAGAACCAAATTTCAGAATGATGAGAGTCATGACAAATCATCAGGTCATGACAGAAAAAGGTAAATGGCAAAACAGTAAACAAAGTCTCTGAATTTTATACTGGAGTCTACCAGTGTATTAAAGGATCAAGAGCCCAATTTTGTCATGCCTAAGAGGTATATGGTGGCACTAGAATTTGAAAGTTAGTTAGGGTGGTTAGCTCTGCTACTTCTAGTTGTTAAAGAAACAGAAACAATCTATATCTGACTCTGAGGACAGACATTGACTATATCCATCAGAGAACATTTTTAAACCAATGACACAAATATAAAACAGGAGAAATCTAACTTATTGTGACTGAGGGTATAGAAAAGCATGTGCCATTGACTTCTGAATTTGGAAGTCAATGCTTCAAGTTATACTCTTGATTCATTGGAAAATCCACCTGGATTTTAAGCTAGTATTTACAGCTTTGTTATAATTGATAATCAGAATTTATTTGTTATGTGTCCCTCTCAAGATCCTAGATCAAGGCATGTGAATTTTGCATAAATATTTAAACTATATGAGGTATATATTTTATTATATCTGGTTATGTTTTTGGAGTGAGCAGTGTTAGAACCATGAAGAGAATGCATTTAATATTTATTCATCTTAGTTTAGATGATCGATTGCCCTATAAATAATTGGTTATACAAAATGAAAAATATTATCAACGAATTGAGTAGGTACTCAGAGGATGTGTGTATTCTCCTGGCAGCTGGCTGCCATTGTCAATATGCCACGCAAAGCCGCCAGGCTGATTCTCAGTGTTGACAGTTGGTACGTTGCTATTTTAAATTATGCAGCTTGAGTCCAGTCTGAGAACTCTATTAAAAAAGGGTTGAGATTCTCACTGCAGAAGACTAAGGGAGTTTTCGTTAACTGAAGGCCTTTAACTGGTCTGTCTCTGTAGAACATAGTATTTGTGGCTGCCTTATAGAAGAAACTAAGCATAGAGACCATCACATCCGGAAAAAGATAACTTAGGGTTAAAGGTTAAGTTTCTAAGCTGATCTTTCCAATGGCATTTGTTTAATAAGAAACAAACAACTATCTATAGTAGTTAGTCCTACTCTCTCTACATCATTACTGAATTCAGTAGCTGGTTCAGAAATATCTCCTGCTTATTAGGGCCTACTGTTGTGTTTAGGTATTAGATGTCATTCTTTTTCTTCTATTTGTATATACAGGCATAGCATCTTTTCCATGGAGAATGTACACGGGTTTCATATGAAAGCAAACAGGAACAGGTGGCTAATGACTGGCTTTGAGGTAAAAACAGGTAATATTTTAGTGAAATTTAAGATTTTGATTATCTTAACATGGGTAAATATGCTAAATAAAGTTAAGTACTGAGTTCAAATATTAACACTAACTACATCTTGGGCCAGCCACCTAAACGAATTTATCTGCTTCTTTTTTGGAAATAAAGAAAAAAGCAAAAACAAACAAATAATGAAAGAAAACAAACAAACAAAAACACAAGGCACTGTGGTTATCTGAACTTTTTCCATTTCACTCCCCCACTTCCTTTAAATAGACAAATTACCATTAAACGAAATTATCATCATTAAATAAAGCCATTTTTATACTCCATCATGACAGCTATTGGTAGGATCTTGCCTTGGCACAAGATACAGGAAATGACAAGGAGGCCAGGACCTCACTCATGATTCTGGGCTTCCTTGTACCACACCCAGAGCCCCTACAGGGCTTCATTCTTTTTAAAAATATATATTTTTATTGGTTTCAGAGAGGAAGGAAGAGAGAGAGAGAGGGAGGGAGGGAGGGAGAGAGAGAGAGAGAGAGAGAGAGAGAGAGAGAGAGAGAGAGAGAGAACATCAATGATGAGAGAATCATTGATTGGCTGCCCCCTGGACACCTCTACTGTGGATCGAGCCCACAACCCGGGCATGTGCCCTTCACTGAAATTGCCCTATAAATAATTGGTTATACAAAATGAAAAATATTATCAAAGAATTGAGTAGCTACTCAGAGGATGTATTTATTCTCCACAGGCTGACTCTCTATCCACTGAGCCAAACTAGCCAGGGCTACAGGGCTTCATTCCGAAAGATGCTGGCACCTGTTGAAATTTCAGTGTGTCAGAAAGATGTAGCCTGTCTTCACATGAGGATGCTTATGTGCTCTGACTGTTTACTGCTTTGTAAAAACGTTTTCTAAAACCTAGGGCTTGAAAGGGAAAGGAGGATGAGGATAGGTAGAAGGGAGTAAAGGGTGAAGAAAAGCTGGTGGAAGGAGACTTGACTTGGGGTGGTAAAAACACAACACAACATACGGATAATGTGTTGTAAAATTACATACCTGAAACCTATATAATTTTATTAAGAAATGTCACGTCAATAAATTCCATAAAAATAAACCTTAGGGCTTAAAACAGCTGCCATGTTTTCATACCTTATAGCTTTGTGGGTCAGGCATTTGGGGCCTGGCTCAGCTAGATGGTGCTTTTCCTCTACATCATGCAGACTGAAGACACTTGGTAAGATTCGTCCAGTGATGGGATGATATGAAATATTCAAGATGATTCCATGCATGGATCTGGCTCCTTGTCTGGGAAAGGCTGGAAGGTTGGGCACAACTGGAGTTGTTAAACAGAGCCTAGATGTGATAGCCTCACATACATGGTTATCTAAGCATAGCCAGATTCTAAAAGAAGCAGTATTGGTTTCTATCGGAATATTCTCAAGCACCTGTGGACAAACCTTTCAAATGAGATTATAAGACTAATGGTTCACATATAACTTTTCATAATCTTAAATTATCCCCATTTATAAGCCTTTTTTTGTTGTTGCAATTTTAGCTAAACTAATTCTGCTTTTGGCTTTATAATGTGGCTCGTCATTTTGATTCTGCTGACATCAGACTATTTGTTTCATTTTTTTTCTGTCTTAGTTTTTGTTATTGATAGTTACTCAAAGCCAGTATAATAGTAATTAAAGTAAAGACTTGCTGTAAGTGAACTGGATTAATATTATTTCCCTAGATCAGTTGTTTTCATTTTCCTGTGCATCACATGAGAAGGGCTTATTCTAACACACAACTATGTCCCAAGATTAAGCATTTCTAGTAATGCTGATGCTATAGTCAGGCACCACAACCTGGACTGGGTTATTATTTAAATGTTGATTGTCTTACCCTGGTTACTCTTCTTGATACCTAACTACAGCCTCTATCCCTTAAGATAAATCTTCTGCATGGGCCCTGGGAGGGATGGCTCTATCAGGAATATTAGTGTTTAAATATAATATAAATTTATAGATTAAATTAAAATGTAGAATCCTATATAATAAATATGCAAATTGACTGAACAGTGGAATGACCAGTCGCTATGATGCACACTGACCACCAGGGGGGAGATGCTCAATGCAGGAGCTGCCCCCTGGTGGTCAGTGTGCTCCCACAGGGGGAATGCTGTTTAGCCAGAAGCCGGGCTCACAGCTGGCAAGTGCAGCGGTGGTGGCAGGAGCCTCTCCTGCCTCTGTGGCAGCGCTAAGGATGTCCGACTGCCGGCTTAGGCCCGCTCCCTGTGGGCTCCTGCACTGTGAGAGGGTGCAGGCCAGGCTGAGGAACCCCCCAAACCAGTGTACGAATTTCATGCACCAGGCCTCTAGTTTAAATATAATGAGTGTCCTGAGGTATTTGATTTAATTCATCAATAATTAAATAAAATGTTAATGTTGCCATTACTATTAATTATAAGTAATCTAATATAATTTGAAAAGTAAAAAAGTAGAAATAATTAGCTGATGGAAACAATTTTTTCAAACAGTTTTATATATATTTTTTTTTTTTTTGGTAAGAATTCCTATAAATTACGTTTGCTTGTAGAATATCATTTAGCACTTGGAGGGCACTTTTGTTTTCTTGTTTAGTACTTGAATTGTGTCTTAATATTCAACATATCCACTTACTCAAGTTGATCTTCCTGATATTTAACTTAGTGATAAGGTCAATATAGATGTCTTTATGCCAGTACCATACTGTCTTGATAATTGTAGCTATTTATTAATTTTTGAAATTAGGAAATATGACCCCTTCAAATATTTCTTCTTCATCAGTATTTTTTGACTATTGTGTTTGTTTCAATTTTCATTGCTTGGATTTTTAATACCAGATTGTCAGTGTCTGCAAAGAAAACAGCTGAGAATTTGGTAACAATTATTTTAAATCTGTAGATTAATTTGAGGAGCATTGCCATGTTAACTATGTTATCTTCCGACTCATGAACATAGGATGCCTTTCTGTTTTTAAGTTCTTCTATTTTTTAAAATATATTTTTATTTATTTCAGAGGGGAAGAGAGAGAGAGAGAGAGAGAGAGAGAGAGAGAGAGAGAAACATTAATAATGAGAGAGAATCATTGATCAGCTGCCTCCTGCATGCCCCCTACTGGGGATTGAGCCAGCAACCGGGCATATAATCTTGACCAGGAATCAAACTGTGACCTCCTGGTTCATAGGTCAATGCTCAACCACTGAGCCACGCTGGCCGAGCAGTTTTTTTTTTTTTTTATGCTATGGTAAATAAAGCAATTTCTTAATTTTATTATCAGTTTTTTTTTCATTTATAGTATAGAAATGGAATTGATCTAATATTTCATAACCTTGCTGAATTCTTTTATTAGTTCTAGTAGGTTTTTAATGGATCCTTCAGAATTTTCCATGTACATCATGCTACCTGTAAATAGGAATTTTTTACTTCTTCCTTTCAATCTGGAGGCCTTTTATTTTATTTTTTTGCCCAATTTCCCCTGGCTAGACTCTCCAGTACAGTGTTGAATAGAAATGGTGGGAACAGATATACTTGTCTTATTCTTGATTTTAGGCAAAAACATTGAGTTTTTCTTCATTAAGTATGCTGTTAGTTGCACGTTTTCCTAAAGGTATCCATTAAAGATGCTTTTAATAAAGTTGAGAAATTTCCCTTTTATTTTGAATTTGTTGTGCTTTTCATCACAAGAATTGTTGGATTTTTTTAAAGTACTTTTATTTTGTATCTGTTGATATGATCACATGGTTTTGTCTTTATTCTATTGATATGTTGCTTTATAGGAATTAATTTTCTGATGTTAAACCAATCTTGCATTTCTGAGATAAATAATTGACTATATTTTATAATCCTATTTATATGCTGTGGTTCTTGGCTTATTAGCATTTTTAGACTGTGTTTGTGTTTATTGAAGAAAGGTATTATGTGCAGTTTTCTTTTCTTGTGATATCTGTCTGATTTGGTTATTATAATAATAATACTGCTTACATAGAGTGAGTTGGGGAATGTTCAGTGATCTTTTACTTTTTTAAAACATTCTAACATGAAAAATTGGAATTAATTCTTATTTAAATGTTGGTAGAATTTACCTGCTGGGCTTGCACTTTTCTTTTCTTTTTTTTATCCTCACCTGAGGATATTTTTCCATTGATTTTAGAGAGAGTGGAAGAGAGAATGAAAGACAGAGAGAAACATCGATGTGAGAGAAACACATTGATCAGTTGCCGGGAAGGATCCTGTAAACAAGGTGCATGCCTTTTACCAGAATTGAACCTGGGACCCTTCGGTCGGGCAGACGCTCTATCCACTGAGTATCCACTGAGTCAAACCAGCTAGTAACTAGTGCCTTGCACTTTTCATTGTAAGAATATTCTGATTACTAATTGTATCTACTTACTTGTTATAGTCATATACAGATTTTCTACTTCTTGTGGAATATGTTTTGTAATTAATAGCTTTGTAAGAATTGGTCCATTTTATCTAAATCATCTAGTTTGTTGCCACATATTCTCTTAAATGATTTATATTTCTGTAAAATTGGCAGTGATGTCTCTTCTTTCATTCCTGATTTTATTTGTCTCTCTTTTTTTCTCATGGTTAATCTAGCTAAAGGATTGTTAATGTTGCTGATTCTTTCTTAAAAAATAAACTTTTGATTTTGTTGAATTCTTCTGTTATTTTTTCATATTGTCTATTGTATTTCCTGCCATCCTAGCTCATTCTATATTTTTCTTCCTTATTGTTTTTGACTTAGTTGCTCTTTTTCTTCAGTGTTGTAACCTGGAAGGTTAGGTCATTGATTTAAATTTTTTCTTCTTTTTTAAAATAAAAATGTTTACAACTATACATTTCCCTGTGAACACTGTTTATATTGTATTCTGTAAGTTTTAGTTGTGTTTTATTCATTTCTAATTTCCTGTTTTTTTCTTTGAGCCATAGAAGAGGGGCTGGATGTGAGGGAAGATGACACTAAAACTAACTGTTTGGTTACTGGGATTTTTTCCCCATTGCTTATCTTTTTGTCAATTATTACTTTCCTCATAATAACATCTGTATTTAGCTGTTATTTTAGGAAAAATAAAATTAAAAAAATAATGAAAATGGATGAGAAGATGGGATAATGATGGATTATGTGTAGAGATTTAGAGAGAAAAAAATGACAAGATAAGTACATGGGAGCATGATTGGGCTAAATCATGGGAGATAAATTGATGCTGAAAACCAAAGGAATAAAAGAAGAGTGAACACCTCAATGAGACACAATCATGTTTTATCCCATCCGTTACCAAACTACTAGTATATGATGCTGGCATTCTGTTTAAACCTCTCCCTCTTCGTCCAATGTTGGGTTTATGGAAGTCTTCCTTTAAAAAATATGAGGCTGTTTTATTTCATGAGAAAATTTAATTCTGCCTTAACCATTTTTTCACCATTTAAGTTAAAACCCCCATTTGTGTATTAATAATTAGGTGAATCTACTTTAAATTTTAATAGATGTAATCAACATAGGAAGGTGAATTCTGTGAAAAATATACAAAAGACCACATCAAATCATATGAACATATCTTTTGTATTTCAAAATGTTTATAACCTTTGAACTTTGGTATAAAACACAACTATTTTGATTATTTTGTTAAAGTTGAAATGACTATTTGTGCACAGTAACAGTTAACATGGAGAACATTTATTGAATGCTTCTGTGTAGGATACTAAACTTTAATTCTTAAATTATTTATTAATTATTCTATAAGTATTTACTATGTGCTCATTCTGTGCCATACACAATTTAGATACTGGGGATTTAACAACAGACAAGACAGACAACATCTCTGCTCTTATGGAGCTTAACTTTTATGCACATGAAGAAATAAATGAGGAGCATCTGGAGCATCTGGAGGAGCATTTGACAAGGTTCATAAGAGAATGTCTCACTGAGAAGGTGGAATTTGAACGTGACTAAGAGGTCTGAAGGAACCAGCAGTGTGAAGACCTGGGGAAGATCTGCATGAGAGAGCAGCAAAAACAAACAATTCTAAGGAATTGAAAGGAGACCAGTGTGGTAGAGCAGAGTGATCAAAGGGGGAAGAGTGGGAGGGCATAGAACAGAGGCCTGGGTAGGGTTTATGGCATGGAATCTCAAGCTGCATTTAAGAATTTTCTTGAATATTGCTATAACATCTTTTCATTTAATAGATGAATATTGTTATGGACTGAATGCTTGGGTTCCCCCACAAACTCATAGGCTGAATCTCTAATGGCTAATACGATGGCATTTGAAGGTGGAGCCTTTGGAAGGTAATTAAGTTTAGATGAAGTCGTGAGAGTGGGGTTCTATCATGGAATTAGTGTCCTTATGAAGAGGCAGAGATGCCAGAGATTTCTTGCTCAGCCACATGGAGGACACAGAGAGAAGGCATTGCTTGTAAGCCCTGATGAGGGATCTTATCAGGAACCAAGTCTGATGGAACTGTGATCTTGGGTTTGCTAGCCTAAAGAACAGTGAGAAACAAATGTCTTTTGTTTACACAACCCATCCTATGGTATTTTGTTATAGCAACCTGAGCTGACTGAGACAATATGCTGTAGAGAAATTGAGTGAATCACCATGGTCAGACAGCAAATGAGTAAGGGATCTATAACTCTTTGCCTCTAATCCTTTGCTTGTAGCCAATGCCAACATTGTAAGCTTAAACACTCTTAAAATGTTAAGAATAAATTTTTAAATGTTCAGACTAAAAGTAATGGCAATAGAAAACATCTCTCAACAATACATTTCAGAAATAATATATTATTATTATTATTATTATTATTATGGAAGTTTTAAATTGTGTTTAGGATTAATGTCATGTATAGATATATCATCATATATGAGAATCAAAGGAAATGATTCCTGACCAAATTTGTTACCCAGAGTTTTAACCTAAATAAGCCATTAAAGACTCATTAAGCAACTTGCAAAGAACATAGGTTCTCAATGAATCAGTAAAATGCCCTTAACAGAACAAATGCACTGAACATTTTGTGACAAAAAGATAAGCAAGTCTATCTCTGCATTCTACTACAATCATAATGTAATTGGGAGACAAAATATATATACATGAAAAATTAATGAGACAAAATATATGAAATATATCCATGAGTATAAATATGAAAGTGTTAGAGAAGTTCAACAGAGAGGACACACTGGAGGTTGGAAGGTCAGAGAAAATTTTAGAAATGAGTTAGGGCATGAGCTATTACTTAATGGTTAGCTACAGTCAGAGAAGAAAGGAAAGATTGTGAGGATACGGTAATATGTAAAGATGAAAAAGTGTAAGAGTGTTCAAAGCAAATTTATATCTCTCAAGAGACAGGCAGAGTTGAGTTTAGATGTGAAATATGTAGAGGATGAAATGAGGCAAGAGTGTGCAAGATAAGAGGAGACAATTTTATGGTTGAATTTTCTGCTATGACACATGGCATGGAGGGAGCAAGTATGTAAAACATGAGCTGACCAGATTAAAGTAATATTTGACAAGAATTTAATCCAGGGTTGGAGGTGAGGATGTAAACTCTAAAAAATGTAATACGAATAAAAGATTGCAACTTAAAGAATCCATCTCAGGAGATGTCAGAGTGCAATAATCACTAGACATCTAAACATGTATCTTTAAGGGAACTAAACAGAAATAATCACATTTGTCAAAGCTTAGCATTTTGTGTGATGGAAGATTGTGTTGCAATTAGGAAATGATATACGATTTAGTTACATAGAGCGCTTACATCAGAGAGTCCTATGTAGAATGTAATGTGTACATGAGTCCTAACATTCACATGCCCATGTATATATGTGTGTAGAATGTAATGTGCATATATTTGCATGCATGTGTATGTTTATGTGTGTGGGTTTGTGTTGGAGGGAGTAGGTACAGGAGTTTGTTTTCAGAATTGTCAGAGGGACATTTGAGGCCACTTCTCATAGAAATCATTGAACTTTACAATTATGAAATTATTTCAAAGTTTCTAGAACATCTTTACTCAAATCTTCTAACATATGATTATTTTAAGTCATTATTGAGTTGCACAGGGAGACAATTTAGTATTATTATGGATTTCTTCACACATTAACTAAAAGACTTCATTATTATCCAGAAAGGGAAGCAATTGCTGTGGTGATCTCTATTAATTCGAGTTAGTTCTTATTGTACATATTGTTACACATAGGTTTCTTGGGACATTTCAGCATTTATTTAAAAATTCTTTGGAGAACCAGTGATAATGATGCAATTATTGTGTGTCAACTGCTTGGTAATTATCTATCACTTACAGTCACTTTTTAATTAAAGAGCTCTGACTATTCTAGCATTTATCTGCATAGTGTGAGTTAACAGGAGAGCTAATTATGATAAAATGCTTTGGATTGGGCTGTAGAGGGTCCGTTTTTCACTAGGTCTCTATCTACATGCTTTTGAACAACATGTCTGGAAAATTAGGTTGGCTCTCTACTTCCCAGATTAGTGAGAGGGGGAGCTATCTTCTCACACACTACACTCTTT
The DNA here is from genome assembly GCF_951640355.1 of Cnephaeus nilssonii. Taxonomy (NCBI): domain Eukaryota; kingdom Metazoa; phylum Chordata; class Mammalia; order Chiroptera; family Vespertilionidae; genus Cnephaeus; species Cnephaeus nilssonii. The sequence continues at coordinate 70,156,205 of NC_137083.1, read as the reverse complement.
TTTTCTCTAGTTGTAGATTTGGTTAAAAAGAAAACAGCACATGAGAGTCTGGTGTTTGAAAATTTTCATTAAATGGAAGTACATATATTACACATAATTTTCCTGAAAAGCAATATGAGCCCAAGCATAAAAGGACTGTGTTGTAATCAAGAACTGAGTGTCCAGATCTAGCCAGACTACACCAAATAGGTGTTATTTACATCAGTTCTAGGTCCCTTGTAAAAAAAGACACATTAAAAGCAGAGAGAAAAGCTATTTGGAGAAATGCCGCATCTGGTATTTTCAGTTTGAAGATTGGGGTATAAAGTTAACCTATCTTCCATTCTTTTTTTCAAAAATTATCTTAAATACAAAAGGAAAACAAGAAGCTACTCATACTATTTCTAGGGAAGCTAGGCGATCACAGATTGCCTAAGTCGACATCTGATAAGTAGGACTGCTAATAGCTGGGAGAGCGCCAGGCGTTCCCGCAGTATGGGACAGAAAGCAGATGCCACAGTGGACTCTCTGATGGAGACATAGAGTACGTTTCATGAAGGAGAGGGATTGGCATAACCTTAGGTGGGAAATTGAAATCTCATGTTTACAAAGGTAGAGGTGGTGTGCGGGGTTGCTGTCAGGATCGTCTCCAGGTTCTATGTGGCTTTGAAGAATAGAGCAGGTGGATATAAATATGGGATGACACAAATAAACCATATTTGCATGTAATAGTCTATTTCCATGGAGGATGGGGAGAAGAAAATATTTTCTAACAGAAAATATTTGCGTACCTTTATTTACTAAGGTAAAGGAAATACTAAATAAAATAAAAATAAAATACTCATAAACCTGGAACCTACTCTTGTAGGTTCCCCATCAGAACAACTTTAAGATAATTGTCTCAAGTTATAAACATTTTGAAATAAGTGATAAAAAAGGATATATATATATATATATTAGAGGCCCAATGCACGAAATTTGTGCAAGGGGCTTGGCCCTCACAGCCGTGGCAGCTTGCCTTAGCCCTCGCAGCCCTGGCTTCACTTCATCCAGAAGGTCATCCGGAAAGATATCTGGAAGGTCGTTTTGCTGTCCAGTCTAATTAGCATATTACACCATATATATATATAAAACAAATGAGAAAAAGGAAAAGTTTGTAGGTGACTGACACTATAGGAAAATGCCTCCTTGGAATAGATGAAAATTGTCAACACATTTTTCATTGTAAATTTAAGAAAATGCTGGACTATGCCTCCTAAGAAAATATGCAGTCTTAAATAAGCATATAATAAGGGGGAGAAACAACTCTTGAACAGATAAAATTATAGTGACCGAGAACTGACCAGTTGTTGGGAATAGGGGAGGATAAAGTTAAAATGGCAGCAGGATGGAGTTTTATCTGGGGGAGAAGTTATGAAACTTCTAATTGTACTGATAGTTATGAGAATCTTTACATGTTTTAAAATTCATAATCCTACAACAAAAAGTGAATTTTAGATTATAACTTTAAAAAATAAATAAAAAGGAAAAACAAAAAATCTCAGACATCTGAATACATATATTGATTATTTATTCAACTTTTCAAAATTATCACTTGAAGTTTGTTTTCCTTGTTAAACCCAAATCTTTCATTTTTATTTTAGCTGTTTTAAGCAGGATTATTATTATTATTTTTTTCCTTTATTGATTAAGGTATTACATATGTGTCCTTATCCCCCCATCCCCAGCCTGCGGGTGCCCTCACCACCACCACCCCCCCAGTTTTTGACCCTGTGTTGGCAATTTGAATTACAGTTGTATTTAAAATATAGTAATATATTTTAGTTACTAAACTATAATATATTCTAGCGACTTTTTAAAATCAAAAAGGTTTTTTAAATACTAGGAAAATAATTTATTTCATTTGAAATATTCAATCCATCACTTCGACTCTGGAAGTCTAGGTTAAGCATGTCTGTGTGGAAAAGTAAATTTTGAAAATTATTGCCAGAAGAATTCTGAAATCCCTATTATTTAAATTAACATAGCTTTAAATATTTATGGGGTTACCCTTATTTGTTTTGAAATATGCTAGAGTCTTTCCAAACACTAATGCTTGTTCACTTAACAAGGATTACTTGAACAAATTTCAGCTAAAATCTTTATAATATTTGCCAATCTTGCATTTTTATCTCATTGCTTTCTATCAGTAAAGACATCACTGCATATTTAACTATACCCTTTTGATAGTGCATTATCAAATATTCCTGTTATTTGCCTGAAAGAATATTGCATTTGCTTGTGTTCATGATAAGCTCTAAAATATCAATATTTGTGTATATCTGACTTTTAAATATTTTATCTTTTTAAATAAAATACTTGAAATTTAGCCCTAACTGGTTTGGCTCAGTGGATAGAGTGCCTGAGGACTCAAGGGTCCCAGGTTCGATTCCGGTCAAGGGCATGTACCTTGGTTGCGGGCACATCCCCAATAGGAGGTGTGCAGGAGGCAGCTGATTGATGTTTCTCTCTCAACGATGTTTCTAACTCTCTCTCCCTCTGCCTTCCTCTCTCTCTATATATATTATTGATTTTTTACAGAGAGGAAGGCAGAGGGAGAGAGAGTTAGAAACATCGTTGAGAGAGAAACATCAATCAGCTGCCTCCTGCACACCTCCTATTGGAGATGTGCCCGCAACCAAGGTACATGCCCTTGACCAGAATTGAACCTGGGACCTTTCAGTCTGCAGGCAGACACTCTATCCACTGAGCCAAACCGGTTAGGGCAGCAATATAATATATTTAAAAATAATAATAAAATACTTGAAATTTAGTATTAAATTTTAGATATTTTAAATTGAAATATTTTAAAATCTACACTTCTCAACTAATTCACAATAATTTTGAATTCTTCTCTGGGCCATACAGCTTATAAAATAAACATGTTTTATAATAGTTTCAAAACTGCTTTATTATGTCATGGTTGTTATGTTTACAGGAGATTTAGAAAAAGCTTTTCTCCAGTCAAAATTACCTTATCTCAAGTTCTTTATCTTGTTTTCAGTTTATTTTCTTTTTAGATTGTTGTAGAGATATATACTTGTATATAAACATATCAATTGTAAGTAGGTATTTGGCTTTATTACATATTTTGAGCCTTCAGAATCTCTCTTTAGTAGAAAATTTGGCTCTCACACATACATCTCTAGTTTCACCCTTGCCATTGATACACAGGTAAATATATTCAATTGTTTACTCAACACTGTCATTAGATTGCAAATGAACATTCAAAAAATAATAGACTTTATTTTTAGAGCAATTTTGGGTTCATAGCAAAATTTAGTGGCAAGTATAGAGTTCCCATATAAACCTGCTCCCCATCAAAACACAAAACACAGCACACACAGGCAGCCTCCCTCCCTCACAACATCTGGCACCAAGGTGACATTTGTTATAATTGATTAACTTACATTGATTCATTGTTATCATCCAAAGTCCATACTTCACGTTAGGATTCACTCCATATGCTATATATTTTGTGAGTTTTGACAAATATATAGTGACATGTATCCACTATCATAGTAGCATCATAAAGCATAGTTTTGCTGCCCTAAAAAATTCTATATTGGAGCCAATTTTTGAGTCAGGGGCTGATTTTGAAAATTTACATTCTTTGAAATATAGCCTATCTCTTTTCTCTGGTAGGTGATTGTCGCCACCTGCTTCATTAACTCCACTGCATCCTCTCTGCCCATTCAGCCTTTCCTCATCCTTCTTGGATCTCTAATTTTCACTTTTCAAGGTTCCACACCTCAGGGGTTAGAGTACTGGTCGCCCAAGTGAACATTTCAAATTGTTTTAAGCCAAGGTCTTTATTTTCCTCTCCCCCTCACATCAGTTGTCTTCTGTCTCATGAACTGCATCATCATCCACCAAGTTGCTCATGTCCCAAACCCTGATGTCATGTTTTATCTCTCCTTTCTCTCATTAGTCACAACCCAATCTGCAGCACATGCTACCTGTGTAGCTTTACATTAATCCCAAATCTGACCATGCCTCACCATGCCCACGCCTATCACTCCTAGAAACAGCCACCATTATCTCTAGGCCTCCGCCCATCACTCTTCTTTATTCTCAGGGTGCCCTAAAAGACAATGAAATATAAAGCATTCCATGCGATGCCCCTGCTATCGGTGCCATTTCATTGGTTATTGAACTCAAGCCTCTTGGGCCTTCCTACCATTTCTCAAATCACTAAAGTCATTGCTGCAACACGGCCTTCTAACTGATTTCCTCCCTTAAAATGCTATTTCCTTTTTGTAGAAGTTTCCTCAGACACTTGCACTTCACACTCCATTTCATTTCATTATCCAATGCCACTTCTTCAGAGAAGCCACTCCTGACACCGTTTCTAAAAAGTGCAGCCATCATTCTGAATCTCCATCCCTGCTTTATTTCCTCCATAGCAGTTAACAACGACAGATCATGTATAAAGGTTCACTTTTTACCTCTTAATTAATTGGCTGTTCCTCCCTCTGCAAGAAAGCTCAGAGGGTAGGAGCTTGTTTCTATTTTTATTTAGTTTTTTCCTGTTTATCCAGATCACCTAGAACAAGGAGCTTCTCCAAATAAATTTGCTTATTAAATATATGTTAAATAGGAGGTAAGTCAAACTGAGCACTAATAGCCAGTTTAGTAGGTCATTTCCCTGCTTGGTAGCACATTATTTATTTCCTGTTACCGCATCGTTTTTTCTTTATTGCAGTAGCCAGAATTCATGTAGAGCTAAGTTCAAGTGTCTAAGCATGGCTGGGAGGACAGTTGTAACATTCTTTGTAAAATGAGTCCTAATTCAGACTTTTCACAAATTTAGTCTAGCATTTCTCCCAATTAGTCTTAAAAATTAATTATGTTTTTATCTCTGTTTATTTCAGCGGAATATAATGCAAGATTTGTGAGATAATATTGTCTATAAGTCTTAAGTAAAAGATGTCTAAATATAAGAATGATTTTTGTTTATCAGATATTGAAGTTTTAATTACATCCAATATAATAAAATCCTAATATGCAAAGCAACCAAACAGCGTAACAAATGGTCACTATGATGCACACTGACCACCAGGGAGCAGATGCTCAATGTAGGAGCTGACCCCTGGTGGTAAGTGCACTAAGCCAGAAGCCGGGCTCACGGCTGTCAAGCACAATGGGGAGTGGGCCTAAGCCGGCAGGCTGACATCCCCAAGGGGCCCCAGAATGCGAGAGGGCACAGGCCAGGCTGAGGGACCCTCCCACCCTCAGTGTAGGAATGTTGTGCACCGGGCCTCTAGTATATATATAATTATTTTAGATTTGAATACAGTGAAATCTAAGTAGCAAAGAATAAAATATGATTCTATAAAATGCAATATCCTAAAGTAAAATGTAGTAATTTGTATCCATGTCACTGTTTTAGAGAGTGTAAATAAATCAACAGTGACTAAAGTATGAGCTCTCCAAAATCAAAACCAGGCCTTATTTTCCCAGCACAACATGACACTTGGAACTTAGAAGAAGCAGAAATAAATGTTTACTAAATGGAAGATCTTGGAAAATATCCAAATTCTATACAAAAGTTTAGATTTGTTTTTCTTACATATAGCATTATGATTTTAATAAAAATAATCCGGATTGCTATTGAATACATTCTTTTATCCAACAACTATTTAGAAGTTTCTTTTTTGCAATTTTTTTCCCCTGTAGGTGCTCAGAACCCTCCATATTTGGGTTCAAAATAGAAGTAACTAGGCAGGGGCAATGACTAAGAGAATAAATATAAAATCTCATGATGCCACATTTGTGAGTTTTTGTTTTATTGTTTTAAAAATGTTATTATTATTTTGTTGTTTAAAAGTAAGGCATGCTTGCAATGACTCTGTTACAGATTAATTTGGGTTGTTGAAGCCGCTCCTGAGTTCCACTCTGGAGAGTGATCTAGGACATCTAGGGTTGCTTTTTTTTTTTTTTTTTTTTTTTTTTTTTTTTTTTTTTTTAGGGTGGGGGGAGTAATTGGGGAGTTTGCTTTTATTTTGGCATTTCTAAAAATTCATTAACGATGGAACTGTCCTTACGGGGAGAAGAATGAAGTGATTCCACATTCTGCTTTCTAGATCTAGGGTAGAAAACATTTCCCCACCTGGTGTTCTTAGGAAGGAGTATAGTAAATACCTCATTTAATAACATACTGCTTTTTGAAAGTTGCCTTTCCTCTCCACCCTTGAGTGGTCCAGAATTTGATGAAACACATGAGAGTGGGTAGAACCTGTCTTACCGCTCCTCTTCCCTAGGATGCACTATATATGTGACTGTGACATTCAAGTTAGCCATTTGCTGACTTTTTTAAAAAATATATATTTTATTGCTTTTTTACAGAGAGGAAGGGAGAGGGATAGAGAGTTAGAAACATTGATGAGAGAGAAACATCGATCTGCTGCCTCCTGCACACCTCCTACTGGGGATGTGCCCATAACCAACGTACATGCCCTTGACCGGAATCGAACCTGGGACCTTTCAGTCCGCAGGCCGACGCTCTATCCACTGAGCCAAACCAATTAGGGCCATTTGCTGTCTTTTTTAAAGTTAATTCCTAACTTACTTCACTGATAAATGAGGGAAAATACTGCATCTTTTGAAATGCACCAAATGGATTGAGCACATAATTAAAAACAACATTTATTCCCTGTCAATTACTCATTGTCTTATATGCTTAGCACTGATGTGCAGCATAGTAGTGCATAAGGTGTTCTTAGAACACAGCTAAAGACCTGGCATATATGAGGGGGGGTGCTAGAAGACAGATGTCTGTGGAATGATTCACATCCTCTTTCAAGTTATGAGGATAAAGACCACCTTCATTAAGCAGCTAGGGGTGGGGTTGGGATGGGGAGAACATTTAAGGACATGGGTACCAGTCAAGGAAATCCCCTTTTTTCTGTTTTGCCTGGGGATCCCTAGGACAACCAATACAGGCTCTCTAGTTTAATAAAAAAAACCATAGTCTCACAAAGACTTCGTAAGTGTTAATAGGGATTCTGTCAGCTATTTTGATTGCTGTTTCCAATTTTTAAAAATGTTTGGGTAATCTTGTTCACCTTCCTCAAATGCTAATCCTTATAGATCATTAGTGTTGAACCAATGCTTTCTCGTGACTTAATACTTTGTATATGCATTCTTTTCAGATGTATTAAACAAAAAACCCTTCAAAAATAAAAATAAAAAAGTTTATATCTCAAAGGGGAAGAGAATGGACTTATAATTTAAAGTTGTCTAAAGTAATTGCCCTAAGAAAAGGGAGGTCAGGACATAAATTCAAGAAGAAGCCTGTCTAAAATTAGTACAAGTTGAGGGAAAGGTTGAGGTGTGTTGGTCAATTTTTCAGTTAGTTGTCTTTCGTGGTAGTCATGATCCTCAAATATTGTGGTATTTATCCCTGGGGATGCACGATTACTTGGAAATAATTTGTATGATAATGTAAATTTTGGGGAGACTTGAAGTGCCAGGGCCTAGTCTGTGAGTACTGTGCCAACCTATGCACTCTGGGTGAGCAGATGGACGACTTTTTCCCACTTGGTCCTCAGAGATCTTCTCTTTTAAGGTTTATATGTGGTTATTTATTAAACAATCTCTACATGTTGTTCTGCATATAAAATATTTATAGATATCATGTAGTTGTATTAGGCAGAGACAGTGGTCGGCAAACTGCGGCTCGCGAGCCACATGCGGCTCTTTGGCCCCTTGAGTGTGGCTCTTCCACAAAATACTACGGCCTGGGTGAGTCTATTTTGAAGAAGTGGCGTTAGAAGAAGTTTAAGTTTAAAAAATTTGGCTCTCAAAAGAAATTTCAATCTTTGTACTGTTGATATTTGGCTCTGTTGACTAATGAGTTTGCTGACCACTGGGCAGAGAGAATAAGTGGTAAAATTCTATCTCGTAATATCTTTAAGTAAGATATCAGACACGATATCTACCTTGAGGAAAAAATAAAAGAAACTTTATCAAGAAGTGTACATAATGAGGGAAGCAAAAATATTTTTTTCTTTATAATATAGATTCTTGATGCAAAAGCCATTAGGCATTTTACTAGAGGCAGCGTTATTTTAATGTAACATCTCTAAGTTTGGTCTATTGTTAGCTTACAACTGCCCACATTCTGAGAACAAAGACTACTAGTAGTAGGGGAAATGAGACTTTACAAGGTAATGCCTATCTTCTGTATTCATAGCATAAGGATAAACATAGAATACTATAGAAAACATATATTTGACTTTAATATGGTGGGTTTTTTTGGAAGAATCCACTGAAAGTAAAGAAAAAAATGTCAATTACATTTAATGACCAACTGTGGATTGTAGTTTGTTGCGTATTATCCAGATATTTGAGCTTTTTTTTAAAAAGTGTGAGGCCAAAATAATATAAAAGTTTTGTGGTTGATAGCATTTTTATTGCTCTTTTAATATTAGATTGGATGGTGATATTTTTCAAGAGAGTTCATTTGAAAGAAGTGCCTGCCAGTTGGTGCCTTTATCCCATAGGCATATACTAGTGTTTTCTTCATTTCCCTAATCTCTAATTGCAAAATGTTTTGTGAAGCAAGGCCTGATCTCTCCTCATCTCACTTTCATATATTTATTTACTTAAGGTTTATTTCTTATGAGAAAATTAAATGTAAGTGATGATGCTGAGAATGACCTTTCCATAAATAAAATGGTGCTTGTAATTTCACACATTGACAGTTTTAATAAGGAAGTAACAGTTTTTGATTTGTTTTGAATCTTAACTCCCCCATATTATTTGAAGATTTGTTTAGCATGCTCTCTCCTCTCATCTAGCGGAGGAAATGTGACAGCTAATGTAACTAAACAAAACCAGAATCAAAATCAACGCCTAACATGCAGGTCTATGCAATGCAAATTCTCCTGTAGAGGCAATTTATCTCAACTTATCTTCACTGTATTTGCTTTCTGTTTTTGTTTTTTGTTTATTTGTTTTTCAAAATAGAATTGTCAGTGCTATTTGTGTGAAGAATTCCTAAATTCTCCATGCTATACAAACAGGTGGTCAGGGAAAATAGGTAGCTTAGAGACCATGTTTATTTCTCAGATTTGGTTATTGAGGCTGATAGTTACAGCCAAAATGGTGAATGTTGCTCTCTCAAAGTTTCTTTGAATTTGGGAATACTATTAGAGCTGAACACAATTTGAAATATATATGTACTAGAGGCCTGGTGCACAAAATTCCTGCACAGGTATGGTCCTTAGGCCTGGCCAGCAATTAAGGCCGATCTGTGGGGCAACCAGCAGGGCGATCAGGGGGCCCCCCACTGGTACCCACCTTGGCTGGCCTGGGGCCTGCGGGCTGGGGGCAGCTCTTGATCACCTGCCCCCTGGTGGTCAGTGTGCATCATAGCGACCGGTCATTCTACAGGTCGTTCCACCATTCAGTCAATTTGCATATTAGGCTTTTATTATATAGGATATATATATTCTAGTTTATGGCCAGGCAGGCCTGAGAATAGACAGACTAAACAAATCACTTTCTAATGGAATAGAATTATGATGCATTATTGGTTGATTATCTCATATAGGGAACCACACCACCAAATCTATTTGTAAAAATACCTTTAAAAAAGCAAAGGTATGCTTCTAATTAATTAAGTAGGCTAAATTGGAAACATAATTTTCCCCTTATACAACCATAACATGATATTTGCTTAATAATGCTTCATTAATTCTCTGGAATTATTTCTTGGTTATCTATGAAAAAGAAAACGGTACTATAGGGTTGGTTTTATTCTTTTGCATGTGGCTATTTAGTTTTCTCACTTATTGAGGAGACTATAATTTCCCCATTGTATACTCTTGTTTCCCTTGTCATAAATTAATTGACAAGCTATATATGGATTTATTTCTGGGTTTTCTGCTCTATTCCATTGAGTTGTGTGTTTGTTTTTATGCTAATACCATGTTCTTTTGATTGCTTATGGTTTTGTAATGTAGTTTGAAATCAGGAAATATGATGCCTCCAGCTTTGTTCTTTTTTCTCAAGATTGCTTCGTCTATTCAGGATCTTTTGTGCTTTCATAAAATTTTGAGGATTATTGTTTTATATTTCTTTGAAGAATGCCATTATAATATTAATGATTGTATCAAATATTTAGAATACATTGAATAGTGTGAATATTATTTTATATTTCTACAATATTAATTATTCTAGTCCATCCATGAACATGGAATATCTTTCCATTTATTTGCATCTTCTTCAATTTCTTTCATCAATGTTTATAGTTTCCAGTACAGATTTTACCTCTTTGGTTAAATTTATTACTAAATATTTTATTCTTTTGATGTTATTGTAAATGGCACCATTTTCTTAATTTCTCTTAAGAAATAGCTGATAGCTCATTGGTATATAGAAGCACAACTGATTTTTGTACATTAATTTTACATTCTGCAAAATTACTAGATTAATTAATTAATTCCAAAATTATTTTTTGTGGAGGCTCTAGTGTTTTCTTCAAATAATATTATGTATTTGCAAACAGAAACAATTTTACTTCTTTCTTTCAGATTTGAATGCCTTTTAGTTCCATTTCTTGTTTAATTTCTCACTAGGACTTTCTGTACTGTGTTGAATAAAAGTTGTGAGACTTTTATCTCTTGATACAAGTTTTTTATCATTTCACTCTCAAATATGATCTTAGCTGTGGGTTTGTCATATATGGCCCTTATTATATTGAGGTAAGGTCCTCTATACCCATTTTGTTGAAAGTTTTTATTATGAAAGACAGTTTAATTATGTCAAATGCTTTTTTGTATCTATTGAGATGTTCATATAAATTATCCTTCATCTTGTTCATGTGGTTTAATTTATCACTTTTTTTTCCATTTCCAGATATTGAGCCAACCTTGAATCCCTGAAATACATCCCACTTGATCATAGTGATTAAGTGTATTGTTGACTTTGGTTGCTAACATTTTGTTGAGGATTTTTACATCTATGTTTTTCAGGGATATAGGTCTGCAATTTTCTTTTCTTGGAGTGTCCTTGTCTGGCTTTGGTATCAGAGTATTGCTGCCCTGAAAAAAGAATTTGGAGGTGTTTCCTCCTCTTCTATTTTTGGAAGAGTTTGAAAAGTATTGGTATTAGTTATTCTTTAAATGTTAGGTAGAAATCACCAGTGAAGACATCTGCTCTTGAATGTTTCTTTGTTGGGAGGTTTTTGTTACTTATTCATTTCCATACTAATAGTAGGTATGTTCAGATTTTCTTCTATTTCTTCATGATTCAGTCTTGGTAATTTGTAAGGTTCAAGGAATTTATCCATTTCTTTTACATTGTCCAGTTTGTTGACATATAACTGTTTATTGTAATCTTTTATGATCCTATTTATTTCTCTAGTATCAGTTGTAACATCCCCTTTTTCATTCATAACTCTATTTGTTTGAGCCCTCTCTTTTTCTTTGCAAGTCTAGCTAAAAGGTTTGTATATTTTGTTTATCTTTTAAAAAATATAATTGCCCTTGGTTTCATTGATCTTTGGTATTGTCGTTTTTTGTCTGCATTGCATTTATTTTCATGCTGATATGTTATTTTCCTCCTTCCACCAGCTTTGGGATCTGTTTTTCCTTCTTTTTCTAGTTCCTTGAGGTGTAATGTTAGGTTGTTTAATTGTAGTCTTATTTTTTTTTCTTAATGTAGGTGTTAATTAATATTACTTTCCTTTTTAAAACTGTGCTGTGTCCAACAGATTTTGGTAAGTTGTGTTTTTGTTTCATTTGTCTCAAATATGTTTTTATTTACTTTGATTTCTTCTGTGAGCCATTGTTCTTCAGGTATTTAATCTATGCATATTTGTGCAATTTTTCATTTTTCTTCTTATAATTGCATTCTACTTTTATACCATTGTGGTCCCAAAAGATACTTGACATTATTTCAGTCATTCTAAATTTATTACAACTTGTTTTGTGGACCAGCATATATACTGGGAAATGTTTCATGTGCATTTCTGAAGAATGTGTGTTCTGCTACTTTTGGATGGAATGTCTTCAATCTGTCTGCCAAGGTTATCTGGTCTAACGTGTACTTTAAGTGCAATGTTTCCTTTTTGACTTCTGTCTGGATGATCTATTGATTGTTTCAAATGGCATATTGAAGTCCCTTGTAAATATGGTATTGTTGTCTATTTCTACCTTCAGATCTGTTAACATTTGCTTTATATGTTTAGGTGCTCCTATTTTGGTGCATAAATACAATTGTTACATCCTCAAGAAAACCGACCCCTTTATCAGTATATGACCTTCTTTTGCTTTTGCTGTTAGCTTTCAGAACTAAGTTTTTGGTACCCTCATACCTCCAGTGAGAGTCTTAAAAGTTAGGGTGCTAGATGTGACATTCAAACTCTTCACTCCTCAGGGGATAACTAGGAGTTGGGGATTCCCTCCTGATTGTATAGAGTTGTGTTGGGACCATGGTTTATGGTGAAAGGGTATATCAGCCTTCCCTATTCCTTTCTACTGGAATATTTTCTCATTCATCTGGTGAGTAGGAATTGCTCAGCTAGTTTCAGGGAATTACTCTGTGTGTAGGTTTACATTCGTGAATCCCTGTGAGGAAGAGAGGTCAGGAGCCTCCCGTGTTTCCACTTGGTCAACTTGGAATTGATATAAATTTAGAAGCAAATGAAAGCCATTCAAAGACACCTTTTAAAAAAAGCAATTTACCTTATAGTTGTTTATTTATTAGCCAAATGTGTACCACCAAAATATTAAAAGCCATGGACATTGTTTAAAGAAAAAAAAGAAAGAGAGAAAAGTCATTATTTGCTTTTTTCAGATGAGATCATTTGCATTGACAGGTAAAAAAAAAAAAATCATACAAGCTGGGATTTTTGTGAGAATGATATGTGAATTATCCTTCCTTTCCAAGTCTCCCAAAGCCTTATTCTAGTATGCACAGTTGCTAAAACATTATTCTCTATATGAGCATGAGCATGTTCTTACTGATTAATGGGGTTTGGTTATATTTTTGGTGCCTTTTGTGTGGCAGCTACACAACTGTTGATGTTGTCATGACAAGGGTGCTTTGGTGTGTTAAAGAGATATAGAGCTCCTGGGATGGTGCTGCTTAGCTGTCCTTCCTACCTTATCTCTGTGTAGATCTTTTATTGCACTGCTCTCCCAGCTACCTCCTCCATTCCCTGACATAATAGGTCCCTTAATGCATGGACTGGAGTATTTGAATGTTTTCTCTTTTCTCCTTTATCGTGTAGCATTTCAGATTAGGTTTGCCCTCTCTGATGATCAGATACAATAGCACCAATAAAGGTATCTCTCTTTCATATATATTGGGGCACTATCTCTTGTTCCTCTAATTTTTATTTTGTTTTGTTTGTTGGTTGGTTTTTTACTTTTGCTAATTTATTTGGGGGCTTTTAATTTGAAAAGACTGAAAAAGCAAATAACTTGGGTCAAGGAAGCCAGTAAGGTTGTTTTGTTTTCTTGTGCTTTAATTATACAGCAAGTCTTTGAATAACATTGTTTTCTTCAAAGTCATTTCCTTATAACATTGATCAGATGCTGTAGGAACTTGTTTATATCAATTAGTGTATGGTATAATTAGGTCGATGCTCGACTACTGAATCATGCTGGCCAGGCTCTTATTTGTTTTTATTAATATTTATTAAATGTATGTGTAGCTCACATTTATTTCAATATTTCTTGTTAGAAGTGTTTTGGGTCTTTATGTAGAAGTTGGGTGATGTTTCTGTGATCAGAAATATGTCAAAGGAATTTATCTCTGGTTTATACCAATTAGCCTATTGCAAAAGTGGTTTCCTTATGTATTGTTTCTCTTAAAGTTGCAGTTTCCAAGAACTTATTAAGGACCTTCAGTAAGGACATATTGTATACAACAGCGATTTTCAACCCGTTTCATCTCATGGCACACATAAACTAATTACTGAAATTCTGCAGCACACCAAAAATATATTTTTTGCTGATCTGACAAAAAAAATAGATATAATTTTGATTCATTCACCTGGATAGCTGTTGTGTTGGCTGTTGTCATTTTTTTTTTATATGACAATCTAAGAGAAAAGAGGCCAATGCCCCTTACTGAATAGGTTTTGCATGTGTGTGTTTTTTCTCGCATTATTGCAAAATAAATTTATCTGAGCTAAACTGTTTTGTAAAAGATCAGAGGCGATTTGAAATCCCAGAGTCAGCTTGTCTCATAGAAAGATTGAACTGCAAATAGCACAATTTTGTGTCTGTTTTTAATCCTGGACATTCTTAAGTCATGGAACAGCTACCTGTTTGCACAACACAATATCTTACTCCAGCCCCAGTAGACCCACGGCTTCAGGCTTGAGGGCCCTGGTTCTGAAGCCCTCAGGCTCCGGAGGTCCCAGATCCGGCCGCTGTGGCCACTGGCTCTGACAGCGTGGACAAGTCCCAGCATCCCAGCCCTTCCCTCTTTTGGCAACTTCCAAAATCATGAGATACAAACCAAGACTGGCCCACCACTGAGGCAGGGGTGTCTGCTCACTACCCAGGAGGAAGCCAGATGGACTCCTGCCTGACTGTGCTGGGCTGACCTTGTGACCCCTGGCAGGTGGCCAACCAAAGGGCTTGAGTAGGTGGCCTCCCTAGGGCCTTACCAGGCTGTCTGGCAGCCCAGGAGGAGAAGGAGGGACCAAGGAGGCTCCTGGCTGTGGCCACTCCAGCCCCAACAGTGGAGCTATGTGAGGGCTCTGGCCACAGCTTGCAGGGCAGGGAAGTCACCATCCTGGGTGGTGTGCAGAGCCTGATGGCTGCTGACCTACCATTTGGGGGCACCTGCTGGCAGGTTGGGCACACACAGCAGTCCAAGCCTGTCTGCTGGGTGCTGGCCTGCCCGGGGCTGGTCTGCCATGAGCTCTTCTTATTCTTCTTGGTCTTGGTGCAGGAAAGCTTAGCTTGGCCTCGATGTCTGTGGTTGCAGACAGCTGGGCTGTGTTGGGCAGGAGCACCACAGCTCATTGAATATTTCCTGGAAATTCTTCCAGAGCAGGTTGGGGCAGCCCTTATAATACAGGGAGATGGCTCCCTGTGTAAACTCCCCCAAGTGACTCTTGAACTCCCTGAAGTGGGCCTGTCTGCAGGAAGCCCTTGATGGAGCGGATGAGCTGCAGGTTCTTCTCTGGGTTCTCGGCCCAGATAGGCGCGGGGCATTGGTGTCAGCCTCAGTGCTTTCCTGGTGGTGGTGCTGGGGACACAGCCCGGTGGGGGCTGGGCTTGCTGACTGAGGGCATCCAGCAGAGGTAGGATAGAGTGCCCCTTAGAGGCACTGCTGTGCTACAGCCTGGGGAAGAGGGGATTGTGTGTGTGTGTGTGGGGGGGGGGGGGGGGTGAGGGGTGGGTAAGGGGGTCTCCTGAGCTCTGGGAAGCCTTCCTGGGACATGGGGAAGGGGAGAGGCCCCTGGGATCATGGGAGCCCAGGGGGAACCTTGGGGAAACTCTTGATCCCAAGGCCCCTGTGTGTCCATTGACCATGACAGCTACTGGCCCCTGGACTCTGCCTGTGGAGGCCTGGGGGTAGGGGTGGCTGCTCAGCCCCAGGGAGGCCATCATCTTCAGGGGGCATTGGTAGGGGTGATGCGGCACCCAGTTTCTCAGAGCCCGCCTTCTCATTTTTGCTGACTTTGGTGAGGGTCTGGGCGGAAGCCAGACCCGCAGGGAGGAGACAGTGACCATGCCAGTTGGGCACTCTCTGCAGCTCCTGGGGGGCGAGGCCCGGTGCTGTCCTCCTCCTCCCAGGATCCTCTTCCTCATGGGGGGCGGCCCGCCCTTCTAGCTGCCCTTCCCCCCCATCCCAGCCTTCCTGGGGGCTGACTTCCCTGGCAGCCTGGGCCCTGCGGTGGGCTGCACCGCCTTGTTGTTGCCACTGCCCTTCCTGGCAGAGATGGGAGGGGCGGGGGAGGGCGGCTGTGCTGAGCTTGGAGGTGGAGGATACCAGGGAGGTGAGTCGTCTTCCTGGCAGGTGCTCGGCCCCTGGCGCGAACAGGGGACAGGAACACCAGCCCCACAGGGCCCAGGGCTGCCCCGTGGAGCAGGAGGGGAAGTGGAGGTGCAGAGACGTGGGAAACCTTCACCTTTGAGCTTCAAAGTGGGGGCAGGAGGGTGCTCAGAAGGGTGACCCTACAGCTGGGCTGGTGTTTGGGAAGGCCTCTTGGCTTTCAGGGTCGTTTTCCCAGGCTTCCTTGGGGCCTGCGCCTTCCCCCTGGGCCCCTGGGGTCCCCATACCCCTGCCTCCTCCTCCTTCAGCGCATTGCCTCCTTCCGTCCTCACTCCTGTGCGTCTCCTGCTGCTGCTGCAAGGCCACTGAGGCCCTGATGGCCCTGCCCCTTCCCGGTCCTCTCCTCTCCTGCACCCCCAGCTTCCTCGCGGCTCTGCCGAGCTCTCCGACCACTGGCCTGGCCTGCTTGGCCCTTGCGGTTGTACCTGTCCACCTCCTCGAGGTCCTGGCCACTGGGGATCCCTTTGTCAGTCCCGCATGTAGCTGACTTGCCCTTGGGTCTGAGGGTCCTGGCAGCCAGGGCGCCGCTGGCTGTGGCAGGCTGCCCCGTGGCCAGAGGTCGGCATCCGCAGGCGTGGGAGGCAGCGCCCTCCTCGCATAAGAAGCATGGTCCTGGAAATGCTCATGCAGATAAGCAGAGTCGCTGTAGCAGCCCTGCGCTGCGCCCCCATCAGAAGTGGCAGAAGCCTGGCTAGAGGTTCATCCAAAATCGATCCAGAGACATAGAAGCATCGAACAGACCGTCAGACCTCAGAGGGAAGGCAGGGGAGCGGGGGTGGGGGTGGGGGGGGAGTAAGAGCTCTACCAAAGGACTTGTTCACATGCATATGAGCATAAGCAATGGACACAGACGCTAGTGGGGTGAGGGCCTGTGCTGGGGGTTGGGGGGAGGTCAATGGGAGAAAGGAGACATATGTAATACTTTCAACAATAAAGAATTAAAAATAAATACATAAGTAAAATATGTCTTTATTGTTGGTAGTATTACAGATATCTCTCATTTTCCTCCTCCCCCACCCACTGGGGTGACAATGGTTAATAAAATTATATAGATTTCTTTTGAGTAAAAAAATTGAAAAATAATTTCATTAGCCAAATGTCACCCCAATAAATTCAATAAAAAAGAATTGGTTGCAAAATATAAAATACTAGAGGCCCAGCGCACGATTCAATCGTGCGGGTAGGGTCCCTAGGCCTAGCCTCCTGCGATCAGGGCCATCTTCTGCCTGTTCGCCAGTCCCCAGGCCCAATGCTGCCTCCGCTGCCGTCACTGAGCTGCCAGGCTGTTGGGATCCCCAGCTCATCCCCAGCCGCTGACGCTGCTGCTGGGGCCTGAGGCCCTGACGAAGGGGAGCTGGGCAGGGGATCCGGGTGCGGACAACCGGCTCCCCGCCTCCGATGGCAGCGGAGCTGGGTGTCCAGGGTGTCCAAGGCAGCCCCCCTCAGCGGCCGCCAATCCAGCCGTTGAGAGGCGGGGGTGGGGTGGGGGTGGGAGTCCCGCGCCTCTCAATGGCCGGATATGCCACCCCGAGTCCCGCCCCCCAGCCTCCCACCGCCCAATCGTGGGCGTAGCGGAGTGATGGTTATTTGCATATTGCCTTTTTATTATGAAGGATTTGAATGCACTTTTATAACAAAAGAAGTGGCCGAAGTAGCGGTGCCACGCAGGTGCTGAGCCGCTCGTCCTTGTGGAGGCATCGCTCCCTGCAGACCTCCCAGCGTGGGTCCCCAGTGGCCAGGACCTGGAGGAGGTGAACAGGTACAACCGCAAGGGCCAAGCAGGCCAGGCCAGCGGTCAGGGGCCCCCCAGCAGGCGGCGCTGCACCAGGGCCTGGTGCAAGGAAGGTTCTGAGGGGTCTGAGCCCCAGCTTGCAGCGAAGAACTCCTGCTGCTGCCTATTCTGCTCCAGGCCTGGAGGAGGCCACAGGGTGGCAGCGCTGGGCACCTGGGGCACTTGTGCTGTAGCGGCTGCTGGTACAAGGCAAACGTTTCCCACCAGCAAAGTAGATACATGCTCCTTGTGCTGCCGCTGGTGGAGGGGACTGTGGCCAGGGCGGTTCCCAAAGCCCCCCTGGTGCAGCTCTCCCTGCGCAGTGTCACTGTCCCCGGGCACTCACTCTGGGTGGGGCAGTGGTAGGTAGCACAGCGGAGGTCCCAGCAGCCCAGCGCCTTGGCCTCCAGGTCTCAGCACAGCATGCAGCGGCCCGGCCTCTGGTGCCAGGAGCAGGGCTCTGGGCCTATCCAGGTCCGCCTTTCCTGGGGGGACAATGTCACCACCCCAGGTAAGGCATGTTTTAAAAATTCTTGTAGGCACACCGGTTAAAAATCTTTGGTATGTAGTATGTGCTAGTTCTGTTTCAGTTGTTTGTGAACATTTCCAGGCAGTCTGCTCTCGGTAAAGGCAAGGAGTAGGGCTTGCTCTTTGTAGCATTTTTCCTCATTGTGTGTTTGGGTCATTGTATAGACCTTCATTATTGTGTGGACATCTAGTTGGTATACCTACATAAATGCTTGCTGAATGGACCAACATAAAGACATTCTATTCACCCCATTCGTGTTGTGTGTTTTTTAAGGATCAGGATCCTAAGGATAAGGGCATTGATGGCATTGTATTTTCAATAAAAAATATAAAAGGAAAACTGGTCTCTATTTCTCTGACACTGATATTGTAATGTCCTCTAGTCAAAATCACTTAAGTGACTTAAACTTACATTTTGTATTTATTAATCTTAAAGGATGAATTTTCCACCTGAATTCAAGCATTTTAGGAATGGTAATTCAGACATCTTACAGATTATTGATCACATATTATGGGTATCATCCTATCTAATAAAGATGGATATGCAAATTGACCGTAACTCCCTGACAAAGATGGCGGCGCCCACAACCAATAAGGAGGGAATATGCAAATTGATGCGACATGGCGAGAGGCGGCTCTGGCTGGAGTGAAGGCGGAAAGGCGGCTCTGGCCGGAGTGAAGGCGTTGCTGGCAGCTAGGGGAAGGCAGGCCTATTCTTGCACGATTCTTCGCGCATCAGGCCTCTAGTATTGAATAAAGTGCCAGAGGCTTTTAACTACATTCTCAAGGGGGAGGCACTCTAACTTCAGGGTAAGAGGAAGCAAGAACAAGTCTATAGTGATGCAGATGCTCAACCAGTATCACAAAAGTGTTTCTCTATTATTAACTCTGTGTCCCTGAGGAAATCTGTTAACATTTGGATTTTCTTTTTTTTCAGATCTACAGTGGATAATTACAACCAATCCCTAACTTATAGAAGATTTAAAATTGAAGCAGAAATGAGACAATAAGATGACACCCCTTTGAAAACTGCCAAGTGCTGTCCCAGCATATGTTTGTATGGGCCAGATATACAATCTTCATTAGAGAAGGGGGAGGACAGCATGCGGTGGAACACTCCGAGCAGTGAACCTTGGGAAAGAAAGGGGTGGGAGGGCGGAGGCCAGCTAGAAGGGGCCATTGGGGAACGAAGGGGGGGGGACATATGTAATACTTTCAACAATAAAGATTTTTAGAAAGAAAGGGGAGGATTAACCCTTTGCACTCGCTTGCTTTTTTCTCGATTCCTTTATTCTACTCAGGATTAAATTTTTTAAATACCCCAGATTTTACAGAGCGTGGCAGTAGAATAAAAAACTGGAGTTTCTTTTCATACAAACTTATTTATTTGGATTTTTTTATATTTCAAATTATTGATACATTCAAAGAGTATAAAAAGAACTGCTACCGATGCTAACCGTGTGGAGTCACACTCGACATCCGAGTGCAAAAGGTTAAGCCCCACGTCCCACATGCTTCCAGAAGGTCGCAGAACTGGAAAGCTGAGAGCAGAGGTGCTGGTCCCAACGCCAGGAGGAAGGGCCTGGAATCTGGAGAAGGTCCCAGAACACAGCTCGCCCTGCTGTATGAGGAAGGGGGCCTGAATGGATTGGGCTCAATTTTCTCCACAGGGGAGAGAGATTTAGGCTGCCGAGGGCATCATATGAGAACTTCTAAAGCATATGTATGATGAGACTTGAGGAAAAGAAGGAACAATCTAGTCTACATTTTCATGGAAAGTGGGGTAAACATATAGGTGTTTCATAGTGTTAATTAGAAGCTGGGGAAATAGAAGTGAATGCGGCCTGTGTGTTGCTGTCATCAAGGTTTAGAGCAGAAGCAGCAGCTGCTCCAGGCTGTGGGGACCCCTCTGAGTCTCTAGGTTTCCAGCTGGCATCCCAGTGAGCGCTTCCAACCCTGCGGGTTAATCATTTAATTCTAATCTGAACCCTGGAGCCTGGCCCGTTGCCTTTGATTAAGCGACCATCTCGCTTGGCAGCCATCCTTTGACTTTGTTGCTTGTTGGGCTCTTTCCTATGTTATGCACTCTCTATGTCATGGGCTTGGTTCGCTGGCTTACTCACTGCTCGACATACTCTATGGATTTGACGTCCTTGCCTAACAGAAGGGCATCTCTAAATTTGGAAGGGAGCACTTTCCGTTTAGAGATCAAGAGTCTATGAAAAGGAGGAAACAGGTAGTTGTCATCATTTGGTAGGAAATGAGCACTTTTAGACAAAGCTAACAGTTCCTCTGGCACCAGGTAAAGGTACTGAGAAAGCTGGCCAGGTAATAATGGAAGTCTACTGCACCTGAATAGTTAATCTGATGGCATGTGAGGTGATAGGTATTTCACTTCGTTCTCAAAAATGCTAGTTTAGGTCTGTACCAATTTCTTCCTTATAAACTTAAAAGCTTCATCTTTTTCATTTTGTGTGAAATGGTAGACAGTGTTAACTTATGCCTGTGGATACTTTCTCATATCTAAAAATCTCTGAAGAGAGGAGTATGCACAAGAAAAAAACACATTATTATTTTATTATATTGTGGTAAAAGACTTTACATGAAACCTCCCTCTTAACAGGTTTATCAGTGTACAATACAGTATTACTATCTATAGGTACAATGTTGTACAGTAAAGCTCTAAACTTACTCATTTTGTGTGACTAAAATTCTATACTCCTTGACACTTTGCTTTAGTGGCTATTTTGGGTGATTTTCCCATAGAAAACTATATCAAGGTACTTCTGTCCACCATATCTTCTTTTATAGTCATTTTCAAGCAGGAGGGATTGTTTTTAAATAATCAAATGAAGTATTTATATGACACACTAGGTGAAATAAAAACAGAGAAAGAATGCACAAAGATTAAGGAAAGACTGGGAAAATTGGGGGTGATAAAGTCTTTTATATTCTTGTGCTCATATACTAGTATTTTTCTCTAGACTCTGTCTTGAGTGGTAAGTTTAATGGAAATATCTAATTAGAATTTCTAATTTCAGTATTATAACTAAGCAAAAATTCTGAGGGAACCTCCACCTGTATAAAAAAATTAAACCTTAGATGAGACAGTTTTTTGAAGATTTACTGTGGTGGTTAATTTTATGTTTCAACTTGATTAGGCTATGGTACTAGTTGTTTGCCAGTTGTTAGGGGCAAACACTAATATATGTGTTGTTGTGAAGGTATTTTTTAGATCTAATCAACATTGCCTTCGGTGAAGGGAGAGAGAAAGAGAGAGAGAAACAATGATGTGAGAGGGCAACATTTCGTGGCTGTCTCCTGCACAACCCCTTCCAGGAATCAAACTTGGAACTTGGGCGTGTGCCCTGACCAGGAATCAAACAGGCAACCTTTCCGTGCACAGGACAACGCCCAGCCAAGTGAGCCACATGGGCCAGGGCATCCATATTCTTTTATCTATCTATTATCTATCTATCTATCTATCTATCTATCTATCTATCTATCTATCTATCATCTATCTATCTATCTATCTATCTATCTATCTATCTATCTATCATCTATCTATCTATCTATCTATCTATCTATCTATCTATCTATCTATCATCTATCTATCATCATCTATCCTTCTTTATTGGTTCTGTTTCTCTGGAGAACCCTTCACCAGTATAACAAACAGAATAAACATGAATAAATACAAGTGGGCTAAGCCCATTGTGAATCAAAGTTGGGGTTTCAAGGCCAGGGGTGGAATTTGTTGGTCCAGAGCCTGGTCATCAGCACCTGGTGATCCAAAACATGCTGTAGAATCTTTTAAATTGTTAAGTGGTGAATCCTTATCTTTTTTCTTTTTGGTTTTCTTAGTACCAACTAAATAAAGCAATTATGATGATGTATTGTGCTGCCAGTAAAGCAATTTAATTTGAAATACCTTAGGGCCAGGGAAAGTATTTATATTTCTTCTTTTCACTCTCAGAAACAAGCACAGCCTCTGCCCATAATTGCTGCTTCGTAACAATATTCTTAAATGTCTTTAGTGTATGCAGACCTCTGACTTCATGTGTACTATATACGATGCAAAAGGCTGGTGGTGGCCTAAGTTATACAATGGCACGTTTGAAAGTAGTTCCATGATATAACAAATTCCATTTAATGTAGTTCCTTTTAAGCTGCTCACTGTAATTTTCAATTTCAATTGCAAACAGATAAAAGCATGTCTGCTAAATGAATTTGTGTAGTTTCTTATAAGCATGCAAAGGATTAAAATGTGCATTCTACTTTTTTTATTTATTTAACACCACAATGCTTTTTCACTGACTGCACATTATTTTCCCAGGCAAACGATCAGGAAATGGAGAATTTTAACAAATATCCTTGCAGTGAGAGAACTAAAGTGACCTAAGTAGACTTACCTATTACCTTCAAATTTGGGAGACTTTATATTTTTTAAAATAATGAGATGCCGCTTTTGGTCTGTCTTAGAATCTGGACTGTAAGCTTTCTTATTTGTCCTTACACCTGAATATTTAGAGTTAATTTTGTGTCAAACTTTGACAATTACAGGCCTGTAGAGCTGGAAAATCAACATTGCCTGTCTCCATTTTAAAACACACTGATGGCTATAAAAAAAACAAACAAAAACACACAACACCTTGACTTGCTGCCTGTTTTCCCCTCTTTCTGTGTTGCTTTTTTTATTCCTATTAATTCTTCTAATTTCCTATTGCATTTGCTGTGACTTCCTTTCTCTTGACCATGTCATATGTTTGTTTGATGTTTTTCTTGTTTTGCTTAACCTTTTCTTGTTCTATTTCTTTCTCTGCTTCCTCTTTTCCTCCCTACCCGAAGGCCACTTAGAGAGCAGCATCACTATTGTAAGTATGAAAGATTACCTTTTTTTTTTTAATTTTGCAAAAGTTCAGTCCCCAGACAAACTCCCTGTTGGTCCCACAGCTGATGCACAGATGTTCTTCAGCTGCCAGATGACAGACAATACTTGTGAAAAGCAGGGAGGGCTGCTCAGTGTCTGAATGTGCAAACCTCCCACAAACTATTGCAGGGGTTTTCAAACTTTTTAAACAGGGGGCCAGTTCACTGTCCTCAGACCGTTGGAGGGCCAGACTATAGTTTAAAAAAAACTATGAACAAATTCCTATGCACACTGCACATATCTTATTTTGAAGTAAAAAAACAAAACGGCAAAAACACCTGCATGTGGCCTGGGGGCCATAGTTTGAGGATGCCTGTATTATAGCATAGTAAGAGCCTGGGGAAATACCAGGAGCAGTGGAATGGGGAAACTAAGACAGCTAGTTAAACAGCAGTTTGCAGCCACCTAGTAAATCCTATCTTCCCTAAACCAAGGACATTTAAGAGGAAATGATTCACACTTCTCCTCCCCAACCAGAGAATAAAAAGCTTAAATCAATCCAATTAGTGCCATTTGCCAACTACACCTAAGGACAGACAAATTAAGAGACTAAATCTCATTTTGGTACATCAGCATCAAGTTGATGAATATTGTATTGATCTGCCCCTAAGACATCCCCATACACTCCTGGCCTTTAAAACCCCTGAAAATGAAGGTCCCATTGTGTTCTCCCTCCAGGAAGCATGCCCTTGCCATTTACTCCCCCCACCCCCACCCCCGGCCTTCCCGCACAGGCATGTATCCCCTAACATCTAAGGGACCCCATGAGACTTGCAACCAGGGGAGCAATGGGCAGCAGCAGCTGGTCCTGGGCTAACCCCCTGAACCTGTCTCCAAGGCCCCCTTTTCTCTGACTTCTCAGTGAGCCAAAGCAGCCCAGACTAGTCTCTCCTGTTGCTTCTTCTATACCCTTCCTTGTGTCGCTGTGTCTAAGTCTATTTTTGCTTCAGTCAATAAATTCTTCTTGCTTTTCTTGGAGGCGGGCAATGGTGGGGAAAAGAGGGTCATTTGTAGTACTCTCAACAATAAAGACAAGTAAAATAAAATTTAAAAAAACAGAATGCCTGCTATCCCATCTTCTAGTTACTTACAGTGGCTATTTAGTGACTCTCCTTCTAGACGTTTTGTATGCATTTTTAAAAATAAAATTGGAGCCATACTTCTTATATGATAGGGAATTTTTTCTGCATTACAACATTGAATAATTGTTTTTTATTCCTCATGTGAGTATTTTCTTATTTGATTTTGGAGAGAAAAAGAGATAGATAGATAGATAGATAGATAGATAGATAGATAGATAGAGAAATGGAGTGGTTGCCTCTTGGACACACCCTGACCAGTGATTGAACCCTGGGTATGTACCTTGACTGGGAATCAAACCCATAACCTTTTTGGTGTACGGGACAATGC
Organism: Cnephaeus nilssonii; assembly: GCF_951640355.1. Taxonomy (NCBI): domain Eukaryota; kingdom Metazoa; phylum Chordata; class Mammalia; order Chiroptera; family Vespertilionidae; genus Cnephaeus; species Cnephaeus nilssonii. The sequence continues at coordinate 70,131,519 of NC_137083.1, read as the reverse complement.
TCCAACCAACTGAGCCACCTGGCCAGGCAACACTATTTTCTAAATGTCACTCATTGGATTTTCTACCTCAGAACCTACAGTACCCTTTTGTTCATCTCTACTTGTGCTCCATTGCCTTTTTGTCTACTATTCTTTCCCCTTTCTTTTTCTCTAGTCAATTAAATTAAAGACTTTCCTTTCTGTCAGCAATTCAACTTCTAGGGTGCTTATTCTGTTTTATTTTATTTTTTTTCCTTCCTACTTGTTTACTAGTATGATTTGGTCCTCAGTTTGCTCTCTTCTCTACCCCTTACAAGAGGTAGATTAGATCTCCATTTTCTAACCAAAGACACAGGTTCTGGGTGAGGAAGTAACATCTCTGAAGCCCAATGATTTTAATAATAGATTTGCACTTCAAACTTTGTCTGATACTTGTTTATCTTCTACACCTTTATACCATTGTCTTTCTCTAGGCCAGTGGTCAGCAAACTGCAGCTCACTAGCCACATGTGGCTCGCGAGCCGCGGTTTGCCGCTCTGTTGACTAATGAGTTCGCCGACCACTGCTCTAGGCAGTTAAATGGTAATATTTTTCTTGCTGTTTTTAGACCAAATTAATAGCATTATAGTTTTACTTATTATTATCATACAAATGTTTATAGCTCCATAATGTTGTTAAAAATTAATTATTTTGAATTCTAGTACATAAGAAATAGAGTGTTCATTTAGTTGCTATTTACTTGAGTATGCTTTGACATACAAAAGCAAAAAAATGTAGCTGAAAGAAAATAATGTATTGAGTTACCCAGTTCAGTGTTTTTGATAGATGAGTAGAGGTTTCAAGTATTGAAATTGGTTTTAAATTGCAAAAATCTGTTACAGAAGGCAACACACACCATTTAGTTTTGTGCAGTCTTGCTTAAAGAGAGGATTGAATATAATAGTCCTTTGCATTTCTACAAATAAGAATTCAGCCAAAAAGAAATTGTGGACCACAGTCATAGACACTTGGGTTCCCCACACCCCTCCCCCGCGCCCTCCCCCTCCAAAGAAGGTTGTAAGAATTAAAACAATATAGATGAGTGTTTCCAAAGGTATTGCTCCCATGTCCATTTGTGAGACTGCACTTCGAGAAAAGTGCTGGAGTACCTATCTAAAATTAGGGGAGAAAAATCTAGAAAAAAAAATGGAAAGGGATAAAATTATGAGGGATTCTAGAAAGAGTTAAAATGGCATTCATTTGCCAAACATACGTTTATTTTTTTTTCGGGGGAAGACTCAATGGTCTTAGGAAATTTGACTTGAGCAAAATCTGTCAAGTTGATTGGGTCAAGCCTGGTCAACTTTTCTACACAATGACTAAAACAAAAAAAGTGCTTGTCTTGATAAGATAAACTAAAATTCTTACTCTCTGCTTTCAGGAAATATACAATAAAATGAATTTTACATTCTTTTTGCCTAATACATTTAGGAACCATAGTATATGTTTGTAGAAAATGAAATAGAACGAGGTCCTTAGGTACAGGCATGGACTCCAAATGAAGATTCTGAAGAATTGGGGTGTATGTGCCTGAACGCATGTGTGTATAAAAAAGGATAAAAGGACATTGGGATCCTGGTAGTAGACCAAATTCTTCTTGGGCAGCACTCTGAAATGCTTTACATTGTAGTGCTCAAACACTTAAAGAGATAGAAGCTTTATTGCCCTTTTCTCATTCACCCTAAGCCTATTTTACTCAAATGATAAATAAAATCCCAAGGTCAATAAATTCTAAAATAATTTTCTTTATTTGTTCTCAGTACTGTTTTGTAATTAAAAATTTAATATGCCCTTAGGTTTTGGAGAGGCAAGAAGGCTCCAGATTATAATTTGATTATTCCTAAAATCTCTAGGAGGTATTTGTTTAACACATTTGGGGGCTCTCAAAATGCTTTAACATCTTTTTTATCCAAAGTTTATCTAGTACCTTCAACTTCTCAGGACAAAGAGCATAATTGAGAAATAAGTGGAGATATATTTGAGTGGTCTTTAAGAACCTGAATTAGACCCCTCCAAATCCATATTACCTAGAAAATAAATGATGTTTTCTTTCTTTCTGGACTGCAAAATTATAGAATTAACTTTTGTTTTATAAATATTTTAGATTAATGCTCTAATACTTTCCTGGCTGGCTTGGCAAAGTGGTTGAGTGTCGACCTATAAACCAGGAGGTCATGGTTGGATTCCTGGTCAGGACACATGCCTGGGTTGTGGGCTTGATCCCCAGTGTGGGGTGTGCAGGAGGCAGCCAATCAATGATTCTCTCTAATCGATGTTTCTCTCTCTCTCCCTCTCCCTCTCACTTCCTCTTTGATATCAATAAAAATATATTAAAAAATACTCTAATACTTGATTGGGCCAAAAGATCTGCTGATATAAACCTTCTGCCTCCATTGGCAGGTATCCTGCATCTTTCACAAGGCCACATCTTACACTTGCTCCGATGGCTTCTGTGGAATATTTATGACCCATTTATTAATCATTTTAGCTAATTTACAGCTGTGCTAAGAAATAAGCTCCATTCTGACTAGCAAGTGACCGGCAAGTGTCCTCTTCCCTTCCTTCAGTACAACAAAGAAATATTTAAGACTTCATACTATTCATCTCAGTGTTTTTTTTTAAAAACCCAGACTGTTTAATAAGTCATTTTTCATTGTGTTAAATAGGATTGCCAAGCCTTTGAGCACAATTCATTCTTTCTAAAGAACCAATTTTATTGTGCAGTAATGAATGGATATAATATCCTCACACAACTGCAAGAATTCTTTGTGCCAAATTAAGGATCAGGGGATTCCTCTTTTTTTTTTCCCTTTGGTTTGTATTCTCTCATGTTTCTTTTTCGTTCTTTTGTTTGTTTTCCTGTCTCAGTAAATATAATAATTTTTAAATTTGGAGAAACTTTCTGTCTTCAAATAGAAGAAAAATAATTTTTAAATATCCTTTTATTTATAGCTAATGGGCAATGAGGTGAATTAAAAGTGCACAAGCAATGTTCTCTGATAACCCTTGTGATCCACGTATAGGAGCCAAAAAAGATGAGTGTGTAATTTGCACATTTACAGGCATGTATTAGTTTAAGATTACCCATTTGTGCTAATTTGAACTGTACAGATCTGAAAGTGTTTCAGTTAAGCTTTAGATATCAAGTATTTTTGAAATCTGGGAAAGTATTGAAAAAAATACAACTGGAATTTCAAGCCTGACAGACTTTAAATTCATTCTCAATTTTCCTGCTCAATAGTTGGGTGAGTATGGGCAAGTTATTTAAATTCCCTGACAAGTTGAAAGTTCATCATTATGCTTATATTTCAGGGAGAGTGTTAATCTAAAGCATTCAGTATGTGTCACATACAACCCTCTCTCTAAAGGTTATGTTAATCTGTATAATAGTTATGTTCGTAACTGTGCTTTTCTTTAAATCCCCATTCAGCCTTCCCAAAATTTTTGGATTAAAGCATGGGAAGCTGTGTGTTTTGTTGTTGGTTTTTTAATAAAATTCATGTACCTACTTTATTTTTAGAGAAGTTTCAGGTGTCCAGAAAAGTAGAGTAGAAAGTACAAGCTTCCTGTTGATGTAGTGGTGAGGTTTCAGGGTAAGAGAAGCATTATATAATCCTAAAATTCGCTCCCAGTCTTTTATTTATTTATTTATTTTTTAAATTTTATTTTATTTTACTTTTTTTTGCTCTCAGTCTTTTAGTTAGCCAGTGACCCAAGCTCGGTTATTTATACTTGGTAAATAAAATGTTGGTGGTTTTCAAACTTCAGTGAAATAGGATATACAAATTTCTTTCAGCTATCCTTTTAAGGGAACTGAAGGAGAAATGCTATGAATACGTGGAATTTTGATTTTTTTATACTAATTTATGTGTATTTCTAATTTAACCTCTGTGTCAGATTTACTGTAAAGTTTTAGAATATAGTAAATTATCCAATTTAGAAAGCACTTAAACTCAGATTCTCTATACTGTTAATGATTTATTGGCATTTCAAGTTTGATTATACCTTGATTATTCCTGAAATATCTGGGAGATATTTGTGTAATCAACTCGGGGACTTTTAAAATCTTATTTAACATATTATCCAAAAGTTTTCAGATCCTAGCTTATCAGAGCAAAAAGAAGAATTTAGAAATAGGTAGGGATAGTTTAGGTAGCCTTGAGAAGCTAAAAAAGAAATCCAAAAGTTTATATAAAAAGTCCATGTATTTTATTACAAATGAATAATCAAGGCTTATGTAGTCAAATATATGTTTTACAGGTTTTCATAAAACTGGTTATCTAACATATTCCTAACCTATAACAGTCAATCAAGTTACCTATGATAGCTTAGTAGAGAAGAAAATAGGAAGTGTTTAAAACCATAACAACATTTAAAAAAAGAACAGCATACTGCATCAGTTTGGCATACTGGCAAACTGCTTTATTGGCCAGAATTGGTATCACATTACAAAAAAGAAAAATATTTCTGAAGATTACAGTTTAGAAAAAATATCCTATATAATAAAAGGCTAATATGCAAATCAACCGAATGGCAGAATGACCAGTTGCTATGACACACACTGACCACCAGGGGGCAGATGCTCAATGCAGGAGTTTCAGTGAGCTCCCACACGGGGAGCGCCACTCAGCCAGAAGCCCTGAGCTGGGCTCATGGCTGGCGAGCACAGCGGCTGTGGCAGGAGCCTCTCCCACCTCCGCGGCAGTGCTAAGGATGTCCGACTGTTGGCTTAGGCCCACTCCCCCCGGCTCCTGGACTATGAGAGGGCGCAGGCCGGGCTGAGGGACCCCCCTGAGTGCATGAATTTCATGCACTGGGCCTCTACTATATATATAAATGCATATGCATGGATGTTAATTATGTGTAAAACATTTTAATTAGTGCATGTGGCTGTTTAAACGCTGTTGGGATTTTTTGGTGAATTTAACGTTGAAACCTCTGGATCCCTGGATAACAGTGGATAAGTGATGTTATTATATAAAATAGATAATATGGCCTACATAGATTCTGACTTTTAGCAAAACTAGACTTTCAATAAGAGCATTATGAACAGAATGAAAGTCATAGAAAAGGAGAGAAAACTGTCTAAAGTAGGAGTGGCATTGCTTTGGGTAGCATAAACATTTTAATGATGTTAATTCTTTTCCACGAATATGATATATGCTTCCACTTATTTGTATCTTCTTCAGTTTCTTTCTTCAGTTTCTTAGAATTTTCTGAATACAGGTCATTTACATCCTTGGTTAAATTTATTCTTAGGTATTTAATTTTTGAAGCAATTGTAAATGGGATTGTTATCTTGATTTCCCATACAACAAGTGTTGGTGAGGATGTGAAGAAAAGGGAACCCTTGTGTACTGTTGGTGGGAATGCAGATTGGTGCAGCCACTGTGGAAAGCAGTATGGACTTTTCTAAAAAAATTAAAAATGGAACTGCCTTAAGACCCAGCAATTTCACTTGTGGGAATGTATCCAGTGAAACCCGAAACACTAATTGGAAAGAGTATTTGCACCCCTATGTTCATTGCAGCATTATTTACAATAGCCAACGTTTAGAAACAGCCCAAGTGTCCAAGTGAGTCTATACAAAAGCTGTGGCAGGAGCCTCTCCCACCTCCGCAGCAGTGCTAAGGATGTCCGAGCGCCACTTCTGGCTGAGTGGCGCTCCCCGTGTGGGAGCTCACTGACCACCAAGGGTACATTTACACAATGGAATACTACTTTGCTGAAAAAAGAAGGAAATATTATCCTTTGCTATAGCATGGATTAACCTGGAGAGCATTTATGATCAATGAAATAAGCCAGTCAGAGAAAGACTAGTACCATGTGATTTCATTCATATGAGGAATCAAATGACCAAAATGAACTAACAAGCAAAATAGAGACAGACTCATAAATAGAGAGAGAGCAAGCTGACAGCTGTTGAGTGGGATGGGGGGGTCTGAGGGTATGGAAAGATTGAATAGAAAATGAAAAAAAAGAGAAAGAATTTATGGACATGGAAAAATAATATGTGAACTCTCCCTAATATACATGTACAAATTTAGTATTGATTTCAAATGTTACAACCATCAATAATAAAATTAAATATAAGTGGTCTAGAAACATTAATTAAAAAGCTGAGGTTGTCAAATTAAATTAAAAAGAACTAGGTTCTTCCTGCAAGAAATGCAATGCAATGATAAGGACCTAAATATTTTAAAATAAAGAATGGAAAAATATACCATGATACCACTTATCAAAAGAAAGTTACTGTATAAATAGAGAGTAGCTATATTTCAGAGCAAAGACTACTACTAGGAATAGAGATGATTTCAAATGTTATAGAAATGATCTCAAATAGATTAAGTTGGAGAATGTCCCATACTTTTCAGTTTGGAGAAATGGTTTGTGTAGAAATTGAATTTTTTCCCCCTTAAAAGTTTAGTAGTGCTAACCAGTGAAGCCATATTTCCTGAACTGTTCTATGTGGAAAGTTTCTAGTTATATATGTCACTTCCTTAAGTATTTATCATATCATAATGATAAAATAGTTCACTGAGAGTACATAATGACCCTAAATTTAAGCACCTAATAATAGATCTTTAAAATATGTAAAGCAAAACTGATAGAAATTCAAAAAAAAGGACAAACCCACAATTGATTATAATTGTTTGAAATTACAATTCTTTTCTCTCACTAGTTGATGGAATAAATAGGCAAAAATAATTATGTAGATAGGATTTGAACAGCACAGTCTTCCAATTTCACCCAATTGATGTTAATAAAACATAACATCCAACAATAGCCAAATACATGTTTTCTAGTGCACAAGGATGTCTCTATTCCAGACTATAAACCAATTTTCAATGATTTTAAAAGATTTTAAATCATATAAGCTATGCTCTCTGACCACAGTGGAATTGAATTAGAAATCATTAGTAGAAAGATCTCTCAAAAAGCCCAGATCTTGGAAACTAAGTAGTCCAGTATTAAATAATTTTAGCATCCAAAAAAAAGTCAGCAGAAAAATTAGAATCTATTGCAAACTGAATTAAAATGAAATCACAGCATATCAACATGTTTGTGACAGTCCTTATGCAATACATAAGAAGACATTTTTTGCTCTAAGTGCTTATTTTGGAAAACAAAAACTCAAATCAAAGACCTTAATTTACACTTTAAAATGCTAAGAAAAGAGAGGATATCAAACCAAAAAACTGTAAAAAGAAAACAATAAAGACCAGAGCATAAATCAATGAAATTGAAGCAGAAGAAAACTATCTTATCTTATAAAGAGAGAATACGCTAATTGACCCTCATGCCATCACAAAGATGGTGGTGCCCACAGCCAATAGGAAGGAATATGCTAATTGACTGCCCTGCCCTCAAAGATGGCAGTGCCCACAGCCACAAGATGGCGGCTCCCAGTCCCTTCAGCCCCACCACGCACCTGCCTCTGGAATCACCCAGTCTACTCAGCCCCCCAGCCGAGCAAGGCCAGCCCGAGGCACAGGCAAGCCTTGGATGGTGGCTGCCCAGCCACCCAGGGCCACCCGAGGCTCAGGTAACCAGGGCCAGCCAAGGCTTGTGCTGCCGACAGTGACAGCAGCAGAGGTGTGATGGGGCGTTGCCTTCCCCTGATCGCTGGGTTGCCTCCCATCCTTGAGGGCTCCCTGGACTGTAAGAGGGGGCAGGCTGGGCTGAGGGACCCCCCCCTCCAGTGCATGGATTTTCATGCATCGGGCCTCTAGTCCTATATAATAAAAAGGTAATATGCAAATTGACCCTAACAGTGGAATGACCAGAATGACCACTCGACCAGTCTCTATGACACACACTGAACACCTCGTGGTCAGTAGGCTCACATCGCCTTTTGGTGAATAGGGAATCAGGGAGTGTGGTGGGGGATGCGGGTGGCACCAGGCCAAGGCCCCTGCCCCATTGGTCACCCTGTACACAGAGGGCACCCCTGGGGAGGATGGGGCTGGCAAGTGGGCAGGAATGGCTGACCTCTTGGACCCTCCCCACAGCCGCCAGGCTCCAATCGCCCGATGGCGAATGGGAAACCAAGGGTGGGTGGTGGCGGGTGGTGGAGCCGGCTAATGCTGGCAGCCAGGGAAGATGGCCCTGATCACAGGCCAGGCCTAGGGACCATACCCACGCATGAATTTAGTGTACCGGGCCTCTAGTAATATAGAAAATCAATGACAAGAAAAGTTGTTTTTTGAGGTCAATAAAATTTATAAACATCTAGGCAGACTGATGATGGGGGAAAAGTGAAAACACAAAATACCAATATCCTATCTAATAAAAGAGTAATATGCAAATTGACCATACCTCCACTACACCCACAAGCCACGCCCACCAGTCAATCAGAAGTGAGTATGCAAATTAACCCAACCAAGATGGCTGTGGCCACGAAAAGAGAAGGAGGCTTGAGTTGCCCCCTGCAATTGAGGAAGCCAACCTTCCACAGCCCTGGCCTGCCTTGGCCTCTGCTCAAGGCTACAAAGTTTCAATTATAGAAGATAAATAAATCCCAGATACCAGGGCCTCTGCTTGGTCGCTGGGGGGCATGGCCGGCCTGCAAACCACCACAGGCCCCTCACCCAGGCTGCCCCACGCCCCAAGGGAACCCCCACCCTGATCCGGGACACCCTTAGGGCAAACCAGCTGGCCCCCACCCGTGCATCAGGCTCCTATCCTATCTAATCCTCCTATCTAATAAAAGAGTAATATGAAAATTGACCATCACTTCAACACACAAGATGGCTGCCCCCATGTGGTCAAAGATGACTGACCCCATGTGGACACAAGATGGCAGCCACAAGATGGTCATCAGGGGAGGGCAGTTGGGAGGGACCAGGTCTGCAAGGGAGGGCAGTTGTGGGCGATGAGGTCAGCAGGGGAGGGCAGTTGGGAGGGACCAGGCCTGCAAAGGAGGGCAGTTGGGGGCAATTAAGGCTGCAGGGAAGGGCAGTTAGGGTTGACCAAGCCGGCAGAGGAGGGAAGTTGGGTGTGACCGGGCCTGCAGGCGAGAGCAGTTGGGGGCAAACAGGCTGGCAGGGGAGCAGTTAGGCATTAATCAGGCTGTCAGGGATTTGGTTAGGGGTGATCAGGCTGGCAGGCAGAAGTGGTTAGGGGCAATCAGGATGGCAGGCAGGCAAGCAGTTGGGAGCCAGCAGTACTGGATTGTGAGAGGGATGTCCGACTGCCCGTTTAGGCCTGATCCTACCTGGACATCCCTCAAGGGGTCCCATATTGGAGAGGGTGCAGGCTGGGCTGAGGGACACACTCCCCCGTGCACAAATTTTGTGCACCGGGCCTCTAGTCTAGAATAAAAGACATGACATAAGGACATACTCTACAATTATTTAAATGACTAGAGGCCCGGTGCATGAAATTCGTGCACGGAGGGGGGTTGTCCCCCAGCCCAGCCTGTACCTTCGCCAATATGGGATCCCTCAAGGGATGTCCGACTGCCAGGTGGGATCGGGCCTAAACGGGCAGTCGGACATCCCTCTCACAGTCCAGGACTGCTGGCTCCCAACTGCTTGCCTGCCTGCCTTCCTGATTGCCCCTAACCACTTCTGCCTGCCAGCCTGTTTGCCCCCAACTTCCCTCCTCTGCCAGCCTGGTCACCCCTAACTGCCCTCTCCTGCAGGGTTGATCACCTCCAACTGCCCTCCCTTGCAGGCCTGGTCCCTCTCAACTGCCCTCCCTTGCAGGCCGGGTGCCTCCCAACTGCCCTCTCCTGCTGGCCATCTTGTGGTGGCCATCTTGTGTCCACATGGGGGCAGGATCTTTGACCACATGGGGGCAGCGATATTGTGTGTTGCAGTGATGATAAATCTGCAGATTACTCTTTTATTAGATAGGATAGAGGCCTGGTACAGGAGTGGGGGCCAGCTGGTTTGCCCTGAAGGGCGTCCCGGATCAGGTGGGGGTTCCCTTGGGGTGTGGGGCAGCCTGAGAGAGGAGCCTGTGGTGGTTTGCAGGCCGGCCACACCCCTGGCAACCCAAGCGGAGGCCCTGGTATCTGGAATTTATTCTCCTTCTACAATTGAAACTTTATAGCCTGGAGCGGAGCCTCCGAGGCCGGCAGCCATTTGTGTTGGGGTTATAATTGAAACTTTGTTGCCTTAAGCGGGTGGGCCCGGCCAGGGTGTGCAGAAAGCTTTGCTTCCCCTGCTCTCTCAAGCACCATTCTGCCGCCATTTCTGTTTGAATTTGTTTACCTTCTATAATTGAAACTTTGTAGCTTGAGTGGAGGCTTAGGCCTGGCCAGGGCAGGCGGAAAGCTTGGCTTCCTCTGTTACCTAGGAAACCTTGCTCTCTGTGGTTGTAGCCATCTTGGTTTGGGTTAATTTGCACGCTCGCTCTGATTGGATGGTGGGCGTGGCTTGTGGGTGTGTCAGAGGTATGGTCAATTTGCATATTTGTCTATTATTAGATAGGATAATAAGGCTTGTTAAAAAATGTTTATGTTACCTAATTTATTCGGATAAAATAGTCAAATTCCTAGAAATAAACAATTTATCAAAGCTAACTCAAGAAAAAATAAACTAAATAGTCCCTTTTCTCTTAAAGAAGTGACACATATAACTAGAAACTTGTCCACATAGAACAGTTCAGGAAATATGGTGAGCATTACTAAAATCTTAAGGGAAAAACTTTAGTTTTAATGTCTTGCAATGTCTTAGTCTGATTTTAGGATCAGCCTAATGCTACCCTCATAAAATAAGTTGGAGAATGCCCCCTACTTTTCAATTTGGAGGAATGGTTTATGCAGAAATAGGATTTTTCCCCTTAAAAATTTAGTACTGCTCACCATATTTCCTGAAATGTTCTATGTGAAAAAGTTTGCAACAGCAAGTATGGAACTGGAGAGCATTATGCTAAGCAAAATAAGCCAGTCAGAGAGAGATAAATATCACATGATCTCACTCATTTGTGGAATATAAGGAACAACATAAACTGATGAACAAAAATAGAGCTAGAGTCATAGAAGCATCCAACAGACCATCCAACCTGAGAGGAAGACAGGGGTGGGGATGATCAACCAAAGGACTTGTATGCATGCATATGTGCATAACCAATGGACACAGACAGGGGTGAGTCGGGGGGGAGTGAAGGCATGTGCTGGGGGTTGGGGGCGGCTGGGGAGAGGTCAATTAGGGGGGAAAGGAGGCTTATGAAATACATTAAGCAATAAATAACTTAAATGTTAAAATCCTATCTAATAAAAGAGCAATATGCAAATTAACCATCACTCTGCTACACCCATAAGCCACGCCCACCAGCCATGCCTACCAGCCAATCAGGAGCGAATGTGCAAATAAACCCAACCAAGATGGCTACGGCCACAGAGAACAGGAGGGAGGCTTGGGTTTCCCCGGCAATGGAGGAAGCCAAGCTTTCCACCTGCCCTTGCCTGCCTAGGCCTCCACTCCAGGCTACAAAGTTTCAATGATAGAAGATACATAAATCAAAACAGAAATGGCGGCCGCCACAGAGCTGGAAAGAGCAGGAGGCTAGGGTTGCCCCCAGTAATGGAGGAAGCCAAGCTCTCCGCACACCCTGGCCAGCCCAGGCCTCCGCTTAAGGCTACAAAGTTTCAATTATAGAAGGTAAATAAATTCCAACAGAAATGGCTGTGGCCACAGAGCAAGCAGAAGGCTTGGCTCCTCTCCAGGCTACAAAGTTTCAATTGTAGAAGATAAATAAATCCCAGATACCAGGGCCTCTGCTTGGGTCGCCAGGGGGTGTGGCCAGCCTGCAAACCACCACAGGCCCCTCACCCAGGCCACCCCACGCCCCAAGGGAACCCCCACCCTGATCTAGGACATCCTTCAGGGCAAACCAGCCGGCCCCCACGCGTGCACTAGGCCTCTATCCTATCTAATAAAAGAGTAATATGCAGATTGAACATCACTTCAACACATAAGATGGCTGCCCCATGTGGTCAAAGATCCTGCCCCCAAGTGGACACAAGATGGCCAGCAGGGGAGGGCAGTTGGGAGGGACCAGGCCTGCAAGGGAGGGCAGTTGGGGGCAATCAAGCCTGCAGGGAAGGGAAGTTAGGGGTGACCAAGTTGGCAGAGGAGGGAAGTTGGGGGCAATCAGGTCTGCAGGGAAGTGCAGCTTGGAGGGACCCAGGCCTGCAGGGGAGAACAGTGGGGGGGACCGGGCCTGCAGGGGAGGGCAGTTAGGGGGACCAGGCCTGCAGGGGAGGGCAGTTAGGGGCAAACAGGCTGGCAGGGGAGGGCAGTTAGGCATCAATGAGGCTGGCAGGGGAGTGGTTAGGGGATCATCAGGCTGGCAGGCAGAAGTGGTTAGGGGAAATCAGAAAGGCAGGCAGGCGAGCTGTTGGGAGCCAGCAGTCCTGGATTGTGAGAGGGATGTCCAACTGCCCATTAGGCCCGATCCCAGTGTGGGTAGCTACTAGCATCATAGAAGTAGACAAACTGGAGTTTAGTCAGGAGAGGAGAAAGGTATAAAAACTAAGAGGGAGAGGAAGTAAAGGAATTAGGTGAGGGCACAGACTTCTGTAATATGTTCCCAACTTATGACTGCAGATCCTCAGAATCAGTAAAATCAGAATGCTTGGCTTGAGTGCTCTGTTAAAGAGGCAGAGTTTTGGGTCTTGAATTATTTCAGGCAGAGCAGAGAAAGTACCTCAGAGCACAGGAGGCCAGAGTCTGAAGAGCTCATGAGAAAGTAAACTCCTCAGAATGTTTACATTGAGGAAAACATGTTTCCCTGAGACCATGGAATTGGGCATTTGAAGCAGATGTATGAAAATAAGGGCAGTGACCCCCTAGATGGTACATAGGTTACAAATAGGTACTATTATCCCCTCTTTACAGATGGAAAAACTGTAAAACTGGAGGAGATGAACTCCCCCCAAAACAGTGGGATCGGGCCTAAACGGGCAGTGGGACATCCCTCGAGGGGTCCCAGATTGGAGAGGGTGCAGGCTGGGCTGAGGGACACCCCTCCCCCCATGCACAAATTTCATGCACCAGGCCTCTAGTAATAAATAAAAAAATAAAAGATTGCAAAACATTAAATAAATAAATAAAACTACAGACATACATCTGTCATGAACATAGATGAAGAAATTCTAAACAAAATTTCAGTAAATTAAATACAAATCTCATTATATAAAAAAACATAACTCAAAACTAGGTGATATTTATTCCATAAAAGCAAGTTAGTATACCATTCAAAAACCAAACAATGTAATTCATCATTTTAAGAAATGGCATGAGCAAACTGTTTTGGGGATGGAAATGCTCTGTCTTCATGGTGGTGGTGGTTACATGACTGTATAACTTTGTCAACATTCATAAAACTATATCCCTAAAAGGTGACTTTTACTCTAAATAAATTATAACTCAATAGATTTGACTAAAAACAGTTACTTCTGTCACCTTGAATTTCATAAATTGCACAAACATAAAAAGTTACTAATATTGCAATTGTCAAAAAATTAATACATATATATTATCAAAAATACAGCTAGATATCTTGATGATGGTGTTTTTGATAGTTGACTTAAATGGTATATTGCTTCCTGATTCCCCTGCCACAGAAACTAAGGATGGCTGACAATTAATCAAACAAGATTTTTGTTGAGGTACAAAGCTGAACATAGTGTCTCTTGCCATAGACCTTCTTGTCCATATGGGAAAGGTCCAGTATTGGCACTGAAGCCTGTTGTCCATCTGGTCAGAGATATGTTTATGGAAGGAGGTAAAACTTTTAAAATCAACCATCTGTTCATATGTCATTTTTGCTAAAACAAAACAAAAACCAACGGTAAATAAAATACCAAAACATGCACATAAAAAAGAATCATCATAGAAATAATGTAACATTTAGTTCACAGAGTTAAATCCTTTCAAAAACATATATTGAGAATTGTCACATGTGCTAGTTTGCTGTCTTGAAAATATAAATACTCCATATTATTTGTCCAATAGTAGATAACATGTGTATTGATCATCAAATCCAAAAGTTTCTTACCTATTCTCACTTATGTTCCCTTCACCCAATAATTCATAATTGAGGTCAAACTAGGTTTTTACTATTTTATTTAAAGATATTAATAACTTTTGATTTTGTGCATTTTTGCATGCCAGTGAGTAGCAGAGCAGATCGGTAAATGAAGTGTGTTAGCTTTTGGGAATAGGGAGTTAGTCGTTACCTGCCTGTTGCTTTCTCAACAGAAATGTGAGGTCTTTAAAAGCAGACTTTGGAGTCACACACAGCAAGGTTCAAATTCTGCTGCTTCCTTTTGTCAACTGTGTGCCCTTAGACAAGTCACTAACTTTGTGCTTCAGTTTCCTCATCTATGCAGAATCAATAATAATATTGACTTGTTGGTTGTTACTAGAATTAAATGAGCTCAGATAAGTTCTGTATAGCAGAATTATGACTTACCATCCCGATTCTCTGTATTAGGTAGATCTGATATGACTCGCAGTCTTCCTAAGGTGGCCTTATGTAGTGAGTGATCTGTGGGACCCAGCGGTGCAGTCACCTGATGACCAGACCTGGGTGCTCTAAGAAGGTCCCTTGTATGCGTTGTGTGGGCCCCACTGTTGTAATTGGGTCTTGGTTGCTATTGGCTCATTTGTGCTGGGCTTTGACCCTCAGGCTGGCTGAGAGTGAGGCTCAACACAGCATTCAGGCTGCTTTGGAGTGGCTTATCACATTAGATGGAATTCTCTGTAGGGGTTTGGAGCTTGCCAGTATCTCCCTGTGGATATACTGCTTGAGGAGCCTATTGGATCTTGCTCTGTTGTTCTCTGAAGCTGACCACTAAGTTTATTGGGTTTGGGCCTCTTTGTAAGGTCTCTGGGACAGGACAATGTCAGATGCTGTGTATGACTGGCCCTGACTACCCTGTTTAGAGCTATCAGCAATCCAGCTTGTGGCTCCCTTTACTGAGGCTGGATTCATGTGGGAAGGACCAACCTATCCATCAAGATCTGCTTTTCCTAGCCCCGGGCCCAGAGGCATGTCAGGCAAAGACTCAAAACACCCAGAGATCCGCCTCTGCCTGCAGACTGATGGTTAGTTTCAGCCACTTAATGAACCTCAGGCTGTAGAGCTCAGCTGGGCATAAATCCCACAGGGTAGGGCAAGAGGTTTTGCAATGGATGGGGCAATTTCTTTCCCACCAGGCAAAAGCTGCATTGATGGGAATGCTCTGCCTGAGAAAGATGGTTTCTGCTGTATGGGGGAATGAATGACTCAACACAGGGATCCTGATGGTTGTCCTCTCTGCTCTCTCTCTGCTGAGATACCTAACACAGACCCTTCTCATGCAACTCTAGTCCACTTTGCCCTCCCACTGCCAGAGACTAACAGAAGTATCTGCAAATGAAATTTAGTGAGTTGGCCTTTTAAGGTGGTGTCTGTGTATTTAGACATCTGTCCCTGCTGGGTACCCCCCCTCGTACTTTTATGTGAGCACCTTTCCAGGTTCTGGTGCACCAGCCCTGTTTGGGGGGTTAAAACCTGGACTTCTTGGGGGGAAACCCACTATAGCTGATATATCCCTTCAGAATTTCAGCTGCTGCCTTTGGGAGCCCACCAGCACACTTGTGCCTCTGCACTTCCTACCAGTCTCCATGTGGCCTCCTCTTTAAATCCTTGCTTATAAGCCTTCTCTCCAGCTAGTCTTCAGTTGGATATTCAGGATGATTTTTCTATATTTTAGTTGTAATTTCACCTTGGTTCTGGGAGAGTGTCAGTGTAGCTTGCACTTAATTCACTGCCATCATCTCCCTCCATCAATTTTCTTTTCAATGTGGGAAGAGTAGGGTCTAAAAGTCCTCACTCCTATGTCCTTGCTTTTAGGTGAGTACATCATTATGAATGCAAACTAGAGACAGAAGCAATCACCTCAATGAAAGAAGAAAGAAAACAAAACAGGTACTTATCAGAAGACAGTCATTCAGCTATCAATTTTTTTTTTCATTACAACTTTTTTTTTTAATGTTTGACATTATTGCACGAGTCTCCCTCCTCGCCCTCTTTCCACTGTGCTTACAGGAAAATTTCCCTTCTGCCATCTGACACAGTGATAGAGAAGCTGCTATTTCTGTCTTCCAATATATGAATGAGAACATTGTAGGAAAGGTGTTTCACTGATTCCGATGGAAGGATGCACTGGTCACATGGTTGGGAATTATGTGGTGGATTCTCTGTAAAATGGAAGGTGGAAGACTAACAGATTTTATGCTTTGCTAGTTGACCTCTGGCATAAATTGTTGGCTTGTTGAATTCTTAGACATCATCATGTGAGGACAATTGGTTTTATCACAAAACTGACAATCAAGTATATATGAAACATTATGCAATTCCCAATCAAAATTTGTTTTAAAATCCAGAAAGCTAATTTGTCAGTGATAGGGCATTAGAACAGAAAATGATACTTATAATGTTAATTATCCTTAAATTTACAATTTTGGATTAAGATTTTGTACATACACAGTGTATTTATCATGTCATGAATGTTTAAAGTAAGTCACACAAATTCATAACTTAGGAAATTTATATTTTAAATATCAAACATTTAGAGTATTATACTTAGCTAAATAAGCCAGTCAGAGATAGACAAGTATCACATGATCTCACTCATATGTGGAATCTAATGAACAAAATAAACAGATGAACAGAGTGGATCCAGAGACATGGAAGCATGGAGTAGACTGTGGAATCTTGGAGGGAAGGTGGAGGAGAGTGGGTGGGTGGAGGTGATCAGCTAAAGAACGCGTATGCATATTTGCATAACCCATGGACACAGAAAATAGCGTGGTAAAGGCTTGGGGTGGGGAGCAGGGGCGAGCTGGAGAAAGCCAATGGGGGAAAAATGGTACATATGTAATACTTTCAACAATAATGATTTAAAAAAATAATAAATACCAACCATTTTACATTATAATATAACATATGTATATATTGAGTTAATTATAATGATACTAATTTTCAATAAATATTTTTATCTCTCAAGTAAAAAGGCAAAATGGAAAAAACATATAGGATTATGACAATAAGACATATTTTTAAGGGAGTCACTAAAGTGAAAAATGGTTTCAATTATGCAGTAGTACTTTCTGACTGTGATTTCTTCTACTTAATATACTTTCTTTAATATTTTAGTTATGTTAAAGAGATGATGAAAAGTAAAAAGGAAACACCCTAGTGCACAGTTACATAAATATGGTTAAAAACAACCTGAAATAGCCCTGGTCAGTGTGGCTCATTAGTTGGAGCCTCACCCCTGCACTGAAAGGTTGTGGGTTTGATTCCTGGTCAAGCAAACTACCTGGATTGCAGGTTTGATCCCTGGCCCCCATGGGGTGCACTTAGGAAGCGACCGATTGATGTGATTCTCTCTTCCCCTTCCCACTTCCACTCTCTCTAAAAATCAATGGAACATATATCCTTGGACGAGGATTAACAAACACAAAAACCAAACCAATATGATACAAAGATATGAGAAATAGGGTAATACTTTGAGGAAAAGTTCAGATTAACAATACATTTTCTGCTGTATGTTTTAGCATTTAACCTGATTCTACTGAATAGAATCCTTCAAATTTTAGGCTTAATTGATCAGTTATTGGATTGTGTCTATAGACATATGACAAATGACAGAATCAAGAATAATGGGGACTTTAAAACAGCAGCCACAAAATAAATGCACCAAATAGGTACTAGTATGTACCAATATATGTACCACCATAATCTCATGAATGAAAACATTTTCAAAGAATAATTTAGAAGCTTTTCATTTCACCCCATTTAAACATAGCATTTTCTGTGATTATGTTAAATTAAATTACTTATTAGAGATATAGAGAATGATAGGTTTTTAGTTCTGTCAAAATTGCATGCAGAGTTTATAAAAACTTTTCTATTAACCTCCCAAGACAGGGGGTGATTTATAGACTCTTCTCCACCTAAAATACTATTTCTACTCTTTAACTTATTTTCTTGTTGATTTTTCCATCATAAATTTGACTAGTAGCAAGATTTATTTGACATTTCCCAATAGATTATTACTTTGTATATTAATAAACACCTGTACTGTAAAAGATTGGTGGTGACTTGGTTTTATTAAGTTCTGAATATACAGAACCAATGGGAGAAAATTAAATGTGTATATTTATAAAACTTTTAAGAAGGAAAGTTAAATAAAACAATACAGAAAAATATACTGCTACTTAATATATATGGTTACCTATTAATAATATTGACATGTTACTATATATGTAAAAATTAGTGAAGTAATAATTTTAATTATTAATTGCCATATAACCAAAAAAAATACTAATGTTTCAATATATTTCTAAAAAAAAAGAAAATATATGAAAAGCAGAATAATCAACTAAGCATATACAGTTTACTGTTTTACTAAAATATTGTGAATGTAGACTTTCCACTCTATTTGAATATAACACTTTAGAGTAAGTGAAGTGCCCTAGGATCCTAATTGTACCTGCTCTCTGAACTCTATAACAAAATATGTGATATACATAATTAAATTTTTCTAAGATTAAAAGTTTAGTTGTTAAGTTACCAATAGAAAGATTTTATAAACAGTTCTTCGAGTTCTATCCTGGAAACATCAGCCCACTTATAAACATTCTCTGAGGAGAAAGGCACTCAAATAAATCCCTTAGAGCTTTTATGTATATTTACGTTTTTACTGCTTTTGATCATCTAGTGACTAAATAAGATTTCTTATCTACACTAATAAAAGAGAAACATGCAAACTGACCATCACTCTGCTACACCCACCAGCCAATCAGGAGTGAGTATGCAAATTAACCCAACAAAGATGGTGGCAGCCACAGAGCTGGAGCAAGCAGGAGGCTTGGGTTGCCCCCAGTGATGGAGGAAGCCAAGCTTCCCACATGCCCTGGCTGGCCCTGGCCTCCGCTCAAGGCTACAAAGTTTCAATTATAGAAGATAAATAAATTCCAGATAACTGCTTCCAGCTGGCCCTGGCCTCCGCTCAAGGAGATGCTAAAAAAAAAAAAAAAAAGTAAAGAAAAAAAGGAGGGGCTGGGAGCTTGGGTAATCAGGAGATGTGGCCAGCCTGCAAACAGCCATCAGCCCCTCACCCAGGCTGGCCAGGCACCCCAGCGGGACCCCCCCACCCTGAAGGGGGTGTGACCAGCCTGAAAACAGCCCTCAGCCCCTCACCTAGGCTGGTCACACCCCCATGGCCCGATCCCTGTAAACGGGCAGTCAAACATCCCTTAAGGGGTCCCAGATTGGAGAGGGTATAGGCTGGACTGAGGGACACCACCCCCCGTGCATGAATTTCATGCACCGGGCCTCTAGTCTACACTAATAAAAGAGAAAGATGCAAATTGACTGTACCTTTGTGACGCCCACCAGCCAATCAGGAGTGAGTAGGCAAATCAACCCAACAAAAATGGTGAGTTAATTTGTATACACAGGCGCCGAGCGGCTCGGGGTGGGATGCAGGCATTCCGCATTGCCCCAGCCACTCTGGGCCTCTGGGCAGTGTGGGAAGGTGGAAAGGTGGCTCCGGGCTGGAGCTAAGGCAGAAAGGTGGCTCCAGGCCAGAGCAAAGGTGGTGTCTTGCACGAATCTTCGTGCATTGGGCCTCTAGTTTATTATGTGAAAAAAACATAGGCCTCCTCAAAATCTGTTAGAATTGCATGTGTTTTATATGAATAAAAAGTTGTAAAAATGCTCCAAATTTATTGTTTTCCCTTTTCAGATGTGATTATTAAATAACATTTTAGTGCATAGTGGTATTTATAAAGACACTCCACTTGACTGTCAGTCATCTGCTGTAGTGGAGTCAGAATCCACCCCAACTCTCTAAGTTGCTTAATTCGGGAAATAACTATTTCAGATAGGAGCAGGAAAAATTTGAAGGAAATACAGGGGAGATAAAGCCTAACTGGTTAGGAAGAAGAAAAGTGTATTTCAGAAAAAAAACAAAAAACAACAAAAATAACTGGACATTTCCTCTTTTTAAAAAAGAAAAGTATGTGAGAGAGGATTGAAGTAGAAAATAAAAAGTAGGTTCTTAGATTTGTCTGTTTGCTATTGTAAATGGAGAGGTGTTAATGAAGGAAAGAATATAATGTCTTCTGTCTCCTACTGTGACTGGAAATGGAGAGGTGAAGATCGCAGAAGGCATCACATGAGGCGGAGGGTGGGGTCTGCAAAGCACTTGTCTCTGAATCAGCTGAAGGCTGGTTCAAAATGCAGAGCCCCAGGTCTCAGTCCAAGCCTTCCGAATCAGGAATTCTAGAACTTTTGGCCTAAAATTTACATTTCAACAAGATCCCTGTTTGCTTTGTATGCACATTAAATTTGAGCAGCAGTACTTTAGGCAGAAGTTTGTCAGAGAAATCATTTCACAAGGGAAAATTGTACCACCTTTAAGAGTTTTTATTTTGTGGTGACCTGGCTATTAATTCAATGAGGATAAACCCTAGGGACATACTTGAAGTTAAATCCAGCAAAGTAAGGGGTTTGATGTGTGCTGGAGATCAACACATGGGTTTAATTTATTTTAAATACTATCAAGGGAAAAAGAAACTGAACTAATCAGAAAATTGGGGGTATTTTCTTCAGACTGGCTGAGCTAAAGTAACATTCTTTACCTTCAGAATAAGATAGAGGCAAGAGGAATGATATTTTTCTGCTTAAGAATTTACTATAATAAATTAGTAATATCCATAAGAAATAGTGCATTGGCCAGTGGTTTTGATTAAGCAATAAGAATGAAAACCTTTACTGAGGCAAGGAGGGTGTGATGAGACATAAAATGTGGGATAAGATAATCATTTTCCAAATTTGGAAACTTCAGTTCAAAGCCCCTATGACTCTCAATCCACCCGTAGCCTCCTTTTTTTTTTTTTTTTTTTTTTTTTAGTTATCTTTTTCTCCCAGCACAAGAATGATTTATTCCCCTACGTGGGCACTGCTGGCCAATTCCCTACCAGATTCCTTTGTAGCACAGTGTGGTGTGGAAAGATCCACTGTACTTGCAACTGCACACTTTCCTGCTGAGTATGAACAAATTCAGGCTCTCTTTGTTTTAAATACCAGTAACCATTAAATGCCTGGAAAGTTTAACAAAAATAACAAATGGTTGATAATTTAGAGAACCATGAGAAATAATAAAACTACTAGATTTGTTCTCCTTAGATGTCACCCAAATTAAAATGGAATGAAGAGTTCGCTTCAGACAACAAAGTAAATAGAAGGAAGTGGTTTAACTGCATTTACACTCTAAGAACCAACCTTCCTTGGTTGCTCTTGAATTCTGTACCCAAGAGCATGAAATCCCGGCAGAAAAGTAAGCCACAGATGGGTTTCCTACTATTTTATATTAATAACATAATATAGATGTGGTTTATTCACATAAAAAATATATGTGGGGTATCCAGGTCCAATATAAAATTAAAATGCTTAACATTTTATTTATGATATACTATAGTTAAAAATTTCTAAATAACAGAATCAACTATTTCACGAATCTATATTTAATCTAGTTTTCTGGCTTTAGAAGGCAGATGTGGTAAAGTTAAGGAAGATAAATGCTGCAGGGGTGAAATCAACAGCACAGTCCCCTTTGTAATCTGAGCTTTGGCTCTTCTTTTTATCATATATCATCATAAAAAGTGGGTTCTGTTTGAAACTTTCGGTTGACAATCTGAGATTATTATTGAAAAGCAGGGTACGACCAAAATGTTTTCTCAAGATGATCCTCAGGTCTGGAATATTCTTTCCCTTCCACATCAACAGTTCTACCTAGTCTGAATTTCTTGACCTTTAAGGCACTATGCCAGCTCCATCTGGTTCCTCGAGCATTTCTGAGATTGTGAATAAAACATGTTTAAGGATAAGTTTATTTATTAAGGGATTATCTTTTAGTTGCTGATGATTACTATTGCACAGTATTCAATTGTGTCTGTGTTCTGAACATGTGTATGCAGATATTTAAAAAATGGAAAACATAATGTATGTCTTTTTAAAAAGGTGTAATAATTTACACTAATTAATTTGACATATGGTCTCAGAGTCCAGGGTTTCACTGAACAGTACAATTTCAACCTAATGCCAAGAAAGGAAATGAGAAAATCTGTCATTGAGTATCTTATCAACCTAAAAGAGAAAATTTTATTGTGTCTTAGTAAGAACTAAGCTTCATTTGTTTCATAACTTTTTAACGTTTGAAAGTATAATCATGATATTTTCTTTTCATACGGTACAGGTATTTTGCTTTTCAAAAATAAGTCTGCAATATGAAATAATCTACCACTTGTTATTATTAACTAGAGGCCCAGTGCATGATTGAATCATGCATGTGTAGGGTCCCCTACAAGCTTTTGCTTTTCGCGGTGGAGCTGGGTGCCTGTCCGCTGGTGCACCAGGTCTTTCAGAAGCCTCCCGGAGCAGACAGGCACCCAGCTCCCCCACTTTTGATGGTCCGTGGCCGCTGAGGGGGGCTACCCTGCGCCTCTCAACGACCGCTGAGAGCGGCTGCCCCGGACACCTGGCTACCCTGCCGTTGAGAAGCACAGCTGGGTATCCGCGGCAGGCCCCCTCAGCGGCCGCGGATCTGGCCGTTGAGAGGCACAGGGGGTGGGAGTCCCGCCCCCTGCGCCTCTCAACAGCAGGGTAGCCCCCCTCAGTGGCAGTGGATCCGTGCCTCTCAATGGCCGGATAGGCCACCCTGAGTCCTGCCCCCCAGCCTCCCGCCGCCCAATCGTGGGCGTAGAGGAGTGATGGTAATTTACATGTTACTCTATTATTAGATAGGATTAGAGGCCCTGTGCACGAAATTTGTGCACTCGGGGGGAGGGGAGGTCTCTCAGCCCAGTCTGTGCCCTTTTGTAGTCCGGGAGCCCTCAGGGGAAGTCCGACAGACGGCTTAGGCCCGCTCCCTGAGAGAGGCTTCTGCCACCACTGTTGTTCTTGCCAGCCATGAGCCCGGCTTCTGGCTGAGTGGTGCTCCTCCTGTGGAAGCACACTGACCACCAGGGGGCAGCTTCTGCATTGAGCGGGATCATGCTGCAACGGGCTCTCCAACATCCCCTGAGGGGTCCTGGATTGTGAGAGGGCACAGGCCAGGCCAAGGGACCCCACCAGTGCAGAATTGGGGCCAAGGAGGGACATGGGAGGTTGGTCAGCTGGGGAGGGATCACAGGAGGGCTCCAGGGCGTGTCTGGCCTGTCGCGCTCAGCTCTGATCGGACAGACCTCAGCAGCAAGCTAACCTACTGGTTGGAGTGTCTGCCCCCTGGTGGTCAGTGCACATCATAGTGGCTGGTCGACCGGTCGACTGCCCCCTGATGGTCAGTGCACATCATAGCGAGTGGTTGAGCGGCCTTAGCATATCATTAGCATATTACGCTTTGATTGCTTGAACGGACAACCAGATGACCAGACACTTAGCATATTAGGCTTTTATTATATAGGACATCTGCATCAAGGATAACTGACTTGCATAATTCCTGGGATAATTTCAAAGTGCATGCCAGGAATTTGCACACAGGTGCGCGCGCGCACACACACACACACTCACACACACACACACACACATCCTCCAGTCTCTTCAAAATTAAAATACATTTTTAAAATTACATTAAATGTATTAGAAGAGAGGAAAGACAAGATTGAATCATAAAGTGCTAAGTAAAAGGCTCTAATGAAAACACCACCACAGCTGAATTTCTCCTGATGAAACACTGACAGTCAGATGGCAAACTTTCTGTGTTGGTATCTGTGTTATACAGCAGCAGTCACACTACTGGCATGAATGGGTTCACTCTGATCACTAAATTTACTACTCTGTTATAGTGTAACTGACAAGTTCCCAAGATATTAAAGAAAATTGTAGTAGACAATTAGATGCTGGATAGGACTAGTTTCTATAGCTTTGAAAAAAAGTTATAGGTAAAGACATGGAAACAGGTCAATCATGCTGGTTCATAGCAGTTCTTGCAATGATACAATCTCAGAGGACTTAATTACAGTAGTCTCCCTTATCCTTCAGGGATAAGTCAAGTCCCCCAGTAAATGCCTGACACTGCACATTAACACAGACCCTGGGCATACTATGTAATCACCTCTACATATATACTTATGATAAAGCTTAATGTATAAATTAGTATGAGATTGACAACAATAATAAAAATTAGAACAATCATAACATATACTGTAATAAAAGTTATGTGAACGTGGTCTCTCTAAAAATATTTTATTGTGCTATATTCAAAATTTCACTTAAATAATGCACTTTATGATGGCTCCTTGGCAATTCAAATTACTAGCCCACTACTCTTATACTCTGGGAAAATTATTAAGTAAAATAAGGCTTCCTTGAACACAAGCACTGAATACTGCAAAAGTTGATGTGATAGCCAAGATGGGTACTACATGACTAATCAGACTTACAGACTTACTGCCTGGAGGTGTTGGACAAAGGAATGATTCACATCCGGGTAGGATGCTGGGAAATTTCATAACGTTACTGAGAGCGACGCACAATTTAAAATTTTTGAATTGTTTATTAGTTGAATTTTCTACTTAATATGTTTGGATAGCAGCTGGTCCGCATGTAACTGAATGGAGGAAAGCAAAACTATGGGTAAGGGGGATACTGCATTTTATAATCATATTTTCTGTTCTAACTATTGAACTTCCAAACAAAATTATGCTGTTTTTATTTGTTTTTTTTTTTTTTCTTTATGAAGGTGGGACAACTGTAAAATACCAAACCAATGAAATTATCTCCTAAAATGTTAAAAAAGTAGCCATATACCCTGGTACAAAATGAGTTTTATAAATCTAAAATATTTCACCAACTCTGAAGTATTTTTAATTTAATTTAATAGTATTTATATTATTATATAAATCAAATATTCCTATTATAAAGTTAATAAATATATTTACACATCTACAGCTTTATCTATCTAAATACATAAAAGGTAGAGTGACATTGCCTCATTGATTCTTATACTTAGCAATCCCTGAATATTTAAGTAAGTCATTTAATATATTCATGTGTTTATTCCGGCAAATGGGAGGATTAGCAAAATGTCATATAATGTCCTTTAAATCAGAACTTGAATGATGTTAGAAGGTAGAATGTGGTGTTAGATGTCTGGTTATTTAATATGGATGATGGAATGAGAGGGCTATTATACTCATTCAGCCAACAACATCAAACTCAAGATTTCTTCTGAAAGAAGAAAAGTCACCACAGACATCACAGATATACAAAGGATCATACTAGAATACTATGAAGGACTATATGCCATACAATTCAATAACCTAAAAGAAATGGATAAGTTCCTAGAAATATATAACCTTCCTAGACTTAATCATGAAGAATTGGAAAATCTAAATAGACTGATCAGCACTGAAGAAATTGAAACAACCATCTAAAACCTCCCAAAAGTAAAAGTCCAGGACCAGAGGAATTCACAAGTAAATTCTACCAAGCCTCCCAAGAAGATTTAAAACCCATCCTTCTCAAATTCTTCCAAAAAATTGAAGAAGAGATATTTCCTTACACATTTTTTGAGGCCAACATAACCCTGATACCAAAACCTGGCAAGGATAACACAAAAAAGAAAACTACAGACCAATATCTGGGTTGCAGGCTCAACCCCCAGTAGGGGGTGTGCAGGAGGCAGCCGATCAATTATTCTCTCTCATCATTGACTAGAGGCCCTGTGCACAGATTTGTGCACTGGTGGGATCCCTCGGCCTGGCCTGCAGACATCCCCTGAAGGGTCCTGGATTGCGAGAGTGTGCAGGTCAGGCTGAGGGACCTCACTGGTGCACAATTGGGGCCAGGGGGAAACCATGGGAGAGCTCCAGGGCGTGTCAGGCCCATCTCTCCCAGTCCCGATCAGGGCCATCGGGGCTGATTTGGGCTGTCTCGCCCAGTCCCCATCGAGGCTGATTGGGGCCAGCCAGCCAGGGAGGGACCATGGGAGGACTCCAGGGCATGTCCGGAGTGGGAGGTTGGCCAGCCAGAGAGGGACCATGGGAGGACTCCAGGGCGTGTCCGGCCCCAGCAGCAAGCAAACCTACCAGTTGGAGCGTCTGCCCCCTGGTGGTCAGTGTGCATCATAGCGACTGGTTGAACAGTCGAATAAACAGTCAGACACTTAGCATATCATGCTTTTATTATATTAGGATGTTTCTATCTCTCTCTCCCTCTCCCTTCCTCTCTGAAATAAAAACAAAAAATCTACATATATAAAAAGTCAGTGACTGGAATGCTGTAAGGATCAGAACAACCAGTTGCTATGATGCGCACTGCGGCCAGCGAACCGGCCCGATCAAGGGGTGGGGCTGGCTGGCAAACCTTCTGCAGCCCCTCCCCTGGCTGTCTCTGTCCCTGATGGGCCCACACCACCCTGATCAGCCCGCAGCCCCTCTCCCTGGCCGGCCATGCCCCTGATCGCCCCCTCTACTCCAATAGGGGGCAGTGCCAGCCAGTCAACCTCCTGCAGCCACTCTCCTTGCCTGGACCCACCCCAGATCAGCCCCTCCCGCCCCCGACCCACTTTTATTCAACATTGTATTGGAAGTCTTAGCCACAGCTATCAGACAAGAAGAAAACATAAAAGGCATCCAAATTGGAAAGGAGGAAGTAAAACTGCCATTATTCACAAATGACATAATATTGTACATAGAAAACTCTAAAGACTCCAGCAAAATAATACTAGATTTAATAAATGGGTTCAGAAATGTAGCAGGATATAAAATTAACACCCAGAAGTTGATTATATTTTATCACCATTAAATCAGCATTGTAAGAAATGTTAAAAGGACTGATGTATTAATAAGAAGATATAGAAAGAAGGAGAAATATAGGCATAAAGAATTAAAATGATTACTAGTAAGTACCTATCAATAATAACCTTAAATATAAACACATTAAATGCTCTAATAAAAAAAGTAGGGTAGCCGAATTGATAAGAAAACATGACCCCAATTTATGCTTTCTATAAGACATCCACCTCAGAACAAGAGACTCACATTGTATGGGAGAACGTATTTGCCAATGACACATCTGATAAGGGGTTAATATTCAAAATATATAAGGAACTCATACAACTTAACAAAAGGAGGACAAACAATCCAATTAAAAAATGGGCAAATGACCTAAATAGACACTTCTCCAAAGTGGACATACAGATGGCCAAGAGACATATGAAAAAATGCTCAGTCATTAATCAACAGTGATGCAAATTAAAATGACAATGAGGTAACACCTCAGACCTGTCAGAATGGCTATCATCAACAAATCAACAAAGAACAAGTGTTGGTGAAGATGTGGAGAAAAAGGAACCCTCATAATTGCTGATCAGAATGCAGACTAGTGCAGCCACTCTGTAAAACAGTATGGAGTTTCATCAAAAAATTAAAAGTGAAACTCCCATTTTACCCAATGATCCCACTTCTAGGAATATATCCTAAGTATCATGGAACACCAATCCGAAAGAATATATGCACCCCTGTCTTCATAGCAGCCCAATCCTATAAAATAAAAGCCTAATATACTAAGTATCTGGTCCACCAGTCAGATGTTTAACCAATCAAACTGTAATATGCTAATGACTAGTAGCCTTGCACACGAATCCATGCGCCAGTAGCTCTCTGTGGGACCTGGCCACTCCAGGCCCGTGGCCCAGAGGTCTATCCGCTCCCCAGCCTAGCCAGAGGCCCATCCGTGGCCAGGCACGGAATGTTTGCCTTGTCACCATGGCGACAAGGCAAGCATTCCGCCAGGCCACTCATGCTGCCCACTCTCAGAGGCTTCCCCCCTCCCCCCAGGACTGGGGGACTCTGGCGGGGCTGAGAGGACTGGGTGCCACCATCTTGTGGCTATGGGTGACACTGTATTTGTGACGGAGTGACAGTTAATTTGCATATTACCCTTTTATTAGATAAGATATGCTAAGATTGCTCAACCTCTCGCTATGACATGCACTGACCACCAGGGGCAGACACTCTGACCTGTAGGTTAGCTTGCTGCTAGGGTCCGGCCAATCGTGATTTAGTGAGACAGGCCAAACATGCCCCTGGTGGTCAGTGCATGTCATAGCGAGAGGTTGAGCAATCTTAGCATATCTGGACCCCTCCCTCAGTCCCTCCCTGGCCCCGATCATGCACTGGTGGAGTCCCTTGGCCTGGCCTGCACCCTCTTGCAATCCAGGACCCCTTAGGGGATGTTGGAGAGCCGGTTTCAGCCAGATCCTGTAGGCCAGGCCGAGGGACCCCACTGGTGAACAAATTCACGCACCAGACCTCTAGTTTATAATAGCTAAGATCTGGAAACAGCCCAAGTGCCCATCAGTAGATGAGTGGATAAAAAAGTTTTGGTACATTTATACCATGGAATACTATGCTGCTGTAAAAAAGAAGACTCTCTTACCCTTTGAGACAGCATGGAGGGACCTAAAATGTATTATGCTAAGTGAAATAAGTCAGTCAGAGAAAAACAAGTGTCACATGATCTCACTCATTTGTGGAATCTAAAGAACAAAATAAACTGATGAACAAAATAGATCCAGAGACACACAAGCATGGAATGAATTGACAAATCTCAGAGGGAAGGCTGTGATGGGTGGGTGGGTGGTTAGAGATTAACCAAAGAATTTATATGCATATATGCATAACTCCTGGACACAGACAATAGTGTGTGAAGGCCTGGGGTGCAGGATGGGGGTGGGTTAGAAGGTCAATGCGGGGGCGGGGGGGGGCGGGGGCAGGGGACATTTGTAGTACTTTCAACAATAATCATAAATTAAAAGAAATTCTTTGCAAAAGCTATTCATTTATTTACATTGTTAAAAATAAATAATTCAAGAACTCTTAATAAGTCAAGAACTCTTAACTCACTAGCTTTTATATTTAACTTTTATGATGTTGAGTAGAATGTACTCCTGATAGAAGATGCATATGATGCTCCCACTGCCTTTAAGTTTCATAATCACTGGAAAAATTTCTATACGAAATTATAAAAATAAATATATTGGGTCATATTGTGCTATGGAGACTATATCCAGTAGGTACATTTTAACAGAAGGAATTATTTGCTATTTTGCACATAAATGGGTTTAAATTTCAAGTGAAAAAAGCCAATGGTTTTTTATTCCCACCACCCATTCTTTAGAAAGCATATATGATGGAAATTACAACAAAAATATCTGGTAATACAGGACTATAAAAGTTTATGAAGTGGCCTACCTATTAGACTCTCAAAGACAGTGCTTCATAAGTTTTCCTCTGAGAGTCTAATACATATCCCACTTCATGAATGTTTATAGCCATTGATGTTTCTTGCTCAATGTTGCTGTAATATGTTTTACCTACCCATATATAGGAGTTAAAACACATATATACAACGATATATTAATACATAATTATCCTTTCATGCACTTCTAACAAGTGCAAGTTCTATTTTTTTTATCATGGGTAAGAGGACAGAAATTGTATGATTTTTCATATTTTATTACTTTCTTCACAGATAATAGTCTACTGGTATCTTCCACTTATTACAAAATAAATTTTCTTAATTTGATTATATATTTTTACATTATTTTATATTATAGTTATATTATATAATATATTTTATTTTACAAATCACTTCTCCATCAAGCAAATTCTTTTCTTTTGTTTATGAAAATGTTTTATAATTTGAATTTGATATTTAAAATTTATATATTATTTTAATTGGTGGTTTGAAATTTGGGTTAAAATCAAAACACTGCCATAAGTGAGAGTCACTGGATTAATAAATCATCAAGGAAGAGTTTGAGATAAGGAAGCAAAAACTCCCATTAGGCTTCTAGACTTATTGTTTCCACGTTTCCCAGGAGGAAACTGAGGCGCAAAATCCTTAAGTAAATTTCCCACAGTCATTCAGCTGAGTATCAGAGTCAGGATTTGAGTCTAGGCCAAGGTAGCTCCAGCTTTAACCACGAACTCAACTGTTTCACATCTCAGGACTCCAGCAAGCACTACCTCATCTCTTCTGACTGGGGTCGGGTTCCATGGCCTGCAGGGACAGTCTGGCCTTTAGGAGTCCTTGGATGCATTTTAAAAGGCCCAAACTCCAATCCAGCTCTCATTTGAACCCAATCTGGGAACCTTACTACACCCTTACCATAGCCTGGAGCTGCACGCTGGGGCTTCCCAGGATATTCATCATCCCTGTAGTTTAATTACATTTTTGTAAAAAATAAGACAAGAAAAAAGCAAAACCTCCCCAAGATACACAGGTAGAAAAACTCATATTACAACCCTGATCAAGGATCTACATGAAGTTAGTTAAACAACTGTTTTGCTTCATCGAGGAAAGAGAACTTGTTCATACAGAAATGTAGTAAGCATATCTAACCAACTCTTTTCCACTAGCAGAGAAATAATAAAAATAAATAAACTTAATTACAGATCTAGTAACAAAGACCAAATATGAAATTATTATAGTTCTTTATATAAAAGTTTGTGTGGACAGGCGTGTGCTAGTTGTGTTACCACATTATCACAATAAATTGTCACAGAAACTCTATATGTTAGATATTATTTTGATGATTTTACAAACAAGGAAAAATATGTTCTTCATATTATATGATTTGCCAAAAACAGAAACAATAAAAACCCAAGTCCTTTCAACCCTATCATGATGCTTTTGTTTTTACCATTTAACTCTACTCTTCCATGCATTTCTCTTGTAACTCACACACATTAGAAATGAAGAGCCATAGTATAAAAGAGTATAGTCTTAGATCACTTAACATAGCAACGTCAAGTAGCACACTCCATCGTAAGTGTTAAGGGGGAGTCTGCACAAATAAATAGTACACATCCTCCCCAGAAGTTGAAATGCTATCAACGAATTTTAAATCAGTTCACTCTTCCTCAGTATGGGTCAAGAACGAACAAATACTGGGTCTGAGATCACAACTTTCCTAGGTCTTCTAAATCTATATGCAGGGGTAACAAGTCAAGGATTTTTATTCCCCAGAGCCTTCAGAGGGTAGAAAAGAATCTCAAAACTCACCACCTCTCATCCTGCATGCCTCTCCCTTCCCACTGTTGATCAGAAAGAATAAAAAATATTCTTATACTCTTGATTGTCATTATAATAATTGTAATCTTTCCATTATTTCAAGTTTATAAATCTAGTTATTATATACAACGCTAATCAGTTTTTTGTTATCAGTGATGTTGAGACACAAATATAATCAGATTTCTGAGAGTTTTTTTGAGAAATGTTGAGATTTGGACAGGCTATGAAATTGTTAAGGGACAGTTGAAAGTACAAAACAAGTTTGCTTCTTTCTCTTTAAATTAACACACAAATGTCTAAGACTAGGACTCTGTCACTCTGGATAGTCTAATGGCTCTAAAAATCTATATTCATCAAATGATTCCATATAAATGCCTTTTACCTTCATTTTACACAATTTTATTGAATTTTCTCAATTTATTCACTCACAAGGGAAATGTGTTAAATGAAAAATATAAAAAGGATTGAGAAAAATGAGGGAGAACTCACTTTTTTTGAAATATTTGCTGTAACAGATTTTTTTTTCCTTTCCCCTTATGGATTCATGGTAATTTTACTGCATAATTGAA
Organism: Cnephaeus nilssonii; assembly: GCF_951640355.1. Classification (NCBI taxonomy): domain Eukaryota; kingdom Metazoa; phylum Chordata; class Mammalia; order Chiroptera; family Vespertilionidae; genus Cnephaeus; species Cnephaeus nilssonii. Next base: position 70,099,834 of record NC_137083.1, on the reverse strand, counting down.
TATTATCTTCCCAAAATGGTTTCCATGTAGATTTACTCAGCCCACAAAGGAGTACTCTGAAGCTGATCCCCTCTCTCTGTGCTCATAATTAATTTTGCTGAAACTTGTCTGAATATCCAACAGCCATCTAGGTTACATTTAGGTACCAGGTGTAAATTCTCCTAGTGGAAATTAATCCTCGGGAACCTGGAAAATGCTGGCACATTTGGCAAGGATTCTCTGCCAAGAGTTATCATTTTTCCCAATACGTATTTTAGTGTTCCTTTGTGAATAAAAAGATTTACGTATTTTTATGATTTAATATTTATTAGTGTCCTCCAGCTAACTCCAAGATACTGAGAGACAAAAACTTCATGCCAAATTATGACTCTTCCCTGTCTCCCCCTAAGCATTATAATGAATGATAAGTAATTCAGCTTTGTTCCCCTACCTCATCTTCTATCCTCTCTGCTTGTACCTAGAGCCTTCAGAGCTATCAAAATCTGGCCTCAAGAAATGATCAGCTGTCAGTCATTTTTATTCCAGCTTGAATATGTCACTGTGTTTCGTCTTCCAAGAATACTGTCATTTGAAGTCTTATTTTCATTTATGAATTAAAATAATATTCTCTAATAAAAATTGTATCAAACAACAGTAAGGTTAAGTTAATTTGAAAATAACACCATAGTGGCTTTTTCTCATTTAATGTTTATTTAAAAGGCAACATTAAAGAAAGTACAGCTAAAATCATTAGAAGACTATCCTCATTTCCAGCTTGGAACAGATTCAAATCAATTTCATTTCATGTGAACAGTCAGATTCAAAGAGATTTCATTTCATGTAAATTCAATGTTTTATTAATTTCAGAGAGAGGAAGGAAGAGGGAGAGAGAGAGAAACATCAATGATGATAGAGCATCAATGATCTGCTGCCTACTGGACGTCCCTTACTGGGGATCAAGCCCACAACCCAAGCATGTGCCCTTACCAGAAATCTAAGTGGCAACCTCCTAGTGCATGGGACAACCCGCAACCAACTGATCCACACCAGCCAGGCTAAAGTACAGTCTTATCTCTTACCAAAGTAATTATTGTTTTTCTAAAATGTATTAACTTTTTATACTATTTATTAAATTATATTGCTCTCTGTTTATTTAATGTGGAAGCATCCTGATTGTCCAAGTATAATGTATCTGCTGAGAAAGAAGAAAGTTGTTTTGAAATTTTTAGTACTAATGAGGTAGGATAGTGAGAAGCTAGGAAAATTCTTGGGCAAGTGGAATGGAGAAACTGAGACAAGAAAATTAAATAAGGACAAATAATTTGAACTTTTACAGCCAGCTGGTGAATCACAAGACTTTATCACCCCAACCAAGGACAACTGAGAACAAATGGTTTAAACCCCTCCTCCCTAACTAGATAATATATAACTTAAATCACCCTGGCCTAACAAAAATAGAGAACAAAGATCCAATTAATGCCATTTGTGCCAGCTAACCCCAAGGACAGATGAAGTTGGGAACAAATAACTGAAAAACCTTTAAAGCCAGGCAGACCTAAGATAACGGTAAAACAGACCAGAGAATAATCCGAAACTCCCCCATGCACTCATTTTGATGCATCAGCATAATAAAAATGCACCTGGAAAGCTGATGAATATTCTCCTGAAACCCTCACCTAAGATTCTCACCTGCGAAAACAACAAAAAACCCCCTCAGGATACCAAAGGACTTGAATGCATGCATATTAGCATAACCTGGGCATGAACTTTTCATTTCTAAGGGTCTCCATGAGCTTTGCAACCAGGGGAGCAGTGGGCAGTGGCAACTCAACCTAGGCTCACCCCCTGATCCTGTCTCCAAGGCCCCTCTTTTCTCTGACTTCCCAGTGACCTAACTCATCCCTTCCTTGGCTCACTCCTGTCACTGTGACCCTCACTTCCCAGTGAGCTAACAGCAGCCCCGCCTTGGCTGGCCTCTTTATTAAAACATTTCTAGAGAGCCAAAGCAGAGCACCTTCTGTAGTTTTTCTCTACCCTAATTTATTCCTTTGTTTTGCTTTCCTTTCCCCAGCTTTATTAAACATACTCTCAAACCCATCTGGGCTTGAGTTGTGACATCTTTCCTACACAAAGTCAAGAACCCACACACTACAGGCCAGTCCCTGGCTGGTAACTCTATCATGGTACTAGCTTCAGAGAAGAATTTTAATACTTAATGACTTGAGTATTTTCTGACATGCTCCAACAGTTAAACAACTTCCCATATACCTTCCACGAGATCCTAAAAATTTCATTATATTGCTAAAAATATAAAGATATTTTAAAAAAACACAGTGTACTTTGAGGGCTGTATAATTTCAGCAAATTATTGTGAAATTACCCATTAGCTAACTGCAAAAAAAATATATTTTTAGAAAAAGTAAGTAGTCAGAAATTTCTGAATACTACTGGTATAAAAACCAAAAAAGTAAAAATACCTATGACACTTAGAAATATGTTAATTGAATAAAAAAAATTAGTCAATATTATAGAAAAGTAAAGTATCCCAGTAATACTGTGTTAGTAAGCAAGTCTATGCTGAATATTATCTGGAAAGGAAGGGTTTAAAGAAATTATGCTAGATCGCCTGTAACAATAATCAGCTTGTTCTTCCAGGTCTAAAACTTTATAAAACACAATCAAATTTGTAAAACTGGATATATTGATCTGTGAATATACATAGACAGATATATTCTATCTAATAAAAGAGTAATATGCAAATTGACCATACCTCCACTACACCCACAAGCCATGCCCATAAGCTACGCCCACTAGCCAATCAGGAACGTATATGCAAATAAACCCAATCAAGATGGCTGCGGCCACTGAGAGCAGGAGGGAGGCTTGGGTTTCCCCAACAATGGAGGAAGCCAAGCTTTCCACCTGCCCTTGCTGGCCCAGGCCTCCACTCAATGCTACAAAGTTTCAATGATAGAAGATAAATAAATCCCAACAAAAATGACGGCAGCCACAGAGCTGGAGAGAGCAGGAGGCTTGAGCTTCCCCCAGAGATGGAGGAAGCCAAGCTTTCTGCCTTCCCTGGCCAGCCCAGGCCTCCACTCCAGGCTACAAAGTTTCAATGATAGAAGAAAAATAAATCCCAACAAAAATGGCAGCAGCCATGGAGCTTGAGAGAGCAGGAGGCTTGAGTTGCACCTGGAGATGGAGGTAGCCAAGCTTTCTGCCTGCCCTGGCTGGCCCAGGCCTCCACTCTGGGCTACAAAGTTTCAATTATGGAAGATAAATAAAGCCCAACAAAAATGGCTCTGTCCACGGAGTGAGCAGGAGGCTTAGCTTCATTCAAGGTTACAAAATTTCAATTATAGAAGGTAAATAAATCCCAGATACCAGGGCCTCTGCTTGGGTCGCCGGGGGGCGTGGCCAGCCTGCAAACCACCACAGGCCCCTCACCCAGGCCGCCCCATACCCCAAGAGAACCCCCACTCTGATCCGGGACACCCTTCAGGGCAAACCAGCTGGCCCCCACCCATGCACCAGGCCTCTATCCTATCTAATCCTATTTAAGAAAATAATATTATGCAAATTGACTGTCACTCCAACACACAAGATGGCTGCCCTCATGTGGTCAAAGATGACTGCCCCCATGTGGACATAAGATGCCTACCACAAGATGGCCAGCAGGGGAAGGCAGTTGGGAGGGACAAGGCCTGCAAGGGAGGGCAGTTGTGGGCAATCAGGCCAGCAGCAGAGTGGTTAGGGGGTGATCAGGCTGGCAGGCAGAAGCGTTTAAGGGCAATCAGGAAGGCAGGCAGGCTAGCAGTTGGGAGCTAGCAGTCCTGGATTGTGAGAGGGATGTCTGACTGCTTGTTTAGGCTGCCGTGAAGGTGGGAGAGGCTTCCGCCACCGCTGCTGAGCTCACCAGCTTTGAGGCTGGCTTCTGGGTGAGATGCACTCCTCCTGTGAGAGCACACTGACCACCAGGGAGCAGCTCCTGCATTGAGTGTCTGCCCCCTCATGGTCAGTGTGTGTCATTTCACTGTTGGGTCAATTTGCATATTAGCCTTTTATTATATAGGATTGACATGTATTATATATACACTAGAAGCCCAGTGCACAGTGGGGTCCCTCGGCCTGGCCTGCGGACATCCTCCGAGGGGTCCTGGATTGTCCCTCAGGCTAGGCTGAAGGACCCCACTGGTGCATGATCAGGGTGGAGAGGGACTGCGGGAGGGCTCCAAGGTGTGTCCAGCCCATCTTGCCCAGTCCCGATTGGCTAGACCCTAGCAGCAAGATAACCTATCAGTCAGAGCGTCTGCTCCCTGGTGGTCAGTGCACGTCATAGCAACTGGTCAAAAGGTCCAACGAATGGTCGAACACTTAGCATATTAGGCTTTTATTATATAGAATAGTGTGGTCTTTGAATATACATATATATGCATGCATGTGTGTGCATGTATATATGTGTATCCAGCCAGGTAATTTGCAGTGTAGATAAGGGAAACTACTAGATAGTGTATGTGGAGGAGAAGGGAAATAGGAAAGCATGGGTGCTACTCTACTTTTTCACTTTGAATAAATTTGTGACCTCTCAGATGGTGTTAGCAATTGATCATGTCAAGCTTGGTTTTTTTTCTCTGTTGAAGAGGTCTGCTTAGGATTTGTCCTCAGTTCTACTATATAGCACAAACTCTAGGACAGAGGTTGCCAAACTACAGTTCACAGGCCAAGTTCAGTCTATGGTTTGATTTTGTTTCTTAGACTTTTTAAATACCAATCTGTTAATACTTTGTCTGTAGCTTTTTGCACTAAGATGGCAAAGTTGAATAGTTGCTACAGAGAACATATGGCCAAGAATCCTAAGGTATTTACTAACTAGGCCTTTGTACAAAAGCTTTGTCAACCTTGTGTTAGGGCAGGCTTTACTCTTAAAGCATAGACTTTCTGTTTTCTCAAGTGAATGCCGAATATCACAGAGGCGTTCTATTTTGAATGGTTTGGAAGTCCAGAATTTCCAGCAGTGTTCAGTCTCCAGTATATTTATTAACACTCGTTTCTTTAAAAACTGTTATATTTTGAACCTGATTGTATCTCACTTGGTTTATACACAGTCCAGCTTTCAGCCAAAAATTGAAGAGGAACATCATATAAACATTAGTCAACTCTCTCTGAGTAACTGTCCTTTCCCCAGGATAATCGTCCTCAAATTCCAATGACCTCAGCACCCTTAAATATCTTTCTGCCTGATCAGCTCAGCAAGATAGCAATTCTGTACTTGCCCTCCTCATCCCTGCTCTGTAGTCAGAAAAGACAATAGGATGACAGCTCAGGTCCATGGGTTTCCCTTCTCTCAAGAGTCTAAAATCTATACTACCTATTGAACAATGCCTGAAAAAATGTCATATTTTATGTTTTGTCCATTTTTATAGTTGTTTAGAATGAGAAGGTAAGCCCAACACATTACTTCATTGTGTCCAGAGGTGTAACCTGAAATAAATTTGGTACTGATTTATAAAGTGCAAATGTGATAAGATTTTTTTTATAGTAAATTACTGAGATTTGGGGTATGTCTAGCAACTTTAAACATGATGAAATTTTAAGTATGGTCTGTAACATAATGGAATTTATAAGCAAAAGTAGTTGAACAGATAATTCAAATATATAAAAATTAAATATCACTTTGGTTTAATTATATACAAATCTGCTCAGGTACTATTTTAAACTAAATATACAAAACTAGAGTCCTAGTGCACAAAATTCATGTATGGGGAGTCCCCTCAGCCCAGCCTGCACCCTCTCCAATCTGGGACATCCCTCTCACAATCTGGGACCATTGGTTCCTAACTGCTTGCCTGCCTGCCTGATCGCCCCTAACTTCCCCCCCTGCAAGCCTGATCACCCCTAAACGCCTCTGCCTGCTGGCCTGACCACCCCTAACTGCCCCCCGGTTAGCTTAGTTGTTCCCAACTGCCCCCTTGCTGGCCTTGTCACCCCCAACTCCCCCCCTGCTGGCCTGGTCACCCCCAACTGCCCCCCTGCCAGCCTGGTCGCCCCACACAACCTGCTGTTCAGTCATTTTGTCGTCCCTCACTAACCCCCCTGCCTGCCTGGTCACCCCATGCAGCCTGCCAGCCTGCTGTTCAGTCGTTACTGTTACTGTGATGGTGTACGGACAATTTCCATATTTCTCTATTATTAGTATAGATAAAATGGTACTTCAGTAATATATCTTCTAAAGTTTATGTATTACATGTAGAGTGCATGCCTGCATGATTCATAAATTAATTCAAATGATTAAATTTGATATCTCTAATAAGATATATTTATGTTAATAACCACTTTAAATATGATGTCAACCCTAACTAATAATAATTGCATATAAAAAAGAACCATTGTTAATTTACTGAAGAATTGATAACATGGAAAATTATAGCTAATGGAAATAGTTGTACAAATTAATTTTAGATTAAAATGATAGGATAGCTTTTGTTTTTATTAGGAAGGCCACATTTTCAACAACTGAATAAGCTCGCTCTTCATTGTGTGATTGCTATACTTAGGCAATATTATCCATAATCTCAATTAAACACATTATATCTATAATTATCTTACTAAATTAGCCTTGATGCTGGGCCTTATTACCTTCAACATGTCAAAGTAATAGCTGTTAATAGTTAATAATGTCCTTTTAAAAGACTAATTCAAGAGTCCTTTAAGTTCCCAGAATTATTAGGTAATAGGTTTCAAACCATACAAGCATTATCTGAATGTTTGAAGAACTTGCACTTTTATTTCTGAACATGAACTTCACAAAATTTACAAATCCTTTTGTAGATAATTATTGAATAGTACTTAACCAGTTTTGGTAAGAGTTGATTATTTTGTTTTTGTTTTATTTTTATGCTGACATAATGGCTTGGTTTAGGAGTGCTAAAATTAAATTTTAGATCAGAAGTCAATTATTAATTATGTTCACAATCACCTATACCGGTAGCATAACAAGAACTACCTGCTTACCATAATACAGTCTATATTTTAGTGTTTACTTTTTAGAGTTTTACTTTAATGCTTACTTTCTCCTCTCTGATAGCTTTTAACATAGTAGCAAGTCATACAAAAACAAAAAAATAAACAAACAAAAAAACAAACAAGCAAACAAAATAAAAAAAGAAATGACCTCTCAACATTTTGTGGAAAGTAACCCCATAGCAGGCCACTCCACTCAAAAGTAGAAGTGTTTGATATTATTCAACCAATCAAGTGCTTAAAAAATTAAAGTGACATTTTTTAAAATAAAAAACTATAATTACTAGTCAAAATAAGATGAAGGAATACAGTGCTTATAAAATCATTTTTCTATACACCTGTGCATAACAATTATAGTTGATTTGCACAATTTTATCCCTTTGTCCAGAAAAAGTATACTTTATATTGCATCCCACCTGCATTTAACCCAGAATAAATATAGTAATTTTGTAGCTGCATTTAAAAGACAATGAAAGCATGTAATTATAACTTTAAAACATAATTTACAGTAAGTGTTGAAGTTGGATTGAATTTTAACAATGCATCAAATATAAATGGAAGACAACAAATTTAACTTGCAGAATGGAGTTATCTGTGGGAATGGGGAAAAAAGGTTTTAATAAAAGAATGCACTGTCATTGAGGAAATTGATGGTTGATAATATTACAATTTAGAATGAGAGTTTCCAGAAGCTAACTCCATGGCTTTTCTGTTTAGTAAAGTTAATAATAAAATGTATATTGAATTTTGAAATTAACAAAGAAAAAAGCAAAGATAATTCTAGACACTGTCAAAAGAGACTTGGAGCCGAAACCAGTTTGGCTCAGTGGATAGAGCGTCGGCCTGTGGACTGAAAGGTCCCAGGTTCGATTCCGGTCAAGGGCATGTACCTTGGTTGCGGGCACATCCCCAGTATGGGGTGTGCAAGAGGCAGCTGGTGGATGTTTCTCTCTCATTGATGTTTCTAACTCTCTATCCCTCTCTCTTCCTCACTGTAATAAATCAATAAAATATATTTAAAAAAAAAAGAGACTTGGAAATCATGAGAGGGAGATTTCTCCTGTTTTCACCAATAAGGAAAGCTATTTTAAGAAATGGCAGAAGACTGTACCAAGTTCATACCATTAATTATTTGCATGGTTTACAGAGTAAAGACTAAACCTCAGCTCATGATTCTCAACTGAAAATGCTCTCCAATTAAAAATATAAATCTTAAAAAATACATGTTAATTGTGGTATAATTGATATATAACATTATATTAATCTCAGGTATAATAATACAACATTTGTATATATAGGATGTCCCCAAAAATGTATACACAGTTTAACAGCTGATAGTTCAATTGATGTTTCTTTCTTTTCAGCCACAATCAGCTTTGAACAAAGAAAATTCATCCTAAATGCTACTGGAAGTTTAAAATGCAGTTGAATGGTATTTCAGGTTTCTTAGGATATATTCCTAGAAGTGGAATCACTGAGTCAAATGGCATTTTTAATTATTTGAGGAATCTCCATACTGTTTTCCAGACTGGCTGCACCAGTCTGCATTCCCACCAGCAGTGTACTAGGGTTCCCTTTTGTCCACATCCTCATCAGCACCTGTCATGTGTTGATTTGTTGATGGTAGCCATTCTGACAGGTGTGAGATGATACCTCATTATAATTTTATTTTGCATCTCCCTGATGTTTAGTGACTGAGCATTTTTTCATATGTCTCTTGGCCACCTATATGTAGACTTTGGAGAAGTGTCTATTTAGGTCTTTTGCCCATTTTTAAAAATTTGATTGTGTGTCTTTCTTTTGTAATGTTGTATGAGTTATTTATATACAAAGAAAGAAAATTACAGGCTAATATCCCCGATGAACGTAGATGCCAAAATCCTCAACAAAATATTAGCAAATCAGATCCAGCATTAAAAAAGTTCACCATGACCAAGTGGGATTTATCACAAGGATGCAAGGCTGATAAAATATTCAAAAATCAATAAAGGATACATCATATAAACAAAATAAAAGATAAAAATTTATGTAATCATATCAATAGATGGAGAAATACATTCAACAAAATTTAGCACCCATTTTAAAGAAAAACTCTCAGCAAAGTGGAAATAGCAGGATCATACCTCAGCACAATAAAGGCCATATATGACAAACCTACAGCCAACATAAAACTCAATGGACAAAAATTAAAAGTGTTTCACTTAGGAACAGGGACAAGACAGAGATGTCTGCTTTCACCACTTTTATTCATAGCCATGGCAATCAGACAGAAAAATCCTATCTAATAAAGAGGGAATATGCTAATTGATCATCACACCCTCACAAGATGGTGGCACGCACAGCCACAAGATGATGGCACCCAGTCTCCTCAGCCCCGCTTCATCCAGCCTCAGTTCCCCAGTCCCTTCAGCCTCGCCTCATCCAGCATCAGTCCCCTAGTCACCTCAGCCCCACTTCATCCAGCCAAAGTCCCCCAATCCCCTAAGCTCTGCCTCACCCAGGCCCCACAGCATCCAGCCTCATCCAGCCAGAGTTCCCCAGTCCACTCAGCCCCATAGGGGAAGGCAGTTGGGGGTGATCGGGCTGGCAGGGGAGGGCAGTTAGGGGCAATCATGCCAGCAGGGGAGCAGTTAGGCATCAATCAGGCCATCAGGGGAGTGGTTAGGGGGCTATCAGGCTGGCAGGCAGAATGGTTAAGGGTGATCAGCCAGGCAGGCAGGTGAGTGGTTAGGAGCCAGCAGTCCCAGATTGTGAGAGGGATGTCCGACTGCCAGTTTAGGCTTGATCCTGAAGGGATAACTGGCAGTCGGATATCCCCCAAGGGGTCTCAGATTGGAGAGGGTGCAGGCTGGGCTGAGGGGCACCCCCCATGCACGAATTTTGTGCACTGGGCCTCTAGTAAATAAATAAAAGGCATTCAAATTGGAAAGAAGGAATTAAAACTGTCATTATTCGCTGGTTATATGGTATTGTACATAGAAAACCCTAAAAGACTCCAACAAAAAGCTAATAGATTTAATAAGTGAATTTGGCAAAATAGCAGGATAAAAATTAACATCCAGTAATCTATGTCATTTTTATATACCAATAATGAACTCTCAGAAAGGTAAACTAAAAAACAATCCCACTTACCATTGCAACAACAAAAAATAAGATACCTTGGAATAAACTTAACCAAGGAAGTAAAAAAAACCAAAACCCTGTACTCTGAAAACTACAGAACACTGGAAAAAGTAGAGGAAGATATAAACAAATGGAATAATTGTTTTCAAGGATTGGATGAATTAACATCATTAAAATGTCCATACTACCCAAAAAAGTCTATTGATTCAATGCAATCCCCATTAAAATACCAACAGCATATTTCACAGATCTAGAACAAATACACCAAAAAATGTATATGGAACCCAGAAGACACCACAAAGACACAGCAATCTTGACAAAGAAGAAGAAAGAAGGAGGGATCACAATACCTGATACCAAATTATACTACAAAGCTATTTTAATCAAAACAGCCTGGTACTGGCACAAGAATAGGCATATAGATCAATGGAATAGAACAGAGAACCCAGAAACTGACCCAAGCCATTTTGCTCAATTAATATTTAACAAAGAGGCAAGAGCATACAATGGAGTCAAGACAGTCTCTTCAATAAATAGTGTTGTGGAAACTGGATAGATACATGCAAAAAAAGTGAAACTAGACCACCAAGTTACACCATACACAAAAATAAACTCAAAGTGGATAAAAGACTTAAATGTAAGTCGTGAACCAATAAAAATCCAAGAAGGACCTATAGGCAGCAAAATTTCAGCCATCTCATAGCAATGTGTTTGCTGAAAAATCTCCTAGGGCAAGAGAAATAAAGAAGAAAATAAACAAAGGGGACTACATTAAAACAGAAAGCTTCTGTACAGTGAAAGGAACCAACAATAAAATGAATTTGGATCCCACTTTATGGGAGGACATGTTTGCCAATGATACATCTTATAAGGTTCCCCCCCCAAAAAAAAAAAAAAACATAAAGAACTCATACAACGTAACAAAAGGAAGACACACAATCCAATAAAAATGGGCAAAGGACCTTAATACTAGACATTTCATCGTAGTAAACATACAGAGGGCCAAGAGACATGAAAAAATGCTCAAAGTTACTAAACATCAGAGAGATGCAAATTAAAATGTCAATTAGGTATCACCTCACACCTGCCAGAATGGCTACTATCAACAAATTAACAATGACAAGTGCTAGAGAAGATGTGGAGAAAAGGGAAGCTGGTACACTGCTGGTTTGAATGCAGACTGGTGCAGCCTGGAAAAACAGTCCAAGTGCCCATCAGTAGATGAGTGAATAAAAAAGTTGTGTACAGCCCTACCTGGTTTGGCTCAGTAGATAAAGCCTTGGCCTTCGGACTGAAGGGTCCCAGGTTTGATTCTGGTCAAGGGCATGTGCCCAGGTTGCTGGTTCGATCCCCAGTAGGGGGCGTGCAGAAGGCAGCCTATCAATGATTCTTTCTCTTCATTGATGTCTCTCTCTCTCTCTCCCTCTCACTTCCTCTCTGAAATCAATAAAAATATATTTTTAAAAAGCTGTGTACATTTATATAGTGGAATACTAGGCATCTGTGAAAAGAAGGATCGCTTACCCTTTGAGACAGCATGGAGGGACCTGGAGAGTATTAATTATACTGAGTGAAATAAGCCAGTCAGAGAAAGAAGCTCCACATGATCTCACTTGTATGTGGAATCTAATGAACTAAACAAACTGAGGAACAAAATAGGTCCAGGGACATTGAAGCATGCAATAGACTGATGAAGATACATTTTCAAACAGAAAGGAAAAATAATAAAACACAGGCCAGATATTTAAATAAATAGATAAATAAATAAATAATTTCTTGTGATTATGACTTTTAAGATCCAGTGTCTTAAATGCATTTTAATTTAAGTAGCAATTATAAATAGAGAAATTGCTATGTTCATGGCGATGGATTTTTCTGACAGAATTATTTGGTGGTGATGTTCTTGTTATCCAGCCTCAAGTTACTCTTGTTTGGCCCAAATCAACAGACCTAAGTACTTTCACTAAAGGTTTCTTCCCCACACCCCCACAGCAAGTCCTAAAGAGCTAAGTGTCTTGCCCAGAATAATCTAAAAATTAGAGAAAAGTAATGGTCAAGATTAGAGATATCATTAAAAAAAAAAAAGATTAGAGATATCATAGAATTAATTCATAGTTGTGGGTTACTGAGGTTTGGTTGTTAAGTTGCCTGATGTCCCAAATATTTTATTTATGTCTTGATTTTATATATATATATATATATATATATATATATATATATATATATACACATACACATTGATATTCTAAGAAATATAATAGTATTTTTTCATGTTCTTGCATTATTTTTAGAGTTTCAAAAAGAATGAGCTTTCTGAAGAAGAGTAAAATTCCACTCAATACTTAGTCCCCACAGATGCCAACTTATCTGGTTCTCTTAGATAGAAGCAACTGAATCCATCAGTATTATGCCATCAACCTTCACGCTTCTCTGGGTTCCTTTCATCCTGTATCATGGCTACTTATTTTCATGTCTCTTCTCTACCAGTTTTTTAAAATTCTTGAGGGCAGAGGCTGTATTTTATTCAGTTATATATACCCCTAGCATCACCATGGTGTCATGCACATAAGAGGTATACCTTGTCAAATTAATGAATGAATTGCCATTAAAAAGTCTGTGCATCAAGCACAAAGAAAACAAATGTAAATCAACCTGTCATCATGCAGTTCTAGGATAATGTTATCCTTTCCTATAAAACTTAATTTATATGTGATGAATCATGATATAAATTGTCCATCCTTTGGAGAACATTATTTCATGGTTCATTTATTCATTAAGCTGTGCATTTTTATAAAAATGAAATTAAACACAACCACTAAAGTAGCTCAAAAATATAGCCACAGTGTTTAGATCTATTAATATGGTCTGCATACACTAATAGAGAATATTCAACATACAACATTCTTAACTTTTCATTTTAATGCAGGAAGAAAAAGTAAAGCTTACACAGATTATGGATAATTAATGATAATATTGTGGCACTTCTGAACAATGTTTTTGGGAGAGTCAGTTGGTGTTTGAATGATAATTTAGCAAAATCATAAACATTTTTATGCAATTTGATTTCTCTACTTTATATCTGAAAATATATCATAACAAAATAATTAATATAACTAACTTAAGATACTTATTTGCAGGATTCTTTATTATAGTGATAATATTTAAAACTATCTATGGACCTTGCAATTGAAATGCTATTAAAATTATGATACACTTATAAAATGAAAGCTAGAACATTATTTTTAAAATTTGTGCATAAGAACAATTAATGACATAATGTTCAAAATTTAATGTTTATACAAAATAAAAGTGTAAAACAACATGTTAAATATGATTATATATATATATATATAAAGTTGACAGAAAAGAAAATGCTAACAATGGGTAATTTATATTGGAGAAATTATGTGATTTTTATTTTCTTATCTTTATAATCTAAATGTTATATAATATTGCATATATTTGTGTTTTAAAAAATGTTATTTTACATCATTTGGTAAGACTATCATAATAACCTTTCACTTAATTCAGTTTCGGACCTACTATGAATTATGCCATTGCTAGTCATCAAAGTAATAGGATATTATAATAATTCACAAAGTGTAATTATTAAGTAGAAACTATCAACCTGTTCTATCAAGTTTAAGTCATCTTCCTAAAATGGTATAAGATAATCACTTTTAACCATGATACTGCTGTCTGGAAATCCCCAATGTTATAACCAATCATTGTAAAGGTTAAACAACTTTCTTATTTTCACTTTATATGCTATACCAAAACATTATGCTTCTGTACTTTATACCAGTTCCAGATTTGAGGTAACTGTTTGTGAATAGTTTTTTTCTTAATCAGTAAATATTTATACCAAGTAAAGCTCTCTGAATTTTCATTTGATCTTTTCCATGGTTACAAGCACAAACATACTTGTTCAATCTGTAGTTGAACTAAGATTATGCTCCTCAATTCCAAATCCAATTTACCATAGTCATCTATGATCTTGAAGAGATTTCAGCACAGTAGGAGAACTTATCAAGAGAGGACATGAGAAGAACACACACACACACACACACACACACACACACACACACTCACACACACCTGCAACGGAATCTTATTCAGCCATAAGAAAAGACAATGCTGTCATTTGTAATAACATTGATGCACCAGGAGGATATTAGGTTAAGTGAAATAAGCCAGACCCACTAAGACAAATACCCACTTCCTTACTCTCATTTATTTGTGACATCTGAAAAGGTTGAGCTCATAGAAGCAGGCAGTGGAATGGTGGTTGCCAGGGGCAGAGAGGTGAAGAAAATGGAGAATGGTTGGTCAAAGGTTACACACTTTCAGTTATAATATGAATAAGTTTGGAAGATCTAATGTACAACATGCATTAATGTTAATATTGTATTGTATACTTAAATGTTGCTAAGAACATACATCTTAAGTGTTCTCAATAAAACAAAAAGGTAACTCTGTGAGGTGATGGGTGTGTTAATTAACTCAATTGTGGAAAGTATTATACAACGTATACACATATTAAATCATCATGCTGTACATGCTATACAATTGCCTTGCACAACCTAAATCAACACATATTTGATCTGTCAATAATATGTCATTAAGCTGGGGAGGGGAAGAGTGCATGAAATTTTTAATAAAACTTGAAGGGATTATTTTTTAAAGCAGTTTGGTGCAGAATTTAATTCAGAAAGATAAAACGTTTGTAGTTCTGCCATGGTAGTATACATAAAAGAAAATACATTAACCAGAAATATGCCTTTGGGGTAAGAGAACATTTTAGAATTCACGCAGTAAAATAAAAACTGGTTGAGGAAAAAAACAGATCAAGTCCTTATGCTAAAAACAGTAGGAGGGAATTCATCTAGCTAACTTGCAAATTCTTCTTAAATGTGGGCTGTTTTTGTTTACAGATGAGTTAGAATCACTCAATGAGTTCCTGATATATTTTTCAAAACCTGTGTCATAGGAAGACTAGAATTCTCTAAATGCTTACGAAATACCAAGAGAGGATGTTTCACTAGGGAAATCTGACTTTGTGACCTCACTAGCTGAATCAAGACACAGCTGCATAATACAATGGAGATCTAAAATACAATTCTTTCTTCATATCCTATAGCACAGAGAAGGTATGTGTCTTTTTTAAAATATATTTTATTGATGTTTTACAGAGAGGAAGGGAGATGGATAGAGAGTTAGAAACATCGATGAGAGAGAAAAGTCAATCAGGTGGCTCCTGCACACCTCCTACTGTGTATGTGCCCGCAACCAATGTACATGCCCTTGACCAGAATCGAACTTGGGACCCTTGAGTCCACAGGCCGACGCTCTATCCACTGAGTTAAACCGGTTAGGGCGGTATATGTCTTTTTGTTGGTAATGTGTTAAGATTCCAGCACCTTAGAATTGGTAATGCTGTCCAACAGCCTCACTCGGAATCAAACACCATGAATAAATGCACCTCCTTTTACTGAAAGTCATGGTAAAAATAGCAATGAAAAATGGAACAGTCAATTTGCAAGTAAGTCAATTGTAGTGAATTTTAGTGTCTGTGGAAATGGGCATGGAAGTTGAAATTTTGTCAAGCTGATGCCAGACAGAGCACAAATGATGTCCCGGGTATGTGTAGGCATTGCCCAGTGCAGAATCTGAGCAGGTAATACTGGCTGGAAATTACAGCAACCAAAAAAGCTATATCATCTCAGACTTTGGGATTGACTTGGTCTGTTTGCCTAATCACAATCCTAAAAATGGGAGATGAAACGAGCCTTGGAAGAATGTCCTTTGCCTATAACAGTGATGGCGAACCTATGACACGCGTGTCAGCACTGACACGCGTAGCCATTTCTGATGACACGCTGCCGCATGCCGAGGATGAAACATTTGCTGCTCCTGAGGATGAAACATTTGCGACTAGAGTCTTGGAGTTAGTTTTTTCCTCAAAGTGACACACTACCCGAGTTATGCTCAGTTTTTTGGCGAAGTTTGACACACCAAGCTCAAAAGGTTGCCTATCACTGGCCTATAACCAGATACTATTTGGATGTGAAAATTCTTGAACATGTTAGTTAGCATAACATTAAATTTGTGTGGACTATAATCCCCAAGCTGTATACATGAGTAAACAACATTACCTGAAAATTTGCAGTTTCCTAGAAAACAGTATAAATGTTTTAAATTAAAATTCAATGTGGAGGCAAAAGTAAAGCAGTCTATAATGAAAAATCCATTTCAGAAATATTTACTTTAAGTAACTCGGTGGCATTATCTTACAGAACTTTAAAACTATTTGATTATCAACTAAAAATAAATGCTATTCAGTAGGATGATATTTCTAGGGCATAGAAAAATCTCTGAAAGTGATCAGAATTTTATTATTTTTTGTGGAAAAACAAAAATTTGAATTCACATGTCTGCTCAATTTTAACATATCGTATTACTCGGTTAGTTGTTAGATCCTGATATTTCCTTCAATACTCCAAGTGGCAAAAGTTCAGATATCTGGGATGCCAAATACTTAAACTGCACAAGTATTTTTGAAAGAGGGGGGGATGTTAAAGTATTTTAATTTTTTCCCACACATAATAACTTCCAGATAGCAATATTCACAATCTGTTCAATGCACAGGACCAAAATAATGGGAAGCTCTACCAGAAGAAGTAGCCCTTAGAATAAAACATAGTCAACTAAAAAGAGATGTTCATTCAATGTTCTATATCTGGAGTAATTGTGAGGAAAACTTATGTTGGCAAAAACCTATCAGTGGTTCTCAAATATTAGTATACGTCAAAAATCATCTAAAGATCATCAGGAAACAGGGATCACTGGGCCAATGGTCAGAACTTCCCTTTCAGTGGGACCAGAGTAAAGCTTAAAGACTTGCTTTCCAGAAGGTTTCCAGGTAATGCTGATGTTGCCGGTCCTGTTACCACACTTTGAGAACTACTGCATTAATAGCATGTGGCTGGAAAGAAAAATAATGCAAAGACCTTCACATTCTAGGCTGCTCTGATAATTTCACACCTGCTTAAAAGAGATATATTTTCAGAAAACTAATTATACTGGATCTAAGTTAGCAGAACCAATCTTTCAGAGAAAGCAATTTTGGTAGAGAAAATAATGGACTGGCTATATTAATTTTCATTAATTTTGTGAATCAGGTGTCCAGAATCCTAACACAGTATGAAAGAATTTTATTTTCTCATATGTGTATATAGACCTACTATATTATATTTTTCGTAATGATGTCCTTGTACTATTCATGTTCTCTCTTATTTTCTTAAAATTTATTTTTATTAATTTCATAGAAAGGAAGGGAGAGGGAAAGAGAGATAAAAACATCAATGAGAAACATTAAATCGGCTGCCTCTTGCACGCCCCCTACTGGGGATCAAGAACGAAACCCACATTTGCCCTGACCTGGAATAGAACCAGCAACCTCTTGGCGCATGGAAAAACGCTCAACCGACTGAGGCACACTGGCAGGGCCACTATTTTTTTAAATTGTGAAAATAAAAAAGTAATATGTGTACTGTCCTATTAATTGCCTGTATTAAATAATATATCATTTATAACATTCTGAAATATTTTTCAGATTCCCATGTGCCAAAATATTTTATATCTCTACATATCTATTCATTGACCAATATATATGTCATTCTTCCAGATTTATACGTTTCTCATAATAAAGTTAGCATGCCTGTTATAACTTGATTGCCTCTCAGCTGCAAATCCATTTTTTCATTGCCTTTCTTCTCTCTGCAAGTGTTTCTCCTTAGGCAGCTGGAACAACATTTAAGCTTGGTCAGTAGATGGCGCCAGAAGGACACTGGAGGAGAAAAGCCCTTTTCTTGATTCTGGGATGCTTGTGTTTTCTTCTTTCTTCTCCTGCCTGGTACCAGCTGCACCTGAGGCCGCTGGTGCAGTCCCCTCAGCAGATCCAGCAGCACCACCCCTATGAGCAGTTTCCTGCTCAGTCTGGCAGGTGCTTGCCAGCTTTGGTCTGTGGCACCTCAGTAAACTTTTCTACCATCGAGGGCCAGACCTGCACCCTCAGCAATGTGGCCTGGTTAGCAACTGGGGGAGGGCATCTTCCAAATTTTGCCCTCTTTTGGGGGCTACGCCTTCAGCCCTAAAGACAGTGACGATTGCTTATATACATGTATTCTTTACTGTATTCTTTGAAGTTAATTCCTTCTTTCTACTTAATAATTCTCAATATTATATATTTATTCCAATTAATGCATAGTTCCTGTCTTCTGATTGAACCCTGACTAATACAGTTGGCTTCCAGATTTTTTGATCAGCAATATATTATGTATATTGTACGATATTTTCCCATGTCATTATATATTAGGCATAAATTTTGATGTGTAAATTATAATTCCATATAGAAATCAATAAATATATTAATTTGTCACCATCTCTATTTTCAAATATGCTAAATAAATTTATCAAGTGATTTTAAACTACCTATGCGATTTACAAAATTTCAGAATCTATAAGTTAAATCTCCTGCCTTTTTCTCCTATGTAGTTTTGAAAAAAGTGTGCTTTAGCCAAGTATGTTAATTACTCAACTCTGTTGTCTATTTTTATTTTAAAAGCCTATTATAAAATGATTTAGAAAAGTGAGACTTTGAAAAGTGGGATCATAAACACTGAAATTCTGATACCTGTTGTGACTTGTATCTTCTGAAAAAGGGATCACTTTGAAATCTTCAGTTGCCTAGCTGCTTTATTGCATAAATTGGACTCAGCAGGATGCAAAGACAACTCCTTTTTTTTTTTTTTAAATCTTTCCTACCAATGAATATTTAGTCTTCTCTCTGTATTCCTCCTTTCCTGTCCCTGGATTTAATGACAAAGTATTTCTGTAAACTTTCAGTATTTTAAGTCATACAAATACTCATATATCAGTAATTAATGGAGTCAGATTAATGCCAGAACATCCAACTCCTTTCCATTTTAAACCTTTCCTCTCCACACAGCCAGCACACTTGCTTGGGAAATTGTAACAAAAGTGTTGGCTGGCCTCTTTTCTCTTCTCATTGTACTTACTTCCTCCCTCATTGACTACTATTTTTGACTCCTCCAGTGTCTGGTGAGGTTGAGGAGGGAACTGAAGGCAGGAATCCAGTCTCGTGATCATATCCAGGGGCTGTGCCCCACGTTGTGGGTCACTTTTGGAGATTCATTCCAGGTGAAAATGTCTAAATTCATTTGCTTTGTAGCTGATAAGACCTCTTTGCCCTGTACTTTAGCCACTTTGGGTTCTTTTCTTGGCTTCCTCATCCACCATTCCATTAGGAAACCTTTGTGTATTCTCTCGGGTGAGATCATGTGAAGATGAGCCACTATTGTCTCTGTCTCTCTTTGGAGATGAGAGCCAAGAGTCCTGCTCCTTGCCCAATGAATGACAAGGCAACTGCAGGCACTTCCTTTTGCTCTACCTGCAGGCAGAGGTCCAGAGCCTCTGGCCTTCTAACCACTCATATTTAAATCAAACATAAACTGATGTTCCTCAAACTCCAGGGTAAACATGTCTAACTTGATGAGGAGAAAGGTGGAGCCATCATTTCCTCGCCCCTTGGAGGACTAGAATGTAGCACATTAATCAGACCCTCTCCTGGCCCCTTCACCCTTTTACATAAGCTGGAAGTGGCAATTAGCCAAGCCTAGTAGAATCCAGTTTGGGTCACCTCCGTCATTTGTTCTTAATGGATAGGATAAACACTCATCTCACTTTATAATGTGAAATTCCTTGCAATCTATCACTTTGCTTTCCATTTTGGAGCCTCTGCCAACACTGAGAAAATAGGAAGAATTATATTTAACAACCTGTTAGATCTATGTAATCAAAATGATCCCATATTCCTGTGACTAAGCTGATGGAACTAAAAATTCTGCATAAGAACAATAGATAAAATAGTTATTCAAACCTCCTTGCCCAATGTAATCCTACAACCCAATACATAAACTTATTCTCAGACAACTTCGTAGGATAGAGTTGAATTATTAAAGAATATGGGTAACTCTCTCAGGAATAAACTGTGATTTGTAAGTGGCAAGATTATGTCACTATGTTTCCCAAGAGTAAGAATATGTCATTTGATAATCACTGCCAAATGGGGGAAATGTACCACTCTAAATGAGCCTGATCCTTAAATATGAGTCACTCACAAAACACTTTCTTCAAGTTTTAGGGAGTATATTTCTGACAACTAATGCTACCAGAATTCAACAGTTTCCTACTTGTTTATAATTAACCCAATGTAAGATAAGGGTATTATTAAGGTCTTTTATTTATGTCCCTTTGTGGTCAAAATTGTAATATAGCAAGCAACATTGTACTACAAAATCTACTGCCTGAATAGTTAGGAGGCTGCTTTTATTGGAATATTTCTGAGACCCAAATTTAGTAGTCTCTTAGTGATTTAGAAATACAGAATAGTTTATTTTATGAAGTAAAATATGAGTTTTATTGAATTTTAAATGACATTTGTCAATGTCTTATATAGCTATTCAATAGTGCACATCTGTGAGGAACAGTTGACATGTAAGTACATCAACAGCAAGTCAGATCATTAAATATTTAATAGAGGTGCACATGAAGAGCTACACACCATGTGAGATTACTTCTGCTTGTTGGGTTTTAGGAAGGTGTCATGAACTGCATTTTGCTGTTGTGTGGTCCTTGAGTGATCCACTGCAAGCCCCATGACAGTAGGGACCAACTGTGCCTCCATCTTTGTATCTCCAGCACTTGGCATAGGGCAGGACATAATGAATATATATTGAATTTTTTATTGTAATGATGTTATATTACTCATGAGTGTTTAGTAGGTATGTTCTACTGAGGGTCTCATAGAACAATGCAACATAAAAACATCCACAATGATTAGGGTTGAAGGTATCAACAAAAAAATCATTGTTATAGTTTAGTCCTCTACCCTATCTTCTAGGACATATGTTACTCAACCTAAAGTTATCTGACATATATTTTTGGACCATTGGGGACCCTTAAATGACAAAAGAGCGGGTATAAAATAGGGTGGTATGTATTTTATCCCTAGCAATCCTGGAAACACTACCTCTGGAAGGCAGGTGAAACTTCTGGGAAGCACAGTAGATTGCCAAAAACACGTTAATATTCATAGAGCTACACAGATAGTTTCAACCTGATGCCTCCTGAATTTGAAAGACAAATGAGATGGTAATCCTGTGGGATTCTGAACGTGTGTTTCTCTGTATGTGTGTGCTTCACCATTACAAATATGCCTGCGATGTACAGTCCTGCATGGAGACTAGGACAAGCAGTTCCTTCATATATACTTATTAACTAAAGATTTACAACTTCCATCCCAAACCCTGGTAAACAAAAATATTTTACTTCATACCCTCTTACTTCAAATTAAGAAACTATTAGAGCCCTGACAGTCAGGCACAGTGTCCCAGTCCTTCCCTCGGGTCCTCCATTAGGATGATCTCTCCTGTCAGTACAAACAAGTTAGCTTTGAAACTCCAGTTCCCATGAGGAGGTACTCTACATTGCTCTTGTACAGCCCCCTAGGAGGGGTGCTTACTTTCAGAACATGGACTTGCACTTCTATCCTGAGAAAAGGATCACAGAGTCCACCAAGTACTGGCATCATTTCATAATCTTTCCGTTATTTACATTTCACTATGTCATCAGTAGATGATATCATTTTACATGCAACGATTGAGTGAAAATGCAAATCATTCTGGACGATCGGGCTAGTTTGTGATGGTATCTTTCAGAATGTCTCTGCATAAAGTTGCACTTTCCTCTAAGATTCTCAGTTCAAGCATTGTTATTCCTTATAAAAACTGAGACAGGCAAGAAAATCAGCTTGTGGCAAAATAAAATTAGGTGAAAAAGCATCCCATCATGCACTGAAGCTGTCCATTAGGGGATCATTAGTAGGAGCTACATGAATGTGTCTCAGCCTGGAGCATCAACCTGATCATTTTAATTTTGAACACTTGCTACTGGCTGGCTGCAGTAGATTTTAAATTATATAATATTGCATTTTATGTTCTCTCATAGGGCCCTTTTGTCTTGTTTTCAGTCAAATACATTGTCTACTGTTGATATCAATATTATTCTGTTGTTTAGAGGTTTAGCTGTCAAAATAATTTTGATCAATGGAACTTCCAGAAAAAAAAAATAGGCCATAAAAACCAATGGTTGCTATGAATGTTTCTGACACCATTAAAATGTTCAAGTATCGAAAAGTTTAGAAAGTCTCAGTCCTTTCCCACTCTTTAAAGATCTTCAGTGTGCTTCTGCTTGACTATTAAGTACAGCTGCACATGAACACTTAGTTCATCCTTGAAGAAGCACATAGAATTTGAAGTTATTTAATGCTTCCATATAAATTTCTATTTGAAGGTATTTCTAGTTCCATCCTGAAGTGAATAAAATAATAGGGCAGAGCTAGAAGCATGATTTAATGCCTTCCTCCAGAAACAGCCCTGCCAGTAGCAGAAAAACTAGATTTAAAAAAAGAAAAAGGAAAAGAAATTTTGGTCATTTTGAACTCCTAAATGCAAAGGTTAATTTTCTCTATAAATCAAAACTGAGAAAAATAAAACACTAAAATAGTTTTACAATATCTTCTAAGATGTTTTCTTAATGATATTTTATGCACAGTATTTGTTTTGATAATAAGATCTAGTCTTGGCCTTCCAGTAGTTTAAGCCTGTCAAGTTAACAGTTGTACTTTATACAGTGTTATTTTTTATTGTTTTGGTTTTAATTCACAAGGGCAATTCAGAAGGAATGATTATATACTGTATAGATTTTTTAGAGAAATCACTTTGTCCATTTTACCAATAAGCCTGAGCTCCAGACCATTTTATTGTTTTTACTATAAAGGAACCATTTTCAAAATTTGATATGGGTTTGATTAGGAAGCTTTCCTAAACTATGTGAAAATATGTACTTCAGCTACTCTGAGTCTTCATTAAACTGGATTAGAGCATAAGGAGTTCTAGAAAACCAAGCACAATCTTCTTTTATGGGAAAACATTACAGATCAAATGTCAATAATATGGCACTGAAGAAAATATTTCAATTCATTTATATACCAGTATTGTCCTAAAGTGATCCCTTGAGAAAAAGGAACAGAACATAGAACAGAAAAGTATTCTTTCAGAAATGTGTTTTTAGTACAACAGCATAAGTTGTACTGAATTTTGCAATCTCCTCTGATTTATAAGAATTGTATTAAGTAGCAATAATGCTGATGTTATATGTTTGAGGCTAAGAAAATTGAAATTAAATAGATTTTTTTTAAAAAAAAGAGCTTCTTATGGGTCTTGAATCACTTTTCTAAATATGTTTGTGTTTACATGCTGATCTCAATGTCAAAATTATTGCATAGTTTCAGAAGATGAAGACCATATAATTCATTTAATTAATTCATATATTTAGCAATTCATATTTCATACACGTTCCAATGGAAACATTATATTATCTAAATTCACGTTTTATATTATATGTTCTCAGATTTGCCCAATGAGTAAAGTTACTCTCTTTGCATAGTATTGCATCTTTAAAAAAAGTGAAACAAATGAATCAATATTAAAAATGTATTCCAGAAAATTTAAACCAAATATCTAAGAATTTTTGGGGGGTCTGGGTTTTTTTTTCTTAGTTGTTTTTCAATTCAAAGACTCTTTAAACAATTCTGGGCTACCAAAGACTTCTCAGTTGTACTGTGCCATCTGAGTTTTCTTTATTTTTAAATTGTGGGACAACAAATAACCAGTAAAATACACAGAATATTAAATATATACCCCAATAAATATTTACATATGCATGTTTGTTTATGAATTTGTATATGTACATAGAGATAAAAATAGAGGTGGAGATAGTGATAGAAATATGGTATGTGTTTATAAAAGCACTGATAGATAACATATGTAAAATTTGCAACACCCATCATAGTCATACTTTGCTGGGGGTCTTGTCCAGCATCTAGAAGCGTTCATGAATCTGGAGAAGAGCTGCCTGTAAATTATTAAAGAGTCCAGAGATGAAACATAAATTTGGAAGGCATTTTGGGGGCCAGAGGAGACTTAGCTAAAGAAACCAAGTCCTCTGTCTCTCTGGACCCCTTGCTTTTTATTAACACAAATTGTCCTAAGGCAAAGTAGATATATATCAAAGGCAAGGTTTAGTATTCAGAATCCATTGTCAGATTGGGGGAACTACCTATGGCTGTTCAGGTGTTTGGCCAGTAGGAGGCAATAACATGTAGATTAAAATGCCCTCAGCTGTCTAGCAGCAAGCAATCGTTTATGCATCCTTTTCAGATTTGGGGAAATGCCCTTAGCCATTTCCAAAAGGCAATAATATGTATTTTCCAGCCCTTGCTGAAGGCTCAAGATCCTCCAACCTTTTGATGAACTTGCATTATGACCTACTGGAATTAGCTTCCAGCAATACTTCCTTATAGGTAACTACTATTTGGAGCCCAAGCACCATTATTTAGTTTTGTTTGTTCTGTATTTCAGTAAATGGCATCATACAGATACATTTTGTCTAGATTCTTTCATTAATTATAGTATTGCATATAGTAGTTTTTATTCCATGTTATTCACTTGTAGTATTGCATTACATTAATATCAAACAAATTCTGTATACATTCCATTGTTGATGGTCATTTGGGTTATTCCAATATTTGTCTCCTAATAAATAAAGCTTCTGAGAACTTTATTGTGTATATCTTTTGGTCAAAATATGCATTTTATTAATCTTGGGCATACACCTAGGAATGGAATTGTTTTTAGTATATATTTGATGGTGTACATTTAATAAATATTGACAGATATTCTTTCAAAGTGATTATTTTGTCTGGTTATTCTTAAATATATGGTTAAGTGGCATCAGTGATTTATCCTACATTAGCATCTTTATATTATTACTAGAGGCCTAGTTCATGAAATTCGTGCACTGGGGGAGTCCCTCAGCCCAGCCTAACCCCTTTCACAGTCCAGGAGCCCTTAGGGGATGTCCTACTGATAGCTTAGGCCCGCTCCCCTGGCTGCAGAGGCTCAGAGCAAGTGCCCCGTGTGTGTGTGTGTGTGTGTGTGTGTGTGTGTGTGTGTGTGTGTCTGCTGGGGGCCTGTCCCCAGCCGTGCCTCAGAGGTTAGGAGCAGGCGCCCCTGTGTGTTCTCTCAGGCTCGGGGCCTGCGCCTGGCCCCTCCTCTTGTCTGGTCTTCCTGTTACGGCGTCTGGGCCTAATTTGCATATTACCTCTTTATATATTAAGATGTTTACTGGAAATAGTATCATTTTTGTTATGTATATTGAAATTGGAGAAGACTTCACTATGCACTATCCTCTTTCCAGGTGAAATAAGTCATAACCCCAAGCCATGGGCAAGGCTAAAGGTACCAGAGGGGGAGTGCTGTGACAAGTAGCAAGTGGATGCTGATTATCTGATGCTCAGACAAGATTCCACAATGTTCTAGAGCAGGGGTGAGCAAAATTTCTTCAACAGGATAGACAGCATATTTTTACACCTTTATGGTCTTTGACACAATTACTCAATTTTATTGACAATGAAATTAAATTTCATAAAATTTTCATGTGACACAAAATATTTTTCTACTTTTTATTTTTGTATAGCCATTTAAAGATATAATGCCACTCTTATCTCTCAAGCTAAACAAAAAACAATAGCCTGCTAGCTTTAATCCATAGGCTGAAGTTGCCTGACGCAGAGCAAGAAATCTAGCTAAACAACTTAGCTAACAAAGACTTTTCTGTTGTGCTGTATCATCAGACTTCCCTTGAATTTAGTAAATTGTAGAATAATATACAAAGTGAAAGAGGCAAAGAATATAGTTTTTTAATCATTGTTATAAATATGGTTAATAAGGGGAAATATCAGACACTTTCAAGAAGACATTTGATATTCTTAGAAAATAAATCCCGAGTTTGTCACAAATTACATTGAAAGATCTCCCACATCAAAGTGGTGTCCATAAGGAATGGAGACAGCTATGTTGTTCTTAAAAATAAATAAATAAACTTTGGCATTAATAATTTTAAGTCAATTATACTTATGGATTTATAAAATCAGCTAATATTTAATAAAATTATATTGCTTATTAAAAATATTTATTTTGATTTTTAACAAGCATTGTATTACCTATATTTTTTCATTTGGCCTCCTTTGAAGGACCATAAATTGAATAATCAAAAAGTACAATTTCACCTTACTTATAGCTAAATTATTTCAACATACATTTATTAAATTATTGTCATATGCAGATAAGTGCTGGAGGGAATAAAACAATGACCAAATGATCAAGTGTCAATTACCCATTTTAGACAGATGCACACATTCTCTCTTTCTCTCTCTCTCTCTCATATATATATATATATATATATATATATATATATATATATATATGATTATATTTCTCCTGGATACAACCAAGGTTTACATATTGCATTCAGTTGTTAGGTCTCTTTAGTCTCTTCATCTAGTATAATCCTCTTGCATTTCTTCTTTTTTGTTTTTGGCCATTACTAATTTTTTTATTGATATTATATATTTAAAGTATAAGAGAAGATTGTTATAAAATTACACACATACTATATTTTTTCAGATTCCTCTTCATGTTTTTCATTAACTTTTGGCTAGATTTAGAAAAAATTCAGGTCCATTCATGGCAAGAATGCTTCCTAAGTGATGTTTTGGATCTTCATATTGCTTTACTTTAAAAAACACAATTTTAGGTTGACCCATTAATTAATAATGCTGTGTTTGGTAATTTGGTTTTATTTGATAATTTGGTTTAATTTAAGGCTTCTTAATGTACTTAGGTCAATTTTTATAAATTATATATTTATAGAAAATCTTCCAATTAGTCAAGGTTATTTTATGACATATATAGTCATAGACATTTGTCTAATAAGAGTTTTAAATATCTCATGTCTCACTAGCTAATTCATCCTTGTCATGTCTAATTTGGCGTTTTTTTATATTTATTTTTTTTGTTAATTAGGATCACAATTATTTTATTTAGATAAGTGTATTTTTCAGAAAAAATCATTTATAATTAATTACTTCTATTTTTTATTAATTTTTGTTTTATCTCTTTGCTATTTTTTCCTTGTTTTCTTGCAGTTTATTATGTTGTATATTTTGTTTTTATGATAAAACTTCAGTTTAATAATCTTTAGACTACTATATATTTAGATATAAATATTTAAAATTTGCCTATCCCAAGGATCATAACTTTAATTGAAATCCAAAGATATTAAAATATTCAGTGTTTTTATTAGTAGTATGCTTAAGAAATTCTGCAACTTGGTTGATTTACTGTTTGTCCCAAGAGCTGCTTAGAATCATTAATTTCTCAGTGAAATATTTTTTTATAAGTAAGACATTTAAATCATCATAAAGTTATTTCAGCAATATACCTTTAAAATTTATTTTTATTGTTGACACTATTACAGATATCCCCCATTTTCTCCCCTCTTTGGCCACCTCCTTTTCACTTCCTCCCCTGGCCTTTACCACCCTGTTGTCTGTGAACATGGGCTATGAATATATATTTTTTGGCTAATTTCTTCATCTTCTTTATCCAGTTCCTCCCCTCCCTGTTCTAACAGCCCTTAGTCTATTCTAATGCTCCATCCCTCTGGTTCTATTTTGTTCAACAGTTTATTTTGCTCATTAGATTCCACATATAAGTAATATCACATGATATTTGTCTTTCCCTGACTGGCTTATTTCACTTAGCATAATAATCTCCAGTTTCATCCATGCTATCCCAAAGGGTAAGAGTTCTTCTTTTCCCAAGATGTATAGTATTCCATGGTGTATATGTACCACAGTTTTTTATCCACTCAAATACTAATGAGCACTTGGCTGTTTCCACAATTTGGCTATTGTAGATAGTACTGCTATGAACACGGGGGTGCATATATTCTTTCTGATTGATGTTTCAGGAGTTTTAGGATATATTCCCAGAAGTGGGATTGCTGGGTCAAAAGGTATTTCCATTTTTAATATTTTTGTGGAAACTCCATACTGTTTTTCCAAAGTTGCTGCAACATTCTGCATTCCCACCTACAGTAAGGTTCCCTTTTCTCCACATCCTCGCCAAAACTTGTTTGTTGGTTTATTGATGGTAGCCATTCTGGCAGGTGTGAGGTGAAACTTCATTGTAGTATTACTTTGCACCTCTCTGATTAGTGATGTTAAGCATTTTTATTTTTTTTTTGTCTCTTGGTCATCTGTGTATCTTCTTTGGAGAAGTGTCTATCTGGGTGCTTTGCCCATTTTTTAATTCATTGTCTTCCTGATATTGAGTTATATAAGCTCTTTATATATTTTGCAAATTATCCCCTTATCAGATGTATTATTGGCAAATATGTTCTCCCATACAGTGAGTTCTCTTTTCATTTTGGGATGTTTTCTTTTGCTGTGCATGAGCTTTTTAGTTTGATGTAGTCTCTTTTGCATTTTTTAAACAAACTTTCCTTTTTTAGAACAAGATTAGATTAACAAAAGTTGTGACGATAGTGCAGAGAATCCCTATATATCCAACACACTGTTGCCTCTATTATTAACATCTTTCATTGTATGGTGCATCTATTACAATTAAGGAGGTAATGTTAATATGAACTAAGTGTTTTTAGATTGTTAGTTTTTATACCTAGCATCTTTTTTTCTATTCTAGGATCCCACCCAGAATACCAAAATGCATTTAGTAACCTTATTTCTGTAACCATATATTGGAGCCTAAATTTCTTAGACTTTCTTGTTTTTTATTACCTCGACAATTTTGAGAAATATTGATCAGGAGTTTTGTAAGATGTAATTTTATTGAAATTTGTCTGGTAGTTTAGTCATGATTAGACTAAGGTTATAGATTTGGGAAAAGATTATGGAGATAAAGAACCATTTTTATCACATCAAAGGTACATGCTATCAACCTGATTTATCATTGTTGATGTTGACCTTGATCATCTAGCTGAGGTAGTGTTTTTCAAATGTCCCTGCTGTAAAGTAACTCTTATCCACCTATACCCCCTTCTCCAGACTGTAAATTTTGGAAGGAAATCACAAGAGGCAGCTCGATTTAAGGAGTGGGAGGTTATAGTCCATCTTCTTAAGGCAAAAATCTACATTCATTGTTTGGAATTATTATGCATGAGAAATATGTCTCTTCGCCATCTATTAATTTTGTTAATCATTTACTTATATTAATATAAAAACATGGGTATAACATAATACTACTTTAATGTTTTTTGCTAAATTGTTCCCGCTTTAGCCATTTAGTATTTTCAATTGGCTTTTGTACCTATTTGACATACATTCATAATAGTGAATATTTTTTAACACTATAGGATGCTCCAGGTTTATCTTGTACATTTACTACTCAGATTTACAATCAGACATTTTTTATTCTAAAAAATCAAAAAGCAGGCTTTCCCCCATAGAGAGTAGGACTTTGTTATATAGAATGTTCTGGGTATATATTTTTTATTTTTTTTAAATATATTTTATTGATTTTTTACAGAGAGGAAAGGAGAGGGGTAGAGAGTTAGAAACATCGATGGGAGAGAAACATCGATCAGCTGCCTCCTGCACACCCCCCACCGGGGATGTGCCCGCAACCAAGGTACATGCCCTTGACTGGAATTGAACCTGGAACCCTTCAGTCTGCAGGCCGACACTCTATCCACTGAGCCAAACCAGCTAGGGCTGGGTATATTTTTAAATAACTATTCTTTTCTTTCCAAAATCAGGGAAACTCTTGTATTTTTATCATGAGAACTTGTCAGGAGATAAAACCTACAAAATTATGCTTGTTCCTCATAATACAAAGCCAGTTTCAGGGTTTTGTATATTCAGCCTCCAGCAATTGAACATATTTACAAGCCTATGTTCCTACCAGTTGAAAGCTCGAGTGGCTTTCTGTTCTTAATAGTACATCTATGCTGTGACATGGATTTTTCTATATCTCAGAACTGCTGCATGATGTTTTGCCCTGCAAACTCAGTTCTCTGATGGGTCTAGGAAATATCATTGTTTTTCAGTTTTAGTTTTTTCTTGTTTCTATGATGGGAGTGATAACTTTCTGATCTCTTTACATGTGAGATCTGAAACAGTGCAGTGAGGTCTTTTAATATTATTTTTAAATGTTTATTTAAAAATATAAAATATTTGTAAACCTTGGAAATAAAATAAATATAAAAAACTTTCTCTTGAGTTACTTGAAAGTAATTTGACAACTAATTGCTTCATTATCTCCTTTCTGGGTTTGTAACTCCTTTTGAGAAAGTGAGAAATGGGGTTCCAATTACCATTTCATCACCTTGTTCTATCATCATGTAACTGATCCCCCATCTCTGCTACTACATCCTCCCCCATTAGGACATCTTCCTCTCTCTGCTTTGACTCTATGTATTATGTCCACTTGCCAGACACGCAAAAGACACACACTTTCATATACCAGAACTAGAAAAGATTAAGCCAGAAAATAAGAAGGATGAGATAAGATAAAATGGTGCTTCTGGCAGGTGTTGATTGATTCCAAAGAACTAAACTGAAATTCTCCAAATTCCCCTTCCTTGAGTGTAAACAAAATATGGTCTTTATGAAGATATTTCTTTTTTAAAAAATATATTTTATTGATTTTTATTTTTATTTTTGTACAGAGAGTGAGGGAGAGAGAGTTAGAAACATCAATGAGAGAGAAACATCGATCAGCTGCCTCCTGCACACCCCCTACTGAGGATGTGCCCGCAACCAAGGTACATGCCCTTGACCAAAATCTAACCTGGGACCCTTCAGTCCGCAGGCCGCTGCTCTATCCACTGAGCCACACCAGTTAGGGCTGAATATATTTCTTTACATGGCCACATATTCTTGTTAATTTAAAGAGTAGCTTTCTATAGTCCTTAATTATGTAGGAAATATAGGAAGAAAATGAATCATTTGCCAATCAAACTATGAATTCCAGAAAACACTTTTCAGGATGGTTGCATGTGATTTAGATACATGAAAACTAGAGGACACTCACAGCGTGGTAGCTACAATGTGCAGAGAGGAGTTCTATATCTGTTTTGTAAAAGGCAGTCAGTCCCTTGCAGCTTCTTTATACCCCTCTCAAAATAACATAAAAAGGACTTAGCAGAAATAAATGCTTATTTTGTCCAACTTTAAAGTATTTCAGAATCTAAAATATTTATGCTGCTACTTTTTCCCCCTATAAAATTAGGTGCTTTGGGTAGCACAGAGTAGTTAACTAATATTTCATCAACATGCTCCTTCTCTCCATAACAGGACAGAAGATGATTTCCCAGGTTCAAAGGAAAATGAAAGTCCTGATGTTCTCTACATAATTCAGACCCTATATGCAAAATAGATCATAATGTGCTCATTCTAGGAAATGAACAAATCTAAATGTAAGAGGGCTCTAGTGATACAAATGGAAGCAGTCCTACTTCTCTAAGTATGCAACGGAGGAAACATAAAAATATAAGAAAATGTAAGCATTAAACCTAGGAATAACAAATTCTCAAAAGTTTCCTAAATTTTTCAATTATTCATCTTAGGTTTTCATGTTTTTTGTATGAGTAAAGAGATCTTGAGTATAAAATTCCATAATATGTAAGCCTTTTATTCTCTTACCTGTTTGACTATGCACCCATATAATAGAATGTGACAGAGAAGTTCTTTTTCTAGACATATTTAGCTTGGTTGGACATTCACAGAGCATAATCTTCTATTCTCTATGGGCCAGAAAGCACAAGCTTTACTTAACAGAATTCTACTAGAGCAAAAGTCTTCACTTCAAGTAAAATGTATTTGCTTCTTTTGCATCTCTAACACGTTTAGTTATGCAAATACTATTGAATGAAACTAGACTTCTAGACTCCCTCTAAAAATGTTCTAAAGATTCCTGTGGAGATGTTTATACAAGGGTAATAACATTTAAAACAAACAAACAACAACAACAAAAACCCAAATCTAGAAACTCTTCCTAAGAAGTGTTTATTAAGTCTGCTATATGCTTATTTCTGTTTCAGGTACTATGTAGTATTGAAAAAGATTTTTGACTTAAACACTTTGGCTTTAAGTACTTTAAATATTTATGCAAAAGGAATAAAGTAACAAAAAACATGTTTCAGGTTGTAAACACTAATAATACCAGAGGGGAAAATAATTATAAAATGAACTCTCATCATTTGTCAATCACTACATACATCTTATGATCAAAACAATGCACTAAACGTGAGAGATGCACCAATGCTATTTACTATATAGTAAGTTGAATTTAAATGTATTCTATAATTGATATATAGCTCATGAGCTCTTCTTCTTGTAGGAAAAGTTATATTTAACTAAAATATAACTTTACTATTATGCAACTATGACAGATGAGTATGATATAATTTTGACTGTGAAAGAGAAAATTAAATGACATATAGAGATTAAAATGACACACCATAAGGAGTTAAGACACTACTTGGGGACTGCTTTAGGGAAATAGTTTGGTATGGCTAAAAATTTAGAAGAATTTATACATGACAAGGCATATTGAATATAGACCATAGCACTCATTATTATAATAGAATGCATGAATATTAAATTAAATATATTGTAAACATGAGTATACAGACTCATTCTGATAGCATTATTTTGATTTGTTTTTCCAGAAGACTGGAATTAGAAAGTCAGCTCTGAAAATAGTATAAAAGATAAACTGGAGGGACAAGAGTCAATGGACACCACTTTAATTTTAGTCATACATATATTATTGTACAATACGTACTTTAAGGTGTTTAAGTAAACCCTAATTCCTTGATATGTTTATAAGAGCTATATTAGATGAAAACAAAATAAGATGGACAAGGATGTTAAGGGTTATGTAAAACACAAATAAAATCTGTGTGATCAAATAAGTTTAGATGCAATACAAAAAGTTACAAAAAAAGTTAACAAATTCTTTGTTAGAATCTATATACATAAAAGACTAATATGCAAAGTGTCCCCTTGGGAGTTCGACCTGGAGACTGAGTTTGATCGCTCGCTATGATGTGTACTGACCACCAGGGGCAGTATGGAATGAAGGAAGGCCCCAGAAGCCAGGGAAGGAAGGCCCTGGTCGGCAGCCAGAAGGCCCTGATTAGCCCTGATTACCAGTCAGGCCTGGGGACCCTACCCATACATGAATTTCGTGCACCAGGCCTCTAGTATAAAATTATTTTATGCAGAATTCCTAAAATGTTTTCACTTTTTTTTTTTGATAGAGAGATAGGAAAGAAGAGAGAGAGGGAGAGGAACATCAACTTGTTGTTCCATTTACTTATGCGTTCATTGGTTGAGTCTTGTATATGTCCTGACCGGGGATCAAACCAGGGACCAAACCAGCAACCTTGGCTTATCAGGATGATGCTCTGACCAGGTGAGCTACCTGGCCAATGACCCAGATACATTTGTGAGGAGCATTACAAGGAAACTGTTCTAAGAAGCACATTTGGAAGCATATATTTTAAATTAAGAGTTTACTAGTAGCCCATAACGCAGTATTGTGCACAGTAGGGAGCCAGCGGGAACCCGCCGTGTGCCGACGGGAGCTGTGCTGCTTCCACGGGAGGCGGGAGGGACCCGTGCTGCTTCCGTGGGAGGTGGGCCC
Organism: Cnephaeus nilssonii; assembly: GCF_951640355.1. NCBI lineage: Eukaryota > Metazoa > Chordata > Mammalia > Chiroptera > Vespertilionidae > Cnephaeus > Cnephaeus nilssonii. Next base: position 70,065,989 of record NC_137083.1, on the reverse strand, counting down.
GCGGTCCGGCTCGCCAGCGCCCTGTCTCTGTCTCCATCTCCGTCTCCGCTCCCAGCCTCACCTGCGTGCACAACCTCCTCCTGTCTGGTCGTGACCAGTTATGGAGTCCCAGCCTAATATCCATATTTCCTCTTTATATAGATAGATATTACCTAAAACTTTCAATAAATGCTTAAATCAAAGGATATGAATACAATTAAAGAAAAAGAATGAGATGGAAATTATCATATGATGTTTCTGTCCTACCTTTTCCCCAACTCTAGCAATATCCCAAGTTGCTATCTTAATTCCTTAGTACATTGGGAAGTTTCAGCAGTCAATGTACTTTAACTCTAAAGACCTCCTCCTCAGAATTGGAGAAAGGTCACTTCATTTAAGGCATGTAGTGATTTTTCCACAAAAATTAGGAGCTACTGTATCTACAAATTTTTGATGTTGTAATAATGTATCAAATATGGTACAATAGAGAATTCGTTACATTTCTTCTTACTCAAAATGAGTTTAATGTCTTTTCCTTAATTTTTTTTAATTAAGATGTAGTTGACATTAAATGTCCTGAGCACATTTAATGTGCACAATTTGATGAGTTGGATATATGCAAACATTCATGATAGCACTACAATGAAGATATTAAATATATTTGATGCATCCTCAGATTTTCTTCTACCCCTTTGGTTTCTAAATATTTTTGTAGTGAGAACACTTAATAAATTTTAAAATGTGAAATAACATATTGTTAACTATAGGCATCATGTTTTATAGCAGATTTCCTGGAGTTAATTCATCTAACATAACTAACTTTATACCAATTGAGAAATGACTTCCCATTTTCCCCTCCTTTCCCCCAGGAAACAACCATAGTATTTTCTACCTTCTGAGTTTTACTATATCAAATATTTCAGATAAGTAGAAACATACATTATTTGTTGTGCTGGTTTATTTCACTTAGCATAATGTCCTCAAGACTCATCCATGTTATTACAAATGGCTGTTTTTCCTTTGTTTTTAAGGCTAAATATGTATATACTAGAGGCCTGGTGCATGAAATTCGTGCACGGGGGGTGTGTCCCTCAGCCCAGCCTGCACCCTCTCCAATCTGGGATCCCTCTCACAATCCAGGACTGCTGGCTCCCAACTGCTTGCCTGCCTGCCTTCCTGATTGCCCCTAACCGCTTCTGCCTGCCAGCCTGATCACCCCCTAACCACTCCCTTGCCAGCCTGATTGATGCCTAACTGCTCCCCTGCCAACCCGATTGCCTCTAACTTACCTCCCCTGCCAGCCTGGTCACCTCTAACTGCCCTCCCCTGGCAGCCTGGTCACCCCTAATTGCCCTCCCTGCTGGCCTGGTCCCCCCCTACTGCCTTCCCCTGCAGGCCTGGTCCCCCACAACTGCCCTCTCCTGCCAAACCGGTCACCCCTAACTGCCCTCCCCTGCCAGCCTCATTGCCCCTAATTGCTCTCCCCTGTTGGTCTGCGCCCCCCCCAACTGCCCTCCCCTGCAGGCTTGATCACCCCCAACTTCCCTCCCTTGCAGGCTTGGTCCCTCCCAACTGCCCTTTTCTGCTGGCCTGATAGCCCACAACTGCCCTCCCTGGTAGGCCTGGTCCCTTCCAACTGCTCTCCCCTGCTGGCTATCTTGTGTCCACATGGGGGCAGCCATCTTTGACCACATGGGGATAGCCAGCTTGTGTGTTGGAGTGACAGTCAATTTGCATATTACTCTTTTATTAGATAGGATATCACATTTTCTTCATCCATTCATTTTTTATTGAAAACTTGGATGGTTGCCCCGCCAGTGTGGCTCAGTGGTTGAGCGTTGACTTATGAATCAGGAGGTCACAGTTCAATTCCCAGCAAGGCACACACCTAGGTTGTGGGCTCGACTCCCAGTAGGGAACATGCAGGAGGCAGCCAATCAATGATTCTCTCTCATCACTGATGTTTCTATCCCTCTCTCCCTTCCTCTCTGAAATCAATAAAAATATATTTAAAAAAAAAGAAAAAGAAAACTTGGGTTGTTTACATATTTTGACTGTTGTTTAAAATACTTCAATAAACTTGTGAGTGCAAATATCACTTCAAGATCCTGATTTCAATTATTTTGGATATATGCTCAGATTTGGAATCTGGACAAACTGGAATCTTGTATCTTTGGTGGGAATGTAAAATGGTGCAACAGCTATGGAAAAGAGTATAGTTCCTGAAAAAGTTAAATATAAAACAACCATATGTGCCTTTCTTATTGAAGAACACTGAATATGGCAAAGGAAACAGAGGTGGGGAAAAATAAATAAATAAAAGACAAGGCCAAAGGGCATTAAGAAAAAATGAAGTAATTAAGTAATTTCACAGATAAACATCTAAAGCAGGGGATCAGGATTTGAAGACGATAATGGGTAATAGAGAGCTAAAACACTATCCATAAAACTTGACTGATAGACATCATGTATTGAAAGACTACTTTTGTGACTTTCCAATGCCAGAATACTGCATCAATGAATATGATTTCTGTTTTTGTGTGCTATAATTTAAAATATCATAATGAGAATTTGATCAATTGGAAGGGATAAATGAAATAACCCTGGGATGGGAAAATGTTTTGTGAACGTTCATTGAAGAAGTGCACATAAATCCAAGATACAGTTGCTTTGACATTTCTTCAAAGTCAAGCTTATAACTTGGGAACCAGAGTTGCAAATGTTTTACTTAGATTATAGAAAGCATATCTTATTATTTACTTAGAAAGATTTATTTTATTTGCACCTGAGTTTGTGACTCAATCCTTCTCTTCACATATTCTGAGAATTTCCCTTTCTACTCACACAAGCGACATCTGAGGACAGAAAAATAGTCTCCTGCAAGTCATAGTGGAGGGAGAAACTGGGCTTTTGGCTCTCTAAAGAATTTCACCTGAATGCTAAATTTGAGAAAGTACGATGACCTAACAAAGGAGAATTATATAAAAGGCAGGCAGAATTAATTCTTCAGGGATGCACAGAGCATAATATGAAGCAATGTGGCATAAATGTCAATGCCAGGGAGAGGGCAGCAGGCTGGATGGATGAGAGCAATCCGCAGCAGCATGACTGAAGGAAACACTGTGCCCCCAAGGGTAAGAAGCAGCATTTCTGGAGACAGAGGAAGGCACTCCTGGTGGAGTCTAAAATAATAATTTGTCAAATGACTGACGAAAGTGTCAGAACAGAAGGGGCAGCTGGTCACAGTGTATTTTATCACAGTCGTGCATATGGGGCATGGATAATAGCAACCCGAACCATCATTTGAAGGACAAATACCTAATTAAAATGTAAATCAAACACATATTCATATAAAGGTACATGAAATCAGCCTTCGCTACCCCAGTTAATTTTTTTTAGATATTTATTCTACCTATACCATATATTTGTATAACATGATACTAGTATACTTAACACATGACATGATTGTGATATAATGTTATCTTGCACTAGATGTAAACTCCATAAGTTTCAAGGCCCAAGCCAAGACTATTTGCCTGGTCTTTGGAAATGTTCAATTAATACTTACTGAACGAGTGAGTACTGACTCGTGCATGTTAGCTCTAATACAATTCTCCTCCACACTCGGGGGTTAGAAGAAAATCAGGAACAAATAATTCTTCACATAATTTACTTCTTTCCAAACTACTTTCAATTTATTTTTACACATAAAATTAAAGAATGATTATAGAACATATTTGGAATATAATGAGGGGTTAGTTTTCTCTCACTTAAAAAAAAAAAGAAATAATCAAGGGTTAGAAGGTTGCAGCACCAGAAGTCCAGAAAAGTGTCTTTGGAGGTGCAGCCCAGAAGGCCAAGAACAGGCCCCAAGTGGCTGGCATGGCCCCAAGGAGCCCGATGCCACCTCCTGGCAGGTAGCAAGGCTCTTGGACAACATTGGGGCTTCCTGGTGGCTGTCAATCAAGATCACGGAGAGGACCCACCAGCCTCTGTGTAAGAAGGAGGTCTCAGGAGGAGGAACCTGTGATGAAGCACAGCTGGCCCAAGGCCAAGAAGCAAATACCCTGCCAAAGGGTCCCAAAGCGCAGGTCACCGCTCTGTGTGCTTCCCGAGCCTTGCCAGATCTGCAGGCGCCACCCCGAGCCACCCTTTCCTAAGGTCATCAGGGTGCTGGGCAAACTGCAGCCCGCAGAGAAGCAGTGGTGCCTGGATGAGGCCCAGCAGAAGCGGCAGTACTTGAAGGAGCTGCAGACAGACCAGCGGTCAGAAGCCTTCGAGATGTGCACGGAGGATCTGAAACCTATCAGCCGATGAGTGGATACACACGCGGTGGTACATTTACACAATGGAATACTAGGCAGCTGTAAAAAATAAAATAAAAAAAACTCTGACCATTAGCAACAGCAAACATGATCTCACTTATATGTGGAATTTAATGCACAAATACACTGATGAACAAAATAGATCCAGAGACATAGAAGCATGGAACTGACTGATAGATTTCAGAGGGAAGGCAGGGTGGGTGGTGGGTAGGGAGTGATTAACCAGGGAACTTGTATGCATATATGCACAACCCATGAACACAGACAATAGGTTGGTGAAGACCTGTAAGGGTGGAGGGGTCAATGGGAAACACACATTCACACACAAAGAAAGAAAGGGGACATCTGTAATACTTTCAACAATAAAAATCTACACTAATAAAAGAGAAAGATGCAAATTGCCCATACCTTCGTGATGCCCACCAGCCAATCAGAAGTGACTATGCAAATTAACCCAACAAAGTTGGTGGGTTAATTTGCATACGCAGTCACCAAGTGGCTGGGGGCAGGGCGGGGACACTTGCATTGTCACCATGGCGACGACTCAGGCGTTCAGCACTGCCCCAGCTGCTCAGGGTATCTGGGCAGTGTGAGAAGGCTGGACGGGAGCGGAAGCAGGAGCGGAAAGGCAGTGCCGGCAGCCAGGGGAAGGAAGGTCCATTCTTGCATGAATCTTGGTGCATCGGGCTTCTAGTAAATAAATAATAATAAAAAAAAGATGTGCACGGAGTAGAACCAGGAAAAGAAGATCAAGGGAGGGGACTCAGGCTCCGTGCTTATGCTCATAAATGCCCTCTAACGTGGATACACAGTTGGAGACTTCAGTGGCTTCACCTTTGACTTCTCCACTTTCACTGAAGAGTTGCTGGACCAAAGCAAAGCCTGGGAGGCAGAGCCACTGTACCTCTGGAAGATGAAGGAGGCCTCGGAGGAGCAGAAGGTGCAGGCAGAGCCAGAGCAGTGCTCTCCTGGACAGAGCAGGGACTGGTGCTGGAGGAAGAGCTGATGCTTGCTGTCCAAGGCACCCACTGCCCACGTGGCCTCACTGACCCTGCTCGACAGCCTGAGCTTCCACGTGACCAGGCTGCAGGGTGCCACGGAGCGTGACCCTGCCCGACACCAGAAGCTCATTATTTACATCAGGGAGCTCCTGGCCTAGGTCGCCAGTGAGCACCTATCAGGCTGTGGGCCACTCACCCCTCCATCCAGAAAAGACCAAGCTCTGGTCATGCCCCTTCCCCTACCTGTACCCCATGGGGGAGGGGCAGGGGTCCACCTTTTAGGGCCAGGCCCTTTCCTGTACCTTGGGGTCTTCAGCCTCCCTGAAATTAAATTTCTACTGCATCCCTCTAGCTTACAACTCCCCAGAACCTCAAACTCAGAAAACTCACCCGCCCTGCACAGCGCACATAGAACCCCAAGCCTCACAAGGATGTCACACTACTGGGGCGTGGGAACACCACACATGGGTAGCCTAAGCTTTGACACAGGGCATCCACAGCAGCTCGCAAACCGTGTGGGAAAGGTGACACGGCTACAATGGCTCTTCAGGATGTACCCCATGTCACAAGGCAGACAAAACCCACACCTGACACATTAGGAGGGACTCCTGGAAGGTGCGGACCACAGATGACCCACACAAGCAGGCACACTGGAAGGTGCGGACCACAGGTGACCTGTGGACCACACTCCTGGAAGGTGCGGACCACAGGTGACCCACACAAGCAGTTCACTTTCTCATGCGTGGCTGAGGGCCCTCTGCCTGTGGCCTCCAATTCTGCATACCAGAATGGTGGCTAGTACTGACCCCCTGCCCTCCTCCAGCTGAGGGACCCTGTGGAGGCAGCTCCTTTGCTACTACTAAGAAAATAAGTAATTTGAATTTCAAAAGAAATAAAAAGAAACACTTTTGTTTATGAATATAATAGAGTATTTTGAGCACTTTGCAAATAGTGTTACTACCAATGTTCCTGTGGGGGGGAGGGAGGGGCGGACAACCTGAAAACTAGGCAAAATATATAGAATAGAGAAAAAAAACCTTTTTTTTCTTCAATGTAAGAGAAATGTTGAAGCAATGGCGCTAGGAGATCCAAGAGGAATGTAGAGATGTTAGTTTATAGTTAATAATCACAATATTCTAGGCACAGGGCAAGAGTCTTGGAATCCAGGCTTTGTTAATTCACAGAAGAACAGAGAGCTTCTGGTGGTCTCATGGGATTGAAGAGAAAAAATTGGAGACTTAAAGGGCAAGATGCTAATTACTTAGAAGCTAAAAGTAAAACAAAACAAAATAACAACAGCCTGACACACTGCCTTTTTTTCCCTTTAAGGGAAGCCATGTAGTTTAGAAAGCTATACAAAAAAAAAAAAAGCAAAAATATTCCAATGAGTAGATCAAAGTATTCAGCAAATCCATTGTTCTAAAAAACAACAAACAAAAAATGAACCAGAAAATAAAATTCTTTAAAAGAATCAAATGGCTATTGTAGAATTATAAATTCAAAAGCTGAAATGAAGCAGTCAATAAATAAATTTAGCAACTGAAGACCGAGTAGTAAAAAGTCAGTAGAATGCCAGATTGTCAGATCAATAAAAAAACATATAAGCTGAAGCACTGAAAAAAAAGAGTCATTATAGCAAAATGGTCTAAAATGGGGATAGCTGGGCTTCCAGAAGGAGTTGAGTCAGAAGAGCAATACTGAGATAATGATTATAAATATTCCCAAATTGATTTAAAAATGTAACCCATAATTTCAAAAGGATCCATCCTTTCCAGACAGAATAAATATTAGGAAAAGTGAATTGCACATTGGAGAGTTTCTTAATCTGAAACGAATAAGCCAGGAAGACATTTAAAAAACAAATTTAGAGTCCTGCAGAAAGTAATTCTCAACACAAATTGATCTAGTTAACGACACCCCAAACATCCAGAGGATGTTTTGTGAAAATAAGCTGATACTAAAGTGTGTATTTAATACAAACAACCTAGAATATCCAGGTTAAGTCCAACCTGAAGAAACAAAAACAGAGGAATTTCACTACCAAGTATCCCAACTTGGAACTATAATTGAAGTAGCATGGTTGGCACAACAGACAAATGAACCAATGAAGCATAATAGATCCCAGAGACAAATCCACTGACATAATAATCATTTTTTAAAAATTTAATCCTCACCTGCAGATATACTTTCATTGATTTTAGAGAGGAAGTGAGGGAGAGAGAGAGAGAGAGAGAGAGAGAGAGAGAGAGAGAGAGAGAGAAAGAGAGAGAGAGAGAGAGAGAGAGAGAGAGAAGGGGAGGGGAGGGGGGAGGGGAGGGGAGGGGAGGGGGGAGGGGAAGGGAGGGGAGGGAAGGGAAGGGAAGGGAAGGGAAGGGAAGGGAAGGGAAGGGGAGGGGAGGGGAGGGGAGGGGAGGGGAGGGGAGGGGAGGGGAGGGAAGGGAAGGGAAGGGAAGGGAAGGGAAGGGAAGGGAAGGGAAGGGAAGGGGAGGGGAGGGGAGGGGAGGGAAGGGGAAGGGAAGGGAAGGGAAGGGAAGGGAAGGGGAGGGGAGGGGAGGGGAGGGAAGGGGAAGGGAAGGGAAGGGAAGGGAAGGGGAGGGGAGGGGAGGGGAGGGGAGGGGAGGGGAGGGAAGGGAAGGGAAGGGAAGGGAAGGGAAGGGAAGGGAAGGGAAGGGGAGGGGAGGGGAGGGGAGGGGAGGGAAGGGAAGGGAAGGGAAGGGAAGGGAAGGGAAGGGAAGGGAAGGGAAGGGAAGGGAAACATCGATCGGTTGCCTCCCATATGCATCTGGACCAGGGATGGAACCAGCAACTTAGGTATATTCCCTGAGCCACCGGGCCAGGGCTATAATGACCATTTGATTTAAAACTAAGGCACTGCATGTAACTTTTCAAGACAGACCCTGGTATCTGCTCAATTTCAACAGCATCCTCCTCCCTTTCCTGTCACCTAGCAACAGCAACCTATCACTCTTTACTAGTAAAAGTGGAAGTCGCTCTTTGCTCCCTGCCTTCTTTTGACCGGCAATTCTTGGCCCTTTCCTCCCTTGGAAGTAAAATAAACTTCCTCCCTGCATCTCTTCTTTAGGTTGTGAATTCTTTCACAGCCCACATCACTGACCAAACCCTAACATTTTGGTGGCCCATATGGAGAGAATAAACATCTCTTTCTCCTCTAACTTCACGGACGCTCTCCTAGGTGCCCCTCCTCCTCAGTCAGTAAATTCGAAGTCTCACTGATTCTGGGGACTTCAGCAGCTCTAGGTCCCAAGGGCAGTGGTTTCTCCCTGCAAGTCCTGGTCTTTGGTGGGACGGAAAACCCAGTGCCTGGCCTGTCACTTTGGGATGTGGCTGTGAAGAATGCTTTCGGCTGTCTCCTATTTCGGTCCGACCTCTGGCGTAAGGATGCTTATATCTCAATCTGATCTGGTTCAGTCCATTCTCGGATTCAAGGATGCTTAATTCAAGGCGGATCTCCGTTTGGACTGACTCCAGACTCTGGGGACGCCTGGAACTGGACTCAGCGGTAGAGGACCTCTGGGTCAGGAATGCCCTTCCCTGCTTTCACTGCTTTTTCAGCCCTTACCCCTCATCATGCTATCATCCCTGAGAACTCCTTCCCCTTCTTTTTTTCCTAGTTGTCCTCATGGGCAAAGGACTTCCCATTGGGTTGCTTCCTTTTTAACTGTAAGGCTCTTGGACTTAGGGACCTCAAGCCCAAGCATTTAATTTTCTATTGCAATACAGCTTGGCCAATACCTTATAAATCAAATGACCAGAAGGTCAGCCGCTGTTCTCTCCTGTAATCTCTTCTATTCTCATTCAAATAGAAAACCACAGGATTCACCTCTGGGATAACTGGGAAAAAACTGACCCTCATACTTTAAACCGAGAGATTGATTTTTCTTTTGTAGTACAGCTTAGCCCCAATACCAACTTGGGGACACAAAAGTCTGGCCTGTAAATAGATCTCCAAATTGTAGCTCTGTTCTCCAGTTAAATTTGTTTTGCAAATGTTTATCGCCCTTTTAGGGATTTAAGGACAACTTATAAGGTCTGTATTACCATAATTTCAAATGAATGAAGGAACACTTTTCTCACAGTCCTGCCTCTCCCCAAAGTGGAGCAGCCTGCTTTCTTAGCTCACCTCCCTGCACTTACCACACCCCCTGCCTCCCCAGAGCAGCTGCTGCTTTTAACCCTTTCTTTGCTACAAAACTGCTGGCAGTTGTTTGGAGAACTGCAAACACTTAACAGCCCTGCCACTATCAGGAGTGGAGCTCATGTGGGTCCTATGCCCCTGCTGGCCCCCACTAAGAGCATCACTATGAAGAGATGGAACCAAGGGTGGCCCTTGACATGACAGGTAAGCCAATCACATTTTCCTTAGACACTGGAACTGCTTGTTCTGCTCTGACCCATTCGCCAAGGCCTCTTTCTCCCCAAACCTGATTGATCACAGGGGCGAATTGGCATCTGCAAGGCTACCATTTCCCGCTACCCTCTCCGCTGCAACCTTGGGCATCTCACTTTCAGTCAGGCCTTTTGAAGCCTCTGGGTAATTAAGAATATAAACAAGGCTAAGATAATTAAAGAACGGAATCTAAACATAAGTCCCTTTAAATGTTCCAAATTCTCCTGGAGGGTGGGAGCTGCAGCAGTGTATTTGTGCAAGCTGTAGAATCTGCAAGGAGGGGGGCACTGACCCCTTGTAACAGGAAGAACGTGGCAGTTTTAAATCCAAGAGGCTGGAGGCCTTGGGAATGGCTGCAGTCCTGGGAGCCAGCTGCAGGCCTGATATCTCCCTCCTCTCCAACCTCTTCTCCAGTCTCCTAAAAGTTGTCAAGGTCATGTGATCCCTGTTGCAGAATTTGCCAGGAAAGTGGCCTGGATGGTGATTAACTTGGAGATCTTATAGAGTTGTTAAGGCACAGTAAATAGAAGTAACTAAAATGAAGGGCTTTTGATGGAGCTTTTCAATGATGATTGTATGTGCCTATACATAGTTTTCCAAGGTTTTGGTGACTTAAAACTTTGAAGTTTTGCTGTGTTAAGTAATAAAGGTTGTTAAACATCTAGATCTTTTACAATAACAAAATACTAAAGCATTAATTGCTAGACAGGTCTTAAGTTTGCCTACTTTTAGCTTCTTATTGTAGGAAGTCTATAAAGTGGATTTGGGACTGTTAATATAATGTCTTGTACTTTGTTAAAGGTATGTTTCTTGAAAGTAAGAGGATATTTAAAAGGAAGACAGGGAGGGGAGGGAGAGATCAACCAATGAACTCATATGCGTATATGCATAACCCATAGACACAGACAATAGGGTGGTGAAGGCCTTAGGGAGCAGGTGGGGGAGGCAGATACATGCAAAGAAATGAAACTAGACCACCAATTTAAACATACAAAAGAATAAGCTCAAAATGGATAAAATACTTAAATATAAATTGTGAAACCATAAAAATCCTAGAAGAAAGCATTGGCAACAAAATCTCAGACATCTCTAGTAGTAAAATATTTACTGATACATATCCTAGGGCAAGGGAAACAAAGGAGAAAATAAACAAATGAGACTATCCTATATAATAAAAGGCTAATATGCAAATTGACTGACATGCAATGCTATGATGCAAACTGACCACCAGGGGGCAGATGCTCAACGCAGGAGCTGTCCTCTGGAGGTCAGTGCACTCCCACAGGGGGAGCGCTGCTCAACCAGAAGCCAGGCTCACTGCTGGCTAGCCCAGGGGTGGTGGTGGGAGCCTCTCCCACCTCCACAGCAGCGCTAAGGAGTGGTGAGCCAAGCGATAAGGAGCGAGCAGGTGGGTGGTTAAGAGTAAGGGGTCCCAGATTGCAAGAGGGATGTTGGACTTCTGGTTTAGGCCCCATCTGGGTCCTGGATTGTGAGAGGGCACAGGCCAGGCTGGGAGACCCCTCCCCTGCATGAATTTCGTGCATTGGGCCTCTAGTATCAAAATAAAAAGCTTGTGTACAGCAAAAGAAACCATCAACAAAATGAAAAGGGAACCCACTGTATGGGAGAACATATTTACCAATGATACATCTAATAAGAGGTTAATTTCAAAAATATATAAAGAACTCATACAACTTAACATAAGGAAGACAAACAATCCAATTAAAAAAATGGGCAAAGGACCTAAATAGACCCTTCTCTAAAGTGGACATACAGATGTCCAAGAGACATGTAAAAATTTTCAAAGTCACTTACATTAAAGAGAGATGCAGATTAAAATGACAATGGGGTATCACTTCACACCTGTTAGAATGGCTACCATCAACCAGTCAACAAAGGACAAATGCTGGTGAGGATTGGAGAAAAGGGAACCCTAGTACTCTGCTAGAGGGGATGCATCAGCCACTATGGAAAACATAGTGAGTATGGAATTTCCTCAAAAAGTTAAAAATGGAGCTGCCATTTGACCCTGTGATCCCACTTCTAGGAATATATCCTAAGAATTCCAAAATACCAATTCAGAAGAATATATGCACCCCTTTGGCTCATAATAGGTTCATAATACTAGTAGCACTATTTACAACAACTAAGATGTGGAAACAGTTTAAGTGCCCATCAGTAGATGAGTGGATAAAAACACTGGGGTACATTTACACCATGGAATACTAGGCATCTGTAAAAAGAAGGATCTTTTACCCTTTGAGACAGCATGGATAGTCCTGGAGAGTATGATGCTAAGTGAAATAAGCCAGTCACAGAAGAACAAGTATCACATGATGTCTCTCATATATGGAATCTAATGAACAAAATAAACTGATGAACAAAATAGATCCAGAGACATCACAGCATGGAGCAGACTTATGGATCTCTAAGGGAAGAGGGGTAAGAGATTAGTCAAAGAACTTATACACAGGATTACATAGCCATGGACACAACAATAGTGCAGTGAAGGCCTAGGGGGATTGTGGGTGTCAATTCGGAAAAAAGGGGGCATGTGTAATACTTTGTTTTAAATATGTGTAAATTATTTATTTCAGAATAAACCCATAGATGTTGGATTACTTGGACAGAACTTTTGTGCATTTTTTAAAATTGTTTAAAGTATTACATATGTCTCCTTTCCCCTGATTGACCTCCCCTCATCACTCCCATCCCCCCAGGACAAGCTCCCACCGCCCCAGTGTCCATGTCTATTGGTTATGCTAATATGTATGCATACAAGTCCTTTGGTTGATCTCTTATACCCCCTCCAGCCCGCCCTACTTCCATGCATTTTTATGGCTCTTGATTTGTATTGCCATGTTGTTCCAAATGGATTACTATACATCAATTTATGATTTTCCCTACACTTTCTTTAAGACTTATTATTAATCAGCTTATGTAGTAAGTAAAATAATATTGTTTAACTTCTTTATACTTTTTGATTACCATGAAAGAATAATATTTTTCCATATGTTTGTCCACCATTTTTTATATGAAATAGAATTTTCATTTAATTTTCTCAATTATCGTTTGGGATTCTAATGTTTTCTTACAAACTAAATGAACTACTTATATAGAATATATAGCACTTGGGTATATTTTGTGTACTTTTAACATTTTTCACTTAGTTTTATGTTAGTTATGGTATGTTCCATGATTCTCTAGTTTTGTAATCCATGCAACAGAGTCTTAAAATCTTTCTGCGATTGTCCATTGCTTCAAATTTGAATAATTTTTTTTTCACATCACAGTTCTCACAAATATTTATTTAACTTTCAGATAGCTTTTAGATTTTTACTTTATACTAGAGGCCCGGTGCACGAAATTCATGCATGGGGGTGTGTGTCCCTCAGCCCAGTCTGCACCCTCTCCAATCTGGGACCATTTGAGGGATGTCCGGCCGCCCATTTAGACCCGATCCCAGCGGGATCGGATCTAAACGGGTGGTCGGACATCCCTCTCACAATCCAGGACTGCTGGCTCCCAACTGCTTGCCTGCCTCTGCCTAATTGCCTCTAACCGCTTCTGCCTGCCAGCCTGATCACCCCCTACCCACTTCCCTGCCAACCTGATCAATGCCTAACTGGTCCCCAGCTGGCCCAATTACCCCTAACTGCCCTCCCTTATTGGCCTGGTCACCCCTAACTGTCCTCCCCTGCAGGCCTGGTCCCCCCAACTTCCCTCCCTTGCTGGCCTGGTCTTCCCCAACTTCCTTCTTCTGCCGGCCTGGTCACCTCCAACTGCCCTCCTCTGCTGGCCCAGTCACCCCTAACTGTCCTCTCTGTTGGCCTGATCACCCACAACTGCCCTCCCCTGCAGTCCTGGTCCCCCCCTACTGTCCTCCACTGCAGGCCTGCCCCCCCCCAACTGTCCTCCACTGCAGGCCTGGTCCCCCCCCAACTGTCCTCCACTACAGGTCTGGCCCCCCCAACTGCCCTCCACTGCTGACCTGGTCTCCTCCAACTGTCCTCCTCTGCTGGCCTGGTCCCCCCCAACTGCCCTCCCCTGTAGACCTGGGTCCCTCCCCCCCAACTGCCCTACCTTCCTGCCTGGTCTCCCCCAACTGCCCTCCTCTGCTGGCCTGGTCACCCCTAACTGCCCACAACTGCCCTTCCCTGAAGGCCATCTTGTGGCGGCCATCTTGTGTTCACTTGGGGGCAGCCATCTTGTGTCTTAGAGGGACAGTCAATTTGCATATTACTCTTTTATTAGATAGGATTTAACTTTACTTTCTATCAGCTTATAATTATGTTCAATTATCTTTTTGCAAAATGTAACTATACCTAGATTCATGCCCTTTAATGAAACAGATTATATAGCTTGAAGTGGGAGGTTCCTGTGAAAATTTTAGGCAAAACCTATAAAGTATTTTAAGTATAAAGATGAAATGGAAGAGATTTGTAGAAACTCCATATATAACAAAACATACAGGAACATATTGATGAATTGACTACATTAAAAATTAGGGACCTCTATCCTTTAAAATTGATAACAAAAATGTGAAAAAAAATTAAAAAGACAGTAAAATGGCAGATAACAAAGAAATCCCAATATATCAGTACTTTTATAATTAATTAAGTACAAGATAAATGAAAATAAAAGAAAATGAATGAAATGAATGGCTTATAAACCTTCGAAAATATGTTAATCCTGAATAATAATCAGAAAGATTCTGATACTTTCTAAATTAAATAAAAAGAGTATATTTGAAAAGATGATAAATATTCATAGTTTAGGATGCTTTTAATAACAAATATTAACAGAAAACCCAAGCTGGCAAAAGTAATAGGGAATGTGTAAGGCCAGCTTATTTTATAATGAGCAGATAAGGCAGGATTTACTTGACATTTGGTCTGATATTATATCAACCTCTAGGAGATTCATTACACATTATTAGATTTTTGCTGAGATTGGAGATGGAAAAAAATGAATTTGTTGTCTCACAAAATTTTCAAGCTTCATATTCTTACACAATGTCATCCAGAAGACAAAGCATACACTACTATAATTTTTTTTTTAAACAAAAGACTAGCTTTTATGAATTGGAATTACCCTAGGAACAATTTCTATAGCTGGGAATTTCTATGCACTGATGGACTTAGGTATGGATAAATTAACAAGTCATTGGATCAATGGAAGGTAATTTCTATAGTAGCCACCACTGGAGATGGGGATGAAGTTAATATCAACCAATCTGTATAGTAGCCATCTGATATTTGCGAGGGGTTTGTTAAAATTGATTTTTACTGCAGGAGAGCTTACAAAACAACAACAACAAAACAAAAACATAAACCAGGGGAATCAAACTTAGCAGGATGGAAGGTATGTCAGCTCTGGTGTAAAAATTAACACATAGTTTGACCAGACAGGGAAGATAGGATGGAAAAATCAGCTCAAATAATTATATTTGTCTTAATGTAACTTTACTGAAGTTTGAAACTTGAGGGGTTGAGCATTTGATTAGCCTGTCCTGGGATACAGAAATACCACTTTGCCAAGCAAGGCCAATTGCTTTTTGCTGGGCAGTACTTTAAGGTTTGTTCATCTAGTACTTTAAGGTTTGATATAATTGGAAAGCATAGAATCCAAACCAAATCCAGGGACTTATTAGAAGAGAAATACATGCTGACTTGCAAACCATCAGAGGTTGATTATTATATTTACTTTTATTATTTCTGCGTAATTTAGTATTCCTTGCTTTGTCTAAGAAAGGATTGCCTTATGAGAAGCGTTCAAAATTATTTCAACACAGTTACACAATGTTCTATGTCAATTATATCTCTATAAAATTGAGTGGAGGGGAGTAAATAGATC
This sequence comes from Cnephaeus nilssonii, assembly GCF_951640355.1. Lineage (NCBI taxonomy): Eukaryota > Metazoa > Chordata > Mammalia > Chiroptera > Vespertilionidae > Cnephaeus > Cnephaeus nilssonii. The sequence goes on along the minus strand of NC_137083.1, from coordinate 70,050,420 downwards.
CAAGATGTAATCTATAGAGCCTGCAGAATCAGATATGGGTGTATCATTCAAATTAATATTTTTAAATTACTCTTATTTTTTTAAATTTTTATTTATTGTTGACATTATTACAGATGTACTCCTTCACCCCCTTTACCCACCTCCACCCAGCCCCCGCCGCCCTCCTTCTGGCCATCACCACACTATTGTCTGTGTCTATGAGTTATGCATATATGTTCTTTGGCTAATTTATTCACCTTCGTTCATCCAGTCCCCCTCATCCTCCTCCCCTCTGACTTCTGTACATCTGTTTCATATATCCATACTTCTGGTTCAATTTTATTTTGTTTATTGTATTCCACATATAAGTGAGATCAATTCCTTTCAGTCCAAATGTTTAGTAACATTCTGTCGTGACTTTATGGTAGTCTCACCTAAAGTTATGTCCACATTTCAGTCCCTGGAATCTGAGAATCTTGCCCTAGTTAAAGTATCTTTGCAGATGTAATTAAGTTAAAGGTTCTGAGATAAGGAGATTATCATGGATTATCCAGGTGGACCCTAAATCCAATAACAAGTGACTTTTTCAGAGACACACAGAGAAGACAAACAAAATAGGTTATGTGAGAAAATCAGCCCTGGCTGGGTGGCTCAGTTGGTTGCAGCATCATCCTGTACACTAAAAGGTTGCAGGTTTGATTCTCAGTCAGGGCACTTACCTAAGTTGCAGGTTCAATCCCCGGTTGGGGCACTTATGAGAGGCAACCAATTAATGTTTGTCTCTCACATCAATATTTCTCTCTCCCTCCCCTTTCCTTTCTCTCAAATCAATAAAAACATATTCTCTGGTGAGGAGATATATATACACTAGAGGCCCAGGGCACAAATTCATGCACTGGTGGGGTCCAGCTGGCCTGCCCCAATGGGGGCCAACCAGGGGGTGGGGCTGGCCAGGGTGAAGGGCTACGGTCATTCTGGTCATTTTGGTTGTTCTGCTGTTTGGTTTCTGGGCTTTTATTATATAGGATATACACTGAGTGGCCAGATTATTATGATCTATGAATGTGTAATAATCTGGCCACTCAGTGTAGACTGACCACAGAGTTGGGATTTTAAAATAAGGTTTTTCCATGTATAAGAACTGCATTGTGGGTAGTTAGAAAGAAGCAGAGGACTTACTAGTCAGAGGTTGGGGTACACTATCTCCTGGTCCCTTGACATATCGAGATTTGCAAGCTTTCTCTTATACATAAGTACACTGAATGGCCATATTATTATGACCACCTGACGTTTGTAGGCAAATTAGCCGTACACTGCATCATATGGTATATGGAAGCCAAAGGCCTGTTTGAACACCTTTGCTGTCTGCAGTTACCAAGATAAAATGTCTCCAATTCACACAGGAACACAAGGATTGGACAGTCGAGCATTGGAAAAAACTCATGTGGTCCGATGAATCACGTTTCCAGTTGCATCATGCAGATGGCATAGTGAGAATTTTAAGGAAACAGCATGAAAGCATGCACCCCACATGCATGAGCACAACTCTTCAAGCTGGTGGGGGCAGTGTTATGGTTTGGGGCATGTTTTCCTGGCATGATTTTGGGCCCTTTAATTCGTGTGGAACAACGTCTGAATAGCACAACATACCTAAGTATCGTTGCTGATCAAGTTCATCCTATCATGTTGATGGCATATCCCAACGGAGATGGCTTCTTCCAACAAGACAATGCACCATGTCACAGTGCTTGTATTGTGCAGGAGTGGTTTCAAGAACATGAGGGAGACTTTACCTTGCTTAGGTGGCTCCCACAATCACCAGATCTCAATCCAATTGAACTTTTGTGGGACGAAGTTAAAAGAGCCATCAGGCAGCTGGCTCCACAGCCATCAAATCTCACAGAACTGGACAGTGCTATTGATCAGGCATGGTGTCAGATTCCTTGCATCACCTTTTAACATCTCGTGGAGTCAATGCCAAGAAAAATCGCCACAGTATTGAAGGCAAAAGGTGACCCAACGAAGTACTGATGGGATGGTCATAATAATCTGGCCACTCAGTATATATATATATATATATATATATATATATATATATATATATATATCCTATCCTACCTAATAATAGACAAATATACAAATATTTAAATTGACCATACCTTCGCTATGCCCGCGATTGGCCAGGAGGCGCAGGGGGGCCAGGACTCGGGGTGGCCGGCGTGGCCGATTGGGCCGGCGGGACACTGAGCTCGCGTCGCCAGCGGCGGCGAGCTCACGTCCCACCGTGGACCATCAAAAGCGGGGGAGCTGGGTGCCTGTCCACTCAGGCACCAGGCCTTTCAGAAGCCTCTGGCGGGGAGGAGGCTTCTGAAAGGCCTGGTGCACCAGCGGACAGGCACCCAGCTCCCCTGCGATTGAAAGCAAAAGCATGGGAGCTGGGTGCCTGTCCACTCAGGAACCAGGCCTTTCAGAAGCCTCCACCGCGCTGGAGGATTCTGAAAGGCCTGGTGCACCAGTGGACAGGCACCCAGCTCCCCCGTGATCAAAAGCGAAAGCGTGTAGGGGACCCTACACGTGCATGAATCAATCATGCACTGGGCCTCTAGTATATATATATATATATATATATATATACATATATATATATATATATATACACACACACACACACACACACACATACACACACACACACACACTAGAGGCCCGGTGCATGGATTTGTGCACAGGTGGGGTCCCTCGGCCTGGCCTGTGGAGATCAAGTGGAAAATGGCTCTCCAACATCCCCTGAGGGGTCCTGGATTGTGAGAGGGTGGTTCTCAGGTGACGCACCCCGGAATCGGGCTCCCTCCTCTCTGATTCCAAGTATGTCACTCGAGAACTTCAGCTACCAAGTCACCGCAACTCGGCAGCTCCTGCGTTGAGCGTCTGTCCCCTGGTGGTCAGTGCCTGTCATAGCTATCAGTCGTATGGTCGTACGATCATATGCTCACTTAGGCTTTTATATGTATACTAGAGGCCTGATGCACGAAATTCATACAAGGGGCTTGGCCCCCGCCACCGAGGCTTCATCTGGAAGGTCATCCAGAAGGACATCTGATCTAATTAGCATATTAGGCTTTTATTATTATATATGAAAATCTGTTGAGGCCCTGGTCTGGTAGCTCAGTTGGTTAGAGCAAATCTATTGGGGCCCTGGCAGGGTAGCTCAGTGGGTTACATTTATCTTTTTTATAAGGATATCAGACATAATGATTTTAGGGTCTACTCTGTTGATTTCATTTTAACTTGATTTGCTCTCTAATTGAGTTTTTATTTTCTACTTTCTAATCTAAACTAATTAAAGTCACATTTGAGGCAGTAGAGGCTAGAACTTCAACATATGTTTGATGTAAACAATCAAGACATAACACAAAAAAGAAAATCCAAGACATAACAAAAAAGAAAATATTTATATACTAGTAGCCCTGCGCAAGAATTCGTGTGCCAGTAGCTCCTGTAGCTCTCTGCCCACTGCCCCGCCCTCCTGTAGCTCCCCCACCCCCTTCCCACTCCTCCCCTCATAGCTTGCTGCCCTGCCCACTCCTGCTCCTGTAACTTTTTGCCGCCCTCTTGTAGTTCACTGCCCCACCCTCCTGCAGATCAGTGATCTGGTCGTTATGCGGTTGGTCGTTATGCCTCAAGGTGTAACAGATAATTAGCATATTACTCTCTTATTATATAGGACTAGAGGCCCAGTGCATGATTGAATCATGCACGTGTAGGGTCCCCTACACACTTTTGCTTTCGATTGCGGTGGAGCTGGGTGCCTGTCCGCTGGTGCACCAGGCCTTTCAGAAGCCTCCGGCATGGCGGAGTCTTCTGAAAGGCCTGGTGCCGGAGCAGACAGGCACCCAGCTCCCCTGCTTTTGATGGTCTGCGGCGGGACGTGAGCTCACTGCCCCAGAGGCCCCTTCTGTTCCGCAGCACAGCCATGGCGCAGACGCTGAGCTCGCACCGCCACTGGTGACGCGAGCTCAGCGTCCTGCCGGCCCAATTGGCTACCCCGGCCACCCTGAGTCCCACCCCCTGCGCCTCCCTCTGGCCCAATGGTGGGCGTAGCGGAGTGATGGTAATTTACATATTACCATTTTATTAGGTAGGATAAGTATATCGTAAATCTTCAGTATCTATGAAAAGGCATATCTTTTTACTCAACAATTATAATACTAGAATTTAGACTTAAACTCAAACTGGGATGTTATTTTAGCATTCATTCATTTGGGATGTATAATATCTGAAATATCAATTCCAGCATTAGGAATAAGATTCAAAAATAATAGTGCTTTAATGCTTTGAAGGACTTTTAAAATACATTATGATGTATTATAGGCAAATTTGTGGAGTGCTATGCAGATTTTATAGAACATAAGATCAAAGATAGAAAATTTGGAGACTAATAAAGTAACAATAAAAATCAAGTTCTAAACTGCCAATTGTAACACTCCGGTAATATATGGTATCTGCCTGAAAGTGGCCACAATGCTGTTTCTCACATTTTTAATGTGATTACTTCTGGGGAGTGGGAAACAGCTGGCTGAGAACAGAGATGTGATGGAGCACATGTTAGCATTTTAATCTTACCTTTCTTTACATTTTTAATTTTGACTTCATTCATTTTCAACGTGATAGAATTCATTGTTTTTAAAATAAATGCAATTTACCACTAAATTGTGAGAGGAAAAAGATACCTACTAGGCATTCCTGCTTTCACTTAGATATCTCTTCAAATAAAAATTCACTGGATTTTTGTTGGAGAGTGAAAATGTTTCTATCTCCTATAAAATCACTAGAGATGATAGCTAGTTCCCTCCACCCCATGGACATTTTTTCCTCAGTCATTTAGTTGTGCAGTCTCAAATTATATCAATCACTCATTCATCCAATAATTCTTGAGTTCCTTCCAGGTTCTCGGCTTTGTGTGCTTGAGATAAGAAAAAAACTAATAAACAAACAAAAAACCAAAAAACTGGCAAGAGGCAAATTACCCTGTCCTCATAGAATTTATATTCCTCCAAGAGAAATAAAATTATAACATTTTCTATCATCTATCTATCTATCTATCTATCTATCATCTATCTATCTATCTATCTATCATCTATCATCTATTATCAATTATATATTGCTAAGTACTCTAAAGAAGGAAAAGACATTTTGAGTTCCTTCCTAAGAAAGTGATATTTAAGAAAAAAAGGACATGAGTGATTGAGCCAAATGACTGAGGAAAGAACTTTCCAGGCAGAAGAAACAGCAAGTGGCAAGTGCTAAGGCCTTTTGGAGAAGTGCGGCTAATCTGCTTGAGGAACAGCATGGAGATCTGGATGGCTAAGCAGAATGAACAATTATTAGGAAATGATGTCAGAGCGATATTTTTTCAGAAGGCTGTATAACTTGCCATTTAGAGTTGTACTACAGTCACCTAATAAATAAGAATATATGTTAAATATTAAATAATATTCTGTTAATGAAAATATTATAATTTAACACTTTCCAGACCTATCCTGCCTTTTCTTAAAGAAGAGACTCATCTCCTTCATGAAATATTTTTCAGTGTTGACAATGTTACTATCACTACTACCCCCACTTATAGTAGAAATCAGGCCGGCGGGAAGTGGCAAACCAGATGCACTTGGAGGTTCTGAGAAGGAGTGTTTATTTGCACTGGTGCTGGCTCAGTGGAGGAGACCCCTCCAGAGGCTGAGAGCCGAAGGCGGCAGGGGTTTTTGCCTTATATACATGCCTAGGTTCTTTGTCTCCCATATATGACATACATACATATTCTAGACATTCTTTCTAGTTGCATGCTAAACTTCTGGGTATTTCGCAGGTTTTCCACACCCGTTGAAGTTCATGATGAAGGCTTGTTGCCTAGGCTACAGATGGAGGGCTCATTCCCTATCTGCGCCTAGGGGAAAGTCCCCACCAGACTGCGGGCAGAGTGCCAGGTGGAGCACGCAGACCTCCCCTGCTTCTCACTGTCAGTCCACCTAGAAGCCAGCGAGATGACAGAAGCCAGGGGCATGGTGATGGTGGTGCAGACAAAGCGGGGAGGGGTTGATCTGCTCTCAACTTACCTTCTCACCAGAATTGCCATTATTAGTTCCTATAAACATAAAGTTCACCTATTAGTAAGCAATAATTTTATATTCAGAATTAGATAAATTTCACTAGGATAGTTTCCCCAAGAATCTATATTTAATGTTTTGAATTAATCATTGGGATTCTAATTAAACTAACTAGGAGAGATAAGCACAATATAAATTCTAAAAAGAATCCTAAAGGAACAAGTTACCCTGGAGCTACAGAGTACAATTTCAAACTCTCTCTTTATATTAAAATAAAAAAGATATCATATGAAATAGTGCTGCAAATTATCCACTTTTTGAAATATATTTTAATAAGGACTTGAAAAGGAAGTCAGTTTAAAAAAAAAACACACCATTTCTATGCTTGTGTAACATAGTCTGTTTCTTGGAGATAATATTTTGATTCAATTATGTCTGCAAGCACCATAACTTCTATTGATGAACATGGATTGACATAGTAGTTTAAGCCTATCATGAACTAAATATTACAAAGAAGGCAATTTTCCTCTTCATTTACTTTAATTTACTCTAGTTGTAAATGTCATTGAGTACCATGATTACAGAATAAATCTCACTGTAGGATCAATTACTATAATGTAGAATAAAACTTGAGTTGTTTTGTAATTATATCCATTGGGTATTCCATTTTAATTTCAAATAGCTTTTGCAAAAATACTGGAGCCTTAATGGATGATGTGCCGGATTATATTTGAGTCATTTAATATGTAATTATTAAAAATGCTACAAATTGTTATTTTCCTTCAGCCTGGTTAATTTTCTAAATGTATATACCTAAACAGATGCTTTCTGGATTGAATATATAATCTGCCTGTTGGATATTTAAAAATGTGTTTCTCAAAATTAAAAATGCATATTTTTTTTGTATTTATTTTTTCTTTCTTTTAATCTTTATTGTTGAAAGTATTACATAGGTCCTACTTTTCCCCCCATTAACCTCTTCCACCCCTCTCACATTCCCCCTCCCCTTCCAGGCCCTCACCACCCCATTGTCTGTGGCCATGGGTTATGTATACATACATACAAGTTCATTGGTTGATCTCTTCCCACAACCCTCCCTTGCCTTCCCTCTGAGGTTCAATAGCCTGTCCATGCATCTATGACTCTGGGTCTATTTTTGATCATCAGGTTTTTTTGGTTCATTAGATTCCACATATGAGTGAGATCATGTGATAACTTAGCTTTCTCTGACTGGCTTATTTTGATCAGCATAATACTATTCAGGTATATTTCTGAATTTTAAGAACCTTTTCTCTTTATAAGAAAGACTAAAAATACCTCTTAATAACCTTTGTCATCATTAAATATAACTGAAATATTATACTTTTCCAAAAAAGGTGAAATAATTTAAATATCAATTTAATTTTACAGAAAGAGAATCAAATATCTCTTTCACTTATAAATGTGAATTTCAAAATATATATGTACTCTCGTAATTCCATGGTTCTCAGACATTTTGGCTTTCAAATTCCTTTACATTCTAAAAAAATATATCACCAAGAACTTTGCTTTATGGATCTTATATCTGTAAATATTTACCATTATGAATTAAAATTGAGTATTTTTAAAGTAAAATAATATGCATGCATACATAGCCATATCAATAGTTATCAGACAAGTGACCTAAAAATGTATATTATTGTCATGTAACTTCTGGAAAACTCAAACATTCATTCATTAGAATATGAAATTTATAAGACTGAAATGTTCTTCCAGTCACCACATCACAACTTGAAAATCTCTGCTTGGCATTAGTGTAAACAATCATTTCATTAGACCCTAATTTACCTTTGAATATGAATAATACATTTCTACCTGTTGTGATAGGCTGAAATATATCTTATGCAATTTCAGGTAACATTTCTCCTTTTATAATAGCTTTAGGAGTATGATTCATTGCTTTTGAATTGTTCTTTGATGAATGAATATAATGGAATCAAGATTATGGAAAACAGGTGCTCAAGAAGGTGAGGAGTGGCTCTTGAGGAAAAAAAGGTATGATTTGATACTCCCAACACATTTTTTACCTCAAGCTCAATTGCTAAACAGGAATTTGAAATGCTACCATTATTATTGGTTTTTCTATATAGTTCCAGTTCATGCTTACAAGTGTTTGTTGATAGATAGTGTCCACATAAGTATTTCTTTTTAGCAAAAAAAGCCTTCATATTTTAAAATGTGATTATTAATATTATATTAATAATATAATGTGTGACATAATATTGCTATTTTAAATGCTATCAGGATTATTAATGTTAATAGGCACATAGTCTTAATTCAACTGAAATTTATATATTTTTTGGGGGTGATAGGATATGTATTAGGGAATTAGGAAAGATATATTAGCTGATAAATTATAATCAAGAATATCAAATCCTTGGGAATTTCATAACTTTATTTTTTCAGAAAGTTGGGCTTTTATTTCTTTTAAGACTGAACAACCAAACATTTTTATTCATAAAATGTTAAAATGGCATATTTATCAAAGTTGTTACTGCCACTTCTGTCATACACATAGTTGCAAACCTTCATATAATATTTATATCTACAATTATCTACCATGGTTGTTTTTTTTAATATATTTTATTGATTTTTTTTACAGAGAGGAAGGGAGAAGGATAGAGAATTAGAAACATCGATCAGCTGCCTACTGCACACCCCCTACTGGGGATGTGCCTGCAACCAAGGTACATGCCCTTGACCGGAATCAAACCTGGGACCCTTGAATCTGCAGGCTGATGCTCTATCCACTGAGCCAAACCGGTTAGGGCTACCATGTTTTTTTAATCTAAAGAAAAATATATAAAAATAAAATGGTAACACATACTATCATTCAATTTGACTAAATGTTAGGGAGACTTCCTGAGCAACTACCAGGACACACTCCCTTACAAGAGCGATCATTACAGAGTTGCAAAATCGTGATTCTCATGTTCCACGTTTATGTTTATTTTCATTGTAATACATTATTGGCTGGAGTTATTTATCAAGCTTGAGCCTCACCACTAGGAAAGCAATAAAGCAACCTTCATTCTCTCCATAAATAAAAGATAAGAAATGAAGCAATTTAAAATATAATCCCCAGGAAACTTTAGAATAAATGGTGGCATAAGGGCCTCTGAAAATTCTCTCCTTCATAAAAGTAATGATAAAACTGACAACATAAAATGTCAGCATCAACTTTTTCAGAAATCTGGAAATTAGCCAAAGGTTTGCATGCAGCAGTCCAGAGAGTGTATATTAAAGTGGGGCAGGAGGGGGGAAGGCTGGTTTTGAATAAGCACAGAAAGCTTCATGATGTTGTAATTTGCCTATTGCTATATTATTCTGTCCATCCCTACCGTAGACTTAAAACCAATAGGTCACAAACATGCTGAAACCAAGCCTGGCAGCCACCAGAGGAGACAACATGGGATTATAGTTCCTTCAATCCTCATTCTCTGTAAAAATCCACTTGCAAGTATGTCTATGTTTGAACTGACTCTGAGCTCTTCTGGACGAATAACCTTTCCTCCAGGGGTAATTGTCAGAAAACAATGACAGGGCATTGATTCACTTTGGTTGCCCTGAGGAGAAAAAGAAGAGTAGGGCAAAAAATAGGCAAACCACAAAAGCTTAAAAGGAAAAGTTGAGAAATGGGAAGTTCATAGAGCCTTTGAGAAGCTCAAACATATTCCTGGGAAGCTATAAAGCCACACACATGAATAAGTCTGTGTTTATGCCCTAGAGAAACTTGACACAGCCTTGGCCTGACCTTGAGGCTCTGCTCAAGCAGGAAATAAAGATAAAGGCGGAGTTGAAACCTGACCAGCTGAATGTTGAAGACATGCCCCAATACCCACACAGAGCCCTTCCTAGGAGATTAGGGGACATTGATTCCAGGTATTTAAGGAAATCTCAGTTCAATCATTAGTTGACAACTAAGCTAATTGAGTAGAGACTCCAGTGCCTAAACATGGCAAAGAATATAGACTTTATAGAATCATTCAGAAAAAGTATGAAACAAGCCCTAGAGGGGTTGGAAATCTGATTTTCACAATTGCTGCAGTGTAGTATGTAAAATATTTTATTTTTTTATTTTTTATTTTTATTTTTTAAAATATATTTTATTGATTTTTTACAGAGAGGAAGAGAGAGATAGAGCGTTAGAAACATCGATGAGAGAGAAACATCGATCAGCTGCCTCTTGCACACCCCCAACTGGGGATGTGCCCGCAACCAAGGTACATGCCCTTGACCGGAATCGAACCCGGGACCCTTCAGTCTGCAGGCCGACGCTGTATCCACTGAGCCAAACCGGTTTCGGCATGTAAAATATTTTAATCTCAGTAAAAAATTTTAACACATGCAAAAAAGTTGAAAATCAGCATTTTAGAGGAGATGGTCTTTATTTTATAGAGCAATGGTTTGCAACCCTTGAGCCGCAGCACACTGGTGTGCTGCAATAATTTTTAAAACATGCAATACTTGACCTCTTTTCCCTTGGGTTGTCAAATGAAAAGTGACAACAGCCAACACAATAGCTGGTGTACAATGGTTCAAAATTATACCTAACATTTTGTCAGATCATATATATATATATATATATATATATATATATATATATATATATAATGTTTTATTTATATATGTATATGTATATTTTAAATAGGTTTTTATTTATTTCAGAGAAAGGGAGAGAGAAGGAAAGAGGGATAGAAACATCGATGATGAAAGAGAATCATTGATTGGTTGCTTCCGGCACATGCCCCCACACCCCACTCCCCCCACTGTCCTACCCCCCCCCCCCCCCCACTGGGGATCCAGCCCACAACCTGGGCATGTGACCTGACTAGGAATCAAATCTCGATGCTCAACCACTGCGCCACATTGGCTGGACAAAATATATATATTTTTGTGTGTGTGCTACACAATTTTAGTAATTAGTTTATGTGTACAATGAGATGAAATGTTGAAAATTGCTGTTTTAGAGCAATAACATATTAAAGAAACTAATTATACTCTGTTTTTGACCATGAACAAATTAGTACTGCATTTCCTCTTTTACTGTAAACAACTAAAACACTGAATAATATATAACACAACTGTTTACAGATATTGTATTAAAGGCAGCACATGGCTGTTGTTCCTACAAGAAGGAAATAAATGAGGTGTACTCTATGATCACACTAGATTTCTGCCTGGAAGCATTTTGTGAACAGAAGTTTAAAGAATGATATCCTTAGGAGAACACAATGGTGTTGGTTTCACTGAGTTGAGAAGATAGTAATCAGAGTGGAAGAAATTAAGGTGTCTAGAATCTGAGGAACTGAGAAGTGGAGAGGAGGGAATGAGTGGCAGAAGTGTATATAAGGGTACTATTTGATTCTACAGTTGAAAAATAAGCCACATGTATGAAGAGTGAATAAGTCTAGGCAAAGAATGAATCTTTAAGTTTCCTCAAAACTACTACCAGAATAAGTGAATTTAACAAACATGCAGGATAAAAGATTAATATAAAAATTAGTTGTATTTACATATACTAGTTGTAAACATTTAAAAATGATATTTAAAAACATAATTTCAAAATGTAGAAAATATGTGTAACAGTGGAACAATGATAAATATGAATAATGAAAACATTGTTAAGAGAGATTAGAAACACCTAAAGAAGTATAAAATATTCATGTTCATGAATTGGATAGTTACTATTGATAAGTTAACTATGCCCAAATTGCTCTATAGACTGATTACACTCCCAATCAAACACATGTTCATTCCTAAGCACTCAGAATAAATTGAAGACTTAATATAGAGAGAGCTATAGGCAGAGATAAAGGTGGAAATATATATAGACACATGTGTTAGATACATTTATTTAATTGAAGGATCTGGATATACCCAAAAGAAAAATATAGAAATATAGGAAAGTATTGCTATTTTATTCTAAGACTTAATATAAAACCACCATAATCAAGGTACTGTGATATTGATACATTGGTAAATGTGAATGTCAATTATACAAATCATATAATCAAGAAATAGACCCATTATTTGTCACTTATCCTATATAATAATGAGGTAATATGCAAATTGACTATCACTCCAACACACAAGATGGCCGCCCCCATGTGGTCAAAGATGGCTGCCCCCATGTGGACATAAGATGGCCACCACAAGATGGCCAGCAGGGGAAGGCAGTTGTGGGTGATCAGGCCAGCAGGGAAGGGCAGTAGGGAGGGACCAGGCTTGCAAGGGAGGGCAGTTGGGGGTGATCAGGCCTACAGGGGAGGGTAGTTAGAGGTGACCAGGCTGGCAGAGGAGGGCAGTTAGGGGCAACCAGGCCTGAAGAGGAGGGCAGTTATGGGCAATCTGGTCATCAGGGGAGCAGTTAGTCATCGATCAGGCTGGCAGAGAGGAAGGGAGAAGGATAGAGATTTAGAAACATTGATGAGAGAGAAACATCGATCAGCTGCCTCCAGCACACCTCCAACTAGGGATGTGCCTGCAATCAAGGTACATGCCCTTGACCGGAATCGAACCTGGGACCTTTCAGTCCACAGGCCAACGCTCTATCCACTGAGCCAAACCAGTTAGGGCTGTATGTCTTCTTGAGAGAGGTGTATTTTCAGGTCCTCTGCCCACTTTTTGATTAGATTGTTTATTTGTTTGGTGTTGAGTTTTATGAGTTCTTTAAATATTTTGGAAATTAAACCTTTGTGGGAGCTACTGTTTGCAAATATCATCTCCCATCTGGTTGGCTGCCTGTTTGTTTTGTTGTCCATTTCTTTTGCTGTTAGAAGCTCTTCATTTTGATATAGTCTCATTCATTTATTTTTGCCTCTACCTCCCTTGCCCTGGGGGTCAAGTCCATAAAATGTTCTCTACCACTCAGGTACCTATATTTTCTTCTATGTAACTTATGTTTAAGTCTTTGATCCATTTTGAATTAATTTTTGTACATGATGTTTATTTCTACTTCTTGTCTGAACTCTGTGGCTAGGATTCCCAGTACTATGTTGAATAAGAGTGGTCTTGTTTCTGATCTTATGGGAAATATTTGTAGTTTTTGTCAATTGAGTATGAGGTTGGTTGTGGGTTTGTAATATATGGCCTATTATTATACTGAGGTATGTTCTCTCTATTCTCACTTTGTGGAGAGTTTTTATCATAAATGGGTGCTGAATTTTATCAAATGTTTTTTCTGCATCTATTATTATGATCATATGATTTTTATCTTTCATTTGGTTTGTGGATGTGTCACATTCTTGGTTTGGGAATATTGTACCATCTTTATATCCCTAGGATAAATCCCACTTAGTCATGGTGATTAATATTTTTCATATATTACTGGATCTGATTTGCTAATTTTTTTTTTTAGTATTTTGGCATCTATGTCCATCAGGATATTGGCAGGATTTCAGAGAATCATCAGGGTGAGGCCAGCAGAGTTTATCAGGCTCAAACAGAAGATTTCACCATGGAAATGGAGGGCTCTGTACCAGTCGGACGTGCAAGGGGAAAATGGCTCTCATCCTAGAGTCACACAACTCAACCTATCCCAGATTCTGCCAGGAACCTGATCTCAGCAAGTTGACCCTGTCAGGAATTAGTAGGGTGAGCTTAGTGGGTCTCCTGTGAGGCTTGGGGTAGAAGGGGGGTTGTTCTCTCCTCAGAGCCACCCAACTTGGTCTGTACCAGAATCTGCCCAGACCTTGGAGTCAGGAGAATTTGGCCACTGAGAGCCCAGAAAGTGGAGCTAGCAGATTTCCAGAAAGGAGGAGGCACCAGTCAGGTTCTCCGGAAATCTGGAGGAATGGCCTCTGCCCCAAAACCACACCACTCAGTCTAGAACTCCACACCTCAGCCTAGACAGCTGACTCCTCAGCAGCACACAAGTTTTGCAGGGTGGAGCTACAGGGAGTCCAGCATGTGGGGCTATTGAATTCTACCAGGCTGAAGCCCTATGGAAGGGAGTCCTCTACCCAGAAATATGATGTCTGGGATAGGGGAGAGTAACTCAGCATAGGGATCCTGGCAGCTGTCCCTTCAGCTCTCTCCCCAGAGCCACAAACATCAGTGACTCCTCACATGACTCTAGTTCACGCTATCCTCCCTTTGCTGGAGCTAAGATTGAGTCTCTACCAATCTCTACCTGGCAGACAGAATCCCTGCTGATTTTTGCAACCAGATGTTATGTCAGCACCTCTTCCCAGCACTCATGCTCTGGGCTGGCAAGTCAGGCTTGGGTTTGAGGCCTCACACTTCTCAAGGGGAAACTTTGCAGTTCAGATATTTCTTCAGAATCTCAGCCACTGCCTGTGGGAGCATGGCTAGCCTTTATGTGTCTCTTCCTTCCTACCAGTCTCAATGTTGCTTCTTCTATAATTCCTTCGTTACTAGGCTTCTGTCAGCTAGTCTTTAGTTGGTTATTCAGGTTGATTGTTCTGTTTTTAATTGTAATTCCAGTTTGGTCCTGGAAGGAGGTGAATGTAGCTTCCACCACCTCTGCCACCATCTTGGATTGACTGCAAGTAAACCTTACTCTATAATTCTCCCATTACTTTTTATATTTGGGCAGGATTATTTTTGTTTTTCTATTTTGACTATAGGAAAAATTTATACCAAATATTTAGAAAAACTAAAAAATCAAAAATTTATATGCAAATATAAAGCATTGTAAAACTACTGTGTAAAACTATTGTGGCTAAAACTTGATTTGTATGATACCTGGAAAGTTTAATGAACAAGTCCACAACCACATTCTTAATATGTTGAGAATGGCATTAGTTGAGTCATTCAGTATGTTACCTTGTTCATAGTATAGAAGTACATCTGATTATTTTTACATTATATAGTTATTAGAACATTTTTAAAGACACATGAGCTTCTATTTAATAAGAGAGCAAAGATAGATGCATATTCTTCAATTTTGAACTCTGTCATTGTAGTATTTTTTGTTTATTGTAGGACAGAATATAGAAATGGAATCTGGGGGGTGGGAGCAGCTGGGGAGAGGTCAATTAGGGAAAAGGGAGACATACGTAATACTTTTAACAATAAAGAATTTAAATTTAAAAAATGGAATTTGATAGAGATAGTCCATGGATAAAAATTTTAATTCTAAAATTAGATACCTAACTAGACATGAAAAGCAACAATAGAAGCAACAACAAGAGGACAAAGTTGCTAAGCATTTTCATCTATATGTGCTACATATAACTCATCTCAGCATGTTTGCTCCCCCACAAAATTTACTCTTCCTAATGTATTTTTTATTTCAATGAATGATACTATTTGCAATGCTGTAGTTGAAGCCAGGAATATGATTCTTATCCTTGATTCCCCCCTCTTTCTCAGATCTCACTTCAAATCAGCTAAAACTATTTTATATTTCCTGATTATATTTCTAAAGCAGCCTCTCCTCTACTTCCCTACTGCTATCACCTGCGGCCAGTTCCTCCTGCTGTGAAAACTTCTTTGTTAAGCTCTCAATCTTCAATTTTGTCTCTGTCTATTGCATTTCCAGAACAGCAGTACGTTATTCTAAGGAACAGTGGTGTCTCTAAGAGAATGGCTATATAAAATTGGCGTATATTTTCAAGATGTTTGATAACAAGAAGACATGGTATGAAGTTGCATTTGTATTATGTTTGTAACACAGTTAGAAAACATTAAATATTCTTCCCAAGAAGTATATTTGAAAGTGTTGAAAGACTACTAAATCCCATATCTGCCTCTTTCTTAATTCCTTTCAGCAATACTTCATTATTTTCATGCAACATGGTTTAGAAGACCCTTTGAGATCTGACTTTTCCTTCAACATCTCAGCTTCTTAACATGGCTATTTCTCTGCTTGCTCTGCCTGCCTTCACAAAATACAGCCACTAGCATCACTCTGAATATAGTACAGCCTTTGAATATTGTGTCCTCTCTGCCTAACACACACTTCTATACCTCCAACACTGTTAATTCCTCATTGACTGTTGGGGGGGGGGGGGGGGGGGGCGTTGCATATAATGATTAAGGAAGCAGGCCCTGACATCAGATTGAGTGGGACAGGATTTCATGTCTAACAAACTGTAGTGTGAGTTTCCCTAAATCTCTACATTTAACCATATATATGGTGACTGTAGATTAAATGAGCCCAAAACATTCCAAACAACAAATGTTTTTGCACACTTTTAATGATGTGAAGTATTCAAATGTCTGTTTAAAATTCTTCAAAATTTCATATTAAATAAATTCTTACTACTGCGCATAGAAAACCTAAAAACTCCATTAAAAAAAACTACTAGATTTAATAAATGAATTCAGAAATGTAACAGGATACAAAATTAACACTCAAAAATCCATAGCACTTTTATACAACAACTAGAAGCCCGGTGCACGAAATTCGTGCATGGCGGGGGGTTGTCCCTCAACCCAGCCTGTATCCTCTCCAATCTGGGACTCCTGGAGGGATGTCCGACTGCCCGTTTAGGCCCGATCCTGATGGGATCGGGCCTAAACGGGCAGTTGGACATCCCTCTCACAATCCAGGACTGCTGGCTCCCAACTGCTTGCCTGCCTGCCTTCCTGATTGCCCCTAACCGCTTCTGCCTGCCAGCCTGATCACCCCCTAACCACTCCGCTGCCAGCCTGGTTGATGCTTAACTGCTCCCCTGCCAGCCTGTTTGCCCCCAACTTCCCTCCTCTGCCAGCCTGGTCACCGCTAACTGCCCTCTCCTGCAAGGTTGATCACCTCCAATTGCCCTCCCTTGCAAGCCTGGTCCCTCTCAACTGCCCTCCCTTGCAAGCCGGGTGCCTCCCAACTGCCCTCCCCTGCTGGCCATCTTGTAGTGGCCATCTTGTGTCCACATGGGGGCAGGATCTTTGACCACATGGGGGCAGCTATATTGTGTGTTACAGTGATGATCAATCTGTATATTACTCTTTTATTAGATAAGATAGAGGCCTGGTGCACGGGTGGGGGCCAGCTGGTTTGCCCTGAAGGGTGCCCCTGATCAGGGTGGGGTTCTCTTGGGGCGTGGGGTGGCCTGAGCGAGGGACCTGTGGTGGTTTGCAGGCTGGCCACGCCCCCTGGCAACCTAAGCGGAGGCCCTGGTATCTGGGATTTATTTTCCTTCTACAATTGAAACTTTGTAGCCTGGAGCAGAGCCAAGCCTGCTGTTCCCTCCGGGGCGGCAGCCATCTCTGTGGCAGTTAATTCACCTTCTACAGTTGAAACTTTGTTGCCTTAAGCGGGTGGGCCCAGCCAGGGTGTGCTTTAAAGCTTTGCTTCCCCTGTTGCCGCCGGCAACCCTGGCCTGCTCTCTCAAGCTCCATTCTGTTGCCATTTGTTTGAATTTGTTTACCTTCTATAATTGAAACTTTGTAGCTTGAGTGGAGGCTTAGGCCTGCAACAGCTATGGAAAGCTTGGCTTGCTCTGTTACCTGGGAAACCTTGCTCTCTGTGGCTGTAGCCATCTTGGTTTGGGTTAATTTGCATACTCGCCCTGATTGGCTGGTGGGCGTGGCTTGGCTGGTGGGTGTGGCTTATGTAGCGGAGTGATGGTTAATTTGCATATTACCATTTTATTAGAGAAGATAGTGAATTCTCAGAAAGAGAAACTGAAAAAAAAAATCTCATTTACCATTGTAACAAAAAAAAATTAAGATACTTAGGAATAAACTTAACCAAGGAGGTAAAAGACCTGTACTCTGAAAACTACAGGACATTGAAAAAAGGGATAGAAGAAGATCTAAACAAGTGGAAGTATACACCATGTTCATGGATTGGTAGAATCAACATCATTAAAATGTCCATACTACCCAAAGCAATCTATAGATTCAATGCAATCCCTACTAAAATACCAATGGCATATTTCACAGACCTAGAACAAACACTCCAAATATTTATATGGAACCAAAGAAGACCTTGAATAGCTGAAGCAGTCTTGAGAAAGAAGGACAAAGTTTGAGGAATCACAATATCAGATATTAAGTTATACAACAAAGCCTGGTACTGGCACAAGAACAGGTATATAGATCAATGGAACAGAATAGAGAACCCAGAAATCAGCCCAAGGCACTATGTTCAATTAATATTTGGCAAAGGAGGCAAGAGCATTCATTTGAAAAGAGACAGTCTCTTCAATAAATAGTGTTGGGAAAATTGGACAGGTACAGGCAAGAAAGGAAGAAAGAAAGAAAGAAAGAAAGAAAGAAAGAAAGAAAGAAAGAAAGAAAGAAAGAAAGAAAGAAAGAAAGAAAAGAGAGAGAGAGAGAGAGAGAGAGAGAGAGCGCAAGAGAAGAAGAAGGAGGAGGAGGAGGAGGAAGAAGAAGAGGAGGAGGAGGAAGGAAGGAAGGAAGGAAGGAAGGAAGGAAGGAAGGAAGGAAGGAAGGAAACTGGACCACCAACATACACCATACACAAAAATAAACTCAAAATGGATAAAAGACTTAAATGTAAGACATGAAACACATAGGCATCTCAGACATCTCTTGTAGCAATTTGTTCAGGATTCTTAGGATATATTCCTAAGTGGGATTTGTGAATCATAAGGCAGTTCCATTTTTAATTTTTAAGGAAACTACATGCTGTTTTCCATAGTGGCGATACCAGTCTGCATTCTCATTAATAGTACACTAGGATTCCCTTACCTATGTGTTTTGATTGGAACATTTAAGCCATTTACATATAAAGTGATTATTGATAGATATGTATTTATTAACATTTTATTCTTTTAACTCAACAACATTATTTTAATTCCAAAGCCAGATAAAGTCCTTACAAAGAAAGAAAGTTTTAGGCCAGTATCTCTGATGAATATAGAAGCTAAAATACTCAACAAAGTATTAGCAAACTGGAGCCAGCAATACATTAAAAAGTCATACACCACCCTAACCAGTTTGGCTCAGTGGATAGACCGTCGGCCTGTGGACTGAAAGGTCCCAGGTACGATTCCAGTCAAGGGCATGTACCTTGGTTGTGGGCACATCCCTAGTAGGAGGTGTACAGGAGGCAGCTTATCGATGTTTCTAACTCTCTATCTCTCTCCTTTACTCTCTATAAAAATCAATAAAATATATATATTTTAAAAAATATCACACACCATAATCAAGTGGGATTTATTTCAGGAATGCAATGCTGGCTCCTATCTGGAAATCAATAAATGTGATACACCATATAAACAAAATATAGGATAAAACACACATGATCATATCAATAGATGAAAAAAAAATAATTGATAAAATCCAGCAGCCATTTCTGATAAAAATTCTAAGCAAAGTGGGAATAGAGGGAACATGCCTCAACACAATAATGGCCATATATGACAAACCCACAGCCAATATCATAGCCAACAGACAAAAACTAAAAACATTTCCCTTAAGATCAGGAACAATGCAAGGGGGTCTGCTTTCACCACTCATTCAACTTAGTACTGGAAGACCTAGCCACAGCAATCAGACAATAAGAAAAAGTAAGGGGCATTCAAATTGGAAAGGGATAATTAAAATTATCATTATTTGCAGATGACATTATACTGTATCTAGAGAACCCTAAAGATTCCACCAAAAATTATTAAAACTGATAAATGAATTTAGTAAACTAACAGGATAAAAAATAAATATCAAGAAATCAGTTGCATTTTTATATACAAATAATGAACTGTTGGAGAATGAAACTAAGAAAACAATCCTACTCACAATTGTTTAAAAAGAATAAAATACCAAGCAAAAAAATTTAACCAAAGATGTGAAAGACCTGTACTCAGAAAATTATAAAACACTGAAGAAAAAAAAATTGAAGAACATATAAATAAGTGGAAACATATACCATGTTCATGAATAGGAACATTTAGCATCATTAAAATTTCCATAGTACCCAAAGCAATCTATAGATTCAACACAATTCCTATCAAGACACCAATGATGTATGTCACAGAATTAGAACAAATATTTCAAAAATTTGTATGGAACCACAAAAGGCCCCAAGTAGCCACACGAATCTTGAGAAGGAACAAAATAGAAGGAATAAGGCTACCTATTATCAAACTACTACAAGGCCATAGTAATCAAAACGGCATTGTACTGGCATAAAAACAGGTGTATAGATCAATGGAACAGAATAGAGAGACCAGAATTTAACTCAAGGCACTATGCTCAATTAATGTTTGACAAAGGAGGCAAAAACTTGCAATGGACTAGATACAGTCTATTCAATAAAAGGTGTTGGGAAAATTAGACACATAAGTACAAATAAAGCTAGACCATCTTCTTACACTGCACACAAAAATAAACTCAGATGGATTAAAGACTTAAATGTAAGCCACAAAACCACAAAAATCCTAGAAGAAAGCATAGGCAGAAAAATCTTTTACATTTTTTGTAGCAATATTTTATCTGCTATATTGCCTTTGACAAAGGAAACAAAATAAAAAAATAGACAAATAGGACTACGTCAAACTAAAAGTTTTTGGATGGCAAAGGAAACCATCAACAAAATGAAAAGACAATCCACTGAATGGGAGAACATATTCATCAATGATACATCTGTTAAGGGGTTAATATCCAAAATTTATAAAGAATTTGTAAAACTCAAACCAATCTATTAAAAAAATGGGTAAAAGAGCTAAGTAGACACTTCTCAAAAGAAAACATACAGATGGCCACTGGGTGCTTAACATGACTAATTACCAGAGAAATGCAAATTAAAATCAAGTAGCTATAGTTAGAGATAAGGCATCTAAAGAAGTAATTAAGAGTAAATGATCAACCAAAGGACTTGTATGCATGCATATAAGCCTAACCAATGGACACAGACAACAGGCGGGTGAGAGCATGAGTGGGGAGGATGGGGGGGGCGGTAATGGGAGAATAAGGACACATATGTAACACCTTAATCAATAAAGACATTAAAAAAAGAGCAAATGGAGCCCTGAGGATTAGTGTCCTTATAAGAAAGACTATGGAGCTCACTGGCCCCCTCTTTCACTCCACACACATGCATGGAGAAAAGGACACGTGAGGACATAGTGAGAGGACAGCTGTCTGCAAGCATAGAAGAAAGCCACCAGAAACTAATTTGGTGGGATCTTGATTTTAGCAGTCATCTAATATCCAAAATTGTGAGAAAATTCATTTCATTCTTTAAGGTAACCAGTTCTGTGGTATTTTTGTAATGGCAGCCCAAGCTAATACAGAAGGGCACGTCCTACTTTGTGAGAAAAATATTAACCACAACTCTTCCCTTCTTTTACACACAGTGCCCCAGTAATTGTGTATCATCCAGAAAGCCTAGGCAGGCTTCAGGTAACACATGTGGAGCAACGTTTGTAATGTTGAATTGGGGCTGGGAGTTCACAGTGACACCATTCACAAGATGAGGAAGAGAATAAACTGGTGCTGACAGGCAAGAAAGGAGTGGAGAGCAAATTGGTATGGAAAGAAGCAGGGGCGAGATTGAGATTGATTACATTTGCCTACAGAGACAGGTGTTGTTTGCATAACACAGGACTTGGCTGCACTCACTTTGTAACCTTTATTTGTGTGTGTGTGTGTGTGTGTTTCCTGAAACCTACTTACCCCAGCTTCCTCTTTTTATATGAGCCAGCCTAGCTGAAGTTCTTTTCCTGCAACCAAAAGATCTTTGACTTAAAACCAAAACAAAAACCTCAGAATCTCGAATGGATTTGGTTTACATTAGACGTTTTCATTTTAAAGTCAAATGGTATATTTTTCAAATCCTCCTTTATTCTGCAGGATGAATTCTGCTTTTTGCTAATATTCTTTCACATTCATTTTCAGGGAACTGCAAAGGGAATATCATAGATCAGGTGTTGTATTTCATTCTCCTTTAACAAAGGCACAGTTTTCTGTGTTTAAATGCAAGTAGTAGAACTGAGAAAATTGGATGTGGTTTGATAACATAGCAGAGGCATGTTTCTGACTTTACAGTAATCTTTAAATTGCTTGAGGGTGTTATGTAAATGAAAAAAAGAGTCAAATATGGTGAAAGATTTGTTTTCATACAGAATAAAAAGACAGTTTAATATTGAATACATTAATCTTAAGAGATACTTAGACCCCAGCTGGCATGGCTCAGTGGTTGAGCATCTACCTATGAACCAGGTGGTCAATGTTCGATTCCAGGTCAGGGCACATGCCTGGGTTGTGGGATTGATCCCTAGTAGGGGGCATGCAGGAGGCAACTGATCAATGATTATCTCTCATCATTGACCTTTCTATCTCTCTCTCCTCTCCCTTCTTCTCTGAAGTATATTTTTAAAAAGAGATCCTTAGACACCCATATATTGGATAATTTTACATAATACAATGTAGTCATTCTATACCTCATGAGCAAACCAAACTGCCAATATTCATTTTCTACTCTATTGAAAAACACATATTTGAACTTCATCCCCAAAGTACTGAATTAGAATCTCTGGGGGTTGTATGCAGTAATGATTGTGGTTGCATTTGTCCATTGAGGATAGAGCTGAAAGAAGAAAGAAAAATGTTCAGTGAATAATTGCATAGCCTCAAAATGTTCAGTGAATAATTGCATAAATCTCAAAATGTTCAGTGAATAATTGCATAGCCTCAGGAATATTCTTAATCTCTTAAAAACCACAATTCCAAAAACTGTAAAATAAGGATAGCAATTTGACATCTATAAATTTCTTCAACCTTCTTCCAAAACCTTCTCTTCACCTGTAAAACTATTCTCACTGAATTGTGTCATTTCTGAGCAATTCAAGGGGGGGAAAAAATTAGATGTCATCTTTAGTTCTTCCCTCTCCCACATTTTTGTATCACATATTTTTGTTATATGATAAATAAATGTAATATAAGGAGATTTGGTATTAAACTATGCCAGTTTGATGACATTTTAAATCCCCCTTTTTTTAAAAAAACAAACAAAATAAACCTGCAAGTTGATCTGACCTCAAAACTCTAACGTTTTACGCTCTGAAAACACTTAGGGTTGGGATTCCAGGGAAAGCAGAGCAGACTGATCAATTAGACTTTCATCAGGTATACGGTTATTTTTTTAAGAGATGGGCATTAGCCCTGACCGGTTTGGCTCAGTGGATAGAGCGTCGGCCTGCGGACTGAAGGGTCCCAGGTTCGATTCCGGTCAAGGGCATGTACCTTGGTTGTGGGCACATCCCCAGTAGGAGGTGAGCAGGAGGCAGCTGATGAATGTTTCTCTCTCATCGATGTTTCTAACTCTCTATCCCTCTCCCTTCCTCTTTCTCAAAAAAAAAAAAAAAAAAAAGTTTAAAAAAAAAAAGAGATGGGCATTAACTTTGTCTCTAAACACATTTCCTACAGTAGCCAGAGATGGCAAACATATGAACTCAAGTCAGGTTTGCAGAGGGAAGGTTAAAGAAGGTTTAACCTCAGTTCATTCTGCAGCTCTTTATAGAACCAAATACATTGCTTTTTCAAAAATGTCATTTAATGATTATGCAATCTCTCATCCTATGTGTACTGTCATGTGTATAATACATTAAGCAGAGTTTTTAGTATCTTTTTTCATTCTTCTGAATGATTTTTCAAGTACCTGAATATATATATTAGCTATAAAATATTTGGTATGCAAATGATCACTTGAATAAATTTGAAATATCTATATACAATTGCAGCCTGAAAGAAAAATATTCCATAAAAGTTGTAGGATAAAAGTAATAAAGGTGTCAAAATACAAAATACACAGGTGACAGTATTTTTTATACCTACTTCTTCCGTTTTTTAAAGTAATCTTTATTGTAAAATGTCTGTTTTAATGCACACATTTTAAGTTGGCAAGGCCATCGTTTTGACAAATGCACACACCCATATAACTGCCACCCCAATCAATATAAGGGTATTTGTCTCCTCAGAAATTTCCCTTGGGTCCTTAGTAAGTTAATGCCCTCTATCTGCCCACAATCAGCCCCAAACAATGAATAATCTTATTTCTATTATTATAGAATAATATTGCCTCTTGTAGAACTATAAGTAAGTAAAAGCATGCAGAAAATATTATGATAGCCCCATTTTATTATTTCTCTCTGCAAAAGTTTGTAACATTTATTTGTGTTGTTACCAATAGTTTGTTTCTTTTTATTTCTAAGTAGTGTTCCTTTTTATGAGTATTATTCAATTAGATTTGTTTATTCTTCTGCTTAATAGACATATCCATCATGGTTCCAAGTTTAGAGTACTGATGAATTTTTTTTAGCATTTACTAGTAAACTTTACTTGTTTGTGATAAGAAGTAGCAAATATGTAAATATTCTACATAGCCTTTGTCTTTTTAAAGTATTCACTTTTTTTTTTTAACAGAGAGAAGATTTGTACTTGCTCATAAGAAGTTTAAAAAACTTGTGTTTTCATGATAATACCATCTCTTTGGAATAAATTCTTAGGAATAAATTTGCTAGGTCTCATGGAAGTGAATTTTTTAACTTTACAAGATTATCAAACTGGATTTCAAAGTAGTTCCAATTTGACACTGCAATCAACCATATGTGTGAGCTCAGATTGCTCTACATACTTGCTATCCCTTCATATTGCGAGGCTTTTAATTTTTAGCCTGTTGGTTTTAGTTTTCATTTTCTAGTGACTAATGATGTTGAAGGTATTTTTAATAAACATTTTATTTTAGAATTATTTTATATTTACAGAAAATTGTGAACACATTATGGAGTTTCCCTATACTCTGTACCCAGTTTCTCCTGGTATCTTACATTGTTATGGTATTTGTTACAATTAACAAATGAATATTAGTACATTATTATTAAACCTTGTGCATTATACATAATTTCTAAGTTTTTACCTTGTGTCCCTTTACTGTTCCAGGATCCAAACCTTCTTGTCATAGTCTGATTCTCTTATCATAGTCTGAATTCAGTCTTGGAATCTCCCAACCTCCTAAATCACTCTAGCCTTAATTTTTCATACATTCAAGTTCATTTTCTGTGTTTTAAAGTTCTATGGGTTTGCACATATGAGTAACACTATGTGCCCACCTTTATAGTAACACTAGAGGCCTGGTGCATGGGATTTATGTACTGATGGGGTCGTGGCCTGCAGGGATGGGCCAGTTGTGGGAGTGCTGCTCAGCTCAGTCAGGCAAGCTGCTGCACCAGGAGCAGGTGCTCATCCTGATCAGCTGAGCGGCGCTCCCACTGTGGGAGTGCACTGACCACCAGGGGGCACCTCCTGCATTGAGCATCTGCCCCCTGGTGGTCAGTATGCATCATAGTGTCTGGTCCACCGGTCATTCTGGTCGTTCCGCCATCCGGTCGCTGGGCTTTTATTATATAGGATAGAGAATAACTTGCTACTCCAAAAAATTCTGTGCTTCATCTGCTTATCCCTTTTCCTAAATCATGGAAAGCACTGACTAATTTACTGTCTATAAGTTGTTGGGTTTTGTGTGTCCAGAATTGTATTGAATTAAAGTCATACATTTTTAAACTGGCTTCTTTCACTTAGGAATATGCATTTCATGTTTCTACATGACTTTTCATGGCTTCAGAGCTTCTATCTTGTTATCACTGAGTAATATTTCTTTGCATGGGGTATGACATGATTGGTTTATCAATTCACCTGATGATAACCATATTCATTATTTCTACTTTTTGGCAATTTGAATAAATCTTCCATAAGTATGTGCAGGTTTTTGTGTAAATATAAGTTTTCAAATAAATTGGAAAATACCTAGGAGTATGATTGTGATTAGCTTTATAAGCAACTGTAAATCATTCAAATTTGGCTGCTATAGCCATTTGCATTTTCATCAGCAATGGATGAGAGTCCTGCTGCTCAACATCCTTGCAAACACTCACATATTCAGGAATTTCATTTTGTTTTATTTTAGCTATTCTGATATGAATATGTAGGAATATCTCATTATTTCGATTTCCAATTAAATGATTTTCTTTTTTGAGGCTAAATAATATTTCATTGTATGTATATATCACATTTTCTTTATCCATTAATCTGTTGACAGACTATACTAATGCATTTACCAATTTCTCTTTGCAACTTTTTAAGTTTTTGACTCACATTTTGATGTATTGCCATTAGGTGTAAACACATTGTGAATTTATGTCTTCTTTGAGAAATGACCCCTTTATCAAAATGTAATATCCTTCTTTATCACTGATAATCTTCCTTGTTCTAAAGGCTGCTTTTTCTGAAATTACTATACCTACTCTAGCTTTCTTTTGATTAATGTATTAGCATAGTATGTCTTTCTTTTCTCATTTCAGATGGTGTTTATTATTGCCTTATAGCCTACAATTCTTTAAGTCAAACATTACAGATCAATAAGTAGAAACTGAGGTATATAAGCTTTTAATCTGAAGCTTTGCATTAATGATACTAGAAAAACCTCTTCTTAAGAATATAAATAACCCATTAAACAAACATAACCCCTTGCTTATTTCCATAGTAATCCATGTTATTTTACTGGAGCTCTCATACCACATGCTATGTGGTAACATGTAGGTGGAGGGAAAGTGTTCTACAATTCTATAACTGAGTCTCAATCTTTTAGTGAGCCTATGTTCCTGACCTGTAGCATATAATGTGTTTCTCAACTGACCCCACTATCTTTAGATAAGACAGGGAGGCTTGAGGGGCTGGACTTGAGTAATTTTCATTCTATTGTGTTAGATAAATGTCTGGCAAAGTCTTTTCCACTGAGGAGGAAGCCTTTACTCTGGAGTATACTCTGGACATATTTAAACATGATTAAATTTCTACCCCCTGCCAAAGACAAGAGGTGCTTTGGTTTTGATGTATGTATGTATGTATGTATGTATGTATGTATGTATTTTTGTTTTTCAACATGAGATCCTGTTGTGGTTCATGAAGTTGTGCTTTCCTACAAATAGGACCACTAAGAGTTTCTAACTCCGAAGCAGTCCAACACCCTCCCCCAGTAATTCATCAAAGGCTCCATGTGCTTTATTAGCTTCTGCTCTGCATTAAGCAGATCTCAGCTGTGCCTTTCCATATTCTCCTGTCTCTGCAGATATGTTGTAAGGATGGGCGTGACAGTCTTCAAACTTTTGTTTCAAAACTGAATCTGGAATTCTATGTTGGACATATTTTCATGGGCCATTGACCATTCATATGTCCACTTTTAACTGTCTGTTCAATTATTGTGCATATTTTAACAGTTTTTATCTTTCTAATTTAGTTTTGTTTTTACATAATTTGTATACCCTTCCTTTGAAGATATATGTTGTAAATAATTTCCTCAGGCATATGGCTTGCATGTTCATTTTCTGAGCATTGCCTTGTACTGAACAAATGTTTCTAATTTTATTAAACATTTTTGTATGTTTTATGGTTATTGTTTTTAGCCTAAGAAAATTTTGCCTATGCTACATTGGGACAATTTTCTCCTATATTTTCTTCTAGAATTTTTACAGATACATTTTATACTCAGGTCTATGATCCAATTTAAGTTAATTTTGTGTAAAGTGTGATGGTGTATCAACATTTCTTTTTATCATATTGTACTCAGCACTTCCAGCACAATTTAAAGAATATATTATCCTTTCCTAACTGAAATGTGTCAGTGTCTCAGTAAAAATTCATTGATCATATAAGTGTGTTGTCCTTATATGAATAATGAGGATCACTTTCACATGTATTTAAAAACAAATAAATATGATTTAAATACTTTTTTAAAAATCACCCAGGTAAATACATCATCTGTTAGTTTGTGTGACGGATGTTTATTGTTTGTTATTAAATAATGGCCAATTTTTAATATAACAATTTTCATGTTTTTTTAATAATGGCCAATTTTCCATACTAAAATGAAGTAAAAACACATTTTTAGAATTGCTTTTTAAAGACTGTTTATTGTTCTTAAATTCTCTCCTAAGAGAACTCCTATCATGTACTGAAAATCCAATCACTGGAAATATCAATCCTGCTGCTTTTTTGAGCTACTGGGAATTCTTTCAAAGCTGATTAACTAACTAACTAAATAAATAAATAAACAAACTAACAAATCATATTTGTTAAATTGAGTCTTTGAAATGATTGATGGTGACTTAAAACACTAGTAATTGTTTCAATGTTGTTTTGTCAAGAGTGAAAACAAAATCAGTAAATAACATTTTAACTTATTACTACTCATTTTCACAAATTAAAATTCACAACTTTTTATATATCCTATTACATACACTGTATTTCATTCTTTATGTTGTCACTGAAACTCTTTGATGGTTAAACATTCTACTTGCTTAAACCTTTCAGAATCTCAATTCTTCCCCTAACTTGTGGTGAAGTTGGATTCAAAATGATAACCACCTCACAGTAGGAAAATACAATAGTCTCCTATGAGGTTTATTATTTTTTTTCAATCTCTGCAGATTTTTAACCCATTGTTAATTTCTCATTTGAAGACTTTTTCTTCCCTAACTTTAGTTCCTGAACTCTTCAATTTATTTGTTTATTTGAGAATCCTCTCTGATTTCAGTTATTCCAGATCTCAAAGTAAAACTTTCTTCAAAATTACATGTGCAGCTCTTTAGCCTTCTCTTCCTATGCAATTTGTGTCATCTCATCTCTGGAAGTCTTATTACTTATTTGAACTTTTATATTTCAAACCTATGACACTGACTTACTTTCTCAACTCCAATTTGGCATTTAAAATAAAACCCTGAATATTTCTATTACTGATCCAATGTCACCCCTAATTAGGATAAGGATGCCTCCCCCACACCCGCCAAATCATACATAATTTTTTAAACTCTTTAATGCAATCAGACTCAATGCACAGTTCTATATTTTTGGCTCTCTTTTTATAAAAATATGAAATTCAATATATATCTACTTACTAATGTCAATGTATATTGTTTTACTGTTTTATTAAAAATTTAAACATTCACAGTTAAGAGGGTAATATAATTATCTCTTTACCCATAATTATAAATACAATGGTCTTCCGTATTTTGCAGTTTATGCCTGTACATCTCTACTAAATTATTCTACTATTATTAATATGACTACAGGCCCGGTACACAAAATTTGTGCACTGGGGGGTTGTGTCCCTCAGCTCAGCCTTCACCCTCTCCAATTTGGGACCCCTCGAGGGATGTCCGACTGCCCATTTAGGCCCAATCCCAATGGTGGTCAGACATCCCTCTCACAATCTAGGACTGCTGGCTCCCAACAGCTCGCCTGCCTGCCTGCCTGATTGCCCCTAACCGCTTCTGCCTGCCAGCTTGATCATCCCCTAACCATTCTCCTGCCAGTATGATTGATGACTAACTGCTCCCCTGCCAGCCCGATTGCCCCTAACTGCCCTCTCCTGGTGGCCCGGTCACCCCTAACTGCCCTCCCTTGCCAGCCTGGTTGACCCTAACTGCCCTCCCCTGCCAGCCTGGTCACCCTCAACTGCCCTACATTGCAGGCCTGGTAATCCCTAAGGGTCCTCCCCTTCAGGCTTGGTCACCCCCAACTGCCCTCCCCTTCTGGCCTGGTCACCCCTAACTTCCCTCCCTTGCCAGCCTGGTCACCTCTAACTGCCCTCCCCTGCCAGCCTGGTTGCCCCCAAATGCCCTCCCCTGCAGGCCTGATCCCCCCCCAACTGCCCTCCCCTGCAGGCATTGTCCCTCCCAACTGCCCTCCCCTGCATGTCTGATCCCCCACAACTGCCCTCCGCTGCAGGCCTGGTCCCCCCCAACTGCCCTCACCTGTAGGCCTGGTCCCCCTAACTGTCTTCCCCTTCAGGCCTGGTCGCCCCCAAATGCCCTCTTCTGCCAGCCCAGTCACCCCTACCTGCCCTCCCCAGAAGGCCTGATCACCCCCAACTGGCTTCCCTTGCAGGCCTGGTCCCTCCCAACTGCCCTCCCTGCTGCCCTGATAGCCCACAACTGCCCTCCCTTGCTGGCCATCTTGTGGCAGCCATCTTGTGTCCACATGGAGACGGCCATCTTTGACCACATGCGGGCGGCCATCTTGTGTGTTGGAGTGACAGTCAATTTGCATATTAACTATTTATTAGATAGGATTACTTTAGTAATATATTTACCTGAAATATATGACTCTTATTTACACATATTTGACAAATGCATATAATTATAGTGAACATACCCCTATTATGATATTAAATATATCTTCCCAAAATTTCTCACGTATTATTCCTTTTTAAAACAAATATGTTTTTATTTATTTCATAGAGAGGAAAGGAGAGGAAGAGAGAGCAATAGAGACATCAATCTGTTGCCAACTGCACATCCCCTACTGGGGATAGAGCCTGCAATCCAGGTATGTGCCCTGACTGGGAATTTATCCGGGAGCTCCTGTTTCATACCTCAACACTCAACCATTGTCACACCAGCCGGGCATATATCATTTCTGACTTAACTCAACATATACTGAGAATCTGCTCTTATGCTTTTCTTTTTAATGTTGCATCACTTCTGCTATTCCAAAACTTCACATGATATGAATCAAAAGTATGTATTATGCTGTGTTTTGTGTGTGTGTGTTTTTATGGGAAAATATATGTGAGATTTATTCATGTCATGTATCTATAGTTTATTCTGTTTTATTGCTGCTACATTCTATCATATGAGTATATCACAATTTATTTATCTATTATCCCAATAATAGGCATTTGATTTTCTGTTCTAGAATGTTGTGAGTAAAGTTGCTATGAACATTATTATAAACATCTTCTTTTAGAACATGATATTACTCCTTTTTTCCATTCATTTTTTTTAATTTCTTAATCTTTTTAAAAAATATATTTTTATTGATTTCAGAAAGGAGAAGAGAGAGAAAGATAGAAACATCAATGATGAGAAAATCATTGATCGGCTGTCTTCTGCACACCCACTACTGGGGATCCAGCCCGCAAGCCAGGCATGTGCCCTTGACCCGAATTGAACCTGGGACCCTTCGGTATCACATATGTCCCTTTTTCTTCCATTGACCTTTTCTGGCCTGCATCCCCAACCCTAGCCTTCGCCACCCTATTGTCTGTGTCCATGGGTTATGCATATATGCATACAAGTTCATTGGTTGACTTTTTTCACACCCACCCACTCTCCCCTGCCTTCCCTTTGAGGTTCCA
Organism: Cnephaeus nilssonii; assembly: GCF_951640355.1. Classification (NCBI taxonomy): domain Eukaryota; kingdom Metazoa; phylum Chordata; class Mammalia; order Chiroptera; family Vespertilionidae; genus Cnephaeus; species Cnephaeus nilssonii. Next base: position 70,019,232 of record NC_137083.1, on the reverse strand, counting down.
CAGTCTGTTCCATGCTTCTATGTCTCGGGATCTATTTTTGTTCATCAGTTTATTTTGTTCATTAGAGTTCACATATGAGTGAAATTATGTGATACTTATCTTTCTCTGACAGGTTTATTTCACTTAGCATACTTTCCAGGTCTATCCATGCTGTTGCAAATGATGAGTTCTTTCCATTGCATAAATGTACCACAGCTTTTTTCATTCACTCATCTGCTGAAGGAAACTTAGGCTGTTTCCAAATCTTAGCTATTGTAAATTGTGCTGCTATGAACATAGGGGTGCATATTTTCCCTCTGATTGGTGTTTCTGATTTCTTAGGATATATTCCTGGAAGTGGGATCACTGGGTCAAATGGGAATTCCATTTTTAATTTTTGAGGAAACACCATACTGTTTTCCACAGAGGCTGCACCAGTCTGCATTCCCACCAGCAGTGCACGAGGGTTCCTTTTTCTCCATATCCTCACCAGCATTTGTCATTTGTTGATTTGTTGATGATAGCCATTCTGACAGGTGTGAGATGGTACCACATTGTTTTGATTTGCATCTCTCAGATGATTAGTGACTTTGAGCACTTTTTCATATGTCCCTTGGCCTTCTGTGTGTCCACTTTGGAGAAGTGTCTGTTTAGGACCCATGCTGATTTTTTTTAATTTGAATTGTTTGTCTTTCTTTTGTTAAGTTGTATGAGTTCTCTATATATTTTGGAGATTAACACCTTCTCGGATGTATCACTGGAAAATATGTTCTCCCATGCAGTGGGCTCTCTTGTTATTTTGTTGATGGTTTCTTTTGCTGTGCAGAAGCTTTTTATTTTGATGTAGTCCCATTTGCTTATTTTCTCCTTAGTTTCCATTGTCCTAGGAGATGTATCAGTAAACATATTGCTATGAGTGATGTCTGAGACTTTGCTGCCTATGGTTTCTTCTAAAGATTTTTATGATTTCACATCTTACATTTAAGCCTTTTATCTATTTTGAGTTTATTATTGTGTATGGTTTAAGTTGGTGGTCTACTTTCATTTTTTTGCATGTACCTTTTCTATTTTCCCAACACCATTTATTAAAGAGACTGTTTTGACTCCATTGTATACTCTTGCCTCTTTTGTCAAATATTAATTGAGCTTAATAGTTTGGGTCAATTTCTGGGTTCTCTGTTCTGTTCCAAATATATGCCTATTCTTGTGCCAGTACCATGCTGGTTTGAGTACAGTGGCTTTGTAGTATAACTTATATCTGGTATTGTGATTCCTCCAACTTTGTTCTTCTTTCTCAAGATTGCTGCAGCTATTTAGGTTCTTCTTTGGTTCCATATAAATATTTGGAGTGTTTGTTCTAGGTCTGTGAACTATGTCATTGGTATTTTAATAGGGATTGTATTGAACCTATAGATTGTTTTGGGTAGTATGGAAATTTTAATGTTGTTGATTCTACCAATCCATGAACACAGTATATTCTTCCACTTGTTTGTATCTCCCTGTGTCTTTTAAAAAAAAAGTCTTCCTTAGAAGACTATTCTGAGGTTAAAAGACATTTTCATATTTCCTAATAAATTCACTAACTTGATCTTAGGTAGAATCTTGCTTTCTATCTCAAATAGAAGCTTGTAATTCTTTCATTTTTTCATTCACATCAATGTCTAAAGACAAGTCCTAATCTACGTATATGCTAATGACCTTTAATATTTAGGTCACTTCTATCTATTCTCTTTTGTCTATTGATGATTTTGGCTCTGGTTTATAGTTCTTCTCTTCTTCTCATAGTCTTTTCAGGTGTGTCTACCCTTTGTTACCCTGCTTACTTTTCATGGTACATTATTTAAATGATTATTTCCTCAATAACTTTTCTCCATCATACCAACCCTAGTTAATCCAAATGGATGCCTTTCTTTGTCAACACCTATCTTGCTAAACATTAGAAAAACACTTACCAATTTCTGTTAGTGTCATTAAAGTTTCATGATCACCACAAGTATGTAGTTCCTTGTAACAGTTGGATAAACCTTCTTCACTCCTCATTAACAAATATCTAATGTCCACAACTTCAACCTTCAAGCTCTCCTCTGAATCTCAGCATTGGATCTTGTTTTGTTTGTTGTTAATCCTCACCCAAGGATATTTTTCCATTGATTTTTAGAGAGAATGGAAGAGAGAGGGAAAGACAGAGAGAAACATTGATGTGAGAGAAACACATTGATTGGTTGCCTTCTGCACAAGCCCCAACAGGGCCCAGGCCAGGGAGGAGCCGCAACCATGGTATCTGCCCTTGACTGGAAAAACATTGATCATTGCCTCCTGCATGCTCCCAACTGGAATCGAACCCACAACCTTGGTATGTGCCCTAAAGGAGGATACTCAACCAACTGAGCCACATTGAACAGATTCTAACCAGTATTCTTTTGTTTTTTGTTAATCTTCACCAGAGGATATTTTTCCATTGATTTTTAGGTAGATTACAAAAAGAGAAACATTGATGTGAGAGAAACACATTGATTGGTTACCTCCTGCAGGAACCCCTACAAGGGCCCAGGCCAGGGAGAAGCCTTCAACTGAGGTATGTGGCTTTGACTGGAATTAAACCTGGGACCGTTTGGTCCGCTGGCCAATGTTCTATCCACTGAGCCAAACCACTGGAGCCTAACCAGTATTCTTTACTTTTCTATCTTTGTTCCCTCCTTCCATATGCCTCCACATAACCTAGAACAGTATATATATGAGACACCAAGCTCTAAAGATATACTTATTGGAAAAAAAATGACTGAATTTAGAATTCTAAATTAAACACAAACCTCAAAATCCTATCTAATAAAAGAGTAATATGCAAATTGACCATCACTCCAACACACAAGATGGCTGCCCCCATGTGGTCAAAGATGGCTGCCCCCATGTGGATACAAGATAGCTCCCACAAGATGGCCAGCAGGAGAGGGCACTTTGGGAGAGATCAAGCCAGCAGGGGTGGGCAGTTGGGAAGGACCAGGCCTGCAGGGGAGGGCTGTTAGGGGTGACCAGGCCAGCAGAGGAGGGAAGTTGGGGATGACCAGGCCTGCAGGGGAGGGCTGTTAGGGGCAATCAGGCTGGCAGGGGAGCAGTTAGGCATCAATCAGGCTGGAAGGGGAGTGGTTAGGGGGTGATCAGGCTGGCAGGCAGAAGCGGTTAGGGACAATCAAGAAGGCAGGCAGGCGAGCAATTGGGAGCCAGCAGTCCTGGATTGTGATAGGGATGTCCGACTGCCCATTCAGTCGGACAGTAAGACATCCCTCGAGGGGTCCCAGATTGGAGAGGGTGCAGGCTGGGCTGAGGTACACACACCCCCCCATGCACAAATTTCATGCACTGGGCCTCTAGTTAAATATAAACCTCAATAATATAGATTTTGAATCAGATATACATATGCAAGATTTATAATTTTTTACATACAAGTTTTATAGTGGATTATTGATCAGATTACCCAAGTTTGTACTCATAAATAACTTTTAAAATGATATCCATATCTTAGAAAACATGCAATTCTAAATTGTACTTAGATTTATGAACCTGCTTATATTTTTCATCTCTAAGTAGAACTTTAAAATTATTATATTGATTTATAATGAGATTAGAAGTAACATCAAGCATTTCTTTTTTTAATGTTTTTGTTGATTTTCGAGAGGAAGGGAGAGAAAGATAGAAACATTGATGAGAGAGAAACATCCATCTGCTGCCTCCTGCATGCCCCTCACTGAGGATCGTGCCTACAACCCAGGCATGTGCCCTCACCAGGAACCAAACTGATGACCTCTTGGTGCATGGGTCAACACTCAACCACTGAGCCACATTGGCCAAACAAGCATTTCTAATTATTGGTGTTTTACAATTTGTTACTAGAGAAAGAAAGCATAGAACTGTGATCCAGAACCCTTTGGTGCAACTCCTTTTATGTCCACTAATTAAATTGGTGACATCTGGAAAAGTTATTTTTTTAATAGTTCTTTATCTCACTTTATTAGGTGTTTCCTTGGAATTTTCCATGAAAGAAACACATGATGATATCTGATTGTGGCTTAAACTTTGCAAATTGGATGCAAGAGAAATAAAGTTACATTAAAATGATAGCTTCTCAAAAACAAGAATATATCTCTTCTTGTATATATATGGTCATTAAAAGATTATGTTTAAAACACAAAAAATAGCCCCAGCTGGTGTGGCTGAGTTGGTTGGAGTGTCATCTGTACACCAAAAAAAAAAAGTTGGTGGATTTCATTCCTGGTCAGGGTACATACCCAGGGTGCTGGTTTGATCCCTGGTCAGGGTGCATGCATGAGGCAACCAATCAATGTTTGCTTCTTTTGCTTCTCGCATTGATATTTCTTCTCTCTCTCTCTCTCTCTCTCTCTCTCTCTCTCTCTCTCTCAACATCAATTTAAAAAACACAAAAAATAAATGTATTACATATCTATGAGAACACAGATAAGTTTTACATTGATGCATAATTACAGATGTTGACAGTGGGCAGAATTCAAAGATGGTTGAAGGATTCCTGACATTGATATACACACTGTGTATAGGTCTTAATAATAGTGAATATGATAGGACAGCCACTCCATGACTAGGTTACATTATATGGCATAGTTGATTTTTTAAAAACTGAGATTATCCTAGGTCAGGGGTGGGGAACGCTTGGCCTGCAGATTGTATAAGCCCATTAAATCATTTTATCTGAGTTAATTAAATGTTTGACCAAAGCAGGCTAATTTTTAAGTTGATAATTTTGTATGGCCCATGAATGATGTTATAAATATCCAAATGGCCCTTGGCAGAAAAAAGGTTCCCCACACCTGTCCTAGGTGTACCTGACCAAATGAACCCTTAAAAATGCTTTAGATATTTTTGATGAAAGACATTCTACATTATAAAGGAATTTGTCATAAAGATTACCTACAATTTCCTTTAAGGATTAAAAGTCATGTGGCAGTTTCTTTTGTTCATTAGATTCCACACATAAGTGAGATCACGTGATATTTGTCTTTCTCTGACTGGTTTATTTTACTTAGTATAAAGAAACTGACAAACAAAACAGATCCACAGACATGGAAGCATACAACAGACTGAAGATTCTCAGAGGGAAGGGGTGGTGGTGTTGGTGGTGGGAAAAGATTAAACAAAGAACTTATATGCACATATGCATAACCCAAGGACACAGACAATAGTGAGGTGAAGGCCTGAGGAGGGGGCAGGAATAGGGAGTAGGGAGTCAATGGGGAAGGAGAGAAGGGGATATTTGTAATACTTTCAACAATCCTATCTAATAAAAGAGTAATATGCAGATTGACCATCACTCCAACACACAATATGGCTGCCCCCATGTGGTCAAAGATCCTGCCCCCATGTGGACACAAGATGGCCACCACAAGATGGCCAGCAGGGGAGGGCAGTTGGGAGGGACCAGGCCTGCAAGGGAGGGCAGTTGGGGGCAATCAAGCCTGCAGGGGAGGGCAGTTAAGGGGTGACCAGGCTGGCAGAGGAGGGAAGTTGGGGGCAAACAGGCTGGCAGGGGAGCAGTTAGGCTGTCAGGGGAGTGTTTAGGGGGTGATCAGGATGGCAGGCAGAAGCAGTTAGAGGCAATCAGGAAGGTAGGCAGGCGAGTGGTTGGGAGCCAGCAGTCCTGGATTGTGAGAGAGATGTCCGACTGCCCATTTAGGCCCTGATACCACCGGGATCAGGTCTAAATGGGCAGTCGGACATCCCTCTAGGGGTCCCAGATTGAAGAGAGTGCAGGCTGAGCTGAGAAACATCCCCCCCCCCATGTGCACAAATTTCATGCACCAGGCCTCTAGTAAAGATAATTTAAAAATATCATGTGGCAAGAAACGTGTGTGGCTTTTCATTGCTAAGAGCAGCCTCCAATTGACAACAGGCAAGAAAATAAAGTCTGCCCAAGTCCAACAACCAGGAGAAAATAAGTTTGGTTAAAATTAATAATCTTGGAAAACCCTCAGCTTTAAATGTGTGTGCAGCCTGGCTGTTACCTTCATTTGAGCCTTGTGAGACCTGAGAAGCGTGAATCCAGTGATGCTGTGCCTGGACTTCTGACGGGCAGAACTGCAAGCTAATACCTGATGCTGTTTAAACAACTAAGTTAGTGGTAATATTTTACACAACAATATCAGTCAGACAAGCCATCATATTTTGTAGAATAATCATTGAAAGCATAAGTGGGGAATCAGGAGTAATAAGACCATATAAATGTTTAGGGATAACTTGGAGCTCTATGATGGACTCTATATGGAATAACAGCTATGCCAGACAAACAAATAATAAAATTTCCACAAAAAAACTATTATATCATCAAATCAGACCAATCTGGAGATGATTTAAACTCAACAACAAAAAATCTATATATATTTGAAAATCACTAGCTATTTTATTTACACAGTATTTTTTTGTGTATGTTGATATGTCTGAAAACCTTAGTTAGTTAATGGTTGGAGGAAAAGCAGATGATTCCTCTATGGACAATAAATGAATTATAAACCAAACATAATCACCAGGGTGACCAAATAAATCTGTATTACTAAGCAATATCTAGAAATTTTAATGTTCTTAATGAGAAAAATCTTCCAGCTAAGCAAGAAAAACATAGCTGACCAATTCCTCCCCATATATTTCTTTTATTATTCTGTTCCTATGTGTAATTATTGCTCCACTCTCCTCTCCACATGTGGAGAAGAAGGAAACAAAAAACTCTTCTAACTCAACTAACACAACTGGAAGAGTTTGCAAAAGTTTAGAGTTTAGTCATAATCAGTAAAAAGCCATAAAAGCAAGAAGTTTTGTCCATTTTGTTTATCAATGCCTTTATAGTTTCTAGAAGAATCTTGCATGCAAGAGAACTGAATAAACATTTGTTTAATAATTGAGTAAAAAATATAAAATGGAACCTTAAAATCGTCTTAAAATACAGATATATTATTTTGCCATATGTAATTATGTCCTGGAATTATAATGTATGTCTCTTCCACATGTTACTCAGTTTCCCTGTGCTATCACAACCATACAAATATATTTCTTGTGTATATTTTTCATGTATCTTTACCTTTCTCCCGATGTAAATTGCCATTCTAACACCTGTCCTATATTATATAGCTTTTAAACAGTTTGACCCTTTTGGTCAAGAACAAAGGAGAATGATTTTGTGAGCATCACATCTAGACCTTCCCTCTCAGATACAGTTTCTGGTCTCAAGAACACTGCTTCTCCTCAGGTGAATTGCAAATAAAAATATTAATATTTTATATTTCTATGTTGGCTTACTTCTTACACATGCAATAGTAAAATGAAATACATTATAAAATTATAGCACCTATGTAGTCGAATAGCATACAAATATAGTAAAAATAAACCATTAAGAATAACAATGGAAGTCAATACAAGATGTCTTTCTTGCCCAGACAGAAACTCAGGAAATATTCCTCCTACCCAGAAATATTGGGTCTCTCCTTAAGATTCTTCAGTTAACCAGAAACCTCAAAATTGTTTCCTAATTTAATAAGTTGTTAAAAAGATCATCAACCTCAAACTACCACACATTGTTTTAATATAGGGATATTTTTAGTAACTACAAAGAATTACTCTAAAGATAAATAAAACAACAATAATAAAATATATTTTTAATATTGAAAGCATTACAAAAACATTAGTGACTGATACTCGTTTTCCTTCGTATAACAAAACTGAACCCAACATTTCTGTCAGTAACAGCAAACAATCAGACTGAATTCTTGCAGAGATACTTTCAACACTAAGCAATTGTGCACATGATTCATAAATCATTTCCAAAATCCATTGCATGTAGGGACACAGAAAATATGACAAAAAATCCTAAAACTTTAACTAACCATACTGTCAATATGTCTCCCCCTATGCTGTTCTTATGCATATGCATGAGAGTATATGCCTCAGGAAATGCAACAAGAGCATTAAATACTCTAATGAACACAACAAGCTATCATTTCTATTCAGTCTTAGCTGAGCCTAAGTTTCAGGAATATCTTTCAGATTTCATATCAGCTTGGAAATAGAAACAATAGAAATTTGAATATGTGTATACAAATTACACATATTCTTTTTCCAAGAAAGAGAATTATAGTTTAATTATAATTAGATAATATTTAAATTAGGAATTAAAAAGCATTATGTTAACTAATATTTTAATAGAGCAGCTTTATTTAGAATGTGGAATTGCTTCTGCATGATAGAATGGAATACAATTTCTCAACTCTTCTTTACTACTGTGTCTATATCTGTATAAATAATTAAAAGGTGGTGTATAAGATTCTCAGTTCGCAGTAACATAGTTTTTTATAGCCCTGGGTAGTTTAAATGCATATAACATGTATGTATTTCTTCACCCACTTGTCTCCTGTAACCATCTAACATTATGTTAGTAATGACAGTCTGGTATAAAATGAAAAGCACAATTATTGACATGAAGGATAAAGCAAAAGTGTAATGAGAAATCTCACTCTAGATATCAAGCAATGTTTAATTTTGCTTACTCAGTTGACATGCTTCAGAATAGTCTCATGAGTCCAAATATTCAGGATTACAGTCTGTCAGGCATGATTTCTGCTTTTTCATTCAATATTCATCTCATGTGAAATGTTGAGAGCCATCTGGGTAATCAGAGAATTTGCTTTTGCCAAGTATAAAGAGCATAAGAAATGAAACTGGTGTTGTCAATCTAGTCATTACTCCACTCTATGGAGGATTTATGTCTCTACTGTATTTTATTTACACAAACATATTCTCTAAGAGAAATTTCTAATAAATTTCTCTAAGTTTGATTTCTATTAGAGTTAATAAAGTGTGCTTCCAATAAATAGTATGTGAGCATTGATGATGAAATAATGAACTTTGATCCTTACTATACACATTATATTATAATACACCTTATTTCAAGCCACAAAAATTTAAATCACACTAATAATATTTCTAGTGTCAGTCAAGTAAAGATGTTCTGAATTATTGTTTAAATTTGAGATCAGCCTGTCTAGTCAATTGAAACTTACAGTTAATGGCTAATGCCTAGAGTATAGGTCTCTAGAACTCAGCCAGGAAAATGTACATTGTGATACTTTGAACAAAATCAAGATAAAGTCAATGGCTGAAGTTAAATACAATAGCTCTAGGTAATGAGAGACCATGTAATTCATGATCACATAAAAGGGAGAGGAAAAGGGAACTTAGGAACATGGAGAAAAAGAGTTGAAGCTAGGTTTTACACATATACAAATGTGTGATAATTTACTTGGGAGGGGATGGTGGTATATGATTAGAGAAGTTTTTATAATAGAACTAGGAGCCCGGTGCACAAAATTCGTGCACTGGGGACTGGGGGTCCCTCAGCCCAACCTGCCACCTCTCACATACTGGGAGCCTTCAGGGGATGTCTTACTGACGGCTTAGGCCCGTGTCCCACAGGGAGCGTAACTAAGCCGCAGTCTGGCCTCCCTTTGTGGGAGGCAACCGGGCTGGTCAGGGCAAGGCACCAGCACCATCACCCCACTGCTGCAGCCACTGTCAGTCACCACAGTCACCAAGGCGTTTTCATCAACACAGACTCCAGTCCCTTCACCAAGAAAAAATGACAACTTTCTTTAGGCATTTTCAAGATGTGTCTTTCATAGGATATGCATTTCTTTCTTTATTTTTTATCCTCACCTGAGGGTATGTTTCCAATGACTTTTAGAGAATGTGGAAGAGAAAGGGAAAGACAGAGAGAAACACTTTGGTTGCCTCCTGCATGAGCCCTGATCTGGGCCCCAGCCAGGGAGGAGTCTGCAACCTAGGTACATGCCTTTGATCAGAATCAAACCCAGACCCTGCTGTCTGCAGGCTGAGGCATTATCCACTGAGTCAAACCGGCTAGGGCAGGATATTACATTTCTTAGCCCTTCAGCAGCGGACCTTCATTTTTTTCTCCAGAAGTGTGGTGGAAAAACCCTAGATCAGCTTTTTGGATTCTTATTACCCAAGTTACTAAGAATATTACCAGTGGCATACAGGAAGCTTAGCCAATGTGCAGTCAGAAAAGGTGTTTCCTCTATAGTTCACACCAATGGAGGGTTGGGCCCTGCCCAGGCCTAAAGCCTCTGGCCGAAGCTTTAGGCCTGGGCAGGCCCCTCCAGCTCCCTCTGATCACCGGCTCAGCCCCTGAGCAGGCCTGCTCAGACCGAAAGCCTCTTGGGCAGGAGCAGACCCCCAGCTCCCTACAATCAATCACAGGGGGTCTGCTCCTGCCCAGGCCGAAAGCAGACCCCCAGCTCCCTGCCCAGGTGATCAATCGTAGGGGGTCCACTGGTGTACCAGGCCGAAGAAACCCCAGCTCCCTGCAATCGATGGCAGGGGGTCCGCTGGTGCACCAGGCCAAAAGCCGCGGGCCGGCGGCTTTTGGCCTGGAGCCGGAGCGGACACCCAGCTCCCGGCTTTCCATGGCAGGGGAGCTGGTGTTCGCTCGTGCACCCGGCCAAAAGCCAGTTCCCGGCTTTCCATGGCAGGGGAGCTGGGTGTCCGCTCGTGCACCCGGCCAAAAGCCTCTGGCGCTTCTCAATGGCTGGATAGGCCCGCCCCCCGCACCTCTCAACGGCCGGATAGGCCACCCCGATTCCCGCCCCCCAGCCTCCCGCCCCCCAGCCTCCCGCCGGCCCAATCGTGGGCGTAGCGGAGTGATGGTTATTTGCATATTATTCTTTTATTAGGTAGGATGGATTTTGTGAAACCAACAGTTGCTTTTAATACAAGTGGTCATTTTGAATCAAGCCATTAATTAAGTGCATTTTGACAATTGTACAAACTGATTTGTTTTTAAAATAACATATACTTCCAATTAATATTTTCTAATTTATTTTGTGAAATATGTCAGAATTAAGAAAGATTAGTCAGTTGGTAGCCTCTCTAAGCAGCTTTAGTAAAAACAAAAAACAAACCCTCTCTTTCTTTACTCCCTGCCAGACCTGACAAAAAGTGAGAGTCAGAATGAGGATAGTGGCATACTTGTGAACACATTTTTGGAAATTTTTAAATATGATGAAAATTAGCTTCACAGAAATACAACCAGAGTTATTGAAAACATATAAAACATATATATATATATATATATATATATATATATATATATATATATATATATATATTATTGAAAACATATAAAAACATATATATACTGGTGCGGGGTGTCCCTCAGCCCAGCCTGCACCCTCTCCAATCTGGGACCTCTTGAGGGATGTCCGACTGCTTGTTTAGGCCCGGGCCTAAACGGGCAGTCGGACATCCCTCTCACAATCCAAGACTGCTGGCTCTCAACCTCTCGCCTGCCTGCCTGATTGCCCCTAATCACTTCTGCCTGCCAGCCTGATTACCCCCTAACCACTCCTGTGTCAGTCTGATAGACACCTAACTGCTCCACTGCTGGCCCGATTGCCCCTAACTGCCCTCCTCTACAGGCCTGATCTCCCCCAAGTGCCCTCAACTGCTGGCCCGGTAACCCTTAACAGCCCTCCCTTGCCAGCCTGGTCCTCCTAAACTGTCTTTCTCTGCTGGCCCAGTCACCCCTAACTGCCCTCCCCTGGAGGCCTGGTCCCTCCTAACTACCTTCCCCTGCTGGCCTGATCACCCCAACTGCCCTCCCCTGCAGGGCTGGATCCCCCCAAACTTCCCTCCCCTGGAGTCCTGGTCCCCAAAACTGCCCTCCTCTGCAAGCCTGGGTTCCCCCCCCCCCCCTCCATACTGCCCTCTCCTTCAGGCCTGGTCACCCTACCTGCCCTCCCCTTCTGGCCTGGACCCCCCCAATTGTCCTCCCCTGCAGGCCTGGTCCCTCTCAACTGCCCTCCTTTGCTGGCCCGGTCACCCCTAACTGCCCTCTTCTGCTGGCCTGATTGCCCACAATTGCCCTCCCCTGCCAGCCATCTTGTGGTGTCCATCTTGTGTCTACATGGGGCCAGCCATCTTTGATCACATGGGGACAGCCATCTTGTGTCTTGGAGTGATGGTCAATTTGCATATTATTCTTTTATTGATAGGATATATATATATGTATATATATATATGTATATGTATATGTGTATATATATATATATATATATATATATATATACATATTTAGAGAGAGAGAGAGAGAGAGAGAGAGAGAGAGGGGATATATATATACATAAAGAAAAAGAAAATACATATATATAGTATCCCCAAAAAGGTATATACACACTTTGAATAATTATAAAGGCAATGTTTTTAAAAATACATTTCATTTTCAAAATTGAACAATCAGCTGTTAAAATGTGCATGCATTTTTGGGGATACCCTGTATATAATAAAATTAATGGGCTATCTGCCCTTGAATTAACCTAGAACAAACACTAGTGAATGGACATAGCTTGAAACAGAATTTTATCTATAAGCAGATATGACATATGAATGAAAATATACACATGAGTATCTATTAATCTGTATTAATTGTTTATTGTGTTTATATGCCACTTCACTGATGATTTAGGAGAACACATACAATTATTTCCATAAAATGTGTTTATATCCTTGGATAACAGCATTGTGGAGCTTGTCATTTAGTATTCCTTTCCACAGTAATCCACAAAATTGTTAACCTAGATAAAGTCTCAAAATGGCCCTGAATCTAAATTTCTAAGAACTATATCAAAAACTGTGAAATAATTGAGTTTACGCTATTTGTAGGCTAATGCGTTAGCCTGAAACTTTTTTATATACTAACTAGAGGCCTGGTGCATGAAATTTGTAAACGAGTGAGGTCCCTCAGCCGAGCCTGTGGGATTGGGCCAAAATCAGCTCTCTGACATTCCCTGATTGGTCCTGGATTGCGAGAGAGTGCAGGCCAGGCCCAGGGAAATCACCAGTGCATGATCAAGGCTGAGGAGGGACATGGGAGGTTGGCCAGCCGGGGAGGGACCATGGGAGGGCTGCAGGGCATGTCCAGCCTGTCTAACTCAGTCCCAATTGGCCAGACCCCAGCAGCAAGCTACCCTACTGGTTGGAGTGTCTTCCCACTGGTGGTCTTGTGCACATCATAGCGACTAATCGACCAGTTGACTGTCTGTCTCCTGGTGGTCGGTGTTCGTCATAGCGAGCGGTTGAGCGGCCTTAGCATATCATTAGCATATTATGCTTTGATTGTTTGAAGGGCTGACCAGATGACCGGACACTTAGAATATTAGGCTTTTATTATATAGGGTACTGACAGAAGATACCCTATCCCTCAGTCAGCAACACAGGTAATTTCTTACAGCACAAACAGCAGCCAGAGTAGTAACTTAGTACAGATTCTCCACAGGGCAACTCGAATAAAGACAATTTAGGAAACTCTGAGCTTTGTGGACAGCTGACACATGTGCTCATTCTCCCTACTAGAGAGTAAGAGCAATTACTCACTAAGCAGTTTTCCTCTGGAGATAGGAGTAATGCATCTCTTGGGTTACTACCTGGGCATGTACACTCAAGTCCCCAGGAAAGGGAAGGAGAGATTTTTGTGTGTCCAAATCTTTTTGGATATTTCTAACCTTGCAGAAATGCTATCTTTTGTGGTTTTTTTTCAAACAGGTGCCTTTGCTTCAAAGACCTGGAGGCAGCAGAAAAGTGAAAATACTCAAGGTGAATTGTCTCTCAACAGATTCACTCTTGGTTTCTACATGGTTTCTTTCCCTGGGTGAATTTCTCATGCATATTCCACTCCACCAGAATCCGATTAATCTAATACTAGAACAAAATCCATTCAGGATGTGGGTAGCTTTTAAAGCAACTGTCAGCAGGAATCTGGGCATCAGAATGAGGGCGACTTCCACTGACGACCTCAGTCATGATCCCCAAGGTCCTGGATGTAGCCAGCTGAAGAAATCTCACAATCCCTTAAAAAGTCAGGTTTCTTTTCCTTAATTTTCTGTGTTGACTCTTTCAGCTGTCTTAATGCATTATTCCAGATACAACATCATGTCTTCTCACAGTCTGCCTTCGCCTGCAAGGTGGAGGTCTGGAAATTCTGCCACCAGTGGAAACTCCAGCCAGTGAGCTGAGGCTAACCTGAATGTCATTTAGTGTTGAGATAGTGTCGTTAATCACTTGAGGTAGAGTTACAGAGAGGTTATACCACCTTATCTAATTGAATTACTAACATGGTAGTTAAAACTGCCCAAAGAGTATGCCTAAATAATGAGTTAATTATCTCTCTGGGAAGGTCATGTGGGTAACTGAAGGAGACCTTGTTTGGGAGGAAGTTCTGCAGTCATCTGAGTGACATATGAATTACCAATGGTGACTCCTTAGACACTCCATAACCACCCTAAGGTGCAAGTCTGATGTTTTTGAGAAGAGGCAAGATAATATCAGGCCTCTAAATAAGAACTATAACCTAGTGGGCAAATGTGTTGTCTCTGGAAACCATTATTGTTTATAATTTTGGGGCCCCTGTTTGGGGTGTATATCAATAAGAGAAGTAGTTCAGTGGTGCCTTCAATGTGGCATCTTACAGGGTCTCCTATGAGGCATGCTAGCTTGATAGTAATCCTTTGGGTTCCTACTTCAGTCTAAGAAATGGAGTCCAATCCTTGGTTTGTGAGGAACTGCCCGAGGAAGTTCAGTCTAAATAGTCTTGTTTGTCTACAATATCAATGAGGTTGCGTTCTTCATTTTCATGGCATCAATAGGCAGCAGCATCTCAAAATGCTACACTTAGGAATTTCAAGAATGAAATCATCCACTGAGGTCTCTAACTTTAGGAATCCCCCAAAATCTTTAACATAGTTCAAAGCTTCACACTAATTTTAAGAACCTTTATAAACCTTCAGGAGTCCAAAGCCTCAGACTAACTTTATGAGCCTCTAGATATTTCCTCCTCTTGCCTTGAGGAAAGAGAGAGAAAAAACAAGCAACAACAACACAAACAACAACAACAACAACAAAACAACAAGCACATCCTTTGACTGCTTGTGATTAAGGCAGCCTTATCATTTCCTCAGCCTGACTAAACTTTAGACAGGCTGCTTCCTAACTATAGGCACCAGATCTGCCTTTTATTAGAGCACTAGAGGCCCAGTGTACGAATTCATGGGGCCCAGCCAGCCCACCCGATGGTGGCCAATTGGGCTGGGCTGGCCAGGGGGAGGGGCGGCAGGCATTTGACTAGACAGCCCCGCCCCTGATCAGGGTGGGGGAACCCCACTCTGATATGGGGGGGGGGGGCGATTGGGGCTTGGGCCAGCTGCAGGGAGAGGCCGCAGGAGGTTGCGGGGGGGGGGGGGGGGGGGGGCGGTTTGGACCCTGATTGGGCTGGTTGGCTGCCTCAGTGCACATAATAGTGACTGGTCATTTTAGTCATTCTGGTCATTCTGGTCGTTCCATTGTTCCAGATGCCTGGGTTTTATATATATAGACTAGAGGCCTGGTGCACGAAATTCATGCACAGGGGCGTGTGTTCCTCAGCCCAGCCTGCACCCTCTCCAATCTGGGACCCCTCAAGGGATGTCCGTCTACCCATTTAGGCCCAATCCCGGTAGGATAAGGCCTAAACAGGCAGTTGGACATCCCTCTCACAATCCAGGACTGTTGGCTCCCAACTGCTCACCTGTCTGCCTTCCTTATTGCCCCTAACCGCTTCTGCCTGCCAGCCTGATCACCCCCTAACCACTCTACTGCCAGCCTGATTGATGCCTAACTGCTCCCCTGCCAGCCGGGTCACCCCTAACTGCCCTCCCCTACAGGCCTGGTCACCCCTAACTGCCCTCCCCTGCAGGCCTGGTCCCCCCCAACTGCTCTGCCCTGCAAGCCTGTGTCCCCCCCCAACTGCCCTTCCCTGCAGGCCTGATCACCCCTAACTGCCCTCCCCTGCAGGCCTGTTCACCCACAACTGCCCTCTCTTGCAGGCCTGGTCCCTCCCAACTGCCCTCCCCTGCTGGCTATCTTCTGGTGGCCATCTTGTGTCCACATGGGGGCAGCCATCTTGTGTGTTGGAGTGATGGCCAATTTGCATATTACTCTTATTAGAAAGGATTTTCTTTAGAAACCTTAAAATTGCAAACTCTATCTTTTCAAAGGTAATTAAACCTTCTCCTACACTCTTACCAGTTTTACAACCCAAAGACCTAGGAACCAACTCTGAGATATAATCTACATTAATAAAAGAGTAAGATGCAAATTGACCACACCTTTGAAAGACCCATCCAGCCAATTAGGAGTGCGTATGCAAATTAACCCAACAAAAATGGCTGGTTAATTTGCATAAGCAGGCGCCGTGCGGCGGGGGGAAGGGCAGGACACTTGCGTCATCACCATGACAACAACACAGGCATTCCGCACCACCCCAGCCACTCTGGGCCTCTGGGCAGCGTGGAAACGTGGAAAGGCGACTCCAGGCTGGAGCAAAAAGGCAGCTCTGGCCAGAGCAAAGGAGTGCCAGCAGCCAGGGGAAGAAAGGCCCATTCTTGCACAAATCTTCATGCATTGGGCCTCTAGTTATTAAGGAAGGTATTGCTTCTATCTCCCAGTTTTTATTAGGGGGAGGAGTAGGAGTCTAACTTCAGTAGACACCAATTAGCAAATTCAAAAGATCTAATCACATGAAACAACCTCCTTCCTAACAGCCTCCAGTATTTTTCCACTGACTCACCTTAGAGCTTAAATATTTTGTTCTTGTAGACTTAAGTTCAATTTTGATCTCTCATTGCAGCAGTCAAATAAAGTCTTTTCTTGCCTGTTAACTCTGTACAGTGCAATTTTGTTAGATACTTGTTTCAATCCTACTTCCCAGTTTCCAGTTTGTAACTAGTGTCTAAATCATTCTCCTTTGCAGGCAATGTAAAAGTCTACATATTGACCCCAGCAGGTTTGGCTCAGTGGATAGAGTATTGGCCTGCAGACTGAAGGGTCCTGGGTTCGATTCTGGTGAAGGGCACATGACAGGATTGTGGGCTCAATCCCCAGTAGTGGGGGTGCAGGAGGCAGCTGATTGATGATTCTATCTCATCATTGATGTTTCTATCTCTCTCTTTCTTCCTCTCTGAAATCAATAAATATATACATTTAAAAAACAAACTACATATTGTCCAATGCACCATGCAGATTAGTCAACATATCACTGATTCCCTTGGACTTCCCTAAGTCACTGGATACACAGATCTGTTGTGTATTATTCTAGATGAATATCTCTCCAATAATACCTGATCCTTGCTACCAGACCAGAAAGTCAGGGACTGTGAAGAATCTGAAATTACCTTGCATACAAGCTAATAGGTTAGCCTGATATCACTTTATTTGCAAGCTAGAGGCCCGGTGCACGAAATTCGTGCACGGAGGGGGTTGTCCCTCAGCCCAGCCTAAACGGGCAGTCGGACATCCCTCTCACAATCCAGGACTGCTGGCTCCCAACTGCTTGCCTGCCTGCCTTCCTGATTGCCCCTAACCGCTTCTGCCTGCCAGCCTGATCACCCCCTAACCACTCTGCTGCCAGCCTGTTTGCCCCCAACTTCCCTCCTCTGCCAGCCTGGTCACTCCTAACTGCCCTCTCTTGCAGGGTTGATCACCTCCAACTGCTCTCCCTTGCAGGCTTGGTCCCTCCCAACTGCCCTCTCCTGCTGGCCATCTTGTGGTGGCCATCTTGTGTCCACATGGGGAAAGGATTTTTGACCACATGGGGGTAGCTATATTGTGTGTTGCAGTGATGATCAATCTGCATATTACTCTTTTATTAGATAAGATAGAGGCCTGGTAAAGGGGTAGGGGCCAGCTGGTTTGCCCTGAAGGGCGTCCCAGATCAGGTGGGGGTTCCCTTGGGGTGTGGGGCGGCCTGTGCGAGGGGCCTGTGGTGGTTTGCAGGCCGGCCATGCCCCCTGGCAACCCAAGTGGAGGCCCTGGTATCTGGAATTTATTTTCCTTCTACAATTGAAACTTTGTAGCCTGGAGCGGAGCCAAGCCTAGGGCTCCCTCCGAGGCTGGCAGCCATTTGTATTGGGGTTATAATTGAAACTTTGTTGCCTTAAGCGGGTGGGCCCGGCCAGGGTGTGCGGCAGCAACCCTGGCCTGCTCTCTCAAGCTCCATTCTGCCGCCATTTGTTTGAATTTGTTTACCTTCTATAATTGAAACTTTGTAGCTTGAGTGGAGGCTTAGGCCTAGCAAGGGCAGGCGGAAAGCTTGGCTTCCTCTGTTACCTAGGAAACCTTGCTCTCTGTGGCTGTAGCCATCTTGGTTTGGGTTAATTTTCATACTCGCTCTGATTGGTGGTGGGCATGGCTTGTGGGCGTGGCTTGTGGGTGTATCGGAGGTATGGTCAATTTGCATATTTGTCTATTATTAGATAGGACTAGAGGCCCAGTGCACTAAATTCGTGCACGGATGGGGGGTTCCCCTCAGCTCAGCCTGCACCCTCTCCAATCTGTGACCCCTTGGGAGATGTCCGACTGCCGGGATCGGGCCTAAACCAACAGTCAGACATCCATCTCACAATCCTAGACCGCTGGCTCCTAATTGCTCACCTGCCTGCCTGCCTGGTCACCCCTAACTTCACCCCCCCTCATGCTGGCCTGATCACCCCTCACTGCCTCTGCGTGCAGGCCTGATCACCCCTAACTGCCCCCCACTGCCGGGCTGGTCACCCCAACTGCCCCCCTGCCGGCCTAGTCACCCCTCACTGCTCCTCTGCCAACCTAGTTGCTCCCACCTGCCCCCCCTGCCAGCCTGGTCACCTCCAACTGCCCCCTCTCTACTGGCCGGGTCACCCTTAACTCCCCCCCGCTGCCAGCCTGGTTGCCTCTTACTACCCCCCCTGCTGGCCTGGTCACTCCTTACTTCCCCCCTGCCAGCCTAATTACCCCCAACTGCCCCTCCTGCTGGCCTGGTCACCTCCAACTGCCCCCTCTCTACTGGCCGGGTCACCCTTAACTCCCCCCCGCTGCCAGCCTGGTTGCCTCTTACTACCCCCCCTGCTGGCCTGGTCACTCCTTACTTCCCCCCTGCCAGCCTAATTACCCCCAACTGCCCCTCCTGCTGGCCTGGTTTCCCCCAACTGCACTCCACCCCTGCCGGCAGGTTGCCCCAACCTGGTTGCCTCTTACTGCCCCCCCCCCTGCTGTCCTGGTTGCCCCTCAGGGCCCCCCTGCCGGCCTGGTCATCCCATGCAGCCTGCTTGTTCAGTCGTTTGGTAGTCCCTCACTAACCCCCCCTGCTGGCCTGGTCATAGGCAGCCATCTTGTGAGGGCATGATGGTCAATTTGCATATTACCTCCTTATTATAAAGGATACTGACAGACACAGACTCTTTTATTACTCAGAGAAAAAACAACTGCTAGAATAGCATCTTAGTATCCAGATCCCCACAGAATAACACAACATAGATTGGACAGTTGCTGCACACACAGTGGTGTTATATCATAAGAAAGGAACCACAAAATGTAGGAGACAAATTTTTTAACATATGCTCTTCCTATGAAAGGCAGGGAGGGAGAGAGGAAAGAAGGGAGGGAGGGGAGAGAGATATAGGAGGAAAGAGAGAGAGGAGAAAAAGAGAGATTGATTTTTCATTGTATCTTCCAAGAGAGAGAAAGTATCTCTTGGTTTATTAGTTTAGAAAGTAATCAAGCATCTCCAGAGAGAAGATGGACAGGGCTTCACACATTCAAGTCTCTCTGAACCTGTTTCCAGTGTTCAGTGCACTTTTGCTATTCAAACATACTCTTTGCTCTGAAGTAAAATGAAATTATCCAGTAATACTTGTCATCCAACACCAAGATAATGTTGAAGTTGACTCTTATTATTCAAAATACATACTGCCCTCATCACTGTCATTGATTTAGACCAACTTCATAGGATATCTTCTTTGTGTTTAAATATCCAGATTATTGATCCACTCAATGATACACTGTGGCATAGATCTGTCATATCTAAGGCATGTGATTAAACTCTGGGAGAATACCAAAACAATGATTTTGCAAAGCTTGGCTTTTAAAATCTTGGTTATTAAGATATTTGTATCAATATATATATATCATTAAACTAAATTGAAAAAAAGTGAGTAGAAGAATTCATAGTTTCATTTAATAGACATCATTTTTGATATGTACCTTTAAGGTTAACAAGAATTAGCTTTCATAGACAGTGTAATGAAAAATATTTTTTAAACTAAAATTGACATACCATATATGATGCTATTTTGAATAAAATGGTGAGATAAGAAAAATTACATGCACAAATTGTGTTGACTTAAAACACATTTATATTTCTTAACGGTAAAAATTACTTTTATATTACTAATGACTCTTACAGTCTACTATATTTATGAAATCTATTAAGAACTGCATTTTCAGATGTAAATAACTTTTTCAATTATTAAACCTGTTACTATTCTTAACAGGTCTCATTAAGCAAACTATTGAGAAATGTGTAGAAATAATTTTAATATAAAGTATCAGAATTCCAGCCAAAATGTTAGCACAGGTAGTTAGTTAGTTATTAATAAAGGAAGGGAGCAAAGGGAATGAGACCTCAGGTCTAATAAAAGAGAAGGGAGCAACACTGGCTAAGCTTAATTAGGTCGGAAGCCACAGCTACAGGCACACTCCAGGGGAAAGCAGCATTGCCCTGCCAAGGGATTAACATCCCTTGTTCCTCCGTGTAGGGAGCAAGGATTTTCCAGGGAACAGCCCATCCTCTGGTACCGGGATTATCGAGGGTCAGGTCAGGGGGAGAAGGAGGGGCATTCCTCTGCTGGGCACATGCCCAGGGGACGCCAAGCTAGCACAGGGGAGGTCCCTCCACTATGAGGCCAGCACAGTAGGCGCCAAGATGACCATAAAGGGTATGTGCCTAGCGTGGGAAGAGGATTAGACTGGATAAGGGACACAGAACTCCGGAAGATCCACGAAATGGATGGTTAGGGGGAGAGTCCAGCACAAGCAAGCAAAGGATTGGGAAACTGGTTAGGTTGAAAGAGTGTCTGGCCCTTCCCAAGCCCAAGATAATGCAATCAGAGTTAGCAAAGGCCTCTGGCTCAGTAACTCACATTCGTTCATCTGTTCCTTCACATGTTCTCTCTCCTTACAGCCATGTTGGCCTAGCAGCCCCGCAGGCCCCAAGCAGGGCTCCCACGTGTGGCCTGGCAGCTGAGCAGACTCCAGACGGGCTCTAAGTGTGAGCCTGGACACTGTACCTTGGATGGGGCAATGCAGGGCCCCAGGGCCCCGGCAGGAGCAAAGGCTAACCCACCTGAATGGGGACAGAGACTGAACTGCGGTCCAGAATTTCTGCACCTTGGCTTTCTTCTGGGCTTGATACAAACAAGAGTGGACTTCTCCCACAGAAGGAAGACAGAGAGGAGACACAGCGGAGCTGGGGCAGTCTTTTGTTGCTAATCCAATAAAGCTCACCACTACATCTCACCCTCCCATATGTGGGTCCTCGACATGTTTATCTTTCAACTTCGTGGAAGGACCCCATTTCCACTGGAAACAAAAGGTCTATTGTGTTTCATACTGATAGGGGGAAGGGCATGGAATAAGAATAGAGCTGTCGTTGTTTAATAATTATTCACCTTACTAACTAGGATAAGAGGTTTGCTTACAGACCCTGGGGAACTGGAAGATGAAACAAGGCTGGGAAAAGATAAGATGCCTTGATGGCTTCATTACTCAGAAAACAAATACATTTCGAGAACAGACCAAGGACAGGACGTGCTTTGATTTGGTTGCTGTGCCCAGACCCTACCCCCTCCAGGTGTTTGCCTCAGTAACACTGACCATCCTCTGGTCCCAGGAATGTGCTGAGTTGTTTGTAACATCATAGAAGACTAGTGGCCCGGTGCATGGATTAGTGCACATTGAAAAGAAATTAATTAGAATAAATATTTTAATATTGCTATTTTCCCTTTCTCTAGAATAGAAATGTCAACAAAAACAACCAAATTCACAATCAACAATGACAGATGCGTGCAATTGGCGCCAGCGAGAGCTTTGTATGTGTCGCGCATACGTGAGTCAACATTTATTTTTAAATTGCCAGTGCACATCATATGTACTGGTCTGCCTGATGGACGAATGTATGGTCGGTCACTTAGGCTTTTATATATATAGATTAGCCACCTTTTATTGGACTTTGTGCTAATAAAGGCTGGACTGCAGACCCTCCCCACCCCTGCCCCTGTAACACTGTAGCTCCCAGCTGCACGGAGTCATCTTCTCTTCACCTGTATATAATCAGCCACCTGGTGAGAAGAGGGAGACAGAATTTCGGGGTGACTGACTGCTCTCCCGGAAATTATTGGAATATTGCTGGCATTGTTGGAATAAATGCTCATAAATGATTCAACCCTGTCTCTGCTTAATTTGGCTCAAGGAGTGACAGGCTGCCTCAGACCATTGTGTGCGGTATCAATGCTATTATCATGATTATCTTTGCATCTCATTCCTTCTGAATATATATTACAAAATGATTGAACTTTTTACCCTATTCTTTGTTTCTTTACTTCAGAGACTATTTAGGCTGTATTTACTTGCTTGGAACTTTTGCTTTAGCTTTCCCATATATTCATTTTTATAACTGCCAAAGGTTTGAATTTTATTTCCTCATTGACCATTGTCCAAAGCCAGGAGAGGGTACTCACCAATTTCAGACCTTCCCTTTGCTCACAAATGGAGTTCAGACACTTCTCTGCCCTTTTTATATTTACTTTTTCATAAAGCACACACTGTTATAATAATGTCGTATTATTTCTTTCCACCATTTAAATTCCTTCATGGCAGGTTCCTCATCCTTATGCATTTTTGAATGACTGCTCTATCGAGTATGTAGAGGGAGATCAATATACATAAGTTGTGTTTCAATGTTTAAATAAATTAGAAAAACTATGTGAAGTCATAAATAAAAAAAGGCGTAGGGTTGTAATCGTATCTGAGAATATGAAATAGAGCCCCAAATAAAATTTCAGACCTATCAAATTCTATACAGTGGAACCTCAGTTCTCAAATTTAATTCATTCTGGAGGGCTCAAAAACCAAAGCATTTTTTTCCCAATAGAAATCATGTGAATTGAATTAATCCATTCTAGACCCCGATGATTCCCTGTTTTTAACCTTTCTTATTTACAGTATATGTCTAGTGTACTGTTTAATCTATAAGTAAATACTTTAAAAACAAAAAGGACATAAATAAAAATTTAACAAAAAGGAAATGAAATGTACAATAAAAATAAAAATTTAATAATAATAAGCTGCAACAAAAGTAAAAAAAAACAACCATGAAAATATTCTCAACACAATTCCTGAAATGTTAACTATGTGAGGTTTATTGGTAAACTGACTCATACTTACACATTCTCTCCTTTGTCACCTGAGAGTTGTGTGACTAATAACACAAGTAACAGCATGAAAGGGCTGTTGGGTTGAAAAGTGAATTGTTAGAGATGGGAGACACTCGTGAACCGAGGTTTGACTGTACACTAAATTAGCCAGTAACAAAAAATTCTTGCAAAACAACTTGTTCTATATGTAGATATTATCATCTGATACATGGTATTTGGAATTAAAATTGAAAGACAAATACCATATGATCTCACGTATATGTGGAATCTATAATAATAAAAGCATAATATGCTAATTAGACCGGACAGCTGAATGACCTTCTGGACGACCTTCTGGATGAAGCCAGGTCCACAAGGGCTGGGGCAAGCCACTGCGGCTGCAAGGGCCGAGCCCCTTGCACAAATTTCGTGCATTGGGCCACTAGTCTAATCAATAAAATAATTTAACAAAAAATAGAAACAGAAGCATAGATGCACAGAACAAACTGATAGCTGTCAGAGGGGAGGGGTTGAAGGCTGGGTGAAGGGGTTAAGCAAAAATAATATATATATTAGACAACAATATGGTTATAGCCAGAAGGAAAGGGGAGAAGGAGAGATGGAAGTGAGCAAAGGGAGATAAATGGGGACAGAAAGAGACTTGACTTTGGGTGTTGAACATGTGATACAGTATGCAGATGATGTTTAATTGAGTTGTACTCTTGAAAACTACATGGTTTTATTAACTAACTAGAGGCCTGGTGCACAAAATTTGTGCACAGGGGGTGGGAGGTATTCCTCAGCCTGGCCTGCACCCTCCCCAATCTGGGACCCCTTGGACATCCCTCTCACAATCTGGGACAGCTGGCTCCTAACCACTCACTTGCCTGCCTGCCTGATTGCTCCTAACCACTTCTGCGTGCCAGCCTGAACACCCCCTAACCGCTCCCCTGCTGGCCTGATTGATGCCTAACTGCCCTCCCCTGCCGGCCCGATCACCCCCAACTGCTCTCCCCTGCCATGACCCTCCTCCTTTGCTGGACCCCCCTCTTCCTCGCGAGGTGGCGGAGACCCCGGGACAGGCCTCCTCCGTGCCTCACGGAGCTTCATGACCCCCAGGCCTCACCGTGCAGAGCAGCAGCCGGGCCCCACTTCCACTGTGCATGTGGCCATCTTGTGGTGGCCATCTTATGGTGGCCATCTTGTGTTGGCCATCTTTGTGGCAGCCATCTTGTGGCAGCCATCTTGTGGCAGCTATCTTGTGGTGGCCATCTTGTGATGACATCACAGGCCACCTAGGCTTTTATTAATATAGATGTGAACCTGATGAATTCAGTTACAAAAGACTAATAGTATGTATAAATTACAATTTATAAAGAAATTGGGGATTGTGTTTATTTCAATGCCAACCTTCCAAATTAAATGATCTTTCTTTAGGCATTATTTATGTGTGCAACACCTTTATACTATGTAAAGCTTGCATCTATTGCACCCACACACAATTCAAGCAAATAAATAAAATATGCTTAAATCTGTGAAAAAATTAATAATAATTATTATTAAAAATCCAATATATTAATTAATTTAAACAGGGATATCACCATTTGGGATAAATACATCATTACAGATTCCATAAGGCATTATACATTACAATTCTGTAAATGATCTGAAGCAACCATCACTCTGGGGTCCTCATATTGCTTAGTTGAGAGCACATATTTTTGTCTGCTATGACTTTTTAAAAGCTTGTGACAAACCTACATTGTTGTATGTCCCTAGCTGAAACTGCTATCTTTGCAGATAAATAATGAAATGTCTACCCTGATGTGAAGGATTTTTTGTTTTCGTGCCATTTGCTACATTAGAGGTAGTCTCACTCAAATCCAAACAAGGCCTCTCCTTAAGTACTTGACCATGGAAAATGAAAACTTCAAGGTGATTGCTGAGCTTCAAAATGAGATAGCCAAAAACCTACAGACCAGGTAACTACTATCATCCCCAAAAGATTATCTCTCCAGCTATTGACTCTTAAGCAGTCACATTTAACTCAAATCCTCTGGTTGACAATAAGTATAAGAACACAGTATGGGTAAATTATTATGCCACAGTCAGCTGAAAGAATTAAGGAAGAACAAAAGAAGAGAAAAGTGTTCACAGTTAAACTTAGAGAGATGAAAATTACTTGTTTGCATAATAGCAAGTATCTGTTTTAAAATAGATATATATTACTTGATCTGGATTATATTTTTGCAAATGTAGATACTGAGCAAAATATAAGGAAAATAAAACATTTAATACTCACAGTCATCTAAATTTTTTTCAGTGAAAGAAGTAGAGAATAGCACTAGCACCTTCAGAATGAAATCAAAGTAATACTTTTAACAAAGTAAACTATATTAGACATCAACTGATATATAGATTAACTAGGATCCATGAAAAATAAGCTATCTTTCTAACAAAGCTATGTTTTATGATCTTTTTTTAAAAATTCAAAATTTTTCTCAACATTTAATATTTAGAAGCAGATTACTTTAATTGTTCTGCCATGTCATTTTAAATTATTATACATTGTTACTTAAATATTCTGCTTACTGTGGTAACCTATTCTTTAACAGTACACTAATATTTAAAAGCCTAAGGAAGAAAATCAAGTACTGAAACCACCTATCTAAATTATAAATAAAAATGATAAGGTACTTGTGTTAATGGGCTTAATTTAATACAGCACAGCATGTAAGTTAACATGAAAAAAAGTACTATAACTAAAAAACGTACTGTGAATTATAAAAACAAGACTATAAATAAAATACTACTGAGTTAAAATTCTATTTAATTAGTAGAAAGTACACTATGAAAAGTGGAAATGCAGATATTAATACACTTGCAATGAAAATCTAATTTCTAAACATGAAAAAGTTTAAGTTTTGGGAGAGAGTTTTTCCCTATTTTAAGTACATATCGTCTATAGTTTTAGAAAATGGAATGACTTTTTAAAAATGTGTGTACAATATAAAAATCTGGCAAATAATATTTCACTTGGTAAATTTTTTTGGGGAAAAAATTCATATGGTCTTTTAGGTTACATGATACCAGATATGAACTTTTCCTTTTAGGAATAGTTCTTCTATTTATTTCTTAAATTCTCCGTATTTAATTGTATAAGTATATCAAACTTCAAATACCTTGATATATAGTTTTAGACCTAGGTTTTAAAAACATGTTCCTGGATTAGTTATAAGATCTGATTTCTTAGTAGCCTCCTGATCTATGAATCTAGACAATTTCTTAGGGTTTCAGAATGCCATTCAACGACCCTTCTCCAATGTAATTCCAGAAATATTCAGTTTGGATGTAAAGATGTTTCTAATGAAAGTCTTCATTTTACTTTATCATTTATACTAAATTGCTATTCTGTTATTCAATATTATGATCTTGGCCTAAGATGAAATTCAACATGATAACTTAATCTAATTTTAGTTCATCATAATGTAGTATATAGCTGTTTTATGAAACATTCAAAAATAGAGGATGAGAGTGCTTAGTTGAGTTGGCTATGAATATTAATGCTATAAGAATATTATTATTAAAAATTAATCTTAGCTAGCTTTAACTAAGTAGCTGATTTTGAAATAAACTACTCTTAAACTTCTAGGAAATAGTTATCTACCAATAAAATTCATGGCACATATGACTAATCACATGCAATAAAAAGCTTTTTTATTTTTTTAACAGCTGAATTTAGTCAAATAATTTTTTGCATTGTGTATGATAGGAAATAATATTTTAGATAAATTTGAGATTTTCAACAAGTAGTTTGTGCATAATACAGATATCTTACCTTATAATAGAGAAACATGCAAATTGACCGCACCTCCGCTATGCCCACGATTCGGCTGGCAGGAGGCTGGGGGAGGGACTCCGCAGTTGAGAAGTTCAAGATGGCGGTGCCAAGTGGCCGGGCCCATGCCGCCGCTCCCGGGGGTGCCTGGGGCGATCGGCGCCCCGGGGGGCGTGGCCGGGCCCATCGGCACCCCGGGGGGGCGTGGCCGGACCCATGCCGCCGCTCCCGGGGGTGCCTGAAGCGATCGGCACCCCGGGGGGGCGTGGCCGGGCCCATGCCGCCGCTCCCAGGGGTGCCTGGGGCGATTGGCCACCTAGGGGGGCGTGTCCGGGCCCCTCCCGCCCTTCCTGCCCCTCCCGGGGGTCCCGGGGTTGATTGTCCACCTGGGAGGGCGTGGTCCTGCCCCTCCCGCCCCTCCCGGGGGTCTGGGGGGCGATTGGCCACCCGGGGGGGCGTGTCCGGGCCCCTCCCGCCCCTCCCGGGAGTCCCGGAGTTGATCGTCCACCTGGGAGGGCGTGGTCCTGCCCCTCCCGCCCCTCCCGAGGGTCCGGGGGTCGATCGGCCACCTGGGGGGGCGTGGCCCTGCCCCTCCCGCCCCTCCCGCGGGTCCCAGGGTCCAAGGCTTTCCGGGCCTTGGGCACCAGCGGGGAGCCTGCACCGATCACAGGAAACCACTGGGGGTCGGCTCCTGTGATCGGTAGCAGGGACGCTGGGTGCCGCAGAGCCCAAGGCCACCGCCAGGGGCCAAGCCCCGACCCTGAAAAAGGCAGAAGGCGGTGGCCACAGCCAAGGCCTGGGTCCCTGGTGCCGGCAGAAAACTGGTGCAGGCAGCCAGGTGAATGAAGGTCTATTGCACGAATCTTCGTGCAAACGGGCTACTAGTATTAAAAATAACATCTCAAATATTATAACAAGATCTCAGCTAAAAACAATATAAACACCATTTATACCATAAAGTATAAATATAAAACACATAAATGCATGAGCAATATTTTGGTATGTAATTTTTAAATTTCTTTGTATCATGACCTGAACAATCGATCAACAGAAATTACAGATGGGTTTTTTGATATATTAAATCCACCAGAACATTTACCTTTGAAATTATATATGTATATTCATTTTGTTCCTTGGTCACTATTCTCATCTAGTGATGCTTTTCAAATCATCTTTAAAATTGTGGCTCACTTTCTGGTATAAGGCATTCATTTTCAGCAATAACTTCATGTCAAAAATGGAAGGAAGCATAGCTACACAATGGAAAAATCAGTGCTTTCTCAGATCTAACTTGCAGACCATATCACCATGTCCCTATTTGCTTTCCGCCTCTAAGAAAGCATAGCATTTTCATTTCCAACTCAGCTGCTCATTTCTCAAATTCTACATTGTAGCTCAGCCAACCAACTTTTGACCCTGTCAGCTGCTGACAGCTGGATTACATCCCCAGCAAATTTATTTTGGCAAGTTTGGAAGTTTACTCTTATCTGACTTGCTGATTTCAGTTACACATGGAAAATGGCTTTGTAAATCTGATGCCAAATGCTCAGATGCCAGTATTTAAGAATTCACTTGTGACTCCATTGCTACTGACACAGATTTGCACCATGTAATTGTGTAGAAGTTGAAGCAAACACCAAGAGTACTCATGTATCATGCAAACTGTAGTCTTATTTTTAATTAATTAACTTCTTTATTTTTCATGTTCAGAGTATTATGGATGTCCCCTATTTTCCTCCGTTGACCCCCATCCACTCAGCTTCCACGGTACCCGAGGCCTTCTCTGAACTGTTGTCTGTCCATGGGCTATGCATATAAGGTCCTCAGTTATTATCTTCCTGCACCAATGCCCCTTCCCACTGAGATCCGTCAGTCTGTTCCATGCTTCCATATCTCCGGCCCTATATTGTTCATTAGATTCCACATATAAGTGAGATCATGTGATATGTCTCTTTATCTGACTGGCTTATTTCACTTAACATCATAATCTCCAGAACCATTCATGATGTCTCAAAGGATTAGAGATCCTTCTTTTTTATTGCTGCATAGTATTCCATGGTGTAAATGTACCACAGCTTTTTTATCCACTCATCTACTGATGGGCACTTGGGTTGTTTCCAGATCTTGGCTATCTATAATAACAAAAGCGTAATATGCTAATTAAACCAGATGTCCTCCGGACGAAGCCGGGGCTGCGAGGGAAGCCCGGGTCCCGGGTGCCAGAGGGAAGCCGATGCTGGCAGCCAGGGGTAGGAAGGCCCACTCTTACATGAATTTCATGCATCGGACCTCTAGTTATAAATAATGCTGCTATGAACATAAGGGTACATATATTCTTTCTGATTGGTGTTTTGGGATTTTCAGGATATATTCACCAGAAGTGGGATTGCTGGGTCAAAAGGTAGTTTCACTTTTAATTTTTTGCGGAAACTCTATAGTACTGTTCTCCACAATGGCTGCACCGGTCTGCATTCCCACCAGCAGTGCACTAGGGTCCCCTTTTCCCCACATCCTCTTTAGCATTGTTGCTTGTTGATTTATTGATGGTAGCCATTCTGGCAGGGGTGAGGTGCTACCTCATTGTCGTTTTAATTTGCATCTCTCTGATTAGTAACATTGAACATTTTTTCATATGTCTCTTGTCCATTTGTATGTCCTCTTTGAGAAAGAGTCTATTCAGGTCATTTGTCCATTTTTAAATTGGATTGTTTATCTTCCTTTTGTTGTGTTGTATGAGTTCTTTATATATTTTGGAAATTAAGACCTTATAAGATGTATCATTGGCAATATGTTCTCCCATACAGTGGGTTTCCTTTTCATTTCGAGGATGGTGATTAAAGATTATTTTGCCACGTTTTTAACTCTTCCTGAAAGTAAAAGTTGTACATTTTAGTTTTATTTTTTACTTGAGTTCACAATCATACTAGGTCTGAATAAAAAGACTACAGTATATTTTTACTGTGCAGAAGCTTTTTAGTTTGATGTAGTCCCATTTGTTTATTTTTTCCTTTGTTTCTTTCGCCATGGGAGATGTATCAGCAATACATCTCCTGCTATGTGAAATGTTTGAGATTTTATTGCCTATGCTTTCTTCTAGGATTTTTATGGTTTCACGATTTACATTTAAGTCTTTTATCCATTTTGATTATGTTCATGTGTATGGTGTAAGTTGGTGGTCTTGTGTAATTGTTTTGTCTGTACCTGTCCAATTTTCCCAGCACTATTTAGGCAAGAGGCTGTATTTATTCCATTTAATGCTCTTTCCTCCTTTGTCAAACATTAATTGACCATAATGGCATGGGACATTTTCTGGGTTCTCTGTTCTGTTCCATTGATTTGATATGCCTGTTCTTATAACACTGCCAGGGTGTTTTGATTGCAATATCTTTGTAGTATAATTTGATATCAACTATTGTGATCACTCCAACTTTGTTTTTCTTTCTTGAGATTACTGTGGCTATGCTGGGTCTTTTTCAGTTCCATATACATTTTTGGAGTATTTGTTCTAGATCTGTGAAATATACCATTGGTATTTTAATAGGAATTGCATTGAATCTATAAATTATTTTGGGTAGTATGGACATTTTAATGATGTTAATTTTTCCAATCCATGAACAAAGTAGATGCTTCCACTTATTTGTATCTTCCTCTATTTCTTTTTTAATGTCATATAGTTGTCCAAGTACAGGTCTTTTACCTCCGTGGTTAATTTCATTCCCAGGTATTTTACGTTTGCTGTTGTTGCAGTGGTAAATGGCATTGTTTTTTAAGTTTCTCTTTCTGAGGCTTTATTATTGGTGTTTAAAAATGCCATTGATTTCTGGATGTTAATTTTGTATCCTGCTACTTTGCTGAATTCATTTACTAAATCTAGTCATTTTTTGGTGAAGTTTTTAGGGTCTTCTAAGTACAATATCATGCCATCTGCAAATAATGACAGTTTTACTTTCTCCTTTCCAATTTGGATGGCTTTTATTTTTTTTCTTCTGGCCTGATTGCTATGGCTAGGACTTCCAGGACTATTTTAAATAAGAAGGTTGAAAGCAAACAATCCTATCTTGTTCTTGTAAAGGAAATGCTTTTAGTTTTTGCCAATTAAGTATGATGTTGGCTGTAGGTTTGTCATATATGGCTTTTATTATGTTAAGGTATGTTCCCTCTATTTTGCTGAGAGTTTTTTTTAATCAAAAATGGGTGCTAGAATTTGTCAAATGTTTTGTTTCTGTGTGTATTGATATGCTCATGTAATTTTTATACTTCGTTTTGTTTATGTGATGTGTCACATTTATTAATTTGCTAATATTGTACCAATCTTGTATTCCTAGAATAAATCCCACTTGGTCATGATGTATGCTCTTTTTAATGCATTGCTGGATCCGATTTACTAAATTCCCCCTTCCCTGTATTCTTTGTGTGTGTGTGTGTCTGTGTGTGTGTGTGTGTGTGTGTGTGTGTGTGTGTGTGTGTGTTTTAAGGATTTTAGCATCTGTGTTCATCAGGGATAGTGGCTGCTGGTAAGTTTCTTTCTTTGAAGTGTCTTTATCTGGTTTGGGAATAGTTTGAGGAGGATGGGTGTTATTTCTTCTTTGAATGTTTTGTAAAACTCGCCTGTAAGTTCATCTGGTCCAGGTCTTTTGTTCTCTGGGAGTTTTTCTTTTCTTCTTTAAATTACTGTTTCAATTTCAATAATTATTATCAGCCCATTTGGGTTTTTTGATTCCTGCAGATTGAGTTTGGCAAGATTTTTGGTTTTCAGCAATTTGTCTATTTCACCCAGGTTGTCCAGTTTATTGGCATAGAGATGTTTTTAGTATTCTCTTACAACCCTTTGTGTTTCTGTGGGGTCAGTGTTACTTTGCCTCTTTTATTTCTGATTTTATTTATTTGGGTCCTCTTTCTTTCTTTTCTTGGTGAGTCTGGCTAAAGGCTCATCAATCTCATGTATCTTTTTTGAAGAACCAGCTCTTGGTTTCATTGATATTTTGTATTGTTTTTTTAGTCTCTATGTCATTTATTTCCACTCTGGTCCTTATGGTTCACCCAAAAAATCAAAATCTGAAAAAGCAAGCCATACTCATTCACGTCTTTATTTCACTCCATGCCCTTGATAGCTAATCAAGCCAACCCAATCCTTCTGAATTCTCCAGAAGAGATTCAGACACTAGTCACTAAACCTCCCAAATTACAAGGACATGGGTCAATGTACATTAATAATTCTCTTGTGTACCACTCAAGAAGCAGATTGAGTCCTAGCTGGTTTGGCAAAGGGGATACAGCATCAGCCTGCAGACTGAAGGGTCCTGGGTTTGATTCCAGTCAAGGGCAATGCCCAGGTTGGGGGCTTGATCCCCAGTAGGGGATGTGCCTAAGGTAGCCAATCAATAATTATTCCTCATCATTGATGTTTCTATTTCTCTCTTCCTCTTCCTTCCTCTTGCAAATCAATCAAAATATTTTTAAAAAATATTACGAAGCAGCTTGCAATTAATATAAAAGTTTCTGAAGCTTACCAAGCATCAACAAAGGGGTAATATGTGGGACTTCTCTCTTAGAGATTACCCCTCCCAATATCTCAAAGAGTTCTCTATTTTTAAAAAATATATTTTTATTAATTTCAGTGAGTAAGGGAGAGGGAGAAAGAAAGATAGAAACATCAATGATGAGAGAGAATCATAGATGGGCTACCTTCTGCACACCCCACAATCTGGGCATGTGCCTTGACCAGGAATTGAACTGTGAACTCCTGGTTCATAGGTCGACACTCAACCACTGAGCCATGCCAGCTAGGCTCAAAGAGTTCTCTTGATGCCATCTCACTTGGCTTGGAGTTAGAGCTGAGTGCAGGAATGAAAAGAGAAAGCAAAATGCTTAGCATTCTCTATTCATATAAATAAATGGAAAGGCCTTCTACTAGCTCTTTAGCATTCTCTCATATGTAGTAGATCTTGGTGATGATTGACTGACTAGTCTATATTCCTTATAAATAAATCTTGCATAAATGTGAATAGCAAATTAATGTTAGATAAAACACAAAAAACAACACTAAATATCATGTTGTATAGTAAAATGCCTAGTTCATGTTAAATGTCAATAAATTTAGATGCAATAATAATATTGTTAGCTAAAAAATTAATGAAAAAAACATTAAATGTTAAATTAGGTTACCTGATTACTATTTAAAGAACTAGATACTTGATCTTCATCAAGTTAGTAAATTTATACTTGTTTTATAGATATAAATACACACATATCACATATAACATGTGTGGTAAGCTCTAAGGTTTCTTCCATTCAATCAACACAAAATAATTGTTGAGTTAAATTAACTATAACTCTGTACTCAAACGGAAACATAAAAAAAACAACTTTATTTTGGCTTTCATCATCCAAAAAGATGAATTCAGAGTCAAATCCCATAAAGATGGTAATATACTCTCAAAGGAATCTCAAGCATATTCATTTATCTCCTTAAGTACACACAAAATAATAATATACTTAACTTTATCACACACCAAATCTAGAATAATTTTATTCTAGACCTTGGTACTACTACTTGAGGTACCACATTTAGAGGGGAGTGTCATATTAGGAGTTAAGACCATATAAACTAAAATGAAATAAGCCATATTTTCATCTTTGTCTTAACTTAAAGGGGTTTCAGACATCTTATAATCCTATCTAATAAAAGAGTAATATGCAAATTAACCATCACTCTGCGACAAAATGGCGGTGCCCAGTACTCTTAGCCCCTGCGGAGTCCGCCCAGCAGTGGCAGTCCAGGGTGTCCGGCTAGAAGGCAACAGCACCCAGAGTGATCCCTGGCAAAGGGAGGCGGCTTGGGCTGGGGTCTCAGACCTGCAGGGCCCCGCCCCCAAGCCGTGCGATTGCTGGCAAGCGGCGGGCAGCTTGGGCTGGGGTCTCATGCCTGCAGGGCTGGGCACCCCCACTGCATGATCACCCAGCCAGTGGCAGCAGCCTGGGCTGGGGTCTCAGGCCGGCAGGGCAGTGCACCCCCACTGCACTACCTTCAGGCCAGGGAAGACAGCCTGGGCTGGAGCCGTGCACCCCCACCAGGCTATCCCCAGCCAGGCTGAGATGGCAGCCTGGGCTGGAGTCTCAGCCTGGCCAGGGCTCGATCACCTTCCAGCGGTGGCAGCCTGGGGTCTCAACCATTGAGTCACAACAGCCAGGCAGATATGGAGGAATCTTAAATATTTCTTTTTTTATAATATATATTTTATTGATTTTTTACAGAGAGAAAGGGAAAGGGACAGAGAGCTAGACACATCTATGAGAGAGAAACATCGATCAGCTGCCTCCTGCACACTCCCCACTGGGTATGTGCCCCCAACCAAGGTATATGCCCTTGACCAGAATCGAACCTGGGACCCTTGATTGTGCAGGCCAATGCTCCATCCACTGAGACAAACCAGTTAGGACTGTCCAATATGCTAAAGAAAAAACCCTATCTAATAAAGAGGGAATATGCAAGAGAGGACATTTGGGGGTGACCGGGGTATCAGGGGAGGGCAGTTATGCGTTGATCGGGCTGACAGGGGAGTGGTTAGGGGG
The DNA here is from genome assembly GCF_951640355.1 of Cnephaeus nilssonii. Lineage (NCBI taxonomy): Eukaryota > Metazoa > Chordata > Mammalia > Chiroptera > Vespertilionidae > Cnephaeus > Cnephaeus nilssonii. Next base: position 69,984,504 of record NC_137083.1, on the reverse strand, counting down.
TGATCAGGCTGGCAGGTAGAGCAGTTAGGGGCAATCAGGAAGGCAGGCAGGCGAGTAGTTGGGAGCCAGCAGTCCTAGATTATGAAAAGGATGTCTAAACAGGCAGTCAGACACCCCCCAAGGGGTCCCAGATTGGAGAGGGTGCAGGTTGGGCTGAGAGACCCGCCATGCATGAATTTCGTGCACCGGGCCTCTAGTATTTCATAAGCATTAAACCCTGACAACAGTTGCATTTTACATCCTTTAAAGTCAGAGGTAAAAGTGAAGCAGAAATCCATTAACTTAAGCCTCTTGCATTTCTGAAAAGCAACACGGATAGTGTTTCCCTACAATGGCTGATCAAATGGAGCTAATTCTTGAATCCATTAAATATACACACCTAAACTATAGATCTTGTCTTTTGATACAACCTAAAGAGAAAAACTCGTATCTCCTTTATGTGGTTCAATGTCACTTCTGAGAAGTCGTTTTTTTTTTTCTTATTGTGCATATAAAATTAGGATATTACCAAGACGCACAATCAGACTTTTTAAATGTAAGATGAAATATTTTCCAAAAGTGCAACAGCAATTCAAATAAAACCCCAAGAAATAATGCATCCATGTCCTTCTTTTTAAGAAATGTGTAGCCCCTCATACCATAAAAGAAAAAGCAAATAAGCCTCCAATCCATTTAAATGCTCTGTTCAAAGAGAAGTTACCCAAGTAAAAAATCAGATCTGCTCTACTGCTTAACAAAAATTCTCTCAAAATAAAAATGAAAATACCATGAGATACACTTCTTATTAAAATGTGATATAAAATTCCAGAGCAGCCATTCTTACTTTTATCCCAAGTGTCATATTTCCATCATAAGAATTGAATTTGAGATGCAGTTTGAACATTTTTTAAAAGTCTCAGCCTGCTAACGTCCTAGAAGTGGGCCCTGTGGGTGACCTCATTATTCAGTTTTAAATTTAGCAAAGAAGGAACTGACAGAGTGACAAGGACCATGGGCAGAGGTGGCATCAGCGGAAGGCAGAACCTTCTGGAAAGAATAGACTCTGTCATCTCTGTGAAGAGCTCAAAATTAGAAGGCCATAACTGAAACTTGAAGTATTCCAGGGCTTTTGTATATTTGGTGCTGAATGACAGTGTCTACAATTTTTCTTTCCTAGAAAGCCTGGTTATTAAAAATGAAGTATCCAACTAAGACTTGCCCATCACAATGAAATGAGAATAATCTGTTAAAAGAGGTTGAAGAATTTTAAAACAAAGGCTGGATTTAACTGATGTCACTGCTATACTTTCCTGTTTAAAATTTGTACTAATATATTAAAACTTTTAAAATAGCATGTAACATACAAAACATTCAGATGACAAAAAAAATGTAACTTTGATAGTGTTTAACAATCCAAACTGATATGCTATCTCCATATTTAAGCACTTTTAAAAAAATTTATGCACCCAAAAATTATTCTTGGAAGAGCATAATGCATACCACTTATTTTACCAATGTAAAACCTAATACTCAGAGAATTTGATGTTTCATCTTAAAATTGCTAACCAGCCCAGCCTATGTGGTTCAGTTGGTTGAGTGTCGTCCCATGCACCAAGAGGTTGCTGGCTTAATTCCTTAACCGAGTAGAAGATGGAATGAATGGAATGATTTCAGCATTTCCATAAAAATTATGAGGTTATCTGATAATAAATTGAACATTTAGATAATTTGTTTTTATTGTTTGTTCTTTCTTGTGTTAAAATAAATTCTTAAAACTATAATTTTCCTTTTATCTAAATATTAATTAAAATGCAATGCAAAATTTTGTATTAATTTTAATAATCTTTTAGTTAGAAGTATATTGTAATTATCATTATAATTTCTCCTTTCTATCAATACCCCTCCATCTTACCACGCAGGTCAGAGTGTGCATGTGGCTTGTCATGTCTGCATGCACTGAGTTGTCACTTTTTCTTTTTCCCAAATAAATCCTTTTTGATGTAAAACACCTACTCAATATTATTCTTCAGTCGACACATTAGAGTTTGCTGTAAAACAGTATGCCATGTTACGTCCGCAGCAGGCTCATACCTCTCTAATTTATTGTCACTGTTGACTGCATCGTTTCCTTTTGCGGTTGACTCAATCTCATGTTTTTTGCAGTAACATGCCATACAGGTTTTTAGCTTTGGAACAATAGGCTACACCACATAGTCTATGTGTGTAGTAGGCTATACCAGTGGTCGGCAAACTCATTAGTCAACAGAGCAAAATATCAACAGTACAACGATTGAAATTTCTTTTGAGAGCCAATTTTTAAACATAAACTATATAGGTAGGTACATTGTTATTAACTTAATTTGGGTACTCCTAAGCTGGCCTTTGCTAAAAACTCAAGGGGCCAAAGAGCCTCATGTGGCTCGCAAGCCGCAGTTTGCGGACCACTGGGCTATACCATCTTGATTTGTGTAAGTAGACTCTGTGATTTCACACAAGGGCAAAATTGTTTAATGACACACTTCTCAGAATCTACCTTTGTCATTACAGAGCACATGACTGTATACCCAGTCAGTCAATCCCCAAACACCAAGCCAACTCTGGAATCTATACTTATTTCCTTTGTTCATTCTCACTCCAAATAAGTTAACCGTGTGGCTCCAGCCAATCAGATATTTTACATTTTCCTCTTTCTTATTTTTTATTCTTTATCCTATAAAGCTTACTGCCTTATGCCCCATTTTGTAGTTCTCTGAAAGGAGACTGTCCACTCATGTAGCATTAAAGTCTGTTTATAACACCTGAATTGTTTTTTTTTAAATAATTTTTCACGGATTTGGTGACAACAATGAGATATGAAGCTGACTGCTAAAGGTAAGGGGACATTGAGCTCACTGCTCCTCTTCACATTAGGGAGGGCTGTGGGAAAGTCACTCTCAGATTTGCGCTCCACTCTCTGGCAGCTCTGATATATATAAAAACAACAACAACTTTAAAAACATGTATGTGTATGTACATGTGTGTATGTGCATTTATGTGTGTGTATCATGCTGATATAAACAAAACTATTGTGCTACTAGTTATATAAAGGCATCGCAATACAATTATGCCCAGTATATAATATTTGACAATGATAATAAACAGCTATGTTACTAGTTTATGTGTTTCACACATTTGGCCCCAGCAATGGTATCTGAAACTGACTAATAAAGGCACATAGGCCACGAAGATGCACAGGTCTGGCTTCACTGAACCCTTTGAGTGACATATATTCCCCCCCCCCCCCCCAGCAATGTTCTGGGGCACTGGAAAAGTTGTGGGGCAATTACACAGGGACTCCACAGCAGAAGCCAGGCATTTGTGAACTCAGAAAGCTTCAAGAAAGTCCACAGCGTAAGCAGCTTGGGGACTTTCAGCAAATAAAGACAAGAAATCAGATTGTTTTGACCATCAAAATCTACACAGGCACACATTGGACCATGAAAAGCCATTGGGGTATCTGCCACTATAAACAAATATTCTAGTGAAAGGAATAATATATCTAAGAGGACTCTCAGAAGCAAAGCTGCAAAATTAATGGGCACAGGTCGAGCACTTAAAAGCTGTTAGAATGCTATGAGCTAACTCTGAGCTAGGATAAGTTGCTCATAGAATATGTTGACACTGGGTCACTCACCTATGTTAAGAAACTTGCAATGCAGTGAGGTACACTGTAAAACACTACAAAATCCCCAACCAAATACATATCCCTCGTAGGCATTAACTTGTTTATGAGAAACTCAAAGTTTCGCTCAAGAAATGGTATCCTCATGTTTCAAAGAATTGAGCACGCCATCGGCTTATTTTATGCATAAGAACATTACAATTCATAATGGGAAAGTTTCTAAATTCCGGTACACACTGGGGCTACACTTTCTACTTTGAACCCCATTCGCTTGGAAGCCTGCAGATTGCATCCTGGGAAAACTGGCAGAAGTGCCAATGGGTGAGACTTCTTACCAAGTGTGCGCGCCTGGGGCTCTGTCGTGCCTGGTCAGGGAAGGGAGCTAACATTTTGTAGTGTCTTTTTCAATCTGACTCTTAGGAATTTGGTTTTGGAATACTCACTGGTGGGCATCAATCCTTCCCGAAGGACAGCCACTGCCTTCCTGCTTGTCCTGTTTTGTGTCCTGAGAACTTGGGCTGGCTTTCTGTCTGATTATGTCATGCAGGCTGTTAGTTTTTGTGTGTACAGGCAGCTCAGATGCTATGATTGGGCCCCAAAATACGCTGAAATAAAAATGTGAGTTGCATTTTTTTCTGGCGTGGGTCCTCCTTACTGTTGCCAGCACTTGGGGGAATTGTCCAGGTTTTTCTCGTTTGTTTTTTTGTTTTTTTGTTTTTTTTTTTTTTTTTTCTATCTGTAGGAGTCATTTTGGGCCTTTGGGAGGATAATAACTTTTATTGTATCTGTTAAGAATTTGTCAGCAAGAAAAAGAATTTAAGATAATGGTTAGCTGTTTAATGCCTCATGAGTTTTCATGAGTAATTTAAACAACAAGTTAATAGGTATAAGTAAGATAAAGTTTTGTGATTGAGTGATAAAATTTATAATTGAATTTTTCAACAATGATTATGTGCAATATTATATATACTTAAAAAATAGTTTCCAAACTGTTTTTGGTAACTTGAAACCTTAAAGGGATAAGACTGAGAAAGTTAAATGATAGATATTCATTACATATCTAAATCATTTCCAAATTAAATAAACTGAAAAATTAATTGCTGAATATAGGTTTATGCACTGTGGGCTCTCTTTTACAGAGTACCTAAATATATTTTGGTCTGTTAGTAAATATGTTTTGTGACACATTAAAAAATTTACTATGAGGAAAAATGTACTTCTAGAAATTATAAAATGTATTTATACATTAGCCAATTTACAGAATGCTAGCATAACAGACAATACACAGTTTTTTTCTCTTTTTTTATTGTCTAAAGTTTTACATATGTCTCCTTTTTCGCCAATTAACCCCCCCACCAGCCACTCCCACCCCAGGCAAGCCCCCACTGTCCCAATGTCTGTGTCCATTGGTTATGCTAATATGTATGCATACAAGTCCTTTAGTTTCTCTCTAACTCCCACCCCCTCCCGACCATTTGTCTCTGCACCGTTTCTTAATTGTTAGTTTTTATCAGGGGTAATAAATTATAAGGGTTAAGATCTAATCAACACACATAATTAAATCTACTTAGAAATAATAAGGGTGCAAGGAATCAACTGTGTAAAAATTAGGCAAAGTAGGTAAAATGCCTGTGTGTTCAAAATGAGAAAACAAAAGATGTAATACAAAATTTGAGTCAATATAAAAAATGTAGATTTGTGGGAAGGATATTTTCTATGTGGTCATGTTGGCTAAATTGAAATGAATTTGCATAAGCTTTATAAAATACAAGTTTTAATGTAAAAAATGCAAAATGAGAATTTTTGTTTTTCTCTGTTAAAAGAACAGGTTTCTTAGATTATTGGTCTGCTCTGAATAAGAAACTGTAAGCAAAGGGTGTTTTTGATTATTTGATTGTTTTTAACTTTTAGGTAACCTTCCTGGACAGCAAAGAATTTGTGTCTTAAAAAATAACTTACTGTGTTTCACATTATGTTTATAATGTCTTTGACAACTTAGGAAACCCAGTGTTCTCAGTATTAAAAGAGCTATGTTGTATTCACAACTGTGTAACTTTCTCTTTCCCTCCAGTCTTCGTTACTTTGTTTATATACATATTTAAAAAAAAAAAAAAACTTCCCCAAAGTCTAATTCTAAATAAATTCTTTTTGACATCAAACTAATTTGGGGATTTTATAGAGGGTCTCAGGAACATCTTAAAGAATTTGTTTCTCCCACCATATAATATTTGGTATGTTAAATTATGTGGGAAGCACTATCAAATCAGAAATTATGTTAAACCCTCTTAGGTTATATGTGTATGCATATCTGATACTGATATAAATAGTCCATAAACTGTTTAAATTTTATAGAAATTTGTCACTATCTCATTGTCCAACTATTATCTTAAATTATTTCCTGCCATGGAAATAACTGCATTTTCTTATCCAATGAATTCTCAACAGATTTTTAATCATGGGCAGTAAGTCTCATCATTTACAGATAGTTCTTAATTCACTCTGATGTTTTTGCAAAAGTAAGGCTCACTGACATCATTGCCAAATTTCAAGGTGCTGAACCTTGGGTACATACTTCACAAATAAAGAAGGCTCCCCCTGACATTTGGTATTATATAAATGCAGGGGCAGCAAAATCAAATTCATGAGGAATAGAAGTACCTGACATTAGGGCAAACTATTTTATCTAAAAATGTCAGATCAAGAATATTTCCTTCTATTCCTCCTTTTGTCTGTAACCATCCTTACCCTAATTCTTACATCATATAATTCTTTATCTGCCTTTGCCTTGTGCTGGCCTGGAAAGATAATACCATTATTCACATATATCAGGCCATTGCAAAAGTGGGTAATGTAACCTTCAACTGACTGTTGGATTTGCTACTACATTAGTAGTTCTTTCTTTCCCTCACAAACTTCTCCCTGATTTCCAATGCCTCCATTTCTCAGGACAAGCTCACTGGATAACCACTTCTGAAGAAACAACACACAGTCACATGATGAAATACATAAACAGGCCAACTGGCTCAAAAGAGTATCTCTCTCTTTGGGATTATTTCTTGACCTCTTTGATTCCAGATGGTGTGGGTCATGGGGATCCTGGCTCAGGAGTTTTCTCCAAACCATGGACATTGTTTAATTGCTAATAATTATTATTACCTCCCTAATATGCTATATTCTCTCAAAAGTTTTAAATACATTTGGGCAACTATCAGCCAACAGGTGGTCTCTCTCCAACAGGAATGACAAAAAAGGAGCAGGAAAACATACCTACCTCCAAGACAGGAGCTAGATATCATCTCTCCTAAATACTGAATTGAGACCCAAAAGAGGCAATAGTAACTAAAAGTCACACTAAAGTAAGGTGACCAGATTTTAACATTGGTAAAGGAGGACACCATTGACGGGGGGGAAGGGAGGGGGGGTGTTCTTTTTTTTTTTATTAAATATATTTTATTGATTTTTTACAAAGAGGAAGAGAGAGGGATAGAGAGTTAGAATCATCCATCAGCTGCCTCTTGCACACCCCCTACTGGGGATGTGCCCGCAACCAAGGTACATGCCCTTGACCGGAATCGAACCTGGGACCCTTGAGTCCGCAGGCCGACTCTCTATCCACTGAGCCAAACCGGTTTTGGCCGGCGGGGGGGGGGGGGGGGGGGGGGGGTCTTGATTAAAAATTTGGTCTATATTGTAATTGCTTTGGGTTTTTTTAATAAAAGGAAATTCACTTCTTAGATCATCATTGAATTTGCATCCTCTTTTCTTACTCATTATGTTAAAAATCTGAAAAAAAATAATTTAAAATTATATTATAAATTATTATATACATATTGCTTAAAAAACACAGTAAGTAGGTACATAATTACATGAACATATTTTATTGTTAGTTTATAAATTAAATTAATTTGATTGTTATAAAGTAACTATATTTTAAAAATTATTTTAATCCTATATTTCTTTCTAAATAATAACAATACTAACTTGTATTATTTTTCCTCTGAATTTGCCGTAATGTAAGTCGTAAGTGTCACTTTCAAGGACGGCGCTAGACTTTTTGCCGCCACTATAAAATATAAATAATACGAGTACTGTCTGCTAAATTCAAGAAAATTTATGTATTTATGAAATAAATAAATAAATTACTTAGCAAAATTATCTGAATAGCTGATTTGTAATGACATCACTTGTTTAACTAGCTTACTAGCACGCAGTACGATGTGTATCGTCTGAGAGACAGTTACAAAATGTTTTCGTCGTTGCCAATCCCAAAAAATGCCATTGTTCATTAAGTCCAAACAATGGTGGTCGAATTCTAACAACTGATCAACAATGTGAACTTTGATAAGCAGTTCTCGATAAGCAGTTCTCAACAATTATTTGTTATTATTAAAGTTTAACATTATAAAATTAACAAAAATAATATAAAACTCATATCCTGGCTAAATAGCCACATGGCCGCCGAAAACCATATATTCCCTTCCCGTTCTCCCGCCGTTCCCTAGCTTGTCGTGCATTCTTTCCAAAAATCGGGACTTTTTTAAAACGCCGCGGGACGCGGGACAAATTGTTAAAAATCGGGACTGTCCCGCCCAAAGCGGGACGTCTGGTCACCTTACACTAAAGCCAATATTGTTTTTTATCAAACCTCTTAAATGGTCAAGAGGATGTTCAAATGAGGTGTCAACAAAAGAATATTCAGCCTATAGAATCGTCTTAATAGTTTATTTGACCCAAATTTTGAGACCATTCCTGGAAGCAAAATCTCAACAGATTGAGAAAATACTCAAGAAAATTTCTGTTTTGCAGCTTATCTTATACATTAGAGTTAAACGAGAAGACACAAGAAGGGATACATGAAATTCAGCAGTGGTAGATTAAGGAGACAGGAGAAAGCAAAGCAGGAAACCTCTAGAATTTGGTAAAAAGCAAAATGGAGTGACACATGCATTGGTTACATTGGTGTGCAAAGGATAGTTCATAATTCTATCCTATTCACTCTATTTACAGTGCATAGAGGTGGTATGCGGGCAGCAAAGTAACAGTGAGGGGTTCTGTGGTCTTGTGTTCTGTAATGTTGTGCTTTGGTGCCTTTGAGGGGAAGGAAAAGAAAATTACTCTATCATTTCAAAGGTATGTTTTCTTAGATACACAAGGACAATAAACAGGCTCACTTACGGTGCAAACAAACCTTTGTCAAGCATGATACAGACCTAAGCTGTGACTACCCATCATGACCCACTATAGTTAGGAATTTTTTTAATGTAAAAATTATTTTCAGTTACAGTTTACATTCAGTATTATTTTGTATTAGTTTCAGGTATAAAGCATAGTGATTAGATAATCATATTATAAACTGCTCCCCCCCCCCCAATATCTCCATTACCCACCTCAGAAGATCTAAGAAATGGATTGATCAGGGGGAAACCCATCACCAGCCTGCAAAAGTGTGGGAAGTTGATTGGTCAGTTTGAAGAAGTGCCTGGTCCTGCCCAAGCCTGAGATAATATAGTCCCAGTTTATCAAAGAAGCTCTCTGTCTCTCCCACAGTAACATGTGCTGCCCCTTTCATTTGCAATTTGTCTCCATGGCTGGGATATGGCCCGTGGCAGACTCAGGGGCCTGGCCACAGTGTCAGCTGAAGTGCAGTGGGAACCGACTACACTAGCCAGATATGGACAGACATGGACTGAACCAACGGCACAAAATGCCCAATCTGGCCTTATTTCTGTGCCTGACGGAGACAATATTTGACTTTTTCTATGCAGAGGGAGAAAAATGGGACACTGGGAACACAGAAACAGTGCTTTGATTTTGCTTCTACAATGAATCTTACCACGAAACCTCAACCTCCCACGGTGAGTGTCCTGAAATGCTTTTCTCCTGACTCAAAGGACTCCATTTCTAACGGCAGTATTTTTTTTCTTATTGTCAAAAAACCAAAACTCGAAATCCAAAGCAAATTTCTTTACTGTGATGTATAAGAAATAAATAGCTGGTCATTCAGATATTCAAAATATAATTCTCATATATATTTGGTCTTTGTCCAAGGTTCCTGGCTCCCAGCTCCCCAAACCCTTGGAATTTCCTAAGAGGTAAGAACAAGTGGAAGCATCTTGTATAATATTTGGTCTCTTGCCCTCAATTTCTGAAATATCTTCCAAGCCTTAAAGGTGAAATATGAGTCTTGTTATTCATAACATGTCCCTTTTCATTACAACTGGATTATATTAATGAGGTGACTTTAGGAAAACACCTGAAGATGGGTGCTGGTTGCCAGGGGAACCAATTGTGACTAGAAGGTTGGAACTCTTATTCCCATCCCCTGATTTCTAGGGAGGGGAGAGGTGCTGGCAGTTGAATTAATTACCAATTGCCAAGGAGGTAATCAATCATGATTATGTGATGAAGGCTTCATAAAACCCAAAAGGGCAGGTTTTGTATTATTTCTAGGTTGGTGGACAAATGGAGATTTGAAGAGAATGGTTTCCTCAGAGAAGGTTTGGAAGCTTCGTGTCCTTTTCTTATACCTTGCCCTATGCATCCCCTTTATCTGGATGTTTCTAGTTATATTCTTTTATAATAAATGAGTAATCCAGTGAGTAAAATGTTTCTTTGAGTTTTGTGAGCTGCTTGTGCAGGGTGTTGTTGGAATCTCTGATTTATAACCAAGTCAGAAGTACAGGTAATAATTGTACTTAACAACTGAAGTTGGAGGAGGAGGTGTGAATGTGTAGACTGAACCCTTAAACTGAGGGATCTTACACTATCCTCAGGTAGATAGAGTCAGAATTAAGATGAATTGTAGGACACTCAGTTGGTCTGGGCAGTGTCAGCTCATGTCTGAGAGAATCGCTTATTGGTGGTGAAAACCCTATCACTCCCAGACACTTCTATAAATATATTTTTCTTACAACCTTTTCCTCATCTTGCAAGCACTGAAGAATTTTGCTAAAATAGTTTCTGTTTCATTAAAAGAAGGGTAAAAGAGTATGTTGTACAAATATATTTTTAATATTTCTTAATAGTTTCCTTAAATTTGTATGTGGTAATAAGATTGTCAGGTAGAATATGAAGAATTTATTTCTTATTTTATATAGAATTTTTTAGAATAATAAGTTTATTTAAAAGGTCTTGAGAATCAATGTGCTATTTATCAATTTGCATTGTACTTTCAGATCTTTAATCTCTGTCATATAAGATATATTACTCAAATCTACATTCACATTTCAGTTGAATTTTTAAGTATCATATAATTAATCTTCATTCTATTTAGCTACTATAGTTTACCTTTCAAAGTTATATTTGAAAACATTTCAGTTACTTTTGAAGTTAGCATAAAGAACAGAACAACAGTGAAAATAGCTTTTTCTGTTTGGTTTTACAGTAGCAGATCCAGTAATTCTTTCCACTGTTGATCTTTGTATGGTTCAGTACAGGATATTGATTAGAGCAAAACTATTTATATGTTATTTTCCTTGTCAAACCAAGTTGACTCATCTGTGGTTGAATAAACACTAACCACAAGTAGATTCTGGGCAAAATTAGCCCCCAAATTTATTCATGATTGGTTAGTGTTGATGCATGATTGGTCATTTAAATGAGCAAAAATGTCTTGGGGAGTGCTAATCCAGTACATTTATTTTATATTTTTCTTTAAGTTTGTCTTTTTATGAGTTGTGTAGGCCTAAAATCTTTAGGAGCACAAAATGCACAGTAACTTTATTACAGTCAGCTTCTTCTAGGAAGTATAAAATGTGAGTTGATATATTTTTCTAAATAGGTTTATCATAGAGATCAGTTGGCTAAAAGATGGTGGAAGTAGATTTAATACAGTAGTCAAACTGTCATCTTATTAAAAGCAAAACTGTTTCAAGGCATAAGGTTTCACCCCTAGTATTGGATCATGATACTTACCTATAAAAGATTGCGGAATATAAATTACCCCATGAACACCCGCTCCCCTTATTTGGAAAAGAAAGCCTGAAGTAATGTATAGTATCCACTTGCAAATAAATTTCAAAAATATTAATTAATCAATTAATCAATAAAAACTAAGACCATCATTCAATCATTCCTAAAAATGGTGTTATTGTGAGAGATAGAATGATTTATTTATTGAAGATTATACTAAAACTAGTGAAAAAATACAAAAATTTCTAGGTTGAAATGATTAATAGTGATTTAAGTAAATAATAAATTGGTGTGGAAAAGTCTATAAGCTTTACAGTAATATAATCTTAAAAAATATGATATTCCATCACACCATTTACTCTATCTGCAACCCTCCTCATATGAGTTCATGGCAACTCAAACCATGCTTTGGCCAATAAACAATGGACTTATTCTTGAGGTCACTGCCATTTCACACGACAAAAAAGATGCTGCCCACAAACTCTCTACAGCCCAACCATATCCCACTCTCTCTCCTGCTTTCAGCCCTGTCCAAACCAACAGGTTTTCTTACCTGGAACCCTAACTCTTCTCTCCTTGCCTTTTCACTGTCCATCCCTATGGATCAGCACAGTTCATTTACAATATTAGTTTGATCATTTTCATCCTGACAGTGATGTCCTTTCTCAAAAAAAAAAAAAAAAAAAAAAAAAGAGTCCTTAAAATTGCCTAAAATTCCTACATGTTCTGGCTTTTATGACATTTTGTGATATCCTTTCCTGCTGCTCTCCCTGTTAAACACACCTTTTAATACACACTGCCTTCCATGTGTATTAATTTCTGCGACATGCCAGGCCAGTGTCATCCTTGCTCCAATGGTCCTCCCTGCCTGGAGCGCTCTAGCCTGAAATAAATGCTAAATGATCTTTTCCTAGAGCTTTGAAATATGCTTTAGCACTTGACAGTCTTCATGAAGGTGTACCCTAAGAACTCTATTTGTAGTTTAGCCTGACTCCTGCAGTAATTTTCCCATTGGGAACTCCAAGTTGTACAATGCATCCATTATTCATTTTTACAAGTGCAGATACTCCACTGCAGGTACAGACAACAATTTTTATCCATTCACTGCTGTTGCTCCCCCCTTTTGAATTCTGTGAATAGTGTTATGAACTTGTGTACACTTGTATTTGTTTCAGTTCTTTTTGGTTGCATATCTTAGAATGAATTTCTGGGTCATATGTAATCCCATGATTAACTTTTTTGATAAAACTCCAAACTGCTTTTTTAATGGCTGAACCATTTTTGCTTTCCCAAAAGCAAAGTACTATGGTTACAATTCCTCCACACGCTTCCCTTTTGCGGTCTTCATCGGAGTGCCAGCGGTCAAATTCAAATTCGGTCCCTTTGTGACTTCTGACCTGAGCCGGAACTAAAAGGCTTTTCTGTGCATCTTCCCACATTGGCAGGAAGATGATGCCTTCTCCCCTTTTTAAAGAGCTGAGCAGAAGGACAATGTTTGATCCAGGCGCCGCTGAAAGGATGATGAAGTTCAGGTTGTTGCGGACGTTACCAAGGGCAGCAAATTGGCAAAATACGCCAGGTTTACAGGAAGAAATATGTCATCTACATTGAGAGAGTGCAATGGGAGGAAACTAACGGTACAACTGTGCGTGTGGACATTCACCCCAGCAAGGTGGTTATCACTGGCCTAAATCTAGACAAAGACCGCAGAAAGCCAAATCTCCCCAAATAGGAAAGAAAAAGTGCAAATACAAGGAAGAAACAATTGAGAAGGTGCAGGAATAAAGTAACCTTATGATAAATACCATATGATCTCACACATTTGTGGAATATAATGAACAACATAAACTGACAAACAAAAACAGATCCAGAGACAAAGAAGCATCAATCAGATCGTCAAACCTCAGAGGGAAGGTAGGGGAGGGTGGGGGTAAGGGAGGTGATCAACCAAAGGACTTGTATGCATGTATATAAGCCTAACCAATGGACACAGACACCAGGGGGGTGAGGGCATGAGTGTGTGTGTGTGCGAGGGGGGGGGGGGTAATGGGAGGATAAGGACACATATGTAATACCTTAATCAATAAAGAAAAAAACTTAAAATGAAAAAAACACACACATTTCTCCACAGCCTTGCAAACATTTATGTTCTGTTGGTGTTTTTTTTTATTTGTTTGCTTTTAATCATGGTCATCCAGTGAGTCTGAAGTAGTATCTAATTGTCATTTTGATTTGCATTTACCTAATGACATAACTGTTGAGCATCTTTTCAAATGTTGTCGGCTATTTGTATTCTTCTTTGGAGAAATATATTTTCAAGTTTTTTGCTCATATTTAGGTTGGTTTGGTTGTCTTTTTGTTGAGTTATAAAAGCATTTATATACTATGGACATTAGACCTTATGTTTTTCAAGTATTTTTCTCTTATTCTGTGGCATTTTTATTTGCATTTTCTTGACAAGATCCTTTGATATACAAAAGTTTTTACTTTGGTAAAGTCAAATTTATCTACTTTTGTTTCTCATACTTTTTGTCTCATATCTAAGAATCCATTACCTGAACCAAGGTCCTAACAATTGACCCTCAGGTTTTGTTATAAGATTTTTAAGGCTTTAGGTCTTAAATTTATTTTGTTAATCCATTTGATTTAAGTTTTATATATTATGTGAGGAAGAGGTCCATATTCACTGTTTTGTATGTGGATATCCCATTGTCTAAGCAACACTTGTTGAAGCGAGTACTCTTTTCCCACTTATTGAATGGTCTTCACATCCCCTTAGAAAATTATTTGACCATATATGGATTGGTTTATTTCTGGACTCTCAATTTTATTCCATTTATCTATATAACTATACAAATGCCAGTACTACATTGTTTTGATCAGTTAGCTTTGTTTTAAGTTTTGAAGTAAAGAAACATAAGTACTCCAGATTTGCTAATCTTTTAATTAAAGATACTTTTGTTTAGGCGGGGGGCTTTAAATTACATATGAATTTGAGGATTGGTTTTTCCATTTTTGTGAAAAAATAAAAAAAGGTTTGGGGGGTTTTAGTAGGGATTAATTGATTCTATAAATTATTGTGGACAGTATTACCCTTTTAACTAAGTCTTTCAATAGATGGACACTGGTTGTCTTTTCTTTTATTTAGGTGTTGAATTTCTTTTAGCCATGTTTTATAGTTTTCAGTATACAGTTCACTTACCATCTTGGCTAAATTTAATTCTAGATAGTTTGTTTGTTTAGATGTTATTATTAAAGAAATTGCTGTTGTATTTTTTTGAATTGTTCATTGCATATTTATAGAAATATAATTGATTTTTTGTGCACATTGATCTTGTATCCTGCTATTTTGATGAATTTATTAGCTCCAGTGGCTTTCTTTTGTAGTCATTGGAATTTTGTATAGGTAGTACTATGTCATCTGTGAATAGAGAGAATTTTACTTCCTTTTCAGTTTACATGCCTTTTATTTATTTTTATTTTCTAATAATTTCCTTCTAGAACTTCCAGTACAATGTTGAATAGCAATGGTTCAAGAGGCATTCTTGTGTTGTCTCTTTACAAAAGAGGGTAGATAATTTCCAAAATTATATAAGTATTGGCAATAAAATTGAAATGCAAATATTTAATTGGCGCAGGGAAAATATACATAAGAAAAAATATCAGAAATGAGAGCTGCATGTGAACTTGGGTATAATTATTCTAAATTATGGCTGCAAATTTGGCACTGCACTTTTTTGGTATCCAAAGAAAATCAGGGAAAATCTCAGTTTATTGTTCAAGGAAAATGGCAGAACAGATAGACAAAAGCAATTACTTCCCTAATATCTTCATTGATAACCCTTTTTCTTCTGTGAATTGTTATACAGGGCACTCTAAATAATGCAGTTGGTAATATTCTCAAATACCGTGCTTTAAAATAGGTCAGTAGTGAAGTTTTAATAGATTATTATAGGAAGTGTTAATGTAGCATAAAGACACAAACCATTAAAAGCACTAGGAGGTATGGAGAGAAAAGAAGCAAGGTATAGTGGTTTTAAAGAACAGAGCATATCTTTGTGATGCTGCCCTAATGACAAAGAAAACGTGCTGGGCAGGCCCAGGATGAGACTGTCACTAGATCAGAGCATCTGCTTTCCGCTGAGAACAGCTTGGTTTGTGTCCCGACTGTCAGTAGGGACCAGTGGGGAGGGAGATAAAGGAGATACATAAGAGGCAATTAATCAGGAAATCAAACCTTAGAGAGTGTAAAAATTTGGCAAAATGTACCAATTTCTTCAAATATATTTAGTCCTTAAACTTGTTGAATTTGAGATGACCAACCCGTTATTCATTATTGTACATGTTTTTGTTTGTTATGTGTCTTGCCTTGTTTTAATAATGTCATTTTGCCAATACACCTGAACATCCAAACATCTGGGCCGTTATCATTTCAAATTCACAGCTAAGGAATGTGATGGGTTTTAGGATACAGTATCACTCATTTAATACAAAATTGTCTGACTAAATGAAAACATCTATTAAACAAATCAGTTCTCGCTGAAGCATGGTCTGAAATGTAAGTAGTAAATATTAAATTCAGCTGTGTATAGATTATCAACAGTTTTTATTTTTATATTCATTGAGATATAATTGACATATTAGCTTCAGGTATACAACATAATGAAGCTATATGTGTACATATTATGAAATGATCACCGTGTTTTTATTTCTAAAGTACTTAGGGAGGTGTTTCTGATGCTAGTCTACTTTTTCCTGTCTGGATTTTGCTCCTGACAAATCACAGTAATTGTGTGAAAGCTTCTATACAAAACTATGAAAGAAGTCATATGCTATTGTCTTCTTGTGAGAGGAATAAACATAGGGACTAAAGATAAAAGGAGGATGAAGTATCATGTGACAAATCAAAATTAATAAAGTATGATGGTTTCTCTTCAAATTTATTTAGCTCAACTTTACAGGAATATAAACTGTAGGGGAAGAGCAGTGTGTTCAATTTTATAAGGCAAATTCATGTGTTCTTGAATCTAAAATGGGAAGGATGGAAGGAGGTAGAGATAAGTAGGAATGAAACAATAATTTTGGCAGATACAGCTTTTACAGTGAAAGAGTTTTTAAATATTGGTTAATTTGGCTCTGTTTTATTGGCGGTTAATTAGAATATCTAATGATTTTTACATATCAAAGATCTTAGGAGTTGCCCTAGCCGGTTTTGCTCAGTGGATAGAGCGTTGGCCTGCAGACCAGAGGGTCCCAGGTTCGATTCCAGTCAAGGGCACAGGGCTGCGGGCTCGGTCCCCAGTGGGGGACATGCAGGAGGCAGCCAATCAATCAATGATTCTCATCATTGATCTCTCTCTCTCTCTCTCTCTCTCTCTCTCTCTCTTTCTCTCGCGTGCACTCTCTGAAATCAATAAAAATATATTTTAAAAAAGAACTGGAAAAAAAAAGATCTCAGGAGTTATTTACTTTGTGGCTTGTTTTAATTATTTCATAAAAGCAAAACTAATATACTAGTTTATTTAAAATAAATGGTGGGTACATTTCAAGACACTGCAACTCAGTGAATATTTTTAACTCAAAGACTCTACAGAGCAGAGCAAAAACATATCCATAGATAATTAACTGCTGTTTATAAGCAGGTTTTTTACCCATTCAGTTTTATGTATACTGTACTAGACCCTTAAATATAGCATTTTCCCTCATCTGTCTATGCCATAAAAATATACAAGGTTATTACCAAAGTCATGGCATACTTTTACTGATGCTCCCCCCCCCCAGAAAATTTGAATCCTAAAATTCAAGGAAAAGGCATATTGTAATAAACTTAAGGTCATTTTTGAGTTGGTGATTAATTAGTGTCAGTGGTATACACACAACTGGATAGAAAACACATAACTAAGGCACACTTAGACCTACTCAGTTAGAAACCTTGGGACAAAGTTAAAACATGTGCATGTTGAAAAGAAGTTCTTCAAATGACTTAGAATGATAATGATCCAAGACCCAGTATTACTTACAAAACAAGCACATAGAAGAGGATATACATCAAAGAATAAAATAAAAAGTATATAACAAATAAGATAAAAAGAAACATCACACGAAAATGAAAGTAATATGGCATAAAATGACAGGATTACCAGAGCCAAGTAAACCTGATGAGAAAATCATCAAATAGGATTTAAATCTAAAATTGGGCAGAGCATTTATCTTGGAGTGAAAATAATTGAGGTAAAAATTCCTGTCTGTATTCAACTTTTAACCAAAATAAAATTGTATACATTACTCACATTAAGCACTTGACAATTAGGGGTAACTTCAGAAATATTGCATACTGACATACTTACAGAAACTATTGATGTCAGTATGTTGAAAAGAAGACATAGCAAATACAGTGTTTGCTTAAAGGACATCATGCAAATTAACTCGTATAAAAAATGTTCAAGCACTGTTTATTTCAAATTGTAAATTGCAGTCTAATTATCTCTCCACACATTTGCAGAGCTTTTTGGTTACATTAGGGAACGCCCTAAGATGTATACAATTTTAAAAGCCTGTGGATTGGAGAATAAAAATCTAATGTCGAATTTCCTATTTTAGATTTCAAACTCTATTTTTAATTAACAGTATTATGGGGGGAAAATGCAGACAATTGAATTAGTTTTAGCTTTATTTTCTTCAGATTATTATAAACCAATGTCATTATTACAAACTACTTTCTTCAATAATATAATGTTTGTTATTTAATCTTAAAAAGTCTTATTTACATGTATAATTATTTCCCCTTTAACTTTGATTTTTTTGTTCTTTCCCTTCTGTACTTCCAGTCTCCTTTCTTCTCTCCTCCCCCTCCTCCTCTCCCTTCTTCACCCCACCTCTCTCTCTCTCAAGCAGGGGTCCTCAAACTTTTTAAACAGGGGGCCAGTTCACTGTCCCTCAGACCGTTGGAGGGCCGGACTATAGTTTAAAAAAAACTATGAACAAATTCCTATGCACACTGCACATATCTTATTTTGAAGTAAAAAACAAAACGGCAAAAACACCCACATGTGGCCCGCGGGCCTTAGTTTGAGGACACCTGCTCTCAAGAATGAACACATATGCACACTCACACACAGACACACGCACACATTCACATAGTCACAAGTACACAGTCAGTAAGCCTCCATTAAATAGAACATATGAGGGTACTATCTACAATAATAAAAGCGTAATTTGCTAATTAGACTAGACGTCCTCCTGGACGACCTTTTGGATGACCTTCTGAATGAAGTCTGGGCTGTGAGGGAAGCCCAGGTCCCGGGTGCCGAAGGGAAGCTGGTGCCAGCAGCCAGGGGAAGGAAGGCCTACTCTTGCATGAATTTCGTGCATTGGGCCTCTGGTATTATATAAGGTAGTACAGTGAGTAAAAGGAAACCCTAAACATCCTAACAGCCCAATTGATAGTAGGGATTAGTGTATAAGTAATACTAAGGACATAGTATCTGCCAGGTCTTATATAATTTACTTGACTTATCTCACATTTATTAAAATCTCTTGGTGTTTGTGTGCTGCCTTGGAAGACAGCATGGACGGTCATTTTATTTTAGACAAACACAAGAACACTGAAGCCCAATGAGGTTCAAAAATAGAACCAAGGCCACACAGCTGGTAAATGACTCAGGTTGACAATAAATCCAAAATTTGTCAGACTTGGAAAGCCCACACTCATTCCCCTGACATGACTGCTTTTCTCCCTATAAAATAGTGCCATATATATAACTTTTTTTTCCAGACAAGTGGGGGAATGGCTGGCTTTGTCTAGATCTGGCATTACTTAAATATACCTCTCCACTGAGGACCCTGGCCCAAATTTACCTAATCATATCTAACTTACAAACGTTGCCAGGACAGATTTTATAAGACAATAAAATATTAGAAAAAAAATTAAATGTGTTATCATTATAAACCAAATTTACAAACAGGAGCCAACTTAAGATTAATGCCTTGATTTCTCATAATAGAAAATGAGTCAAGTTCTTGAAGCTAAATATATCTAATGTTTGTTCAAACAGAAATACCTCCAGCCCATACGACTTACTACACTATAATTTTCTTATACCAAATTTAATCAGCTAGCTATGAAATCACCTTGCAATTATAACAATGTGAATGAAGGATAAATATTTTAATGATAAAACTTTATTTCTGAGTGTGATAGAAAAAAAGATGAAAAATATCTATAGTAAGATAGATGTAGATTTGTATCTCAAATTTGACATTAACACCTTGATCCTTGACAATGATGTAAACCAGTTGAGGAAGTCTACTTATCTGTAAACATGGGAAGAATTCTTACAATCTGAATGTGTTTTAGTGTGAATTAAGTAGATGATATTTTAATGTACTAAGCACTCTGCTAGCTACAAGTATCATTTATTGGTGTATACTATTTACAACATTTATAATAAATTATTAAATTAATGTTTTTATTAGTTACTCTGCTCAGAAGAAGGACTATTTGTTTGTTAGTAGTATAGTTTTGGTTCTATAGACAGTCAAACTCATAGAAATTATACAATTAAAAAATTCTGATTGGTCAAGCTCCCATCTTTGGGTACGGTCCCAAAAGTTTGGACATTTGTGTATCTAACAGTAGGAAAAATAGTGTCATCCTTATCTAAAAAGATGGTTAATACTATCTGCCAAATATCATTATTCCTGGAAACTTCCTGTGCAGTAAGAAGGTTTAGGAGTTCTCATTTAACACCAGTGAAAGTCTAGTATCCCATCTACTCTCAAGTAGTAAGCCAGAAACAGGATAAATTTAGTTTTTGAAGGTCATTGATTTTTATAGGAATTTGGTAAGTATTTCACAGTTTAGCTTACACAGTATTGAAGAACTAAGAAATTTAAATGTGGTTTGAAGCAAAATGAGACATGCCAATCAACCATGTTGGCTTTTCAGTCAGTAGTGGCTTAGAAGAGGAAATTAGAGAAATATGCTATTTAGAGAGTTTATTCTAGTGAATATTGACCCATTGTTTCTCACAATAAGGAGGATAAATATTTAAATTACATTTTAACTGAAACAATATCAGGGCTACTTGGTTAATTACATGAGCATTGAAGCATACAGATCTGAGTTCAAAGCATACAGACCTGAGTTCAAATATTGGCTCTTCCTCCTAATAACATATGACCTGAGCTTCAGAGAATCAAGGCTCAGTCCCTCACCAGTGAATTAGGGAAGGTAATAATCAAAGTTGTTTTAATAATAAATAAGTAAAAACCTATATTTAAAATATATTGACCCATCTGGAGTTAATCAATTATTATTATGGATAAAAATCTGCTTATATCCATTTCACCCAACATTATTAGATATAATTGATAGATAATATTGTGTAATTTTAAGATGCACAACAAGATGTTTGAAACATATATATTATAAAATGATAGCCACAGAAAGTTAGTTAACACATCCTTCACTTCACATAATTTTTCTGTACTTGCTGTTTAATATTCTTACCATAATGAGAATGTTAAAACTCTACTCTCTTAGCAACTTTCAAGTATATATTACAGTATTGTTAATTATAGTCACCATCCTATATAATAAAAGGCTAATATGCAAACTGTCCCCCAGGGTGTTCGACCAACCTGGAGTTCAACCGCTCGCTATGATGTACACTGACCACCAAGGATGGCGCGGAATGAAGGACCAGGAGGTGGCACAACATGAAGGAAAGCCCCGGCTGGCAGCTGGCAGCCAGGGGAAGAAAGACCCTGGCCAGCAGTCAGAAGGCCCCGATCGGCCCTGATCGCTGGCCAGGCCTAGGGACCCTCTCCGTGCATGAATTTCGTGCACCAGGCCTCTGGTGATATATATCAGACGCTGAGGCTTGTTCATCTTATAACTGAAAGTTTATACCTTTTGAGCAATATCTCCCCATTTCCTACCTCTCATACACTAGCAACAGCAACCACCATTCTACTCTCTGTTTCTAAAAGTTCAATGTTTTTAGATTCCACATATACCAGTAAGTTAGAACATACAATATTTTTTTTCTTTCTAATTTCACTTAGCATAATGCCCTCAAGGTCTACCCATGTTGTTGCAAATTACAGGAATATATAGTTAATTCATCTATAAAATAGTATGAAAAATGTGATATGTATCACATCCATCTATTATATATCACATATATATGTCACATTATCATATATTATATAGGTGGGGAAAAAAGTAGTTTTACAGTTGTGAGTACACAAAACAGTTTCTTCTTGTATTATTTATTAATTATTGTACTATTTTCCATATGAATGACTATAAGCCTGCTTTTGCCAAGCCTTATATATAATATTAGAGGCTTGGTGCACGAAAATTCGTGCACTTGGGGGGGAGGGGTGTCCCTCAGCCCAGCCTGCACCCTCTCACAGTCCAGGACCCCTCGGGGGATGTCCACCTGCCGGCTTAGGCCTGCTCCCCACAGGGTGCCATTAGTCGGACAACCTTAGAGCTGCTGTGGAGACGGGAGAAGCTCCTGCCGCCACCGCTGCACTGGCTAGCCATGAGGTGGCTTCTGGCTGAGCAGCGCTCCCCCTGTATAAGCACACTGACCACCAGGAGGCAGCTCCTGCATTGAGCATCTGCCCCCCTGGTGGTCAGTGTGCATCATAGCAACCAGTCATTCCCGGTCATTCCGCCGTTAGGGTCAATTTGCATATTACCCTTTTATTATATAGATAGATATATAGATATATGGAAATTATATGGAGTATATACAACAAGTCTTAAGAATCTTGGGGGCAATCTTAGCTTCTGCTTACACCAGAGACTTTTAAATTTATTTGTTGTTAAATGGAACATTATAGTTCAGAAAGGAATATCTTCATTATTTCCAAAAATAATGTATTTGTAGAAATAATTATGAGTATAGACTTGTGGCATTTAATGAGAGTAATGTTATGTCTTCAAACTGTAGACAATATTTCTGTCACCCAGCTCTAAAATCAGTTTTAGAGGTCAAATCACATGTAAATAAATAAGTTATCTAGAATCTCTTGAAACAACTGGGATGAATTGTTCATTATGTTTTATCTATAGATAATTTGGATGTATGAAGATAGATATATATTTGTATGTATATATATCACTATATATATCATACATTTTGATAAGGTAATAGCACTATACCATTTCTAAGTAATATAGTAAATGTTCTTGAGTTGTTCTATGTAATAAAGCAATATATATCTTTTGTGCTATAACACATCTCAGTGGCACTAACATCTGTTAGGAATGAACAGAAGTGAGAACCCAACATTATAACAGAAGAAGATAAAGATTTTGAACTATTTGCAGAATAGTAGAATTTAATTATTTGTGTGCTGAAAGACAATTAAATTCATACCCACTTATTAGTATATAGTGTTTATATACAATAGAGGACAAACTTCTGCTTAACAATGTATTTCCCTTCCCAAGTTTCTGAAGTTTAGAATTAGATGGAATTTAATACTTTACTTTGAATATGTTATAAGAACCCAAGAAACTACTTTTAGAGCTAAAGTTTATTCATTCTAATACTGGGTCTCTGATAGTATCACTGTCAGGTAGGAGACAAGGTAATTTACTATGAGAAGTTAAACAAAGTTTAATACTCTCTGGAGTATCTTTTGCTTATTTGTTTATATAAAACTTTTAACACTTACTCTATTCCATGAACTGGTCCAATTACCTCCAATGAATTAACTTACCTAATCTTCACCACAAGCCTTTTAGTTAACCATATTTTGTCAAAATATAAAAAGTTACCTGTATGTGATTTTTCTTCTTATTATTAAACTAGAGGCACGGTGCACAAATCATGCCTAGCCTGTGAGATCAGCTGAAACTGGCTTTCCGACATCCCCCGAGGTGTCCTGGATTGTGAGAGGGCACAGACCAGGCCGAGGGACCCCACCGGTGCATGATGGGGGCCAGGGAGGGATGCGGGAGGTTGGTCAGCAGGGAGGGACCGAGGGAGAGCTCCAGGATGTGTCCTGCCAGTCTGGCTCAGTCCCTATTGGCCAGACCCCAGCAGCAAGCTAACCTACTGGTTGGAGTGTCTGCCTCCTGGTGGTCAGTGCACATCATAGTGAGTGGTTGAGCGGCCTTAGCATATCATTAGCATATTATGCTTTGATTGGTTGACTGACCAACCAACAACTGGATAATTAGCATATTAAGCTTTTATTACATAGGACTAGAGGCCCAGTGCACAAAATTCATGCACTCGGGTGAGGGGGTTCCTCAGCCTGGCTTGCGCCCTCTCACAGTCCAGAAGCCATCAGTTGGACATCCTTAGCACTCCCACGGAGGTGGAAGAGGCTCCCGCCACTGTCACTGTGCTAGCCAGCCATGAGCCTGTCTTCTGGCTGAGCAGTGCTCCCCCTATGAGAGCACACTGACAACCAGGGAGCAGCTCCAGCACTGAGCGTCTGCCATCTCGTGGTCAGTGTGCATCATAGCGACCTGTCATTCTACTGGTCGGTTGATTTGCATATTAGCCTTTTATTATATAGGATAAAATAAATGACATTTCAAAAGTATTGGGGGGGCGGGTATGGTGTGGAGGGGATTGATGGGGAAAAAAAAGGGACAGGTGTAATACTTTCAAAAATAAAGATAAGCCCGGCCAGTGTGGCTCAGTGGTTGAGCACTGACCTATGAACCAGGAGGTTCCAGTTTGATTCCAGGTCAGGGTACATGCCTGGGTTGCTGGTCCGATCTCCAGTAGGGGGTGTACAGGAGGTAGCCCATCAGTCAATGATTCTCTCTCATAATTGATATTTCAATCTCTCTCTCCCTCTCCCTTGATCTGAACTAAAAAAAAAAAAAAAAAAATTTAAGTAAAGATAAATTTTAAAAAAGTATTTACTTGAAATATAATATGCTAAGAGTCTTTACTTTTATGAAGTTCTGATTCGATTTTAAGAAAGCTAGATAGCTTGCTGGTGGTTAAATAGTGAATGGAACTGATTGCATAGTTAGGCATTTTCTTCATATTCTTCTCATTCATTTTTCTCTGTCTTCCTCATGCCTTCACTACCAGATCATCGTCCCCAAAATGAAAGGTAGGAAGAAAGAATGAAAAGACCAAACTGAAGACTATGGCATTTTTCTCCACTACATGAACTACTTTTGTTTGGCTTGGTTCTTTGTTCACTTTGTGTGTTTCCAATCCCATGTTCCATCCAAAACAGACAAAATGTTTTTATGTGACAGTGATATTCCTCATGTACCCTTTAAAATAATTTTGAAAAACCTAATATTCCCTTTTATGTTTTAGATGCCTTCTATAATTTTCCATTATTAAAGTGTAAAAGGTTATAATTCATACATATTGTAATTGATGACATGTTAAATAAAAAATTAACATATTTCTTTTTAAACTTGGATAATGGCATCATTAGACCCTGAGACAATTATGTGGTGTTAAGCACTTTATTTTGGAGAAATCAGGAAAGCAGATGAGGGATTGGGGAAATGAGGTAGTTGGCAGAAGGAAACAATAAAGGGTGTGTTCATGCGTGGGTTACTGTTATGCTCAACAGTAGAACAACTGTTTCAGCTTCTTCTGAAATCGTTTTGAGAGACTAACCAGTACATATACTGCAATTATCTCATTGAAGGGCAAGAAACATGGCTTATTCATCTACCTCCTTCCCCCAGTGTGAGATGGTTTCTCCTGGAGACAGTAACTCCCCATCTTGTCCCTGCCTTCCTAAGTTTGGGTCCAGCAAACTCCTATAGCCAGAGGAATCTCTAAGGCAGAGAGATGCAAATCTGAGGCAAAAAACTCTCAGTGTGCACAGGACATACCCACCAAATGGCAGAAGACACTTGGGTGGTCCAAGAACTAAGGGTCTCATTGAATTCCCATTAAGTGTTCATTAGATAAAAAAATACTTTTAAAGTAAAATTTTAGTATTCAAACTATAACCAAATTTGTTATCAGTCCAGAAAGAGCAAAACTTTTTTTACTCTTCAATTGCAGTTGACATTCAATATTATTTTATATTAGTTTCAGGTGTACAGCATGGTGCTTAAATAATCATATAATTTATGAAGTGATTCCCCCCAATAATTCTAGTACCCACCTGGCACCATGCATAACTTTTACAATATTACTCACTATAAAATTTACATCCCTGTAACTATTTTGTAACTACCAATTTGTGCTTAATCTTTTTTCAAATAGTCCCCCAAAACCTCTTCCCTCTGACAACCATCATTCTGTTCTCTATAAGTATGTCTGTTTCTATTTTGTTTGTTCATTTATTTTGTTCTTTAGGTTACACATGTAAGTGAAATTATATAGTATTTGTCATTTTCATCCTGAACATTTTCATGGAACATAATACCCTTTAGGTCCATTCACATTGTCACGAATGGTAAGATTTCACTTTTTTATGGCCAAGTAATATTCCATTGTATGTATATGTACTACCTTTTCTTTACTCAGTTGTCCATTGATGGGCCTCTGGGTTGCTTCCATATCTTGGTGGCTTTTTAGTGACTGACTTCCTGTAGATGACTTGATTCCTAAAACCTTTTTCTTTGGTTTTCACTGCTCTCTTCCTCTGATTGACTCCTAGTCAACCTTCAAGCCTTTCTTCAGTGTCAACACTACAAGAAGTCTTCCCTGATGCCCCACTTATATTAGACATTCTGTCCCCTTACAGCTCCTAATGTGAGAACGCCTAGTAGCATGAATAATGATTCTCCTCCACAGGTCCATGAGCTCCTTGGTTTTGCTATCTATGCAGTCTCACTGCTGAGAACACATTGCATTCAGTATTTATTGGAGAAATTAGTGAATGGGTGAGTGGATGTTGAATAAATCAAAGCATATATGTATCACATACTTTGCTTGCTTAGATTTCATCTCATCACCCTTTTATATAAGGGCTATTAGGATTCAAATGAAGTGGCAGCAAGAACCATTTCCTTTGGTCTTAAGTTGAAATTTATTCCAAAAATAATAAATAGTACAGAAGTGTTTTGTTTTTAGAAACCCCTATATATGATTTTGCTTACATTCAAGAAAAGAAAGAACAATATATTCATGAGATTCAGCAGTTTTATAGTTGTTTTGTTTTGTTTTTCTATCATGTTATAGCACTTGAATGAACTTCCTATCAGATGTATTCGGGTGAAATATTTAGATTTGTTATCATTGATCAAAATCGCTTTAGAAGAAAGACACTATTTTGTTAAGAAGACTACTTTTGGAGCTATGTTTTTAGTTTGTATATGTGCAAGTTTATATCCAATCTAAAGCCAGAGTAGCTGCTTTTGTCTTTTAACATCATTAGTTTTCTCACAGTGCTGTTGTTTCTTTAATAGTTGAAGAAACATTCCAAGAAACACTAAAACTGTGTTTGTAATAATTGCATTGAGTAATTTTCAGAGCTGCACATTTGTTCGAAAATAACTAACGATGTTGGACTTCTTCCAGGCATCATATACAATTGGAATATTTATTTTTATACAGTCAAGCAATGTAAACACATGTCTTCTTTCTTAAAGAAAAACTGTCTTAGTTCACCTCACGCATAGACTTAATAAACTCTCCAAAATAAAGTAGTGGAGGTTATTGCTTTGCACAGTTGTATCAGCCTCATTAGTTTCCCTACATAGCTTGAAATGGTTTCCTGCCAAATTAAAAATGTAGGTCATTCAAAGGACTAATGGTGCTATTTTAGCATGAAGTGATTTCAAGCTTACGCATATCCAAATATTTTATCTTATTCTGTTGCAAACCTCCTCTCACAATGTTTATAATTTTATATGTCACTTTTATGAAATCATATATAATTGCATTGTTAGAAACACATGCTTTACATGTTCACCAGATTATGGAGGGTTTTTTTTTTTGATTATGGAGTTTTTAAGGCAATAATTTTCAGTGTATGACAAAGTACTAAGAACTTTTTCCCTTTAGTTTTATGGAATAATTTTCATAATTTTTTGTGTTCCAAAAGTGTATTCCATAGAATACTACTTTTATTGTTTGTTAGTATTGGGCTATTTCAAGGAGCTACAAATGGTCAAGTAAATTTAGGAAAGTATTAGTTAAGCTCTTTTTGTGTGTTTCAATACTGCAAGAAATCTGATATATGCATTGACAAATCTCACTAATGCATCAATGACAATAAAATATTTTAAGCTTTTCATTCCTCAATTTACTTATCTATTTAACAGTATTTATCATCATTAATGGCTCATGATATTTTTTTCAAAATTCAAGTTTGTTATCTAATTATTAAAGATTTATACAGTTGTATACTTAAATATAAAAAAGTATAAAAATGTATAAACTAAAAACTTTACTTATGCTTCTCCATACTCTCTTTCTCTGATTCAGGTATTCACTGTCATTAAATACTGTCATTTTTATATATTGACAAACATGCACACACATATCACATTTATATATATATATATATATATATATATATATATATATATATGCAGATATATATAAATACATGTTTTTCCTTTTAACATGAAGATGAACTAATTCACAGAATTTAGTGCATTCATTTTAAAGTTTTTAGAATACATTCAAGTTCTAGTCATGTTAATAAAAACAGAATGCTCTTTTGTATAGAAATAATATGCTGTTCTTTTGATGTAAAAATTTATTGAGTC
Source organism: Cnephaeus nilssonii (assembly GCF_951640355.1). Lineage (NCBI taxonomy): Eukaryota > Metazoa > Chordata > Mammalia > Chiroptera > Vespertilionidae > Cnephaeus > Cnephaeus nilssonii. The sequence continues at coordinate 69,956,269 of NC_137083.1, read as the reverse complement.
TATCCTGGATCCATAGACGTTTAGTAAGTTGTTTTCAGTGTGCTACTACTGTGAACATTCAGTAACCATGTTCACACATTATTTCACACATGTGTAGTATATTGGGTTGATTTTCCTAATGTAGAATTGCTGAGCACAAAGTTATGCATTTGTAATTTTGATAGATATTAACAAATTGCTATTTATAAGGGTTAAGAGAATGCTTGTTTCTACACAAACTGGCCAAGATTATTTACCAAATTTTAAAAATGTATTTTCCAGTCTTTTCTCTGATTTAAAACTGTCTTCCTCATTATGTATTCTTCTTTTTAATGTTCTTATGCATGCTGATGTTAATATTTAATGTAGGATTTTTGAACTGAAAGCATTAAGCAAAGTTTCTTTGTAGTTTTATTTTTTATACAATTTTGGCTACATATTGGTATTAATGTTATATTTGCTTCACAAAATTTGGACAATTAAATTAAAAACTAATTTCTGACATAATTTAAATAAGATCAGCTTTACATACCTTAAAGAGTTGGTTGAGTTCTCCTGTGAAAACACTTGGTGGTGGTGCGTTTCTGGTAGGCAGCTGTTGATATAATTTCTGTATTGGGTGGAAATTGAGTGAATAGATTGCATCTCTCCAGGAGACAGTTTGGGTAAATTATATTTTACTAAATATTATCCTCTTAATGATGGCTTAAAATATATTAGTAAATAATTGGGCAATTATTTTTTCATAGCTTTACTTTTATCTTAACTTTTTAAGCATTTACATATTATCTTTTTAAGTAGTTGTGGTAGCTCCTAATTTTATTGTTAACATACTTTTCAATGTTATAATTATTAGAAATGTTTATTAAATATCTTTATTTTTTAATCTTTCTTACATGCTAGCTTCTGCTCATAATATATATATATATATATATATATATATATATAAATTTGTTCCATCTCCTTTTTAAAGAATACTTTCTAATTGTTTTTCTTGCTCAAAAGTGATTTATTTGCCAAATCATGAAAGCCCAATGTGTGAGTCTACAAACTAGCATCCTCCCTGATCTGACCCTTTCTTTTATTTTTCAATTACAGTTGACATTCAATGTTATATCATTTTCATGGGTAAAGCATAGTGGTTAGACATTAATATCCCCCAGATAAGTCTAGTACCCACCTGGTGCCATACATAGTTATTACATTATTATTCCATATAATAAAAGGGTAATATGCAAATTGTCCCCTTGACTGGGAGTTCGACCAGAGTTAGACCAGGGGGCGGGGCCAGCCCACCGACGCCTGGGGCCCCACCCTCCATGGGCCCCACCCCTGATCTGCTTCCCACACCCTAATCAGGGCTGGGCCAGCCGGCCAACCTACCGTGTCCCTTCCCCCGTGCTAGCCCAGCCCGATCGGCCCAGATCAGGGTGGGCCAGCTGGACCACACCCCTGCACGAATTTGTGCACTGGGCCTCTAGTTGACTATATTATCCATGCTGTACTTTATATCCCTGAGAAAGAATAAGGTGGAGGCATCACACTACCTCATATCAAACTCTACTATATGGCTATAATGATCAAAACAGCATGGTATAGGCATACAGGCAGACACACAGATAAGTGAAACTATGTGTCTGGGTACCTCATTGTCGTTTTGATTTGCATCTCTCGGATGATTAGTGACTTTGAGCATGTTTTCATATGTCTCAGCCTTCTTTCTGTCTTCTTTAGAAAAGTATCTATTTAGATCTGTTGCCCATTTTTTTATTGGATTGTTTATCTTCCTTTTGTTAAGTTGTATGAGTTCCCAGTAAATGTTGGAGATTAAACCCTTATCAGAGATAACATTGGCAAATATGTTCTCCCATGCAGTGGGCTTTCTTATTGTTTTGCTGATGGTTTCTTTTGCTGTGCAGAAGCTTTTTATTTTGATGTAGTCCCATTTATTTATTTTCTCTTTAGTTTTCATTGCCCTAGGAGCAGTATCAGTGAAGATATTGCTTCAGCATATGTCTGTTATTTTGCTGCCTGTGGATTCCTCTAAGATTTTTATGGTTTCCTGTCGTACGTTTAAGTCCTTTATCTATTTTTGAGTTTATTTTTGTGTATGGTGTAAGTTGGTGGTCTAGTTTCATTTTTTTTTTTTTTTTTTTTTTTTTTGCCAATTTAACATCAATCCAGAGTTTCTCTTTGAGTTCTGAGATGTGGGTATCCTTTTGGAAATTCCAAATGAATTGAAATTCAATACATACCAAACTGGCCTCATAAACTTCTCCTTATTTGCAGACATTTTTTCATATCTCCCATTGTAATACACCTCATCATTTCCATCCAAATCTGGAAGGCAAAGGTCTCAGACATTGTCATTGTGTTATCCCACTCTCCATAGTTATTCCACTAACTGAGTACCCAACAAGGGAGTGTCCTGTGCTCAATTTCTACTACTGTTACTCTAAAATTAATTCTATTTGTTGTTATTATCTCTGTAGTTATCTACATTTGCTATTATAATATCTTGTTTATCAACATAAGTTATGAGTTTTCCAATATTTCCTTAGTGCTCATTGTACTTTTTAATAGACATTAGTTTAGATCAGTTTTAGTTTCATAGAAATATGAAGAGGAATGTGAACACATGTTCTTTATGGACCCAGCCTTCACACATGCATAGTCTCCTACGTTATTAGCATCCGCCACTGGAGTGGTTCATGTGTTACAATTGAACATACATTGAAACAGAAGAGCTTAGATCTAGTCATAGCTCTGCTATGTGTTAATTACTTTCTGCATCTTTTTCTATATGAGTACAATTTCGTAATATTTAAAATAGAGTTAAAGTTAATCTGTGTTGCCTACCTCCTGGATACCTGTTCTGTTATTTTGAAGCAAAGTCGGGGCATTATTCTTTATTGGCTACGTGAGGTGAAATATTCAATCTAGTGATATGAATAGCTTAATTTCAAATACATATTTATCTAGAGAAATCCTAAATTAACTATTTTTTCCAACATGTAAGTCTAGTTTACAGAGGTTACAGCTATATGAAGAAACATATATATTGTACACGTGTACCTTAGAAAAGCAGCAGTTTGTAGAAGTTTTCATGTGAACGCTGGAGCCAAACTGCTTGAACTAGAATTCTGCTGTGCCACTTAACATCTTTGTGTCCTTAGAGAAATAGCCATTTGTACCACAGTTTTCTCATCTGTAAAACAGGGATAATAATGTCATCTACATGGTAGGGTATTAAAGAGGATTACATGAGTATTAAGCTGCCTGAATTATGCTTCTCAATTATAATATTAATTATTATTGCTTAGCTGTGCATTTGTAAATGTGTAAGGAACTTTATGCAGTAGTTTGATGTGGTGTAGTTTTTCTTCCAGTCTGTTGAGAAATAGAGTATAGTGTGAAAAATGTGGACAAGAAGAGAAGTCTAAAATAACATGTGTAAGAAAATGATGCCTTGTCACATGCAATTTATCTATTTATTATGCTATACACATACTTTAACTTACTCAAGACTCACAGAGCTAATTCATTTCTTTACTTCTTTCTTTATCCAAATCTCTTTGAAAGAAGGATATGCAGTCAAGGAAACTAGGTTTGTTATTCCAGCTCTACTGGCTACAGTATCTTGGTCAAATCCTTAAGCTTTTGTGAATCTCAATCTTCATGTTTATAATTAGGGTTTATTATGGGAATTTAATAAGACAGTTTGTTTTTCTTGAATACTACTTTAGGACATAAGCCATATTTAAAAAACAAAAAAAACTAATAACTTCATTAATAATGAAGATGATGCCCAGAAAGAAACTCACTACAGACTGATTCATTTGCCTTTCAGCATAAAATAATAATAATAATAATAATAATAATAATAATAATAATGAGGAGGAGAAGAATAATAAGGTGTTTATTATTATTACTAGGAGCCCAGCGTGTGAAATCGCGTGGCACCACCCACCCACCTGCAGCCCTGCCTTGACACCCGAACCTGTCCCTGCAGAGCTCCAGGGCGCCTGGCCCAGCCCCCAAGCCCTTTGGCCTTCTCTGGCTGCTTCAAGCCCCGCCCTCAGTCCCTCAAGTCGCCCCAGGCTGGTCCCACCTTCTCTGTCCCACCTCCCCGCTTCTGCCCAGTCTCTGAGCAATGCAGCGGCTCCACCCCGTTATGGCGCCAAAAGAGAGAGTGGAAGCCTCCTGCCTGCTGTACTGTGCTCCTTCTCCTGGCAGGTGGGCCGCGGGGCACTCAGAGTGTGAGCGGTGGGTGGCGAAGGACTGGTGAGGGGGGCACTATGGGCTCTCACCCCTGCCCTCCCCAATATGGCATGGTCCCGCCTCCTCCGAGTGCCTCCCCACTTCTGCCCCATCTCCAGAGCAACACCCCAGCTAATATGCTAATGACCTGGTCATTACCCATTACAGCATCCCGACCATTAGCATATTAGCTCTTTATTAGTATAGATTATTAAACATAGAAATTGTTTGGGGTTCAATAGTTTATTTTCTGAAGGATTTTAAACATTGAATCAGAAGTGTCCCTGGCACATGGTGGGTGCTGACTGAGTGATTGAAGAACTGGATGAATGGGAGAGATCCTTGTGATACTGCAGAATGAAAGAACATAAGAACATGATGTGTGTGGATGAGGCATTTCCAAAGCTCCCCTTGTTCTCTAATGGCATTCTGGTCATGCATTAGAAAATCAATTAAGCAGAGTATTTGCAACTGACCTATTCCTAATTAGCAATATATTGAGTATTTAAATATTTCAATGCAACAAATGAAATATTTTGACCCATTAAAAAGCTTGCTTCCAAATGCAATATGTGAAATTCTTAGAATTGTCAGAACTCAATTATTGATTGCTCATTGACAGTGCTACACAAAACTTTCCACTTAATTATATTTCAGTTGTAATAAGAGTATTATCTTTAAAATAGATGATCAAACTTTTTGAACCATCATTTTTTTGATGTTTAAACTTTCAATTTTGTGGCTAAATAATCTATCTATGTTGTCCAAATTATTTTGTTGTTGTAATCATTTTGTTAAATGTCTCTGAAAGCTTGATGCTAAATTCTTCTAATGTGAAGATTATAATTTTTTAAACTTTTTCCCATTGGGGAATATATAAAAATATATAAAACATAGTGTGCATCTCAAGTAATTATTAGAGTTGACAGTCATTTAACTATAACCCCACACAAGCAATAGGGTTATACCAACACTCAATATCTGCCTTTATTTAAGTGGATTCACCATAAGTTTCATATGTTATTAAGTCATTCACCTTTTTGTTTCTTCAAGAGAGTGTTGTAAAGAAATGACATAAGGATAGCTAATAATACCAAGGACAATGATGGACTTTAAAGGAAAGTCTTGAGTCAATTGAATAGCCATAAGAAAAACAACAACAAACAAGTAAATAAACAAAAAATTGAATTCTCCATTAAATGAAACACAAAGTTTATATGAGCAGAATAATTTTCTTAAATGTGACAGATAACAAAAATAAACTTTAAGGGGATAGTTCCATGATATAGGATAGCAGAAGAGATCTTACACATGATTCAAAATATGCTAACCAGGTAAGAAAAGATTGATAGATTTGACTTCATTAAAATTAACAATTTCTGTTCATCAAGTAAACACTATTAAGAGAGAAAAGGTAAACAGTAATAAGAAAGAAGATACTTGAGCTAAATATATTTAACAAAGTACTCATATCCTTAATATAAAAAGGGGAGTTCAAATTAATTGTAAAATGACAGTCCAATTTTAAAATGGGGAAAACAATAGGATTATTTGAAAGTTTCAAAAATCCCCAAATAAAGTAATAACACCTTTAGTTGAATATAATTCACAGAGGAGGATCGTGTATTTCACTGCAGGGAACACATTATCAAAAGCATTATGTAAAGAATGTCAACTGCTCAGCTGATTTTTCTCTGAGTCCATGTAATCCAGGTAGAGTTCATGACTCTTCCCGGTGAGGAAGAAAGAATTACTTAGGTAAGACCACATCACTCTGTGGGGATGGTGGCAACTGCTTCTGTTTGGTGTGAAAGATTGTACACTAATAAAACAAACTTAATGGACTAGGTCACTCTTTTTCAATCACCTTGTTAAAGTTTACTGTTGAAATACTTGCTCTAGGGAGTTACCATTCATTCAGTTTATTTGTAGCCTCTGCCTTGTATATCAGCAGGACTATTCTTTTATCCTCAGAAAGATGAAATTGCTACCGCACAGTGAATCTCAAAATAACAAAGCGATTTTATTTTTAAAACAGTCTTTGAAGACTTTTTACCACAAACAATAGATTTAAAACAGATTTAAGACTGTGATTCATGTTATTTGTTTAATTCATACTGGGATTAAAGGGATCCTGAAGGTAAGCAGTGAAGCTCTGTAATAAACAAACTGCATAGAAATGTCTAACATCACAGAAATACCCTATTTTCTGAGTCTTATCTATTCATTGATAATAAATAAAAGAGAGCAATTATTCTCTATTTTTCCATATAATGCTATTTTATAACTAACAGAACCTTCAACTAATGGCTGTTAACTTTGATATCATTATTCTTTTTCCAAACTCACAAACAATAAAGAGTCAACGACTGTTATTGATATGTTTTTTAATAAACCTAAAATTTTCTGTGATTCACATGGGGATTATTCCCTTTAGGTTCATACTTGTTCTGTGTCTTTTATCTTTCCCTTTGTTCCCTTTCCAATGAATTCCTCTCCTGTGATTGAAGTGCTACCCCAGCAACTAAAACCTATAATTAAAATTGACATGAACCCAAAAGAAAAATGGGTCAAAATCCTTCAGCCAGCACTTCAAAAATTATTGTATAAATGGTTCATAAGTATATTAAAAGATACCAAAATTATCTAGTTTTTAATATTAATTAATTTTATCTATAATGTGTACATGAAGTATATTTTTTATGACACAGATTATTTATTATTATTTACATGGTAGTGTGTTAACACCCTTTCTCAATTGCTTACCCCTGGGCTAGTATTACAAAAGCCAAGTGGAAAGATTTTCTATATAAGTGGCCAGAACTTTCATTAACAAGGGATGAATAAAACTGGGTTTTCTCTGCTTATATACAGAAAAAAGTGGCAGCTGCTCCTTTCTCTCCCTGAGAGACAAAACATTCACTCCTTAGTTAAGGTTAGAAAAGTGTAGAGAATTCTGGATTTTTCCTCTAATCTTTCGTAATGTAAATACATTTCCTTAAGCCTCAAATTAGTTCTGGTGCCTACATACAAAAGAGAAACAGAGGCATAGATACATGGAACTGAAGGATGGCTATCAGAGGGGAAGGGAGAGGGGGGACTGAATGAAAGAAGGTGAAGGGATTAGCCAAATAACATACTGTATACTGTATACATAACCCACAGACACAGACAACAGAGTGGTAATGGCCAAAGGGGATTGAGGGTTGGGTGGAGGTGAACAAAGGGTGGGAGGAGATTGGAACATCTGTAATAGTGTCAACGATAAAAATTAAGTTAAAAAAATAATCTCCAGGACCTTGGACCTCATTGTCCCTTAAGTACAATAAACAGCTCTCTGGGGTACTTTTACTAGCCTGCAGTTGTGTTATTTCTCCAAGACTTGCTCTTAGCCCATCATCTTGTATTCAGCACTACTGGTATTTATTCAGAAATCCCTGACTCTGTAGAAACAAACAAAATATGTTCTCTATACTCCACAACTTTATTAGTCATTGTGGAAATTCAAAGTATGGCTATAATGTAATCAATGTCATGTCACTACTGTATATACCCAACAGAGCAGGAGATGGGAGAGAGACCAAGACAGAGAGAGAAAAACTATGCATGAGCAAATCATAAAGTCTCAACTTACTGAATATTCACAAAGTGAATTCACCGGTGCTAACACCCTCCAGGTCAAGTAAAGGAGTATGGCCATCTTAGAAGGTTCTCTCCTGATGTGATGCTTCCCTTCAAAGATAGCCACTACTCTGGTTTCTTAAACTATTCTTTGTTTTCCATATTCTAAGGAATCAGTTCACACAGTTTTGGGAGTTGGCAAGTCCGAAGTGTGCAAGGCAAGCTGACAGGCTAGAAACTCAACAAGGATTTGCTGTTACAGTCTTGAGGCCTTCTTTCCTGAGACAACCTGTTTTTATCTTTAAAGTCTTAAACTGATTGGATGAGTTCCATCCTCATTAATAGGAGTAATCTCTTTATTTAAAAATCAATTGATTATAGATATCCCATCTGCAAAATACCTTCACAGCAAAGCTAGATTAGTGTTTAATTAAATAACTGAGCAATATAGTTTAGTGGGGTTGACACATAAAATGGACCATTACATGGCTGTTACAAGTAGTCTTCTATGAACATTCTGTCCATGTCCTTTGAGAAACATGTGTGTGAAATAGGGGAAATTAATACCAATCATAGAGAAATAAAATGATTATAAGAGGATACCAAAAACATGTTTTCCAACTAATTTTTTAAACGGGATTAAATGGATGGCTCCCTAGAAAATTACAAACTATAGAAATTGACTCAAGTCAAATAGAAAATCTGAATAGATATTTAACAAGTTTCCTTTGACTACTATAAAAGAATACCATAAATTTTGTATTAGGACAACAAAAATTTATTCCCTCATAGTTCTGGAAGCCAGATGTACAAAGTTAATATCACTTGACCGAAATAAAAGAGTCAGCAAGACTGCATTTTCTCCACAAGATCAATATAAAAAATGTTGCATTTCTACACAACAGCAATGAAAAACTTGAAAATTTAGAAAACAATTTCATTTACAATAGCATGAAAAAAAATACTTAGGGATACATTTAACAAAATAAGCTCAACACGTGTACACTGACAGTTACAAACATTGTTGAAAGATGTTAAAGAAAGCCTACAGAAATGGAAAAGTATCCAGTACTTATGGATTGTCAGACATTATTTTAAAAATGAAAATAATCCTTAACTTACTCTATTGATTCAACACAATCCCTACCAAAACAACAACAACAACAACAACAACAAAACAACAACAACAAAACACCCAGTTGTTTTTGTTGTTTGTTTATTTTTTGGTGTGTGAATTGACAAGTTGATTCCTAAAACATATGGACATGCAAAGGACCCAGATTAGCCAACAGGATCTTAAAAATAACTGTGTTGGAGAGCTCAGTCTTTCAGATTTCTACATTTAGTACAAAACTACAGTAGTCAAAACAGTGTGGTACTGCATGAGCACCAACATGTAGATAAATAGGATGTTACTGAGAGTATCAAAACAAACTCATAATTATGGTCAACTGATTTTAGAGAAGTTTGCCAAAATACTTCAATAAGAAAAGAATATTTACCACAAATAGTGCTGAGACAACTAGATCTCCAATTGAAAAAGAATACTAGTTGACCCCTATATTACACACACATACAAAATAAACTCAAAAGGATCACAAAAATAAATGTCAGAGCTAAAATTATAAAACTCTTATAAGAAAATATAGGAGAATGTCTCATTATATGTAATGACATAAAAATCACAAGCAACAACAGAAAAATTACACTAATTTGTCTTCGTAAAATTTAAAACTTTTGTGCTTCCAAGGATATCACTAAGAGAAAAAAATCCAACACATCCCATTAGAGTAAAATTTTTAAATCATATAGCTGATAATGGATTTGTATGCAGAACATAAAAGAATACTTAACAATAAGAAAATAAATAACCCAGCTACAAATGCATAAATGATTTCAATAAAAATTTCTGTAAAGAAAATATAAAGTTGTTCCTTAGGCACATGAAAAGATGCTCAATACTATTAGTTATTAGAAAATTTATGTGATACTGAAACATGGAAGCAAACTGAAATGCATGGCTTCTTCTAAGTAGGATGCAAAGGTGATTTCTTTCCTGGTTCTTGTCCACGTGGATTTGAAGAATAAAGCCATGGTCAAAAGGTGGTATATGAAAAGGTGGAAATTTATTGGAAACAAGTACAGACTTCCACAGAGGGAGGGGGGTCCCAAAGGGGGTATCCCCCTAAGCTCCTTTTTCCTAAGGTTTATAAAGGTTGCAGTTCTTTGTTTCCTGATATTCCCTTCTGATTGGTCACTATAACAGCTTCAAAGCTCAAACCCCAAGTGGGGCCCCCTCTAACTCCCCCCCTTCAGTGGTAGAATTCTCTGTCTCCTGTGAAAATCTGTTTTCCTCTTTCGCCCTTTTGTCAGCATTTCTCTACCCCTGTGGTGCTTTCCCCTATTTTCTGTGAATGGGTGTCTTCCTCTCCCCTTACCCTGTGGTGCCTCTTATTCTTTGTAAATGTATGCCTTTTGGCTACTCCATAGCCCTACCCCCATGGACCCTCTTTATTTGTAAAACTTCTTAAACCTGCCTATTTTACCCCCCAAAATTCCTTTCAATACCATATCTTATTCACTAGAATAACTAAAATTAAATTTTAAAAGACTCAAATAAGAGTGTTGAGAAGAATTCATATAAACAAAAACTCTCCTATATTATTAGTGGCTTTGTAAAATGGTGCAGGCAGATTGGAAAACAGTTTGATAGTGTCAGAAAATGTTATGTATAGGCATATACTCAAGAAAATTAAAAACTTATGTCCACATTGAAACTTGTACAGGAGTTTTCCTAGCAGTATTATTTATATTAATAAAAACGGGAAATGACCCAAATACCAATCAAATGACTAATAAATAAACAAATGTGCTATAGTCATAAAATGGAATATAATTTAGCAATAAAGGGGAATGAAGAGTGATACATGATACAGTGTAGATGAACATTCAGAACATATGCTAAGTGAAGAAGCCAGACATGTTTAAAAGGCCACATGCTAAATAGTTCCATTTATATAAAATTACATGAAGAGGCAAATACATTGAGACACAAAGTAGATTTGTGTTTCTCGGGGGTTGGGGAGGTAGAGTGGGAAGTGACTGTGAATGGGTTTCTTTTTGGGGGGGTGATAAAGTTTTCCAAATTAAATAGGGGTGTTGGTTGCACAACTATACAAATATACTAAGTACAGAACTGTACAAATTTGAACAGGGAAAATGTTATGGTTTGTGCATTATGTATAAAAAGCTATCATTTAAAAATAGATTAGTGTGAATAATATGATCTTTCACATTAAATATTTATAAATAAGTTCACTTAGAAAAGGACAGTCAATTTTATTATCAGACTAGAGGCCCGATTCATGAAATTCGTGCAAGGGGCTTGGCCCTCACAGCCGTGGCAGCTTGCCTTGACCCTCACAGCAGCCATGGCTTCATCTGGAAGGTCGTCCGGAGGGTCGTTTGGCTGTCTGGTCTAATTAGCATATTACGCTTTTATTATCATAGATTGTTTATGTTCTGTTATTGAGTTGTGCAAGTTCCATATACTATATTTTGGATATCAGTCCCTTATCAGATATATCATTTGTGAATACATTGTGACATTCAGTAAGCTGTCTTTTTGTTTGGTTTCCGTCATAATGGCTATTATAAAAAATCCATTAAATTATATACATATACACCACCTCTTCTTTACCCATTTACTAGGTGTACCAGTTAATAATGTGGATTTTTTTTTCAATAGATGGAGTTACACATATGTTGATATATATGCAATTTGATATGTGTGCTATTTTGTTGTATTGACAGCAAACTTCAAAACTTCATATGTCAAATTTGCAGCCCCGCCCCTACCCCGTGGGTTGGGGTGAGGGAAATGAGATTATACTCAGAGGCTTGGCCTATCAGGCACCAGCCCCTCCAGGGACTGTAAACTGGTTCTGCAAGGCAGGACAGGTATCAGGTTACTGGCAGATTCAGATAGCCCTCAGATGTCTTATTTCCCCTTCACATTCACTTCCCTTATGCGCCTTGTGTGCAGGCGCACCATTTCTCCCCACTAATACCAGCAGCGAGTATTTTAGCAGCCGATGGCCACGTCATTAGTCTTGGACTGTCTTGTTTGGTGTGCCCAACAGGAAATATTTTGCTTTTGAGAACAAGAAAAATAGGTTTATTTGTGTTACGTTTATTAATTTGTGCAGTTATTCAGTGTCTGGTAAGTTAAGGTTCAAGACAAAATATTAATTTTTATTAAAATGTTCTATTATTTTATGTTAATGATTGCTCATTTATTTTAGCCCTTTGTTTTCAGCACGTCTCTATAGAAACAAACCTGTGATTCTATGAAAATTGAAGTTTTTGTTTTTTTGCAGCCCCCATAAACTTAAACCTTGTTTATTTGACCCATGTTAGACTTTGAGTTTGACATGCTTGACCTAGAGGGTATTATGCTAACTGAAATATTTCAGACAGAGAGACAAGTACCATATGGTTTCACTTACATGTGGAATCTAAAACACACACACACACACACACACACACACACACAAATGAACAAACAAAAACAGACTCATAGAAACAGAGATCAAAGGGATGGTTGTCAGAAGAGTCAAGGGAGGGGCATGGGTGAACAGGGTGAAGGGGAATATAGTCAATAACGTTGTGATACATTTGCAGTGACAGATGATTACTAGAATTAGGTAGATTGTCACACTGTAAGGTATAAAAATGTCAAATCACTATATTTTATACCTGAAACTAACATAACTAAGATAATACTACATACCAATTTTTTTTTTAATTAAAAAAAAAGAAAAGGTACAGCCACATGATAGGACACAAGCAGCAACTGACTTTGGCCTGCACCTCCCAAGTAGCCTCAGAACAACTTCCCAGGGTGATATTTATATCCTTCTATAATACAGAGATTTTTTAAACTTCATATTTTTTAACAAAAACTGGAAGCAAGTTGATATTTTCAATAAAACTGATATCTAACAAGTTAGTTGTGCAATTAATAAATAATGATTGAAAACAAATGGAAGAAAAAATTCAGAAACTATAAATTTAATTTTGTTTATTCATTGGCCAAATAACAAAATGTAAGTTCATTACATATATGATTTTTCATAGCAAGCCATTGTTATGCATGCCTTTAAATACCTGGTTAATGTGTCACAACTAGATTTTTTTTTAAATATATTTTATTGATTTTTTACAGAGAGGAAGAGAGAGGGATAGAGAGTTAGAAACATTGATGAGAGAGAAACATCGATCAGCTGCCTCTTGCACACCCCCTACTGGGGATGTGCCCGCAACCAAGGTACATGCCCTTGACCTGAATCGAACCCGGGACCCTTGAGTCCACAGGCCGACGCTCTATCCACTGAGCCAAACCGGTTTCGGCACAACTAGATTTTTTTAGCAACTTCACTGGACCATATTGAACCTTACTGAATAAATATAACAGTGTTGTTTAAGATGTAATTCACGTACCTCAGAATGTGCTATGTATTGTCAGTAAGATATGCAAAATCATATTTTAGATGGAGGCTCTTTTATACAGAAAAGTAACCAAAAAAAAAAAAAACAGAATTAGTTAGAGGGCTAGTACAATCACTCAAACAAAGAAAGATTGACGTGTACTGTATTTTCTGGCGTATAAGACGACTTTTTAACTCAGGAAAATCTTCTCAAAAGTCGGGGGTCATCTTATACGCTGGGTGTCATCTTATAGGGCGGGTATATCCCAAACTCTATATTTTAACTGGAAAAGTTGGGGGTCGTCTTATACGCCCAGTCGTCTTATACACCGTAAAATACGGTACATATGGGCAATGTGTTTGGAAACAGGAAGGCTTGAAATGTTTAAGAATGAAAATGAAAAAGTAACCAGTTGTTTATGGCAAGAGTGCAAGAAGAAGTCATTTGTGACTTTTAACCTTATGAAAGAACTAGAGGCCCGATGCATGAAAATTAGTGCAAGAATGGGCCTTCCTTCCCCTGGCTGCCAGCACTGCCTTTGCTCCAGCCGGAGCCGCCTTTCTGCCTTCACTGCGGTCCGGAGCCACCTTTCCACCATCCCACACGGCCCAGAGGCCCGGAGCTGCTGGGGCAGTGCGGAACTCTTGCGTAGTTGCCCCCGGCCTCTCGGCACCTGTGTATGCAAATTAACCCATCATCTTTGTTGGGTTTATTTGCATACTTATTCCTGATTGGCTGGTGGGTGTCACGAAGGTACAGTCAATTTGCATCTTTATCTTTTATTAGTGTAGATGTATCTGTGAGTCAGAGTCAATAATGCTTTAAGGATGAATTGTAGAAGTTTCAAAAAAAAAAGAGATAATATAAATTGAAGGTTTAGAGGAAGACTCATAAGCAGTAAAATTGACTTTTAAGATGGGCAAAAAATATTTGTACCTGAGAATATTGTTGATCCTATTCCTTATCAACAGGAATCATGCATTCTTTCTAATGACAAATGGTATCCATTGCATAGAGCTTGTAAAATATGGAAAAATACACAGAAAGAAATAAAAAGTACTGGTATGCCCCAGAGACAACATGTGTGATTCCTATTCAAGATATTGAAGAGAAAGCTTTTAACATGTGATTTTAATGTGTTTAATACATTAATTTGCATTGATCAAATCATATGGAGATGATAGTCAAGCAGTGAAGAGCTGACTGATGATCCTCATGAGATTTTTCTTCAGAGATACTACCACACACTTAGATCCATTTGAGAAATGGTTATTCCACCTGAGAAAATGGGGTATTTTCATATCCCCATAATTAGTGTTTCATATTTTGGAGTTTTCAAGAAGAAACCTACTTGTTATAAACATTAGGTTACCCTTAGAATGCTCATCTGAGAACAGAATGCAGTTTTAAAAGGCTGGTTGTCAAATATATGTTGTTAAATTAGCTTTGCACAGTGACCTCTGCACTGTTACTTTTTCAAGTTAAAATTATTCTTAAAATAAAGTTTTCTAAATTCTAATTTTAATATAGTTTTTCTAGTTGTTTGAAATACTTAGGTTTCATTTATAATAATTTAATATGTGGATTAAATTATTATAAAAATTTAAAGAACATATTAATCATTTAAATGAGAAAAGTGCTGAAAAACTCATTCATTTAAAAATATTTCAACTTACTACTAATGTGTTATTCATTATGAACTCTAAACCTCCATTATTAAGATATGAGTCTGAATGCTGTGAAATCAACTTTACTAACATAGGAAATATTTAGGATAAATGGGTGGCCATACATCATCACAGAAGGTTAAAGTACATTATTAGTATTAGGAAATTCTGTTGGTAACAGGTATAGTTACAATACAATATTAAATCTACCTTTATAGTACAATTGCACTGAGAATGGTTTGACAGATTCTTATCAAGTTAAACAGATTCTATAAAAACCAGCAATCTCATTTTTAGATTTTATCTAAGAGAAATGAAACTTATGTTCGAACAAAAACCTTTCCACAGAGATTATAGTAGCTTGGTTCATTTTTGTCAAAACCTGGAAAGAAAGTTCAATGTGTAAGTGAATAAATGAACTGTGATACATGTATGCAATGAAATAGTGATCCAACAGTGAAAAGAAACAAACCAATGATACATAACACAACAGCATGGATAACTCTCAAATATATTTTTTAAAGGTAAAGAGGCAGATAGAAAAGGATACATCCAATATGGTTCTAATTATATGACATTCTTAAAAAAGAAAAACTGTAGGAACATAAAACATATAAGAACAGATCAGTGATTATTGAATTACAGCTGGGTGTAGGGATTAAAACACAGAGTCACAGTGTAATATTTTGTAGTGATTGAAGACTTATGAGTACGTTTTTCAAAATTCACAAAACTATACATCAAAAAGAATAGATTTTCCTGTATGTACATTATACTACATAAAAGAAAATTACTTTAAAAATTATCCTAATTGCTAAAATATTACTTTGAAAATAAAAATGCTACACTTAAATTATTGACATGATATATAATAAAGTATGCCTTACTATTTTAAACTCAATTTAATGTTATACGATACTAAACATTTCTCCTAGTACATAAAGATGTTAATACCAGTGAGTAAAAAGTTGAGGTCATTATAACAAAAGTAGTTATTATTGATTATGAGGCCAGGGCATGACACAGTGGGAAGAGCAAAACATACAACTAGAGAGAAATTTAAATTCCAGTTCTGACATATTCTTGCTCTATGACATTGAAAGAATCACTTTGCCTTTCTGAGACACAGTTTCATTGTACATGGGGTTAAACTATTAAGTTTCTTTGTTTATTATAATAACTAGAGGCCAGGTGCACGAATTCGTGCATGGGTGGGGTCCCTCAGCCTGGTCGGTGATTGGGACCATCTGGGCTGCGAGAGGTTGGCTGTGGGGAGGGGCCGTGGGAAGTTGGCCGGCCAAGGGAGGTTGGCTGTGGGAGCACACTGACCACCAAGGGGAAGCTCCTGCATTGAGTGTCTGCCCTCTGGTGGTCAGTGTGCATCATAGCGACTGGTCGACCAGTCGTTTGGTCATTCAGTCATTCCATTGCTTAGGCTTTTATCTATATAGATTAAATGAGATAATGCTATACAAGACCCTCAATAAAAATGTTTCCTAAAGCTGAAACCGGTTTGGCTCAGTGGATAGAGCGTCAGTCTGCGGACGATTCCGGTTCGATTCCGGTCAAGGGCATGTACATTGGTTGCGGGCACGTCCCCAGTGGGGGATGTGCAGGAGGCAGCTGGTCGATGTTTCTCTCTCATCGATGTTTCTAGTTTCTATCCCTCTCCCTTCCTCTCTGTAAAAAATCAATAAAATATATTTAAAAAAATGTTTCCTAAATATCAATTCTTTCCTATTTTTTAGGCATTTTAAATTATTGGCAATGTTTACATATATTTTCAAAAAAGGCCTGGAAATATGGATTACTATATAATAAGTCAAAAAGTCACTTGTAGTGCACAGTTAGTTCAAATAAAATGTTGAAAAAATTTATTTTAACTGACTGCTTTATCATTCTAGATTAATATTATTTAGTAGCTTTTAACTCAAAGGTAATGATTCTAAAGTATAAGTTCAAAAATAGAAATTTAAATATTCTCTTTAAGTACCTATTCACAATCATAAGCGAACAGATTTCTGATCTCAATAAAATATTTTTCTAAAACTATATTCTATTATCTCCTATTTATTTTTTAAAGTGTCATTAAAATTGATTAAATGTTTGTATTATTTTCTACAGAAATCTCAGAAACTCTATTCCCTTACCATGAGAAAAAGTTTGACTGAAGAAACAGGAGCAATATCAATGTAATACCTATAGCCCTACATCCAGGGAGTATGAAATGCTATAAAGGAGAAGAGAAGTAGTAAGAAATAAAGTCAAGGAGATATAAGAAAGAAAGGCTCAGAACATGTTGGACATTGGTGGGCATTTTTAAGTAATTTTAGATATACTGAAAGCCATTATTATTGGAGGCAGTTCAACAGAGGAGGGATAACATTTGTTTGCCATTTTAAAAAAATCACACTAGCTTCCATGTTGAGAATAAATTTTAAGGAAACAAGGGTAAAAATCAAAAGACAGTTAGGAAACTACTGCAATAACTCAGGTGAGAAAGAGTGGTGCCTTAACCACAGACCCTTACAAGATTAACCAGTTACTGAGGGGAAACTGCATGGAACCAACAGAGCAAAGTTTTGTAATGGTCTGTATGAGTAAGTACATGATGTGAGAGAGAATGTAGGGGAAATGAAAATTATAGAAAAACTAGAGGCCTGATGCACGGAATTCACGCAAGAGTAGGCCTTCCTTCTCCCGGCTGCCAGCACCAGCTTCCCTCTGGCACCCAGAACCCGGTCTTCCTTCCAGCCCTGGCTTCTTCTGGAAGGACGTACAGAATGATGTCTGGAATGACATCCAGTCTAATTAGCATATTACCCTTTTTATTAGTATAGATATAAATATAGGAGACATTATTAAAATACTAGATGCTTGCACAAAGATAAGTGTGGGAACCACACCAGATTCCTCAAATGTCCAAGGCTAATTAGAGTGTAGAGGCCTTGTTGATAGTATGCCCGATGGCCAAGGCTGCTCTGAACATAGGAATCTTAATAAAATGTCCAAGGCTAAGATACCATAAATATCTGCAAGGCCACAGCGATCCCACAGTACGCTGCGCCCTCTGTAATCCAAATGATTGGTGTCACTGTTGGAAACTAGCCTTCTTTGTCTCTGGAGTAATATACAGGCTCCTGACTAGCTATTCTGCTAGAGAGCAGCTAGGAAGGGAAAAGACTAGGGAGCTCAGATGGAGCTGAGAGCTGATCCTGCCACAATGTAAGGCTAAGAGCTCACAGAGAGCTCAGGTATAGCTACCATGTTAACCAGCCAGTGTGCTGGGCAGGAGAGACAGGAGAAGCTGCTGAGCCAGAGAGCTCAGGTACTCTTACAATACAAGGCAATGAGTTTAGAGGCAGCGTGTGGCTGCTCAGATAATAACTGTGGGAACAGAGACTGCTACTACAATGTGGGAAAGATATGTATTTACCAGCCGGTGTATGGCTGCCTGATTGAGACACTGTTATGAAGGACTATCTTGTCTAATGGCTTCTGGCCACTGGCTCCTGCAATAAAGACTCATTCTTATATACCCTCAACTTCTCATGGCTTCTTCATCTAAGACCCGGTGTCTAAGGAGGTCCAGTCCCAGTAAGGGGGACTCAGACCCAACACCTGTAACTAGTGAGCAGAGGATAAGGAGGAACATGGGCTAAGTTCCCAAGTGTTAGTACAGTGGGCAGGGTTTGAGAAGGGACCTGCCTAGGTGTAGTCGGGAAGAATTTAGAAGAATATATGGACTCAGAGCAACGCAGAGCAGCGGTGCTCATACAGGGCTCCAGCTATCTCTGACAATAAGTAACAAAAAGAAAAAGTAAGAAAATAAATACTAAGATATGCTCTATAAAGGAGAGCTAACAATATACAGAACAAACCTCACAACAAATGTCACTTTAGGAAACCTGCCTATCATGGTCAAAAGTAACTGGACACTCTTGCCCACTAACATGGCTTCAGTGAGGTCAGCTGTCAGAATGATATGACTCCCATCAATGATACCAGATTCATGGGCCATGGAGGCCAACCTAAAATGGTTTTGAGGACTATTCAGAGAATATTGAAAGTTACCAGAAAACAGTAGTGAAGTATTTTTCCCCTGAAGATTTCCAGAGCAAGTTTTGCAAACTCTTTCGAACCTCTGTGGAAATAGACTGGACTGTGTTCTGTTCTGGATTTGAACAGTTAGAACCCACTGAGACCTGAAGGAATTGCTAACAAGCTCTTAGCTGCCTCCATTGCTCCGGTATCATTTTCAGAAAGACCAATTTGTTGCATCTGTGAGCAATGTACTCTACACAAATATCTTTTTTTATGTTTCTTCTCTAATTTGTCTCAGCATAGCTTGTGAACTATTGAAGTTCTTTGGCCTCTATCAGGTAGAAATAGGAAATCAAGAAACTCTTTTATTTCCAACACAGGATTTTTTCATTACTTTGAAGCTGTTTCATATTCTGTTTTAGGAAGTTTTGGTAGGTTTTGTTTGTTTGTTTTATTTCTTTAATAAAAAGTGAAGGCTATATACAGCTGTTATACTGTTATAATGAATTATACTTCACAGGTGTTATGCTGCTGTAGCTACTTATGGTCAACTTGGAAATTTTAAACAAGTGGCCTTTTTGATATTTATAATGTATGCTAATTGTATATTAATTTCTGTTTATATTAAACTATAGATAAAATGTAAATTATAATAAATAGCAATGTGTTTTCCAAAATTTAATCATAATAAAAAATACTCTACATCAGACCGTAGGGGAAACTTAAGAAAGTGGCCAGATACAGTTTTATAGCCTTAAAGTTTTACATACAGTTTTATAGCCTTATATTTTTTAACATTTTCTCAAAAATGTTAAAAAATATAAGTCTTTCCCACACAAATAAATACTCCAATTAAAAAATGGGCAGAGGACTTGAAGAGATACTTCTCCCAAGAAGAAACAAATAGCCAACAGGTATATGAAAAGATGCTCAACTTCATTAGTTATTAGGGAATGCAAATCAAAACTACAGTGAGATACAAGTCACACCTGTTAGAATGTCTATTTTCAACTAGAAAGTGAAACCAGCATTCACTGTTGATAGGAATGTAGACGGGTACAGACACTTTGAAAAACTGTATGGTAGTTGCTCAGAAAATTAAGACCCAGCAACCCCTCTTCTGGGTATCTACCTCAAAAATTTGAAAACGTTTATTTGTAAAGATATACATACACCCCTATGTTCATTGCAGCATTATCCATGGTGGCCAAGACATGGAGACAACCAAAGTGTCCTTCAATAGATGATTGAATAAAGATGATGTGGTACATATAATAATATACAATGGAATACTACTCAGACATAGGAAAAGATAAAATATGCTATTTGTAACAATGTGGATGGACTTTGTTAATATCATGGTAAGTGGAATAAGTTAGTCAGAAAAAGCTAAGAGCTATATGATTTCACTCATATCCTACCTAATAATAGAGTAATATGCAAATTGACCATACCTTCACCACACCCACCAGCCACGGTCACCAGCCACGCCCACCAGGAAACCGTCGCAGGGACGCTGGGGTGCAGCCGAGCCCAAGGCCGGGAAAGCCTACGCCGGAGGTTTTCCCGGCCTTGGGCACCAGCGGGGAGCCTGCAGGGATCGCAGGTAACCACTGGGGGTTGGCTCCTGCAATCCTTAGCAGGGACGCTGGGTGCGGCCGAGCCCAAGGCCGCCGCCCAGGGCCAAGCCCCAACCCTGAAAGAAGGCAGAAGGCGGTGGCCACAGCCAAGGCCTGGGTCCCCGGTGTTGGCAGAAAACTGGTGCAGGCAGCCAGGTGAATGAAGGTCTATTGCACGAATCTTCGTGCAAATGGGCTCCTAGTATGGGATATAAAAGGGAAACTCATAGACACAGACAGCAGTATTGTGGTTACCAGAGGGATGGGGGATCAGGAAGTAGTTTAGGGTAAAGGGGGCTAAATATATGGTGACAGAAGATGAGTTAACTTTGGGTGTTGGGGACACAATGCAGTATACAGATCCTGTATCATAGAAATGTACACTTGAAACCAATATAATCTTATTATCAATGTCACCCTAATAAATTTAATAAAAATATAAGTAAATGAAATTCCCAGCTTTAAAAAAATGGGAAAAGAAAAATACGCAAAATAAAAGAAAGAACAAGATAGGAAAGAACAAAGACAAAAGCAAAATTCAACAATGTAAAGATTGGGAAACAGCTGGTATGTAATTAATAAAAATGATTTGTTTTAGTAAAAATGTATTCAAAAAGACCAATTACCAGACAACTTAAGGGAAAAGATGAAAACATAAATTATAAAAAAAATTAAGAAGAGACAAGGAGGAAGTAATCATTGAAACAGAATACATTCTTTTAAGACTCTAAGTTCTCTCTGCAATATATTTGAAAGATAAAATGATCATTTCCTAGGGAAATATGATTTGTTAAAATGAACCTTAGTATGGATTAAAGCCTAAGTAGGCTAATTTCCATTTAGCATATATTAATGTGTTAAGAAACGTCCTCACAATAAATCATCAAGCCCAGGTACTTTTGAAGGAAAATTCTAATAAAATTTCAAAGACTGGATAGTCCCTGTGTTTTTCCAACTTTTCCAAGCTCATAGAAAATAAAGGAACACTTCTAAATTTACACTTAAACCTGATAAAAACAGTTAGAAATAAAAATTACAGACAAATTTAACATTAATACTGATTTAAGTTTTAAAAATATTAGCGAACAGAAGACAACATACAACTAAGAAACTGATATACCGTAATCAAGTGGATTTATTCTAGGAATAAAATGTTATATAATATTAGGAAATTCTCTGCTAAAGTTTAATTTAGCACCTTATGTGTTGGAGATCCACAAGATCAGCCCCAGTTGGATGATTTGCTAGGAGGACTTACAGAACTCAGCATACAGTCAATCATTTATCACAGGGTCATGACAGAAAGCACAATCAGCAAAGGGAAAAGCCCTATGGGACAGAGTCTTGATGAAACCAGGTGCATGTTTCCGAGTTCTCTCCCAATGAAGTCACAGAATCGGTGCCTATTTCCCATAACGACAAGAATTGACAACACATGTGAAATGCTACCTATAGGAAAGTTCATTAGGGACTTAGTGTCCAGGGTTTCTATGAGGGGCTGGTCACACAAACACCCTCTGCCTAGGCTGTGTCAAAATTTGACTCCTAGGAGAAAAGAAGGGAGTACCCATAACCCACATAGGTTATACAAACAGGTTAGGCACAGTGAGCCACTCTTATCCATTAGAGGGATAATAATCCCCGCCCCCCCTTCCCCCCCCCCCCCCCCCCCCACCAAACCCAAGTTCCTGGGCACCAGCCAGCAGTCAAACTTAGAAGCAGGCCTTTCAATTACAATCAGATCTGCTATGTTAACGCTTTTTTGCACGCTTTATTAATAGATCTAAGGAGATTTTCTCCACAGGGGATGGAAATACCTTTGCATAATTTGTAACCATTTCAGGAAAACAAACAAACAAATAAAAAACACCTTCAAGGAAATAATAATTGATGTTTAATTTTTTAACATGGCATGCATAATTTATATAATCTTAACCCTAAAACCAGTATTTTACTAAATACAGAAATTCAAGTGATACTTCCATTAAAATTCTTTAAAAAGATACCACACGCTTCTCATTAACAGTCAACATATTAGCAGATATTAGCCAAGGCAAAAATTCAAATTAGTAGGCACTGACTTCAGATGGGTTCATTTGTGAATTCTACCAAACATTTAAGGAAGGACTTGTATCAATTTTCTATAATCTCTTTCAGAAGATAGAAACAGAGGAACTGCTGTTAATTCATCACTTGAGGCCAGCGTTACCCTAACACCAAAACCAGTCAAAGACATAAGAAAAAAGAAGCAAAACCAATAGATCTACATCTCTTATTGAGAAGGCTAACCCTATTTTGTAAAACTACTGTTTGAAATTCTCTGCTATTTTTTAGACAAATATTCTGAAAAAACAACTTTGCTTTCTAGCCTGCTCGCATAATAAGGAAGATAAACTTAGCTGTCTGACCTTGTAGGCCAGAGACTAGATACGCCCAAACTCCCATGCCATCCCGGATGTATTTTTTACTTGGATAGAACTGTGTTGTTTTCAAGGCCACCAGCGAGATAACCACAAAGCACACATAGGGTTGTCTTTTTAATAAAAAGGGTAGTTCTGTTTAGAATTTGAATTCATTTTTCTCTAAGCCCACTGGTGAATAAAGTGTGACTCCAAACTCTCTGAATGTTGTTTGGTTTTTTTCCGGTTTTCTGCAACATTATGAAGAAAGATACAAAAAAATTCAACAAAATATTAGCAAATCCAATTCAACTATTTATTAAAATAATTAAACAAGACAAACAATTGGGATTTCTCCTAGATATGTAAGGCAGGTTCAATATTTGAAAGGCAATTAATGTAATCCATAGCATCAACAGGTTTAAAAGAAAATTACATGTTAATGTTCACTGATGCAGAAAAAGCATTTGACAAAGTCCAACAACCATTTCTGATCAAAGTACTTAGTAAACAAGGAAAAGCTTGATAAGGAATATCTACAAAAAATCTAAAATTAAAATCACTTAGCGGTAAAAAACTTAAAGCTTTCCCATAAGATAAAGTATAGGACAAGGATGTCCCTCCTCTAACCACTCATTTTCAACATTATACTGAAAGTTCTAGCGAATCGATCAAAATTAAAAAAAAGGGAATAAAAATTATACTGTCTTTGTTTACAGATGGCTTGCCTGTCTATATGGATCATCTGAAAAATTGACACACAAAAAGAACACCTTGAACTAATAAGTGATTATAATAAAATTACCATACACAAGATTAACACACAAAAGTTCATCACTTTTTTATATACTACCAATTAACAAGTAGAATTTGAAACACAATGCCATTAACATTAGCACAAAAAATATATGGAACCAGGGATAAATCTAAAAAAATGTACAATAGCTATATGAGGAAAACCAAAAAATGTTGATGAAGTAAAAAAATAAATAAATAAATATAAATATATTTCAGGTTCATGAATAAGAATACTCTATATTCAAAATGTCACTTCTTCCCAACTTGATGAATAGACATTATGCAATCCAAATAAAAATCCCAGCAAATGATATTGTGGGTATCAACATAGTGCATTAAAGTTATATGGAGAGCCAACAGACACAAAGTAGCCAACAGAAATAGCACTAGGCAACCTCAAGACTTACTATAAATCTACAATAATCAAGACAATGTTGTATTGATGAAAGAACAGACTAAGATTGATAGAACAGACTGGACCCCAGAAACAGACAAAGAGTAGAGAAAATACAGTGGAGCAAAGATTTTGCTATGAACCAAAAATTGCTGTGTCAGAACAAGATAAGCACCACATGATCTCACTCATATGTGGAATCTGATGAACAAAATAAACTGATTAACAAAATAAGTCTAGAGACATAGAAGCATGGAACAGACTGACAAATTTCAGAGGGAGGGTGGGGGTAGAGGTGGGGAGAGATTAATCTGGGGGATTTATATGCATATATGCATAGCCCATGGACACAGACAATAGTGTGGTGAAGGCCTGGGAGGGGCAGGTGTGGGCTGGAGGGGTCAATGGGGGAAAAAGGGGAACATCTGTGATATTTTCAACAATAAAGATAAATCTTTAAAATAAATAAAAAGATTGTTTTAAAATATAAAAAAGTACTAAATATGGGCAAAGACTTAAACAGAATATATAAAAATGACAAATAGGCCCTTAAATTGTAAGAAAAGTTGGTAACTTTACTTATCATAAGGGAAATATAAATTAAAACTATACTGACATATTGTTTTTACTTACAAGAGTGAGAAAATTTAGAGAAATTACATGGATGGATGGGTGGATTGCTGGATAGGTGCTAGATAGGTAAGTAGATAGATAAATTAATAGGATATTACAAATCACTCTGTGATGAGGTTGTATTGAAAAACAACAACACTGGTATAAATTGCCAAGGGATGCTAGTTTGCACAACTCTAATGAAGGGAATTTGGGAATATCCATCAAATCTACCTATTACCATTTGCCCCAGTAATATTTCCTCCACAAATGTAATAGGAAGATACATCCTCATTATTTGTAATTGAAAAACTAAATGTCCAAACATAACATATTAGCTAAATCAGCAATGTATGTAGACAGAATGGTGTCTTTAGCATATTTAAGTAAAAAAAAGTTCAAAGCAATATAGATATGTTCCATATTGTGTTAAAAATATGGGGTGAGGGGATCAGAAAATATGCTTCTGTCTCCTCTGTAAAAGAAAAATGGGAGTATAGTAATAAACCAAAGCTGTAGAGCAGTGGTTACGCACAGGCAGATGGATGGGAACATAGTTGAAAGAATAGAACAAATGAAGGGGTCTTCTTTTGGCAGTTCTGTACATATACATTATGGTCTGGTTCTGATTATAGAAATTATGTTAAAATTTTACATAAGTGGGAGGGAGAGAGAGAGAAAGAAAAAAATCAATAAAAGCAATGAAAAGTTGTAATAATCTATAATAATAAAAGCGTAATATGCTAATTAGACCAGACGACCTTCTGGATGATGCTGGGGCTGTAGCTGCAGGATCGAGGAAGCCGCCACGGCTGTGAGGGATCCAGGCAGCCGCCCCTGCTGTGAAAACCTACTCTTGCACAGATTTCATGCATTGGGCCTCTAGTCCTCTATAATAAAAGCCTAATATGCTAAGTGTGTGGTAGAGCGGTCAGCCATTCAACCAATCATAGTGTAATATGCTAATGATATACTAAGGACACTCAACCACTCACTATGACGTGCACTGACCACAAGGGGCAGACACTCTGACTGATAGGTTACCTTGCTGGTGGGGTATGGCCGATCGGGACTGAGCAAAACAGGCCAGACATGCCCTGGAGCCCTCCCGCAGTCCCTTCCCAGCTGGCCAACCTCCCGTGTCCCTCCCTGGCCCCAATTGTGCACCAATGGGGTTCCTCGGCTTGGCCTGCACCCTCTTGCAATCTGGGACCCCTCATGGGATGTTGGAGAGCAGTTTCAGCCCGATCCCACAGGCCAGGATGAGGGACCCCACTAGTGCATGAATTTGTTCACTGGGCCTCTAGTTGTAAATAATGCTGCAATCAACATGGGAGTGCATGTATTTTTTCTAATTAGAGTTTCAGGTTTCCTTGGATATATTTCCAGAAGTGGAATCACTGGGTCATAAGGCAGTTCCATTTTTAATTTTTTTTTCTGTGAAGTGTTTTTTATTATTTTTTAAAATAAGTCTTTATTGTTCAGATTATTACAGTTGTTCCTCTTTTTTCTCCCCATAGCTCCCTTCCACCCAGTTCCCACCCCACCCTCTGCCCTTACCCCCCCCACACACACACTGTCCTCCTCCATAGGTGTTCGATTTTTATCCAATCTCTCCCCGCACCCCCGACACCTCCTTCCCCCCCAAGAATTGTCAGTACACTTTCTTTCTATGCCCCTGATTCTATTATATTCACCAGTTTATTCTGTTCATCATATTTTTTTACTTGATTTTTAGATTCACTTGTTGATAGATATGTATTTGTTGTCACTTTGTTGTTCATAATTTTTATCTTTACCTTTTTCTTCTTCTTCCTCTTCTCAAAGAATATCCTTCAGCATTTCATATAATACTGGTTTGGTGGTGATGAACTCCTTTAGCTTGTTCTTATCTGTGAAGCTCTTTATCTGACTTCAATTCTAAATGATAGCTTTGATGGGTAGAGTAATCTTGGTTGTAGGTTCCTGCTATTCATCACTTTGAATATTTCTTGCCACTCCCATCTGGCCTGCATAGTTTCTGTTGAGAAATCAGCTGAGTCGTATGGGTACACCTTTATAGGTAACTAACTGTTTGTCTCTTGCTGCTTTTAATATTCTCTCTTTGTCTTTTGCCTTTGGCATTTTAATTATGATGTGTCTTGGTGTGGACCTCTTTGGATTCCTCTTGTGTGGGGTTCTCTGGGCTTCCTGGACTTGTAAGTCTATTTCTTCCACCAGGTTGGGGAAGTTTTCTGTCATTATTTCTTCAAATAGATTTTCAATATCTTGCTCTCTGTCTTCTTCTGGCACCCCTATAATTGGGATGTTGGTATGCTTGAAGTTGTCCCAGAGGCTCCTTACACTATCTTCATATTTTTGGATTCTTTTTTCTTTTCCGGTTGGGTGTTTTTTGCTTCTTTGTATTTCAAATTTTTGACTTGATTCTTGGGATGTTCTAGTCCAGTGATGGGCAACCTTTTGAGCGTGGTGTGTCAAACTTGGCCAAAAAACTGAGCATAACTCGGGTAGTGTGTCACTTTGAGGAATAAACTAACTCCAAGACTCTAGTCGCAAATGTTTCATCCTCAGGAGCAGCAAATGTTTCATCCTCGGCATGCGGCCCGCTCAGCGGCCGCATGTCAGAAATGGCTATGAGTGTCAGTGCTGACACGCATGTCATAGGTTCGCCATCACTGCTCTAGTCTGCTGTTGGATCTCTGTATATTATTCTTTATTTCAGTCAGTGTATGCTTAATTTCTAATTGGCCCTTTTTCATATCCTTGAGGATCTCACTAAATTTCTCGGAGGTTTCTAGAAGATTCTTGAGTAACCTTATAACTGTGGTTTTGAACTCTATATCTTGTAGTTTGCTTTCCTCCATTTCTTTCATTTGTGACCTGTTTCTTTGTCTCCACATTTTGGCTGCTTCCCTGTGTTGAAAGGGTGGCTTTGTGTGCTAGGTATCCTATAGGGCCCAGTGGCTCAGCCTCCCCAGTCACCTGAGGTGGATACTCTTGGTGCAACCCTTTGTGGGTTGTGTGCACAGTCTTGTTGTAGTTAAGCCTTGATATCTCTGGGTGGAATTGACCTCCAGACCAATTGGCTGTGTGTCTACAGTGGGAGAATTGCTGTGTTGGAGACACCCTTATGGGGCAGGACTTGCTTCAGTGGGACTTTTGTGCTTACTGAGTCTGCCTCCTGAGTGTGTCTCTTGTGGATCTGAAGAGTTGTAATCTGGTGTGGTCTCACTTTGACCACTGGGTGCCCTGGCTCTTGGATCTTCAAGGAGGTGGTAAGTCAACCCTGCCTGAGGCCACCCAGCAGGAGCTACAGAGAGATCTGCAGTTTCCTCCTTTTAATTTGGGGGTTGGAGGTACCCAGATGAGGTGCAGCTGTGAAGCAATGCAGGTTGCTGATGAGCCTTAGGCCATCTTTTGGAAGCTCTGGGGTTCTTTGACCCAGCTGCAGCTTGTAAGGTTAGGTTGCAAAAGGCCAGGCCATTCATATACAAGTGCCTCTGCTCTCAGCTTGGGTGGGGTTGTAAATTGGATGGGACGTGGTCTCAGGGAATCATGGGGTGGTGCAAAAAGCAATGGTTGCCCATTAGCCCTGCCTCGGATAGGTCCCTGGGTCTCTGTGTCCTGTGGCCCCGTGCAGGAACAATGAACACTGCGACCACCTCTGACACAAAGCCGCCCTCGTGTTCCGGCCCGATGCCAGACAGTCTAGTTTCTCCCCATATGAGTCTGGGTCCCCAGAGTCTCACCCAGTACTGGAATTCAGAGCACTCAGGAGTTTGTATCTATGAGCATCAAACTATGTATTCAGAGTTCAATTCCTGATTAGGGAACATGCCCAGGTTGTTGGCTGGATCCCTAGTAGGGGACATGCAAGATAAGTTGATCCTTGATTCTCTCTCATCACTCCCTCTCCCTTCCTCTCTGAAATCAATAAAAATATATCTTAAAAAATAGAAATAAAATCATTATAGATTGTTGAATTATTATGATAACTAGAGGCCCAGCACGTACAAAATCGTGATCTGTGAAACTCCCTCCTCCCCACGACTGCTCTGCAAGGCTCCCCCCACCCCGCAACTGCTCCACGAAACTCACTGCCGCCCAGTCACTGCTCCGCAAAACTCGCTGCCACGTGGGGACTGCTCCGCAAAACTCGCTGCCGCTCCACAAAGCATCCCACCACCGCCATCACTCAACAGTCCCCAGTCTTGCCCACCACCACCCCCTCATGGCGAGCGGCTCGGGGGCAGGGGGGGGGGGAGGGGGAATATCGAGAGGCGCTCCATGCACTTCATGGTGATCAGTTGTCCATTCGGGTGTGATGGCACCTGGCTCTTTATATATTAGGATAAGTTAATTATATTAAAGAAAACAAACATCTTATGGCTTTTGCTATATAATGCCATTTATTTAGAACAAAAATGTAGAATTTATAAATTCTTCTTTGTAAGGAATATGTATACTAATATCACCACAATATTTCTGGAATACCTTTTTATAATGTCTGCTTTAGTCAGTGTAAAATATCCTAAGGTAGTATTAATTTGCATTTTTATTAATGCTGATGAGTGCCAATAATCTTTACTTTCATATAATTTGGATTGAGTCATTTTTTTAGTTGTTTATCATTATAAGTAGGCAAATTAAATGATGAGTTGCATTCACCTAAATAGTTAATTGCATGTATTTTCCTCCCTAGCTGGTATGGCTCAGTTGATTGGGAATCGTCTTGTGCACCAAAAGACTGCTGATTAAATTCCTGGTGTCCAGGGTGTAGGTTAGATCCACATTAGGGGGTGTGCAGGAGGCAGCAGATTGGTATTTCTCTCTCTCTCTCTCTCTCTCCCCCACTCCTCTCTAAAAATAAATAAAAGAAAAATTGTTTAAAAAATAAAATAAATTGCATTTTCCAAGACAAGTGAGTTATTAAAGCAAGGACTTGAATAGGCAAAATTATCTGCAATTCTATTTTAAAATGCATTTAATTTTTGTTTCTTGTGCATTTATTGAGTTTTTATTCTTAGCTGTACAGCATAAAATATTTCTTACCTTATCAAAGTGATGTATGTCTCTTTGGGTATAGATCCTTTAAAGAATATGACACTTTAATGAGTATGACATATGAGCTCTTACCAGTCTGATTTTTAACAGATCAAGTTAAATTAAATAACAAAGAGACAGGTGCCATATGGTAAACTCCTAGGAGAAATTACAGTACACTGCTACACTTATTATAATGGCCCCTTATGCTCATTCTT
Source organism: Cnephaeus nilssonii (assembly GCF_951640355.1). Classification (NCBI taxonomy): domain Eukaryota; kingdom Metazoa; phylum Chordata; class Mammalia; order Chiroptera; family Vespertilionidae; genus Cnephaeus; species Cnephaeus nilssonii. The sequence continues at coordinate 69,926,125 of NC_137083.1, read as the reverse complement.
ATATGAAATAAGTGAAAATGAAGAATCATTATGAGCAAAGATAAAAGCATGGTAGAGAATATTATTATGTTTAACAAAATCTATTCTCTTGTATTCATCTAATTTAAGTTTTTGTGACGGGCTAATGTGGATAGAATGTAGTAAAATTCTATAGACTGTAAAAATCCTCTTGGTCTCATACTTCCAGTTTTTCCAGGTCATTACTGCCAGAATTATGTTAAAGATAGAAATCTGCTTTAAAATGCAGAAGTCCAGCTCTGGCTAGTGTGCTCAGTGGTTACAGCACTGGTGAGGCACCAAAGAATCACTGGTTCGATTCTGGGTCAAGAGCACACATCTGGGTTGCAGGTTTGATTTCCCAGCCTGGTAGGGGCATGTGCAGAAGGCAACCAATTGATATGTCTCTCTCTCACACAGATGTTTCTATCTACCCCACTCTTCCTCCCTTCCACTTTCTCTAAAAATCAATGGGGAAAATATCCTGAGGTGAATATTAGCAAAATCAAAGGCAGAAGACCTGCGCCTGGCTGTGAGTAACCTAATTTGCCTCCATGGATATGACTCTCTCCGTCAGCCCTTCTTCTACCTGACTATGGGACTCCAAACCCTCCAAACCTCCCCCTTCTCTAAATTGGTTATGCTTTAAGCCTTTGCATGTTGCAGATTCTTCTTTTCAGAATGTCCTTTCTCACCTCTATTCATTTTCTACTGCTGCTCTAACAAACTTAGTGATTTAAAACAACACAAATGATTGTCTTACAATTCTGGAGAAGTCTAAAAGTGGGTCAGCATGTCTGTGAAGCACTGGCGTCTCCTGAGACTGCTTGTCTGGGGCTCCTTTCCTTTCATTCCCTTCCGGAAGGAGCACTCTTCCCTTCGCTCCACATTTTATGCATGAACTTCTCGCCTGAGGACTGTGAAAACTCACTAGTTTGAAAATTAAAAACCAAGAAACAATAGATTATTGTCAAAATACCTAATGGTTTATTATGTCACAGAAGTCAATTTCAGGGGGAAACGAGTCAAGCTTGAAAAAAACAACATACATGGTAAAACTATAACTTGGGAAACTGAAACACACAACCAGGAAAAGGTTGTAATGTGGGTGTGGGGGGAATCCTCATGCTGGAGAACTCTTTATTATGAAGATGTCCTTCTGGCAAATGTGTCCTTCCAGTTGCCAAGGGGAGGCTACTGCCTAGAATGCCCCATAGTTCACATAAACGAAAGAGAAAGACCAGAAGCTCTCCTGAGGAGCTTGAGGAAGAAATTAACTATTAAGATGTTGTTGCTAAATGTTCTCCGGCTGTATGTATGGATCTGAAACAGGAATTTTGGGGGTAAAATAGGACAGGTTTAGGAAATTTTAGAAATTTTGGAAATTAGGGGGACCATAGAGGAAGCGCAGGGCTGCAGAGCAGCAGAAGGTATATTTCCATAGAATAGGGAGCTGAAAAGCTGCAACAGGGACATTTCCATAGAATGAGGGAGCTGGGGACAGCAAAGGTCTATATGTACAAAATAAAGGGAAGGAAGCCCTTCATCTAGAAGGAGAAGAAGAAAGCACAAAGGGAATAGGAAAACAATAAGGAAGGAGCAGGGAGAACCTCACATGAGGTTCAACCTTTGAGCCCAGGAGTTACTATGGTAACCAGTCTAAGGGAATAGTGACCAATCAGAGGGATATCAGGCACCAGGATCTGCAGCCTTTATAAGCCTTTGGGAAGAGGAACCCAGTGGGACCCTTTTCCCTCTCTCTGCTTGGGAGTCAGTTCTGTGGGACTCTTCCCTCTCCCCACGTGGGAGTCTGTACTTGTTCTTCAATAAATCTCCACCTTTGCTATACCACTCTCTGTCCGTGGATTCATTCTTTGATTCCGGCTGACAGAAAATCCGGGTTCCAGTCCAAAAATTTGGTATTAGATCCAGGTTTCTCAAACTGCACCACAAACATCATGACAGTAATGATTAATGTTGATGATGCTGAAAAATGTAAGGCCTAAGCCACAGCCAGGGGATGGAGGATTTGTGGGAGTAATTTATTCACCAAAGAATGACATGCTACGGAGACTTGATGTTCTGGTGGCTGAAGAACATCTGACAATAAATGCCTGAGTCAATTCCTACACACTGGGGCTGAAACATGCAAACAGAAAGCCATTCGAAGTGCCATTCCTGACATTTTAAGGCCAAAGGACAGTGGCCTTGAACCCATAAACAAGCACCCCAGGCTTGTTTTCCTTTGTATTCAACTTAATGTAGAAGTAAAATTAGCTTTTTCATGAAGTAAAAGCAACACAGGATTATTTTTTTTAAAATGATGTGAGTGGAATTTGAAACAATGACAGAACATAAATATTTGCCTCTGGGAAGAAGCCAAAAAGACGAGATAACGTTTGTTCAAAAAATTGTCAAGTCCAGTTCAGTGCTAAGCTGGTATTTGGAACAGAACAGCCATGGGAAAATGTAGAATGAAGTTACGGAGGTGTACAGCTTCTGAAGCGAAAGGGAAGCTAATGGGAATGACAGACATCTGTGTCATTCCAGGATTTTTGCCTAAAAGTTGAAGAACAGGAACAGGGCCCTCTCATCAGCGTGGGTGGAGAAAGGGCACCCAAAAATCCAGTCATAAGGCGGAGGGATAGTCTGCAGCTTGAGAGAATGGGAGCAATCATTAGCAACTTCTTGGAGTTATATGAGAATACACACCTTTCTCAAGCCGCTTTTGTATGGATGCTGACAAAGTAGTGACTGTCCTTGAGATAAGTAACGATCTCAGAAGTCGTTTACCTATAGCAGGAATCCTTGAAGAGAATTTAAACCTTTGAGAAAGACACCCTAACTCATAGAGAGCTGCTTATGAATAATGTGAAGTTGCCTCTTAGATTTAAAACTTTTTCTACTGGTGAATTTAGCTAACACAATACACCAGCTTACCAGGCTTAGATAACTATTGACCATCAGACCTGATTTTTGAACAATTAAATCTCACTCTCGAGGCACACCTGGCAACTTTAATGATTCTTAAAATTGCCTATAAGGCAGGGCGAGGCCTCTACTGTTATCTAGTTTCTAGTGTGAGATTCAGGCTCCTGCAGGGAGATTGAAACCAGCTGGGGTTTCCCAACAACCTTAAGGTAGTTGTAAAGGAGATTCTCTTTAAGATTCTTCCTGTGTCAAAACTGGTGCTTTACCACATGCAGTGGCAACACCTGTTTGCACCCCTGACTACCTGCCTGTGGTCATGTCCCCGGTTTCAACTTTTATAATTACAGTAGAATTCTTATTTCTTCTAAGGAAGAGGCAGAGGCAATTTAGGAATGATGGGGCAGAATGACAAAAAATAAAACTCTAGAATAAATGCTTTACCTATTTGTAGGATAAATAGCGTTCTTTTAAAATTAATTGAAGCAAATGTTTTGTCCAATCAAGCTCAAATTCACTTTTGGATCAGAAGCACAATAAGGGATTTCTAAATTTCAGTATCCTCTCAAATACAGTCAAAATATTATTCCCACACATAATAAACATATTGTGTCCTAATTCACCTATTATGTCTGTGGCCTATTAGTAGAGTCTTTTTAGTAATATACAGAAATTACTGATCTTACTTAGGTGAGTAGATTACATAAAAATTAATAATAACTGAAATACACTTGAAATAACCAACCCTTTTCGACTAGAGTAGTTAAAGACTACGGAATAAGACATAGTAGTAGTAGCTTTGCATATGAACCAATTACTACTTAATAACTTATGCATATGTAATTTGCAAAGTTCAAAACATTGCATCATACTTTTAAGTATGTCTCTGTCCTTTATCATGACATTTACTTTAAATGCAGTAATTCTTTGAATCTATGATTCACCACTATTTTATAAGCCAATAAGAACAAGGACATTATGCTTTTTAAAATGACAATTATTTCTTTTATTTTAAAAATTTAGTTTCTATTTTTTTTTTAAAAACAAGATGGTTAGACAGATCATACATTAAAATAGGTCACATTTTGCATATATTAAAATAAAAGCATAACTAACATTAATTGATTTCATATGCCTAAAATTTTTCAATTCTGAGACCAACTCCTGAATCATCTCCAATTCTTAACCATCAATGTCTGTGTTTTTCCACAAATGCTATTTTTTTCAAGTAAGTTATTCATTAAGCATTTCTAAAAGATTGTTGCTTTTTTAAAATATTACATCTACAGGAAAGCCATTGTTTGTCTTGGAAATTAAATTAAAGTAGGTAAGGGAGAAAGACATTAAAGGGACTGATTACCTGAATGAAAATTTCTTAAGCGAAAATTAGTGATCTAGAAGATTGAACCAAAAAATCCTCTGTAAAATCATTGCAACATTACAAATAAAAATAATATATCTGAGAAAAGTTAGTAAAATTTGAGGATATATAAAAAATTACATAATTATTCAAATAGGAGTCACAAGAAGACCTAAAAGAGAAAGATGAGGATGTACGAAATAATAGAACATTTGTTAATGCTGAAGAAACAACTCATCAGGTTAAAAGTCCTAATGAACACCAGGCAGGATGTACAGTTATCTCCATTAAGGCATATCTTAGTAACATTTTAATACCAACATTAAAATTTAAAAATGAACATATGATCTTTAAAAATGTTAGAATTAAAAATATACCAGTAATTTTTAAATATAAAAATCATTGCTTATGACAACAGAACAGTTCCTACAAAAGTATTTAGAAAATGATTAAATTGATCCTATAATACTATAGTGTGTATGTCAGTGGCATAGAAATATTTTTCAAGACCAAGAAAGTTTATTTATCACCAGCATACCTGAAAGAATATACTGAGATGCTTCCATGCAATAAAATGAATTTAAGAAAGTATAAGAAAGGTAAAAAAAAAAATAGTAAACAGAAAAGAAATCATAAATTACAAGTACTTCCAAATAATCCTATATAATAAAAGGGTAATATGCAAATAGACCGAATGGCAGAACAACCAAACAAACTATCAAAGTGTAATATGCTAACAATATGCTAAGGCTGCTCAACTGGTTGCGATGACATGCACTGACCACCAGTGGGCAGATGTTCCGACTAGTAAGTTAGCTTGCTGCTGGGGTCTGGCCGATCAGGACTGAAGGAGATGGGCTGGACATGTCCTGGAGCCCTCCCTCGGTTCCTCCCTGGCCCAATTGTGCACCATTGGGGTCCCTCAGCCTGGCCTGCATCCTCTCGCAATCCAGGACCCCTCTGGGGATGTCGGAGAGCCAGTTGCAGCCTGATCCCGCAGGCCACTCCCCTTGGGAGGGCGACAGACACAGGGCTCATGGTTGATGAGCACTGCTGTGGCAGCGAGAGCCTCTCCCGATCAGGACTGATTGGGCGCGAGCCTGTGGCAGGCACAGTGGGGCCAGGATGAGTGGGAGCAGCAGGTAGGAGTTGCAGACAGCGTTGGACTGCAGGTTTTGGCCCAATCCCTGCAGGCCACCCTGAGGGACCCTACCCATACACAAATTCGTGGACTGGGCCTCTAGTTGCTAATAATTCTTGTTTAAAAACTTAGTAATAAATAGTTCTTAAAATCTCCAGTAATTTCACAGGTGTGGTCACATGACTAATTTTTTCTTTGCTCTGTTAACATAGTGAAAGATATTGACAGATACCCTAACTTTTTAAATATTTTATTTTAATTTATTGTTTGATAATGTGAGAATTTAAAGTTATAGATTTTCTATTAAAGCGTTTTTAGCTTGATTTCATAGGTTCTATTATGTAGGGTTTGTTCGTTTTTGTTTTTGTTTTTTGCATGTGTGTGTGTGTTTTTTAATATTTTTATTGATTTTAGAGAGAGGAAGGGAGAGGGATAGAGAGATAAAAACATCAACGAGAGAGAAACATTGATCAGCTATCTCCTGCACACTCTCTGCTGGGGATCAAGCCCACAACCAGGGCATGTGCCCTGACCAGGAATCAAACCATGACCTCCTGGTTAGTGGTGCCAATGCTCAACCACTGAGCCACACTGGCCAGACTATGTAGGGTTTTTTTTTTATCATTGTTTTCTATGTATTTTGATACATAAAATTTTAGCTCTTCTTCAACCCAAGGATTATTTGAGAGGGAATTTTTATTTTTAGGAAATTTTAATGTAACCATGTTTATTAAAAATATGCCTAACCAGTGGTCACGGACAACAAGGGGGTGGGGGCATACGTGGGGATGGGTTTGGGATGGGAATGGGGAGATGAGGACAATTATGTGATACCATAATCAATAAAGAAATTTTAAAAAATAAAATAAAAATATGAATATACATTCAGTCAAATTATGAATATACTTTCAGTCAAATAGTATAATTTAATTTCCAATTTTAGTGATCTCTCACCCTCTTGATTATTTTTTCTTTCATTGAGAATCTGGACTTTTTTCTATTCTAGTATTTAAAGGTTTATAGTTTTACAAATTACTTTTAGTTTTATAATTTATACCACTTACCATAATTGCATTTAGCCTTAGTTCTAAATTTAAAGCTTAATTATTATAATAACTAGAGGCCTGTTGCACGAAATTCATGCACAGAGAGGAGGGGTGTCCCTCAGCCCAGCCTGTACCCTCTCCAATCTTGGACCCCTCGAGGGATGTCCAACTGCCCGTTTAAGCCCGATCCTACCTAAACGGGCAGTCGGACATCCCTCTCACAATCCAGGACTGCTGGCTCCCACCTGCTCACCTGCCTGCCTTCCTGATTGCCCCTAACTGCTTCTGCCTGCCAGCCTGATCACCCCCTAACCACTCCGCTGCCAGCCTGATTGATGCCTAACTGCTCCCCTGCCAGCCTGTTTGCCCCCAACTTCCCTCCTCGGCCGGCCTGGTCACCCCTAACTGCCCTCCCCTGCAGGTTTGATTGCCTCCAACTTCCCTCCCTTGCAGGCCTGGGTCCCTCTCAACTGCCCTCCCTTGCAGGCCTGGTACCTCCCAACTGCCCTCCCCTGCTGGCCATCTTGTGGTGGCCATCTTGTGTCCACATGGGGGCAGGATCTTTGACCACATGGTGGCATCCATATTGTATGTTGGAGTGATGGTCAATATGCATATTACTCTTTTATTAGATAGGATAGAGGCCTGGTGCATAGGTGGGGGCCAGCTGGTTTGCCCTGAAGGGTGTCCCGGATCAGGGTGGGGGTTCCCTTGGGGTGTGGGGCGGCCTGAGCAAGGGGCCTGTGGTGGTTTGCAGGCCAGCCATGCCCCCTGGCGACCCAAGAGGAGGCCCTGGTATCTGGAATTTATTTACCTTCTACAATTGAAACTTTGTAGCCTGGAGTGGAGCCAAGCCTCCTGCTTGCTCCGTGGCCGGCAGCCATTTCTGTTGGGGTTAATTCACCTTCTATACTACTCATATGACTGCGGAAGTCACATACACTCTCAAAATCTTTGGCTTCTCATATATAAATAAAAATTAAAACTTTGTAGCCTTAAGCGGAGGCCTGGGCCTGGCCAGGATGTGCAGAAAGCTTTGCTTTCTCTGTTGCCAGGGGCAACCCTGGCCTTCTCTCTCCAGCTCTGTGGCTGCCACCATTTCTGTTAAGATTTGTTTACCTTCTATAATTGAAACTTTGTAGCTTGAGTGGAGGCTTAGGCCTAGCAAGGGAAGGCTGAAAGCTTGGCATCCTCCATTGCCTGGGAAACCTTGCTCTCTCTGGCTGTAGCCATCTTGGTTGGGTTTATTTGCATACTTGCCCTGATTGGCTGGTGGGCGTGGCTTAGGCCTAGCGAAGGTGAGGTCAATTTGCATATTACCCTTTTATTAGGTAGGATTGGAGTTATCATTTAGAAATTTATTGGCTAGATTTATTCTTTGAATAATGTCACTTTTATTCCCTTTTTTTTTCTGTGAATGGCCTAAGTATTATAAATTATTCAAAAAATTGATGTATTCAACTAACTCAAAAATAGTGTAGCCATAGATTTTATGTACACATAATAGTTTAATTAACTACTTAAGAATGGTTACCTTAGTAAAGAAATCAGTGTGCAGATTAGTAAATTCAATATATGGTACTAAGTTCAATATACCAGTATGTTAACTGGCTAAGGTATTTTAGAAACACCCTTCCCTTCCCCCAACATTAATGGGACCAACTAAGAATCTACTCATCCTTGTATGTGTCTAATATTCAGGCATCAATCTCCATGCTTGACTGTGAAAATATTTAGTCTAAAGAGGTTTGGTCTCCAAAACCCACCCCTAAAATATAGTCACATTTGCCTTAGGTAATCTTTCATGAAAAGTGATTTTTTTTAAAAATTGAATTTATTGAGGTTACATTGGTTCACATAGCCATAAAGGTTTCAAGTGTAAACTCGATAAGCCATCTGCACACTGCAATTGTACTCATCATCCTAAGCAAAGTCACTTTCCATCTGCCTTCCCACCCCCTTTGAATTAAGTGAATTTAAGTTTTGAATAAGAAGTAAAATGTAAATTCAGTGTATTCTTTCAGGAACACTGATGGTTAATAAACTTTCTGAGTTCTTGAAAGTCTAAAAAATATTTTAATCTTGTTAGCCCACTTAATAATTTACTATAGAATTGTAGGTTCAATTTAATTTTTCCACAATATTTTTGTAGCCATGGCTCTGTTTTTATTAACTTTGTCTCCAATCAAAATTAAGTTTACAGTAGCATTTTATTGAATAATGGCATTATAGAGGAAAAGAGGAAAAACTGAGAATAGAAAATAGAGTGTTTCTAATATCCCTGTTTCAGAAAATTAAGTCTACTGGAGACTAACCAACCAAACAAACAAAACATAATAAAGGACCTCCAAATTCACACACATTTTTTATTTTTCATACACATCTTCAAGGTCTCAGTGGATAGATCATTTTGACAACTGCGAGGCTGAGGTGGGGTAGAACCCAAGCGGGTTTCATCATAACAAGTATGGCCTTAGACCACACATTTTGTTTCTCTCCTTTTTTTTGTTTGTTTGTTTAAGAGATTTAGTGACAATTATTTATCTCTTTTTCCAATTCTGATGTCCTATGAGTCAGTATCTTGGTGTCTTTGAAAGTTAGAATATCTTCATATGGACACAAGTCATAAGGGAATAGAATTTGGAAGAGACAGATATGGGTTGAATCTTGGCTTTTTCATTTACTACTCATATGACTGCGGAAGTCACATACACTCTCAAAATCTTTGGCTTCTCATATATAAATAAAAGTCACATTTTAAAGAGTTCTTAAGGAATTTATGGATTATTCATACAAAATGCAGAGGCTCTTGTTAGTCACACATAGGTACTACAGAAAGGTAGCTTTTATAAATGACTATTTGCCCATAATTGCAGTTTAGGCATTTGACTATCAAATCTTTAATGTTTAAGCATAAATTATTGGAAATATTTCTACAAAGGATTGTCCTTTATATCCTCCATGAACAGAGTAACATATCAGGGATTCATAGGGCTGGTGCAGAGAGCATACAAAAAGAGATAGGCAAACAGCCACCTCTGCTCCAGGCCACACAATATCCCATCTAATAAAAGAGAAACATGCAAATTGACCTCTGCTATGCCCACCAGCCACGCCCACCAGCCAATCAGGAGTGAGTATGCAAATTAACCCAACAAATATGGCAGTGGTCACAGAGCTGGAGAGAGCAGGAGGCTTGGGTTGTCCCTGGCAATGGAGGAAGCCAAGCTCTTTGCCTGCCCTGGCCTGCTCTGGCCTCTGCCCAAGGCTACAAAGTTTCACTTATAGAAGATAAATAAATCCCAACAAAAATGGTGGCAGCCACAGAGCTGGAGACAGCCGGAGGCTTGGGTTGCCCTGGCGATGGAGGAAGCCAAGCTTCCCACCTGCCCTGGCCAGCCCTGGCCTCCGCTCAAAGCTACAAAGTTTCAATTATAGAAGATAAATAAATCCCAGATACCAGGGCCTCTGCTTGGGTTGCCGGGGCGCGTGGTAGGCCTCCAAACCACCACAGGCCCCTAGCCCAGGTCGTCCAATGCCCCAAAGGAACCCCCACCCTGATCCAGGACATCCTTCAGGGCAAAACAGCTGGCTCCCACCCGTGTACCAGGCCTCTATCCTATCTAATAAAAGAGTAATATGTAAACCGACTGTCACTCCAACACACAAGATGGCTGCCCCCATGTGGTCAAAGATGGCCACCACAAGATGGCCAGCAGGGGAGGGCAGTTTGGAGGGACCAGGCCTGCAGGGGAGGGCAATTAGGTGTGACCATGCCTACAAAGGAGGGCAGTTAGGGGTGACCAGACCTTCAGGGGAGGGCAGTTAGGGGTGACTAGGCCTGCAGGGTAGGGCAGTTAGGGGCAATCAGACTGGCAGGGGAGCAGTTAGGCATCAATCAGGCTGGCAGGGGCGTGGTTAGAGGGTGATCAGGCTGGCAGTCAAAAGTGGTTAGGGGTAATCAGGAAGGCAGGTAGGTGAGCAGTTGGGAGCCAGCAGTCCTGGATTGTGAGAGGGATGTCCGACTGTCCGTTTAGGCCCTATCCTATTGGGATCGGGCCTAAACGGGCAGTTGGACATCCCTTGAGGGGTCCCAGATTGGAGAGGGTGCAGGCTGGGCTGAGGGACACCCCCCCCCCCGTGCACAAATTTCATGCACCAAGCCTCTAGTCTATATATATAAAAGCCTAATATGCTAATTGTCCCCCCGACCGTTTGACTGGTCGCTATGATGCGCACTGACCACCAGGGGTTAGACACTCCAACTGGTAGGTTAGCTTACTGCTGGGGTCCGGCCAATCAGGACTGGATGAGATGGGCTGGACATGGCCTAGAGCCCTCCAGAGCTCCCTCCCCAGCCCCTGTCGTGCACCAGTGGGGTCCCTCAGCCTGGCCTGTGCCATCTCACAATCTGGGACCCCTCAGGGGATGGCAGAGAGCCGTTTCAGCCCCGATCCCCACAGGCCAGGCCAAGGGACCCCACCAGTGCACCAATCTGTGCACCGGGCCTCTACTATCTATATATCTGTTTATACATCAAGGTTTCTGTAGGATTTCGGGGAAAATTCAGTTTTGATGGTTAAAAATAAACAAATAAAAATCCAAACAAATATCAGTACTTCCATTTTTTTCATCTTTTTTAGACATTCCATAAATTTCACATATTTAATACATACATGTTGTTAAGTTATGACATAAGTGTATACTGTGAAAACATCACTAAATATAGACAATGAAAATTTTATCACTTCCCCATAGATACTTATTATGGGGATAAGTATTAACAGCAGAAAAAGCTGTAGGAACTGATTGGTACATGAAATAAATATTTATATTAAGAATCATTTTTCTCGAGATCTTGCTCTTTGTGTCTTTTTAGGTTTCCTATCCCTGCTAGGCAGAACAAAAGAAAGTCTTATAGAATTTTCAGATGACCTGCTTTTCGACAAAGTTTGCTAATAAACGGACTTTGCATGCCAGCCTAATCCAATCAGTAAGGATCCACATAAATGAATAATAGACGAGCCCTTATTCTGGTCTAAGCAATAATGAATTATGAGTGTGAACCAACAATTTTTGCAAACTGATGTATAGTCACACTTTAGTTGGTGCTTAGTGAATAAGGAAAGACACGTAATAGAAACTGACATAAATTTGTACAGATAATGTATCAGTTAAGGTCCCAGCAGAAAACATATGGTCTTCAAAATGTTTAACTGAAGTAAGTTTCATAGACAACTCTACACAGAGGTGAGGGTGAAGTTAAGGTCACCAAGAAGAGATAAACACCCAGGAACCAGTAATAGCATGAAGCTAGGACAATCCTGGGTGGAAGGTGAGTGTCTCCCAGAGCCCAGCTCCAGCTACGTCTCCGGAGGAGGCACAGCCCGCAGGATTTGTGAGCACACAGGAAGGGAGCCATGGTCAGAACAGTAAGTGTAAACACCCAGACCAGTCTTCCCCCACAGCTTTCACCTCCTTCAAGAGCCTTCCCATTGGCTGAATCAAACATACAGCCAGACAACAAGGACACTCATAAAGACTGAAACTCCCAGAGCACAGAGGAGGGCAGAGAGGGGTGAGAAAAGGAATAATCAGAAAATAAAAAGAACAGATAAGTAAAATGTGGTTGGATTGAAGCTTAATTTTAAAAGTGCCTGAGAGTGATACTATAAAAAAGATGACAAAACTTTTCTTTATGGTAACTGTTTTGCAATATGTATGAAATTGCTTCATCCACCACATTTCAGCTTTCGTATTTTTAAATTCATACAAATGCATGCAATAGAATGCAATTTCAGTTCAATTAAAGTTCCAGTGCAATTAAAGCACATAAAAAATATATAAAATTAATAAATAAATAAAATATAAACGTAATGTTAAACTATTAAAGAAAAGTACAGTTTTATTTTAATATAACTTTGAGCCAGTTCATGCAACATTAAACCTTTTGTAAAGATTTCTGAAATTAGCTTGGCAATACAAACCTTTTTACTGAGAGGAATTAGATTCAAACATCCTTTCTATTTAAGGGATTAGCAGTCTCACTGATGACTAGTCAATTGTTGAGGTAAGTAGAAATCTAAACCAAGAATGATTGCTTAAGTGCACAATTCAATTTTGGCTTACATTACCAGTTAGAGAGAGCACTGTGCATTAATCCTAACACTCCGTCAAACAATATTGAAGTGCTATATGCTTGTCTACTATATTAACCCTGGAGGAAAAAAAATCCTTGAAATCTCAGTATATATATTTTTTTGTTCATTTATATGGAATAGATTATTACTTCTGCCAAGAGGCAGGAGTGTAATAACCTGATTAGCCATCCAAATAGTCTATTTACAAACATTTACCCTTAAATTAAAACACTGAATAAATTAACCCCATGAAGGTACTAAACTGCCCAATTAATTTGTTACTTAATCTTACCAAATTATTTAAAACATAACAACCTGATTGTACCTCCTGAGACTTCAAAATATGACTTTTTTTAAAAATATTTTTTTATTGATTTCAGAGAGTTCGGGAGAAGGAGAGATAGAATCATTGATGGGCTGCTCCTGCACGCTCCCTACTGGGGATCAAGCCAGCAACCCAGGTATGTGCCCTTTGACTAAAATATTACTTTTATAAATCTAAAACTCAAATTAATTTATTGTGATTTTAAAAATAACTTCCTTATTCTTTTTTATCATGTCTTAGATGCACACAAAATAACCATCAATAATAATAGAAGCGTAATATACTAATTAGACCGGACATCCTTCTGGATGTCCTTCCGGATGACCTTCCAGATGAAGCCAAGGCTGCAAGGAAAGCCTGGGTCCCAGATGTCTTCCAGTGGCTGGAAGGAAGCCCGGGTCCCGGGTGCCAGAAGGAAACCGGTGCTGGCAGCCGGGGGAGAAAAAAGACCTACTCTTGCAGGAATTTCATGTATCAGGCCTCTAGTCCTAATAATAAAATAGTGTTCTCTATATATTCTTATTCCATAGATCAGTGGTCAGCAAACTCATTAGTCAACAGAACCAAATATCAACAGTACAACGATTGAAATTTCTTTTGAGAGCTGAAAACTGACTTCTGCGCATGGGCCACGAAGTTTCAATTGCTCTGTACGTGTGCGCCCACACATGGTATTTTGTGGAAGAACCACGCTCAAGGGGCCAAAGAGCCGCATGTGGTTCGTAAGCCACGGTTTGCCGACCACTGCCATAGATGTTTGATAGACATATATCTAAAGTAATCATAAAAAGAAGGCATAAACAGCCCTGGCTGGTGTTGGTTGAGCATTGTGCCATGCACTGGGGGGTTGCCAGTTCCACTCCTGGTCAGGGCACATTCTCAGGTCGTGTGTTCAATCGGCACTTGATTGGGGTGCATGCAGGAGGCAACTGATTGTTTCTCTCTCACATGGATATTTATTTCTCTCTGTCTCTCCCTTCCCTTCCTTTTTCTCTAAAATCAATTATAAAAACACATAAAAAAGCCGAAACAGGTTTGGCTCAGTGGATAGAGTGTCAGCCTGCAGACTGAAAGGTCCCAGGTTCGATTCCGGTCAAGGGCATGTACATTGGTTGTGGGCACATCCCCGCTAGGGGGTGTGCAGGAGGCAGCTGGTCGATGTTTCTCTCTCATCGATGTTTCTAACTCTCTATCCCTCTCCCTTCCTCTCTGTAAAAAATCAATAAAAAAAATATTAAAAAAAAAACAAACATAAAAAAGAAGGCATAAACAATTCTACTTTGACACACAAGGATCCTTTCCCTATTTAAGAGAATCCTTATGGAAATTGTGAATTCTATATACATTTATAGTATACAATGTGATGTGGGGGGAGGGAATAATTTAGAAACCCTCTGACAAAAGATTATATAACTATCAAATACCATATCTTAAATAGTTTTGCTTTTCAAGCCTGTTGTTATAATTCATTAATATTGTGTTTTATAAGGTAAATACATAGGAAATTTTTAAGCACTCATTCTCTATACCAGCTAATTTCTGATTTTTTTTGAATAAACAGATTTTATGATTAAAATTATAAAATAAAGACATATAATGAATTCTGCTTATTAAGCAGTATGCTAAACTATATATAACATTTAAAAAAAAGATGATAAAAAAATATTGTCAAGATATATTGACCCTGTGTAGTAATGGCTTATGTTTTAGTAAGATATTATTAAAATACATTTTGTGCCAGTTTTTGACTGTGTTAAAAAATAATAAATCTTTAATAACATATCAAACAACAGGCTTCTGGTATTTTGTGATTCAAATGTAAATAAAAATAGCTTATTTTGAGTGTTATTTGAAAGTCAACATTTGCAAGTTGCATGCATATTCTTTGTCTCATCAATTTGTCTTGTAAAAATGAACCTTAATGATAAACTTGAACAAATTACCAAAATATATGAACAAGATAGCTTATTATAACATTAATGATAAAATTTTTAAAAACTGGAAAAAGTTCATGTATATAGAATGGATTATTATTTCTATACAATTCAGTACTAAATAACTGTTTAAAATGTTGATTTATAAATATTAATGTGAAAATGTCAAATTAAAGACAGTTAAATGCAAAGGTCATTTAATATTTGTATAGAATGACCATTCTGTATGTACTTTAAAAAACTAGAGTCATAAATATGCTCTATATGTATACACACTTATAATGATACATAAGAATGATTTAATGCCATTACTTCAAGAATATAGGTATTTGAATGGTTTGATATCAGATCCAGACCTTTAAGTTTTACTTCAAAATCTTTTATAAAGTTTAGTGTCAACTTTTCATTTTCTAAGCCATCTCCATGGCTTGCAATAAACATAATTGGTAAGAGGAAATTTTCTTTCTAAAAATATTGTCTTATGGTTGTTAGGTATTCTCCCCTGCCTAATTTTGGAAGAATTCTTTGAAACTGAATTGGCATATTATATCATGTGGTTAAAAATTAAAATTCATTTTTGGAAATTAAAAATAAAAATGAAAACATGAAGCAAAGAACTCAGGTTTCCTACTATTAAATAAAACTTGCATCAAACATTCTTGGAGCTTCTTAATGAGACCAATAAAAGATTGATAAATGGAGGCATTTGGGGGGAGGGGTTATTAATGCACGGAACTAACAGTGACCCAAATAGAACAAACTTTCAAAATTTAATGTGTTACTAAATTTTGCCTGATGAAACTGAATTCAATAAGAATAAGTGCCATGGCCAGTGTGGCTCATTCGATTGGGCATTGTCCCATTCACTGAAAGTTACTGGTTTTATGGTTTGATTCCTGGTCAAGGTAGATACCTGGGTTTCCAGCTAGATCCCCAGTAGAGGCAGCCAATAGATATTTTGCTCTCACATCAGTGTTTCTCTCCCTTTTTCCCTCCCTATTCCTCTCTGTGTCTCTAAAAAGAAAAAAACAACAACAACAATAAAAAGTAAGAATGAGCATAAGTAGAATAGCATTAGGTACCTGTAGAAAAAGCCTAGGCCAGGGTCATATAACCAGGGGTGTTCTGAGAGTTTCTCAAAAGACTGTGGGGCTTCTCCAAAAGTCCACCAAATATGGCAATTTAAAAAGTTTAAATGTAAATGAGATTAACTAATTTGTAGTATAGCTATATCCTGGCACAGGGTAATGGTGAATTAGTGTAACAAAATACCACAGGTATAGGAAGATGCCAGTTATCCAGACAGAAATATTCTTAGTTGTGGGGAAAAAAACAAAACAAAAAAAAACAATAACCCAAAAAAACAATTCATGATGCTCTCATAAATAATCATCTTTTCCTTTTTTGCTAAAAATTAAGCTTGCAGGTCTTACAATTTATATTACTTTATAAATATATTAAAATTAGAAATAGCAATTATCTTTCCATATATAAATTACAAATTAATACATCATTTTTTCTAATTATAAATTAGAAAATTAGTTAACTTCAGCATGAACTCAATACCTTTCTATGAATAGATGTTTATCTTCTGAATTTAACAAAACTGAAGAACAGTACTAAGCTTAGAATATTTTAATAAGATTCAAACACCAGATGAGACCAGCTGGCCAAACAGCTTGAGCAGCTGGTCAAACAGCTTCTAAATTTCTGTCAACTTATTCACAGAAAAATCCCAGGCATGATCCTGGTTGAGTGCTATTTGAGTTCTACTGAAATTGTATTCAGTTTTATTGAGAAAAGTATTCCTTTCTTTAGTGCTTCATCAGTAGATAAAATAAAATAGGTTTCTATTTAATGAAAATAAGGCTTGCTACTACTACTCAAGGCTTGAAAAAATACAATCGTGAGCAAAAGATGAACAGAAACTAATAAAAACTACAACAAATTATTTTCTTTTTTATGACTTTAATATATTTTCAAGTTTACACTTATCTTTCATTTTATTTATTTTAAATCTTTATTGTTGAAAGTATTACATATGACCCCTTTTCTCTCCATTGATCTCTCCCATCACACCCCTGCAACCCCATCCCAGACCTTCACCACGCTATTGTCTGTGTCCATGGGTTACGCACATGTGCACACAAGTTTATTGGTTGATCTCTTCCCACCCACCATCCCCTGCCTTCCCTCTGAGGTTCAACAGTCTGTTCCATGCTTCCCTGTCTCGGGGTCTATTTTTGTTCATCAGTTTATGTTGTTCATTAGATTCTACATATGAGTGAGATCATGTGATACTTAACTTTCTCTGACTGGCTTATTTCACTTAGCATAATACTCTCCAGGTCAATCCATGTTGTTGAAAATGCTAAGTTTTTTTCTTTTTTATTGACAGATAGTGTTCCATTGTGTAGATGTACCACCGTTATTTTAATCCACTCATCTGCTGATGGGCACTTAGGCTGTTTCCAAATCTTAGCTCTTATAAATTGTGCTGCTATGAACATAGGGGTGCATATATTCTTTCTGATTAGTGTTTCTGATTTCTTAGGATGTATTACTAGAAGTGGGATCACTGGGTCAAATGGGAGTTCCATTTTTAATTTTTTTAAGAAACTCCATATTGTTTTTCACAGGGGCTACACCATTCTACATTCCCACCAGCAGTCTACTAGGGTTCCATTTTCTTCAAATTCTGGACAACACTTGTCATTTGTTGATTTGTTGATGGAAGCTATTCTGATAGGTGTGAAGTGGTACCTCATTGTTGTTTTGATTTGCATCTCTGGGATGATTAGTGACATTGAGCATTTTTTCATATGCCTTTTGGCCTTCTGTATGTCTACCCTGGAGAACTGTCTATTTAGGTACTGTGCTCATTTTGTAATTGGATTGTTGATCTTCCCTTTGTTAAGCTGTATGAGTTCCCCACAAATTTTGAAGTTTAATCCCTTATTGGATATATCATTGACAAATAGTTTTCCCATGCAGTAGGCTTACTTGTTATTTTGTTGATGGTTTCTTTTGCTGTGCAGAAGATTTTTATTTTGATGTAGTCCCATATGTTTATTTCCTCCTTAGTTACCATTGTCCTAGTAGATGTATCCATAAACATATTGCTACAAGAGATGTTGTTGCCAATGGTTTCTTCTAGAACTTTTATGGTTCCATGTCTTACATTTAAGTCATTTATGCATTTTTAGTTTATTTTTGTGTATAGTGTAAATTGGTGGTCTAGTTTCATTTTTTTTGCATGTATCTGTCCAATTTTCCCAACACCATTTATTGAAGAGACTGTCTTGACTCCATTGAATGCTCTTGCCTCCTTTGTCAAATATTAATTGAGCATAATGGGTTGGGTCGATTTCTGGATTCTCTGTTCTGTTCCATTGATCTATATGCCTGTTCATATGACAGAACCAGGCTGTTTTGAGTACAGTGGCTTGTACTATAACTTGATATCTGGCATTGTGAGCTCTCCAACTTTGTTGTTTCTCAAGATTGCTGTGGCTATTTGGGGTCATTTTTGGTTTCATATGAATTTTTGGAGTGTTTGTTCTAGATCTGTGAAATATGTCCTTGGTATTTCAATAGGGATTGCATTGAATCTATAGATCAGTGATGGCGAACCTATGACACGCGTGTCAGCACTGACACGCATAGTCATTTCTGATGACATGCAGCCGCTGAGGCGGCCGCATGCTGAGGATGAAACATTTGCTGCTCCTGAGGATGAAACATTTGTGAAATAATGTTTTTTCCTCAAAATAACACACTACCCGAGTTATGCTCAGTTTTTTGGCGAAGTTTGACACACCAAGCTCAAAAGGTTGCCCATCACTGCTATAGATTGTTTTGGGTAATAGAGACAATTTAATGATGTTGATTCTACTAATCCATGAGCATGGTATAATCTTCCAATTGTTTATATCTTCCTCTATCTCTTTTTTCAACATCCTGTATTTTTCAGACTACAGGTCTTTTATCTCCTTAGTTAAGTTTATTCCTAAGTATCTTAATTTTTTGTTGCAATGGTAAATGGGATTGTGTTTTACTTTCTCTTTCTGAGAGTTCACTATCCTACCTAATAATAGACAAATATGCAAATTGACCATACCTCTGACACACCCACAAGCCATGCCTACCATCCAATCAGAGCGAGTATGCAAATTAACCCAACCAAGATGGCTACAGCCTCAGAGAGCAAGGTTTCCTAGGTAACAGAGGAAGCCAAGCTTTCTGCCTGCCCTTGCCAGGCCTAAGCCTCCACTCAAGCTACAAAATTTCAATTATAGAAGGTAAACAAATTCAAACAGAAATGGTGGCAGAATGGAGCTTGAGAGAGCAGGCCAGGGTTGCCCCTGGCAACAGGGGAAGCAAAGCTTTCCGCACACCCTGGCCGGGCCCAGGCCTCCGCGTAAGGCAACAAAGTTTCAATTATAACCCCAACATAAATGGCTGCCAGCCGCGGAGGGAGCACCAGGCTTGGCTCTGCTCCAGGCTACAAAGTTTCAATTGTAGAAGGAAAATAAATTCCAGATACCAGGGCCTCCGCTTGGGTTTCCAGGGGGTGTGGCTGGCATGCATACCACCACAGGCCCCTCGCTCAGGCTGCCCCATGCCCCAAGGGAACCCCACCTTAATCAGGGACACCCTTCAGGACAAACCAGCTGGCCCCCACCCCTGTACCAGGCCTCTATCCAATCTAATAAAAGAGTAATATGCAGATTGATCATCACTGCAACACACAATATAGCTGCCCCCATGTGGTCAAAGATCCTACCCCCATGTGGACACAAGATGGCCACCACAAGATGGCCAACAGGAGAGGGCAGTTGGGAGGAATCCTGCCTGCAAGGGAGGGCAGTTGAGAGGGACCAGACCTGCAAGGGAGGGCAGTTGGAGGTGATCAACCCTGCAGGAGAGGGCAATTAGGGGTGACCAGGCTGGCAGAGGAGGGAAGTTGGGGGCAAACAGGCTGGCAGCAGAGTGGTTAGGGGGTGATCAGGCTGGCAGGCAGAAGCGGTTAGGGGCAATCAGGAAGGCAGGCAGGCAAGCAGTTGGGAGCCAGCAGTCCTGGATTGTGAGAGGGATGTCCGAGATTGGATAGGGTACAGGCTAGGCTGAGGGACAACCCCCTTCCGTGTACAAATTTCATGCACCGGGCCTCTAGTTGGTGTATAAAAATGCTATGGATTTTAGGGTGTTAATTTTTTATGCTGCTACATTGTCAAATTTATTTATTAAATTTGGTAGTTTTTTTTATGGAGTCTACTGTACATAGCTTTCTGTACATCCAATTTGGATGCCTTTTATTTCTTCTTCTTGACTGATCACTTTGGCTAGCACTTCCAGTACTATATTGAATAAGAGTGGTGAGAGAGGGCATCTCTGTCTTGCTCTTGTTCTTAGGGGAAAAGGTTTTAGTTTTTTCCCATTGAGTATGATGTTGGCTGTAGGTTTGTCATATAAGGCTTTTATTATGTTGAAGTATGGGCCCTCTATTCCTGCTTTGCTAGGAGTTTTTATCAAGAAAGGGTGTTGGATTTTGTGGAATGCTTTTACTGCATCAATTGATATGATCATGTGGTTTTTATTTACAATTTGTTTATGTAATGTATTACATTTATTGATTTGTGGATATTGTACCACCCTTCATCCCAGGAATAAATCCCACTTGGGTCTTAGTGTATGAACTTTCTAATGTATTGCTGGATCCAATTTGTTATAATTTTCTTGATGAGTTTAGCATCTATGTTCATCAATGATATTGGCCTGTGATTCTCTTTCTTTGTAGTGTCTTTATCTGGTTTGGAGATTAGGGTGATGCTGGCCTCATAGAAAAAGCGTGGAAGTGTTCCTTCCTCTTAAATTTTTTAGAATAGTTTGAGGAGGATAGGTGTTAGTTCTTCTTTGAATGGTAAAACTCCTCTGTGAAGCCATCCTTCCTGACCAAGGCTTTTGTTTGCTGGAAGTTTTTTGATTGCTGCTTCAATTTCATCAGTAGTTATCAGTCTATTCAGATTTTCTGATTCTTCCTGATTAAATTTTCTAAGATTGTATTTTTCTAGGAGTATGTCCATTTGGTCAAGGTTGTCTAGTTTGTTAGAATAGGATTGTTCATAGTATTTTTTTACAATCCTTTGTATTTCTATGGGGTATGTTGTTAGTTCACCTCTTTCATTTCTGATTTTGTTTATTTGGGTCATCTCTCTTTGTTTCTTGGTAAATCTGGCAAGAGGTTCATCAATCTTGCTTATCCTTTCAAAGAACCAGCTCTTGGTTTTATTGATCTTTTATAATGTTTTTGTTTCTTTGGTCTCTTATCATTTATTTCCACTCTGATCTTTATTATTTTCTTCTGTTTACTCTGTGCTTTTCTTTTTGCTCTCTTTCTAATTCTTAAAGTTGTAGTGTTAGGTAACTTATCACAAGTTTTTCTTGTTTTTGAGGTAGGCCTATAGTGCTATTAACTTCCCTTTCAGGACTGCTTTCACTGTGTCCTATAGATTTTGGATTGTTGTGTTTTCATTGTCATTTGTTTCCAGGATGCTTTTATTTATTCTTTGATCTCTTTGGTAACCCATTCATTACTTAATATCATGCCATTTAGCCTCCATGTGTTTGACTGTTTTTGAGTGCTTTTATTGTAGTTGATTTCTAATTTTATGCCATTGTGATTTGAGAATATGCTTGATATGATTTCAGTTTTCTTGAACTTGTAGAGACTTAGCTTGTGTCCTAACATGTGATCTACTAGTATATTTGAAAATATCCCATATGCACTTGAGAAGAATGTATATTCCATAGTTTTCGGGTGAAATGATCTGAAGATGTCAATTAGTTCCATCTGATCATTTAGGATCATTTAGTGAGTCATTTAGGATTGTTGTTTTCTAGTTGATCTTTTGTATAGAAGATATATCCAATGATTTCAATGGGGTATTAAAGTCCCCTACTATGATTGTATTGTTGTCTATCTCTCCCTTGATATCTTTCAGAAGTTTTTAATGTATTTGGATGCTCTTGTATTGGGTGCATATATGTTTACCAAAGTTATATCCTCTTGTTGTATCAATGTCTTTGTTATTATGAAGTGACCTTCATTACCTCTTGTTATGGCCTTCATTTTGAGGGTTATTTTGTCAGATATAAGTATTGATACCCCAGCTTTATTTTCACTTCCATTTGCCTGGAGAATTTTTTTCCCCATCCCTTCACTTTCTGTCTGTGTGAGTCCTTTGTTATGAGTGGGTCTCTTGTAGATAGCATATATATATGGGTCATGTTTTCTTATCCATTCGGCTACCCTATGTCTTTTGATTGGAACAATTAATCCATTTACCTTTAAGATTATTATTGAGTAGAGGCCCCGTGCATGAAATTCGTGCATGAAGGGGTGTGTCCCTCAGCCCAGCCTGCACCCTCTCCAATCTGGGATCCCTTGAGGGATTTCTGACTGCCCGTTTAGGCCCTAACCCACCTCTAAACGGGCAAGTGGATAACCCTCTCACAATTCAGGACTGCTGGCTCCCAACTGCTCTCCTGCCTGCCTTCCTGATTGCCCTTAACCGCTTCTGCCTGCCAGCCTGATCACCCCCTAACCACTCCCCTGCCAGCCTGATTGATGCCTAACTGCTCCCCTGCCAGCCCAATTGCCCCTAACTGCCCTCCCCTGCAGGCATGGTCACCCCTAACTGCCCTCCCCTGCAGGCTTGATCACCCACAACTGCCCTCGCTTGCAGGCCTGGTCCTTCCCAACTGCCCTCCCCTGCTGGCCATCTTGTGGTGGCCATATTGTGTCCACATGGGGGCAGCCATCTTGTGTGTTGGAGTGACAGTCGGTTTGCATATTACTCTTTTATTAGATAGGATAGAGGCCTGGTGCACGGGTGGGGGCCAGCTGGTTTGCCCTGAAGGGTGTCCCTGATCAGGGTGGGGGTTCCCTTGGGGCAATGTGCAGCCTGGGTGAGGGGCTTGTGGTGGTTTGCAGGCCAGCCACGCCCCCTGGCGACCCAAGCAGAGGCCCTGGTATCTGGGATTTATTTATCTTCTATAATTAAAACTTTGTAGCCTTGAGTGGAGGCCAGGGGTGGCCAGGAAGCTTGGCTTCCTCCATAGCCGGGAGCAACCCAAGCCTCCTGCTCTCTCCAGCTCCATGACCACCACAATTTTTGTTGAGATTTATTTGTCTTCTATAATTGAAACTTTGTAGCCTTGAGTGGAGGCCAGGGCCGGCCAGAGCATGCGGGAAGCTTGGCTTCCTCCATTGCCAGGGAAACCCAAGCCTCCTGCTTCTCCGTGGCCACAGCCATCTTGGTTGGGTTAATTTGCATACTTACTCCTGATTGGCTGGTGGGCATGGCTTATGGACATAGTGGAGGTATGGTCAATTTGCATGTTTCTCTTTTATTAGTGTAGATAGATACCTGTTTGTTGCCATTTTTATTCTTTATGCCTGTGTTCCTTCCTCCCTGTTTATTCTTCTTTTTACAATAGTTCCTTTAGTATTGCTGGTTTGGTGCCAATAAACTCCCTTAGCCTTTTTTTTTTTTTGTCTGTGAAGCTCCTGATATCTCTTTCAATTTTGAATGATAGCCTTGCTGGATAGCATATTTTTGGATTCAGTCTCTTGCTTTTCATCACTTTGTGTACTTCACTCCATTCCCTTCTTGCCTGATGTGTTTCTGTTGAGAAATCATTTGATAGTGTAATGGGAGATCCCTTGTAGGTAACTTTCTGTCGCTCTCCTGAAGCCTTTAAGATTCTTTCTTTGTCTTTTACATTTACCAATTTAATTATGATATATCTTGATGTAGTTCTCTTTGGATTCATCTTGATTGGGAATCTATGTGCTTCTTGGACTTGTGGGGTTTTTTTCTTCCCAAAGTCAGGGAAGTTTTATGTCATTATTTCTTCAAACAGGTTTACTATTCATTGTTCAGTTTCCTCTCCTTTTGGCACCCCTATTATGTGGGTTTTGTTTCATTTTGTGTTGCCCTAAAGCTCCCTTAAACTCTCCTCCTGCTTTTTAATTTTATTTTTATCTAGTTGCTTCTCTGATTGGGTGATTTTTCCACCTTGTCTTCTAACTCACTGATTCAGTCCTCAGCTTCCTCTACTCTAGTGTTGAAACCTTCCTTTGTGTTCTTCATTGCAGCTAAGTCATTCTTCAGTTCCTCTTGGTTCTTACTCATGTTGGTGTATTTCTCATTCAGCTCCTTATAATTTTCATTGAGTTGCATGTATTCATCATCAAGACATTGAGCACCCTTATAATTATTACTCTGAATTATGTCTATGAAAAATTAATTTCCTCCATTTCATTTAGTGCATTTTCTTGTGATTCTTACTTTTCTTTCCTTTGTCTCCCATTTTTCCTGTCCCATTGCATTTGTTTCTATTCATTAGATCAAATTGCTATGTCATCCAGATTTTTGGGGGTGGTCCTATGTAGTAGGTGCTTTGTGGGACCCAGTGTTGCAGTCTTTCAGATCTCCTGAGCTGGGTGTTCTAGAAAAGCTCCCTGCTTTAGTTATTTGCGTTCTCCTGATGTAGTTAGGTCTTGAATGTTATTGTCCCATCCATGGATGGAGTCTCTTTACAGGTTGTCTGAGTATGTGACTCACCCCCGACTTCATGCAAGCTGTTGTAGATGTGCTCAGGGGCTCAGCACTCATGGGATGTGTTGCCTGAGTCTCACTGGCTTGCAACTTACTTTGAAGTCCTGTAGCCTGCTGCCAGAGTGGTGCACAACTCTTTGACTCACTGCGGGGTCCCTGTGAGGACTCACTGTGGGGTCCTGGAGCCTGTGGCTGGGCTGGGGTGCACTATGCAACTCTTAGCGCGACTCTGGCCAGTGTGGCATGCATTCTGGGACTCATTGCAGGGGTTCTGGAGTCAGCAGCTGGGGTGGCGGGGGTCCTGATGATTGCAGTTGAGGTAGCACAACTCTGGTGGGGTAGGGTGCTCTCTGAGGCTCACTGAGCAGCCTGGAGTAGTGTCCTAGGCTAGTCTGGATGGTGCTGAGGCTGCGCTTCTAGTCATGGCTGCTCTCCCCTTCAAGATGTTCAAGATGGCATGATTTCTGTGCCAGAGGCATGCAGCCCAGAGAGTGCCCATTGTGGTAGCAGGGGCTCCCTGTCCAGAAGAGCCTGATTCCGGCAAGATCTAACTGTCCCTCCCTCACACACACATACCCACCAGGAACATCCCCTCTCACTCCCTTACACACGCACACTCTCTCCCTCACTCCAGTCCTGCTGGCTACCACATTTTAGCCCTTCAACAAATTATTTTTTATTTTAGAATCTGATGAGAGGCTAATTTGCAAAGTATTCAAGAATATAATTTTATAATAAATCTTTCCAGTGTTCGCTGTAACTGCATTACATGTTTCCCTTCACAGAAATTCGGAATAGCTCTTACAAAATTAAGCAAAGCATTCTGTGTTCATCTCTGGCGAGCACTGAACGAATACAACTCACAACTTCCTAAACGGAAACATGTCTCTCCTCACAAAGGATCTAAAAGTGCTGCCTCCAGAGCATAAACCACACGGATATGCTGTATGGTGAGTGGTTACTATCCGGGACCTCTCCTCTCTTCTCACACTCGTGAACCCGTCTCATATGAAGCCCAAGAGAAAACTAAAGACATTGAAGAAGTGAAACTCAGCATGCTCCACTCAAATATTTCTAAGATAACCATTCTAAAGCCAAATTGGCAGATGCCATCTCTTTTATACACACACATACACAAATGAAACAACACACACCAAACGGCAAATGTTGCAGTTCAATCATCAGATGGATTTTCAGAGGCCAAACATATGACAACAGCAATAGTTCAAGTAAATCATATGTGAAAATTTAAACATGCCACTTTTAAGTTATGACGTAAGTGAAAGGAGCTATGATCTTTGTGTGTCAGTTAGAAAGATTAGGCATTATCTCCAAATGCTAATCACTTTACAGTCATCAATGAGACTAATGTATATAATTTTGCACCTTGCACGTGTAAAAGCAGATAAAATATTGAATATGTAATTTATAATGTATTTTACCAGCTCAGCATATAGGATGCATATAGATTATATCAAAGTAGTAGACGGAGGCCTGTGCAAAGCCTGCAAAAATAGTATTTCGGGTTTCTGCTAATTAAAAAACAGAAACAAAATCAGTTTGCTCTTTGGAAGTGGTGCTATTCAAACTGCCGTGGTGCTATTCAAAGGGCTGCAAAATGTATACCATTCCAACAACATGTACTGATTAAATAAAGATTTGATATAAAGAATATAAATGAAGCCTTTAAGTAGTTGTTTTCTACATGCATATCATCCCTTATTAAAGAAAATAATATGTGCAAAAGCCATTGGTAATTGCTTTGTCAACAGTTGTAGAAAATGCCAAATCTCTGCTAACAAACTCCACTAAGTTGAGCACTAAAGGTCTCTGCAGTTTTGTACACATAATTTAAAATATTGTTAATGTTTCCATTGGTAATGTGACTTGGAATATGACAATCTTCATGTGGAGGGCAATGATCCACAGTTTGTGTTTAATTTCTTAGGTGTGAACAGTTATCCAGAAGAACAGCACCCTCCATCATCACTAATCTGTACCCCTCTCCTGGCAGCTCCGGGTTGACTCGAGCACTGCCCTTTGCCCTCTCATCCGCCTGTGCTGTCTCTATCATCCTTTTACAAAGGTCAAGAAAGGGTTCCTCAGTTCTTTCGTTCTGTTTGGCTGATGCGTGATAATGTTTTGCTCCCACAGATTCCGCATATGATTCTGCTTCCTAACTGCAAACATGTCTCTCCTTTTCCAAGTCTGTTGTATGATCAACTCTACATACACAGATTTCATTTCCCAGCACTTTCTGTAGTTCTTTGCCCATGTATTTTTACCTTCTGAAAAGAATCTTTGTCTGTTATATCATAAGCTAAAGTAGTTTCGTTTCAATCTCTGTAGGAAATTTGATCCAATGTATGGAATCTCTCTTGACCTGCTGTATCCCATCTAGCAAGGTTTACTCTTTTCCCACCAATATTTAACCTCTTTGTTAAGCATGATGCCTGCAAAGTGGTGATGTGTTTGTCCTTGAACTCACCGGTGAAGTCTTCCCCACGCTCTGAGCTCCCTGCAGCCCTCGTAGTGCCTTCACAGTGGCAGCCTGCCCAGGCCCCTTCGCACTGGCCCCCTGACCCAACCCCCCTAACCTAACCCTGGGTGCCCTCTCCACTGTCTCCTGGGGTGGGGTCTGGAAGGGCCCAGGGAAGTCTGAGAATGAAGGTCCCTAGCAACCACATCAGGCAACAGACAAAAGGTGAACTCTTCTAGGTTTTTTATCATTTCAATTACAGTTGATGTACGATATCATATTAGTTTGCTGTTTGAATCAGGTCACTAGAAAAATTTTGGAAGATAACCTAATTGCATTTTATCAAAGTTATTGACACTAGAAATTAAGTAATTTGTTCTCACTGCTCTTGCTACAGTTTTATTATTAAACACTGGAGATAGTCTAACCAGATAATCAATACTACAATTAATTATTTCTAGAAATACTGACTTAACATGAATTAGCCTGAAACCATATTCATTGACTTTGGCATATCACTTCAAAACCTAAATAACTTAATTTAAAACACTAGATAGCATGTCAAAGAATTCAGTTACTTAGAGTTATAAACTGGAACCTAGTTGATCTTTGAGGTCTTCTCAGATAAATGTATTGTTAAAAATGTGATATCTCATTGATACTTTAATACTATGCTTGAGTTGTTACAATGAATTATCTGAGTTGTTTATATGGGCTGAACAAGTAATACAAACTCATATTGTATGTGGTTTAAGCCTGGAAAGATAATACTATTTAGGCTATTTGACCTGTAAAAGACTGTTTCTAATTTGTAAATTATGGACAGTAATATTATTTACCTCTTAAGTTTTTATGAAGGGTTAAAGTAATATTTATAAATTGTTTTTATACCATTTCAATTTTAAAAGACCTAAGTCCATACTTAGTGATCATTCTTATGGGCATAATTCTTGATTAACATTCTTTTTAAAAAAATTATCTTTATTGTTGAAAGCATTACAGATGTCCCCCCCCCCCCCAATTAACCCTCTCCACCTTGCACCTCCTTCCCCCAGGCCTACCACACTATTGTCTGTGCCCATGGGTTATGCATATATGTTCTTTGGTTAATCTCTTCCACTCCTCCACTCCCCTTCCCTCTGAGATTCATCAGTATGTCCCATGATTCTGTGTCTCTAGATCTGTTTTATTCCTCAGCTTATTTTGTTCATTATATACTACATATAAGTGAGATCATGTGATACCTGTCTTTCTCTGACTGGCTTATTTTGCTTAGCATAATACTCTCCAGGTTCCTCCATGCTGTCTCAAAGGGTAAGAGATCCTTCTTTTTTTACTGCTGCATAGTAATCCATTGTGTAAATGTACCACATCTTTTAATCCACTCATCTACTGATGGGTACTTAATACCTCAAAATGTTCAAAAATTCTATGTAAGGTATAAAAAATATATGAGCTATATGTGTTAAAATATTCTGAGCTTCCTTAGTACTTACACCCTAGGGGTGGGGGCACAGGCAGCAGCTTTACTAGTGCTATTAAGAGAATATGGAGCCCGGCTGGTGTGGCTCAGTGATTAAGCATCAACCTATCAACCAGGAGGTCACAGTTCGATTCCCAGTCAGGGCATATGCCCCCGCTGCAGGCTTGATCCCCAATAAAGGGCATGCAGGAGGCAGCCAATAGATAATTTTCTCATCACTGGTGTTTCTTTCTCTCTGTCCCTCTCCTTTTCTCTCTGAACAGAAGGTGAGTTCGGAGTTTGGTGGTGAGACAAAGATTATGGATAGGTAAACAAGGGCGAAGTTTTTAAAGAACTTGTAATTCATATGGTTATTATCAATGTTTAGGGCAGAAATAAGCTTTTGTATGATATAAACAAACTTCTTAGGTGATTATTTTTAAATAGAATATCGGATGATGAGTTCCAATGGTTTGGATAGTGAGTGTTTGTGGTATAAAGAAGTATAATTTGAAAAAAGAGAGACCAGTTAGGAAGCTGTATATACAAAAGGTGACAGAAAGCTAAGTTAGGAAATTAGGGCATGGGAAGGAGAAGATGAAAGCAACTCAGGAGATGAACAGAAAGCACAATTGATAGCACTTAATGGTTCATTGGAATTTTAGATGGGACTAGGGGAGCAGCTAATGATTGTATGTTGTAAAAACAAAATAATTTCATTCATTAGGGTAAAGACTATAATTTGGACAAAATGAGCATCAGATCAGTTTTGATTATAATAAAATTGTCAAGGAAAATGATCTGACTTTGGGTGGTGGGCACATAATACAATATACAGATCATGTATCATAAAAATACAATATACAGATCATGTATCATAAAAATGTACATAGAAACCTATATGATCCTATATGTCACCCCAATAAATTTAATTTTAAAAAATTTCAAAGACAAAATTGTGCAACAGAGATGCAAACTTGTGACCTACCTCTATAACTATTCAACATGATGTGGAATGCATTTTATTACATATGTAAGATTAGTGTGTCTTTTGCTGATTTCCCCCACTCTTTATTTCATCCATATATTTCACATATAGCATGTTTTGAACTATTATGACTCATTACAAATCAAAACCCAATACTCTTTTTTTCTCTTCTAAAGTTTTTTTTTTTTATTTCATTTAGTGAGAGTAATCTTCCTTATCATTGGATGAAAATACTGCCCTTTTACTTTTTTGTCTTTATTCTCAAATACTACCACAATACCAGCATCTCAAAGTTGCTAATAAATGAAAATGTCTGGTCTTTTGTGTTAATCATTATCTAGTGCTTGACTCTGGGTTAAATCTTCTCCCCTCCTCTAGTGTTCTGATTTCTACTCTTCCCTGGTCCAATTGTAACTCATTTGCTGGATGTAGTTCTATCTTCTTATAGGAATTAAGCCAGAGGATAGTGGAGAGGTAGGGAGGGACAGAACAATTCTAACTTGGTTGATGATACACTAAGTGTTTCTTCCAAGGTTTCCTGTTGTAATTATCTCTCCTGAGTTCTAATGCTATTGGTAAAGGCCTTGAATGACAATTTTATAAATATCTTCCAAACTCTCTTCTTTCTCTTGAGGATCACATCCCTTCTAGACAGTAATCTTAGACAGGACAAGAGATGACCACATTCATCTCTCCCTTGTTGCCATGTCTTGCCCATGGTAAACTTCCCCACTGTCTCAGCAATCACCAGGATCTCAGGCTGTTACCAAAACAGCATGACTCTCTCAGCCCCCTGCCCTCAAGCATTT
Source organism: Cnephaeus nilssonii (assembly GCF_951640355.1). NCBI lineage: Eukaryota > Metazoa > Chordata > Mammalia > Chiroptera > Vespertilionidae > Cnephaeus > Cnephaeus nilssonii. Next base: position 69,895,890 of record NC_137083.1, on the reverse strand, counting down.
AATCAACCGGGCCCTTTTACCTAGCTGTTTCCATGGAGGTCAGATTCCAGAGGTGCACATTAGCCCTCTCAGGCATGAGTCAGGCACCAACCTTTCTCCATAGTAGAGGAAGGATATTTCATAACTTTTCAAGCAATTTCTTGAAACTTCTCTCAGAAAGTTGTGTGTTCTATTGCCCACCATGTATCCTCTACTGTGGGTAAGAATCCAGGGTAACAGTCCTCCAAATAGAACTCTAGATTATTTTCTTATTTCTCCAATTTTCTAAAATGATTTACAATAGCTAAGATCTGGAAACAGCCCAAGTGCCCATCAGTAGATGAGTGGATAAAAAAAGCTGTGGTACATTTATACTATGGAATACTATGCAGCAGTGAAAAGTAGAATATCTTACTCTTTGAGACAGCATGGAAGGACCTGGAAAGTATCATGCTAAGTGAATAAGTCAGTCAGAGAAAAACAAGTATCACATGATCTCACTCATATGTGGAAGCTAAGTAACAAAATAAACCAAAGAACAGAGTGGATCCAGAGACACGGAAGCATGGAACAGAGTGCGGAATCTTGGAGGGAATGTTGGGGAGGGTGGGTGGTGGGTGGGAGGTAATCAATCAAAGACCTTATATGCATACATTCATAACCCATGGACACAGACAATAGAGGGGCAGGGAGGGCTGGAGGGAGTCAAAGAGGGAAAAAAGGTGACATATATAATATTTTCAACAATAAAGAATTATTAAAAATACATAAATAAGTAAGTAAATAAATAACTAAATAAAATACTTGACATCTTTGAAGAATTCCAAAGACAAGAAACAGTATTTTCTAATGATTCCATTATACATTCTGTATGTATATATGTATGTGTATACATTCTATCTGTATGCATATACATCATATATATGGTGTGTCTTACACACACTTACATTGGTATTTTGTATGTAAGGTAAGAATTGTCTCATTCTAACATTATTTAACATTGTTATGTCTTTTATTGTCAATCCCTTATAGAAAAACATCCACACTACTACATGCATGAATTAGGAGCTGCAGCTACAAAGCCCATTAAAACATGATTAATTTCTGTCCTTGAAGTCTGAAAGAGAGGTACATGAAAAAGAGCTATACATGCTGTAAAGGAGAGATGAACAATGCATGGTGGAAGCAGAGAGGAAGAAATAGGAAGTTTTTAAATGAAGGTAGTTAGGAGAAATTTCAGAAGCTAGAGGCAAAGACCATTTGGAAGCTAGAGCTACAAAACCTGTAAGAACATGATTAATTTCTGTCCTTGATGTCAGGAAAATAGGTATATGAGAAAGAGCTATAATGCTATAAAAGAATACACTGTGTTATGGGAGTGGAGATGAAGAAAGAGCGAATTTTTAAAAGAAAGTAGTTAGATAAAATTTAAAGGTAAAATAAAATTTGAGTGGAACCTTACAGAATTTATATGATTTAATTAGTGCATTTCATCTCCTCCATAATTGGAAAGATGATTTCTACCTGCCATTATTAATTACTCATTTCTGATTAGAACCAAGTTACTAAAATTAATCCAGATAAATACATAGGAGTGTTTTAAGAGAACAACCTTTGTGTCTACTTATCTTCAACTATTCTTTTTAGGATATAAGAAAAGTGTAATTTTGGTAGATGAAAAAAAAAAAAGCCCCATTGTTAATTAATCTAAAATGAAACAAGTCATTACATAATATTTTCTCAATATTTCCTTCAGTTGCCCTAGCTGAATAGAGCATCAGACTTGGGAGTGAAGGGTCCTGGGTTTGATTCTGGTTAAGGGCACATGCCCAGTAGGAGCTCAATCCCCAGTAGTGGGGAGGGAAGAGGTTTCTATCTTCTCTCCCTCTCTCTTCCTCTCTGAAATCAATAAAATTATATTTTTAAAAAATTAAAAAAATATTTCCCTCATTTTATTTAATTACCATTTACCATTACATAAACTATATATGGAACTACTAAAATGGTTGTGGTATTTCCTGATTTTTTTAAAGTGCTGACATTGAATAATAGTACTTTATGTAAACCTCATATGCCAAAAAATTTTTTTCTCTTATTAAAAAGAGATAACTTTTAACATGGATTAAAAACAGCTATAATCTCATCTGGCATTTAGAGGAAGTACAAAATGGATGCTGACTGGGTTAGTGGATAAAGAATGAATGAATGAATGAATGAATGAATGAGTCATGCTCCATAAGACTTAATTAATATAATTAATATGAGCGTGATGTTTTGTGTGTAAATTATATTTTATGTAGCTATAATACAGTCAAAGAAATATATACATACCCCTATTTACCCATGTGAGATTGACTATGTATCTGACATCTGTTTCCTTTTCTTCCTCTGATTTTTTTATATGGCTAAGTCTTCATCAGTATGCTTGCTGTTGCTAAGATATGTACTTTTCTGTATTTTTATTGCTTTTTCTCTCATATATATGTGCATAATATGTGTGTGGTTGAGGAATGAAGGAGAGTAACTAATGTCTCTTTGTCTCCCTCTGACCACCCCCCCATCAGTCTGTCTCTCTCTCTCTCTCTCTCTCTCTGTGTGTGTGTGTGTGTGTGTGTGTGTGTGTGTGTCTGTCTGTCTCTCTCTCTCTCCCTATCATAGGTGTAACACTGGCCTTGAATACAATTGTTTTTTATTTTTTACCTCTTTGAAGTATGTACTGAGTAAATATTTAAAGGAAGGGTTGAGGAGGGAGGTAGAAGAGGGTAAAGGGGGTAAAAATGGTGATGGAGGGAGACTGACCTTGGTGGTAAACACACAACACAATATACAGATGATGTATTGCAGATTACATACCTGAAACAGATATAATTTTATTAGTTAATGTCACTACAATAAATTCAATTAAAAATAATAAATGAAACGTTTTGCACAAAAATAAAGATTATCCATTTGAAAGCCATCGAATTATCAGCCTGCTCAAGTCAGCAATGTTTGGGTCCAACCCGTTGGAACAGAACACTGTGAAGCCGTGTTGCACACCCTGCTGAAATGAGAGATTATGTCAGTAATTAGTAAATTACCACCAGGCATGAAGAAGTCATTCTAATTTACTAACTGCAAAGAAAAAAATTAGAAAACTCACAAAACGTTTTATTGATAGGATTGATGATTTTAAAATGAGACTGCTTGGAGAGTGCTTCAGAAGGCATTGTGTGTGTATGGATACATGCACATTTGTTCTGATATTACAGTCATTACAGGTAAGTTTCATTTTGTTGTTAATCACTGCTGAAACGGAAAGCTGGCTTACTTTGTTTTAACAGAAATCAATCAGATAAAACTCTTCTTTTATCAATATGCAGAGAACAGTTTTGCTCACAGGATAGAAAACAAATCAGCACAGAAGAGGAGCTAGCCCTACTGCAATAAAACAAAAATGGTATGTGCTAACACAGACATAGGTGAAAAATAAAATTAATGGACATGAGGAAGCAAGAAATGTCAATGTCAGCTCTCACTGCAGTGGTTAAAGGTTACCCAGTTTATAGGAAATCTATGATTGAGTCTCATTTCTTGGAAGAATTTTGTTATACCCAAAGGGAGAGTTAAAGGATTACTGCTATTATCACAATCAAAACACCAGGAATGAAAACCCCACTGGGAAAACAAATGTTTTAATAATCTACATTAGTAACACTAAAGTAAAATGTCATGAATAACCAAGCTATTTCAACTTTTAAATCCCACACTTGGGCTGGAATTCTAAATCAGACAATGAAAAGATCCCTAGAGCCATGTGCTATTAAAACCAAATTCATTTCCAGAAAGTGCTCTGCTGTAGTTTTACTATTCAAAAAACACTGTGGAATAAGTTTAACAGTATTGACATGGGGTTTATGGTTTCTGCTCTCTCTTACATGTTCTGTATGGATAGTAGGCTATGAATATGACTACACTGACTGATTTCCCCACAGATTTGTAAAATCCTAACAAAGCTATTGTTAAATTAATAGTTGGTTGCATTAACACAGGCATGTTATGTGCCAATGCCAATTATAAAACAAAGAATAGATTCTTTTAATTTCCTAAGAGTAGCAAAATGAATGACTATAAAAATCAAATGGAGGAAGCCAATAAGTGTTTTTTTGGAAGATTTAGAAAGCTGAAATGAAAGAATGAAGTGAAATATTTGTCAACAATTTCTTGAAGGTCAGGTTTAACAGCAGTCAACTAATGCCTTTCAAAAAACCTGCTCTAGAGGATCAGAAATTTAAGAAATAAAGTTGGTATTGTCTTGAACAGTGACTTTTACTATCCTCAACAAAGCATATCCAAATGCTATTTCAACAGAGAACATCAAAGTTAATCAACTGCTTTTGCAACCCCTTATTGCAAAACAGTGAATCACTACCTTTTGCATGAAAGAAAAAGCAAATGGAGTGAAGACAAGGGATCCCACCCAAGTAATTAGATTAGGTTGGCATAGACCAGCCAGCAGCTGACTGCAGTATTTTGAAAACACTGTTTTGGTTACTGAAACTATAAAAATGAGCTGCAGTTTGAAATGTGCAATCTTTAACCAGGTCATTTCAAGAGTAAAAATACTGAAACTTAAGAACAAAAAAATATGTATCCCTCTGCTGGGTTTGATATTGTTAAGCATTCTCAACATTTGAATGAAGCAGCAAAATAAGTAGTCACCTAAATCTATTTTTGGCTCCTTTTCCAATAAGTGGACACAGTTGAAAGTGAAATAGGTAATAAATTATAAATTCAAATGCCCCTTTCCACGTAACAGGCACATAGAGAAGGAGTTGAATTACTATTCAATTCTGGAATAAGTCTAAGCATATATCTGGAATAAGTTGTTCCACCCAGATTTCTGTAAAGATATGAGTAACTGTACAATAGTAACAGGCTTTAACTATTGCTGCCAAGAAATTTACACAGTCACCTGACAGATTCTGGAAAAATGGCAGCTTAAGGTGCATCTGCTAAATTGCCATAAACATTTCAAATTATCAATAGCAAGAAAAATGTTATCAAAGAAATATAAAAAATTGATTGAGTATAGACAAATGCTTCTCAAATGATGCTTGATAAATCTCTTCTCAGATGAATTCCTTTCCAGCTTCAATAAGTAAACTGGCAGATGGGGTTTTTGTTGCAGTACAATCAGGAATAACACCTGCAAATTAAATCAAACTCCGATTATCAGGTCAGCTAATGGTCTGACAGGTGCAGGCATCAACCATCACCTATAAAAATTAAGACCTACCCATACTCACACAGTTTGAGCATATTTATTTAATATGTACCTGGAGCCAACACTCATTAGTTTAACATTTTAACTTAAGTCTTTTATAAGAACCTTCTTTCCTGGAAATTTGTAGACAGCATTTCATAAAAAGTACAGATGTGATTAACTTAACTATATAAAAAGGATAAAACAGATTTAGAAACTTATGGAAATAATGTAGGAGGGGATATAAATAGCATATCAGTGTTTACTATCAACTATCAATACTAATATGTATTCTTTTTAATAACACAGATTTTCCTAAACGAAGCATATATGAAATATTTAACCCTAACCTCTATTGTTAACGTTAGCCTTTGCTAACTAAACTGGAACTGACCTGTCAATCTCAACTAATCAGACTACATTGGAGATAATGAAGAAAAAAGTTAAATGCTCTGTAAAACAGCAAATTGATATCCTTAGATCTGTTTCTTTCAGAGCATTTTAATTCCTTCTACAAAAGATTACTTCCTTGGTTTCTAAATACATAATGAATAAAAGGGGGAGATTTTCTTTTATAATAATTTTCTCTGGCAGTAGCTAAAAGGAGGGAAGATTCATTCAATATCTATGAAAAAAATTAAAATGCAAACCAATAACAAGACAAATAGTAGCCTTTTGTAGTCCTCTTATATGTTGGCGAAGACCTACCTTAGGTTTTGTTAATAGTGTTATTGCAGAAGAGTATATCAGATGTAAAGAATAAAAATGTATTAAGTGATACATTTATTTATATTTTATAATACACTTCTATTAAGAACATATGCATAAAGGGCCACAAAAGCAAGAATTAAACCACAACTGATGTATTACAGACCTTGGAGGAACTATTATTGAGGAATTGGCATAATATATTACCAAATCTTCAAGAATAATAAAATTCAAACTCCCCTGAATGGAAATAGGATATAAGGGTAGGAAAGAATACTGATCAGTGAGACCAATTCTGTCTCCTTAAATTGTATCTCACCTGCGGGAGGTTCTAAGTTACAAAAAACTCTTCCTTTTGTTCCTCTTAGTTAAGCTGATAAAATCTGGAACTTTCAGTCTTCCCAAATACAAAGAACTACTCAAAAGTAAACATTGTAACTAAAAACAAAATACTCCAGTTTACAAAATAGATCCCCATGTTTCCATAAGTTAAGTTTCCATAAGGTCCTCAGAGTTTGAGGATTCTATGCCAACCCAATTACTGTCAGTGTGGTTATCTTTGGTCCCCAAAGTGCTTGCATAACCTTTTAGTTACTTGGATGCTTTTACTTTCAAGCTCCTGCCTAGTCTCCACATTCGAAATTAGCATTTCAGCAATTCCTCAGCAAAATTTGTCCACCAAACATCTTTATTCTCTAAAGTCACTATCAAGGGAATAAGAGACTCATTCTTTGTTTTGATTCTCTCTTAGTTTGGATTGTATGTGCATACTTCACACCTGGGTATTCTTCAAGAGATGGGCCCCGTGAATAATTTCACTTTCTCCTGGGACCTCAAATTCAATAAATTTTTTAAAAACTAGCTCTTCTCTGAGTTCAAGTCCAATTAAAAAACAAAAACAGATAATACAACTGGCAGCTAAAGATTCGTTGCCTCCTCATGTGTAAATAAGAAATCATAATGCAAATAGTCAGGGAAGCATGCTCGACAGCCAGAGGCAGGAGTTGAGGGAAACTTTGAAGAAGGTGGACATACCACTAGGTCATAAAGAATGAGTTGTAGAGGCCTTCCAATAGCTGGCATTAGAGGACAGTCTAAGCAGAAATATTGGAAATATACTTTTTTTTTCATTGAGCAACCCCAAAATCATTTTATAGCAACATTCATTTAGAAAATGGAGATGTTTCATGTAGCTGGGACATGGACAATTAAGAGACTAATGGAAAATCAAGTTGTGGTAAGATTACAATGGCTCTTTTATATCATACTCAGTAATGTGGACTTTATGCTTTGGGCAATGTGTGAAATATAAAGGTGTTTTAGATTTTATGTGTGTTTAATTTTTGTTTTTTAAATATTGTTAGCAATTGTATTTTAATTATTGTATTTTTTAAATTTCGTATTCAATTTTGTGTTATAGAAAGATAACTTTAGGGACTGTAATGTATTGGTATGATGAAGTACTTATGGTTAGTTAAGGGATAATAGCTGTAATTCACATTATTGTGGACTGAATCAAAGAGGTAATGAAAGAAAGGAAAAAGAAAATGTATATGATATTCAGAATGTATTATGTAAGTAAACAAGAGTATATATAAAGTTTTTGAGCAATTTATATATTTTGATAATATTTTTACATTAAAGGAAGCTTTTTATTCTATAGAAATTTTATACTTATTGTCCAAACTGTGTGATGAATGAGGTATAAATATGTTACATTTCTAATAAATTTTATGAGAACCCATTATACATTTGGGGCATTCAAAATACAGAATTATACATGAACCCTCGCACATTAACATATTTCATATACACACATTGCAAAAATTGGAAATCTAGGGAAAGATAGAGGTAAAACTAAAATAAAAAATTAGCTAAGTATAAATATAAAATCTTCCTTAAATAAGTAATCTTGAAGTATATAAAATTATATATGTAGAAAATGCTTATAATTAGTGTATAGTATTATGTTCTGGCATGATATGAATTCAGGTATGTTCAAATTAACTAATGATAAAACAGGCAGCCTTAGAATTCCTGTGCAGAATAAGAAAAGAGATATGCATGCTATTTACATTTTCCACTGCAAGCAGATTTCTAACAATATGTTCTGCCTCACTCATTTTATAGTCTATCCTCAAACTGGCTTCATCATGGTGAGCCAATCTTCCATCTTAGATGCTCTACTCATGCTTCAAATACTGAATGAATGAATAAGACATGGGGTCTGTTCTTCAGGACCTTACCAAATGATGCATGAGGCCAGCGTGGGGCAGGGATGGTGGGATGAGGCACAAAACCAGTCCCATGTCCAGACTTACAAACAAACGCTGAAAGTGATATGAACTTTCAATATTTTGTAGATTGTTGCATTGATCATAATGTTTAGTGATAAGCGTTGGGGTGGGTGGAGAGGGTCAATGTGGGAAAAAAAGGAGACATCTGTAATACTTTCAACAATAAAGATACATTTAAAAAATGTTTGGTGACTGGCATTTATAATTGAAATAGTGGCAGCAAGCAGATGTGTACGGTTTGGAATTTTGGCTCTGCAAGTTGAACCAATTTCAGGCTTTCATGTGTTAGAGTTTGTCACGAGGTTCTGTTAGAAGATGCCATAAACTTGGTCAGGTCAAAGAAGAATGAGAGATATGTTGCACATCTAAAAGCAGCTTTCTTTAATGATGACAGTCTACAGAATTGGTTATGATTACAAATATCCAGGGAAGATGAATGATTCAGTAAATCCAAATAGTCCACATTACTTGAAAATATTCAGAATGTATAATTCCTATACTGTGTGTTCCTTGAGGCAAGAGCCATGTCTTTTTAACCTTTTTGTGATCTAACACATGCATATAGAAGACCCTTCTTGAAGAAAAGATACAGGACCATTAATATCTAAAAATATGAACATACCATTTATTTCATACATCCTGACTAGTTTCAGTGTATTAATGTAATATTATTGTTATAAATATATAAACGTTGTGCAATCTATGGTCAGAATATATTAACTAGATACTGGAGGTGTTTTTTTCTTTAGTCCTGGTACTTATCATCCCATGGCAAAGTTCAGTAAAGGTTACTTGTTTATTTAGTTAGGCTTAACTTTGATTAGGTTCTTAAGATCAGAAATAGAGTTATCTATGCCAAGTGAAGTATGCAAAACATACAGCATTTCTTCCCATTTGAGATTTCTGTGTCCTTGTTAAAAATGTTGATGTACAGTTTCTACAAGTCCTCTGTGGCATCTGGGTAGGAAATATAGAAGTTAGAAGTAAGTGTTCAAGTAATAATTAGTATCCAAGTGTAATTTCTATGGCTTCAAGAGTCTCTATACACCGGTTTTATTGCTCATCTCCCCTTGATTTTCTTAGTTTCCATCTAATTTTCCCCTTTTACTGTCAGTTCACACATAGAATTTATGTTAAAAATGTGATCACTTGAAGAAGTTCAGGGAGATGCTGGCTTTTGTGCATAAAATACAGCAAATGATTGGTCCCTGCAGTTTCTGCAAAGAAGTCGTGTAGCAGTGCTGCTCACAACAAGAATTCAGCAGCTCTCAGTAATGTCCCTTTGTTGTTTATTGAATATTTCATTATGTATGAGGATATGCTCTAACTTTGCTTACCAGACTGCTTCCTTTTGCTAAATTTCACAATCTTAAAGGTCTTGGGAGTTGGAAACAACTGAACGCCCTGTTGAGATTTGTGATTGTCACCCGTCTGGTTAGAGTTACTCATAGATTTTTTAAGAGTATCAGCTAGGCATGGCTATCACTGTCAGTTAGGATGGGCATCAAGCACTTTCTGCACCTAGATCACTGTGCCAGGTGGTACTTCGGGAACAATAATGCACTTCAAAGTGCCAAACATTTGTTCTGTGCCATTTTAACTTAGGACTGGGAGAAGCATACAATAAAGTAGAAGTTCCTATGAGAATAAAACTCCTAGAAGCAGCTTTCTAGCCCAGGGCTCTCTTATTTACATACTAGAGGCCTGGTTCATGAAATTCATGCACTCAGCAGGGGAGGGAGGGGGCGTCCCTCAGCCTGACCTGCACCCTCTCACTGTCTGGGAGCCCTCAGGGGATGTCTGACTGATGGCTTAGGCCTGCTCCATGCAGTTGGACATCCTTAGCGCTGCCACGGAGGTGGGAGAGGCTCCTGCCACTGCTGCTCCACTCTCCAGCTGTGAGCCCAGCTTCTGGCTGAGCAGCGCTCCCCCTGTGGGAGCCTACTGACCACCAGGGGGCAGCTCCTGCGTTGAGCATTTGCCCCCTGGTGGTCAGTGCACATCATAGCGACTGGTTGTTCCACCTTTAGGTCAATTTGCATATTAGCCTTTTATTATATATAGGATAAGGACAAATCAGTTCCTCTATTTAGAAATGCCTATTGTCTAATATACATTTATCCATAGAGACCATTAGTTTGTTTACTAAGATGTAGATCCCCTTCTGCTACTATACCCAAAGATTTTTATTGAAGTGCTATTTGATTGTTTAATAAGAGGATCCTTTTGGAGCAACATGAGCTTAATTTACATCACAATAACAAGGGGTCTATGATAGATTATTCAGCAACTAAGTGATAAATGGTTACTAAATAATACATAATGGATAAGTGTTATTTGTCCTTTAAAACTTCAATTATATCTTATAACCACCTGTGTTTTGCAGGATATACAGAATCTCTGAACATGTTCAAAAGACAAAAGTAGATCTCATGGGGTCAAGACTTGATTTCTCACCTGGCAATGGCAGTTCTCAATCCTGCCACTCTAATTCATATAAATTACCTTAATTCCCTACATTCTCTAGTTTATTCTACAAACTCAGTTGTGTTGTTCAATCTGTATCCTCACTATTATGTTAACAGCCCCTTGAGGTATGTCATCTCTTGTCTTCTTGGGTTTCCTTTCCTAGTTCTGTTATGTTTTTAAAATATCCTACATATCCTTCAAAAATCCCATATTAAATCCCATCTTTTCAATGAAGGCTTCTCAATTCCCAATTCAATGGTACTTTTTTTCTTTCAGATCTATTCATTCCTTTTGTAATACTTTTGAAGTGACTTATAAACATTGTGAAATGGAGAATAATTATTTTTTAAGAATTTAAAAACCAGCCTGACCAGTGTGGCTCGGTGGTTGAACATTGACCCATAAACCAAGAGGTCATCAGTTTGATTCCCAGTCAGGGCACATGCCTCGATTGTGGGCTCAATCCCCAGTAGGGGGCATGCAGGAAGCAGCTGATCAATGATTCTTTCTCATCATTGATGTTTCTCTTTCTCTCACTCACCCTTCCTATCTGAAATCAATAAAAATATATTTTTAAAAAGTAAAGTAGATGAAATGTAGAGGGAGTGAGAAAGGTTTCTGTGAAGGTAGAAGATCAAGTCTTCTTTATCCTCTCTTAAACTCTAAATCATCTGCATCTTACAAGAAAATAGCTTTGGCCCCAGAAGGTCAGTGTCCTAGACCTAGAATATGTTAGACCTCAGAGCTTCCAGGAATCTAATAGGGCCAGCAAGTGCAGACAGCGCAGACATTTTTTCCCTTTCCACTATAAATAAACATGCAACAGTTATAGCACCAGAATCTTCGAAAGGAACAAATCATTGATTAAACACAGGTAAACTGTCCTTGGGGTACCAGATCTCTTGGCATACTGGAGTGGATAAGAAGCTCAACAAGTTTGCTGTTTTCTCCTCCATGGCTATAGAGTTGAGAGAAGGTATGAAGATTAGACAGGAGAGAGTCCTCCTTCATACATCTGCCTGAAGAACAAAGTCAGCCATAGATCCTTGTCTAGTGTGTCTTCTAGCTCCACAAAACACAATATAAGTCGCCCAACATCAGGACTTAATTTCCAAAGCTCAAGCTAACTAAAATAAAATGTATTTATAAAATAAACAAACACAAGTCCATGTTTTTCTCTAGATTCCAATGGGATCTTGGGGAAGTCACAATTAATACTATGTCTATGCTCTCTGCCTTGGATTAGAATCAGTTGAGATTGACAAAGGAGTGCTCATGTGAGTGGGCTTCTTAGGGTACCTCTGGAATAAGCACTTCCCAAGGCCTCCGTGGGAGAATGATGTATAGTAGAAAGCTTTATTTTCATGGAATTATACCCCTCGTTTCCAAAATCCCATGTCCCTTAGTCCAGTCATGAAAGAAGTGTAGCTGGGGTTTCAGTAGAGCTAAAATCAAAGTCAGTGTCCAGAGTTTCTCTCCCATGTTTGAGCTGGGTCCAGTTCAGCATTGGTCTAGCTTAACCTGCATTTTTCCACTGCAATCCATTACTCCACTGCTCTTGGGGTCCACATGGCCAAGGGCCATAGGGATGAATGCAAGAGAGTAGGAGCAAAAGAGCCCCATAAGCCAACAGCCCAGCGCAACAAGAGAGTGAATGTCTTTGTTTCTGGGATTATGTATTCCCAAATTTTTGCTGCCCTTGCAATGGCCATGCCCATTCTGGCCAATCATCTCTGTCCCTAGGTGTGATTGACAGGCAAGAACCTTCTCTAGTCACCCTAACTTTACTGAGCATGCATCTGTCTTTCCTTTGTTGGATCTCTCCCCCAGTGTTTTACAGGAAACATGCCCATAACCTCTGGCCTTCTCTATTCTCCTTTCTTGTTATTAACAACTAGTTCATTACAATGGTATTAAACGTATCATTTATTTTACTAAAAACATAGATACTCCAGGATAAAGTTTAGATGTGCAGTAAAAATAGGCCTGCACCCCAAATTAGATAAACTTTCTCACACACCTATGTCAATGATTAGGCTCTGCACGAGAGTCTGTCTCTGTTAAAGTCAGGTGACCAGAATGTATCTATATATGTACAAAATTCCCAAAAGGAACAAGAATGGAGAAAGCTGAGTTACACATGCCAGTTATTTCCAATATTCAGTGATCAGATAATTCATTCTACCTTTATAATGAAAAGATAATGGATGGGGCAAAGGCTTAAAGGTTTGAAGAGAAAATGTATCATAGGTATGTGGATGACCCACTCTCCCAGCATCCCACTGCTACCTCAGTTCTAATATTCAGTAATTGGTAACATAGCTATTGAAATTTTAAAAGGTTATATACAAATGTCTTAAATAATTAAGAATATCTTACCTAATAATACACAAACATGTAATTTGAACGTACCTCCGCTACACCCACAGCCAATCAGAGTGAGTATGCAAATTAACCCAACAAAGATGTCGGTTAATTTGCATACATAGGTGCCAGCCCCCTGAGTCCCGGGAACATCCTCGGCACCCAGGTCACTCCGAAGTAGGCCCCTTGTGGGCCCTGAGCAACCTGGGAAGGGCCTGAGCCAGGGGGCCCGTGGGCAGGGCCGAGCCTGCAATTGGAGCCGAGGGGGGCGGAGCCGGCGATCGGAGGGTGCTTTAAGCTTGGCCAGGGGTGGAGCCAGTAATCAGAGGGAGCTGGGAGTCCCCTACCCAGGCCTAAAGACTCTGGCCAAGGCTTTAGGCCTGGGCAGGGGCCAAGCTGGTGATTGGTGTGAACTACAGAGGAAATACCTTTTCTGACCGCTCATTGGCTAAGCTCCCTGTATGCCACTGGTAATATTCTTAGTAACTTGGGTAATAAGTTTCTTCTATACCTTCAAAAACTTTAACTGAGGTGTGCTAAAACTTTTAAGAGTTTAGATGAACAAAATTTATTTGAACCAGGGAGTCAAAGTGGAAGTGGTTAAGAGAGTTCCAACAGCAGGAGCTGTAAGAGACATTATGTAGAAAAGACAGAGCAAAGTAAGAAAATTTTGATTGGCTGGCTATAGCATAAAGCCTAGATGGCTATTTTTGATTGGCTGTCCTTAGGTTTCGATTTTGTAACCACAAGGCATTTGCAGGTGTAGATTTTGATTTGCTCACGTGTCCACCAGGACATTAGAGCCACCTCAGTCTAATGGTCTCCTTGTTTAATTAATATATCCTACATTGGTATAGTATATTTGGCACAACAAATCAACCAATATTACTAGATTTTTAGTAAAGTCTATATATTTCCTTAGCTTTTACCTGTCTTAATTCTGTTTCAAGATCCTATCCAGAATAACACATTACATTTAGTCATCATATCTGGTAGGTTCCTCTACATTGTGAACATTTCTTAGCCTTTCTTTGATTTTGATGACCTTACAGTTTTGAAGAATACATGTAAGATACTTTGTAGAATAATCCTTATTGGGATTTTTTTCTGATATTTTCTTGGTTAGGCTGGAGTTATAGGTTATTGGAAGGAAGACCACAGAGGTAAGGTTCCATTCTTATCACATCATATCAAGTATACATGCTATCAAAATGATTTAGCACTGTTGATGCTAAACTTAATCACCTGACTGAGGTAATGTTTGTCAGACTTCTCCACTGTAAAGTGATTCTTTCCCTCCCCCCCTTTCATACTGTACTCTTTGGAAGAAATTCACTATGAACAGCTCACACATAAAGAATAAGATTCATGCTCCATCTCTTTGAGGGAGGTGTATCTACATAAATTATTTTTAATTCTTCTGCTAAGGTTATTTATTTATCTCCTTTATTCACTTATCTGATTATTTGTTTCTATCAATGTAGGCTCATGGATATTTTTTATACTTTGGGTTATAATTTAGTACTACATTATTTATTACTAGAGGCCTGATGCATGAAATTCGTGCACGGGGGAGGGGGGGTGTCCCTCAGCCCAGCCTGCACCATCTCCAATCTAGGACCCCTCGAGGGATTTTTGACTGCCTGTTTAGGCCTGATTCCACTAGGATTGGGCCTAAACAGGCAGTCAGACTTCCCTCTCACAATCCAGGACTGCTTGCTCCCAACTGCTCGCCTGCCTGCCTGCCTGCTTGCCCCTAACCACTTCTGCCTGCCAGCCTGATCACCCCCTAACCACTCCCCTGCCAGCCTGATCGACACCTAACTGCTCCCCTGCTGGCCCGATTGCCCCTAACTGCCCTCCCCTGATAGCCTGGTCACCCCTAACTTCCCTCCCCTGCCGACCTGGTCACCCCTAACTGTCCTCCCCTGCTGGCCTGGGTTCCCCCCAACTGCCCCTCCCCTGCAGGCATGTTCTCCCCCAACTGACCTTCTCTGCAGGCCTGGTCCCCCCTAACTACCCTCCCTAGCACGCCTGGTCCCCCCTAACTGCCCTCCCCTGCAGGCCTGGTCCCCCCCAACTGCCCTTCTCTGCCAGCCTGGTCACCCCTAACTGCCTTCCTCTGCTGGCCTGATCGCCCACAACTGCTCTCCCATGCTGGCCATCTTGTGGTGGCCATCTTGTTTCCACATGGGGCAGCCATCTTTGACCACATGGGGGTGGCCAACTTGTGTGTTGGTGTGACAATCAATTTGCATATTATTCTTTTATTAGATAGGATGTTGCTCAAATTGTTCCAGCTTTGGTTATTGGTAACACTTTCAGGTGGCACCCATGTCCCTTGACATAAGGTCATAATTGTGCTTTTATTTTTTAGCACTTTCTTACTTTTTGGTACTAAAATATTCTCTGGGATCATCTAATATTCTCTCCACTCATTTCCAAAGTGACTTAGGTCAGAACCATTTCAGTCTATCTTCTTACATGATGTCATATCAAACTTTTGTAATGCAGCAAGATTCATTTGTCTCAATCCACATTCTGTTCTGGGATCTCCCTACTCCATTGATGACTTCTTAAAATTTGCAGACACTAGAATTCAACTCTGTGTGCTGTAAAGTTCTCTGACTTTTGACAAATTTATAATATCTAGTATCTGTCATCCATTATCATACAAAAGAGTTTCACCACCCCAAAAGTATCATCTGTGCTTTACCTGTCCAACTTGCAAACTACCTGTAAATCACTACTCTATTGACAGATTCAATAGTTTTGCATTCTCTACAAACATATAATGCAATCATACAGCATGTAGTCTTTTCAGACTGGCTTCTTTACTTAACCCCAACATGACAATGATAATTTTGTGTGGCTTGACAACTATTTCATTTTTATTGCTGAATAGTATTTCATTGTTTTAATGTTTCACAACTTAACTTGCCTATCTACTTATAAATTGGCCTAAATGGCCATTTCAATTGCTTCCAGTTTTTGGTGCTTAAGACTATGGCTGCTATAAACATTCACTGGCAAGTCTTTTGTGTGGCCATATGTTTTAAAATCTGTTGGGTAAACATGGAGAATAACAGTTGCTTTACCTTATGGTAGGTATGTTTTCCTGTTACTTTACATCCTCACTAGCAACTGATGTTGTGAAGTGTTTTTATTTTTTATTTTAGCCATTCTAGTAGGTGTTTATTGATAACTCATTACTTGAATTTTCAGTTCCCTCAAGCCAAATGATGTGGAGCATATTTTCATATGCTTATTTAATATCCATACATCTCCTTTGCTATAGTGTTTATATGGGTCCTTTATGTATTATTAATTTTTTAGAGTGGTGTTTAATAGCTCATTGTATATTTTGAATACAAGTCTGGTACATAAATTTCAAATATTTCTCCCAGTAGTGACTTGTCTTTTTATTGTCTTAACAGTGTTTTTTACAGAGCAAATAATTTAAATTTTAATAAGGCCCAACTTATTTTTTGTTATTGTGCTTTTGTTATTATATCTACAAACTGATTTCTAAAATCAAGGTCACATAAACTTTATCTTATGTTTTCTTTTAAAAGTTTTAGTTTTTAATTTTAAGAATATGCTCTATATTGATAATTTTTAGGTAAGGTTTAAACTGCATTAATTTTTAGTTTTGCATATGGATGTCCAAGTGTTCCATAATAATTTATGGAAGACTTTCCCCTATCTATTGAATTTTCTTTTTGCTTCTGAGAAAAACAACAACAAAAAAGCAAACAAACACATTTTTACTGTTCTATTTTTGGGTTCTCCATTCTGTTTCATTTATCTTTGAATCTCTTATTTCCTCCATAATGGTCTGTTGATTGTTTTAGCTTTGTATTAAACCTCAAAACACAGTAGTATGAGCCCAGAAACTTTGTTTTTCTTCTTTAGTAATTTTTTGGCTATACTAAATCTTCTTCCTTTCCATATACATTTTATAATCAGTTTATCAATATCTATAAAATAGCCTGCTGAGATTTTGAGTGATATTGCATTGGATCTATAGATCAAGTTGAGAAGAATTAATACCTTAACTGTATTGAGTCATGTATTCATAAATATGGTAACTCTCCATTTATTTTGTTCTTTTATTTTTTTATCAGTGTATTATTGCTTTTTTCATATATATCCTGTACATCCTTTGTTAGATTTATACCTAGGTATTAGGTATAAAAATAATATTTAAAAAGTAATTATCTGCCTCTCAAATTTTCTTTGACAATAATTATTTGTCATATCTAATCACCTGAAGATATAGCCAGCCTAGAATACTGTATTTCAACAAGATACTGAGTTCTTTTCCTAACTTCTTACTCAATAGCCAGTTGACATGAGCACCATGGTTGCTTCATTCTGGAGGGAAGCTGACTGTTGCTTTGCCCATTTTTCCTACTAAGTGTCAATCAATGGATAGGGTAACTCACATTAGGACCATATGTTTTTATTTAAATAACCATAGTGTTTAAGACACAAATAATACTGAAATAAAAAGAATAATTCTGTTTATTTTTGTTGGTTTTTATTATTGATTACCTATTTCAGGATGCTCTAATTCAGTCACCTCTTGTTCTTTCATTAAGCCAGAATACATTGTTAAGTATACATTTATTTAAATATTTTAAAAGGTGGTAAATCTATTCCATATGACATAATCCAAGTTTGGTTCAGTCACTTGTGGTTTTTCTAATAGTATTTAACTTCAATTCGTCATTGCCATTGTTAGAAATTATTTTATAGTTGTAGAAAATCTAAGCACCCAAAATTCAGGCTCTCATTTTCAGATATTAAAATAAAATAATTACATGGGTTGACCAAAGTTGTGTGTGAATCAATAATAAAAAAGAAAATAAAAATTTAATTACAAATAAAAGATTTTGTTTCACAAAGTCCTTCATTACTCTTATTTTTTCAATTATAGTTTACATTCAATATTATTCTGTATCAGTTTCAAATGTGCAGTATAATGATCCCATTGATCGTGTACTTTACAGAGTGGTCCCCCCGATATTTCAAGAGCCCACTTGGCCTCATACATGGTTATTACAATATTATTGACTGTATTTCTTATGCTGTAATTTACATCTCTGTGACAATTCCGTAGCTACCAGTAACCCCCAAAATCTTTCCCTCTGTCAATAATCAGTCTGCTCTCTGTATCTATGAATCTGTTTTGATTTTGTTGCTTATTTTGTTCTTTAGATGTTTTACATTTTCATAATTTAAATAAAAATTAAAATGACTTAATTCAAAGCTTAAAAGAGGAAAATGACAAAGGAACATTTTACTTTTATTATACAATGTTTGTTTCTTCTCTGACAATGGGTTATGAAGTTGAAGGGTTTTTTTTTCCCCCATTCATTTACTATATGGACTACATAATAACAATAATATAAGCTTAAAACCTAGCAATGAGTCAATAAATTTTCGCTGGAAAGCTGGAAGTTATTAATTTTATAAATTTTTTTCAGAACTCTCCAATTCATCAAGATGGAATGCAGCAATGAAGATGGAATTTGGGCAATGCAAATGGAGTATAGTCATTAGGAAGTAGTCAAGAGCCATTTCACTTATAATTAAAAGTGAATTTCTCAAGGTTTTATTTTTAGGCTGTGGCGCCTTCCAACCACTTTTTGTTCAATTCTTCTTTGAGCTTTATATCTGCTTTATGAGCTTTACTCCATCTTTGGAACAACTAATCTATTCTTATTTCCTTTTTGAAAACTACTGGTGAAGGAAATGAAACTGTTCATGAGACAATAACTCTAATTGTGCTCTCATTTTTCAATCTACAGTTGCGTTGAACTAATTTTCATATCCTAAGCCCAGATTTGATAGATGAATATAAAATTATTTATTATGACGATGACTAAAGTAGAATTTCAAGAAGTAAAATGATATAGTTTATCAAATTCATGCCTCAAAAATATGTTAAAAATGCCTACAATTAGATGAATGAACTGCTTTTATAGCAAACATTTTAAAACAAATAGCAAAAAACTGAATTACTCATGAGTCTGAAAATGTTTCCCTTCTCCTCAGACTTAGCACCAAAATTAAAATACTAAAAATGTAAAGATTTCAGACTAAGGATTCTAAAAATATTTGCAAAATGAATATATATATTAGTTAAGCATCTTCACAATAAGAGCTAATTTGAAATTTTATGCCTTTAGCTATTACAGCAAGTATATATAATGCTGACCAAGTCATTGGGGTTTTGGGTGATAATTAAATATCAGAAATAATATTCTATTCCTGATACTTTTCTGATTTACTGAAAGATCATTCAGATTACATACAGATATTAATTTAATAAACTACTTGGCAAACCACATAATTTAATGAGAATCTTACACTAATATGGTAACTACATGATTCCCTTATGAGTATTTAGAAAGGATTAGAGCACTATGGAAAATAAATCCATCTTATAGGTACAGCAATTGTTTGGTAATGAACCTACAAAGCCTGTAGCACAAGCAAATGGTCTGGATGGAATGGTGATGATGTGCTTAATCAGTTCAGTTGAGTGGCTTTTAGAGAAGATGAACACACTGGAAATGTGTTTTAAAATGTCTAAAGAAGACAGGCATATTGGTTTACTGAACATAGAATTTAATTTTATATGATTTTTGCAACTAGCATTTATAAAGATAAAATAGATATTTATGACTAGATTAATCCCATATCAGGCTCCCAAAGGGCAACATGTATTACTAATGAATTTTTATTTCCTTTTATTTCCAAAACTATCATATGCCATGTTGCCTAACAGAATGTGAACAAGAGCCTTTTTCAAACTCGTTATTTTTTAAATCCTTACCTGGGGATATGTTTCTATTGATTTTAGAGAGAGAAGAAGGGAGAGGGAGAGAGAGAGAAAGAGAAACATCAATTTGAGAGAAACCTCAATCGGTTTCCTTCCAATGCACCCTACCAGCGATCGACCTTGTAACCTGGGCATGTGCCCTGACCAGGGATTGAACCCACAACCTTTTGGTGTACAGGACGATGCTCCAATCAACTGAGCCAAACTGGCCAGGGCATACTCATTTTAATGATGTTAAGTATAATTAAGATGAAACCATGGTCAGTGTCTTAAAGTCTAAACTAAAACACAAGAAATGAATTAAATTGGATTTAAACTTTTAACTAGAAGGAAAATATTTCTAAAGAAGAACATTCTACATATTAAAATGAAACACTATTAGAAAAATCACAAGTGATGATTTCATGGATATCCTTTGTCAGATTGAGAGTATTTCCTTCTGATGTTTGTTTGCACAGATTTTTTTTTTCATCATGAATAGTGTTCAACTTTGCGAAGTGAATCTTGCAGCTCTTGAGAAAATTGAGTTTCTTTGTTTAATATAGTTACTTACATTGACTGTTTTTCAAATGCTCCCCAACTTTGCATCCCTACAATAAAACTCAATGGCATGAGTTATTTCTCTTTATAAAAAGTGGTATGCTTCACCTCTAAAACTTTTTTTTTTTTACCATGGCTTCTACATATTTTTTTTTAAATTAAATTTATTGAGGTGACATAGCTTAATGAGATTATATAAGTTTCAAGTGTATATTTCTATGATAGATGATCTGTATATTGTATTATGTGCACCAAACCCAAAGTGAAACCATCTTCCCTCATCACATATTTGACCTCCATACCATCCTGAATGCACCCAATCTTGTCTAAAACTTTATTAAGCATTGTGTGTCAAAATTTATCAAATATACTATTTAATAATTTGCCTTTCCTATAAATTTGTTTGGGGAATTTAGAATCATGGTTCCTCTGTCTGTTTTGATAAATTTTGTTTGTCAAAGTGTTTGCCTTTTTCAACTGTGTTCAAATTTATTGGCATACAAACCCAGACTAATTTTCCGATGGAAAGGAAGGTGTGAGTGAAGGAGAGAGAGAAACACCAGTGTGAGAGAGACACATCAATTGGTTGCCTCCTGCACATGCCCTGACCCTGGTGGGTATACAGCCTGCAACCTCAGTACATGCCCTTGACCAGGAGTCAAACCCACAACCCTTGGGTCTATGGGCTGATGCTCTAACCACTGAGCAAAATTGGCTAGGGCTTTCATTTTTTTTTTTTTTAAATAATCTGTCACTCATATGTGGAATCTAATGAACAAAATAAAGTTATGAACAAAATAGATCCAAAGACATAGAGCATGGGAGGAAGGAAGAGCTTACCAAGGAATTTATATGTATGTATACATAACCCATGAACAGAGACAAGAGTGAGGTAGGACTAGGGGGTGGGTGTGGGGTGGAAGAGGTCAATAGGGAAAAAGGGGACATCTATGATGTCAACAATAAAGATAAATTAAAAAAAAAAGGCAGCAAGCCTTTGGTGCATGGGACAATACCCAACCAATTGAGCCAAAATGGCCAGTGTCTATTTTTCAATTGTAGAATTTAGTATGTTTATATTTCATATAAATACTGTATAGATTTTTTGTCTATCAGCTCTCGATATTTGTTTCTTATTTTTCTCATCTTTTAAACTTTTTATTCACCTTAATTTTTATTTCATTTTCATCTTAATTGACTTTCTAGATATACCTTTCCAACCATTTTAGTGGTTGCCCTCTAAAATGAAATAGGTATCTTTAATTTATCATTGTCTTTTCAGTGATACTATAATGTATAAATCATAGAACAAAAAGTAAAATTCTATTTATCTCCTGCATGCAATTGATGCTCTTGTTGTTCTATCTTTTAAATCTGTATATATTGTAAACCCCATAAATTTATATTTATGAATTGTTATTGATTTTAACATTTTTATTACTATTATTTTTAGTTTCATTATTTCATGCACATAAATATTTGATAACATTTAAAATAATTGTGAAGTATGTTTGCCTATATATTAAATAAATACATATATTATATATATAATTTTAAAAATATATTTACTGCATATTTAATCTTTCAGTGCATTTAATTTTTTTTTTTGGAATTCCGGTTCATTTAAGAAATTCATGTTTATAATTTCACCCAATTCCTTAATAAATCATGTTTTCTAAAATCACTAAATTAAAATGGCAATGTCAATATGCTACTAACATTTTAACTATATCTCTTTTTTCTAGTTCAGAAATAATTTAATTTAGTTTTTAAAAATCATGAAGTGAAATAATGGGGATGCTGGCTACATGCTTGGATACTCAAATGTTTAAATGCTTTAGAAGTGTGGGAAATTACACATCCCTCCACAAACGTGCCTGTTCTAGGTAATTTTGCAATGTTAGCCTGTACTTTGTGAATTGTTCAGGGAGTGTGATTTATTGACATAATGTATTCATAGGGGAAATGTACAGATGGAGTGCAAGCAAGGAGTTGAATAGGAAAAATATTAAATACTAGAGACCCGGTGCATAAAATTTGTGCACAGGGAAAGGGAGGTTTCTCTCAGCCCAGCCTGCACCCTCTCCAATATGGGACCCCTTGAGGGATGTCCAACTGCCCATTTAGGCCTGAACCCACCACTAAACGGGCAGTTGGGCATCCCTCTCACAATCCAGGACTGCTGGCTCCCAACTGCTCGCCTGCCTGCCTGCCTGTCTGATTGCTTCTAACTGCTTCTGCCTGCCAGCCTGATCACCCCCTAACCACTCCCCTGCCAGCCTGATCGATGCCTAACTGCTCCCCTGTCGGCCCAATTGCCCCTAACTGCCCTCCCCTGATGGCCAGGTCACCCATAACTGCCTTCCCCTGCTGACCTGGTCTCCCCTAACTGTTCTCCCCTGTAGACCTGGTCCCCCCAACTTCCCTCCCCTGCAGGCCTGGTTCCCCCCCAACTGCCCTTCCCTGCTGGCCTGGTTGCCCACAACTGCCCTCTTCTGCTGGCCATCTTGTGGTGGCCATCTTGTGTCCGCATGGGCGTGGCCATCTTTGACCACATGGGGGAGGCCATCTTGTGTGTTGGAGTGATGATCAATTTGCATATTACCTCTTTATTATATAGGATATCTGTTAAATAGAGGTAAATCATTTTAATAAACTTATTTAGTATCAAGAATATGGAAAATAAGCAGGTGACAAAAATTTGGTTCTTGAAGTTGGTATAGCAGAATATGTTAGTGGCTGGGACCCTAGCTAAGCCATCTCTCATTTCTGCCTGTACACAGACTTGTCTAGACAAGGTGATACAGTCCATTATTGAGATAGAATACAGAGAAAGTCTGAAAAAAATGAAATTACATTTATTACCTCTTAAACATAACGGACTCTATTTGGGGGAGAAAGAGGAAGCAGACTCAGACGAGAAGTGTTCAAAATAAAAGCTATCATGCAGAGAGCACACAAATCCTACCACAAAGCACATTGAGAGTTAAGCCAGTATGCTCTGGCACTCTCACCCATGCAAAACAGAGACTGTTTTTAAGTTGAGAATGGAAAAACTTTTATGTGTTAACTAGAGGCCCGGTGAATGAAATTCATGCATGGGGGGCTGGGGGTCCCTCAGCCCAGCCTGCGCCCTTTCCAATCTGGGATCCCATATCTCACAATCTAGAACCACTGGATCCTAACTGCTCACCTGCCTGACTGCCTAATGCCCCTAACTGCTCCCCTGCTGGCCTGATCCCCCTAACTGCTCTCCCCTGCTGGCTTCATCTCCCTAATTGCTCTCCCCTCCTGGCTTGATTGCTCTAACTGCCTAACTGCTCTTCCCTGCCAGCTTGATCCCCCTAAATGCTCTCTGCTGCTGGCCTGATCCCCCTAACTGCTTTCCCCTCCTGGCTTGATCCCCCAAACTGCCTAACTGCTCTCCCTTCCTGTCCTGATCCCCCTAACTGCCTATCTGCTCTCCCCTCCTGGCCTGATCCCCCTAACTGCCTATCTGCTCTCCCTTCCTTGCCTGATCCCTGTAACTGCTTATCTGCATTCCCCTCCTGGCCTGATCCCCCTACCTACCTATCTGCTTTCCACTGCCAGGCTGACCCCCCAAACTGCCTATCTGCTCTCCCCTCCTGGACTGATTGCTCTACCTGCCTAACTGCTCTTCCCTGCCAGCTTGATCCCCCTAAATGCTCTCTGCTGCTGGCCTGATCCCCCTAACTGCTTCCCCCTCCTGGCCTGATCCCCCTAACTGCCTATATGCTCTCCCCTCCTGGCCTGATCCCCCTAACTGCCTATCTGCTCTCCCCTCCTGGCCTGATCCCCCTAACTACCTAACTGTCACCTTCTCCCTTCTGCCTTCTCCCACAACGTCACCTTCTCCCTTCTGCCTTTTCCTTCAGCCTTCTCCAGCAGTGCAGGCGTTCTCACCTTCTCCCTTCTGCCTTATCCTGCAGCGCTGGCCTTCTCACCTTCTCCCTTCTCGCAGGGCGCTGGCCTTCTCCCTTCTCCTGAAGTGCCGCCTTCTCCCTTCTGCCTTCTCCCGCGGCCTGCTGATCAGTGAGAGCATCTTGACTAATTTTCATATTACCCTATTATAAGTATAGATTAGGCAAAGAGCTAGTTATGCCTCCCCAACTTTCTCTATTCTCTTATGTGAATCAGGAGTTTGACCTTCATGGTTTGCTTCAACTGAACTATTTGGCCTGCTAGCTCCTCCTACTTGAGTAAAGCCTATGCAAAGTATAAGAAGGGGAGAATTTAGGGTATTTATTTTCACAATGTCTTCCCTGGGGCCTCAGGTAGGCAGTGGTTCCATGCCTTTACCTCTGACTACATCTCCTGTACAAGTGACTGCCACTATATCTGCATTTATGTCTGGGTTCTTATAATCGCTCCCTCTTTGTCCTTGTAAAGAACTTTTAAACTTAATTTGAACACTAAAGAAACTGCCATAAAATATATTAACATAAATACTAAGGGAAATAATTGAAAGTTCTAGTCAAAATCATAAAGGATTTTATTTTTATATGTTGTGTCTTTCATTTCTATTTTTCTCCAATTACATAAGATTTTTTTCAAAATTATGAGGTTTTTTATATATAAACCCAAGATTAAAATTGCTTCTCATTTTTATCATAAATATACTATGTTCATAAGCAAAAAAAGAAGACTTGTAAGGTTCTATATGTTTTAATAAAATTTAGGAAAAGAACTACATTATCAACACCATTTGATGGGAATTATACCTATGTAGTTTTGTTTAAATATGTGAACTTTTCACTGTAAATTTTTTTTTTCATTTTCCTCATGTCCTTTCAATTATGAGAGCAGTTAGGGTAAGAAACACACTTTGAAAGATTATATACCTTTTGCCCCAAATGAATTTCAGGAATGTATCATCTAAGAAGAAGGAAGCACTTATAAGATGATGTTCCCTTCATGAAGGGAAAGGTAATCTCTCAAGGAACTATCCCAGGAAAAAAAAATTTAAATAAAAGAATTTAAAAAACAAAATGAGGAGATATATAATAAAAAGCGATAAGTAAAAATGACCAGAAAACGTTTTAAAAATTGTGACATGTGCTATCACATAGATATGATTGTCAGTTCAGACTCATACAAGTCATAGATCTTAACCAGAATCTAATTTTATGAAATAAATTGAAGAATAGGATAATCAAGACACTCTGACAAGGAACAGGGAAATCAAGAACATCCAGGGGCTCCCCAGGTACTTCTTTCACCCTTCTCTGGCCCAGAGTAGGTGAGGCCTCGAAGTGAGGTTTGTGGGGTTCCTCACATAATGGGAAGCATTTACTTAATAAAACGTCTCAATTTTACACTGTGATGTTCCCCAGGGATTCATGCCTCGTTGAACCATAGATCATAGGTCTTAGATACTAGGTAGCATCCTTTAGCCAGGATCATTTATACTAGGGCCATTTTAGACATAGAATATCTTTCTCCTGGCAAATATCATTAAGCGATTTCCTTGGGAGTCCAGTTGACAGAAAGATTAGACCAGGTATTATGCTTTCTTATTTTACTTCCCTAGACACATTGGAGTGAATAAATAGATTATAGTTCATCTGTTTTAACTCCTTCCTCTGAGGACATAAAAGAAAATGCATTAAGAATTGTAAATTAAAAGATTCTTATTCAATTAGAAGAAAATTTAATCGTTTAAGATTCCAGCTCTATGGATTCAGTTATACTACTTTGTTAGATAGAGAATAGCTATGAAACACAACATTGCAATATGTGGTGATCTTATATACCTAGATACAAAACATAGAGTGCTTAATTAGTTATAAAAAAAAAACTATATACAAAACATGAAGTGCTTAATCAGTCATAAAAAAACTAGACGCCCATTCGTGCACCGGTGGGGTCCCTTGGCCTGGCCTGTGGGGATCGGGCTGGAACCAGCTCTTCAATATCCCCCAAAGGGTCCTGGATTGAGAGAGGGCAGTTCTCAGGTGATGCACCCCAGAATCGGGCTCCCTCCTTTCTGGTTCCGGGTGTGTCACCAGAGAACTGCAGCTGCCAAGTCACCACAGCTTGGCATCTCCTGCGTTGAGTGTCTGCCCCCTGGTGGTCAGTGCATGTCATAGCTACCGGCTGGTCAGCTGGTTGGCCAGTTGCTTAGGCTTTTATATATATACTAGAAGCCCAGTGCATGATTTAATCATGCACGTGTAAGCTGTCTGTCCGCTGGTCGGCAGCTCCGAAGTCCCTGGGCCCCTAGGGTGAGGCGGGGCGGGGGCGTGGTCCTCCTGCGGCTGGAGCCCAGGCCAGGGTCTTGCCTTCGTGCCTCCCGCCCAGGAAGGCTGGGGCCGCCGCCACGTGCTCCTGTGGCCCAACTGCCGCCAGACTCCTCCCCGGGGAGCCGCGCCACCTGCCGCCTCCAAACCTCCAAAACGCCGGCTCGGCTCGCTGCCCCAGAGGCCTGTCTGTGCCGCAGCACAGCCATGGCGCAGACGCTAAGCTCGCGTCGCAGCTGGCAATGCGAGCTCAGCGTCCTGTCGGCCCAATCACCACCCTAGCCACCCCGAGTCCCGCCCCCTGTGTCACCCGCTGGCCCAATCATGGGCGTAGCGGAGTGATGGTAATTTAAATATTACCTTTTTATTATGTACTATATATATATATATATATATATATATATATATATATATATGTAATCCTATAAATATTTAAAATATAAAACTAGGGTTCCAGATGCAGATAAGATAAACAGATACCACCTTTTATCTCTCACTGAACTCAACTATGAAAACCAGGCAGAATAAAGAGAGAGCTATTTGAGGATTCTAAAAAAAAAAAAAACCATGATCAGTGGTGAATTGACATTCTAGCTAGGAAATACCATTTTCTAATAGAATCAGAGGGAAAATAACCCATCAAGTGGAGATATTCCAACACAATTACTGCAAAATCTCCACCTGACCAGCCAAATAATCAGCTTAAAAACTATTAAAAAAATGTTGATGTAACCCCTTATTGGTTAATGATTCTATTATGGCTGATGAGTTTAAAATCCCCTCATTTAATATCATAACATCAAAATCGTATATTTGCACACAAATTGGTCCCTTGAACTAGATAAATATTGTAGCAATCAACAACTGCCTTTTTCCCTATACTTGGCAATGACTTTTTAAAAAATACTTTTCAAAGAATTGCCTTTGTTTTTAACTAAACTAGAGCACTAATTTCTGTTCATGCCAAGTTTATATATTTATTTTATGACATTTAGTAGAAGGTAATTTTTAATGTAAATAAATATCATTCCTCTGAATAAATAAAAATATACCCTGCAAAACACAAATATAAATGTTTATTATTATTAGGAAAAAAGAAACTGTCATAGAAATCATTAAATTTCAAAATTTTCAAAAAACTATTAATATCTCACTACATGTAAGCTGCTGGGCAAAGCCATTCTAAATCAGGTTCACTCTTCCTAATAATCTTTTGCTCCTCTACTAGTAAATTTATTTTTTCCAGAGCATATCTTGAATGTTTTACCCAATATACTAGTAGTGTAAAAAATGACCCCCAAAAGCATCAATTTCTTGGACACCTGCTATTTAAACCTTAAAAAAAAATGAGAACAGATGCAGTGTCTATTCTGATTTATTAAGGTTTCATGGAAAAATAATACATAAATACTACATACAGATTGTCCTTGAAAAAAGTAACTTCATAGTAGACTTTCATATTCTCTTTGATAAAGTGCTTTGTTTTATTTCATACATCTTAATACAATATTCAGTCAATTAATTATTGTATGGGCAGTGGTTCCCTGATACATAAATGTGGAAGAAAAAATGAATACTAATTTCATTACATCATATTTTAGAAAACCCATGATTTAAACTATAATTTGCCAAACATTTTATTTAAAGTGTGTTTTTGGCCATAGCTGGTTTGACTCAGTGGATAGAGCATCAGCCTGCTGATTGAATGGTCCTGGGTCTGATCTTGGTCAAGGGAATATACCTCCATTGCTGGCTTGATCCTGGGCCCTGGTCTGGGAATGTGGGGGAGGCAACCAATGTCTCTTTCACATTGATGTTTTTCTCTCTCTGTCTCTTCCCCTCCCTTCCACTCTCTCTAAAAATCAATGGAAAGCCCTGGCTGGTTTGGCTCAGTGGATAGAGCGACAGCCTGCGGATTGAAGATTCCTGGTCAGGGCACATGCCCAGGTTGCAGGCTGGATCCCCGGAGGGGTTGCATGCAGGAGGCAGCCAATCGATGATTCTCTGTCATCATTGATATTTCCATCTCCCTCTCCCTTCTTCTCTGAAATCAATAAATATATATATATATTTTAAAAACTCAATGGAAAAATATCCTTGGGTACGGATTAACAACAACAAAAAAATCTTAAAGTAAGTTTTTGTAGGAGGTAAACCATTCATGTAGAAGTTTCTTTTACTGCCACAGGTCAAATGCTCATCAGGTTGACTTCTACTCTGTCTGCTTAAGATATCATCGGAAGAAAAAGGCAAGTGATCAATCTCTCTCTCTTTCTCTCTCTCCTCCCTTCCTCTTTCTCTAAAATCTATAAGCATGTCCTCGGGTAAGGACTAAAAAAAACAAAGTGTGAAATGGGATATTGAGAGACATCAAGGAGAGGAATCATACCTCTCCACTGCAGCCAGAGGCATCGGGTACGAGGATGAGACACTTTCTGTGATTAAGGTCCATCATCCCAATCAGTATCTTCTATTCCTGGATTGTGAAGGATGAATTTGCTTCACTATATTAGCCCTTTTATAGTCAGTACAGAAAATGGAATTCTGAATAGCAACTGCCAGTTGGTTTTAAGAATTATAAATTAATACCAATAAATGTTATAATTCTGAAGAATTTTAAATATATTTCTAAAATGAAGCAATCTATTTTTATTTACCATTTAATTCATCATCTATGGGCATGACAGTTAAATAACAAAGTACGTAAGGTTGTCATTGTGCTTTTAGTATTTAAAATGGATTATTAGCTTTTGTAATATTTAGAATGATTTCATGCATCTAAATGTGAGTAAAAAATGAAATAACTAGAGATCATCATATTTTTTAAAAAAAATATGAAACCCACTATGCTAAGTGTGACATCAAAATGTCACAATTCAGAAAGTACATTAGATTGTTTCTCACAAGATGATGCACTCCCAGAATCATAGGTAGTGATCCTTTAAAAATCAGCGCATAGCCACCTCATGAAAGCTTACATCATTCTGATGGTTCCTTGCAGTCTAAACACTGTCACTGCAGGGCTGTTCTGAACATAGCCTGAGGTCCCAACGTGAAGAAGGACACTTTCGAGGCCTCTGCTGTGTTTGGAGAGAATGAGGTTAATATCTTCTCTCAGCTGTGAGCATGTGCAGGCCCGTGTCATTGATACACAGACAGCCAGGGAGAGAGAAGCAGCACTGGAAATTACTTTTGCCCTTTGCCTTTTCTCAACAGTATGAGGAATATATCTAAGAGGTTAAGACGATTTAGCTTGGAAATACGGCAAAAGATTAAATTTCTTGTTTTTTCTCCTCTTTGCCGATGAAAACCCATCTACTACCTTGAAGGCAACAACTTGTCTTTGAGATTCAACTATTTTCTCCGGGGAACTATAAACACTAACTTGATCTTTATTTAGCGGTTAGCTCTACACTGTAGCACATGTACAAAATTACAATGACGTTGTAGCCGCTCTCTGAGTTTCCTCAGCACCCACAGAGAATAATATAAGTGATATTGAACTAATCACATCCATTTTTCAATTAAATCTTTATTGTTGAAAGTATTACATATGTCCCATTTTTCCCCCATTGACCCCTTCTAGACCTCCCCTTTCCTCCTGTCCCAGGTCTTCACCACCCTACTTATTGTCTGTGACCATGGGTTATGCATATATGCATATAAGTTCTTTGGTTGATCTCTTCCCACCCACCCATTGTCCCCAGCCTTCCCTCTGAGATTCCAGTCTGTTCCATGGTTCTATGTTTCTGGATCTATTTTGTTCATCAGTTTAGTTTGTTCATTAGATTCCACCTATGAGTGAGATCATGTGATACTTGTCTTTCTCTGACTGTCTTATTTCACTTAGCATAATACTCGCCAGGTCCCTCCATGCTGTCTTAAAGGGTAAGAGATCCTTCTTTTTTACTGCTGCATAGTATTCCATGGTATAAACGTACCACAGCTTTTTTATCCCCTAGTCTACTGAAGGGCACTTGGGCTGTTTCCCGATCTTAGCTATTGTAAATTGTGCTGGTATGACCATAGGAGTTCACACATTCTTTCAGATTAGTGTTTCGGGTTTCTTAGGCTGTACTAGTAGTCCTAGAAGTGGGATCACTGGGTCAAATGGCAGTTCCATATTTAATTTTTTGAGGAAACTCCATGCTGTTTTCCATAATGGCTGCACCAGTCCACATTCCCATCAGCAGTGTATTAGGGTTCCCTTTTCTCCATATCTTTGCCAGCTCTTGTCATTTGTTGATTTGTTGATGGTGGCCATTATGACAGGTGTGAAGTTATATACTTCATTGTCATTTTAATTTGCATCTATCTGATGATCAGTGACTTTGAACATTTTTTCATATGTCTCTTGGTCATGTGAATAACCCCTTTGGTGAAGTGTCTATTTAGGTCCTTTGCCCATTTTTAAATTGGCTTGTCTGTCTTCTTTTTGTTAAGTTGTATGAGTTCCTTATGTATGTTGGATATTAACCCTTTATCAGATGTAATATTGCCAAATATGTTCTCCCATACAGTAGGCTCCCTTTTCGTTTTGCTGATGGTTTCTTTTGCTGTGCAGAAGCTTTTTATTTTTTTTTGTAGTCCCATTTGTTTATTTTCTTTTTAGTTTTCTTTGCCCTAGGAGATGTATCTGTAAATATATTATTATGAGAGATGTCTGAGATTTTGCTGCCTATGGTTTCTTCTAGGTTTTTTATGGTTTCACGACTTAGATTTAAGTTTTTTATCCATTTTGAGTTTATTCTTGTGTATGTTATAATTTGGTGGTCTAGTCTCACTTTTTTGCATTTGTCTGTCCAATTTTCCCAAAACCATTTGTTGAAGAGACTGTCTTGACTCCATTGTATATTCTTGTCTCCTTTGTCAAATATTAATTGAGTGCAATGGCTTGGGTAAATTTCTGGGGTCTCTGTCCCGTTCCATTGATCTATATGCCTGTTCTTGTGCCAGTACCAGGCTGTTTTGAGTACAGTGGCTTTGTAGTATAATTTAATATCTGGTATTCTGTTCCCTCCAACTTTGCTCTTTTTTTCTCAATATTGTTGTAGCTATTTGGAATCTTTTTTGGTTCCATATAAATTTTTGGAGTATTTTTTCTAGATCTGTGAAATATGCTGTTGGTATTTTAATAGGGATTGCATTGAATCTATAATTTGCTTTGGGTAGTATGGACATTTTTATGATGTTAATTCTATCAATACATAAGCACAATATGTTCTTCTAGTTGTTTATATCTTCCTCTATCTCTTTTTTCAATATTCTGTAGTTTTCCGAGTACAGGTCTTTTACCTTCTTGGTTAAGTTTATTTTTAAATATCTTAATTTTTTGTTGCAATGGTAAATGAGATTATTTGTTTAATTTCTCTTCTGAGAATGTATTATTAGAGTATAAAAGTGCCATGGATTTCTGGGTATTAATTTTGTATCCTGCTACATCGCCAAATTCATTTATTCAATATAGTAGTTTTTGTGGAGTCTTTAGGGTTTTCTATGTACAATATCATCACATCCATATTTTTTTGTTTTTTCAATAGCTCATTCAGTAGTTCAGTCAGTCTTTACAATTGTCATTCAGCAAGAATCAAGTATATGACAGACATGTAGGTATCCAGGAAAAGCATGTAGGTAATATCTGCTCCATATCTTCTAGGTGTTTAGTGCAGGGAAAGGGGAAACATGTGAGCAAATAATCAACATGTGACTCACAAGTAAAATGTTAACAGTGTGAAAAAACAATGGAACTGGAGATACAGATTTCTAATACCCTAAATCCTACATATTTTTACACACACACACACATACACACACACATACACACACACATGACAAAGTCAAGAAAACAAATAGTTTCTATTTGATCTTCATAGACTAGCATCTTTTTTACTAAAATATCCAAATAGACTCATGGTGATTGGCATTGGAACACACAGAGGATATCTCTCTGTGAGAATGGTGAAATATGCCAGAGCAGTCTTCTTCTTAACAAAGCCTGCCTTTAGGAGAAACTAGTTAATCAGAGCCAACCTACAGCTTGGGTATTATCAGAGCATAATAAACCTGGGGGAAGGCAAATACCCAAAGCCAGCCCACTCTAGCCTTCCGTGTGAGAGGAGGAAATAACATCTTCAACTCATTTTGGCCACCCTTTCCCAAGTAAGGGGAAGAGAAAAAAACTGAGAAACACTTATGAAGTTCACAGTCCAAAGGCGTCGTTTTTCTAAAAGTCTGAGGCCTAACCATACGACTGCAGAATGCTTTCCCCACATGTTACCACCACATCACTAAAAGCCTATTTAAACAGTTTCTTTTACTAATTACAACAGGTCCTACAATCAAGAAAAATCACAAGCATACTAGAAGTCAAAAAACATAATTTGAAGAGACACAGCAAGCACAGGCAACAATTCTAATTGACACTCACTTTCGGAAGATTGATGTGCACTCACACCAATGCATTCACGTTGGTCAAACTAATCATCTTTGAGTTAATGTGCCTTTGACTAATGTACTTAGAGTTCAAGTCAGCTAAAATCTTCACTTACAATACATATAAAACAGCACAGTATTTAGTCATTCTATTAGTTTGTTTGGGCTGCTGTCACAATGTACCTTCCACAAACCAGTTGGCTAAAACAATAGATATTTACTGTCTCACAGAAGTCTG
This sequence comes from Cnephaeus nilssonii, assembly GCF_951640355.1. Classification (NCBI taxonomy): domain Eukaryota; kingdom Metazoa; phylum Chordata; class Mammalia; order Chiroptera; family Vespertilionidae; genus Cnephaeus; species Cnephaeus nilssonii. The sequence goes on along the minus strand of NC_137083.1, from coordinate 69,862,505 downwards.
AAATCAGTATTTTTGCAGGATTATTCCCTTCTGAGCATTGTAAGGCAAAACCTGTTTTATCCCTCTCTCCTAGCTTCTGGCGTTTTCCTCACAATCTTTGTCATTCCTGGCTTGTAGGTGGCATTCTCACTGTGTCTTCATTTCATCTTTTTGTGTGTGTCTTTTTTCTTCATATTAATTTTTTTTTCCTAAGGACATCAAGCATACTTATTAAAAGACTACCCTACTTCAACGTGACCTCATCTTAATCAATTACATCTGCAATAACCTTATTTCCAAATAATGTCTTATTCTGAGGTACTTCAATATCTGAATTTTAAGAAAGTATAATTCATCTCATAACAGTCATCTTTACTTTCAACTTCTCACTCAACATCTATTAAAGTTAACAGAATATGTCTCAATTTAGTTATGTTCCAAGTTTAAATTAATATTTAAGAAATTATTTTTGCATTGCTCTCACTGATGAGTGTGGATGTATATATTATATACATATATACACATTTATATATACACAAGTATACATTATGTATAAATATGATAGTGTATACAAAAGTAATATTTCTCTTCTCACCTTAATAAAACTGCTAGCATTATTTTGTTTTTACTAGAGGTATGAGTTATCATAATGCAAATAAATAATCCTATCTAATAAAAGAGTAATATGCAAATTAACCATCACTCAGCTACACCCACAAGCTACGCCTACCAGCCATGCCCTCCAGCCAATCGGAGCAAGTATGCAAATTAACCCAACCAAGATGGCTGTGGCCATGGAGAGAGCAGGAGGGAGGCTTGGGTTTCCCCGTCGATGGAGGAAGCGAAGCTTTCCGAACACCCTAGCTGGTCCAGGCCTCCACTTAAGGCTACAAAGTTTCAATTATAGAAGATAAATAAATCCCCTGCCACCACAGAGTGAGCAGAAGGCTTGGCTCTGCTCCAGGCTACAAAATTTCAATTGCAGAAGATAAATAAATCCCAGATACCAGGGCCTCCCCTTGGGTCGCCGGGGTGTGTGGCTGGCCTGCAAACCACCACAGGCCCCTCGCCCAGGCTACCCCACACCCCAAGGGAACCCCCACCCTGATCCGGGACACCCTTCAGGGCAAACCAGCTGGCCCCCACCCATGCACCAAGCCTCTATCCTATCTAATAAAAGAGTAATATGCAGATTGACCATCACTCCAACATACAAGATGGCTGCCCCCATGTGGTCAAAGATCCTGCCCCCATGTGGACACAAGATGGCCACCACAAGATGGCCAGCAGGGGAGGGCAGTTGGGAGGGACCAGGCCTTCAAGGGAGGGCAGTTGGGGGTGATCAAGCCTGCAGGGGAGGGCAGTTAGGGGTGACCAGGCTGGAAGAGAAGGGAAGTTGGGGGCAAACAGGCTGGCAGGGGAGCAGTTAGACATCAATCAGGCTGGCAGGGGAGTGGTTAGGGTGTGATCAGGCTGGCAGGCAGAAGCGGTTAAGGGCAATCAGGAAGGCAGGCAGGCGAGCAGTTGGGAGCCAGCAGTCCTGGATTGTGAGAGGGATGTCCGACTGCCTGTTTAGGCCCCATCCTACCGGGATGGGGCCTAAACAGGCAGTCGGACATCCCTTGAGGGGTTCCAGATTGGAGAGGGTGCAGGCTGTGCTGAGGGACACCACCCACCCCCCATGCACAAATTTCCTGCACTGGGTCTCTAGTAAAAAATAAAGTTAAAAATTTTTAAATGGAAATATCTGCTCTGGTGAAATCCCTATTTAGCCTATACTAAGACATGCATGTAAAGCTCATATTTTAATATAACATATATAGTTTTGATGTTGATATCATAAGATTTGTTTTCTATGTAATTATAATAAAATATATCATTTTGCACATAGAAGAGCACATTAATCAGCATTCACCTTACCACCTTTCCAGATATATTCATTCTGGAGTTCTTAAATACCTTAGTTATGAAAAGTAGAACATATCCAGCTAATAAATCATTCCTGGGCTTATAAAGTCATTTCATGGCTTGCCCTTCAGAACATATTTATTAACAATGACAAATATACTCAATACCAATTCCCAGCTCTCTATACTACCAATGTAAATTATTGATAGATAACATAAAGACAAATGTTTAATCTACCAATGTGTTATTTTATTCCCAGGTGCTGAGACATAAATATAAATAAGAATGTAAATTTCTAAATCTTAAAATAGGTTTTCCATATTAAAAGAGCCTAAGTGTCCTACAGAATTCAGTTCTAGGTTCATGTATTTACTCAGTCTATTGCCAGAGGGAGTGTGGAAGGAGAAAATTTATTTGAGAAGAAAATTAGATACTCACTTGGGGGAGTTGATTGAATGCTGACAAAGTGTCAGCAAGTTGTTTCTTTAATTTATAGCTTTAATCATAGAAAGTTGGCCAGAGCTTAGAAATGTGCGCATACTTTAATGGATATGCCAAATTTCACAGGGCTTAACATTAAATTTTGCTCAACTGAATTATTAATACTATATTCAAAATTAACTCATTCATTCATTTCTCCATTATATAATTAATTACTAGAGGCCTGGTGCACGAATTCATGCACGGGTGTGGTCCCTCTGCATGGCCTGCGGCATTTGGGCCAAAATCTGCAGTCCAATGGCACCTGCCACTATTGCCTGCCACTCCTGCTCATCCTGGCCCTGCTGCGCCTGCTGTGGGCTCACACCCAGTCAGTCCTAATCAGGAGAGGCTCATGCTGCTACAGCGTGCTTGCCAGCCATGAGCCCTGTGTTTGGCGTCCATCCCGAGGGGGTAGGGGAGGGCCCCGAGATGTGATGGGCCCTCCAGGTGGGCAGTGGGATGCCCTTGCCAGCAGGGATCTGGACCTGTCCTGCTGATGTTCGCACTGGTTGTAGGGAGCCACCTGGTGGCCACTTTTATATAATTTTTTCCTTGCGGAGCACCTAGGGAGGGTAAAGGGCTGCAGTGCCCAAGGCCAACTTCCAGGAGGCTGGGGGCACTGGCGGGATCATGCTGGTGGTGCTGGTCCATTGGTGCCGGGCCTGTTCTCCAGAGATTGGACCTGCAGGACTGAGTGGCTGCCACCGTGCTGGTGGGCTGCCTGGACAGGTCGGTCAGCTGAGCAGCACTCCTGCTGTGGGAGTGCACTGACCACCAGGGGCAGCTCCTGCGTTGAGCATCTGCCCCCTGGTGGTCAGTGCACATCATAGTGACCGGTCGACTGGTCAACAGTCGAGTTGTTTGGTCGTTTGGTCACTTAAGCTTTTATATATAGAGATTGAATACACACAGTACTTTGGAGCTCTGATTGCCCCGAAGGTTAATAATACAATGGGAGTGCATAGCAGGAGCTTTCATTCTGAAGGACTTCAAGGAAGGCTTTCCAGAGAATATGATAAGTCTAAAAGGATGATTAGGAACTAGCTAGATAAAGTCAGCTGGGATAGGGGATACATTGATGGATGATGTAAGGATGTAGATGTTGCAGGCAGAGAAAAATAACATATAAAGATTTGGAGCAAGCAAGAACATGGCACATTCTGACTTGAGCTAGCTGGCATGTAAGCTGGAACATGATATGAGGTGGAACACGATGAAGATACATAGCAGCTCATCCATGTTCAGAAAATTAAAATGTATAGTGATTGAAATGGAAAGCCATCAATGAGGTTTAATCTGTGAAGCTGGTAATCAGATTAGCATTTTAGAAAGATCACTTCAGCTACAGGGTGGAGAATGTGCTAAATGGAAGAATACATAGAGGCCAGAAGATTGCAAGGTTGTTGGTGTAAAATATAACAGAGGTGCTTTTCGCCTGGCAACTACACTATAGATAGCAAAGATACTAGTTTTGAAAGTACATTTTGTGCTGTTGTTGTGAGTGGGAAAGAATTCAAGTCAAGTAATATGGAAGCTTTGCAGTTTTGGAAAGAAGTGATTATTCTATCCAAACCAAGAATGGCAAATCAATACTGATTTGCACAACTGTAGTCCTTTGTCTCAGTCTATTTGGATTTGCTGTTACAAAGTATGACAGACTGGGTGCCTTATAAAAAGCAGAACTTTTTTCCTAACTGTTCTGGAAGTTTGGGGATTTTGAGATCAAGACACCAGCAGACTCCATATCTGGCGAGGTCCTGCTTTCTGGCCCACAGGAGGCATCTGCTAGTGGCACCTGTGGTGGCAGAGGGACAGGGAGCTCTCTCAGACCTCATTTATACGGGCACTAAGACCCCCTCCCCAAGGCCCCATCGCCAAATGCCATCACCTCGGGGGCTAGGATTTCAACATGTAAATTTTGGAAGAAAGCAAACATTCAGATCATAGCAGCCTTGTTCTAAAAAATGGCATTATTTAAAAATTATATATGTATGTAAAGTGTTGATATTAGATTCAAGAGGTGATGCCAGTGATAAGAATGCCATGAGTTTGGCAACTAATTCTCAATTTTTCCTTTTATTTATTTGGCCTCACCATACACTCCTATACTCTCTCCAATCCTTCTTATACCATATTTCACCATAATGTGTTGTTTTACAAAATGCTTTACAACTTACATATTATTAAATTCACCTATTATAAGTATAAAATCAATATTTTCTTAAAAACTTACACAATTGTACAATTACCATAATCTGGTTTTAGAACATTCCTTCACCTCAAAAAGGTGCATTGACTACTTTTCAGTTAACCTCCAGTCCCACATCTCCCTCAGTACAACCAATAATCTGTGTCTAGCTCCATAGTTTGCTTTTAAGGGCCATTTAATATGAATTGAATTGTACAACATGCAGCCTTTTGCCTTAGTATAATGTGTATGGATTCATTCATGTGGGGGCATGTATCAGTAGTCAGACCCTTCTTGTTGCTGAATATTATCCCATTATGGGGATAAACCACATCTTGTTTTCCATTTATCAGTTGACTTAGTTTTTTTGCTATTACAAAAAAAATGCTCTGAATAGCTGCCTACATGTCTCTATGTGTTTATATGTTCTTGTTTTTCTTTGACCCTAGAAATGGAATTGGTATCTTGTGTGGTAAGTTTCTGTTAGGCTTTTTGAGAAACTGCCACATTGTTTTCCAAAATGGCTGTACCATTTGTGCATTCCTTTCAGAAATGTAGCGAGTTCTCATTTCCCCACATCATGGCCAGTACCTGAAACTGTCTGCCATTTCATTGTAGCCACTCTAGTAAATAATATTTCATAGAGGTCTCCACATGCATTTTCATAATTATTAATTATGTTGAGCATTTTTATGTTATTAGTCATATGTGTATCTTCATTGTTATGCTTAATACATTACTTGACCCATTTTAATAATGGTATTGTTTTCGCATTATTAATCTGTAAAAGTTTTGTATATATATCCTGCATACAGTTCACTTATGAAATATAAAACTGTAAAACTTCTAGAATGAAGCACAGAAGAAAGCTCCAACTTTCATTCTAGAAGTTTTATAGTTTACCACTTTCATTTTGACTTATCTAGTTTGTGTGAATTTTTGTGTAAGCTGTAAGGTAAGAGTCTCAGTTTTTCTTTTCTTCCATTTCCCAGTACCATTGGTAGAAAAGTCTATCCTTTCCCTGTGGGATTGTCTTAACACATTTATCAAAAATGAGTTTATTATGAATATAAAAGTTTATTTCTGGATTTTCTATTCTGTTTTATTGCTTATTTGCCAAATATCTAACTATCAGCTTTATAGTGGTTATGAAATAAGATAGTTAAGTTCTTCAACTTTGTTATTTTTCAAAATTGTTGCTCTTTAGGTCTTTTGCATTTCCATATGCCTTTTAGTTTAACAATTTCTATTAAAAAGAAAAACCTATTGGCATTTTTATAAGAATTTCATTGGATTTTAGATCACTTTGAGGGAGAATTTCTATCTTGACAATATTTCAATGTATTGATGTTTATTTAGATTTTTAAAAATTTCTCTCAGCAATATTTTCTTGTTTTTAGTTTATAATCCTTGAACTAATTTTGTTAAATTTTATTTCTAAGCATTTTATTTTTTTATTCCATTATGATGGAATTATTTTCTTAATTTTGTTTCCCAAGTAATTGTTACTAGTATTTCAAAATACATGAGGCTTGTAAATCCATCTTGTAGCCTATCATTTTGTTTTTTGTTTGTCCTTAATTATTTGGTATTATCTACATATGAGATTTTGTCATTTGCAAATAGAGTTTTACTTCATTTCTATCTGTTTGCTCTTTCTTTCTTTTGGATGAAATCTCCAGTAAAATATTAGATCAAAGTGATGAAAGAGAACCTTTCCTTGTTTCTGATCTGATGAACCAGGCAATCAGCATCTTCACCATTAAGTTTAGTGATAGCTGCTGTTTTTTCACAAATGTCTTTTATCAGGTGGAGGAAATTCGTTCTACTCTTAGTTTATCGAAAAGTCTGGTGTTGTCAAATGCTTTATCTGTATCTATTGAGATACAATTGCTGTTCTTTGTTCTATTAATATAGTATATTGCATTAATTGATTTTTAGATATTAAATCAACCTTGCATTTGACTTGGTCATAGTGCCTAATCCCTATTACATGTTACTTACTTAGTGAATTATGCTAGTACTTCATTAAGGATTTTTGCGGGTATGTTCATGATGGACAGTAGACATTAATTTTATATTCTTGCAATATATTGTTCTGATTATTGTATCAGGATAATAAATATTGGCCTCAGAATAAATTAGTTGAAAAAGGTTCAATTTTTTTTAAAGTGTGTTAGTGATTTGGTGTTATTTCTATTTCAAATCTTTAATATACGTGATATAATTCACCAATAAAGCCATAGGAGCTTTACTTTGGGGGAAGACTTTTAATTAATAATTTTATTTCTGAATGTGTTAGTCTATATATGTATTTTATTTCTTCTTGAATTGGTTTTGGTCATTTGTTTAATTTGAGGAATTATTCTATTTTAACAAAGCTATTTAATTAATGTCCTTCAATTTTCACAACATTCCTATTTCAATTATAATAGTCAGTAAAAACATATCTTAAAATTTTATTACTGGTATATTTGTTGCTAGTTGAAATGGGCTCTTTTCATGTAGTTGTGAGAAAAGCATTCCCAAGGATCCACACTTGGGAGGGGGGAGGTAGTGATAAGATTTATTGGGATTGAAATGGAAGGCTGCACCCAGGTTCCTAATGTCTCCTCTTCGTCTGTCCCACTGGGAAACAAGTCCAACCTCGTCTTCACCAGGCCCAGAACAAAGGCCAGTGTCCAAAAACTCTCTGCCGTGACTAAGCGTAGGCCAGGTTAGTCTCTGTCCCTGTCCACCTAATACAGTCTCTGCTCCTGGCCATGCTCATGCTGGCACTGGATTGCTATACTCAGGTTCGCACTTGGAGCCGCTCTTGGAGCCCACACAGTTGCAGGACCCCGGGCAGCTGCTAAGCCCGCATGGCTACTATGCAGAGAGAAACGGGAGAGTGCACACAACTGGGTGAGAGAGAGTTTTGTTCATCTGTATTCTACTTTCTTGGGCTTGGGAAGGACCATGTGCTTTTTCAAACTAACCAGTCAATTTCCCAATCCTCTTGGACTTGCATTGGGTTCCTCTCCCAGCCAATCCATTTCCTAGAATTTTCTGGTTCTGTGTTTCTTATCCAACCCCATCTTTTTCCCAGGCGAGGTATGGCCCCTAGGTTGCCATCTTAGTTCCTACTGTGCATGTCTTAGAAAAAGCACCGTCCCCTTCACCATCGTTTCTTCTACTGCGCATGTGCCTAGCAGAGGCATTTTCCCTTTATTGCTTATTCCTTCCCCAAATAATAGCCTGGGCGGGTGAAGTGGTTGTACCCTAGAGAGATTGGAAAGCTGGTCCTTCCTCCTAGGGGTGTTAGGCTCCTTGGCCAGGCAATGCTGTAATCCCCTGGGGTGTCTTGAATGGTCTATATTGCCACCTGAAGCTTAGTTTGTATCATAGTGTTAATTGTAATTTCTATTTCAGGTGTAAATATTCTAATCCTAGTATCTCAGCTTTTCTTTGAAACATTAACACATTTCTGATTTTGCTGGGTCCAGTCAGTTTTCCCTGTCAGGGTTATTTTGGAAACAAATAGAGCACAGAAAATCTTCTAGAAGCACATAGTTGCTTAACATCCAAATTGTATAAGAACTTTTTAAAGACTATTAGCTAAAGTGTTTAAAATATTTGGGAGCATGTAATATTATGCTTAAAGTAAAATGAGTCTCATCACTCTTGGTAACCAGTGATGGCAAAATTTCACCAATTTGGAAGGTGTGACAGATTATTTAAAAACAAACAATGAAAGCCCTAGCCAATTTTGCTCAGTGGTTAGAGCATCAGCCCATGGACCTAAGGGTTGTGGGTTTGACTCCTGGTCAAGGGCATGTACTGAGGTTGCAGGCTGGATACCCAACCAGGGTCAGGGCACGTGCAGGAGGTAACCAATTGATGTGTCTCTCTCCCTCACTCACACCTTCCTTTCCACTCTCTCCAAAAAACAATGGAAAAATATCCTTGGGTTAAGATTAAAAAAATAAAAATAATTTTTATAAAAATGAAAAAGTTAAAAAAAAGCAATGCTGAGTTGAATAGAAATCTAATATTACAGTTTAAAAGAGTATTGCCTTTTAAGAAGATGGTATTCAACTTTGGATATAATATATCTGAATAATCTAAATATTTTGATTAATGTAAATGTATTTGAAAATTTTTATACTTGGTTTTCAAATTTATGAATATTTGTTGGAATATTAAGCTATATCAATGTGAGGAAACAAAAATATATGGGAAAGCATTAGAAGCTGAACTAAAAAATCAAATTGGGGGAAAACATATTTTCTTTGTAAAAATAAAATGTGGTTAGGCAGAATTGAAAGATTAAGGAAATGAGTGCAAAAACAGTGTGTATCTTCAATCAGTTGCTACTGCTAAAGGAATAAAGCAAAACACTTCCTCAAAAGCTAACAGTTTCGTTTATAACATTTTCTTGTTTTTTAAATATATATTTTTACTGATTTCAGAGAGGAAAGGAGAGGGAGAGGGAGAGAAAGATAGAAACATCAACGATGAGAGAGAATATCATTGATTGGCCGCCTCTTGCATATCCCACACTGGAGATTGAGTCCGCAACCCGGGCATGTGCCCTGACCAAAATCGAACCATGACCTGCTGGTACTTAGGTAGATGTTCAACCACTGAGCTACTCTGGCTGGGCTATAGCATTTCTGGTACCTAATTTACTTTCAAATTGAAAATTTGAAGCAATAGGAAGACTACATGTCACCATGCAGGAAACCGAAAGTAACTGAACCATAACTAAATGTATATAAAAATATTAACTGTATTAAATATACAATGTGCATGTATATTGTGGATGATGTCAACACGGGTCATGTTGTCTATGATATGGCTGTGTGAACAAAGTTTTATCCCTTGTCCCATATGAGCACCACAAACCCTATAACAGTATATGATTTTGTGAGTCTTTGCTGACCATCTGCCACAACCCAGGTGTAATTGGTCACTCTCTCTTTTTACTACATAGCAAAATTCAGATCTCTACTATAGCTTAATTCACAAAATGATTGCAACAACAGGTTTACATGCTTCTTTATTTTTTGTAAAGTTTCTGAAGGCTGTGACCACTTCCTATTTTATTTCAGATATTTTTCAGACCTTTAACACTTACACAATGCACAATGCAATGCCTGATAAACTAGGCTCTACTAAAGAATTAATAGTAAATGCATGAATTAAATATATACAGCATATATCCCCATAAAATATTCATCTTCATTTTCTGGACTAAATTAAAGATGAAGTTCTTGTCAATACATTTATTTCCCATCTGTAGATGTATCAATATTTTAAAAATATATGGATAAGGACAAGCTATGTATGTAGATTGCTATCTACTCATGTTCAAACTCTATTTCTCTTCCTTAATTTGTTTTGTGACTACCCCACTGAGAACAATCCAGTGTCACTTAAGCCTAAGTGGGTATGTGGAGAAATGAAGTGATGATTTCTTCCAGGTAACATCTAGTACTTTATTGCTCATTCATTAAGTAAGCAAGAGTCAGCAACTAACATCAGAATTCATTTCCAAGTAAAATGTTATTTCACTGTTTCTAGATATTGATACTGACATATCAATGGTACCATGACTAAGGAAAATGTAGAAATTTAGGTCATTGTACTTTGGAATCTTTTCAAAACTTGGTTCATCCAAAGGAATGCATGATATTTCCTTTCCAATAGCTCTAAACAAAAATAGTGCCTCTCTCTCATTGAACTATCTTACAGACTTTGCCCCTGGAAAAGCTGTATTTGTCCCATAACCTTCAGCATAGTGCAAATCTTTACCTCAGTCACTCTGAATTATTCAACATCTTATAACTTGAGATCCAAACGTGCTGGGGAGAAAGTATCCACTGTCACTATGTGAGAAGATTAGCAAATCCTTTCCATAAAAACAACCATACAGATGGACAAAATTTATAAAAACAACCATTTTAGCATTCTGGATATCCACCAAAGCTTACATATAATATGAGAAACATTTATTCTTGAAAATTGCTTAATATCAGGTAGGAACAGTGGTCAGTACAAACAATCACTGAAGAAAATAAGGTGACATTTGGCAAGTAGACATAACTCAGTAAGCTGTGAAAATCAATTAACCAAATATAGCCTGTTCCAAAGAAATAAAAGATACAAATGAATAATACATTAACCATTTTTTCTTCTTATTTTATTGTATTTATTTTGTAATGTGTCCTTATTGTTTAAAGTATTACCGATGTCCCTTTTTCCCCCCCATTGACCCACCCCTCCCAGGCCTTCACCACACAGTTGTCTGTATCCATGGGCTGTGTATAGCCTATATAATAAAAGGCTAATATGCAAATAGACCATACAGTGGAACAACCAGAACAACTGAACAACCATTCGCTATGACGTTCGCTGACCACCAGGGGGCGTGTTCGAAACATGGCAGGTGTTGGCCATGGTGGGATGGTGGAACAAGTGAGTGGGGGCGCCAGACCAAGACGGGGCACCAGTCATTGTCATTGGGGTGAGCCTCTGATGGTTACTGAAAATTATTTGCTCCTGTGCGCCAGGGTCCTGCCCAGCGCTCGCACCTGCTGCTGGCGCCGGCCCTGCTCACACCCGCAGCCAGCACTGGAGCCGCTGCTCGCACCCACTGCCAGTGCCCAGCACCAGTCCCATTCACTCAGTGCCATCAGTGGGTGTGAGTGGTGGCTGCTGGCCTGATCACCCCTGAGGGCTTCTCCACCACCCCCTGCTCCTGAGGGTCAATCGGGGCAGCAGCTGCTGCTCACACCCATTGACAGCTTGAAGCAATTGGGGCTGGCACCAGCAGCGGGTGCAAGCAGGGCTGGTGCCGTCAGTGTATGGGAGCGGCGGTAGCAGAAGCAGGGCTGTTGGTAGACAGGGGACCGGGGGCCAGGGCGAGAGGGGTCAGGCAGGGGCGTGGAGGATGGGCCAAGACCTGCCCCTGTGCCTACTACAGCCTTGTGACCCACAGTTCCTATCAAGGCGTACGAATTCGTGCACTGGGCCCCTAGTATGCATATAAGTTCCCAGGTTAATCTCATAGAATACTGTGCAGCTATAAAAAAGAAGGAACACTTACTAGTACCCTTTGAGACAGCATGAAGGTACCTGGAGAGTATTAGGCTAAGTGAAATAAGCCAGTTAGAGAAAGATAAGTATCACATGATCTTATTCATGTGATACTTATCTTTATGTGGAACTTAATGAACAAAATGCTTCAAACTTTAACCCAAGTTTGTCCTAAATTACACTTGCTAGACAATAGATAATAATAGAAAATTTTCATGCCTTTTCCCAAAAAATATTTTATATTTTAATTTTTATTGTTGAAAGTATTACATATGTCCCCTGCCCATTGACCTCTTCTAGCCCACCCCAGGCCTTCACCACCCTATCTTATGTGTCCACAGGTTATGCATATATGCATACAAGTTCTTTGGTTGACCTCTTCCCACCCACCCTACTCAGCCTTCCCTCTGAGGTTCATCAGTCTGTTCCATGCTTCTATGTCTCTATTTTGTTAATCAGTTTATTTTATTCATTAGATTCAATTTATGAGCGAGATCATGTGATACTTATCTTTCTCTGACTACTTGAGAGCTAAGTATGCAGGGACAACACCCTGCCTACACACACATATACAGAGCACACACACATTCAACTACATGTATGTAGCTATTAGCAAGTGATAAATGAAAATAATAAAAACAAATTTTAGTTTATATATGATAACTGTTTTAGGATGGTTTTATATCAATTGCAAAGTTTCAAATTTTTAAAAAAATCTTAAACCCAAATAGTTTAAGAAGCAGTCATTACAATATAGAAGCTGAGATTCAATCATAGAGAAGTCCTCAAGGATGTTTAAGCCTATAATTCAGGGCCTGAGGACTCAGTGCCACAGTTACTAATGATCTAAGAACATCTTTCCAGACAAAATGTGTGACCAAACTCTTCTATTCAGAAAAATTATTTCCCTTGAGGTATTTTACCATGCTTATATTATGTTTAGATTTAGATTCTTTTTATCATAAGCATTGATTGGGATAGATTGCTATTAATTGCAAGGCAGAAATATATATCTAAAGGTAACTTACTATCAAGGTAACTTACTAGGAGTTGGCTATTGCAGAATTGATTATTTCAGGGTGTCTTGATGCCAGCTAAGGCCGAAGCTCTCCTTAGGTTTTTGCTATTCTTGGTGTAACCACTTTCCTCCTCAGGCTACCTTTCATGGTTATATGATGGATACTAAAGTTCCAATCATGATATTTACTTAAAAACTTATCTAAAGACAGAGAGAGGGGTAGGTGGGATGTAGATAGATAGATAATGATTTTCTCCTTATTTCTTGTCTTTTTATTTCTTCATTGTTTTCTGGTTGACTTAACTTCAAATTAGTTTTTAATTAGGGAGATAAATTTTCAAATCACACATAATTCTATTTATTTTGTGTCATACAGTGTTTAGCACATTGTTTCTTCAAATGATGAAATTAAGATGTTATCCTATATAATAAAAGCCTAATATGCAAATTGTCCCCTCGAACGGGAGTTCGACCGCACACTATGATACACGCTGACCACCAGGGGGTGAAACATGGTGGTGTTGGTGGCGCAAAGCTGGCAGCGGGCGGCAGTGGAGGTGCTGCTGGCCCCGATGGACCCCAACAAGAGCAGGACCGCAGGGGGATGGTGGAGCAGGTGAGCAGGCAGCGCCAGGCCAAAGCGGGTGTGAGCAGGGCCCAATCGCCCCGCTGATTGCCCTGCAGACAGTCACCAACAGTGGTGGTGGGGGGTGCATGAGGGCCTGTGGGCCCAGGGGCTGTCCAGGGCCCAGAGGTCAGCTGGGACCTGCCCTTCCACGCCAGATGTTCGCACTTTGATTGCCTGCCAGGCCTAAGGACCGCACCCGTACATGATTTTCGTGCACCAGGCCTCTAGTTAGAATATAAGGAAGGAATGGATGTTGGTCTGGTGAATAACAGTGCCTGCCGTTGTGTGCTTTATTTTAAAACAGAAACTTGATTTAAAACATTTTTGAGGTGACAAAGAGAAACTCATGTGTAATAGCACTATAAAGTAGGAATGTTAATCTCAGAAGTTATGAGAGGTAATGTGAACTGGCAGGAAGAAAATGGAGAAAGAAACATATAGACTATATTCTGATCCTTAAAATTCATAGGTATCTGACCTACTAAGCTGAGACATGGAATGCTCATCCAGAACATGGCAAAAGGAAGAAGCTACGCCTGAAATGTGAACGGAAGAGTATATACTTGAAGACTTTATGATGGTTACAGGAAAGCACAGAGATAATGAAGGAAATACTCTTCTAATGACACACTTGGTAATTTTGAGCAGATCATAAAAAAAATTATTTTCTAAAAGAGCTGCCATGGATCTAGAGTCCGTTGGGTAAGTGCTTTATTTACTGTGAATTGCTAAGAAAGTTGCTTTGCAATTTTTATTTCTAACAATCAAAGGGAGTTTTTAGAAAGGGATAGTGGAAGTTATGTACTTACCTCTAGGAGTTACTGCTGTTCTGAATAAAAAATGCCTTTGTGTAAGCAGCAAATCCAAGCTAATTTGGGGGCCACTGTCACCACCAAGAGTGCCAAACAACTGTTGGGTTATTGTCAAGAGCAACTGCTAAGATTGCTTGATGGAAATAGTAGTGGAAGTCTCATTGTGGGGGGTTGAAGGTGGGGCTAACTACTCCTTTCAAAATATTCAGAACATGTTAACTTGAGAATGAATCATCTCGAATAGCATTCTTATTTGGGGATTGGGGATTAACATTGGTTGATATTTCATTGTATCCTCAATGAGAAGAGAAAAGTACACTGCTTAGAAAGAATCCTGGTAGAATAAGAAACCCAGAAACATCTATTGAGTATTTAGATTATCCATATGGACCATAAAATCTGTTTCAGATTGCTGAACAGAAGCATGTGTCCTGGAGAAAGGACGACACACATATGAATAAATAGCTTATTATTATCATCATAATTCATTTTCATAATTAGACTGATGGTAATCTTGAAGTGTTTTTGGTGATTTAGTTCACATTTGCATGGACTCTGCAAGTTTTTTTAAATATGTGAAAATGTGTGCTACAGTGATATTTTTAACACCAAGTGTTCTCACCAGAAAGCAGGCATTTTTTTTAAATTCTCAAGAAAATTAAATACATTAGATTATGGCCCTGGCTGGTGATCTCAGTGGTTAGAGCAACTGCGGATCACCAAAAGGTTGAGGGTTTGATTCCTGGTCAAGGGCATGTACCTGGGTTGCAGGTTCGATTCCCTGCTTGGTTATGGCACATGCAGGAGGCAACCAATCAATGTGTCTCTTTCACATCCATGTTTCTCTCTCTCTCTTTGTCTATCCCTCTATCTCTCTCCCTAAAAATCAATGGAAAGAATATCCTCAGGTGAGGATTAAAAAAAATAGATTATGTTCATAATGCTACCATGATTAACTGAAAGAGTAAAGCACAATTATTAATAATGTATGTAAGATATGCAAGTGATAACATATTCAGGGATAATCTATTTGCCCTTTTGACATGAATTTAGGATAAGTTAACATTAATAATGCCAAGATATTTGCCTTGTAAGAAGCCATTGTTTATTATTTTGACTTGAACAAATTTAAGATTGTGAATATACTTCATATTCAAGCACTCATTTGGTTTCAAGCAATACATTCCTAATATGGTTCTGATAATTGTTTAGTGCTATCATCTCCATTTTTTAGAGTTTCAGTGAGCACACATAGCTAAAAGTGGCCCTGCCTTTCTAATGCCCTGCTGCCCAGATAGACCTCAAAAATAAGATACAGTGTCTCTAGGAGGCAATACCCTCTCACACTGTGATTCTCAGCATCCGCTGTGTTCAAAATGCCTCTTCCTTTCCAATGCACAGAATATCACTTACAGGAATTTCACGTGCTTTTGCCAGGTTAATTTTCAATGTGGTTCTTCTAAAACTTTACACTGCAGAGTGCTTGTGAGTAGATGCAAAATACACATTCTGACCATTCAAGCACTAAAATGCCTAGGAAGGTAAAAAGAAAAAAATGACATCCAATCTGGCCTTTTGAATGTGTATTGTTGGTAAAATAAAATCATGTCTCCTGACCTTTGTCTAATATAAGATCCCTTTATTTTTAAAGCTGTTGCACATGCATTATATTTTTAGTATTAACATACTTGCCAGCATCAACCATACTGGACAACATTAGTGAAAGCAAAATTTCCACCATTGGAATTTGATTGTTAAAAAGCATAACAATGTATGTTTGTTTAATGCATATATTTTACACATACACACACACACACTCACAGAATTTCTGACTCCTAGAAAAATGTTCATTTGATCATTTTTTTTATTTGTTACTGGCTGAATGTGATCTAGTAACCCCCATTTGAGAGTTACTAAGGGCCAGTAATCTATACAATTCAGGTATTGATTAAGTCTATTATTTTCTTCTGGAATTGTTTTATATGACAAGGAATCTTACCATGACAAAATTATTCCACTACTTTTGCTATTCTTCCTCCTCTGTCTCTACTTCTTTTTCCTCTGCCTTTATTTCTCTCTTTAAATACAGTGGAGTTGTTAATTTTCTAAGGGCTCTAGCATATGAGCTGTGCTTACCTGGACTAACTATAAAATCTGTTCAAGATGAAGGTAGCCTCTCTCCTTCATATGTGTATGCACTAATCCTAGGCAGTTTCCTGTAGGCCACAATATACTCTGGATTTGTCCCATATTTTGTCACCAGCTGATCTTTAGTGCTCCTTGGGTGAGCAATCCATAATGATTATCATTGTTCTTTTTCTTTTATTTGACTGGGCTCTTTTCTAAATTAATTTTAATTTTATGGTTGACAATATTACAGATGTCCCCCCTTTGCCTACCTCCACTAACTTCTCTTATCACAATTCTTGCTTGCAATTCTGTGCTCTGGTATTATTAAATCTTCAGTCTGATAACTCAATACTGATTGCCAGTAATTCTGAGAGAGATATATATTTTTTTCCATTATATTGACTATAATTACTTATTCCTACAAGCTCTAATCTTGTCCAGTTTTTCATTTATTTATGGTCAGTCGGTATTTTTAATAATTGATAATAAGTCATAACCCACAAAACACTTTTAAAATATAAGGACCTACACTATATTTAGTGTCTGGGGCTCACTTTTCCCTGTTTTGTCGGGAAGCGAAGGTAATTTATTTAATTTATTACTAAGAGTTGTATGACTGTAAATGAAAGGTGTGGAGGAGAGAGAGAGAGAGAGGAAAAAAGAGAGAGAGAAAGAGAGAGAGAGAGCTTCTCACACAGAAGAAACACTTTGAGGAAAAGCTGAGGAGTGGAAGATTGCAGAGCATGTTAGGGAAAATGCTAGTGGCTAAAGTAGAAGTGCATGGGAAAGAGAAAATGTGGTTCCAGTTAATTCAGGACAAATTGCAGAAGACTTATCCACATCTTTAGGCAGTGGAGTGGACTTAACATTTACCGTGTTTAGGCAAATTTAGGGAGTAGTTGGAAACTCATAGTCAAGGCCATAGTCAACAATCAGTGGAGATTTAACTCGGACACTGATGATGAGCGCATACTTGAAAAAATAAGGTAGTATATTTAAATTTAGGTTTGAGGTTCAACTGAGGCATTTGTGCAATAGTTTAAGTTTGAGGTTTGATAGTCTAACTTTGGGGTTCAACAGGGACATTTGTATAATGTCCAGTAATAATTCCAAAATATGAATATGGACCCTGGAAAGATATTCTCCATTCAGTTTTATTAACATGGACATTTATTATTTTCTCTAGTGCTGCTAAGTATTCTAGAAAGTGCTGCACATTAAAACCTTAAATATTAATTTATTCATTTGAAATGTATTTAAACCACTACTAGGTGTCCATCTATATCACTGAATCTTCCATTAAGGTACTTGAGGATAGATAGTCTTCAAGCTTAAAGACCCACCCATGTCCACATACACATATATCACATATATTAAAATAATATATATATTTTAAATCTTATACATAGAGGTGAGAATTATATAGGTTATTTCCATTTATGGAGCTAATTACAGTTATAACAATGAAATTTATAAAGGAATAATAAGGAGATAAAAACTATTAAGAGATAAAATATATATATATATAAATGTAACAAGTGAGATGCCTACTGACTGCAGAGTTGAAATTTATGATCCAGGATTGGCTTTTTTCACCAATTTTTTCTTCATATTTTTCAGAGACTAGAGCCAGCTAGCATCACTATTTTCTTCACAGAATTTTTAATGGCTTCAATATGATTTCCAGGCTTAATTTTGCCTGAGAGAACTTCCAGGGCTTGAAATTGGTGTATTGGATTTTGCACATGGAACAGATCAACAAATTGCCACCATTATTGGTTAAAGATTGCTCTGCACTCATATTGAGTAAAAGCATATCTGAATGTCATTTGCAATGTCATGAGCATAAGATGCTCCTTTGAGAGATCAAAGAACATTTGATTTTTAAAATAAATTAATCATTTAAATCTTTGTTTCTAATAAAGATAAAATCATTATAGTAATTAACGTAACCACACTAGTTGAGTTGAAGTATAAATAAAAAGTACCTTGACTTATGTCTAATTTTCTGAGGGTAGTATTGCATATTTGTTTTCTGAATTGATAATTTGGCAATTCAATTAACCTTTTGCACATGTTATGTATTGGAATAAGCAATTTACGTTTGCCATCTGTTTCACTTTACAGAATCAAATTCAATGATGATATTACTATCAAATGAAGGGATTTGGATATGCTAGATAGCCACTTCATTTACTTATACTTTTAAAACAATTCAAATAATATTTAATGCGAAGTTAAGTGTGTATAATCTTTATTAGGTATATCATTTGATGAGAGCACAATTTTAGGTTATATAAGAATACATATTTTAAATATCTTTTCCCCATTCTTGACAGTTTGTTTTACTATTGTTTCTAAACTTATCACATTAATTTATTTTAATTTACTTTATTTTATCCATCAGCATTTATCCCCTCTACGCCCTCTTCCACCTTCACCCCCTGCCACAATCACTAACTATGCTATTGTCCAAGTCCATGAGTTCTTCCTCTTTTTTTCTTTCTCAATTCCTCTTCTGCTCCCTGAATCTCACCCCTCCCCTGACACACACACACACCCCAGAGCTGTCTGCCTGCTCTCTATTTATGAATCTGTCTCTATTTTGCTTGGTAGTGAAGTTTGTTCATTAAATTCCACTTATGAATGAAATAATATGGTACTGTCTTTCTCTCACTGGTTTATTTTATATTTATTCAATAAATGGTGTTTGGAAAATTGGACAGATCCATAAAAAAAAATAAAACTAGACCACCTGCTTATGCTTCACAAAAGAATAAACTCAAAATGGATTAAAGACTTAAATGTTAGACTTGAAACCATAAAAGTCATAGAAGAAAACATAGGCAGTAAAATCTTGGACATTTCTTGGAGCAATATTTTTTTCTAATATATCTCCTCGGGCAAGGGAAATAAAAGAAAAAATAACCAATGGAACTACACAAAACAAAAGAGTTTTTGCACAGCATGGAAAACTATCAACAAAAATGAAAAGACAACTCACTGAATGGGAGAACATATTCACCAATGGTACATCTGACAAAGTGTTAATATCCAAAAATTAAAAAGAACTTATAAAACTCAACACCAAAAAAACAACAACAATGTAATTTTAAAAAAATGGTAAAAGACCTGAATAGTCACTTCTTCAAAGAGGACATACAGATGGACATATGAAAAGATACTCAATATCACTAATCATCAGAAAATGCAAATTAAAACCACAATGAGATAACACTTTACACCTGTCAGAATGGGTAATCATCTATACATCAACAAACAAGTGTTGGTGAGGATGTGAAGAAAATGAAATCCTTGTGCACTATTGGTGGGAATTCAGATTGGAGCAGCCACTGTGGGAAGAAGTATGGAGTTATCTCAAAAAATTAAAAATGGAACTGCCTTATGACAGTGATCCCACTTCTGGGAATTTATCTGAAGAATACAGAAACACTAATTCGAAAGAACATATGTGCTCCTATGTTCATAGCAGTATTATTTACAACAGCCAAGATTTGAAAGCAGCCCAAGTGCCCATCAGTTGATGAGTGGATAAAAAAGCTGTGGTACATTTACACAATGGAATACTACTCAGCCATAAAAAGGAAGACAATTTTACTCTTTGTAACAGCATGGATGGACCTGGAGAACATTATTACATTAAATTGTGTATAAATGTTTTTGTATTAGTGGATATTATTTTATTAAAATTCCCATCTGTTGGTCCAGAGAAAACAAATAATATAATGTCATTTTTGGAAAATCCTGATCTCTAGCATCTTACCAGTTCAACTTTGGACTTTCTTGTCCCAACACAGGTTGCATCTCTCTCTCTCCCCCATTCCTGAAAGTTATTCACACATAGTATGTTATTGATCTTAAAGTTAGTATTTCAAGTGTTGGAGTAGATATTTGAGTAAATACAGAATCATTCTACTTTATGTTTATATTTATCATATCAAATTTCACTAACCATCCCTCCAAATATATTTACCTCTTTGTAGTACCTGTCTTGAGGTACACTTTTCGGCAATAAAAGCTTCAGGTAATAAGTACCTAAATATCTAAATTACTTAAATAAAAACTCACCATGTGGTATTAGAAAACATTGTATCTGTAAATTTTATGTAGAAACTAGAGGCCTGGAGCACAAAATTCGTGCATTGGGGGGGTTTCCTCAGCCCATCCTGCACCCTCTCCAATCTGGGACCCCTTGGGGGATGTCCGACTGCCAGTTTAGGCCCCATCCCACAATCCAGGACTGCTAGCTCCCAACTGCTCGCCTGCCTGCCAGCCTGATCACTCCCCTGCCAGCCTGATGGACACCTAACTGCTCCCCTGCTGGCCTGGTAACCCCCAACTGCCCTCCCCTGCCAGCCCGGTCGCCCCCAACTGCCCTCCCCTGCAGGCCTGGTCCTCCCCAACTCCCCTCACCTGCCGGCCCGGTCATTCCTAACTGCCCTCCCCTGCCGACCTGGTCACCCCTAACTGCCCTCCCCTACTGGCCTGGTCGCTCCTAACTGCCCTCCCCTGACAGCCATCTTGTGGCAGCCATCTTTGACCACATGGGGGTGGCCATCTTGTGTGAGGGTGTGAGAGTCAATTTGCATATTACCTCTTTATTATATAGGATAAACACTATTAAAGTATCCTTAGTCTTTTGAAAATGTAGCTATGTAAAGTCTCATCGAATCATTCAATTACTGCCAGAGTAGTCTGAAAACATTCCAACTAATGCTTCATTTATTCTTTTTTTTTTTTTCCTGACTTAGTATGAATTTACTTTCACCTGTATCCTCATTAATTTATCTTTCTTTTTCTGGCCGATGTGAATCAATTGAGCAATACACCAGAGTGCATAATAAAGATTTAAGAGAAATATTGATAATGTTTATACCATTAAGTGTCCTTTTACTCATAAATACCAGACATCTTCTTAGTAATTTTATTCATAGTCTATTTTTATTCTAGGAACATTTTATAGAAATAAATATGTATTACCCTATAGAGGAGTGGAAAAGATACCCTCACATGGAAGAAATGAAATGTTCTGAGTTTTACAAAGACATTCAAATAGACTGAAGCTTTGGTGATTAAATTGCCTATCTGTAGCCAGGATAAACTTATTTTCAAATATTTCTCTTTGCTTCAAAATCTACATTCCCATAGGTTAGGAGCCTCAAATAATACAATGTACATTTTCATTCTCCAGTGATAAACAATTTAGCTCTCTTTAATATTTCATTGCAGATCTGTTTGAAATTTGTGTCTCTGAAATGATTTCTTGAAGGAATTAAATAGCAATTTGGAGAATTTTATGCATAATATTTTTGGATACTGCACACAAAATAACAGATCCTAAATTCACAAATTTTAAGTAAAGAAAATACACCAGGAAATTCTTGCAGGAAAAAGAACCTCATTATTCAATAGCTTTAGTTTTCTGAAATTTTAAGCATTGAGTCTCAAATGACTTGGGTCAGTTTGGAAAAACACACACATAAAGGCACTGACAACAGTTTAAAATATAAGCATGAGGCTGAAGGTAAAAACGTCACCCATGTTGTAGTTTACTTGTAGTTGCTCATCACCTAAGTTCAGTAATTTTTCTTGTTGAAATAGTGATAATAATATTTACCTTAGGGGACTTGCAATACATTTACATGAGAAATAAAATAGCTAGAAAATAAACTAATTATTCTTAGCATTTTTTTGTGTCTGTGGTTTGGTAGTCTGTCATTAATTTTGTAAAATTCTCAGCCATTATTACTTCAAATGTTTCTTATTTTTCTTTCTCACCTTCTCTTTTTGGTATTTTCATTACAAATATATTATAAACTTTGAAATTGTTCCTCTGTTCTTGGGTATTTTGGTCCCTCTTTTTTATTCTTTCATATGTTTGCATTTAAGTTTTAGAAGTTTCTATTAACATATCTTCTAGCTCACTGATTATTTCCTTAATATATCCAGTTTACTGATATACCCATCAAATGTATATTTTTTTATTTCTGTTGTATTGTTTTGATTTTTAGCATTTCCTTTTCTTTCTTATAATTTTCATGTCTCATACATGAGGTTTTAGAGTATCTGTCTAGAAGTTAAACTGTTTGGTTTCTTGTAGTGGTATTCGATGCTGACATTTCTGTATTGTTTTTGTTTTTGTCACCCTTGCTGTCAATGAATTTTTCTAAAGACTCATTAACTAGGGTATGAGCATTGTAATTTTTAAGCTGTAATCCCACTGTCATACAGCACTCTG
Organism: Cnephaeus nilssonii; assembly: GCF_951640355.1. Lineage (NCBI taxonomy): Eukaryota > Metazoa > Chordata > Mammalia > Chiroptera > Vespertilionidae > Cnephaeus > Cnephaeus nilssonii. Next base: position 69,840,020 of record NC_137083.1, on the reverse strand, counting down.
ACTGATGTGCTGATAAGGTGTGAAGGGCAGGGGAAGTATCCTATAGTCCTCTGGTTAATTATCATCACACTAGTCTACACTGAGCCTCTAGCCATTTGTCAATTAGAATTTAAAGTCTTCCTTACCAACATTGGTTCCAGCTTTGGCTTCTGCTCTTGGGCTGCTATTTCTGGGTAGTTATGGACTGATAGCCACCTGTCTCTCATTTTTCTATTTTGGAGGCAGAAGTTTGCCATGTGGCCTCAATTCTGTGACGGATCCAGGAAGAGCTGTTGATTTTCAGTTTGTTCAGTTTATTTTTCTTGTTTTGAGAATGGAAGTGATGACTTCCAAGCTCACAATATGTCAGAGTAGAAAACACTAGATTTTGCTTTTAATATTTAAAATTTCAAAACAAATGATAAAATCCTTAAAAAGATTTACCAAAGTAAAACTTCAATTAGTATATTTTTAGTATCTGCTTCAATATCTTAGAACTTAAAAGGTAACTGGATCATGAAAAATGTTAAGATATGAAATGCATTTCTCTTTGTCTTAGGCAATTGATTCTTTACTACAATTCATCATCTATAGAAGTAAAAATTTATAAGAGTGTTCACTGCTTATTATCAAAGAAATTTAATGCAATGTTAGTATGGATTCAGGTTTTGCCATTAACATTTAACTTTAATGTATTACCCTATAGAGGAGTGGAAAAGATACCCTCACATGGAAGAAATGAAATGTTCTGAGTTTCAGATTTTGGAATGATTTAACTAAGTGACTGGAGAATTTCAGTTTGCTTCAGAGAACATAAGAATCTCTTGTTTGGCTTTAGGAACTTATTTATTAGTAAAATTAAAATGTAAGTCCTAAAGTTCAGAATACTTTGAAAGTTTAGAATAAATAAGCAAATATTTTTTAAATGCTGTCATGACACTTGTACCCTACAACTTGCATTTTTGCAAATGCTCCATAGGTCTGGCGCCTGCAGCAGTAAATGGTTTAGCCATCAACTTGTAAATGATTTCTGAAATTTGTTGGAGGTTAATTCTTTGCCTCATTGCCCCCCCAAAATGGACAAATAGTAATTGATTTTGATGGCATTCACAAAGTACCTCCTCTTACTGAATAATAGGGTAGCACTCACAGATATATCCCCAGGATACAGGAAAAATTAAGTTTAGAGGTGTCATTAACAGTTTATTCTTATGCATTAATTCAATCAACCATCAATATTTGTGTTGCTTTAGGGAAACTACCAATTCTAAAGTGTCAAAATGGAGAGGAACCAAGATGGTGGTGTAGGTAAAAGCAGTACTCACATCCTCCCACAACCATACCAAAATTACAACTAAAATACAGAGCAACCATCATTCAGAATTGCTGGAAGTCTGGCTGAATGAAAGCCCTAAAACTAGAGAATTAAAGAAGCCACCTTAAGACTGGTAAGAGGAGGGGAGGTGCAGAACATGTGGTGTACTTTTAATTGGGAGGGATATCTTGGCTGCAGAGGTATCCCATGATGAGCAAGGGGTCCAAGCCCCCCACCAGAACCATCAGGCCAGGGTTCCAGAGCTTGGAAGAAAATTCTCCATAACTTGGGTCTGTTAAAAAACAGCAGTGAGTGTAGCTGAGTGACACAGACACTGTTGGAGTCCCAGGCAGTTCCTCTTAAAGGGCCAGCACAGGGACTTACTCAGACTCACTCCCTCTGAGCTCCAGCAATGGGGCAGTGGCTTGTGGGATCTAGGGACATAGAGGGCAGAACTGTATTGTCTGCCATCAGAGCAAGAACTTGGGGGTGGCTTTCTCCTAGACAGGGCTACTCGCAGGAGTCATTGTTCCTACAGAGACCTCCCTCATCACAGAGCTGACTGGCAGCCATATCTAAGTTTCCACAAGCCTGGTCTACACTGTTTTCTCTGCCCTGGTGATTCCCTGAGAAACCACCCCACCCAATTTGCAGCTCCACTCAAGCTGTTTGCAGTGGCTTTTCCATATGAATGGCCTGTCCTGTCTCAGACTTTTCTAAAATCTCTCAAACAAGTAGCAGCTGGACTCAGCATGCCTCATACCTTTTGATGAGTGGCCCAAGACCTCACACAAGCAGCAGCTTGCCAAGATTTATAGCTTGGCCTCTGCTAGGAACCTCCAAACCCAACACAAGTAGCAGCCATCTTTAGATCACTCTGTAGCTCTTGCCTAATGGCCCCAGGCAGCGCACAGACAGTGGCTGACTTTGCACCTCCCAGGAGGCCCCAGAGCCAGTGAACTCTGTGGACAGCTTCAGACCACGTGAGGCTACAACCCTACCACATCCATGAGCAACATGCACAAGGGGCAGACTCGGTGAGCACCAAAGCTCCTCTGAAGCAAATCCTGCTCCATAGGGGTGTCTCCTGCATAACATCTCTTCCACTTTAGTCACAGCTGGTCCTCACAGCCAATTGGCCTGGGGGTGAATTCCTCCCAGTGACACTAACAACAATCAAGGCTCAACTACAACAGGATAGTGCACACAGCCCACACAGGGGCACACCTAGAGTGCCCAGCTCAGGTGATTGGAGAGGCTAAGCAACTTGGCCCCACAAGACATCCACTACATAAGTCCACTCTACCAACTCCAGGAGACATAGCAGCTCTATTTATTATATAGAAACAAACATAAGGAAGCATCCAAAATTCAGAGACAATGAAACATGTCACAAATGAAAGAACAAATGAAACCTCCTGAAAAAGAACTAAAAGAAATGAAAACAAGCAAACTGCTAGATATAGAGTTCAAAATAATGGTTATAAGGATGCTCAAGGAACTTAGTGAGAATGTGAGGGAATTTAGTGAGAATTTCAAGGAACCTAGTGAGACCATTGAAAACATGAAAAAGGACCAGTCAGAAATGAAGGATACATTAACTAAAATGAAGAATAATTTATAAGGAATCAAGAGTAGAGTTTTCTGAGAATCAAATCAATGATTTGGAATATGAGGAAGCAAAAAACACCCAATCAGAAAGCAAAAAGAAAAAGAATGAAAAAATAGGAAGATAGTGTAAGGAGTCTCTGGGATAATTTCAAGTGTACCAACATTCACATCATTGGGTTACCATAAGGAGAAGAAAGGGAGCAAAAAAATTGAAAACCTATTTGAAAAAATAATGACAGAAAACTTGGTGGAGGAAATAAACTTAGAAGTCCAGAAAGTGGAGTCCCAAACAAGTTGAATGCAAAAAGTCCCACACCAAGACACATCATAATTAAAATGCCAAAGGTTAAAGTCAAAGAAAATCTTAAAAGCAGCAAGGAAAAAAACATTTAGTTACCTATAAGGGAATGCCCATATGACTATCAGCTGATTTCTCAACAGAAACTTTGCAGGCCAGAAATATTGAAAGTGATGACTAGCAAGGATCTACAACCAATATTACTTTACCCAGCAAAGCTTTCTTTTAGAATTGAAGGTAAGATAAAGAGCTTTACAGACAAGAAAAAATAAAGGAGTTCATCACCACCTAACATGAAATGTTGAAGAATCTTTAAGATGAAGAAGAAAAATAATAAAAATATGAATAATAAAATGGCAATAAATACATATCTATCAACAATTTAATCTAAAAATCAAAGTAAATGAACAAGTAATCTAATAAACAAAATAAACTGATAAATAAAATAGAACCAGAGGCACGGAAACAAGGAACAGATTGAAGAATCTCAGAGGAAAGGGGGAGGGATGGTGGAAAGTGATTAACCAAAGAACTTACATGCATATATGAGTTACCCATGGACACAGCCAATAGGGTGGTGAAGTCCTGGGGCGAGGCTGGATCCAGGTGGAGGAGGGCAATGGTGGGGAAAATGGCGACATCTATAATACTCTCAATAGAAAAGTTTTTTAAAATTTGTTAAAAATTAAAGTGTCACCTTTAAAATTTGTTAAAAATTAAAGTGTCACCTAAAATTTGTTAAAAATTAAAGTGACACCTATTCTGGTGTATTTAAAATACACCAGAATAGGTGTCATGATTACCTCATTGAAGTAATGAACTTAATATATCTCATCATTACTGTTGAATATGTATCACACAGAGTTAGAAGGAATATAGCCAATATTGAATCCACCATGGAAACTACGGTAGTCATTACAATCAACTCATTACCCCCAAAAATATCCACTTTGAAATTTCTCAAACATTTAAATATGTCACCTTACCCCTGTCAAATATATTACCTTACCTGGTAAATATGAGTAATTAGTCATCTTAAAACAGAAAGAATATCTTGGTTTATCAAAACAAATACAATATAATCCCTGGGGGTCCTAGTAAGTGAATGATGAAAGCAGGAGGATTGGGGTCTGAGAGAGTTGAAGGTGCTATGCTTTTAACTTGAGGGTGGAGGAAGGGGTCATGAGCCAAGGCCTTTAGAAGCTGAAGAAGAAAGAAAAAGGACTCTCCTCCTAGAGTCTGTAGAGAAAATGCTGCTCTGTGAACTACTGGAGGTTAGCCCCGTGAAACCTATTCTATACTTCTCACTTGCAAAGTATAAGGTAATGTCTTTGTATTGTATTGAGCCACAAGGTGTGATAATTTGATATATCCACAATAGAAGATATATAGACACATAAAGTCTAAAAATTCTAGGGTACTTTTTTCTATTTAATTCTAGGATACCCTTGATGACTACAATCAGATCAACTCTTTCTATGTAGATTTTATTCCTATCTCCATTTTACAGATGTCAAAACAGAGGCTTTGAGAGTTTATAGAACTTGCTTTGATGGAATTAGTATGACCAGAGTTTCAGCCTAACAAAGGGAGTGAGATATTTTACAGATGCCAAAATTATTTATTTAATTATTCTAAAAATAATGAAAAACAATGAGCTAAAGAGTCTTCTTTTCCCATAATATGAGAAAAGATACCAGGAAGGCCACAAATGAGAATGATACCGTGCCTGTCCTCAGAAATTTACACTCTAATTGAAAATCGTACAATCCGAAATGTTCAGATGAATGTTTGTGTCTGTAAGTATTATTCAGTGTTCAATAATAACCCTTGGCTTCGTGTTTCCATATTTCAATTAAATAGTTGGGTGGAATGTATCCAAACAATAAGGGGAAATATCAAATTGAATCCAGAGTCCATCATAACCTCAAGTCTCCCTTATCTAGGAGGCTTATTGCAATGTATTCTCATTTTTTCCATTTAAATATTCACTTTCAGCATCTTTCATCTGGTGAAGGTTTGTGTTTGGTAAAGTGGGAATGACTATTGGAGCCAAATTGACCTCTGAATGATTCAAGATATGGAGTAATTCAGAGCACCAGTTTCCTCATCGATAAAAATGTTTACTCTAAAAGTGATTTAATAAAGTAATGGGCTTTAATGACCCTAGAATACTGCCAGAAATTCAATAAATAAGGTCACTGCTATTTTGCATTTTATATATTTTAAAGTAGTATATGCTCCACTTTTATCTCAGTTTCCGTGCCTTGTGAAATATAATTTAGATCATATTCCTGAAAGTTGTTAGTATGTGTTATTAGTATCACTAACCAAGTTTGCCTGCTTAAGTCCTATCCCCTCTGCCTATTTGATGTCATTTGTGGGGAAGCAAAGGATGCATTGCCTCCCTTCATGCTCCTAGTTCACTGACCTGTGTTTGACAGAGTCAAGCTCTGGGCCTTTGAGGCTGAAGAGTCACTAACAGGTCTGCTTGATAGAATGGCTGGGGTGGAATTGCTCCTCAGCTCCACAGCTTTGCTAGGAGACTGTGACTGCTCTCTCAAAGCTGCCTCAGAGCCAGCTATTTAAACAATGGCATTTCCCCAAAATAGGCCTTTATGACAATTCCCCTCTCTAGAGTTGGGGCTACCGACTCAGTGAGCTCAGTTTATTTTCTTCTTTTACTTTGTGATAGCTGTCAGAGTCCTTTCAGAAATGCTGCCGAGGATGGAGTGTAGTTTTCTTCCTTGGCTACCTTTTAATAGGAGCAGTTGGTTTTCAAAAAGGAAATATAACAGAAAAACATTTTCAATAGATTCTAACTTAGTAAAATTTGTAATAGAATTATGATCCTTTTACATTTTACCCTTGACATGTTTGGAAAGGTCTTTTTATTTTATGTCTTTTTGCTTTATAATTTTTAGCAAAAATGCAGCAACATATTTTATTTTAATATGCTACTCTCTATTCATTGTAGTATTTTTTCTTATGATTCACAGTCTTATACTTAATTCTAATTGACTAAATATTTTAATGGATAAATGAATGAATCAAAACATAGAACATTTAGAACAAATTTAAAAATGTTTCCAGAATCTGATCCACTTTGTACTTCATCTGATTACTGTAAAATTCTACTTTATATTTTCCCAACAGCAACAATCCATCTTTAATATTTGAGTCAGCTGTATTCACTATAAGAGTTTCTCAGTAGGTATGGATCTAAAAAAAAAATGGAAAGGATCATTTTTCAGTACTTCAAGGGCAGTGTATTAGGAAAGGCAGATGGTATTTTCACAATGGTATTTGTTAGCACAAAATATTATTGTGTATTTACTTTTAATTTGTTATTAAATATCATATGCCATAAGTAGCAATGCTTTCTCAGTATAAAATAGTATGTTTTTGATGATGCACAGTTTTTAAACAGTTCACAATCCTATATAATAAAAGGGTAATATGCAAATTGACCCTAATGGCAGAACAATCAGAACAACCAGTTGCTATGATGCACACTGACCACCAGGGAGCAGACACTCAATGCAGGAGCTGCCCCCTAGTGGTCAGTGTGCTTCCACAGGGGGAGTGCCGCTCAGCCAGAAGCCAGCTCATGGCTGGCCAGCCCAGCAGCAGTGACAGGAGCCTTTACCACCTCCATGGCAGCGCTAAGGATATCTGACTGCTAGTTTAGGCACACTCCCCTCCCGGGCTGCCAGAGGGATGTCTGACTGCCAGCTTAGGCCCGATCCCCTGGAGAGCAGGCCTAAGCCGGTAGGTGGATATCCCCTGAGGGCTCCTGGACTGGGAGAGGGCACAGGCCAGGCTGAGGGACCCCCCGAGGGCATGAATTTTCATGCACCGGGCCTCTAATTATTAATAAATGAATCAGAAAATGAATGAATGGTGTAAATTTACATTAACTTGTAAAGAAATATTATAAATGTATTATATAATAATTAAATTAATAGATTCACAAAAAAAGCTTTTCTAAGAAGCTATATTACTGTATTTTGTACATATGTTCCTAATTATGTTAATGGCATAAATAGGTATCATTGTGATCATATTTATTTTATAGATGTAAAAAGAGAGTAAAGATCCAATATGTGTCCACTTTCACGATGTTAGGTGGCAAATATGGAGTGATTCTCATTATTGTGAGTGCATTCAATATCTTACTCAGATTTAAATGTGACTAAGGAAGAAAGTGCTTTGATGAAATATCTTCTAATGAGCATAATTTTAACTACTGGTGTGACCTGTTATTTTCCATGTAGAGGTACAAACTGCATCACATTAAGAGCAACCAGGCAGCTTGGTGGGTGTGGCTCCGTGGTTGAGCATCAAGCTATCAACCAGGAGATCAGGGTTCCATTCCTGGTCAGGGTACATGAGGGTTTTGTGGGCTCTATCCCCAATAGGGGGCGTTCAGGAGGCACCCGATCAATGAGTCTCTCTCATCATTGAGGTTTCTATATCTCTCTCCCTCTCCTTTCCTCTCTGAAATCAATATATTTTTTTAAAGAGCAACAGGCAAATTTCAATGAACTAATTTCCTATCTGCATAAGGTAGACTATTATACAGATTCCTTAATGACCCCACTTCACAATATTTCTCGGTCTCTCTAGTGTGTATCACACACATAATCGTCTTCCATCCTTTTGCTCGTTTTCCTCATTGAATTCTCTTCTTTCAGAAGCCACTTGAGATTGTATTTTGCTGCTGCTCTTACCCTCCTCTACAGCAAAGGACTCAGATAAAAGTCCTTGTGTTCCCTGATCTGTCATGTGCCGAGCCATGCACTCTTCCACATAAAAGTGGGAAGAACTCTCCTTTCTCTACTTGCCTCACACTATTACCTGGGCACCAAAAAGGAAAAAAAAAAAAAAAAAAAAGCTGTGTTTTATGGAGTCCTTCATGAAAACAGATCCTTTATTTGCCTTACACAGACTCTATCTTTACAGGTTTTCTCCAAACAATATAGCCATGAGGTTGTGGTGTATAGAGCATGTCCACTACTTGAGACAAACCACACAATGACTTCCAAGGCTTCATATGACAACCTCCTGGAAAATCTTCTCTGTTTCAACAATAAACTCTCTACCAGAAGCTCCAGGTGGCTTCATTCGCTACTTCAGATCAGACCAGTATTTCAGAATTAGCGATAAGGGGCAGGTTAGGCTGCATTTGCACTGCACTGAAACTTCATTGCCAGGAAAACAGGGCCCATAGATGATTGTTAAACTTGTCCTGTTTAGAACATGGGAAAATGCTAATGAAGGAAATTAACAAAAAATTCTTGCATGGTATTTTTTAGATCTTGTGCCAGGAACATTTCATATTTTTCTGAATTCAAGGTTTTAACTAAAAGAAGCCTGTGGGCTTTATGGCCAATTCCATAATAGGCTGAGATACTTAACCTACTCTTTTATTCAGTTCTTTTAATAAGAAGATGATTTTGCTTGCCATGGCAGCAATAAACTCTGTAAAATATGTTTGTATCCTTATATAGTCTATTTTTGATATGTTAAATTAATACCAAATATTTTTTAAAGAGAACAAATTCTCAATTGTGCTTTAATGATATATTTCTCTAACAATTTAAGCTATTCCCATGAATTCAATGCAAATGTGAAAAATGGTATTTATCTTATATTAAAAATTTCATATTATTTTTCTCAAAACATTTTTAGATTCTTATTCATTTATTGGACTAAAGGTATAATATGAATTAGTATATGAATAAATAATAATTACATGCCTTTTTAGCTTTTGACACATGAAATAACATTAGCACATATTTTTCTTTCAATTTTGAGATGACTAGAGGATTTTCCTAAGAGGCAACTGTAAATACAAATCTACATTTATACATACATATGGAATACATTTATCTATATGTCTATCTAATTATATATCTGATTATTTGTTTTTCTATCTACCAATGTAGTTATAAATGAAATCATAAAAAGCAAATAAATGTGAAGTGAGAGAAGACTGAGTACAGATTTCTGAATAATAGCATCATAGAAACAAACTCATAGAATAGAGGAACCCTGTATATGTTGTTAAGTGGTAATTGTCAAACAAGAGACATTTTTAAAAATGAGAGAGTTGTCCCAAACTGCAATATACATTCCCTCAAAATGTTTTTGTATATTGTTATTTATTTTTAATATTGGTTTTTACCCTGGCTGGTGAGGCTCAATTGGTTGAGCATTGTCCTGTGCACCAAAAGGTCGCTGGTTCAATTCCTGCCCAGGTTGCAGGCTTGATCCCTAGTAGGTGGCTCAAGCCTGCAGGAGGTAATAGATCAGTTTCTCTCTCACATCAATGTTTCTCTCTCTCTCACACTTCCCTGTCCTCTTTGTCTAAAACTAATAAAAACATATTTTTTAAAAATATTGGTATCTTTATTGTTTGTTTGTAATCATAGTTAAAGCTGCCACTCAACTGTGCCATCTTCCTGCAATTATGTAAATATCTTCTTATTAAATTAAAGAAAGTCACATAATTATTTTCTCCACTTATTTTAGGAATGTAAACAAAAATTAATGTGCTCCTTTTTGTAAATAATACAATTTTGATGCGTTTCCTTTGACCTAATTGGATGACACACTGCAATTCAGGTAGAAAAATTTGCTGTAGTTCTAAAAATTCTGCATTATTTTCAGAACTGTAGGCAAAGACTTAGCAGCACTGACTTGTTTGAGAAAAATATAAGGCTTTCAAGATGTGGACATCTAATACTTAGCAGGCATTGCTCTAAGAATTTTACTAATAAGGCTACACTGTGTTCCATTTATTACAAGTCTTCCTTCTAATGAATCCATCCTCACATTCATTGTATTTTTATAGACTAGAAGGAATATGAGGAATGTTAGCTAAACACCTATGTATTTTATTTGACATTTGGACAGGTGCAGTTTTAAGACCATTCAAATTGATTAGATTATCTTAAATGTCATCTGTTGTAAAGCATTATATATTATCTTTTCTCATATCAAGGGTTCATAAATAATATCATTTGTTTAAATATAGAAACAAAAAATATATTTGTGTATGGTATTACATTTGATACCAACCATGACTTGATTAAGACAATAACAACAGTACACGTGCTTTGTATAAACATTAGTTCTAAAAAGATTTTGCAGAATTCCCAAATCTTTCAAGCAAGTAGATTTGTCTTTGGCTTGCCTATTTTCACTAATCATAAGTGACGAAGCATCGCTATTCATTTTCCTTAAGTCAATCTTATAAACTCCCTGAGCTTGAAATAACCAATTAGTGGGAAAACACTGAAGGGAATTCAGATATCTTCCTTTTGAATTTTAGCTGAACTTTCACTTATGGCTCTTAGGAGCCTGTAAAAAAACATTTCTGTCTGGACTTAGGTTGAACTCTGTTAAAAATTCTGAAGTTTTATGTGCATACTTTTCACTTTGCTAACAGTTACAATAAATTTTACCAAACAAACAAACAATCCAATTAGAAAATGGACAGAGGTCCTGAACAGACACCTCTCCCAAGAAGACATAACAATGACCAACAAATATATAGGATCAGAGGGGTAAGCTCAGGACAAGCTGCTGCTGCCCACTGCTCCCCTAGTTGCAAGTCTCATGGGGACCCTTAGATTCTAGTGCAAAGTTAAAAGTTCATGTTCAAGAAGGGTCATGGGCATGCTCTAGACCAGCGGTCACCACCCGGTGGTCCGTGGACCATTGGTGGTCTGTGAGGTCCGAAAGTTTGGTGACTGGTGCTCTAGACCAAGCCCATCCTGGGTCTTTGTCTTGAGGGTTTTTATCTCTTTCCTGTGGGTGAGAATCTTGGGGGAGGGTTTCAGCAGAATAGTCATCTGATTTCCAGGTGGGTTTTTAATATGCTGGTGCATCAAATTTAGCATATAGTGGAATTTGGGATTATTCTTTGGCCAGCTTTACTTGGGCCTGTCTGGCTCTAATCAAGTTTTTATTTGTTCTCCTGACTTCATCTATTCTTGCGTTTGACTGGCACAAATGGAATTAATTGGGTCTCTGTCCTCTATCTCCCAGACCTGGGTCAGGGTGTGTGCAGGAGGCAACCAATCAACGTGTCTCTTTCAAATTGATCTCTCTCTCTCTCTCTCTCTCTCTCTCTCTCTCTCTCTCCCTCTCTCCCCTCCTCCTTCCTGACTTAAGCTATGCATGTTCTGGTTAGGGAGGAGAGGTATAAACCAGTTGGTGTCCTTAGGGAAGATAAAATCTTGTGAATCACTAACTGGCTGTAAGTTGTTCAAATTGCTTGGTCTTGTTGAATTAGGTTGTCTCAGTTTCCCCATTCCACTTACCCAGTAATTTTCTAGTTTCTTACCATCCTGTCTCAGTGGGAAGTGGATTGTTTGGCATTCCACTACTCTCCCTGACCTGCTTTGGTTTGAGCAGGGTTCAGTGGCGGTGGTGAGCTGATACATGCACTTAAAGTTAAAGAGGCACTACCAGTTGGCCTACTTTTGCAGGGAAGGTGCACACTGGGTTGAGGAGTCTTAACTTCTCCCCCTCGGATCTGCAATGAAGTGGTGTGACTCAGTGTGAGTCACAAAGGGATCTCAGTGAGAAGCTGAGCATATACTCCCATCGAATCATCATGCTATATCTCAGAAAGGCCTTCTTGATGAAAAAGAAGAGTATCATAACATAATATACAAACACCATGAATACAATAGAAAATAACTAACTATACCCAAAACAAGACAAATCACAACTTGAATGAGAAAGGACAATAAAATATGTTAACAACAAGGTAAGTCAGAAGTTGAAATCAAGTAATAAGGATTTTAAAGCAGACATAAAAAATGCTTTAAGCCCTGGCCAGTTTTGCTAAGTGGTTAGAGTGTTACCCTGAGGACTGAAGGGTTGTGAGTTCAATTCCAGTTAAAGGCTCATACCTTGGTTGCGGGATAGCACCCTGCCCTGGGTCAGGGTGTGTGCAGGAGGCAACCAATCAATGTGTCTCTTTCAAATTGATCTCTCTCTCTCTCTCTCTCTCTCTCTCTCTGTCTCTCTCTCTCTCTCTCTCTCTCTCTCTCTTCCCTCCTCCTTCCTGAAAAAATATTCTCCAGTAATGATAAAATAAATAAGTAAGTAAGTAAGTAAATAAATAAATAAATAAATAAATGTTTTAACACATTTGCTTGAAAATTGGAGAAAAATTAAAATTTCAGAAAAATAAAAATTGTAGAACTGCAAATTAAATTTAAAATAATAATGAGGTCATGGACTTGTTCAATAATTGAAGGAGATTGAAAATGGTATAGCCAGTGAACTAGAGGACAGATCAATACAATTTACTCAATCTAAACACACAGGAAAAAATACACTGGGGGAAATAAAGATGAGTTTCAGGGTTCTATGGGATAATAAAAAAAGAGCTAATATTCATATCATTGAAGGAAGATTATGTGAGTCCTTAGATATGACATGTATGGTTAAGAAAATGAAAGAATAAGACTGCGATAATATTGAAGGAAATAATGGTGACAGCCCTGGCAGGTGTTGCTCAGTTGATTTCATGCCCCAAACGGTTGCTGGTTTGATTCCAGGTCAGGGTGCGTGCCTGGGTTGCGGGCTTGATCCCCGTAATGAGGTATGCAGGAGGCATCAGATTGATGTTCCACTCTCACATCGATGTTTTTCTTTCTCCCTCTCTTTTCCTCTGGTAATCACCCTTCTGTTGACTGAATTTTTAATTTATAATAGTCAAGAACTGGATTCAGTCAAAATCAATCATAATTCTTTAAAGCTTTATGGTGACATTCAGAGTCTATGTATGTCTCCTACTTGCATGACAGGCCACTAAAAGCCTTGGTGAACAAAATCAGATTTCAATTGTGTCCTGTTATAAAGAGAACAGATTCTCATTGAATTCACGTAAACAACCATATTGTCATGAAAAGTAAATAATATTCACTAAGAGTTTCTAAATTCTAGAGGGATCAGGTAGGGGGAAATATTAACGTTTTAATATTGTTTATTAAGGTATAATTTACCCAATTGCTTTAAAAGTTAAGTTTCCTTAATAGTAACCACTATTCAGATATGTGTGTTTAAATTGAAATTAATTTAAAAAATCAAATAAAATGATAAGTTGGATTTCTCAGCCTCACTAGCCATATTTAAAGTGCTCAGTAACTATATGTGTAGAGAGCACTATCAGAAAGTAAAGGTCTAGCTGGTTTGGCTCAGTGGATAGAGTGTCAGCCTGCAGACCAAAGGGTCCTGGGTTTGATTCTGGTCAAGGGCACATACTGGTACCTTGGTTACAGACTCCTCCCCAACCCCGGGCCCTGGTCAGGGCTCTTGCAATCGATGTGTTTCTCTCACATCGTAGATGTTTCTCTCTGTCTTTCCCTCTCTCTTCCACTCTCTCTAAAAATCAATGGAAAAATATCCTCGGGTGAGGATTAAAAAAAAAAGGAAAGTAAAATATAAGCGGGTAAGACAGTCTTGAGGTATCTGTGAAACCATAGTAGTGATGTTTCTTCTGCATCTTGAACAGTAATGATCATAGGCCAGATAGTGAAAGGTAGGGGAAAGATGATGCCTTTTAAACATAAGGAACAATGTGTGCCCAGGTGTCCAGGTGTGGAGTAATGGAAAAGAAGAGACTGCTCAAGGACCTGCAAAGCATTTCATATGAGCAGGGCATACCAGTGGGTTGTGTGTGTTACAAGACGAAGTTGGAGTGTTAAACAGAAAGCAAATCATGAATGACTTTGCATCACAAACTAACAATTTAGATTTTCCTCCTGAAGGCTGTTTTTAAATGATACAAGTAGGAGAGTCAGGAGATATAATATACGCCTTTGAATGATTGCTCTGACAAGAGCATGAATAATGCGTTATTGGCAGGCAGCACTGGAGGAGATGACCCAAGCAGTAGGCTGCTAATGATGTAATATAAGAGATAGCATAGCTTAGGCAGAAACAGTAGAGCTGGGTAAAAAGGGAGTTTCCAAAATGATACATAAAGGAATTAACCAATCCGTGAAAACGACACAGTGCATTTTCCTAATATTTATCGTTAAAATGTACATGCACTTTAGCAAGATCTCATAATAAATGTTAATACACATGACATCTGTGTGGCAAAATATGCAAGTGGCAATCTTTATAACAGCTCGGCATTTTTGACTTTCTATTTTTAGAGGCCATTCTTCATTATACTGGAAAAGCAATATCTATCAAATAAAGTTTAGCACCAAGTTGTTACATAAAATTAGTACAGGTTGAAAACATGATAAAAAGCAAAATACTTGGAAGAGTATGTGTAATCGCACTCAATAGTTACATTTCTAGAATATCAACACTGAATATTCACAATTAATTTAACCAGAAGGTATTTAGAATTGAACTCACAAGAATTATACCACGAGCTTTTCAAATTTAGGCCTCAAAATGAATGATTGAATTATTCATTTCACAAGTATTTATAGAGAATTTCCTAGGTGTAGTTTTCATCCAGAAACTAGATGGGATGCAGATGTATTTTCCATTCTGATTTCAAGGTTCTGGAATATCAAAATAGAAAATCTACCAGGATTTTACTAAAAGGGTTTTAGAGTTTAACTCAGCGAAATTGATATAAACACTTTCTAAATTTAAAGTTGAATTCAGGTCATTGTGTTATTGAGTTGTTTCTTACAAAAAATATTCATGAAGCTCCTGTGATATGCACTATGCCACCAAGAGCTAGTAATAACAATGAAGATATATTTCCTACCCACAGTGAGTTGCAGGCTGAGCTATGGCTTCTGTGCTACTTAACTGGCTGGCAGGAAGCCTTTGAAGAGTGCTTTGTACTGTGCTAGGAGATTCTAATATGTTTCCTTATCTTACAACTTTGCATAAGATTGGTTGAGCTATGTATGTAGAAACAAAGTGAAAAATTCAGGGGAAGGAAATTCTTTTCAGTGCCATAGATTATAAGTGGCAGAGCTTATATTCATATTCAGAAGTAATCTAATATTTCCCTGTACCATGAATTTTAAAGATCATAATTTCCTTCCATTATAGTCAGACATACTTTTACCCAAGTAATTAATTCACCTTCAGCTACTCTAATTGAAAAAAAGAAATGTGAAATTGATAGAAGCAAGAGCATTATTACACAAGAATTCTGGAAAGGATTTGGTAATCTTATCTCGGAAGGTTTGCTAGCAATACTCATGTCCTTTCTACCAGATAAATTAATTTTCCGATAAAAAAGGAAAACTGCCATCTGATCAGCCAGATGGCCATGCAGTGGCAGCATTTTCAGATCCAGGGCATATCAGTTACTCCCCACAAAGTTTACCCAAGTAAATAAAGAAAATATGGGTTATTAACTTACTAAATGTGATAGACATTTTACCAAATGGTCACATTTTTCTTCAACTAAAATTAGACATGAAAATGCCAACCCATATTTTCATAGGCAGCCTTTAAAATAGTATGTACCTGATTAAATGAAACAAAAGTAGAATATTTTTTTTACCTATATTCTAATTTCCAAGGCAATATCCCCTGAGCAGAAACAGTTGGTTTAAAGGAATCTCCTGAGTAGCACAACAGACCAACAGACTAAAATTACTTTCCAGTATGTCACCTTCAAGCTGGTGCCTAGTTCCTGTCTTCTTACCTTATGCTTGCTTCTCATTCACATATTGTGTTTGTTGCCTCGAATAGCATCAGGAGTAAAAAAAAAAAAAAATTTTTTTTTTTTTCACTTTTCTGTAAGGTTCCAAAAATAATTCCTTGGGGATCAATTGTCATTGAGGAGTTTCATTTTCCTTTATTTTTATATTTTTAACAATTAAAAATCATATGCTAAGTGGCCTAAATATTGATGATTGCTAATATTATCCCCTAGAGAAATATACTAAATTTCTAGGTCTCAAAATCTTGGCATAGACAAAGATGTATCTTAACTGCCATATCCTTCATCAATCACTCTTTAATTCTGTCCTTTGAACCTCTTTGTTTCTTGCTTTCAGATTTATTATGTATTACTGAACCTCAATGGGCAATTGCTAATTACTAATCTATAATATTTTAAGGGCAAGTATCTTACTTTATATTTATATATACCAATTTCAAACACTTCAGAGCGTTTTAGTAATAACGTATCTTCAATAAATGTACTGAACAGAGAGACTTAAAATAACTATTTCATTATTTTCTATTAAAATAAATTTTAATCTTAAAGATACTCCAGAAAACTACATTTTTTCTTAATATCATAATTCATAGAGTTTATTGTTTCTTCCTCGAAAACAAGTATTATAAGAAGGGTGATTTCACTGAAAACAATAGATTATAACTCTTTGTAAATTATATTTAGATTTATAATGAATAAAAATAATGTTAGTTCCTGCATTGTTCCACTTTACAATATGACCATGTAAACTATTAAATATGTTTCCACACAAATATAATTTTAACATGTCTTAAAGCCTATCAATTGTCATTTAGTTTGCTTAATTTTATATATTGGTTGAACTGTGAATATGTCAACCATCTTGATAGAGTCATAGTATTTGAATCCAAATTCTTAATATAATTCAGTGACTACTTATGTAACTTGATGTTTGATACCTAGAGAAATATTGTTAATATCAATGAAAGTTACATTTTAACTTGCAATCCACTTAAAACCAAAATATCTAGATGAAAAGAGGGGAAAGTAAAGTAATGACATTATCTGAAGCCTGTCAGCCATTCATATGTTTCAAAATTGGCTAATAAGGTGGTAGAATTTCCAAGAAATCATTATTTCATGACTCCCAGAGAATGCGTGGTGAGAGACCATCTTTAGTGTACCATTGGAATCTCTGAAAATTAGCAGTCAGACAATGAGAAAATACTGCGTGAGGCATTCATTCCTCAGGATGAAATTATTAGGTTTTAACATTATTCTGGAGAATCAGCATATTTGGGGTTTAGATGATGAATGCCACAACTACCACCTGAAATGTTAGCCAAACCAGCCATCAGAGGATTGATAAGTTGTATTCCCTAGGTAAAAAGAGTCTGATGTCAGTGAGCACGCAAATTCATCATTATTATGTGAAAATTGGATGGGGTGAAAGAGGCTCAGAGAGCAAGTTAAGTAGTTCAAATTGGTAAACAATGTAATAAATGATGTAATGTGTCATTTTTATATCAAAACAAGTGCAAATTTATTATGTAGAGGAAAGCAAAATTAACATGACTTTCTCACATTAAAATGTGGTTTAAAATAAATTTCACAATACCAGGAAAAGGAATCAAATTTCAGCTTGTACGACCAGCCTTCTAGGATAAAATATGTTCACTTGCCTCTGCATATATTTCACCACAAATATTTGTAAGCCACTGCTACAAATTGTTCCAATATTAAGACATAGTGAATTTTTCCTCAAAATATTGAGGCTGAATGTAAGAAGTCAATATTAAGAACTATGGAGAAACAAGGAGGCATGGATCAGACTGTTGGGCCTCAGAGGGAGGGTAGGGGAGGGTGGGAGTAAAGGGGAGAGATCAACCAAAGGACTTGTGTGCAAGCATATGAGCCTAACCAGCGGTTAAGGACAATAGGGGAGTGGGGGCATGTGTGGGGAGGGGTGTGGGTTGGGAATGGGGGGATGAGGACAAATATGTGATACCTTAATCAATAAAGAAATTTAAAAAAAAAAGAACTATGGAGAGTCTAATCTCCAAAATTTATAGGAAACTCATACAAGTTAACAAAAGGAAGATAAACAACCCAATCAAAAATGGGCAAAGGACCTAAATAGACACTTCTCCAAAGTGGACATACAGAAAGTCAAGAGACATATGAAAAAATGCTCAAAGTCACGAATCATCAGAGAGATGCAAATCAAAAGCACAATGAGGTACCACCTCACACCTGTCAGAATGGCTATCATCAAAAAATCAATAAACGACAAGTGCTGGCTACGATGTAGAGAAAAAGGAACCCTCGTACACTGCTGGTAGGAATGCAGACTGGTGCAGCCCCTGGTGGAAAACAGTATGGAGTTTCCTCAAAAATTAAAAAATGGAACTCCCATTTGACCCAGTAATTCCACTTCTAGGAATATATCCCAAGAAAACAGAAACACCAATCAGAAAGGTATGTGTACTCTATGTTCATAGCAGCACAATTTACAATAGCTAAGATTTGGAAACATCCTCATTGCCCATCAGCAAATGAGTGGATAAAAAATAGTGGTACATCTACACAATGAAGTACTATACAACTGTAAAATAGAAAGAACTCTTATCATTTGCAACAGCATGGATGGACCTGGAGAGCATTATGCTAAGCAAAATAAGCCGGTCAGAGAAAGATAAATATCATATGATCTCACGCATTTGTGGACTATAATGAACAACATAAACTGATGGGGGAAAAATAGATCCAGAGACATAGAAGCATTGAACAGGCCATCAAACCTCAGAGGGAAAGCAGGGGAGGGTGGCTGTAAGAGATCAACCAAAGAACTTGTATGCATATAAGCATAACCAATGGACACAGACAATAGGGGTTGAGGCCTGGGTTGGGGGGCTGAGGCAGGCTGGGAGAGGTCAATGGGGGAAAAGGGGAACATATGTAATACTTTCAACAATAAAGAATTTTTTTAAAAAGAACTATGGAGTGTCTAAAAATTTATTTTACTTGCCAGTTAATAAGTTAGCATGCTACAGGTTCATGAATGCTGAGTTTGTGAGTAGCCTTTACAAATATAATGATTATACATTACATCATAGACTAATACATCCATGAGCTATTGATAATCTTTCACTAC
This sequence comes from Cnephaeus nilssonii, assembly GCF_951640355.1. Classification (NCBI taxonomy): domain Eukaryota; kingdom Metazoa; phylum Chordata; class Mammalia; order Chiroptera; family Vespertilionidae; genus Cnephaeus; species Cnephaeus nilssonii. The sequence continues at coordinate 69,821,005 of NC_137083.1, read as the reverse complement.
CTGAGGTAGTAAACCTGTGACCCAGTGTGGGGAAGCATGGGACTTGGTTGGAAATTCTGTAAGGAGGATTCTCCGAAAGGTCGGGGGAGGGGGGGGGCTTTAGGGTAAGGTGACCAGATTTTAACATTGGTAAAGCGGGACACCATTGACGGGGGGGGGGGGGGGGGGGTGTGTGGGGGGGAGTTCTTGATTAAAAATTTGGTCTATATGGAGCAACAAAAATTTTCATAGAACGCAAAAATAGTATTGTAATATATTTTTTTAAATTTCAACATAAGTACAATTTACAAATATAATAAATAAAAAATTATGTATAGTATTATTTTATTCTTTGGCATATTTCTCATTTGAGTGAATTTTTTTTAGTAGATTGCTGTCGTTGTTTAAAAGGTCATGAATCACTTTCAAGGACGGCGCTAGACTTTTTGCCGCCACTATAAAATATAAATAATACGAGTACTGTCTGCTAAATTCAAGAAAATTCATGTATTTATGAAATAAATAAATAAATTACTTACCTAAATTATCTGAATAGCTGATTTGTAATGACATCACTTGTTTAACTAGCTTACTAGCATGCAGTACGATGTGTATCGTCTGAGAGACAGTTACAAAATGTTTTCGTCGTTGCCAATCCCCAAAAATGCCATTGTTCATTAACTCCAAACAATGGTGGTCGAATTCTAACAACTGATCAACCATGTGAACTTTGATAAGCAGTTCTCGATAATCATTTCTCAACAATTATTTGTTATTATTAAAGTTTAACATTATAAAATTAACAAAATAATATAAAACTCATATCCTGGCTAAATAGCCACATGGCCGCCGAAAACCGTGTATTCCCTTCCTGTTCTCCCGCTGTTCCCTAGCTTGTCGTGCATTCTTTCCAAAAATCGGGACTCTTTTAAAACGCCACAGGACGCAGGACAAATTGTTAAAAATCGGGACTGTCCAGCCAAAAGCGGGATGTCTGGTCACCTTACTTTAGGGGGACCTTGCCGAAGGCAGAAGCCCCTGCCTTGACTTTTCCAAACAAGTCTGAGCCCCTGATTGTTTTACTGGAATCTCTATGTTTAGTCTTTAGACATGACATTATAGAAGCATGTACTTTCTCAAGGATACTTACCCTGCTGATTGTATCTAGAGATTAACCCTTTGCACTGGCTCGCTTTTTTCTCGATTCCTTTATTCTACTCGGTATTTAATTTTTTAAATACCCCAGATTTTACAAAGGGCGGCAGTAGAATAAAAAACTGGAGTTTCTTTTCATACAAACTTATTTATTTGGATTTTTTTATATTTCTAATTATTGATACATTCAAAGAGTATAAAAAGAGCTGCTACCGATGCTAACCGTGTCGAGTCACACTCGACATCTGAGTGCAAAAGGTTAATTTTAGCCTAAGGAAGCAGGTGAATCGGGCTGCTAGTTCCTATAGCCAAGCAATCCCTTAGGCCCCTCTTTCATAAAAACATGTGTCAGAGTAATCATTCATCTGTAGCTAAGGATCTGCTGGTCAGCCCCAGCAACCAAGGGTGTGGGATGTTGGTATCTTCTGTGAAATATCTCTATATATAAAAGCTTAATATGCAAAGTGTCCCCGCAGGTGGGAGTTCAACTGACCAGGCTCACTATGACCTGCGCTGACCACCAGGGGGCAGTGTGGAACAAAGGAATGTCCCCACCAGGGGCCTACAGCCAGGGAAGGGAGGTGGGGAAGGGAGGCCACTGCCAGCAGCCAACAGCTGCTAGGGACCCTACCCATGCAGTAATTTCATGCACCGGGCCTCTAGTTATTATATAATACAATGTATTTGGGGAGCATTTTAGGATAACATTCTTAACAAAGTCAGTGTTTATATCAGTAATTATAGTCAATCCTAAAGAAGTGTTTCAAAAAGCCACCTGGTATCAATTAGTTCTAAGAGTGTTTAAACACTTCACTTACATGTTTCACACAGTTGTGTCACTAGTTTAAACACTATATCTATGATGTTCACGACAGAGTTTTCCAGTAGCTTTTAAAATTGCATAAATTATACTCTATATTTTAGACTAATGCATTATCCATTGGGAATATGTTTCATTCTGTGAATGAATACACACCTGAACTAAGTGTTTAAATGCTTGCATTTTCTCTGAAACATTATGGTGTACTGCTGTTTATGGAGAGGGAAGGGAGCATGTTGAAATATTCATTCAATCTTAATAAATATTTCATCAAGAATTACTAAAGCAGTTGGCCTAAGCATTGATTCGTACTAAATAATTATGACTGTTCAAACACTATACTGCAGGTTTTCTCAGTGTAGATCCCATTGAAAAACTACAACTAGACTCTTCTAGATAGAGTTTGTGAGAAGCATTCACAAATATAAGGATTATATATTACACCAGAGGCCTGGTGCATGAAATTCGTGCACTGGCGGGGGGGGGGGGGGGGTGTCCCTCAGCCCAGCCTGCACCCTCTCCAATCTGGAACCCCTCAAGGGATGTCTGACTGGTAGGATCGGGCCTAAATGGGCAGTTGGACATCCCTCTCACAATCCAGGACTGCTGGCTCCCAAGTGCTTGCCTGCCTGCCTTCCTCATCGCCCCTAACCGCTTCTGCCTGCCAGCCTGATCACCCCCTAAGCACTCTCTTGCCAGCCTGATCAATGCCTAACTGTTTCCCTGCCGGCCCAATTATCCCCAACTGCCTTCCCCTGACAGCCCGGTCACCCCCAAATGCTCTCCCCTCCATATTTCCTCTTTATTAGATAGGGTTTTTTTCTTTAATATATTGGACAGTGTACCTACTGTGGTCTTCACAAACCAGTAAAAATGTAAACCCAAACTAAAAGTGTCATAAAATAAACTTAAAACAGGAATTTCATGAGACCATGGAAAGGTGATATAATGTGGTTGTTTCTTCCTTTTTTCCTTCTTTCGTTTTCTTGATGTTTCATCTTTTGTCCTTTCTTTCTTTTTTCCTTTTATTCCTTTTCTTTCCTCTCTTTCTCTTAACTTTTCCATTGGTAGAATCGTCAGTACTTGAATCTGTCTTGCTTCCAGAAGACAAAGAAGAGGGAAACACACAGTCATCTGAAGAAAAAGATGATCTATGTTGGGATCAGTGGTGTTTCTGGTTTTGCTCTTTTCCCGGTTTGATTGTCATTTCTTCCAGCCCCAGCATCTTTAGGACTTGTGCGTGGGCACGTCTTATTCATGTCTACAAAACCTCCCTGCCTTGGTGAAAACTGTAGGGGAAAAGGCCTTCCTGGGTGGGCTCAAGTCCTGCCCAAGGTGCTGAGGAACCAGGGCAGGGAGCACCCACCACCGCCCTTGCAGAGCCAAGGGGTACTCTCTAGTAATGTAACTACAATGTCCCCGTTTGCCTTCAGAAATTAGTTGTAAGTTACTTCTGATGTGAAACCCTATCTCAGACATTTCCTTTGCAGTTTCTAAAGATTTTAAACAAAACCCATTTACCTCCCTAAGCTGGTCAGAAGTTTCTACCCAATGGGAGAGCTTTGCTGGGCAGCATCGCCCAGATATCACCGCCCATCTCCAATCACTCGGCTGGCAGCAAGGGAAGTTCCAAGGCTATAGTGTGTGGGGGGGAAATCACTCCATGGGGGTGCAGCCTGACACCCCAGGCTGCCTCTGGGAGGGAATAGCTCTGGGGGGCGCGGCTGCCTCCCAGGCCTACACCCCTGGCTGCAGATGGGAGCTGATTGCTGTGGGGGGGGGGGATGGGGGGTGTATAGGTGGCCCAGGGCTTCTCGCAGGCCCACAGTCTGGGCAGGGACAGGCAGCAGATGGCACCAGTCATGCGTGGGCGCCTCGCAGGCCCACAACACAGGCCAATGCTGGGAGAGGATGACGCCGGCCGTGCGCGGGCCTTGCAGACTCACAGCCCAAGCCGGGTCGGGCAGCAGATCACCAGCCTAAGCCGGGGTGGGCAGCGGATCACACCAGCCATGCACAGACGCCTCACAGGCCCACAGCCCAAGCCAGGGTGGGCAGTGGATCACGCCAGCCATGCACATGCCTCTCAGGCTCACGGCCCAAGCCGGGGTGGGCAGCGGATCACACCAGCCATGCACAGACGCCTCGCAGGCCCACAGCCCAAGCCGGGGTGGGCAGTGGATCACGCCAGCCGTGAGCATGCCTCTCAGGCTCACGGCCCAAGCCGGGGTGGGCAGCGGATTGGCCAGAAGTGCACGGGCACCTTGCAGGCCCGCAGCCCACACCCCGGTGGACAGCGGATCACGGAGGCCATGCGTGGACACCTCGCAGGCCCAGGGCTGGGGCCGGGGCTGGGAGAGGATCGCGCCGGGGAGCACAGCTGCCTCCCAGGCCAACAGGCTGGGCTGCTCTCAGCGGCAGCCTTCCCTGGGACTGGGGTACTCTGGCGGGTCTGAGAGGACTGGACGCCACCATCTTGTGTCTATGGGCACCGCCATTTTGTCATGGAGTGACAGTTAATTTGCATATTACTATTTTATTAGATAGGATTATAGACTAATACATTCATTAACCTTTGAAAATGTGTTTCAATTTTAGAGGAAGGACATATGTGACCCACGGTATGGAAGTGTGTTATCTTCTGTGAAGTGTGGTTTTATAATGCCAAGTATCTAGGGAGCATTTTGGGATATTTATGACATTGATAGGACAGGTTTAATTTTGAAATTAGAGTCTGTGCTAAAAACACTTTGCCAAAAATCTCACGTTGTTCACAATAATCCCAAGAGTCCAGACAGGTTACACTACAGGTTTCACACATTTATGCATCTCCCTGAACACTAATTGTTCCAACAGGCAAAACTGGTATTTGGAATGCTGGTATGTTCTGTGAAGTATTGTAATGTAATGCCACCTATTGGGGATTCATGTGGGAATATTCATGATGTATTTAGTAGTTGTTTCCATAAGTAATTATAGTCAATGCTAGAAAGAGTTTTCCAAAAAGCCGCTTGCTATGAATTAGTTCTCAAGTGTTTAAAGGACTTCACTTACATTTTTGACTTACAATTATTCAGCTAACAGAAACACTAAATAGATGCTCTTTTAGACAGAGTTTTCCAGTAGCTTTTACAAATGTATTGATTATCATTTATGTTTTAGATTAATACAGCTTTACCTATTGTGAATATGTTGGACTCATTGAAAAAATACAGAGGTGAACCAAGTGTGTGCAATGCTCATATGTTCTGTGAGATCCTATATAATAAAGCACTACTATACAAATCGACCCAATGGCGGGACCACTGATGGAACGACTGGTTGTTATGACAAGAGAGAGGCAACTGGCAGCAGCAATCAGGGGGCAGGGCTGGCCGGTGGGCGGCGCCAGGCTGCCAGCCAAGGTGGGTGCTAGTGGAGGGGGGGGGCTGATCACCCTGCCCGCTGCCTCACAGATTGGCCCAGATCACCGGCCAGGCCTAGGGACTCTACCCTATATATTGGGAACAATCTCTTAGATTTAAAAATTAAAACCTGGCAAGGCTACTATAACACTGAAAAAACAGGATGATGCAGTGATGACTTGCATGGACTCTGGCTTGCACATTTTGTGGTCAGCCCTGATTCTGACACTTATAACTGTGTGACAAAGCCAATTACTTAACTTCTCTCTGCTTCAGTTTTTCTACCCATAAGATGGAGAAAATTATACTACTGCCTCAGAAGGATCATGTTATGTACTATTTTTTATAATTAGGGCAAAAAAAATGTAGTTGCCCATACAACAGCAAGATGCCTTTCACCTGTATGAAAAGTATGGTCACTGGTGCATGCAGCATCCCAGATTGTGAGAGGGATATCAGACTGCTGGTGTGTGGGGATTGGGCCTAAACCGGCAGGCTGGGCTGAGGGGCGCCCCCCACCCCCAGTGCAGGAATTTTGTGCATCAGGCCTCTAGTATTATAGCATAGTGCCATTAACTGAAGGTGCATGTTGTAATATTCATTTCTTTATTCATACATGTTTCATTCCATAATTGTAGTCTGAGCTGGAAACAGTTTCTGAAACCCTCTTTATAGGAAATACTTCACTGCAGGGATTACACAGTGCACAGCTATTTGAAACACTAAAGTTCTACTGTGGTAAACAATGTTTGATGGTAGCATATACAAATGTATGGATTATTCTTTCTACTTTACCTTTTGAAAACATGCTTCACTTGTTGAAGGAATACATAGTGGGGCTGAGTGTCTGGAACGCCACTATCTTCTGTTGAGCTTATAATAGACTGCCATGTAATGGGGGAACATTCTGCAGTATTCAATACTTAGAAGTATTCCATTTAGGAATTCTAGCTCATGCTAAATACAGTTGGTGATTAGTACTGATTAGTACTTAATAAGTATGAATGTTCAAACACTGCACCACATGTTTTCCATAATGGAGCATTTTCACCAGTAGAGGTTCGACTTTGAGTTCAGATAAAACAAATTTGAAATCCTGGCTCCAAGAATGAAGAGGTCATATGGCATTTGAATACATTACTTAACTGTTTTAAGACACCTTTATCTATAAATGTATGAAAATAAGGGCAAGAACTTCATAGGAGTATTGTGACTCTTGTATTTAGACCAGAAAAATAGTCTCACATACATGTGCTTTTCCGCAAATCCTGTGGTTGTAGAGTACATTTTAAGTTCTTTATGTTCAAGTATTACATTTGTTTATCAAAATAAAGCCGGGTTTTGAAATTAAAAATGTCATTAATCTTTCCTCTCTGAAAACCCCAGTTCTCTGTAAATCACTGTATTTTTACTTTCAAAAATCTATTCTCCATTAAGATTTATAACAACTGATTAGAATATCAATAACCTCTTTTTTTTCCCTTTGTTCTTTTATCTATTCTTTCCTAATGTGGAGGAATAAGTTCCTATGAGGTGATGATTGCCATTGACTCTTAATAGAAATAAGGGATGCATTAGTTTTCTAGGGCAAAGTGACACAAGTGTTGTGGCTTAAACAACAAAAATGTTTTGTTTCACAGTTCTAGAGGCTAGAAGTCCAAGGTCAACGTGCTAGCAGTGTTGTTTTCTTCTGAGGACCTTGAGGGAGAATCTGTTTCTGGACTCTTTCCTTGCTGCTGGTGGTTTGCTGGTGCTCTTTGGTGTTCCTAGTTGAATCACTCCAACCTCATGTTAAAATGTCATTCTCGTTAAGTGAGTGGCCATGTCTAAATTTCTCCTTTGTATAAGTACAGCAGTCATGTTGGATTATGGGCCTAGCCTACCCCAATATAACCACATCCTAACTAATTACATCTGCAGTGACTCTATTTCCAAATAAGAAGGCATTCTGAATTTGGGGGAGCACAATTCAACCCATAACAGGCTACAGGGAGAAAAACTCTCCCAGTTAATACATTTGTAACTGTCTTGCTATGAATTATTCTTAACAATTAATTCACTATAGCTTGCTGTTACCAATGTAATTCTAATACTCTTAACTTATAGCAGAAATTCTGGTATCTATCCAAGGGGTAGGGGTGTTCACATCCATCTTTTAATGATGCTATGCTTATATACATATGTCTATAGAGGAGCTATTAGGGAATAATTGGCTCCTACAACAGAGTCACGTCAATCAATCTCTGCTAAAATGTCCAACTCTAGCTCCCCAAGAGAAGCAGGCAGCAGGTTCTGGTTGGATAAAGCCAGGCATCCCCACTACAGAATCAAGCTCAGAAGGACAGAGGCACCAGGACTCAGCAGGGCAAATCCAAACTGTCTCCTGTTGGGGGATGGGGCGGTGCTAGCCAAGCCTATAGGGAAGGGACAAGTCCTTTGCCTCCCTCCAGCTCCATAGCTCTGATTCTTATTTTTATAGGGTTTATACTTTTCATTTTATATTTATTGTAGTTAGCCAGTCTGAAACTATGAAAGATTGGTTTGAGATGTTACACTACTTACATAATTATACATTACTAGAGGCCTGGTGCATGAAAATTCATGCACTGGAGGGGGGGCATCGCCTTTCACAGTCCGGGAGACCTCAGGGGTGGGAGGTGACCCAGCAATCAGGGGAAGGCGATGCCCCCATCACACCTCTGCTGCTGCCACTGCCGGCAGCACAAGACTCGGCCAGCCCTGGTTACCTGAGCCTCGGGTGGCCCTGGGTGGCTGGGCAGCCACCACCAAGGCTTGCCTGCACCTTGGGCCAGCCCTGGGCAGCTGGGGGGCTGAGGGGACTGGGGGACTCTGGAGGCAGGCGTGCAACAAGGCCGGGCCTGCCCCTAGGCCTTGCTGCGCACCTGCCACCTGTTGGGGCTGAGGGAACTGGGTGCCGCCATCTTGTGGCTGTGGGCGCTGCCATCTTTGAGGGTGTGGCAGTCAATTAGCATATTCCCTCCTTATTGGCCATGGGCACTGCCATCTTTGTGACAGTGTGAGGCTCAATTAGCATATTCCCTCTTTATTAGATAGGATTACATACAATACATACACACGCACACATGCACATAATAAGTAGTTCCCTGAATCAGAGACAAACTTTCATTTACAGAATATCTTGTGCACTCCCCAAGTCCAAATCACCACAGAATGAAGGATTGGAAGCAGATGTTGACAGTATGCAGTATGTATTTCAGGATGTGTATCACAATAGAGTAACTACAAAGCTATGAAACTGAGAACTTAAATAAAGAACTGGTACATCTACCTTTCTAGAGTTAAATTAATGTTTGGTTTGGAATATAAATACATATTCTCATAAAGAGGAGAAGATCTCTAGGTTTACAACCCCTCGGATCTAAACAATTGATTACCCCAGTTGTCCTACCCGACCATGCTTACGAATGTGGAAGGGTTTATGGGTTGTGGCTAACTTGGGCCCACTCTACATTCTTTCTTTGAAAGGCTCTGGAGGAAGTCCAGGCAATCTCAGGAAGTGATGAAGTAGCTTATAGCTGGATGCCAACATCAGGGAGCCTTGAACTTTTAATTGAACTTCCACCAGTTCAGAGCTGCATGAAGGCTGACCCTTGTACACAGTGTGGTCTCCCCCATGAACATCCAGGTCCAGTAGACACAGCCACAAACTGAATTGTGAAGCTCCAAACATCTAGTTCAAGTCCAGTTACACATGTCTAACATCAACCTGCACCAGAACCCTGCTCAAGTGGGCCCAGAACCAACACAACTAATAGTAGGCTTCAGACTACACCTGAGTTTGACTCAACTAGACACACAAGTAACAAACACAAGGGGGAATCTGGCAGGAACCAGACCCTGCTGGAAAAAAAACACACAAAAAAATTTGTCTCAGGAAGTGGGATGAGGGGCAGGGTTTTCACAGTAACTCATACATGGTGATTGAGATCTATCCTTATAGTCAGCCATACTGAGAGTTAAATCCATCCATGAATGGACCAACAGGATTCAAGATTTAAATATAACAGGAGAGTGTACATAATCCACACAAGAAATATTGCTGGAGCACCTAGCTCAGGTGACCTGAAAGATAGTACCACTGAGACCTACAAGATACATACTGGTACATCATAAAGCAATCATAACAAGTTTGGGAACCATAACAGATTGAATCAATAAACAGAGACAAGCGCAAAAAGGCAGACAAAATGGAGAGACAAAGAAATATGCCCCAAATTGAAGAACAAGAGAAATTCCCAGAAAAAAAGAATTAAATGAAATGGAAACAACCAAGATACCAGATACAGAGTTTTAAATAATGGTTGTAAGAATGGTCAACCTTAAGTAAGAATGGATTATCTCGGTGAGAACTTAAAAAGATAGTAAGCATTACAAAAGACATCCTATATAATAAAGACGTAATATGCAAATTGACCATCACTCCAACACACAAGATGGCCACCCCCATGTGGTCAAAGATGGCCACCACAATATGGCCAGCAGGGGAGGGCTGTTAGGGGTGACTGGGCCGGCAGAGGAGGGCAGTTGGAGGCGACCAGGCCTGCAGGAGAGGACAGTTGGGGGGGACCCAGGCCTGCAGGGGATGACAGTTGGGGGGGGGCCAGGCCTGCAGGGGAGGGCAGTTTGGGGAGACCAGGCTTACAGGAGAGGGCAGTTGGGGGCAACCAGGTCTGCAGGGGAGGGCAGTTAGGGGTGACCAGGCCTGCAGGGGAGGGCAGTTGAGGGTGACCAGGCCTGCAGGGGAGGGCAGTTGAGGGTGACCAGGCCTGCAGGGGAGGGCAGTTAGGGGTGACCAGGAAGGCAAGAAAGGGCTGTTAGGGGTGACTGGGCCAGCAAGGGAGGACAGTTAGGGGTGACCAGGCCAGCAGGGGAAGGCAGTTAGGGGTGACCAGGCGGAAGGGAAGGGCAGTTAGAGGTAAATGGGCCGGCAGGGGAGCAGTTAGGCATCGATCAGGCTGGCAGGGGAATGGTTAGGGGGTGATCAGGCTGGCAGGCAGAAGCAGTTAGGGACAATCAGGCAGGCAGGCAGGTGAGCGGTTGGAAGCCAGCAGTCCTGGATTGTGAGAGGGATGTCCCAGATTGAAGAGGGTGTAGGCTAGGCTTAGGGATACACACCCCATTCATGAATTTTGTGCACCGTGCCTCTAGTAGAAACAATAAAAAGAACCAATCAGAAATGAAGAATACATTAGAAGGAATCAATAGCAGTTTAGATGAAGTGGAGGATCAAATCAGTGACATAGAGAACAAGATAACAGAAAGCATCCAAGCATTGCAATAAAAAGAATTTTTTTTTTAAATGAGAGTCTAAGGTACTTCTGGGACAACATCAAATGTAATAATATCTGTATCATAGAGGTCCCAGAAGGAGAATAGAGTGATCAAGGAATCAAGAGCCTGTTTGAAGAAATAATGGCTGAAAATTTTCCTAACCTATTGAAGGAAAAAGACACACAAGTCCAGGAAGAACAAAGAGTCCCTATCAAGATGAACCCAAAGAGGTCCACACCAAGACACATCATAATTAAAAAGCAAAGGTTAAAGATAAAGAAAGAACCTTAAGAGCAGCAAGAGAAAGACAGTAGCCTACGAGAAAGCTTTAATAAGGCTGTCAGCTGATTTCTCTACAGAAGATATTCAGGTCAGTAGAGTTTGGCATGTACTCAGAAAAGTACAGGACATTGAAAAAAGAATTAGAGGAAGATACAAACAAGTGGAAGTATATACTTTATTCATGGATTGGAAGAATAAGCATACTGCATTAAAATGCCCATACTACCCAAAGTAACCTATGGGTAGTATGGGCATTTTACCAGAATCACCACAACCCCTATTAAAATACTAAAGCATGTTTCACAGATCTAGAGAGGATATTCCATATATTTATATGGAACCAAAAAAGATCCTGAATAGCCTTAGAAATCTTGAGAAAGAAGAAAGAAGTTGAAGGGATCACAATACCAGATATCAAATTATACTATAAAGCCATTGTAATGAAAACGGCCTTGTACTGTCACAAGACTAGACAATGGAACAGAATACAGTCCCCAGAAACTGACACCAATACAGTCCATTAATATTTGACAAAGGAAGCAAGAATATACAATGGAGTAAAAATAGTCTCTTTAACAAATGGTTTTGGGAAAACTGGACAGACGTATGCAAAAAGATGAAACTAGACCACCAACTTACACCATACACAAAAATAAACTCAAAATGGATAAAAGACTTAAATGTGAGTTGTGCAACCATAAAAATCCTAGAAGAAACCATAGGCAGCAACATCTCAACTAGCTCTCTTGGCAATATATTTGCTGATAATCTCCTTGGGCAAGGGAAACAAAGGAGGAAATTTAAAAAATTGGATTATGTAAAAATAAAATCTTCTGCACAGCAAAAGAAACCACCATCTAAGTGAAAAGGGAACCCACTGTATGGGAGAACATATTTGCCAATGATGCAGCTGATGAGGGGTTAATTTCCAAAATATATTAAAAAAAACTCATACATCTCAACAAAAAGAAACAAGCAATCCAATTAAAAAATGGGCAAAAGGCCTGAAAATACACTTCTCCCAAGAGGACATACAGGAAGCCAATAGACTTACGAAAAAGTCTATAATCACCCGAGAAATGCAATTTAAATTTACAGTGATGTATAACCTCACACCTGTCAGAATGGCTTTCATCAATAAATCAACACACAACAATTGCTGGTGAGGATGTGGATAAAAAGGAACACTAGTTCACTGCTGGTGGGAAGGCAGATTGGTGCAGCCACTATGAAAATAAGTATGGACGGTCCTAAAATATTAAAAATGGAACTGTGACTTAACCCAGTGATTCCACTTCTAGAAATATATCCTAAGAATCCTGAAACACCAATCAGAAAGAATATATGCACCCTTATGTTCATGGAAGCACTATTTAAAATAGCTAAGATCTGGAAACAGCCCAAGTGTCCATCAGTAGGTGAGTGGATAAAAAAGCTGTGGTACATTTACACCATGGAATACCAAGCAGTGTAAAAAGAAGGCTCTCTTGCCTTTTGAGACAGCCTGGAGGACTTGAAGACTATTATGCTAGGTAAAATAAGCCAATCAGAGACAGACAATTATCAAATAATCTCACTTATGGGGAATCTAACGAACAAAATAAACTGATGAACAAAATAGATTCAGAGACATACAATCATGGAACAAACTGATGAATCTCAGGGGCAGGGGGGTAGATGGGTGGGAAGAGATTAACCAAAGAACTTATATGCATACTAGAGGCCCGGTGCACAAAATTCATGCACGGGGGGGGGGGGGGGCATGTCCCTCAGCCTTGCCTGAACCCTCTCCAATCTAGGACCCCTTGGGGGATGTCCAACAGCCTCTCACAATCCAAGACCACTGATTCCTAACCACTCACCTGCCTGCCTGCCTGATCGCCCCTAACTGCTCCCTGATGGACTGACTGCCCCTAACCGCCTCTGTCTCGCCCCGCAACCGGGACCCAGGATTCCCTCCTCTGGCCTGTCACAGGCATCCAGGACCTGGGCTTCCCTCCCTCTGGCTGGCCACAAGCACCCAGGACCCAAGCCGGCTTCACCCAGGCTGGCTGCAGCCGCAGGGGACTGTGGCGGGCAGCTTTGCCCGGGCCACAGCTGCTGGTGCTGATGCCCATGACTGTGGGGTGGGTGGATTGTTTCTCTCCCAGGCCACAGCCTGTCCAGTCCCCATTCCTCTCTCGCAGCTCATTTGTGCCTGGCTGGTCCTCATTCCTCTCTCCCCAGTGTTGAGTGTCTGAGCCTTTATGGTGGGAGGGCGTGATGACCATTTGCATATTAGTTCTTTATTACATAGGTTATGCATAACCCTTGGATACAGGCAATAGTGCAGTGAAGGCCTTGGTGGGTACAGGTGTGGGTGGAGGATGTCAATAGGAGAGAAGTGGACATTTGTGATTCTTTCAACAATAAAGATAAATTTTAAAAAAGAATCAGCATGTGACATTTATTTTCAGTGTTTGCCTTACTTCTAAAGGAGTCACTATCACGGTATAAGTTAGCAAGCTTTTCCTTTGGGCCCATGAGAACTAGTTTGCTTCAGAGAAAGTCAACCTTGTGGTGCACAGTCTGCCCATTCTCTCACTGCATTTGGCAATAGGATAACTTGGCTTGGTACAATGTTAAATGTAAACTTTCTTTGAAAAAACAAATTAAACAAAAAAGAAAAAATGGAACTGCCGTTTGACTTAGTGATCCCACTTATAGGAATATATCCTAAGAATCTGAAACACTAATCATAAAGAATATGTGTACTCCTATGTTCGTAGCAGCACAATTTACAATGGCTAAGATTTGGAAACAGCCCAAGTGCCCATCAGTAGGTGAGTGGATAGAAAAGCTGTGGTACATCTACACAATGGAATACTACACAGCTGTAAAAAGTAGGCTCTCTTACCTTTCGGATCAGCCTAGAGCAGTGGTTGGCAAACTCATTAGTCAACAGAGCCAAATATCAACAGCACAATGATTTAAATTTCTTTTGAGAGCCAAATGTTTTAAACTTAAACTTCTTCTAACACCACTTCTTCAAAATGGACTTGCCCAGGCCGTGGTATTTTGTGGAAGAGCCACACTCAAGGGGCCAAAGAGCCGCATGTGGCTCGTGAGCCAAAGTTTGCTGACCACGTGCCTGGAGGAACCTGCAGAATATTAAGCTAAGTGAAGTAAGCCAGGCAAAGAAAGACAAGTATCACATGATCTCACTTATATGTGGAATCTAATGAACAAAATAGACTGATGAGCATAGTAGAGCCAGAGACATGGAAGCATGGAACAGCCTGTTGAATCTCAGAGGAAAGGTGGGAAGGGGGAGGTGTGAAGAGATTAACTAAAGTACTTACATACATATATGCATAAGCCCTGGACACAGACAATAGTGCAGAGAGGGCCTGAGAAGGGATGAGAGTGGAGTGGAGTGGAGGCGGTCAATGGGGGATAAGAAAGGGTGGACACCTGTAATATCTTCAACAATAAAGACAAATGAAAAAATAATACTAATGATATATGTCACAGAACTAGAACAAATATTCCAAAAATTGATATGTAACCACAATAGACCCCGAGAGCCTCAGCAATCTTGAAAAAGGAGAACAAAGTTGAAGGAATCATGCTACCTAATGTGAAACTATCAAAACAGCATGATACTGGCCAGTAATAGGCATACACTAGTAGATCAATGGAACAGAATAGAGAGCCCAGAAATAAAGCCATGCTTTTATGGTCAATTAATATTTGACAAAGAAGGCAACAACATACAATGGGGTAAAGACAGTCTATTCAATACATGGTGTTGGGAAATTGGGCAGAAAAAAACACGAAACTAGACCACCAACTTACACCATACAAAAGAATAAACATAAAAGATGTAAGTATAAGTCACAAAACCATAAAAATTATAGAATAAAACAGACAGTAAAATTGAGACTTTTCTCGTAGCAATATTTTTCTCTGATATAGCTCCTCAGGCAAAGGAAACAAAAGGAAAAATAAACAAACGGACTACATAAAACTAAAAAGCTTTTGCACAGTAAAGGGAACTATCAACAAAATAAAAAGGAAATCTAATGAATGGGAGAACATATTCACCAATGATACATCTCATAAGGAGTTAATTTCTGAAACTTATAAAGAAATTATAAACTCATCACCAAGTAAACAAACACCCAATTACAAAATGGGCAAAGGACCTGAATAGACACTTCTCCAAAGAGGCTAACTGCAATAAATATAAAATGAAAAGTATAAACCCCATAAAAATAATAACCAGAGCTGTGGAGCTGGAGGAAGGCAAAGGACTTGCCCCACTCCTACAGGCTTGGCTAGCACCACCCCATCCCCCAACAGGAGACCCGTTGGATTTGCCCTGCTGAGTCCTGGTGACTGGGTCCTTCTGAGCTTGCTTCTGTAGTGGGGATGTATGGCTTTATCCAACCAGACCTTGTGTGCTACAAATGGTCCACAGGCATATGAAAAGATGCTCAACACACTAATTACTAGAGGATGCAAATTAAAACCAAAATGAGATATCACCTCAACACCTGTCATCAATAAATCAACAAACAGGAAGTGCTGGCAAGGATAAGGAGAAAAAGGAATGCCTGTGCTCTGTTGGTGGGAATGCAGACTGATGCATTCACTGTGGAAAACTGCATGAAGTTTCTTAAAAAAAAAAAAAAAAACAGAAACTGCTTTATGACCCAGTATTTCACTTCTGGGAATATATCCGAAGAACCTGAAACACTGATTAGAAAGAATATATGCACCCCTATGTTCACTGCAGTTTTATTTACAACAGCCAAGATCTGGAAGCAGCCCAAGTGCCCATCAGTAGATGAGTGGATAAAAGAGCGTGGTACAGCCGAAACCGGTTTGGCTCAGTGGATAGAGCGTCGGCCTGCGGACTGAAAGGTCCCAGGTTCGATTCCGGTCAAGGGCATGTACCTTGGTTGCAGGCACATCCCCAGTAGGGGGTGTGCAAGAGGCAGCTGATCGATGTTTCTAACTCTCTATCCCTCTCTCTTCCTCTCTGTAAAAAGTCAATAAAATATATATTAAAAAAAAAAAAAGAGCTGTGGTACATTTGCAGAATGGAATACTACTTGGCAGGAGAAGGAGAAGGAGGAGGAGAAGATCTTGCCTTTTGTGACAGCATGGATAGACCAGAGAGTATTATCCTAAGTGAAGTAAGCCAGTCAGAGAAAGACAAACACCATAGGACTTCACTTATATGTGGAATAAAATGCACAAACTAATCTAACAGACAAAATAGAAATAGCATCATAAATACATAGAACAAACAGCTGTCAGAGGCAAGGAGGGGAGGTGGTCTGGGTGAAAAAGCTGAAGGGATTGGAAAAAACACCTCAGGAACATAGACAACAGTATGGTGATTACCAGAGGGAAAGGCGGGTGGAGGAAAAGTGGAAGAGGACAAAGCGGGGATAAGTGGTGGTGGGAAAAGACTACTTTGGATGGTGAGCACACAGTGCAGTATGCAGATGATGTGTTATTTAGTTGCACACTTGAAACCTGTATCTTTTTACTAAGCAACGTCACCCAAATCAATTCAATAAAAAAGGAAGAATCAGATGTATGTGGATCAGTCAATCTGTTGACTCAATGTTGAGGAAGAAAAAGTTAGCAAATAAGATAGAATTTGATACAATTTATTCTAAATGCAATTGTGTTTGTGTACTATTTGAAAATATTCAAGTCTCCTTAAAAAAACTACAAAAAGTCATAATTGATAACCTATGTAAGTATTAAACAACTACAAAAATTAAGCTGGTGGCGAGGGAAGTAAAAGCAAAAATAAATGAATGGGACTATATTAAGCTAAAAAGCTTTTGCACAGCAAAATACACTGTCAACAAAACAAAAACACAACCTAATGGGAGAAGATTATTTGCAAACAATATCTCTGACAGGGGTTAACATGAAAAATATATAACAAACTCATACATCTCAACAATAAAAATATACAATCCAATTAAAAAATTGGCAGGAGACTAGAACGTAAGACATACAAATGACCAACAGATACTTGGAAAGGATGCTCCACTTCAATAGCTATGTGAACCAAAACTACAATGAGATACCACCTCACACTTGTTAGAATGGCTAGTATCAACAAGACAAGTAATAACAGGTGTTGGAGAGATTGTGGAGAAAAAGGAACCTCATTCACTGCTGGTGGGAATGTAGAAACAGCCGCTATGGAAAACAGTAGGGCAGTTCTTCGAAAAAATTAAGAATAGAGTTACCATATGACCCAGTAATCCCTTTTCAGCATAACTACCCCCAAAATTGAAAACACTTATTTGCAATGATATCTGTACCTTTATGTTTATTGCAGCATTATTCACATTTCCCAAAACAAGAAAACAACGGAAGTGTCCCTGGATAGAGGACTGGATAAAGAAGATGTGGTACGTATGCACAATGGAATAGTACTCAGCCATAAGAAAGGATGAAATACCACCATTTATGACAATATGGATGGGTCTTGAGAATATCATGCTAAATGGAGTCAGACAGAAAAAGTCAAGAACCATATGATTTCACGCATATGTGGAAAATAAAACTGAAAGCAACAAATGAATAAACAAGACAAACAAACACACAAAAACTCATAGACACAGACAACAGTATGGTGGTTTCTAGAGGGAACGGTAAGTAGCAGGTAGTGAATGGGAGAGAGGGTTTAGTGAATAAGGAGGGAAGGAGATTTGACCTCGGATGGTAGGTATACAATGCATTATACAGATGATGTATCGTGGAATGGTACACTTGAAACCTATCTAATTTTATTAACCAATGACACCCCAATAAATTTAGTTAAAGTTTTTAAAAAGAGCATATATAATATATCTGAAGCATAAGGTAAATTTTTTCATAAATTATTTCATAAATAAATAATTTACTTGAAAAAATAAGCTGGTGGCTTATGAGATATAGGTAATAAGTTGTGTTATGGTATGTAATGAATAAGAAGTCAACAACCTTGGGAGGTAAATAGAATATCTAAGTATTTTCAATATAAATCACAAATTAGTAAACTTTAAGACATATTAAAGGCAAGTGGAATAATTTGAACAAACAATAATGTTACATTTAAATAGAAATCATTGGGAAGATCAAGTCGTAACCTATGATTATGGCAACAATAGGCTGATAGCTGTTATCTCTAAGTTGGCCATCTGTTTGTGACTCTCACTATGTGCCAATTTGGTCCCTCGTGGACTCTGTCCAAGACACAGCTATGACAAGTAACTGTTCAGTAGAAGTTAGTGACCTGTACCTGTGACCAAGACAACTTTCTCACATATCTCTTGGACTGGGTAAATATATTTGTGTTGGCACCTTTATTTTGTTGGGCTCCTTTCTCAAATTTTAAATTTGGTCCCCATAAACCACCATCAGTTGAGAAGAGTGTCAAGGCATAGGGAGATACAGACACAATGTTGTGTAACCCAGGATTCAGGCAATTCAATTTTTCATCTTATTGTGTTTCTTTCTCCTTGCCTCTTGCTTTATGTTTTTAACAGATAGTATAAAGCAGTGGTTAGCAAACTGCGGCTCGCGAGCCACATGCCTCAATCAGATTGAGGACGTTTTTAGCAAAGGCCAGCTTAGGAGTACGCTAATTAACTTAATACCTACCTATATAGTTTAAGTTTAAAAAATTTGGCTCTCAAAAGAAATTTCAATCATTGTACTGTTGATATTGGCTCTGTTGACTAATGAGTTTGCCGACCACTGGTATAAACCATGTGACTTAAGAATTTTATTTGGCCTGAGAGCTGTTCTGTTCCATAACTCTTGGAATAGCTTGCCTGATAGTGTGGTTTGAGGCTTTTATTACATAAGGACAATTTCCTGCCCATCATTTAATTATAAAATAATACTATGCATTATTTGTTGGACATCTTATTCTATAATAAGAAAGGGCTATGGAAGGCATACTAAATGCATTAAAAGGACTATCATGATGCAAAATGTAGCAGAAAGGGATGAGGATTTATATTTATAGAGAAATTTAGCATTTTAAGTATTGTTTTGTTTCTAAGAGAATGTATTACTTGTTTAATTGAAGATCAATAAAAACAATGACAACATTCTTTTCTTTTCTTTGTTCTTACTGAGCATTTTTAATAATCAGATTAAATCCTTAAATCAGGAATATGTTATTTCATTATATTTGACTATGGCATTTGTTCCATTAATTCTAGTCTATGCTTCACAGATGCCCTCTCACACTTGTTTCCACAGCCACACTAGTTTTCTGTGCCGTGCCAGCACAGCCAAGGGTTCGGTAAGCCTGAGGGAGGGCCGGCGAAGGATGTAGAAAAGACAGACAAAGAGAATAAGCTGGGTGTAGGTGGATCTTCCTGTGCCTGGCTGAGGCCACAGAGAAAAGATCCAGACTGCAAGCTGAGCCTTTATTTTATCGTCAGAGGTAAACAAGGTAGTGGTCACCATAGTTACAATGTTCTTGTGAGTTTCACTTGTTTTGGCAGCACTTGCTGCACCTCCCACAGCCCATTAGCTACCCCAGGAAGGATCTAGGGAGTGTCAAAAGGTCAAGCTTAATTATGCTAAGAAGGCTGTGCCCTCTAAGCTGGGACTTGTCTGTGGGTTTGCCAACAGGTCAGTCTGAGGCTTAACCCTTTAGCTGCTCCCTACAGTTTTCTTTTGGTTACACATATTCATCATGCTCCTTCAGACTTCCTGATCATTGTAGAGTTTTTTTTTCTTCTGCCTGAAACACTCTTACCTTTGCTCATTGTCATATTCTATGTCATATATCAGCTCATAAACTTTTACTTACCCTTATTTTATAATGTACTAACTTCCCTGTGGTGCACTAAATAATTGTGATTATTTGATAAATATATTTATTTGCTTCCATACTGTGCGCTTCATTGGGGCAACAATTATATATGAATTTGATTACCATTATATCCCAATAACCAAATACATTGCCTGATAAACAGAAGGTGATCAATGAATAAAGTCATAAAATTTTCATTAGAGATTAAAAAGATGAAAGTCAGGAAGTAAGTTCCTTGAATTTAGTGGCATGGAAAGTTTCAGGAATTAAAAGTTTTCTGGACTGGTGAGGTAGAGTTCAGATTCCAGTGCATTGAAAAGTTGGTACTGGAGTTATTGGAATAGTAAGTATAGAAAATTTATTTCGAAAGTTTGGTTTTAAAGGAAAGGACAAATATTAAGAAGTGCCTGAAGCTTGAGTAGGATTGAAAAATGTGTTTATTATTGTTTGTCTTGTTAATTTTAAATCTGGGAAAGTACGTGTACATGTTTCTTAGAATAACCTAATAGGAAGAGACAAATTGGAGATGTGGTAGCAGGAGAGGGGAATATAAATCAAAAGAGTCCTAATGAGGTTAAAGAAGAGTATAGCGCAAAAATGGAGATACATTGTCATGAAATTTGAAGAAATGTTTTACACAATTGTAACAGGGCTGAAAGAAAAAAGGCGCAGATATTTTGATAGAACACTAAGGACCATCTTTTAAAAAGCTGAAGACATAGGGATATGGTTGCAGGTTAAATGTTTAAAAAATATAATTTAGTTTTCAGTGGTATTTGTAAATAATTAGAGAACTTAGTGATTTTTTAAAATAGCAGGATTACCATATTTAGAGTCTTATTAAGTTTGATGACCATTACTTAAATAAGAAATCCTTAATGAAAAATATTCTCCCAAAATATTCAGTATATTAGTACAAGCATGGAGAAAGAAGGGCTGCAGGCTCTCATCACTTTCCTATAATGAAAAATTAACAGGATAAAATGCCTTCAGGAAATTGAAAAGAAACGATTGGCATGATAGGCATTAAATTTAAGCAGGAAGATGATAGATGGTAAAATCCATCTGTTAATTACTATCGTATTATAATTAATCTTGATGCAATCTAAGTAATATGCCTTAGTTTTTTCCTCTTCAATTTTTTTTTCTCTTGGATAATTAATCTCAATATAAAGTAAAGATTGTCGTTATTCTAAGTACTATTATTATTCTTTTGGAAAATTATATAGGAAATACTCTGAGTTTTCAAATTACTTTATGCAGATTTGTCTTCATTAAGCTTTCACGTCCATGAATGTAATATATCATTTTATTTGGTCAAATTTCCTTTATTTTTTTTTTACTGTGATTTCCATTTTTCTTAATAAATTTTTGTACATCTCTTGCTAAACTTGATTTTTTATGCCTTGTAATTTTAGTTTTGGGGTAAATAATAACTTTTTCTAAATTATTCTAAATTTTTATGTATAAAAATACAAATGATTTATATATTTTGCTCTTATATGTAGACACCTTGCTAAGCTTTCTTTGTAATTCTGGCAATTTTCAGAATTCTATATAGGCAAATAATCGCTCTTAAACAATGACAATTTGATTACTTTATTCCTTTTGTTTTGTTAAAATCTTAGTATTATTTTACTTATAATCTAGGAATGATATGCTGAATTTTCTTTGCAATTTACTTCTGAGTAATACTGTGTTTCTGTTATGATTTTTTATATGGCTTAGGAATTATTTAGTTGTAGTATACAAACACACACACACACACACACACACACACACACATACGTACACCCACATACAGGGACTGGGAGGTCAAATGCATTTTCAAGGTATATTCCAACTGTTTGTGGATTGTTGTCTGAATTTTTCTATGTACAAAATGTCACCTGTAAATAATAACAGGATTTTTTTCTCCTTTTATAAATATTATGCTTTTTTAAAAAATTCCCATTTTAATATAGTACTACAGTAAACATTGAGTAGAGGAGGAGATAGAATGCATCCTTGCTCCTTCCAGAATTAATTGAGAAATTTCTCAACTTCTATGATTTTTGTAGAATCTGAGAATCCCTGCCTCATAAGTGTAGTTCTTCCTTGCTTGAAAAGCACATAAATCAACATTTTTATATGCTCATTTTAGATATTGGGTAGTGTTCCCTACCTTTGTTGCAAGTTATCTGACATATCAGCTAAATATATATCTTCCAAAGTCGCATAACTGGCCTGTTACTTGGCTTTGGGAGAAAACAATTCCAAGCACTGAGCTATCACAAAATTCTGAAAGTTAAAAAGCTATTATGTCATGATTAATATCAGAGAGAAATACTAATTAGGATGGAATAGCTCAGAAGCATATACTGATAAAATGGAAATGGTATACACAGGAGCATGTTATCCTAGCAACAGAGGATGGAGGCTATGAGGGGTTTTTGTTTGTGGACAACATTATAGCTCTCAATTTTCTTTGGTACTAAAGACAGAAACCATAAAAAAGTTTAAAACACTGGATTTTGTAATATCTCTAAATTTCAGAGATGTGAAAATAATAATTGAAAGAACCAAAAATTGCTTTTTTTTTCTGGGAAGTATATCTATTAAAGTCAGAGATCTAGAGTTATAGGTCAGAAAATTACCAATTTAATGGATAAACAAAGTACCTAAGGTACTTTTTTTTATGGAGACACTTATCTTCTATAGCTGGAGAGCAGACTATACTGAAGACCAGGAAATCAACCTGATTATAAGAGTATCATAATTTTAGAAAAGTATATATTCACAGCTTCAACAAATTTCTGGGGTGGGGCCCTCACATGAAAGGAGTTGGACTTTGGGAAAGGATATAGATAGATAACCTTATTAATGCTAAACCCCTAATTCCCATCTGTAATGGCAAAATATGTCAGGCTCCTTCTTAATGAGTCCTCTATAAATGCCTTACAAAATAATATTTGTCCTCCTCAAGACTTTCTCCCAGTTCTATCTTGGTAACTTGCCAATGGCAAAGGGTCTTGCATGGTTCACCAGGGGGAATGCATTCTCTGTTAGGGAAGGAAATGACTCCTTCTTGAAAGGAACTGCAGGACCAGAATAAGATACTGGTATACCAATAAGATCATGTGAAGCATGACTAGGAGTGATGTCGAAAATCCTATACCAAGGAGAGTGGAAAAGAAATCTCAGTAAGGGAGACTTTGTGGAGATGGGGACAACCCCTATCTTAGTGTTGATACCCCTGGAGCTTATGCTAACACCGTGCTGGAATGGCACTTAAGAGACTGGCACAAGTAATGGCCCTCAATGTATGAAATGTAAATGTCAGAACTTCCTTGGCAGAATTTTGAGAAATAAATCAAACACATATTAGAATAAATATATTTTTAAGACCCAAACACCTACAAGATAACTATGTCCTTTGGGAAATTCCAGAAGACATGTCATTTACTGAAACAATAAAGAAATCATGAATGAATGGGACAATTACTTCACTTAGAAGCTCATAAGTAGTGACAGCTGATAATAGAGGATTATATTAAGAAACTGGGGTTTATCAAAGATGAACCAAATAGATATGCAAAATAGAAGGGGGCAGAACCTGATCTATAGAAAGCTAACCTATACCCTATTCTATCATTGAGATTGCATTGCCTAAAATATCTCCTCAAATATAAGAATTTAAATATGAGAATGTTAAGAGATAGTTGACAATGGAAGAATAGGCATAAAATATATTGAGAAGAGCTAATTTACATTAATGTTACAGTTAGTTTGGTCAGAATCTTCAGAGCATCCAAAATGATTATTCAATTAATTGTGCTGCATTATTTTCTGAATTGTCTTTGAGTTCCAGGTCAAATGAGTCATTGCTTTACTTGAGTTTCACTTTTTTGTAAAGGCCTTAATCAGTAGTTGAGGTTTACCTTAATGCTATACTATCATCTTTTTTTTACTATTTTCTTTCTATTATAATTACCTCCTTCCCTATTATATAAATGAATTATTATCTCTCAAAATGCACTATCTATTATACTGTGGCATCTATTTCTGGTTATAAGTGTTTTGGTAAATTTCATAATGTACCTGCACTACCCATATGTCTAGGTTAAACAATGATGATCAAGCTGAAGGTACCTTTACAGTCAGACACTCACAGATAGGTAATGTGTAGTTTATCAATAAAAAGGTCCATACAAAAATGCCTATGGTTGTGTATATTTGTATAAATTTACACATTTTAAGCAAACCTATGAATGTGCTTTTCCTAGAGTAGAGCTAATTTTTACATAATAAGGAATTAAGATGTTTGACTATAGTATAGTGCTAGTAAGCTTACTTCCTGAACCCTTTATTTTTTTTTACAGATTCAATATCTATTTGATTAAAAAAAGAGAATCTTTGTGAATTTTCCTGTGAGCTGGCATGCATGCATAGCACATTCCAGCTAATTTGACTACTGGAATGGTATTACATGATCAGACTCATCTCTCTCCAACAATGCTATGCTGAAGTACTGTGTTAAATCTTTGCTATTGCAAAATTGCAATACTTAGTAATAAATATGTAGATTTGAAAGACCATCTACATGATTCTTTGTCAAGGGATTTTTTTTCCACTTGTTTTGTAAAAGTGTTTTTTTATATTGTTCAACTTATCTAATTCAGACGCTGTATCTAAATATTATCATAGTCCCAGAAATCCAGTTTTATTGAAGTCAAAATTAGTTCATAGGTGCTAAATCAAAATGCTTATATAAAGCAAAATATATTTTTAAACAGCTTTCTAAATGCTTCTAACAAGATTCTTAATATGTGAATTTGAAGTTCTTAATACCTCTCTTATATATCTTATATTCTATTTCCATAGTTATGTTTTATAAAATTTATTAATTATTTTTATTAAGAAAAAATGTGGTTAGATCACAGAATGCTATGATTGCACAGCATTATTTTCTCAACATCTCTTTAGGTTTTATCCTCAATCCTCTGAAAATCAATTTCTTATGGATAGCCACCAATAATTTAAATTGTTCATACAATAATTTTCTTTGTTTATAATTAGAATTAAAAATTCACATCACTAAATTTAATAAAATGCTGGTAACCTATATTTCTTTAATAAATATGGCATTCATATAACACAGAAAACTGTGCTTTAAGACGTTTATTTCCATTTGACTTAGAAATGGTGATGACCCTTTTCCCACATATCTCTCACTATGGATGCTCTGTATCATCAAATTGAATCAGCTATCCCATGGAAATGATAGATATACTGATACTGTTAATATCCTGATTATTATTTAATGTAAAAGGAGCAAAAGGAAGACTAAATAATGCAGGCATGCCATTTATACAGCTTTGTCAGGAAGCCGCAGTTAACATTATCCAAGTTTGTTCCCCACAGATTGCCAGGGGAAGGGACTGGACAATAGCCGCATGCCCAGTAAAATCTGGGTGATGTGGGAAAGTAATTACCTGTCAGTCACACCTGGGAACAGGTCACTTTCCAGAATAGGTGTGACCACTGCAAGCGAGGGAAGATTTGATATTTGAGTTCCTAAAGGAAGGGAGTTCTCTCTTGCCCTTGCTCTCTTGGGACTCCTGTCCTGCATTCGCCCATGGGGCTCATGGCCATGTGGGACCCACACAATGGACTGAAGGACTGAATTTAGCCTGATGCTACATGGGAGCCAGCTCCACCATGGAAGGGAAACTCTGGACACTGGCCCTACCTTTGGCTCTTCTGGAGCCCCAGCTGCATATATTTCAGGACTGGTTTAAGGGACATGGGACTTTACAACCCAAAGAATATAATTTGATGACAATAAAAACCATTCATTCTCCCATGCAAGGCTTAGAAAATTCTGGCAACAATACTACTGTGGGCTTCATTTGATACGATCAGAATTAACCAGTGTGTGCAAATATCTATAACTTTCTGTCTTGAGTACTGGAAAATAAAACTGGGAAGAAAAATGATCATAAAACTGGAAATAAAATGATCAAACTTTTACCTTCAATGGTCCCAGTATTTCTACTGTGGATAATGCAGATAATTTCGTCTTTTATGTTTCTTATTAAATTGCCTAACAGATTTTTTTTACGTTTTAATTAATTAAAAACCACAAATTTAATTAATTAAAAGACAGAAATAATGAATTAAAAGTTAGTTAAGAAAGCAATGCTAACATGCCTTTCACTTGGAAATAAACCGAGTGTTATTTTTCAATCATACCTAAAAGGCCACTGACTGCAGATGATTTTCAGACAAGGTGTACCAAAACCTACCATCTTTTTCTCCTAAATTGCATATCTCAGGCAGTTTATACATGATAATCTCAGAGCAGACAGAAAATGAAATCGGAAGACCAATTGCTTCTTGAACCCTTCCTCAGAAACCACACAAAATTTATGTCTGTGAATTATATAGGTTCAAAGCAAATCCCACAGTCAGTGGGCAGGGAAATCGTAATCAACCTGTAATGAGAGGAGCTGCAAATAATTTATGGTCATTTATTTGAATCTTCCACTCAAATGACTCTGAAGATGACTCTGAGCATATTATGGAAATAAATGTGTACTAATTAACTAGACAAAGGGAATAATCAGAGAAAGGGTATTCAAGTCAGAATATAATAATAAGCATATGGTATGCATATAAAAATTACAGTGACTGGGGAGAATAAATGGCAGCTGAATATGCAGACCTTTTGTGCGCCTCCTCTCAAGGCCAGACTAGAAATACAACTACATTGGAGAACATTCACCTGGAATTACCACCTGAAGTCCAGCTGAGGAGGAGGAGACTTATACTGGGGAAGGACAGAAAATACCTGAAGACTTGTAGGAAGGGCGAGGTTGCAAGAAGAGGTGACTCAGCTCCCGGGGGTGGCAGGCCGAGAGTGAGGAGAGGAGGGAGCTCTAGGCTGAGCGAGGAGGGTCTGTTCCCTCTGAAGACAGAGGCCCAGGACTCAGGCTGGGCTCCAAAGTCCGGAGCACAGAGCTGACACCGCGGCCAGGTAACATCCAGCCGAGAGGGGTTGCAGGGCTGCTGACCGCGGCGGAGTCTGGAGCCCATAGACTGGAGCCAGTTGGGGAGAAAGCGGCAGTCGCAGATTTTTGGTTGGTTTGTTTGTTTGCTTGTTTGCTTGTTTGTTTGAAGGACACAGCACAGGGCTTGTCATTTGCAGCTTCGCCCCGGAGGCTTTGGTGCAGGGAGGGAGGTGTGGACTTGAGGTACCTAAGGAGAATCTGGGGTGAGAAGCATTGTGGGGAAACATGGAAAAGCAGCAGCCAGGAATCCTGCATTTGGTCATGTTTTTCTGAGGAAACTATCTGCTCCCAGTAGCTGCAGGGCGGGAAAAGGAAAAGAAAAAAACCCTCCCTAGGTGATACAGCTCACCCCACCCTCAGCATCCCTGCCTGCCACACCCTGCATTTCGACCTTTTCAGAGAAAACAAAAGCAGCGGCCAAGCCCATGGGTTTACACAATCTCATGAGCTTCAGTGACTGGATTGGGGGAGGGGCCGTCCACCCCACTATCCTGGGAACCTGTCTGATATTTTCTCTCCAAGGAAGAGCTGATAAAAACTCCAGGATTCCAGCCAATCCCACTGGGCTGTATACAAGGATCTCTGCCCAGAGGGCAGAGTGATATTTTGGATCACTCATGGAGGCGTAGCTCTGGGACAGGGAACCACACCCACCACATTCCCTGGAATCTGAACAGCACCTCCCCGGCCTAAAGCCCTTTCAGAAACAGACTTTTGAGTGATTGACAGCTGGCGGGCAGGCAAAGGCAGGTAGAGGCAGAGCCTGGGCAACAGGGGAACTTTGCTCATCCAGCCCTGGGCCCTATGCTGCTAACAAACCTGCTTTGAGGGCAGATTGGCCGCTCCTACTTGCAGCCAAGTCCTATGGAGACAGACACAGACGGTGGGTCGCTTGGAGCTTCAAGCAGGTTGCTGAGAGCCAACGGAAGACAGTTCCTGATAGGGGTTAGCACTTAAGTACCTCGCAGGAAGCACAGAATTGGCAGACAGAACAGTCAGCCACAGTCATCAGAAGAGTGAGATCCAAGAGGAGCCCCCATGGGGCACTAAACTGCTGAAACGAAGGCCACTTCACTTCTTTTTTTCTTTTCTGTGCTTTTTTCTTCTCTTTTAAAATTTTTCTCTTTCCTTCTTTTCTCTCTTTTAAAATTTATCTTCTTTATCTGCTTTATTGATTTACTATTATTCTAGTCTCTATTGTTTTGTTCATATATCTATCCTTTTTCTACTCCTTTTTTTTTCTTTTTTCTATTTTCACGACTAAATTATTTTTCCTTTTCTTTGTCTCCTGCTTTCTCATCTTTTTTTCCTTTTCCTACTTTAGGTCTATTTGCCTTCTTCTCTATTTTCCTTTTCAAATTTCTTTCTTTCTTTTCTTCCTCATTTATTTTAAACCAATCACCTTCCTTATTTCCCCCAATTCTTTATCCTTATTTTCTCTATTTCAGCTCTCATACAACATATTCCTTCCCCCACAACTTTTTGCTATATTTTGTTTGTTTGTTCTATTTTCTCCTTGTAGTTTTTTCTTCCTTTCTTTTTAGTCTATCGTTCTTGCTATCTTTTCTCTTTCACAATTCTCTCTTCTCTGGTGGTTGCTTTTTTTGGTACTGTAAGGGTCATGTGTATGTTTTTGTTTTGTTTCTTTTGTTTCATGTTTTGTTGTGTTGTATTTTGTTCTGTTCAATCAGCACCTCCACAACAGCTTGCACAATGTGGTTGGGGGTGGACCACATAGTCAGCCTGAGAGGGGACTCCATTCGTGAATAGGACAATAACATTCAAGACCCAACTCAAACAGGAGAACTAAAATAACTCAAGCAAGGGGCCTTCCTAGAGCACCCAGCTCAGGAGATCTAAGAGACTGCACCACTGGGTCCCACAAAACACCTACTACATAAGACCACCCCACAATGTCTGGGAGGCAGAGCAGTTTTATCTAATACATGGAAACAAAAACAAAGGGACAGAAAAAATGGGGAGACAAAGAAAAAATACCCAAATGAAAGAAAAGAAGGAATTTCCAGAAAAAAAGAAGAAAAAAAACAAAATGAAATGGAAGCAAGCAACCTGTCAGATAAAGAATTCAAAGTAATGGTAATATGGGTACCCAAACAATTCAGTGAGAACTACAGGCAACTTAATGAGAATTATAAGGGTCTTAATGAGAGGTACACCATTATGAAAAGAGAGAGTAAAACAAAAAACAAGAATCAATTGGAAATGAGGAATGACAGCTGAAATAAAGACAACCTGGAAGGATTCAACAGTAGACTAGAAGAAGCTGAAGGCTGAATCGGCAAATCAGAAGACAAAGTAGAAAAACACACACATTCAGAGCAGCAAATGGAAAAACAACGTAAAAAGGAAGAGAATTTAAAGGAGGTTTGGTACATCATGAAATATAACATTCACATTATAGGGATATCAGAAGGAGTAGAATCTGAGAAAGGAATAAAGAACCAGCTTAAAGAAAGAATGGCTGAAAATTTTTCTAATCTGGTGAAGGAAAAAGTCACTCAAGTTCAGAAAACACAGAGTCCCAATCAAGATGGACCCCAGAGATCCACACCCAGGCACATTATAATTAGACTGGCAAACATTAAAGAAAAAGAAATAATCTTAAAGACTGCAAGAGAGTGACAGAAAGTTACCTACAAAGGAGCTCATATTAGACTGTCAGCTGACTTTTCAATAGAAACATTTCAGGCCAGAAGGGAATGGCATGAAGTGTAAAAAGTAATGAAAATCAAGGGACTGAACCAAGACTACTCTATCTAGCAAGGCTATCTTTCAAACTCAAAGGTGAAATAAAGAGCTTCACAGACAAAAAAAAAAAAAAAAAAAAAAAGACTAAAGTGTTTATTACTGCAAAACCTGCACTGCAAGAAATGCTAAAGAGACTGCTGTAAGAAGAAGAAATAGAAATAGAAGAACACAGGCATAAAGAATAAGAATGGCAGTAAATAAGTACTTGTCAATAATAACCTTAAATGTACATGACTTAAATGCTCCATTTAAGACATAGGGTAGCTGAATAGATAAGAAAACATGACCCATACATATACTGTCTGCAAGAGACCCACCTCAGAACAAAGGATTCACACAGAATGAAAGTGAAGGGATGGGGAAAAAAATTACCAGGTAAAAGGAAATGGAAAACAACAACAACAACAACAACAACAACAACAACAAAAAAAAAAAACAGTGGGGTAGAAGTATTCATATTTATCAAAATAGACTTCCAAGTGAAGGCCATAACAAGAGATAATGAAGGCCACTTCATAATATTAAAAGGATCAATACAACAAGAGAATATAACTCTGGTAAACATATATGCACCCAATGCAGGAGCATCCAAATATATTAAAAAAAAATCTGGAGGATTTTAAGGGAGAGGTTGACAGCAATACAATCATCAACACCCCACTAACATCACTGGATAGATCTTCTAGACAAAACAAAAACAAACAAACCAACAAACAAAAACACAAGGAAACAATGACCCTAAATGACAAACAAAATCAGATGGAATTGATATTTTCAGAATATTCCACCTGAGAACTGCAGTATATACATTTTTCCCAAGTACACATGGGGCATTTTCAAAGATAGACCACATGTTAGGACACAAACTAAGTCTCTACAAGTTCAAGAAGATTGAAATAATATCAAGCATCTTTTCAGATTACAATGGCATGAAATTAGAAATCAACTATAATAAAAACACTCAAACACATGGAGGCTAAATAGCATGTTATTAAACAATGAATGGATAACCAAAGTGCTGAAGGATAACATAAAATACATCCTGGAAACAAATGAAACTGAATACACAACAACACAAAATCTATGGGACACAGTGAAAGCAGTCCTAACAGGGAAGTTCCTAGTTTTACAGGCCTACCTCAAAAAAAAAAAAAAAAAAAAAAAAGAAAAGAAAAGAAAAGAAAAGAAAAACTTTTAATAAAATATATAACCCTGCAAATTAAAGAATTAGAAAGAGAACAACAAGAAAAGCCCAGAATAAGTAGAAGGAAGGAAATAATAAAAATTAGAGCAAAATTAAATGACATAGAAAAACAAAAATAAATGACAAAAACACATTATACTCAGTGGACAAAAACTAAAAGTATTTCCCCCTAAGAGCAGGAACAAGACAGGGATGTCCACTTTCACCACTCCTGTTCAACATAGTACTAGAAGTGCTAGCCATAGTGATCAGACACTCAATTAACATTTGACAAAGGGGGCAAAGATAGTCTCTTCAAAAAATGAAGTTGGGAAAATTGTCAGGTACATGAAAAGAAATGAAACTAGACCACCAACTTACACCATACAAATAAACTCAAAATGTATAGAAGACAAAATATATGTTGTGAAACCATAAAAATCTTAGAAGAAATCATAGGCAGCAAAATCTCAGACATCTCTCATAGCATTATGTTTACCAATACATCTCCTAAGGCAAAGGGAACAAAGGAAAAAATAAACAAATGGGACTACATCAAAATAAAAAGCTTCTGCACAGAAAAAGAAACCATCAACATAAGTAAAGACAGCCCACTACATGGGAGAACATATTTCCCAATGATCCATCCAATAAGGGGTTAACTTCCAAAATGTATAAGGAACTCACACAACTTAACAAGAAGAATACAAATAATCCAATTAAAAATTGGGCCAAGGTCCTAAAAAGACACTTCTCCAAAGTGTACATACAGAAGGCTAAGAGACCTATGAAAAAATTCTCAGTCACTTCATCTGAGATATGCAACTTCAAACAAGAATTAGGTATCATCTCAAACCTGTCAGAATGGCTATCATTAACAAATCAACAAATGACAAATGTCGATGAGGATGTGGAGAAAAGGAACTCTAGCACACTCTGGGTGGGAATTCAGATTGGTGCAGCCACTTTGGAAAATAGTATGGAGTTTCCTTAAAAAATTAAAAATTCAACTTCAATTTGAGCCCATAATCCCACTTTTAAGAATAAATCCTAAGAAACCAGAAACACCAATCAGAAATAATGTATGCACTCCTTTGTCCATAGCTATTGCTTACAATAGCTAACATGTGGAAACAACCCAAATTCCCATCAATGGATGAGTGGATAAAAAAAGCTGTGGCACATTTACACAATGGAATACTACATGGCAGTAAAAAAAAGACCTCTTACCATTTGCATTTGCAACAGCATGGATGGACCTAGAGTATTGTGCTAAGTGAAATAAGCCAGTTAGAGAAATATAAGTATCACATGATCTCACTCATATGTGAAAACTAATGAACAAATAAAATGATGAACAAAATAGATCCAGAGATATAGAAGCATGGAACATACTGACGAATTTCAGATGGAAGGTGGGGATGGGGGAGTGGGTGGGGAGTGATTAACTGGGGAACTTATATGCATATATGCATAGCCTAGGGACACAGACTATAGTGTGGTGAAGGCCTGGGAGGGGTAGGCGTAGGATGGAGGGTGTCAATGGGAAAAAAAAATTAAAACAAAAAACAAAGGGGACATCTGTAATACTTTTAACAATAAAGATAAGTGAAAAATAATAAAAAAATTAAAGTTACCTAATTTTAGAATGTCAAGAAAAAAATATGGCACATAAACTTCACAACATGTATATTTTTTGGAGATATGAGAAATTATATTTTTGCAAGTGTATATTGTAATTGTACTCTGAATTATTAAACAACAAAGAGATAATGTCATATGTGATAGCAAGTGTACAGGTGCAAAAGAAATTATTGTGAATATTTTTCATAAAAACTAAACTTATTGGCTACATGCTAAAGAGGCACATTTGATTTATAACATCCATTTTACCTCTTTCCATTCACTTATAAAACAAATATTTCAAAAGTTCCCCTAGGACAGAGATATTAATAAAAATTATACATATATATATATATATATATATATATATATATATACACATACATACATACTAGGGGCCCGGTGCATGAAATTTGTGCACTGGGGAGGAGTCCCTCAGCCCAGCCTGCCCCCTCTCACATACTGAGAGCCCTCAGGGGATGTCCTACTGATGGCTTAGGCCCGCTCCCCGTTGGGAGCGGGCCTAAGCCGATCACCCCGCTGCTGCAGCTACCGCCAGTCACCACAGCCATCAAGGTATTTTCATAAACACAGACTCCAGTCCATTCACCATGAAAAAATGACAACTTCTTTAAGCATTTTCAAGATGTGTTTTTCATAGGATATGACATTTCTTTCTTTATTTTTCTTTTTATCCTACCTGAGGATATGTTTCCACTGATTTTTTCCCCTTCCCTCCGATCCCAGGCTCTGCCCCTGCCCAAGCCTAAAGCCTCCACCCCAGGCTTTAGGCTTAGGAAGGGGCCCCCTGCCCCTCCGATGGCTGGCTGGGAGTGACCTGGGTGCCGAGGAGGTTCCTGAGACCCAGGTATGTATGCAAATTAACTGCCATCTTTGTTGGGTTAATTTGCATACTCACTCTGATTGGCTGTGGTCGTATCGGAGGTATTGTCAATTTAAATGTTTCTCTATTATTAGGTAAGATATATATGTGTATATCCATCCCACAAATTCTAGTAAAGTCCTAATAGAGTAAATATTTTAATAAACATTTGGCTTGACAGTAATTGAACTACCATCTTTTTAATGGTAGAAGAAAATTCAAGTATTTTGAGCAGGTTGCATTATTCAGAAATCAGGCAGAATAATAAAGATGGCCTCCCAAGATCAATTTCCCATGGTATACCTGCCCTGATCTGAGATACTATGAATTTGATAGATTTTATTCACATGACATGGATACATTAAATGTCACAACGGACTTTAAGAAAGGGACATTATACTACATTTTTCTGACCTATAGACTGTGAGCTAATAAATCGGTATTGTTTTTAGCTCCTAGGCTTATGTTACATTGTTTTAGCAGCAATTGAAAACTAATGTATCCAGGAAAAATTAATATTACCAAAAGAAAAAATACACTAAAATCATCAATCTTTGTTACCTTATTCTTCTATATGCTATGCAAAATAATAATGGATTTTTAGACTGCAGATTCATAATGTTTTTTTAAATTGTAGTTAAATAATATTAGCCTATTCCCTACAATTCCTTGTCAATACTTATAGGCTGCAAGGCAAAATGTCTGGCTTTTTAAAAGGTAACAGCTATGCTTAAAAAGTTATATCAATATTAATTTAAGAGGTCTTTGCACAAAAGTTAATATTGATATATTGATTTTTGTTCTTCTCATTCATTTACTTTACACAATATTTAACACTCATCAGTTTAAATTATGTATGTGAACATTTGAGCTTCTAATAGTTATCAATCATTCACAAGATGAATGCAAATGACAGTTACACAATGTATGCTTTAGATCTGCAGAACAAAGAGATTAAATCAAATGTAATCTAGGTGACTAAAAGGTTTCCACACTAAAAATACCACTAAAGACTTTTATGTTTTTTAATAGAATATGTTTCTTTCCCAGGGCAACTATTGATCTGTGTACTACTCTCTTCCAATGAATGATTTCACATTAAACTCAACTCAGTTCATATATTTATCATATTGAACACTTATCATCTTCATTTTAAATGACTGGAATTTCCATTCTTACATTTTCCCCAAGGTTTAATTAAATTTTAGCTCCCAAATGAAATATATATTTTCTATCTACCTGAAGAAAATTCAACTCCACATTACAACTTATATAAAAGTCCTTAGCAGGGACAAGTTTATAAAAATCAAAAATAGGAGAAAAAAACAAAAAGGCTAAGTAAGACACAGTAAAAAAAAGGAAAGACATTTTTGTTATGAGATCAGACATGTAGGTAAGAAACAAATCATGATAATCTCTGAAAAAGATTTTATGTATGAGAGTAAGTCACATATAGAGAGGGGATGTCATTTAAGTATACTTTGTAATGCTCAGTCGTGCTGTTGTACAGAACAGACCCTCTATGAGAATGAGTTTAGGAAAACATATATTGTTCAGAGGCTAGAGACATTCTACTACAAGGAATAGAGTTCATGTACTCCAACCATAAAAATAAAGATTTCATAGTTTATCAGAGAAACAGTAGATGGGTGAGACGTGGTTGGATTCAGGTATCTTTTGAAGAGTTGCAAGCAGGATTAAAGCTGATGGCTTGGGGGCAGTTGATTGGTATAAGAGAAATCAAGGATGACTAACTTAGTTTGGATTCCCCCAAAAGTAGACTCTGAGAAAAGGATTTGATTTCAGGTATTTTTAGAGGAAATTAATGTCATTAAACACATGTGAGAGAGTGAAGACAGTGACGCAAAGCAATTTAAGAATGTGTTAATTTTGAGATTGATTCTCCTGGGACTTCTCAGGAGTGTACAGAATGTCTCCCAGAATAACCCATATAAAGGTCAAGAGAATGGGCAATTGACCCACCACATTCTCTTCAACATTGATTGTCAATGGTACCTTGGGATAGTCTCTGCCCCACCAACCTACCCTCCTACACTTTGGAGCTGTGGTTACTCAGGTCAAACAGTTACCTGAAGTCACATGATGCTTTATTGGGCAGGAGCTTGGGGCTCCAATATTATGGTGTATCGTGGGGGGATGTTACCAGGGGAAAGACAGGTGAGGCACTGATTTAGAAAGTAGGTAAATGAAGTTTTCAGTTTAAGATACGTTAAGTAAGAGGCATTTTAAGTAGATAAGTGTATATATGGTTCTGGTCTTGCATATAGAGATAAAGGTCAAAAAATATAAATTTAGAATGTATTAGCTTATTAATGGTTTTAAAACTTATAGAGCTGAATGAGATCAACTATGGAGAAAACATATATAGAAAAGAAACACAACCAGTAAAGAATTAGACAAGGAGCAATATAATATTTAATGTTAGGGACAGAAGGAGGATCTAGAAAAGGAGACTGTGACATCAGTATAGTCAGGAAAAAGTTAGAAAAGATTCAGAAGTTAGACAAACAAAGATTTATAGTAAGATAACTGCTGAGTCATTCTGACAGAGTGACCACACTCTCACAAAAGCCTTATTTCTCACATTTATACCCCTTCTTTTTTTTTCTTCATAACACCCATCGATACCTGAGATTACAAATGGTATTTGTATTCTATGACCCATTATCCTCTCTAAAATGTAATTTTCATGAAGCCACAGACATTGTCTTGATGACTGAACTTTTTAAAATTGATTTGCTTTAGAGAAAGGAGGAGAGAGAGAGAATGTGAGAGAGACACGTTGATCGGTTGCCTTTCTCATGCCCCCCGACCAGGGATTGAACCCTCAACCTAGGTATGTGCCCTGACCAGGAATTGAACCCACAACCTTTTGATGTATGAGATGACACTCCAACCAACTGAACCACAGGCCAGGGAGATGACTGCATTTTTGTGCCTAGAATAGTGCTTAGCACTGGATTTCACAGTTACTAAATATTGGCTGAACAATATAATGCTTAAAATCACTGATGGTTAATTGAGCAGCAAGCCACCAGAAAAGTCAAAACATTAGAAAGTAAAGACAGTCAGCATGAAAAATGTGCCTGAGTAGTTTTGCTATGATGTGAAATAAAAAGGAGCAGTAGCTAAAAAGGAAGGGTTGAATTTTGCATCAAGGAATTAATATTTAGTATGTCTTCAGAAATGTTCACATAAGAGGAAAAACTGATGATGGAGTAAAAGAGCTAAGTACAGGAGATGCCATTTTTATAGACTAGAAAGATGGGGTCCCATTATAACTCGAGGGTCCATATTTCTAATGAACCTAGAATAAAAGCAGGATTTGTAGGAAAGATACTGGTAGACTGATACGTTTGAGGTGGAGAAATCAGATTGTTATATTGCTGCTGCTATTTTCTTGGTGAAATAGAAGCATGGTCATCAGTAAAATTATGAGAAAGAAGTTGTAAGATTGTTGAACATCTGATGACATAGGCGATGATGTGACAGTGATAGAGAAGAGAAACTAAATAGACTAGGAATATGTAACCATTCCTCAGAAACACTTTTGAAGTCACAGCCCAGTAGTAGTGATTCAATAAAAGACTCAGGTATAGTCATAAGATTGTAGAATAATTTCTGTCACCCACCTTTTATAACCACATCAACTGGACTCCATGATCACAGGACTATATCTGAAAGAAGTGCAAATCTCCAGCTCTGTAGTTCTTAAGGAAACACAAGGACAACAAAGAATAAATAAGCAAAGATATTTCACAAAATGCCTGGCAATTTACACTCAAAATTGTCAAGGTCATCTAAGAAACTGTCACAGTCAAGAGTGGCCTAAGGCCATACAATAGCTAAATATCCTCTCTAATAAAATGGTAATATGCAAATTAACCATCACTCCGCTACATAAGCCATGCCCACCAGCCAAGCCACGCCCACCAGCCAATCAGGGCGAGTATGCAAATTAATCCCAATCCAAGATGGCTACAGCCACAGAGAGCAAGGTTTCCCAGGTAACAGAGCAAGCCAAGCTTTCCATAGCCGTTGCAGGCCTAAGCCTCCACTCAAGCTACAAAGTTTTAATTATAGAAGGTAAACAAATTCAAACAAATGGCGGCAGAATGGAGCTTGAGAGAGCAGGCCAGGGTTGCCGGCGGCAACAGGGGAAGCAAAGCTTTCCGCACACCCTGGCCGGGCTCACCCACTTAAGGCTACAAAGTTTCAATTGTAGAAGGTGAATTAACTGCCACAGAAATGGCTGCTGCCCCAGGCTACAAAGTTTCAATTGTAGAAGGAAAATAAATTCCAGATACCAAGGCCTCCCCTTGGGTTGCCAGGGGGCATGGCCAGCCTGCAAACCACCACAGGCCCCTCGCTCAGGCCGCCCCACACCCCAAGGGAACCCCCACCCTTATCTGTGACACCCTTCAGGGCAAACCAGCTGGCCCCCACCTGTGCACCAGGCCTCTATCCTATCTAATAAAATAGTAATATACAGATTGATCATCACTGCAACACACAATATAGCTGCCCCCATGTGGTCAAAGATCCAGCCCCCATGTGGACACAAGATGGCCACTACAAGATGGCCAGCAGGAGAGGGCAGTTGGGAGGCACCTGGCCTGCAAGGGAGGGCAGTTGTGAGGGACCGGGCCTGCAAGGGAGGGCAGTTGAGAGGGACCAGGCTTGCAAGGGAGGGCAGTTGAAGGTGATCAACCCTGCAGGAGAGGGCAGTTAGGGGTGACCAGGCTGGCAGAGGAGGGAAGTTGGGGACAAACAGGCTGGCAGGGGAGCAGTTAAGCATCAACCAGGCTGGCAGCGGAGTGGTTAGGGGGTGATCAGGCTGGCAGGCAGAAGCGGTTAGGGGCAATCAGGAAGGCAGGCAGGCGAGCAGTTGGGAGCCAGCAGTCCTGGATTGTGAGAGGGATGTCCGACTGCCCGTTTAGGCCCGATCCCACCAGGATCGGGCCTAAACAGGCAGTCGGACATCCCTCCAGGAGTCCCAGATTGGAGAGGGTACAGGCTGGGCTGAGGGACAACCCCCCGCCGTGCACGAATTTCGTGCACTGGGCTTCTAGTAATGTAATAAGGACAAAATATTCCACTAAAGTCACAAGTGAAATATGAGTATAGAATGGATGATATAGAATCTCTAACCCTGTTGCTTATTCAAGTAGGGAAAAATAGGTTATAGTTGTTCATTTGGAAAAAGACATGATTATTACAATAGCTTTATTAACTCAAAAGAATGTCATAATGGCACAGTGCACTTAGGTATCTATATATATAAAAACCCAGCGATTGTTATGGTAGAACAACCAGAATGACTGGTCACTATGATGCACTCAACGCAGGAGCTGCCCTCTGGTAGTCAACTCACTCCCACAGGGCTTACAGCTGGCGAGTGCAGTGGTGGTGGGAGCCTCTTGTGCCTTTGTGGCAACACTAAGGACCCCTCGGTAGATGTCTGAATACTGGCTTAGGCAGACATCCCCTGAGGGGTCCCAGACTGCAAGAGGGTGCAGGCTGGGCTGAGGGACGCCCCCCTCCAGTGCATGAATGTCATGCACTGGGCCTCTAGTAATATCATAAGTGTGTAATTTACCAACCTTCATAATTTACACATTCTTATAGTCTATTTGCTATACTCAAACACACTTTGGCACAGAGTTCTTTATAAACTCTGGGTTTCATGTAATCACAACTGTAAATCTTTTGCTTGGCTCATATGCATAGATATATGTATATATAAATGCTTAATATTTTTTCATATTTCATTAAAACATTTGTTTTCATGCATTTTAGTTGATATGACAGATTTTAAAAACTATTGACTAGTTATCATTTGGATTCATAAATGTAAAAATTACACAATCTTGGAAAATGGAATAGCCTTTACTCAATTAGGCAACAGGGTTAGAAATTCGATATCAATATTTTACTTATGACTGGAGTAGAATATATTGTCCTTGCTATAAGCTTTGCCCTGAAATAACTATAATTCAAATGTGCTTGTGGATTTTCATATATCATCAGCATAATACAGGTGCTTGTACATTATTGACCCAGGATTTGGATGAGTTCCCAGTCTCAAATATTTCAGGATTCCTAATGGTAACTAAAAGATTCCTTAAGATTTGTAACTCTTCTGTGGAAAATGCTTATATATAAAACCCCACTTAAATTTTTCAAAATTATGTTTTCTCCTATTCTACAATACAAAATGGCAAAACCGTAACTGTCATTCCTTGAGGTAAACATTTTCTTTGGAAAACAGTATTTCTCTGGAAGGCAGTATGGGCCAATACATTATATCTCCCACTACTTTTACTTAAACTATACTTGTTTCACAGCTTTATGATTAAATTATGCTTGAGAGTACAAAAACCTGCTCATCTCCATTTTCTCATGGAGATAAAATTTATTTAGAATTTCCTGAATAAATTTTATTATATTTAAATCATATTTCCCACTATTTTTGCATATCTATATTTCTTCCTAAATTAACTATCAGCTAATCCATATACACACCAAACATATCCCTGCTTTGTTGATTTTTTCCATGTAATTTCTTCTACCTTGTAGATCTAGATTCTCAAATTCTGCTCCATCTCATATTCATATTTTCTCCACACTATCAGACTCAAATCAAATATAATCTCATTTCATAAAGCTTCTGGATGTGTAAGGAAAGCAATCATTCAGCCCTTTTATCTATCAAATAACTACAATTTTATGCCACATTTGTGACCCATTTCTGACTTTTTATTATGACCTTTGTATTTACATTTCTCATCATTCTATCTAATAAAAGAGTAATATGCAAACTGACCATATCTCTGCTACACCCACAAGCCACGCCCACCAGCCAATCAGGAACGAGTATGCAAATTAACCCAACCAAGATGACTGCGGCCACGGAGCTGCAGCAAGCAGGAGGCTTGGGTTTCCCCGGCAATGGAGGAAGCCAAGCTTTCCACCTCCCTTGGCCTGCCTTGGACTCTGCTTAAGGCTACAAAGTTTCAATTATAGAAGATAAATAAATCTCAGATACCAGGACCTCCGCTTGGGTCGCCAGGGGGCATGGCCATCCTGCAAACCACCACAGGCCCTTTACCCAGGCTGCCCCACACCGAAGGGAACCCCCCTCCCGATCCGGGACACCCTTCAGGGCAAACCAGCCAGCCCCCACCCGTGCACCAGGCCTCTATCCTATCTAATCCTATCTAATAAAAGAATAATATGCAAATTGACCATCACTCCAACACACATGATGGCTGCCCCCATGTGGTCAAAGATGACTGCCCCCATGTGGACACAAGATGGCCACCACAAGATGGCCAGCAGGGGAAGGCAGTTGGGAGGGACCAGGTCTGCAAGGGAGGGCAGTTGTGGGCGACCAGGCCATCAGGGGAGGGCAGTTGGGAAGGATCAGGCCTGCAAGGGAGGGCAATTGGGGGTGATCAAGCCTGCAGGGGAGGGCAGTTAGGGTTGACCAGGCTGGCAGAGGAGGGAAGTTGGGGGCAACTGGGCCTGCAGGGAAGGGCAGTTGCAGGGGATCCAGGCTTGCAGGGGAAAGCAGTTTGGGGGGACCAGGCCTGCAGGGGAGGGCAGTTAGGGGTGACCAGGCCTGCAGGGAAGGGCATTTAGGGGTGACCAGGCCTGCAGGGGAGGGCAGTTAGGGGTGACCAGGCCTGCAAGGGAGGGCAGTTAGTGGCAAACAGGTTGGCAGGGGAGCAGTTTGGCATCAATCAGGCTGGCAGGGGAGTGGTTAGGGGGTGATCAGGCTGGCAGGCAGAAGCAGTTAGGGGCAATGAGAAAGGCAGGCAGGCAAGCAGTTGGTTGACAGCAGTCCTGGATTGTGAGAGGGATGTCCAACTGCCCGTTTAGGCCTGATCCTAGTAGGATCGGGCCTAAACGGGCAGTCGGACATTCTTTGAGGGGTTCCAGATTGGAGAGGGTACAGGCTGGGCTGAGGGACAGCCCCCCCCATGCACAAATTTTGTGCACCGGGCCTCTAGTATACTATAATATTCATCAGAGTAGAATCTCCCAAACCGAATAGTATATTATGCTGCATATAATAGTCACACAGAATGAGTAAGAATAGCATATCTATAGATGTTTAGGCTAGATGGTTTGTGTAGTTCTTGATAAAATATCTCTAATATTCATACAAAAAAAGTAGCTCTAATATACAGAGAATTGTGGCATATGAGTTATTTATTGAACCCTCTATTTTTAGGGTAGAGGGTATTCTATCACATGATGCATGTAATTATCTTCATTTATAAAAAGGGCACAAAAATACTTTAAAAATTCTTAGTCTTGCTTGGTAATTGAAACATATATAATAGATTACATATATAACTTATTATATATGTAACATATAATTTATATTATATATAATTATGTATACACAAAGTTATATATTAAATATTTTATGTATTAAAATATATATTATATATATTAAATAAATGTTAGATATCTCTGTCGTTCCACTAATAAAATTTAGTCCAGCACTCTGTCACCTTTCACAGATATCAATGGTCAGAACTGGATTGTTGTTTCCTTACAGTTAAGAATAATAAGTTTTTTGGCAGATTTTTAAAATCACAATATATCAGCTGAGAAAAACAATAACACCTCCCTGTTCTAAAAAACCCACTCCACAAAACAAAATAAAAAAAATGCAATAAACATGTCTATAATTCAAATTATTTTCAATTGAAATAAAATTGATGGTTTGTTTGGAATTGTGATGTATGTCTTAACAAATAATTGTTATTTACACCAGTTTGTGCTGTATGCTACAGGGAGATATGTCCACCACATTTCATAAACTGTTTTCTCCTTCCCACAAAGAGAAGACTTCTCTCTCCTACTGCTTTTTCTCTGGAGTGTTTCAAATTTTTATTTTGATGTTTAACAGCCAAATTTCACTGCATTCAGCATTTCAGCAGAAGAGGCACATGGTTTCGGACAGTAAATATGCAGGATATTTTGTTTACAGTACTCTTTTTGACAAAGTTCTCCATTTTCTCAGCTATTTTGGCTACAGTGGTCTCTGAAAAGAAACATTCCAATGTCTATTCTATTTCATCTTCTCGGTTTATTTCTCAAAACCCAGTGCCCATTAAAATCTAGCACAGCATACTTATGACTTTACTCATACATAATAATATTCCTTCTTTAAAAATTCTGTAAATATTTATAATAATAAAAGCGTAAAATGCTAATTAAACCGGACAGCCTAACGACCTTCCAGACGACCTTCTGGATGAAACCAGGGCTGCGAGGGCCGAGCCCCTTGAACAAATTTTGTGCACTGGGCCTCTAGTATTTCAATAACACTCTATCCATTCTAGGTATTATGACCATTTCTCTAAAAGCAGATAAATGATATAGGACTAAATCACCTCCCTGTGACCTGATAAATGGGTTTAGGTTTGGGTTTAATTTATTCTCATTGGGATTTGACTTATAGATCATAAGATCTAGTTCTTAAAAGAAATACAGAATCGTCAGTAGCTATCAAAGACATGGATTTTCTCTCCAGGCCTCAAGTTATGTCCATTAGTCAATGTCTATAAAACAAAGAAAAAAAGAAAATTTAGTGCTTTATTGCTGAACAAATATATGATAGAGTTCTTTAAATATCCTATTTACTGATTGCTCTTACCCACTGAAACCTAAAATGAGAAAAAGAAGTCTTTATACTCCATTGTTGCCATCATTACTTTTTATAGTTTTCATTCATTCATAAAAAGTATTTATCCTTTGCTGCTTTGTGCCAGGTGCTAAGTTATGAGCAAGGATACAACACCAAATAATTAATTTCTTTGCTTTAAAGAATCTACAGGTCTGATGAGAAAAATAGAGTATAAGTAAATAATTGATAAAATGTGATAAATGCTATCTTAGAAACTTGTACAAGGATTATGAGATATTAGCAAAGGATCAACTAATTTGACTTTAATAGGATAAGGCCAAACAGGAGAGCTAGATTAAAAAAGAAAAAAAGTGTGATGCCGATTTTATATATAAGATAAAATGGGGTCTTAAAAGTTATTTTAATAGATATTTAAATATTTTGGACGTTGAAAAATGGCAGCAAGAGTAAGTGGAAGCTCACAGACATGCTCCCAGGACAAAACTGGAATTATAACTAAAATACAGAAATACCACCCTGAAAATCAACTGAAGTCTAACTGGAGGAAATGCTGATAACCAAGGAGAAAAGCAGAGACCACATAGAGACTGGTTGGAAGGGTGGAGGTGTGAAAGGCTGACCGGGCTCCTATAGACAGCAACTGAAGTTCCTGATAGATATCACAGCTGTGGGGGCTGCCTCTGAGAATTCTGGGTTCTAATCCCCAAGCTGGGCCCCCCAGCAGAGAGCACCAGAACTGAGAAAGGTGCACACATAACATCTGTTTGTGAAAAACTGGGGTACTGTCTGCCAGGGAGAAATGGCTACAAATGCAGGAACCCTCTTAAAGGGCCAAGGCACAAAATTCTTGTGCAACCACTCACCTTGTGCCCCAGCAGAGGAAGGGCAGGGTGGACTGGAGCTGTGTAAATATAAGCCAGGGTTGGGGGATCCAGAGATAGAGTTTGGAAGGCAGACACCCCAGTTTTCTGTGATGAGTCATTCCCTCATGATGTGAAGGTCATCTTTCTCAGGCAAACCTGTGCTATCCTGACATTTTTTGCCTGGGGGAAAACAGTTGACCCACCCTATTGAAAAAACTCCTGCCCCACCCTGTGGAGTTTCTGAGGCACATTAAGAGATTGAGAATAACAATTAGCCTCCAAGTGGAAGCAATTGTCCCACAGAGTTGGAAAACCTCTCATCCCATCTGTGGACGATTGTTTGAGGATACTCCAGACTGAACTGAATCAGTCTCCAGGCAGAGGCAGTTCTCTATTGCAGTGGTCACCAACCAGTGGTCCCTGGAGGTCCGAAAGGTTGGCGACTGCTGCTCTAGAGGATATGAGTCTTTGCCTGAACTAATTAGTCAGAAACAGCAGTTCGGATCCCCACCACAGACACCTCAGACTGCTCAGTGAAGCAAAAGCCAGCAGGACCCCAAGTGCCTGCAGCTGACACCTGCGGGACCAGCCATCCTGATCATTAGCTTTCTCCAAGCCAAAGCAAAACTTTGACATGATATTTTTGTGAACTATCTTTCACCTTCTTCTCCACTCTATTTAATAGCTTCCTTTTCAAAGATCATTCCATACATTGCTTGCTGCTTTATAGGTGTCTTTTCAAAGAAATATATATCTTACAATGTTCATATATATTCTTATATATATCTTATAATAAAGAGTAATCATTAGTGCATATTTTAGATGAAAGATTATGGCAAATAATATAGGAAAGTTCATTGTTAAACTGGGAAATCCATAAATTGATAGTTAGTACTAAAAATTATAAACTTAACTAAGGAGGTAAAAGATCTGTGCTGGGGAAACTACAGGACATTGAAAAAGGAGATAGAGGAAGATATAAAAAAGTGGAAGAATATACCATGTTCATGGTAGAATCAACATCATTAAAATGTCCATACTATCCAAAGCAATTTATAGATTCAATGCAATCCCCAATGAAACACCAACAGGATATTTCACAGACCGAGAACAAACTCTCCAAAAATTTATATGGAATTAAAAAA
The DNA here is from genome assembly GCF_951640355.1 of Cnephaeus nilssonii. NCBI lineage: Eukaryota > Metazoa > Chordata > Mammalia > Chiroptera > Vespertilionidae > Cnephaeus > Cnephaeus nilssonii. The sequence continues at coordinate 69,776,013 of NC_137083.1, read as the reverse complement.
GACCCCAAATAGCCACAGCAATCCTGAGAATGAAGAACAAAGTTGGAAGGATCACAGTACCAGATATCAAGCTATATTACAAAGACACTGTTCTCAAAACTGCCTGGTATTGGCACAAGAACAGACATATAGATCAATGGAACAGAACAGAGAACCCAGAAATTGACCCCAGCCATTAAGCTCATTTAATATTTGACAAAGAAGGCAAGAGCATACAATGGAATCAAGATAGTTTCTTCAATAAAAAGTATTGGGAAAATTGGACAGATACATGCAAAAAAAATGAAACTAGACCACCAACTTACACCATACACAAGAATAAATTCAAAATGGATGACAGACTTAAACATAAGATTGGAAACCATAAAAATCTTAGAAGAATCCATAGGCAGCAATATATCAGACATATCTCATAGCAATATCTTTATTGACACATCTCCAAGGACAATGGAAACTAAGGAGAAACAAATGGGACTACATCAAAATATAAAGCTTCTGTACAGCAAAAGAAACCATCAACAAAACAAGAGAGCTCACTGCATGGAAGAACATATTTGCTAATGTTATCTCTGGTAAGGATTTAAGCTCCAAAATTTATAGGAAGTCATACAACTTAATAAAAGGAAGATAAACAATCTAATAAAAAAAATGGGCAAAGGATCTAAATAGATACTTTTCTAAAGTGGACATACAAAAGGCCAAAAGACATGAAAAAGTTCTCAAAGTCACTAATCATCTAAAAGATGCAAATCAAAAGGACAATGAGGTACCATCTCACACCTGTCAGAATGGCTATTATCAACAAATGACAAGTGTTGAGGATGTGGAGAAAAATGAACCATTGTACATTGCTGGTGGGAATGCAGACTGGTGCAACCACTGTGGAAAACAGTATGGAGTTTCCTCAAAAAATTCAAAATGGAACTCCCACTTGACCCAGTAATCCCACTTCTAGGAATATACCCCAAGAAATCAGAAATACCAACCAGAAAGGATATATGCACCCCTATGTTCATCTAGCACAATTTACAATAGCTAAGATTTGGAAACAGCCCAATTGCCTATCAGTAGCTAAGTGAATTAAAAAACAGTGGTACAGCTACACAATAGAATACTATCCTATCTAATAAAGAGGGAATATGCTAAAGATGGTGGTGCCCACAGCCAATAAGGAGGGGATATGCTAATTGACTGTCACGCCCTAAAAGATGACAGCGCCTACAGCCACAAGATGGCAGCACCCAGTCCCCTCAGCCCAGTCGGGGTGACAGGCGTGTGGCATGGCCAGGCCCGCCCCCCGGTGGGTCCAGCCCTCCAAGCACCTGCCTCTGGAGTTCCCCAGTCCCCTCAGCCCCCCAGCCGCCCAGGGCCGGCCTGAGGCACAGGGCAAGCCTCAGATGGCGGCTGCCCAGCTGACGCCCAAAGCACAGACAAGCTTCAGATGGTGGTTGCCCAGCAGATGCCTGAGGCCCAGGCAAGCCTTGGATCGCAGCTTCCCAGACACCCAGGGCCAGCCCAAGGCTCAGGTAACCAGGGCCGGCCGAGGCTTGCGCTGCCAGCAGTGGCAGCAGCAGAGGTGTATTGGGGGCGTCGCCTCCTGCCCCTGAGGGCTCCCAGACTGTGAGAGGGGGCAGGCCAGGCTGGGAGCCCTCAGCTGGAGCTGAGGGAGCCCTCATTTTCATGCACCGGGCCCCTAGTGCTACTATAAAAAAGAAACTACTCTTACCAATTGCAATACTATGGATGGACCTGGAGAACATTTTGCTAAGTGAAATAAGCCAGTTGGAGAAAGATCTCACTCATTTGTGTAATATAATGAACAATACAAAGTGATGAACAAAAATAGATTCAGAGATATAGAAGCATGGAACAGACCATCAAACCTCAGAGGGAAAGCAAGGGAAGGTGGAAGGGGGTGTGTAAGAGATCAACCAAAGGACTTATATGCATGCATATAAGCATAACCAATGGACACAGACAGTAGGGAGGTAAGGGCATATCCTGGGGGGGGGGGGGGGGGCAGGAGTGCGTAGGGAGATGTCAATGGGGGGAAAAGGAAACATATGTAGTATGTAATACTTTCAACAAATAAAGAATTTAAATAAAAAATAAGAAAATAAAAATGATTTTAAATAAAATTTGCTAATCTAAAAATAATAAAGGTAATATTTCCAAGGGAAAAAATAGTATACTGTAAATTGAAATTTTTTTGAAAATAGGTTTGATAAAATGTTTCTCAACCATAGCTATAACCATAAAATTTGACTTTGACTTCTTCATAGTAATTTATTCAAAGTACATAATGTAATGGAAAAATATATATCTGAAGATATTCATTGCCATATCATTAATAATATATAACATAAAAATCATAAATGTACAAACTTTACTTTGGGCTCATTAAATTGAAGATATGATATACCCATTTGATGTAAATTTTATTATGGTTATTATAACTTTAACTAGAAGCCCATGCACGAAAATCATGCAAGAGTATGCCCTTGCAGCCCTGGCTGCCTCATGGCCCCAGGGCCCCGCCCCCCACTCACTGGTCGTTCAGAAGGTCATTCCACTGTCTGGTCTAATTAGCATATTAACTCTTTATTATATAGACTAGAGGCCCGGTGCACAAAATTCGTGCATGGAGGGGGGTTGTCCCTCAGCCCAGCATGTACCCTCTCCAATCTGGGACCCCTCGAGGGATGTCCGACTGCCCGTTCAGGCCTGATCCCAGTGGGATCGGGCCTAAACGGGCAGTCGGACATCCCTCTCACAATCCAGGACTACTGGCTCCCAACTGCTTGCCTGCCTGCCTTCCTGATTGCCCCTAACCACTTCTGCCTGCCAGCCTCATCACCCCCTAACCACTTCGCTGCCAGCCTGTTTGCCCCCAACTTCCCTCCACTGCTGGCCTGGTCACCCCTAACTGCCCTCTCCTGCAGGGTTGATCACCTCCAACTGCCCTCCCTTGCAGGCCTGGTCCCTCTCAACTGCCCTCCCTTGCAGGCCTGGTCCTTCTAAACTGCCCTCCCTTGCAGGCTGGGTGCCTCCCAACTGCCCTCTCCTGCTGGCCATCTTGTGGTGGCCATCTTGTGTCCACATGGGGGAAGGATCTTTGACCACATGGGGGCAGCTATATTGTGTGTTGCAGTGATGATCAATCTGCATATTACTCTTTTATTAGATAGGATAGAGGCCTGGTACAGGGGTGGGGGCCAGCTGGTTTGCCCTGAAGGGTGTCCCTGATCAGGATGGGGTTCCCTTGGAGTGTGGGGCGGCCTGAGTGAGGGGCCTGTGGTGGTTTGCAGGTGGGCCACGCCCCCTGGCAACCCAAGCGGAGGCCCTGGTATCTGGAATTTATTTTCCTTATACAATTGAAACTTAGTAGCCTGGAGCAGAGCCAAGCCTGGGGCTCCCTCCGTGGCTGGCAGCCATTTCTGTTGGGGTTATAATTGAAACTTTGTAGCTTAAGCAGGTGGGCCCGGCCAGGATGTGTGGAAAGCTTTGCTTCCCCTGTTGCCGCCGGCAACCCTGGCCTGCTCTCTCAAGCTCTGTTCTGCCGCCATTTCTGTTTGAATTTCTTTACCTTCTATAATTGAAACTTTGTAGCTTGAGTGGAGGCTTAGGCCTGGCAAGGGAAGGCAGAAAGCTTGGATTCCTCTGTTACCTGGGAAACCTTGCTCTCTGTGGCTGTAGCCATCTTGGTTGGGTTAATTTGCATACTCACTCTGATTGGATGGTGGGCGTGGCTTCTGGGTGTGTCGGAGACATGGTCAATTTGCATATTTGTCTATTATTAGGTAGGATAGTTATAACTATAAGAAGAATTAGTAATAACAAAATGTTAAGTAAAATAATTGAAAATTAAAATTGTTTTTTTAATGTTTGTAAAAAATTGTATAAAGTTTTTTAAGGCCTATCAGGTGATGTGATTATAAATAATTTTGCTATTATGTTTTTTTTTGTTTTGTTTTCCTTTTTTTTTTTTTATAAATCTTTATTGTTCAGATGATTATTACAGGTGTTCCTCTTCCCCCTCACCATAGCTCCCCTCCACCTGATTCCCCACCCCACCCCATACCCTTACCCCCCCCCACCACTGTCTTCATCCATAGGTTTAAGATTTTTGTCCAATCTCTTCCTGCTCCCCTCAAACCCCCTTCCCCCTGAGAATTGTCTGTCGCCTCCCTTTCCATGTCCCTGATTCTATTATATTCAACAGTACATTCTGTTCTTCAGATTTTTTTATTCACTTGATTTTTAGATTCACTTGTTAGTAGGTATGTATTTGATGTCTTTTTGTTGTTCATACTTTTTACCTTTACCTTTTTTTTCTTCTTCCTCTTCTTAAAGAATACCCTTCAGCATTTCATGTAATCCTGGTTTGGTGGTGATGAACTCCTTTAGCTTTTTCTTGTCTGCGAAGCTCTTCGTCTGACCTTCAATTCTGAATGATAGCTTTGCTGGGTAGAGTAATCTTGGTTGTAGGTTATTGCTGTTCATCACTTTGAATATTTCTTGCCACTCCCGTCTGGCCTGCATAGTTTCTGTTGAGAAATCAGCTGACAGTCGTATGGGTGCTCCCTTGTAGGAAACTAACTGTTTTTCTCTTGCTGCTTTCAAGATTCTCTCTGTCTTTTGCCCTTGGCATTTTAATTATGATGTGTCTTGGTGTGGTCCTCTTTGGATTCCTCTTGTTTGGGGTTCTGTGCGCTTCCTGGACTTGTAAGTCTATTTCTTTCATCAGGTGGGGGAAGTTTTCTGTCATTATTTCTTCAAATAGGTTTTCAGTATCTTGCTCTCTCTCTTCTTCTGGCACCCCAAAAATTCGGATGTTGGTACGCTTAAAGCCGTCCTAGAGGCTCCTTACGCTATCCTTACACTTTTGGATTCTTCTTACTTTCCGCCTCTCTGGTTGGGTGTTTTTTGCTTCCTCATGTTCCAGATCTTTGGTTTGACTCTTGGGGCAGGGTGATCTACAGTTGAGTTTCTGTATATTCTTTATTTCAGACGCTGTATGCATAATTTCTGACTGGTCCTTTTCCATTTTTTTGGTATTCTCATTAAGGTCCTTGAAGGTCTCTTCAAGTTTCTCAGTGGTTTTTAGAAGATTCTTGAGTAACCTTATAAATGTGGTTCTGAACACTGTGTCGTCCATTAGTTTACTTTCCTCCATCTCTTCTATTCATGACCTGCCTCGGTGTCTCCACATTTTGGCTCCCTCCCTGTGTTGATGGAGTGGCTTTGTGTGGTCAGTGACCTATAGGGGCCTGTAGCTCAGCTTCCCCAATCTCCCTAGGTGTTCGCTCTTGGTACCCCCATTTGTGGGCTGAGTGCAAAGTCTTGGTGTTGTTAAGCCTTGATTGCTGTTGGTACACTGGGAGGATTTGACCTCTAGTCCAATTGGCTGTGAGGATCAACTGTGTCTACGCCGGGAGACAGCCTTATTCAACTAGACTTGCAAAATTGTAAAAGCCTCTGTGCTCAGCTTGGATGGGGCGGAGTTTCAGGGTGGAGCCTACAGCCTTGGCTTCCCGTCAGCCCCGCCCTATGAGGTTCCTGGGTCTCAGTGTACCTCAGTGTCCCTCTGTACTCCCTGCAAGCACCTCTGAGAGAAAGGCGCCCTGGAGTTTCGCCCGCTGCCAAACAGTCTAGTCTCTCCCCCAATGAATCTGGATTCCCAGGTTCTCGCCCGGAACTGGGTTTCAGTGCAGTCAGAACTGGGGCTCAGCACAGTCCAGAGCTTTTGTCTCCTTCCCGCTAGGGCAATTCAGCGGCACAGTCAACAGTCCGTCCTCTGCGCACATTCCTGTGTGCGCCTCCGGAGCTCTGCCTTTCGCTGCTCCCCTGAGTTTCCACCTTACAGCCCAGATTCCCTCAGTATGAGCCTGGGTCCCCAGGGTCTCGCCCGGAACTGGGGTTCAGTGCAGTCGGAGCTGGGGTTCAACGCAGTCCAGAGCTTTTGTCTCCTTCCCGCTAGAGCAATTCAGCGGCACAGTCAACAGTCCATCCTCTGCGCACATTCCCGTGTGTGCCTCCGGAGCTCTGCCTTTCGCCGCTCCTCTGTGCCTCCGCCCCACAGCCCAGATTCCCCCAGCATGTGCCTGGCTTCCCAGGGTTTCGCCCGGAACTGGGGTTTAGTGCAGTCGGAGCTGGGGTTCAGCGCAATCTGGAGCTTTTATCTCCTTCCCTCTAGAGAACGCCGGCCAGGCACTCAGCCGCCCCGTCCTCTCCGGCTCCGTCCTCCCGCACGTGCGCGCGCCCGTGTCTCTGCCTGTGTCTCCATACCTCAGTCTTTTACAGCTCCTCTGATTTTCCTTGTGGTTTTCTCTTTCCTTCTAGTTGTGGGCGTTTCAGTCAGCCAGCTTTTTTGTGGTTCTGGATGATGTCCGTTTTGACTTTTAGTTGTATTTTTGAAATTGTTGTGTGAGGCTGCAGGCTAGGTGTTTACCTATGCCACCATCTTGGTTTCTCCTTCCTATTATGTTTTGTTATAATGTATTTTAATTTAGTTTGATAGATATTAAAGTCACCTTTTGCTGTACCCTTACTTGACCTTTTCTCTGTTCGTGGGGGTAGGGGAAAGGAGGGGGAGAGAATTAGAGAGAGGGAGAGGGAGAGAGAGACAGATGTATCAGGTGTCTCTTCCTTTTCTTATAAGGACACCAGCCCTTTTAGATTAAGGCCTCACCTTTATAACCTTACTCAACCTATTTTCTCTCTTTATGCACCCTATCTCCAAAAACAGTCACTGTGTGTGTGTGTGTGTGTGTGTGTGTGTGTGTGTGTGTGTGTGTTATTACTCTGTTTCTGGGAAAAGGAAGGCAGGAAAGCATTACAGAATACAAATTTTAGAATACCCAAGAAAGGTGTGACCACACCACATTTTCTTACATTCCATGTCCCATTGTGAGCATCACCAATCTCCTATTAAGTCCCCATTTCTCTGTCACTAATTGGGATAAGCAGGCAGTCATAATCAGCACAGATGGAACACATTATCATTTGATTGAAACCTCACCCCAATTGTATGGTAAGTTTTATTGTTATATTCTGGAAACTCACTAGAGAACAGAAGTAGTTTTCCTAATTGGCAAGCTTTTCTAATTATGCCATGAAGAATGATATCCTGACATGGGAGTTAAAGAATTAGAGTGTATACATTAATTTTCTGGTAATGTTAATAAAACTTTTTAAATATTAAAAGTAGATTTTTTATTGATAAATGCTAATTTTATAAAAGAAGGAATATTGTACCTTTAAAAAAATGATCGTTAATGAACTTCAACCTACTGCTCAAAAAGGAAAAGGAAGTGCCCTGGCCAGGTGGCTCAGTTGGCTGGAATGTCAACCCACACACCAAAAGGTTTCTGGTTCTGTTCCTGGTCAGGGCACATACCAGGGTTTTGGGTTCACATATCAGGATTTGGAGTAAGTACAGAAGGCAAATAATTGATGTTTCTCTGTCACATCACTATCTCTCTCTCTCTCTCTCTCTCTCTCTCTCTCTCTCTCTCTCTCTGCCTTTCTCTGTAAAATCAATAAAACATATCCTCAGGTGAGGATTAAAACAGCAAAAAGGAAAATAAAGTCAAATAAGGAATATCTATTAGTAGCTAAAATAATTTCTAACTACCACTAAAATTAATCTATTCTCAATGTGATTATCCTACCTAATAAAAGAGTAATATGCCAATTAATCATCACTCTGCTACACCCACAAGCCATGCCCACCAGCCACGCCCACCAGCCAATCAGAGCGAGTATGCAAATAAACCCAACCAAGATGGCGGTTAATTTGCATACATGACAGGGAGCAGACCCCCTGCAATCCATCGCAGGAAGCTGGGTGTCCACTGTGGCCTGGTGCACCAGCGGACCCCCTGTGATCTATCTCAGGGAGCTGGGTGACCGCTCTGGCCCCAGGCTGAAAGCTTCTGGTGGAGGCTTTTGGCCTGGTGCCAGAGCAGACCCCTGAAATTGATCTCAGGGAACTGGGGGTTGCTTCGGCCTGGTGCAAGACCAGGCCCCCTGCGATCGATTGCCTGGGCTGGGAACTGGGGGTCTGCTTTTGGCCTGGGCAGGAAGGGACCCCCTGCGATTGATCACAGGGAGCTGGGGGTCCACTCCTGCCCAAGAAGCTTTCGGTCTGGGCAGGCCTGGGCAAGGGCTGAGCCGGTGATCAGAGGGAGCTGGAGAGGCCTGTCCAGGCCTAAAGCTTCGGCCAGAGGCTTTGGACTGGGCAGGGCCCAGCCCTTGATTGGTGTGAACTATAGAGGAAACACCTTTTCTGACTGCACATTGGCTAAGCTTCCTGTATGCCACTGGTAATATTCTTAGTAACTTGGGTAATAAGAATTCAAAAAGGTGATCTAGGGTTTTTCCACCACACTTCTGGAGAAAAAAAATGAAAGTCCGCTGCTGGAGGGCTAAGAAATGTCATATTCTGCCCTAGCTGGTTTGACTCAGTGGCTAATGCCTGGGCCTGCAGACAGCAGGGTCTGGGTTCAATTCTGATCAAGGGCATGTACCTAGGTTGCAGGATCCTCCCTGGCCAGGGCCCAGATCAGGGCTCATGCAGGAGGCAACCAATCAAAGTGTTCCTCTCACTTTGATGTTTCTCTCTGTCTTTCCCTTTCTCTTCCACATTCTCTAAAAGTCAATGGAAACATATCCTCAGGTGAAAATAAAAAATAAAGAAATGCATATCCTATGAAAGACACATCTTGAAAATGCCTAAAGAAAGTTGTCATTTTTTCTTGGTGAAGGGACTGGAGTCCGTGTTGATGAAAACACCTTGGTGGCTGTGGTGACTGGCAGTGGTTGCTGCAGTGGGGTGATGGGGCTGGTGTCTTCTCCTGATCAGCCCGGTTGCCTCCCACAAAGGGAGGCCAGACTGCGGCTTAGGCCCACTCCCCGTGGGGCGCGGGCCTAAGCTGTCAGTAGGACATCCCCTGAGGGCTCCCAGTATGTGAGAGGGGGCAGGTGCATGAATTTCATGCACCGGGCCCCTAGTTTTTAAATAATGAATTTTAGTATCAAATTGTGCAATGATTCTTTAAATATAGGCCAACCAATCCATCCCCTATCAAACTAGATACTGTTATCTTAAAATATCAAGTGGCTTTTTTTACTCCTAATACAAAATACACTATCCTATTGAGAGCAGTGACTGGCAAGGCATTTATTTAGGCCCAGTTGCTTTTTCACTTTGAGTGGCTAGTTGATATCTTGTCCCTATTTAAAAATGAACAGTTGAATTATAAGTCCTGTGACCCATAAAAATGCAAGTGACGTCGGAAGAAAATCAGGAAAAGAATTTTCTATTTATGCTAACACTTTATATATTTTTTTATTGTGGAGTTTATCATATTACATTCTATTTATTCTCATTTTATATCCCTTACATTCTGTGATTTTTGAGAGCAGATAGGATGTTAATTTATCATGTTACTTCTAATCCAGTGATAGGCATGCCGTAGATACTTATTTCTTGGTTGGAAAATGAAGAGAAACAAATTCTAAAATTTTAGTAGGGTCTTTTTTCCCCTCTTACACTTATAGAATGTACATATAGAGTACTATAGAAATCAGTATATCTACTTTAAATTCATAAAATACATTCAAATTAAATTCAAACAATATGAAGGAGTTGAGAGGTTTGGAATTTATTTGCTTTTTCCTTCATGCTTCATTGTGAAGATCAGTGTCATTTTAGATTCATCAGACCTATTTTTAATGACTTCTGTGGTGCATCCCAAATGCTTTACTTTTTAAGTGATTTTTGCTGGAAGAAATCACTTGAGATATCAGTTGCTTTTATTGTAACAATACTACTTATTAAGCCCAGGCCAAGAATGGCAATGTAAAGTAGAAAGCATGTTCACCAACAAATAGTTCACTTCTACCACCTTCCCCATGCAGCATCACTCGTGTCTACCTCTCAAAGCTCCTCCAACGGATCCCGTGCTGGAGGGGGTCTGAAAGAGGACTGCATCCTGTTGACTTAAACATATAATGCCTGACTCCCAGATTTCCCGCAGTAATCATACTATTTACCCACTCTTCTTTTCCTGACCTGTTCCTATGTACCTCTCTTGACTGTCTAACTTGCAGAATATTCCAGTCTTTTTCTGTTTAGGTATGCCCATCATCATCAATGTATAAACATAGCATTTGAGGAGAAATATGCATGATATAATCTGTGTGTGTGTGATTATGCACTCAACATATCATGAGAGTAAATCATTGAGACAACTGTTTTATCTTCTTGTGGCTGAAAGTAATATTATTATTACATTTGTCTCTGTGAAACTCAGGTGTGGATTTTGAATTTTCCACACCAGAGCTGTATATAGAATTTTCTAATCAAAGGATATTACATCACAAGGAACTTTACATTTTCATCTGTGGAACTGTTTCAGGATAGTTCATCTTTCCTGAAACTGGGGAAGATAAAAGTAGAACTGTATTGACTGAGTGGGGTAGGCAGGGATCCCAATGTCTAATTTGGCATCACCATTTTGGCTTTCCTTGACCCTCCAGTGGTCACTATCTTGCCCAGTTTAAATAAAATGAATATCTTCTCTGGATAGTTAACATTTGAAGAAAACTGAGGCCCAGTGAGATGTAAATGAATAACAGAACCAGGACTAAAAAATAGGTCTCCTAGATATATTTCTAGATATATATATATATTTCTCATGTACAATCTCTGAATGTTCACGTAAACAGCTATTAATTTTAAGCCAATGCCACAGCTCTGAATCTCTATATTCGTATCATTCTTCCTCGTTCTCTCAAGCAAAAACATTGCTACAATACCAGAAAAGGCTACCATTTAGTGCCCAATTTTAATTGTCTGACCGGATACCCTAAGAATATTACATATCAATAAAGTATCAGATATGGGTCGAACAAGAACACAGTAACTTACAGAGAGATGTTCAGTACTCTGGACTTAAAAACAATACAAAACCTTTATATCCTTTACTTTTCCTCTTCTCATATTTCTGAGAGTCAGTTACTAACATGCTTATTTTAAAGATTAAGAAGAGATTTTTAAAATCGTACATTTTCTAAGTAGCAACATTTAGATTCAAACTCAGAAATGATATAATCAATCTCAATGCTCTTCCCTGGATACCGCATTATACCAAAGTCATTTTGCTTTTACTTTATATGCATTTATACACAGAGCAGTGGAATCTCCCAGAAACTTTTCCTCTACTCCATTAAGTTCAAGAATACAAAGTTTCACGTATGCACAATTAGCAAATTCTACATATCTACTGTACAACATTGTGCCTACAGCTAACAGTACTGTATTGTACACTTTTTAAAAAAATAAGAGATTTTGTTAAAAAAATGTATCTCATGTTGATTTCTTACCACAATAAAAATATAAATAAGGACTAGTAAAGAACATCAATTGCTCTTCTTAATACATGTTATCCTCTGCAGAATACAAACTATGAATAAAGATTGTGTTTTAATCAAAAAGCAAAATAAAATTGCATTATTTTTATGGGCTATGCCCCATGTCAAACAATAAGCCCATATTGGTACTTATATCTGGGGAAATTTTAAACTTTTTTTCTTTAAGTTTACTTGTACTCTGAGTGATATAGTGGGGAAGGGCATGTAATGAGAATAGAGCCACAGTTGTCTAATAATTACTCACCTTACTAACTACAGATAAGACGTTTTCTTACAGACCCTGGGAAACGGGAAGATGGCACCAGGCTGTAAAAAGATAAGATGCCTCGATGGGTCCATTGCTTAGAAAATAAAATACATTTTGAGAACAGACCAAGGACAGGACATGCTTTGATTTGGTTGCTATGCCCGGACCCTGACTCCATCCAGGAGTTTTTCTCGGGAACGCTGACCCTTCTCCGGTCCCAGGAACAGGCTGAGCTGTTAGTAACATCATAGAAGTTAGCCACCTTGTTATGATGTTAGCCACCTCGTTATCGGACTTGGAGCTCCTGAAGGCCGGACTGCAGACCCTCCCCTCCCCTTTCCATGTTACACTTGCTGCGCACAGCTGCATGTGTAGCTATCTTCTCCCTCGTGTGTATAAAAATCATCCACCTGGTGAGGGGGTCAGAGCAGAATTTCCAGAGTGACCGACTGCTCTCCCCATATTGCCCACATTATTGGAATAAACGCTCATATTTGATTCAACCCTGTCTCTGCTCAATTGGCTGAAGTAGTGACAGGCAACCTGGACCCCTTGGTTGTCTGGTTACAAGTATATCAGAACACCTTTCTCTTAACTTAATACACTTATATTCAGCCTCACCAGCTACTGTAAGATATTCATACCAATAAACACTGTAAGATGTGATCATTTAACAGACACACACACACTCACCCACTTGCTTTAATTTTGTATGTTAAAATCACACTCGAGTTTTCTCAAGCAACTCATCTATTTGTCTGCTGTTTCTAAAAGCACCTCTGACTTCTTTTCCTTGAACGAATATGATTTGTACTTAGAGTTGGTAAAATTATGTGGCTTCTTTTCTATAAAAACTCAGTCTCTTGCCAAATTCATTTTCCATTTTTGGTTCAAAATTAAAACACTGTCTTTCTTTTTCTGTGATTTTTTTCTCTTTTTTTTTTTAAAAAAAAAACAAACCCGTATTTTATTGATTTTTTACAGAGAGGAAGGGAGAGAGATAGAGAGTTAGAAACATCGATGAGAAACATCGACCATCTGCCTCCTGCATGTCCCCTACTGGGGATGTGCCCGCAACCAAGGTACGTGCCCTTGACCGGAATCGAACCTGGGACCCTTCAGTCCGCAGGCCGACGCTCTATCCACTGAGCCAAACCAGTTTTGGCTGATTTTTTTCTCTTTTTATTAAATTTATTGGGGTATCATTGGTTAATAGGATTAAATACGTTTCAAGTGTACATTACTATGATCTATATATTGTATCATGTGCCCAACACCAAAATCAAATCATCTTCTGTCCCCATATATTTGATCCCCATTACCTTTTACTCCCTTCAGTCCCCCTTCCCTCTGGTAACTGCCATACCATTGTCGGTGTCTGTGAGTTTTTGTTTGTTTTTCTTGTTTATTAATTTGTTGGTTTCAGTTTTATATCCCCCAGATGAGTGAAATCATATGGTTCTTAACTTTTCCTGTCTGACTTATTTTGCTTAGCATGATATTCTCAAGGTCCACCTATATTGTCATAAATGGCAGTATTTTATCCTTTCTTATGGCTGTGTATATGTACCACATCTTTGTTATTCAATTATCTATTGCAGGACACTTCGGTTGTTTCCACGTCTTGGCCACCATGAATAATGCTTCAATGTATACAGGGGTGCATACTTTAAACAATAAAGATAAATTTAAAAGGAATTTCTGATAGGTACATAGAAGAGGGGTTGCTGGGTCATATAATAACTCTACTTCTAATTTTTTGAAGAACCATCATACTGTTTTCCATAGTGGCTGTACCAGTTTACATTCCCACCAGCACTGAATCAGGGTTCCTTTTTCTCCATAGCCTCTCCAACACTTGTTACTACTTGTCTTGTTGATAATAGCCATTCTAACAGGTGTGAAGTGGTATCTCATTGTAATTTTGATTTGCATTTCTCTAATAGCTAGTGAAGTTGAGCATCTTTTCATGTATTTCCTGGCTATTTGTACACCTTTTTTGGAAAAGTGTCTGTTCAGGTCATCTGCCCAATTTTTAATTGGATTGTTTGTTTGGTGTTGAGTAGGATGAGTTCTTTATATAATTTAAATATTAACTCCTTGTCGAAGCTGTTATTTGCAAATATCTCCTCCCTATCAGTTGGTTGCCTTTTCATTTTGTTGATGGTTTCTTTTGTTGTGCAGAAGCTTTTCAGTTTGATATAGTCTCATTCATTTATTTTTGCCTTACTTCCCTTGCCATAGGGGTCAAATTCATAAAATCTTCTCTAAAACTGAGGTCCATAATTTGCTACTTATGGTTTTTTTCTATGTAATTTATTGTTTCAGGTCTTACATCTTTGATCCATTTTGGCTTTTTTTTTTTTTTAATATGGGGAAAAACAGCAATCTAGTTTCATTCTTTTGCATGTGACTTTCTCGTTTTCCCAGCACCATTTATTAAAATGTCCATATCACGCAGCAATGTACAGATTTATTGCAGTCCCCATAAAATCCCAATGACAATTTTTAAAGAAATAGAACAAAAAATTCTCATATTTGTATGGAATCACAAAAGATCCCAAGTAGTCAAAGCAATCCTGAGGGGGAAAAATGAAACTGGGGGTATCATGCTTCCTGACTTCAAATTGTACTATAAAGCAAGGATAATTAAAACAGCATGGCATTGGCAGAAAAACAAACACATAGTGGAATTGAAAAGAATTCAGAGCCCGGAAATAAATGCACATGTATATGGCCAACTAATTTTTGACAAAGAAGTCAAAACCAAATAATGGAGAAAAGAAAGCCTCTTCATTAAATGGTCCTGAAACATGGTCTTTTGTTGCCAAAATGTTTCACCAGTAATGCTTCTTTCCCCACCAAACAATGTAAGGCTAAGATAATTAGCAAAGTGCAAGAAAGTTAAAAATATATTCTTTTCTATTGTATCTTTTGTCCTTTATCCCTCACTTTTATTTTTATTTTTTTATTTTTTTTTAAGTTTTAAAAATTTATTTTCTTTTTATTTATTTTTATTTATTTTTTTTAATTTCTTTATTGATTAAGGTATCACATATTTGTCCTCATGCCCCCATTCCCATCCCACACCCCTCCCCACACATGCCCCCACCCCCTGTTGTCCCCAACCGCTGGTTAGGCGCATATGCTTGCACCCAAGTCCTTTGGTTGATCTCTCCCCTTTACCCCCACCCTCTCCTACCCTCCCTCTGACTTTTAGAGTTTTTGTATACTTCAGATATTAATTTTTTTGTAGTATATGTCTTAATATTTTCACCTAATTTGTCATTTATCCTTTGACTTTACTTATGCTGTTATTTTCATGCAAATGTTTTGTTTAGTTGCTTTATAATAAAAAATAACTTCCTTTCCTTTACCAGAAAATAAAAGACCAAGTGTCTAAAGAATATGCAATTGAACAACATGTAATGTAACAGATTTAAGGAAAAAGTCATTAAACTCTAAATTAAATATAAATATATATATAATCTTGCCTAAACCTTTAGCAAATATGTCTAAGTATGAAACTTATTTTTCAGAAATTAATTGTTTCAAATATTTACGTAGCTAAAGTAAATCTGTAAGATATAAATCTCCTGTACTATAGATTGATTTTAGGTGTTTTATTTTCTTTGTTTATTTTTGTCTATTTGATCTATTTTCTTTTTAAAATATATTTTTATTGATTTCAGAGAGGAATGAAGAGGGAGAGATAGAAACATAAATAAGAAAGAATCATTGATTGGCTGCCTCCTGCACATCTCCTACTGGGGATCGAGCCTGCAACCAAGCATGTACCCTTGAGCAGATTCGAACCTGGGACCCTTCAGTCCATAGGCCGACACTCTATATCCACTGAGCCAAACCAGCTAGGGCTGATTGACATATTTTCTACTGAAAGAACTCAATCAAGGGTCCTATTATTAGTGACTTTCTTCTAGTCTTCATGAAATACCTGTAGTATTAATTTTATAAAAGTCATTGTGTTTTTCTTTGACATCATAAATGCTTGTGGTCTTGAACTCTATTTAGATATTACATCTATTTAGATATATAGGAACCTGTAATTCCTGTTTGCCTATTTTTTTGTTTTATTTTTTGTATTTAGCCTTTCTGAGTGACTTTATTTTCCATGTATATCTAATATATAACAGATATATGAGTTCTATATTGTAGGGCAAATTGAAAGTCATTTTGTATTAATACTTTCCTTTACATTTATTGCTATTACTTAATAAGTTTTGTCTTGATTCTATCAACATATTGTATAATATTGTGTATTATTATATATACTATGTTTTTTTTAATGATGAGATTTATTTTTTGCTCTTTTGAAAAAATAATATAAGAAGGTTTGTATTTTTGTTCTAATGAAGACTTTTGGGCTTATACTTTTTTCTTTATTTTATTTTTCCATCACCATTTATCCCATTTATACTCTTCTCCACTTCTACCCACACTTTTCCCATTGCCATCACTGTTGTCCCTGTCCATGAGTTCTTTCTCTTTTTTTATTTTATTTTATTTTATTTTTTGGTGTTATTTTTTTTTTAATCCTGACCCAAGAATATTGATTTTAGAGAGAGTGGAAGAGAGAGAGAAAGACAAACAGAAACATCGATGTGAGAGAAATACATCAATTGGTTGCCTCCTACATGAGCCCTGACCAGGGCCCAGGCTGGGGATCCTTTCAGGCTGCAGTCCAACGCTATATCCACTGAGTCAAACCGGCTAGGGCATATTCTCTTTTTTATAGATATACCCTTGAATGAATGATGAAATATTTTGAACAGCACACATAAAGAGAAAAACAAAAAGCTCACATATGTCAACAATTTGCTAAGTATCTAATTTTTTTTCTCTCAATTTCCAATTGAGCTTTGATCAGTAGGTATGACATTAAAACCCAAGATAAAATCAGCACACTCTATCCTATGATAAGAAGAAGAGTTATTTGTTAGAACATTTTTGTTCTAGCAAAATATATCCAATTTTATTTCTGTCACTGTGATGTATAAGACTTGTTTTCTCAAATTGCACTCTTATAACTTTGGTAATGTAAAAGCAAGATGACTATACTTAATAATAGCGTATTTCATATTTAAAATATGCTAGAGAGTAGATCTTAAAAGTTCTTATCACAAGAAAATATTATAACTATGTATGGTGATGAACAGTAACTAGACTTATTATGGTGATCAATTTGCAATATATATATATACTAGAGGCCCAGTGCACAAATTCGTAGACGGGGGTTGGGGTGTCCCTCAGCCCAGCCTGCATCCTCTCCAATCTGGGACCCCTCGAGGGATGTCCGACTGCCGGCTTCACAGCCTCACCCCCCACCCACACCCGTCTTGGCCTGGCACTGCCTGCATCCACTGCCACACACCCACCAGTTCCCCAGTTCTGCAGAGCCCCCTGATCCATCGCCCCACAGAGGGTGTCCTGGGCCTCCCTCCGCTGGGCAATAGTGGGGTAATGGCACCCCCCCCCCAGACCAATTGTATCAAATTGTATCACACTCGCCTTGGCTGACCTGGCGCCAGTGCATGTCAGAGCGTGGTCATCCTTCTGCTGTTTGGCCCTTGGGTCAATTTTCATATTATGCTTTTATTATTATAGATGGGAAAGAAACAAAGGGAAGGCCAAATATTTTAGGCATGTTATTTGGGAACCACCTGGCCCATTTCTTGAAGATCACTTGGGGAAAGGGGTTCAACAAAGGAGAAATAGACACATGCACAATGAAGTTGGGGTGACTAGGAAAAGTGTCTGTCACACCTGTGAACAGGGATTGTTGGCCAGAATGGGGGTGGCCACTGCAAGCCCATAAAAATTTGGGAATACATAATCCCCCCAAAAAGGAATTCTCTCTCTTCTGATTATTGGTTCTTGGTTTTCTTAGCTTGGCTCATGGAGCGCTCTCATTCCTGCTTCCATGCATTTGCCTATGTTTTTTCCAGAGCCATGTGGCCCCACGGAGCCCACATGCAATGGACTGATGGACTACAGTGGAGAACACAAACTAACCTAGCCTGATGCTGGACTAGACTCTGCTTCAGCATGGAAAAGAGACTCTGGGCAATGGCTGATTTTAGCCCAATTGAAGCCACAGCTACACTTCTTTTATGGAGGTACTGAGGGAGAGGAGATCTCGGAAACTCAGGGATTTAATTCCATGCAAATAAAAATCACTGTTTCTCCCATGTGGGTCTCAGAAAATCATTTTTCTCAGTATGTAGCATTATGAGAGGAGGAAGGTTCATGTGTATGCTCTCTACACTTTTTATTGCTTTCACTGATTCTTTTTTTTTCCCTTCTCATTTTTCTCTCTCTGTGAGTTGAAATTCAATTTAAAGCAAGGTAAGAATGAATGAAGCACTGAACCCAGCAAGTGTACCACCAACATACTTAGAGTTTTCAATGAGCGATTTTTCACATTGTTTCAAAGGAGTGAAATATTAGTATTCATCTCACATTGCAAGTAAGCTGAAAAGGCACAGTTACACTTTTCAGTCCGCTTGTTTTTATTTGAAGTGTAAACTCACAAAATGTAGTTATAGAGAGGAATACAGAATGCACAGAACCGAAACTGGATTATTTCCTGTTACATTCAGGACCTGTGTACTAGGCACCTACTGAAATGGTTTTAATTGGACTTCATAATGTCATCCATTTTAATTGGTTGATTAATCTGCATAAAAGGTATTCATGTCCTAAACAGATATTATATGGAGGGAAGGGGTGAGAAGAGAGTATTTCTGACTCTTAGTTCATACATTAATCCTTTGTATAAAAACAAGCCAAATGTAACATTAACCTTAGTTTTTGAGCCCTATAATTGTTTAATTGAAATAAAATACGAAATAAAACGCTTAAAACATTTTAGACTATGTTCTGCAACTTCAAATATATTTTACCCAATTCTCCTATAAATAAGTGGGGGAAATGTCAAAGCCCCAATTGTTATGTAGACGAATATTTCACTGCTGAGCTCTGTGCCACAAGGGGAAGGATGTGCTGCTCAGAGCTGGGACATTTGAAGTGTGTCTCCATCCGAGGCTATTGTCTGGGGACTGGGACAAAATGTTTGGCCCCCTCCTGCAAGCCTGGCTGGTACCACCTTCAATGAGAGACTCTTTTGGTCAGTGCTCCTAAGCCCCAGTGACTCCACCCTGTTGAGCTTGCTCCTGGAGAGGGTGCACGCAACGTGAACCCCTCATTGAGTACCTAACCACAGGATCCTCAGGAAGGGAAACGGATAGTCCCATTCTTTCCGACCCCAGTCACTCCATCCTAACAAACTCATGAGTTGTGGAAGGGTCTGCGCCTCATGGCCAACCTAGGCCCACTTTACAGTCTTTGTTCAGAAGGTTCTGGAGAAAGTCCAGGCAACCTATGTGGGAGGCAGAGCAGCTGACAGGTGAAGTAGTACCTCAGGGAGCCTCGGACGTTTTAAAGATCTGCCCGCAGCTCTAAGCTGGAGAAAGTTGACCCTTGTCCACAGACTGGCCTTTCCCATGCACCCCAGGCACAGTAGATGCAGCTACAAACTGTGAATAGCATGATAGCACCACAGAGGTAGCTCCAGGCAGATTACACACAACGTATGACATCCACCTGTACCTGAATCCTGCCCAAGTGGATCTAGAACCAACACAACCAGTGGTGGTTTTCAGACCACACCAGAGCTCTACCCAACTAGCCACATATGCCACACACCCAAAGGGGGATTCTGGCAGGAATCAGACCCTACTGAGGACAATTCCACCTCAGAAGACAACCCATTCGCAGCTACTCATACATGGTGATAGAGGTTTATCCTTATAGTCAACCAGTCTAAAGGGTTAACAGCACCTATGTAAGGGCCAACAGTATTCAAGACACACTATATCAGAAGGATGTACATAACCTACAAGAAACAGGAAACAATTAAGTGTTGATCTAAAAGAAACAATATAGAGGCTAAAAAAATATATAAAAAAACAATGAAACCAAGAGCAGGTTCTCTGAAACAAACAAACAAACAAAATAAGATTGATGAAACTTTAACCAGACTAATCAAGAAAGAGAGAGGACACAAACAAATAAAATCAGAAATTAAAGAGAGTTAGCAACGGATACCACAAAAATATAAAGGATTATAAGAAAATACTATGAACAACTATACACCAACAAATTAGACAAACTGGGTGAAATAGATAAGTTATTAGAAACATACAACTTTCCAAAATTGAATCAGGAAAAATCCTAAAAGCTGAAAAGACCAATTACAATTAATGAAATCAAAGCAATAATAAAATTAAAAAAAAAACCTTTCACCAAACAAAAGTTCTAGACCAAATGGTTTCACCAGAGAATTTTATCAAACTCTCAAAGAAGAGCTAACACTTATCCTTCTCAAATTAACCCCAAAAATTTAACATCAGGAACAACACAGTGATCAGTTTTCACCACTCTTACTCAATATCATACTGGAAGTACTAGCCACAGCATTCAGAGAAGGAAAAGAAATAAAAGTCATCAAAATTGGAAAGAAGAACGTAAAACTGTCATTATTTGCAGATGCCATTATATTTTTTATATAAAATACCAAAGACTCTACCAAAATAACTACTTGACTTAGTAAGTGAATTTGACAGAGGATACAAAATTAATATTCAAAAGTCAGTGGCATTTTTATACACACAAAAAATGAACTATCAGAAAGAGAAATTAAGAATACAATCTCATATACTATTCCAACAACAACAACAAAAAAATAAGGTACCTAGGAATAAATTTATCCAAGCATGTAAAAGACCTATATTTGGAAAATTGTAAGATATGGAGGAAGGAAATTGAGGAAGATACAAATAAGTGGAAGCATAGAGTGTGCATGGATAGGAAAAAATTAACATTATTAAAATGTCCATACTACCCAAAGCAATCTATAGAATCAACACAATTCTTTTTAAAATATCAAATGCATAGCTCACTGATCTAGGACAAATGATCCAAAATGTATATAAAATCACAGAAGACCCCCAAAAACCTCAGCAATCTTGAGAAAGAAACAAATTTGGAGGTATCCCAATACCTAATACCAAGCTATCATATATGGCTACAGTAATTAAAGCAGCATGATACAGGTACAAGAGTCGGCATATAGATCCATGGAATAGAACAGAGAGTCCAGAAATAAACTTTTGCTTTTGTGGCCAATATTTAACAAAGGAGACAAGAACATACAATGAGGTGAATACAATCTCTTCAGTAAATGGGGCTGGGAAAATTGGACAGGTATATGAAAAAAAAATGAAATTAGACCACCAACTTATACCATACACTAGAATAAACTCAAAATAAATTAAAGACTTAAATGTAATTTGTGAAACCATAAAAATTCTAGAAGAGACCGTAAGCAGTAAAATTTCAGACATTTCTCTTAGCAATATTTTTACAGATATATCTACTCTAGCATTGGAAACTAAAAATATAAACAAATCAGAATACATCAAACTAAAAAGATTTTGCACAGGAAGAGAAACCATCAATAAAATGAAAATATAACCCACTGTATGGGAGAACATATTTCCCAGTGACACATCTGACAAGGGGTTAATTTCCACAATATATAAAGAACTGACACTACTCAACAGCAAGAAGATAAACAATCCAATTTTAAAAATGGGCAAAGGACATGAATAGAGGACATACAGGTGACCAATAAATATATGAAAAATGCTCAACATCAATAATCATCAGAGAGATGCAAGTTAAAAGCACAATGAGATATCACATCATGCCTGTCAGAATGGCTATCATCAATAAATCAACAAGAAACAAGTGCTGGTAAGGATGTGGAGAAAAGGGAACCCTCGTGACTGCTGGTGAGAATGCAGACTAGTGAAGTCAATGTGGAAAACAGTACTGAGTTTCCTCAAAAAATTAAAAATGAAACTGCCTTTTGACACAACAACTCCACTTCTAGGAATATATTCAAAGAAATCCAAAGCATTAATTCAAAGAATATATGCACCCCTTTGTTCATTGCAGCATTATTTACAATAGCTAAGATCTGGAAAAAGCTGAGTGCCCATAAGCAGATGAGTGGATAAAAAAGCTGTGGTGCATTTACACAGTAGAATACTACTCAGCCATTAAAAAAAAAGAGAAAGGAAATCTTACCTTTTATGACAGCATGGATGGACCTGGATATTATTATGCTAAGTGAAATAGCCCAGTCAGAAAAAGACAAATACCATATGATCTCAATTATATGTGGAATCTAATGAGCAAAATAAACTGATAAACAGAATAGAACAAACTGTCATCTGTGAGAGGGGAGAGGTGAATGAAAGAAGGTACAGGGGTTAAGCATATAACACATAGGCATAGACAACAGGGTGGTGATAGCCAGCAGGTAAAAAAGGGGTGGAAGTAGGTAGAGGCGGGCAAAGGGTAGGAAAATGGGGATTGTAGGAGAGTTTGTTTGGGTTGATAAGCACACAGTGCAGTATGTAGATGATGTTTTGTTGAGTTGTGCACTTGAAACCTGTGTGATTTTGTGAACTAATGTTACCCCCAATAAATTCCATAAAAATTTTAAAAAGGAAATAAAATTACAAAGAAACTAAAGTCCAGAGTTTTAAATTAAAGTCTAACATTGCTTTATTAATTAACATATAAAAATATTCACTCTACCATTTCTATTACCATATAAGATATGAGTACCTTCTTTCATAGAAACTCAAAGGTAGTGTATTGTTTGCATAGAATAACACCAACAAAAGAGCAAATGATCCTTCCAGGAGACAGCCTATGTGCAGAGGGTGATCAAAATAATGTTTGTCAGGCTACTTACTCTTAGTCAATTTTTTCATTTCACTCTGAAAGATAAATCATTTGAGCACAGCAATGCTCTTTCAGAGGAAGTCTTTTCCTTAAACTCCGTTTCAAGTTTCCTAAACACAGGTGCAGTGAGGAATCAGTGAATAGTTTCCAAATGGAATGTCTATACTTTTAGGGGAGAATCTGTGACAAGCATGTCCATGACTCTTAGATCCCAGCACTGTTGATATTCCTGGTATAAGCTGAGAGGATAAAGTTAATGGATAGAATTGTGTCCATCCATAAATCAATGTGGCTGTCGTTGGAGATAGGGCATTTGAAGACATAATTAATGTTATACGCAGTCATAAAGTTGGGGCCCTAAACTAAAATGACGGATGTCCTTATAAGAGGAGAGAAAGACACCAAGTAGGTGGGCACAGAGAATAGGCCTATAAGGACATAGCAAGAAGATGACCATCTGCAAGACAACAAGAGAGGCTTTAGAAGCTTAAGCTGCTAAACCTTGATCTTGGACTTCCAGCTTCCAGAACTTGGATAAAACACATTTCTGAATTTTAAGCCATCCAGAGGGTATATAACTAAAACACAATAAATATTTGTTTGTCCTTGAAAAAAATCACTATTTTTGCAAGAAATATCAGAATCAATAAAAACTTTCAGACACCATATATGTGGAAGGCAATTTTCAAGAACCTACATCAAATCCAAGTTCTTGTGATTTTTTTATTATTAACTTTTTTAAATTTAATAAATCTTTATTGTTCAGATTATTACAATTGTTCCTCTTTTTTCCCCCATAGTTCCCTTCCACCCGGTTACCACCCAACCCTCTGCCCTTAGCCCCCCCCCCAACTGTCCTCATCCATAGGTGTACGATTTTTGTCCAGTATCTTCCCACACCCCCCACACACCTTTCCCCCGAGAATTGTCAGTCCACTCCCTTTCTATACCCCTGATTCTATTATATTCACCAGTTTATTCTGTTCCTCAGATTTTTTTTATTCACTTGATTTTTAGATTCACTTGTTGATAGATATGTATTTGTTGTTCATAATTTTTATCTTTACCTTTTTCTTCTTCTTTCTCTTCTTAAAGAATACCTTTCAGCATTTCATATAATACTGTGGTTTGGCGGTGATGAACTCCTTTAGCTTTTTCTTATCTGTGAAACTCTTTATCTGCCCTTCAATTCTGAATGATAGCTTTGCTGGGTAGAGTAATCTTGGTTGTAGGATCTAGCTATTCATCACTTTAAATATTTCTTGCCACTCCCGTCTGGCCTGCATAGTTTCTGTTGAGAAATCAGCTGACAGTCGTATGGGTGCTCCCTTGTAGGTAACTAACTGTTTTTCTCTTGCTGCTTTTAATATTCTCTCTTTGTCTTTTGCTCTTGGCATTTTAATTATGATGTGTCTTGGTGTGGTCCTCTTGGGATTCCTTTTGTTTGGGGTTCTGTGCGCTTCCTGGACTTGTAAGTCTATTTCTTTCACCAGATGGGGGAAGTTTCCGGTCATTATTTCTTCAAAGAGGTTTTCAGTATCTTGCTCTCTCTCTTCTTCTGGCACCCTCATAATTCTGATGTTGGTATGCTTGAAGTTATCCCAGAGGCTCCTTAAACTATCTTCATATTTTTGGATTCTTTTTTCTTTTTGCTTTTCTGGTTGAGTGTTTTTTGCTTCTTTGTATTTCAAATCTTTGACTTGATTCTTGCAATCCTCTAGTCTGCTGTTAGATTTCTGTATAATATTTTTTATTTCAGTCAGTGTATGCTTAATTTCTAGTTGGTCCTTTTTCATATCCTCAAGGGTCCCGCTAAATTTATCAGCCTTTTCTAGAAAATTCTTGAAAAACCTTATAACAGTGGTTTTGAACTCTATATCCAGTTGTTTGCTTTCCTCCATTTCTTTCATTTGTGACCTGCCTCTTTGTCTCCACATTTTGGCTGCTTCCCTGAGTTGATAGAGTGGCTTTGTGTACTAGGTGTCCTATAGGGCCCAGTGGCTCAGCCTCCCCAGTTACCTGAGGTAGAAACTCTTGGTGCACCGCTTTGTGGGCTGTTTGCATAGTCTTGTTGTAGTTAAGCCTTGATTGTTGTTGGTATCACTGGGAGAAATTGACCTCCAGGCTAATTGGCTATGAGGATCAGCTGTGTCTACGCTGGGAGAACTTCTGTGCTTGAGACACCCTTATGAGACAAGACTTGCAAAAGCCTCTGTGCTCAGCTTGGATGAGGTGGAGTCTCAGGGCAGAGCAGACAGCATTGGTTTCCCATCATCCCTGCCCTAATAGGCCCCTGTGTCTCAGTGTCCTGTGGTAATAGCTGCAAGCACCTCTGAGAGAAAGCCGCACTTGAGTTCCGCCCGCTGCCAGACAGTCCAGTTTCTCCCCAAATGAGTCTGGGTCCCCAGAGTCTTGCCTGGAACTGGAGTTCAGTGCAGTTGGGAGCTTTTCTCTCCCTCCTGCTTGAGAAAACCAGTTGCGCACTCAGTTGCCAGTCCTCTCCGTGTGCGTCTCAGTACCTCTGCCTCCTGCAGCTCCTCTGAGTCTCAGTGTGCTTTTCTCTTTCCTTGTCATTGTAGAATTTCCACTCAGCCAGCCTTCCTGTGGTTCTGGATGATGTCTGTTTTGTCTTTTAGTTGTAGTTTTGAAATTGTTGTGCAAGGTATAAGTTTAGGTGTTTACCTATGCCACCATCTTGGTTTCTCCTTTTATTAACTTTTTAATAAATTTACCTTTATTGTTGAAAGTATTATAGATGTCCCTTTTTGTCCCCATTGACTCCTTTTAGCCCACACCTGCCCCCTGTCCCAGGCCTTCACCACACTATTGTCAAGTCCATGGGTTATGCATATCTATATATATAAAAGCCTAAGTGACCATCCAGCCATTTGACTGTCCAACTGGTAACTATGATGCTCAATGACCACCAGGGGCAGACACTCAACGCAGGAGCTGCTGAGCTGCAGTGACTTGACAGCTGCAGTTCTTGGGTAACACATCTGGAACCAGAGAGGAGGGGGCCTGATTTTGAGGTGCATAACCCGAGAACTGCCCTCACGCAATGTGGGACCTCTTGGGGGATGTCGGAGAGCTGGTTTCAACCTGATCCCCGCAGGCCAGGCTGACGGACCCCACTGGTGCACGAATCCATGTATTGGGCTTCTAGTATGTATATAAGTTCTTTGGATAATTTCTTCCCACCCTCCCCTCTTCCCTCTGAGATTCATCAGTCTGTTCCATGTTTTCATGCCTGTGGTTTCCACTTCTGCATTGAGCGTCTGCCCCCTGGTGGTCAGTGCGCATCATAGCTACCATTCAGATGGTTGGACAGTCAGATGGTCGGACAGTTGCTTAGGCTTTTATATAGAGAGAGAAGAGAAACCCAGTTAGATGAATTGTCTTCACTCTAGAGGCACATAAGTATAAATGCAGGTTTAGAAAAGTTGAGTAAGTTGTGAATAGTGAATAGCAAGTGAGAGTTTGAATGTATTTCTTCCAAATGCAGAACCTGTGCTTTTCTATTATGTCACAATACCCCTTATATGTGCTCATTCATTAAGTGTGAAATGTTTTATATTTCCCTATAGATATCAAGTAAAATTTTGCATATGAAATTTCTCTTTAGTAATTAAGGAGCTAAATGAACTCTAAAAGTTTAGCAAATATTTACTAAATGCCAATATGGTAGGCCTATTTATAATGTATTAGGGTACAACAGTAATCATGAATATAATATTAAACCTTATGCAGTTTATAATCAAGAAGGCACAATATTTTAATATTTAATATTTTGTTCCTATGAGAGAGAAATATTATTGATTATATAGTATATGTTAGGAGACTTTAGGTTTAGACAATATGACTAAGGGTCATGTGAAACAAATACACACAATGAAAAGACATGAAACTCCAAAATACTCTATATTTTGAGCATTGCCTACAGACTTAATTGTTGCAAAGTGACCTATATTGATTTTTGTAATTTACAACTAATAGATTATTTTTTGTAGATGTGAGTAGTCTCTAATGTTGTCAAAGATAAACCATTACCTGAATGTCCACCTACCAGGTTAAAATAAAAATACATTTAATCAGATTGAATTCTAACTTATCTCTAAATATTGATTATCAAGCAAGCATAAAAACAATTATTTAAGTTGCTTTGTAATCTGGATAAAGTTTTAGTCACCTGTTGTTTAACAGTTTAGACCACATTTCTCATGAATAATTTATTTGATATAAAATGTACATATGTTGGAAACAGTTTCAGTTAACCTCATTGGCTTCAGTCAACCATAATCATAATCCTCCAATTCAAGACAACCCAAGAACATTAAGAAACAATCCTACTTTGTTATTTTTAATATTAAAAGGCACATGGTTTCTGAGATTTTTATACTTTCTTCCTGGATAGGTAAATACTATCTCAAAGATACGTTAGAAAATTTATATTACTGAACGCCACTTATTTAAAACACAGACACACAAATAAAGTATATCTAATATTCGTAATTTTAATTTAAAAGCCAATGATATTTATCAGATATAGAGATAAGTAAAACACTTTTGGATGCCATTTATGCAGAACTTTCTAATTAGAATGCTAACTAAATACCCTTCACATGTAAATTTCTGATTAAGGAAATTAGAATGGAACGTAACCTACCTAATGAGTACTATAAATACCACATTGCATACCTCAAAGCATCTACCATTCAGGAATATATTTTTTGAGTTCTTATGAACTGATTAGATAATAATTTCTGCAACATAACCTATAAAACAAAGGTGCTGGAATTACAATTAAATGCATGGGCCTTTACAACTGATTCCTACTGTTCCAAAAAAATCCCAGAAACCAAAACCATAGTTTAGGCAATATGTTAATGATTAATATTCCTGAAGCTTCCATTATATTTTTAGAGATGGCATCATGTAACTTGAATGGAAGAAATGTCAACAGTGACTAAATTATCCTCACTACTCAATTTAAGAACAGAAGAAAGCAGTTGGCAATTCTGTTCTTGATCTGATGAACAACCAGAAGCTATGCTCAGCTGGATGCTGGTCTGGATGAGGTGACTAGAATCAATCTATATAAAATGGTCTATTATGACTCAGCATAAAGAACGTGAAAATATACCACAATGTAGGCGATTTTGTACCAGTTTGTATTCTTACTTAGAATTTCATGTTAATTTTTTTTAATTCCCAAGAATCTTACTAAACAAGAACAATAGAGCAACAAATATCTTTCCAGTAATACATTTAATTTGGAACAAGTTTTGTTTGAAGAAGAAGGAAGCCATAGCAAATGCTATTGATTAAACTTCTTATCCACATAATTTACCTTATTAAGGTGCAACTTAAATTGTTTATTGACTAACTGAATATTAATACATATTTTCTTCTTTTTTTTTTCTTCCAGAAGGAAGAGTAATGTTATTGCATGCAGAAACGAGCCTGTTAATAAGTTCTCAGGGTGACAAATTAAATGCTAATTAAATGCACAGGTTAATATAAACATCCATACTTCTTTTAGGTTATAAAAACCACTTACTATAGCTTAAGTAGTGAACAAATTACACATGTTATTGGAATGTCACATTAATTTATTAAAATGAAATTCAATCATTATTTACAAACTATATAAACTTGTTTATTTAAATCAGTACAATGAATATAAAGCCTTATTATGTGTTTAGTCTACTCAAAAGGACACAGAGATATGGGATATCCTTAGGTACTTTTTGATAACCATTATCTGTGATTCTCAACTCAACGTGGAATTTGAGATTCTAATGGTTTCTACTTTTCTCTATATTCTCTGTTTTATGTAGTCCAATATCTGCTTCAGTTCCTTTAAGGATCTTTAATTGAAAATCATCTTCTTAAAAACATAATTGGGGGTGGTTCCTAAATACCTCAAGAGACAGCAGCAGATATCTAGCCTACCATATATTCCTTGGGATGACAAAATCCACCATCTTCAACTTTACCTTTTCATATGACAACGGCAAGAAGTGCCTTTAGTTACAGTAGTAAACAATTAACCAATTACTTAGAAATGGATTCAACACAAAAGTGTCATTGCATCCTATTTATCATAAGATGTGAATATAAAATTCAAGTGTGGTCTAGCTCTTCAACGATCATAAATCCATTCCCAGCTTCCCATACTCTTATCAATTACAGGAAGTTTAAACTAGTAATGCTGAATTCACAGATAGGTTCTGTGTGAAGGCTAAGGTGAAATAAAGTAGCTAGTCGGAAAACTTCTTCAATAAAATAATTATCAACCTTGGGATCACCATACTGAAGTGGTGTGAATAGACAACTTGATTCTATTGGTACTCACCTGTGGAAATGGGGGAATCCCTTTCCCCTGAGTGCTCAGGGTTGGGTCCTTATGTTATCTCGAGGCAAGAAAGGATTCCTCTTTGGAGCCTTGGTATCTGTCACTCTTCAGACATTCAGAAAGTATCAGCTGCCTTCAGAAAATTGATCTGTGCTGCACTTTCTTAGTTTTGAAGGATTGCTATTTTTATGTATTACTTTTCCTTTTCTACATTTATCCATTTTAAAATTAGCCTTTGGAACTTTGGAGATGAACAGTGAGCGCACAGGGAAATCAGACCATAGATGGATTTTCATTTCATTTCTATTTAACCAAAGAAAACTTCAACTAGCCTAGGAGCATATGGAAACTTAATTAAGCTTCATTATCCATCTCTAATGCTCAAAGCAAATATTTTAATTTTAAAAAGCACTTAAATCATCTGCTTGGGAGCTTTGAGGGTCAGCTGTTGCTTCCATTAGTTTCAAGTCTCTGATAAATGAATGTCACAAAGGAAAAGATACTCTATCTTACAAGAATTAATTCTGTTGTATGTAAACAATCTGGAATGTGTACGATTCTTTTCAGGGACATCAGCAAGATGGCACAATGGTAAGCCTCAGGCTCTCCTACCTTTACCCCTACGCCCACCAGGAGACATTGACTCAACAACAATGCACAGACCAATTTCCTTTGCAAATCTTAAAACAGTTAAGAGGCTTCTGCACCCCAGGTGAGCACAAAACCAGCCATACCGAAGCTGATAGGAAAAATTGTGGCATTCACTTACCATAGTCCCTCTCCCTGGCTAAATGCTGCATGATACATAGGGAGAAAATTCCCAGCTCCTAACTTCTTCCTGAGAAGAGAAGAAGACTGAAACAATAACCCATTGTAGAAATAGTTTGAGGAGCTTGGAAGGGACTGGTTTCTGTCTTGCCTGTCTTGGAGTGCTGAGTGGACAAAGCATACTCAGTGCCCTGAGGCCAGTGAGAACAAGTGTGCTGGGCAGCTTGCTGCTCGACCAGGGGACCCGCAGTACAGGTGATAGAGGCCCACACAGCTCAGCATGTTCATGTGCAGATGGAGGCAAATTGGAATGATGCAGCTGCAAATCAAGGAGCACCAGGATTTCTGAGAGCCACCAGATGCTGGGAGAGGCAAGAAAGGATTCTGCTTTAGAGCTTTCAGAGGGAACATGGCTCTGTGGGTACCTTGATATGGACGACTAGCATTCATAACTGAGATAGAATTAATTTCTCTTGTCCAATGATATTTGGTTTATGGTCATTTTATTTTCAGGGGGTACCCAGCAGTGGTAATGGGGGAATCCCTTTCCCCCTTGGTGCTCAGGAGTGGGTCCTTATGTTATCTTGAAAAAAAGAATGTTCTGAGACTCACACGGGAGGATAAGTGATTTTTATTTGCGTGGAATTATATTTCTGCATTTCCAGAGTCCCATTTTCCTTAAGTCAGTCCTGGAAGATGTGCAGCTGGCATTTCAGCTGAGCTAGAAGTAAAGCCAGTGTCCAAAGTTTATGTCCCAGGGTGGAGCAGGTCCAGTGTAGCAATAGGCTAGTTGCAGTCCATTAGTCCCTTGCTTGCAGTGGCCATGCCTACTCCAGCCAATGACCTGTTTCCAGGTGTGACTGACAGACGTTCACCTTCCCTGCATCACCCAGACTTTACTGGGGATGCCTATAATATTCGGCTTTCTCTTTGCTCCTTTCCAGGTATTAATAAATTAGCTTAATACCCTATATAAAACAATGATTACAAAATTGTGTTGATGGTATATTGAAGGAAAGGTTTTTATACTATTGAAATAAAGTTACTTTTCATCCAAACAAGATTTTTTAAAATTAAGATGCCACTGGAAAACACAATAAAACCACTGAGAGATTAACTAAAAACATGTATAGCTAAGAAAAGAACAAAATAAATAAGGCAGAAAAAGCCAAGAACCATATAATTTGATTCATATTGATGGGGAAACTTAAGAAGTTATAAAATTTTAGCTTTCATTATACAGTATAGTTGATAGCCTTGGTAATTAATGCATGTAGAGAGGTATTGTTCCAGGGACTGGAATGTATGAGTGGACCTGCCTGACTTCAGGAGACCTGCAAGCAATTTGACCTTTGAGCAAGTGACCAAGACATTATCTGAACCGTTGTGTCCAGGGAGAGAACATCAGCTGCCCAGGATGCAGACAAAGAATCACCCGTCAGCAGATAAAGGGATGCTTGGAAATTCCCTGGACTGCAGCTTTTATCTCATTAACCTTTTCCCCTGAATTCCAAACCCCTTACCTACTTTCTCCTGAATTCCAAACCCTTTACCTACATGTTTCTTCTCCTTATAAAAGGGAGTCAGCTTGAGGTGAGATGTAAGATGGTCTTTTAGGGTCTATAACCAGCCGTCTTCACAGATCATCAGCCATCTGAATTAAGCACCCGTAAAAAATTCCGTCCTCATCTCTGCTTACTGGTTCTGGTAGTGACTGGGAGCAGGAAGGCCGATTTTTCTGGTTTCATGTCCTGGGACAGGTTGGGGACTCTCTGGCAAGTGCGGGTATTTGACATGAGTCTCCTTGGTTGCCTGGACTGGGGGGCCCTGGGTGCAGATTTGGAGACTCCCTAGCAGCTGCCAAGTGATTTTACCTGGGGACTCTCCTCCAACGCTCAGCACTTCCTGTCGCCTTAACTTTCCATTGAATTTCTCCCTTTCTGGTTCAGGATTATAGTCTTGGGTTATGATTTAGATTAGTCATCAGGAATTAACGTGCCTTCAGGTCTGATTTGTGTGTAATTACAGAGCTCTGTCTGGTAGAATGGGGGGAAGAATTCCTGTTCCAGGAAACAACCCTTAGGGCAGTTTTGGCTGATAGATCAACCTACAATTATAAACCTATGACTAAAAGGAAAATTATTATTTTTTAACTATAAGTGGTATGTTTTCTGCCTCTGGATGGCATAACTAATATTTTATTGGACTAGAGAAATTAAATATTGCCCAGTGTAATATTTTATTGGACTAAAGAAATTAAATATTGCCCGGCAGGCGTGGCTCAGTGGTAGAGCATCAACCTATCAAACAAGAGGTCATGGGTTCAATTCCCAATCAGGGCACATGCCCAGTTTACAGGCTCAATCCCCAATAGGGGGCGTGCAGGAGGCAGCAAATCAATGATTCTTTCTTATCATTGATGTTTCTATCTCTCTCTCTCTCTCCCTTCTCTGAAATCAATAATTAAATATAATTAAATAATTAAATATATATTTTAATAAATTAAATATTTACATAGATTAAACAGGATCCTGTGGTTTGGACAAAATATTTAATATTTAAAGCAGTCTAAGTTTGATTGCCTTCTTTTAATGTTATTATAAAATATGTGCTTTTTTAAGCCGGTCTACAAAAAAAAAAAAATATCTTTTGGTTGTTTGACAACCTTCTCAAAGTTTAAATTTTAAGAGACTTTTTAAACCCAGAAATGACTTTGAATTATTCCAATGAGCCCTGAAATACCTTAAAGATATGTCCTTTCATTATAAAAGAGAACTTTATGAATTAAGTAGGCCTGTTTAAATGCTTGAAACTATCTGGGAAGCTTTGACAAATAAAATAATAATAAATTATAAGAATAATAATTAATAATAAATAATAATAGCTATGTTCTATTTGCATACATATATTTTTATTAAAATGCATATTCTAGAAATTTCAGTCTGCTCTAGGAAGGCATTTGCAGAGTCAGAGCCAAGTTCAAACAAAACTCTCAGGGGTAGCAGGTGTCCTGTCAGTGAGAAGAGTGACGGTTATTGTAATACTGCTTGGCTCATGTATAACCCAGGCTCAGGAGAACACTGGCCGCTGAACAGGTTTTTAAATGACTATACTATCCTGTCCTGCCATTAGAGTTATTTTGTCAAAGATTAGGGAAATGGGATAAAATACCTTATGTAAAAGGTTTTATGACTCTACATAATTAAGATGAAAGATGAAAAGGAAATAGATTAACGGTTCAGAGAAAAAGGGAACTTGCCTGTGGTAGATAGCAGAAGCTCCAAAGAGAGGGACAAGGAAGACCTGGATGGTTTGCCTACTGCGAACATGGTCAGGGTTCCACGGCCCCTCCAAGCCTGGGGATCTTCCTCCTTACTCGGCTGTGGGAGCTGGAGGAAATGAGCCCAAGCAGGTCTCTCCATCCCTAACCTGCGAGGGAACCACATTTGGTGGAGGACCAGCCCCTACCCGGGCAGGGAAATACCCTTTGCAAAGACTTCCCGTGAGAGTGGGGCCAGAGGGCCAGACCGCTGGATATTACTGTACACATCCTCCGATTTCCTCATCAGATTGGTTAAACTGGAAAAACTCAGTTCCTTCTTATAAGGATGATTCTGCTAAAATGATTGACTTAGTTATGACAGTTTTTGCCACTCGCCATCTCAATGGGTCAGATATACAAGCCTGACTGAATATCTTCCTTAGGGGGGTTGGGAGGTTAGTGTTAGATAAGACAAATGAAGAAACTCAGAGACTGCACCAAGAACATCCATGTGGGACTCCTGACCCTACTAAGGCAATGCCTTTAACTGAGTCCAACTGGGACCCTAATGAGAACGTCCTTCTATCCTAAAGCAGAATAAGAGGACATCCTTGAGGGACTGGAGGAAGGGGTTCCTTTGCAGAAAAGTCTGAGTATGGTACAGGCGGTACAACAAAAGCCCACAGAAGACCCCTCTGAGTTTCTTGAAAGAATCTGCCAGGCCTATAGAAAATACACTGCTTTGGATCCACAAACCCTGCATAGATTAGAATGGTGAGTCTGACCTTGATCTCTCAAATGCACCTGACAT
Organism: Cnephaeus nilssonii; assembly: GCF_951640355.1. Lineage (NCBI taxonomy): Eukaryota > Metazoa > Chordata > Mammalia > Chiroptera > Vespertilionidae > Cnephaeus > Cnephaeus nilssonii. Next base: position 69,742,289 of record NC_137083.1, on the reverse strand, counting down.
CAGAAACTTCAGAACTGAGAGGGAGGAATAGGAATGAATCCTTCCCACGTAGTAGACATTGCCTTCACATTTTATAATATCAGAGAACAGGAAAAGGCCGAAGTGGCCAGTATTTTTGGGGAACAGGTGTCCGGGCAATTCCATCAACAGCAAGAAGTGCCTGACCCCATCTAAAATGCTTGCCACTGATCAATGCGCATATTGCAAAGGAAAGGGGCATTGAAAAATGAGTGCCCGAAGCGAGGGAAAAGGGTCCAAGTCTGAGAACTCTGGGAAAAGGAAATAGCTCTAATGATGTGTGACCAAACCCAGGGGTTCAATTATTACAGAATCTATTAAGTCACCTCCCAGGAACCTCGGGTAACACTAACAGTCGGGGGACAAAGTGTAGCCAGGGGTGGTCAGCCTGCTTGAGAGCCATGACAGCCACCTGCCAGCTTTGACGGGAAGCTGAAAGTTTCCCTTGGGGCAGCCTATCACCATGTAGGCACTCCGCCAAGTGTTGAGCCTGCTAGAGCAGAAAGGAAATTTGCGACTCACTGTTGGAAGAATGGGCAGGTACCAAGCAATTCCTCTCAACAATCCCAATGACTCCCTCAAAACTGTAAGTAAGTTAAACCCTGCCTCCCTGCTCCCGGGCCAACTCTGCCCTGCTGATGCATGACTGTGCTGAAATCATTGATGAGGTGTTTTTGTGTGTGTGTGTTTCTAGCAGGATTGATTTACAGGACCAGCCTTTAAAAGAGACAGAATGGACTCTATGTGCAAATAGAAGCAGTTATATGGACAAAGGAGACAGAAAGGTGAGATGTGCGGTTATGACTTGTGAATGGATAGTAGAGGTTGAGGCCTTACCACTTGGGAACCTCTACTCAGAAAGCTGAACTGATTGCATTGACAAGGGCACTAGAATTGTCACACAAAAGAACGTGTATACCGACTCGAGGTACACTTTCCTAATTTTGGATGCACATGGTTCGATCTGGAAGGAAAAAGAACTATTAACCTCCAATATAAAGGAAATTAAGCATGCAGCAGAAATTTCAAAATTATTAGAAGCTGTCTAGGTATGCGCTGTCCCGGGCATCAGTAGGAGGATACTGAGGTGGCTAAAGGAAACAATCTGGCCAATCAAGCAGCACTTATAATGCTTTTGGTACCTGTTCTAGACTTGTCAGAATTTGACCCTGAACATTTGCCTGCAGACTTGGAGAAAGCTAAGAGCTGATGTTCTGGTGAAGAAGATCCCTATGGCGGATGGAGGAAGAATAAGAAAGGAGTTACACTGCTTCCTGAACACTTAGTAGAGCCAGTCATGAAGCATTGGTATGAGACCACTCGCTATAAGGGATTCTTTAACCACCTGTATCAACCTGGCTCACAGGTCCCAGAATTTCTAAGTCCATGTGAAAAGTAATAGCTTGATGTGCTATTGCCAGAACAACCCCAAGACAGATCCCCATCAAAAGAAAGAAGGGGAATAATACCAAGGACAATGCCCCTTTGAGGACTGGCAAATAGACTTTACCTAGATGCCGAGTGTCTGAGGGTGGAAATATTTGTTATTCTTTTTTGAAACCTTTTCAGGATGAGCCAAAGTCTATCCTACTAAAACTAAGAAATCTTTGGAGATAGTGAAAGCCTTTCTGAAGGAAATAATTCTCCACTGTGGTATATACAGCAGCATCTAGATTGATAATGTGCCTGCTTCTGTTTCAGAAATTACACAGAAGGTTAGAAAATTTTTAGGAATCAAGTGGAGACTTCACATGACATGGAGACCTCAGGTGTAGAGAGCGCCTGGGAAAGGCCCCTGAGCTGATTGTCATCTGAATCCAGCAGTGCCCGGCAGAGCCATGCCCTGGAAACATACCTTGCCAGAGGCAGGTGTATTGTCAGCCTGATCTTCAGCTCAGGCACCAGGGGATGGGTTTCATTATCTAAATCCAACCAGGCACCAGGAACAAATGCGATTATCTGGGCCCACCCAGAAGTGACTATAACAAAGAAGCCACAAGAATGCACATAATCTTCTTTGTCTTGGGCTTTAGTAAAACTTCCTGGTATTTTGCTGTATAAAATAAATGTGCTGTATCACCTCTGGGTCACTGTCTCTCCATCAGAGGACAGCTGTCCCACCGATCCCCAGCTTTTTCTTTCTATCTCTGTGTCTGTCTCTTTCTTTCATTTTCTCAATCCCCAGCTGTCATGAACCAGACCGCTCTCTAGCCTCACTGGTTATGGAAAAGAGAGAAATATTTATACTCAGACTTCTATGTCAAGACACTCATCCTCATTTGGATCAAGTTTGTACCATTTCAGGCAATGTGTGGGATGGGAGTTATGTATGTAGGTCAAGAAGTGAAGATAAAGAACTATAAACAGCATTTAACTCTGACCTTAGCTGTCATTATCTTGCTTATAATAGAGACCTCTGCCCCACAGGTTCACTGCATTCCTTTGAGCATGGAGTTAAGGTATCACTCAAGACTTGGAAGACAGGATCCTCAGAGAGCCAACTAGAAGAAAAGTGAACTGGGTCTTAGGACATACTAGTCACCACCCCAACCAGGGTGAAATTGGCAGGAATAAAACCGTGGATTTATCACACCAGAATAAAGAAAGTGCTAGAATAACAATGGACCACCAAACCACAAGACCTGAAAGTCATCTTTCAAATACAATGTCATATTATTTTCATTACTTCTGTTTAACCCCATGTTATGGAGAACTTATGCTTTTGCAAAAAAAAAATGTTCTAAATATCTGCAACTTTAGTCTTTCAGGAGGAACTTATGTTGAACAAACTTCCACTTCACATCTTATAGGTGATTGTACTCCCCTGGGAAGCCTTCAAAATTATTCTTTGTTTCAGCATATCAATAGGACTATGGCCTACTCCGATATTTATTATTGGGGACCTGTGACAACTCTAAAGGTCAGGGAAATGTTTTCCTTAAAAGTCACTAATGTCGGCCCAGCTGGAGAGTGTGTAACTTCTTTTCATCTCTTTCAGTGCCATAGCTCATTGTTGCTTCCAATGTTCCCCCTCATGTGGATCTGCAAATAAGTGTATTCCTAAAACCCCTAGGAGACTTTCAGTGCTAAGATACATGACATGTTCAACAGCAAAATGATTACTTTCATCGGAGAGTAATCTCATAGATATGGTAGTTAAAGAATAACAGTGTGGAATGATGGGGGGACTCAAGAAATTAAACATCTTTAACTTTAGTTATATAGTTAATAGGCTTGGTGATGAATGCAGGTAGAAAGCTATTGTTCCAAGGACTGGAATGTATGAGTGGACCTGCCCGACTACAGGAGACCCACAAGCAATTCGACCTTTGTGCCCCAAGAGGACTGCAAGTGACCAAGACATTATCTGAGCCATTGTGCTCCAGGGAGAGAACATCAGCTGCCCAAGATGTAAACAAAGAATCACTGGTCAGCCCTGGACAGTGTTTGTTAGTGGTTAGAGCATCAGCCCATGCACCAGGATTTGATTTTCAAGGGCACATACCTGGGTTGAAGATTCAATCCTCAGCGCAGGTCGGGCGCATGCATGAGGCAACCAATCAACGTGTCTCTCTTACATTGGTGTTTCTCTTCCTCTCTCTCTCTCTCTCTCTCTCTCTCTCTCTCTCTCTCTCTCTCTCTCCCTCCCTCCTTTCCACTATCTCTAAATACCAATGGGAAAAATATCTTCAGGTGAAGATTAACAAATGAACAAAAATAGAATCACCAATCAGCAGATGAAGAGATGCTTGGAAAATTACTAGGCAGTAGCTTTTATTTGATTAACCTTTTCCCTGAATTCCAAACTCCTTACCTATATTTCTCTTCTACTTCTAAAAAGGATAGGCCTGAGATAAGATATAAGCCACTCTTTTTAGGGTACATAACCCGCCGTCTTCTCAGATTGCTGGCACTGAATAAAGCACTCATAAAGATTTAATCCTTGTCTCTTTAATTAATGGTTCTGGGAATAACATGCAGCACAAACACCGACATTTCTTGTTTCAATATCCTATTAATACAAGCCTATGTGGTCGTCACGCCCTCAAGCCACAACAAACGATCACCGGAGGCTGTGTGTGCAACAAGCATGTGCAGGTGGGCGAGGGCTTGACACTGTGTGTGTGGCACAGAGGTGAGGCTCTCGGCTCCTCCCGGTGCGGAGGCGGGTCCCGTGGCTCTGGCCTACCTCTTTGAGGCAATCCATCCAGAAGCCCCAAATGGGTGGGCGGGGCCTACCTCTTTGGGGCAATCGATCGCACTGTGAGAGAGCACAGGCCAGGCTGGGGGACACCCCCCTCTGAGGGCATGAATTTCATGCACCAGGCCTCTAGTGTGAAATATAAAACTGAAAGTAGCCTGGCCAGAGTGGCTCAGTTGGTTGAGCATTATCCTGTGCCCGAAAAGGTTGCTGTTTCCATTCCTGGACAGGGCACAAACCTGGGTTGTGGGTTTTATCCCTGGTAAGGGCACGTACCAAAGGCAACCAATAGATGTTTCTCTATCAAATTGATGTTTCACTCTGTCTCTTTCTCCCTTCCACTCTCTAAGCGTGTCCTTGGGTGAGGATTAAATAAATACACCAAAAACAAGCCTGAAAGCAACAAATGAACAAATATATATAAAAGGCTAAGTGACTGGCTGATAGGTATGACACTCATTGACGACCATGAGGCAGACGCTCAATGCAGGAGATGCCGAGCGACAGCAACTTTGCAGAGTGCACTCTCACACTCCGGGAACCCTCAGGGGATGTTGGACTGCTGTTTTTGGCCCAATCCCCACAGGCCAGGCCAAGGGACCCCACCTGCCAGAGGGACCCTGCTCACTCCACAGACGCCCTTCAAGCCCTGGCACCACCACAGGTGCAGCTGGCCAGGGAGGGACCCATGGGAGGTTGGCTCCAGGGCGTGTCTGACCCATCTCGCCCTGTCCTGCTCCACCAGCCACCTTCTAATTAATTTCCTTTCAATATGCACGAATCCGTGCACTGGGGACACTAGTAAAGTTAATAGTTAACTAGAAGTGGTTGACAACTTTGAAAGGGACTGGTGTATATGAGTGCTGCTAATGAATGCTCAATTGAAATGGATTTTTTTTTTAAAGAAAGGAATTGAAAAAAAATAAGAATATATAACATTTTCAAGAAAGTTGGTCCTAATGGAGGAAATGGCGTGTCACTGGAGAGGAAGTGGAATCCCAAGAAGGATTTTGTTTGCTTTGTTTTAAGATAGGAGAAATGATTATGTATTTGATGTACCTGTATCATCCAGCAGAGGAGATTTTGATGATTGTGATATCTAAATGTGTCTCCCCAAATACACATGTTGAAACCTTAACCCCTAAAGAGGTTGGTATTCAAAAGTGGGGCTTTGGGGAAATTCTTAGGACATGAGGGTGGAGACTTCATAAATGAGATTAGTATTCTTATAATTGTTTTTGTACTGATTGATTTTAGAGAGAAAGGGAGGGAGGGAGACAGAGAGACCAAGAGAAACAAACGTCTATTTGTTCCATTTATTTATTCATTCATTGGTTGATTCTTGATGTGCTCTGACCAGGACTGAACCCCCAACCTTGGTTTATTAAGATGATGCTTTAACCAACTGAACTACTCAGCTAAGGCATAGTGTTCTTATAAAGATTTTTCTTCTCTTTCACTATTTGAAGACATTGCAGAGAATAATCTGGCTATTAACCAGGAAGAGGGCCTTGACCAGGATGTAGCCATGCTAGTGACTTGATCTTAGACCTTTTGTTTGTTTTGTTTATTTCTAGATTCCACAATAAGTGAAATCATACAGTATTTGTCTGACATTTCATTTAGCATAATGCCTTCGAAGTCCATCTATGTTGTCCTAAATAATAAAATTCCTTCTTTGTAATGACTGAATAATGTTTAGATAGATACATATACCATATATCACAAATTTTCTTTATCTATTTATTCATCAATGCATATGTAGTTTGCTTCCCTATCTTTGCTAGTTTAAATAATGCTGCGATGAAGTGGGGGTACAGGTATCTTCTTAAAAATATTTTTATTGATTTTAGAGAGGAAGGGAGAGGGAGAGGGAGATAGAAACATCAAGGAAGAGAGAGAATTATTGATCAGCTGCCTCCTGCATGCTCCACACTGGGGATAGAACCAGCAGCCTGGGCATGTGTCCTGACTAGGAATTAAACTGTGATCTCCTGGTTTATGGGTTGACACTCAACCACTGAGCCACACTGGCCAGGAACAGGTATGTTTTTTACTAGTGTTTTGTTTTCTTTGGATAAATACTAAGAAGTAGAATTGCTGCATCATATAGTAGTCATATATATATATTTATTTTTTATTTTATTTTATTTTTTTGAGAACTCTCCATGCTGTTTTCTATAGTGGCTGCAGAAATTTACATTCCCACCAATAGTTCCCTTTTTCTCCACATCCTCATCAACACTTATTTCTTGTCTTTTTTATAATAATTATCCTAAAAAATGTGAAGTGATATCTCATTTTGTTCTTGATTTGCATTTCTCTGATGATTGGTGATGCTGAGTGCTTTTCCATGTGCATGATAGCCATCTGTATGTCCTCTTTAGAAAAATGTCTGTTCAGATTCTTTGCTCATTTTTAATTAGATTTTTTCTATTGGTTTGTATGATTTCTTTAAGTATTTAGGATATTAAGCACTTATCAGACTTATGATATGCAAATATTTTCTTCCCTTTGGTACTTGCTCTTTTGGTAGGTTTTTCACTCACTATCATTTTTTGTTTGTTTGTTTTCTGTTAATCCTCACCTGAGGATATGTTTCCATTGATATTTATTATTATTTTTTTATTTGTATTTATTTCAGAGAGAGAAAGGGGGAGGGAGAGAGAGAGAGAAACATCAATGAGGAGAGAGAATCATGGATCGGCTGCCTCCTGCACACCCCCTACTGGGATCAAGCCTGTAACCCAGGCACGTGCCCTGGACTGGGGATCGAACTGTGACCTCCTGGTTCATAGGTCGACACTCCACCACTGAGCCACAGCGGCCGGGCTCCATTGATATTTAGAGAGAGTAGAAGGGAGGCAGAGAGGTTGAGAGAGAGAAACATCAATGTGAGAAAGACACATCAATTGGTTGCCTCCAGCATGCACCCTGACCAGGGTCAGGAATTGAGCCTACAACTCAGGTACATGCCTTTGACCGGAATTTAACCTGGGACCCCTCAGTCTGCCAGCTTATGCTCTATCTACTGTGCCAAACTGACTAGGGCTCACTAGAATTTTTTTTAAAGATTTAAAATATATATTTTTCTGATTGATTTCAGAGAGGAAGGAAGAAGGAGAGAGAGAGAGAAACATCAATGATGAGAGAGAATCATTATTGGCTGTCTCCTGCACACCTCCCACTGGGGATTGAGCCTGCAACCTGGGCATATGCCCTGACTGGGAATTGAATCCTGACCTTCTGGGTCATAGGTAGACGTTTAACCACTGAGCCACACCAAGTCAGGCTGCACTCACTATCATTTTGAAGAAGTTTTTTGGTAAAGATGATACATTGATGAAGACAAAGACAAGTATGTTGCTAGTGTGGCTCCACCATTTGCTTGTTGTGTGAACTTCAGTAAGACTCTTAAAACTGTGTTCTTGATTTTTGTTGATGAAGGACTCTATTGCTGTGGATTTTAACTTGTTTGTGTGTACTTATTTCTCATTTATTCACACTAGCATATGTTTTTTAATTAAACAATTAAGGAATTTACCACCATAAACAAAAATGAAAACATTACTGGTAGCTAACATCTACCTCTGTATTCTCCCTCTATCTCTCCCGTTGGCTCCTCTCTGGCTCTTAAATATACCACTATTCTGGATTTTATGTTGATTGTACCCTTGCTTTTTTTCTTAATACATAGTTTGCTGACATGAATAAGTAAATCTAAAAATAAATTGTCAAGCTCTGAATTCCTCCTTGTGTTCAAATGCAACAGTTCCCCATAAGTCTCATCTCAATTGTTTTTGCAAACACTTTCTCTATATTTTAAGTTTGTCTTTTTAGTTTCTTTGAGCTAACTTTTGATGAACTGAAGTTCCTATTTTAATGTAGTTAATCTTTTTCATTTGTTTAGAAATAGGTATATTGATACTAACAATACCAGTGGGAAGTTTTAACAAATTAAGGTTAATAATGTGTCTACTATAGTGTCTGACACAGAGTAAATGTTTAATAAATTATAGGTATCCATTTAATTTCCTAAAATGTCAATTCTATTCTTGCTTATTACTTTACTAGAGGCGTGATGCATGAAATTCATGCAAGAGTAGGCCTTCCTTCCCCCAGCTGCCGGCACCAGCTTCCTTCTGGCACCTCACAGCCCTGGCTTCATCTAGAAGGTTGTCCAGAAGGACATCTAGTCTAATTAGCATATTATGCTTTATTATTATAGATACTATAGATTATTAATTATGCCAGCTCATTTTAAATGTAAAAATTGTAACATAGCATCTGAGTACAAAGCATTAAATGCAAATACATATCAAACTAGAAGCCTGGTGCATGAAATTCTTGCACTGTGGGGGGGGGGCATGTCATTCAGCCCATCCTGCACCATATCCAACCTGGAACCCCTCAAGGGATGCCTGACTGCCCTCTCACAATCCAGGACTGCTGGCTCCCAACCGCTCGCCTGCCTGCCTGCCTGATTGCCCCTAACCATTCTGCCTACCAGCCTGATCACCCCCTAACCACTCCCCTGCCAGCCTGATCAACACCTAACTGCTCCCCTACCCGCCCAATTGCCCCTAACTGCTCTCCCCTGCCAGTCTGGTTGCCCCTAACTGTCCTCCCCTGTAGGCCTGGTTGCCCCCAACTGCCCTCCCTTGCTGGCCCGGTCACCCTTAACTTCCCTTCCTTGCCAGCCTGGTCACCCCTAACTGCCCTCCCCTGCTGGCCTGGTCACCCTAAACTGCCCTCCCCTGCTGGCATGGTCACCCTTAACTGCCCTCCCCTGCCAGCCTGGTTGCCCCTAACTGCCCTCCCCTTCCAGCCTGGTTGCCCCTAACTGCCCTCCCCTGCAGGCCTGGTTCCTCCCAACTGCCCTCCCCTGCTGGCCATCTTGTGGTGGCCATCTTGTGTCCACATGGGGGTGGCCATCTTTGACCACATAGGAGCGGCCAGCTTGTGTGTTGGAGTGACAGTAAATTTGCATATTACCCTTTTATTAGATAGGATTACTGTTTGTAATTATATTGTCACTTACCTGCTTCATGTTTGCAAGTTACTGAGTGTGACAATGAAACACATACACACACACACACACACACACATGTTAGCACATTGGTTTTTGTCAAAGAATGTTATTTTACAAGTTATAGTAAGCAACTCACATTAACATAAAGAAGGAAAGAAGGAAAAAGAATGAAAGGATGGAAGGAGGGGAGGGAAGAAAGGAAAATGGAATGAAGGCAAGAAGCAGGAGCAGGGGGAGGAGAGTGAGAAAGAGGACAGGAAGGAAGGGAGCAGAGCAGGTGGAGGAAGAAAGGAAGAAGTAACTATACTGATTCCTAACGTGTTCTCCAAAAACCAATCCACCATAACTGATTGCATTCAGCCCTATTTACAAATTTTCAGATAACCTTTCAAGTAAAGGCCCTCTTACAAAATCAATTGATTTTCTCATTATAAGCATGTCTTCTGGGAGTCTACTGCTATGAACAACGAGGGAATTCACTGATAAAGTGTGCCTTTTGTCTGCTACACAATTGCATGTGTCCCACCCTGCCCCCCCATAACACTCTTTAGCTTTATAGATACACCAGAGGCCCAATGCACAAAATTCGTGCAAGGAGCTTGGCCCTCACAGCCTTGCCTCAGCCTTCACAGATGCAGCTTTGTCTGGAAGGTCATCTGGAAGGTCGTTCAGCTGTCTGGTCTAATTAGCATATTATGCTTTTATTATTATAGATATTATTTTAGTTCTACAGATTTCTTTAGGTTTGAAATATTGTATAACAAAAATTAAAGTTAATGAAAACTTTCAAACACATCATTTTACCTGTATTTGACAAATCCTCAAACTATAAAGGGAAACGAAATCTCAAATTATAAATATGTTATTAGGACCTTTTGCAAGGTAGTTTAGTATTGTCCTTTTCATGTAATTTTGTAGTTCTTAGATAGTTTCGAGGTGAGAAAATAACCCTGCTTCTTTTTTTTTGTCCTTTCTCTAAGTATGTAATAAATATTATTTTTTTTAAATTTTATTGTTTAAGGTATCACAAATAGTAGTACATATGTCTCTCTCTTTTTTTTCCCCCCCCCCACTGACCTTCCCCCAGCCTCTCCTATCCCCCTGCACTTTCCCTTGTCCCCCCGCCCCCGGTGTCTTGAGTCTGTTGGTTGTGCTTATATGCATGCATACAAGTCCTTCGGTTGGTCTCTTACCCTGCTTCTTGAGGAAGAAACACACAGTCAGGCCAAGAACTCTGAAGGAATGTATGCTCCAAAACCTCCTAATTTTCAAAAGTTATATTTGATAAAATTTCACAAGAACAGAAGATGGGGACACCTTTATAAAACACAAAACCTTTCCATTAATAAAATGAATCAAACTAAATTATGCTTTTTGACCTTTATCACAATTTGGAGAACACTAATGCTGTGGCTGGTAACAAGTCAATCATTTATGTAATGATATCCATTAGCCCTCATAGGTACCAAAGGCATTACTCATGTCTATTAATTCCATGCCTATTAATCAGGAGCTTTGGCGAAGCTTCACTAATTTCATTCCCCTGTGCCACCAGCATCATTAGTAACATATTACTCCCATCACTCAGGAAGCTTCCTGATGAACCTCTGCCATTGCTTGACATGTGTTACCTCCTCGGCATTATTAAAAGGTGCTGTTTTAATATTTACATACACAACCTAATTGTTTTGCAACTGAGAGCATTATAAAAATAAATCTGCCATATACTAGTAATGTATGAAGTAACAAATAACTCACAAATGTTTTACAGGAATCAATTAGCCCAATTACTCTGAGGTTAGTACGTGACTTGATAAAGGGTTTAACAAGGTCTGTACTTCTTCTAGTTGCTGGACTGAGAGTTTTCAAGCCACTAATCCACACTAGAATTAAATTTGATCTTCCACAACTATTCACAGAAAGTAGAAGTGGAAAGTGACTATTAACAGATATTCAGCATATTTTCTACACTGCTTTATACCCATGGGTGAAAGCTTAATAGGGGAACAGAAAGGAAGTTAAATAATGGTGACCCCCATAAACATAGGGAACTGATGAAGCATTTATCTTTAATATACTTGAAAATGTATGAAACTTAAAATATCAAAAATTAAATAGCAGAATTCTGGGACTGTACTTTATAAGCCTATGTGAAGTAACAAAAATCCTATGAAAAGTTTTTTAAATGGACATCTTAAAAATTATCTCTATAAAAGTCATTATAACCTTACTACTGCCATTTGAGCATCAACCAATCAAAAGGACAGATTGCAGTAATGACAATAAATGCAGTGCAGTCTTAGTGGACTAAATATTTACTTGCATTATTCATGTAATCTCAACAATTCTGTTTCATGGGCTCTATTATTATCCATGTTTTATAAATTAACAAACTGAAGTTTAGAAAAGTTAAAGCTCATACAACTGTTGATAAAGTTGGGATTCAAACCCAGATCATTCTAAGTTGAGAACCAGAGAACACTGAATTATCAACCAAGTTCATATGCTTTGACCTAGTAATTACAATTATGATAATATAACCAAAAAAGTAATGAAATATATTGAAATAGTTAAATAGTTGAATCAACATTTTAATAACTAAGTTATTTAAACATCTGAATGTGTAAAAAGTTATTTTTTTTAAATATCACTTTTAAAATATTAAAATAAAAATTTTGTGCACACATTATCTTTATTTAAGGATAAACATTTTACATTTTTTGAATCAATATTGGTCATGCAAATATATTCTAACAGGTAAAATGTGTTATGATCCATTTCTTTAGTCATAGCAATAAAATATGATTTTCCCACTTATCTTATGCTAGGGGCCCAGTGCATGAATTTGTGCACCTTGAAAGAAACTGAGGGCTATGAGGCTGTGGTGGGCACCAGGGCGGGTCTCGGCCCATCCTCCGCCCCCGCCCGTTCAGCCCCTCCCACCATGGCCCCCCTGTTCCCTGCTGCTAGCAGTCCTGCTCCCGCTGCTGGAGTGCGAGCAGGGCAGCACCAGCAGTGGGTGCGAGAGGCAGATGCCGGCCCTGATCGCCCCGCAGGAGCAGGGGAAGTGGAGAAGCATTGAGGGGAGATCAGTGCCAGCAGCCACCGCTCGCACCTGCTATCTGGGTCAGCGCCGGGCGCTGGCAGTGGGTGCAAGTGGTGGCTCCGGCGCTAGCAGCAGGTGCGAACAGGGCCAGCGCTGGCAGCAGGTATGAGCACCAGGCAGGACCGTGGCATGCAGGAGCAAAGAATTTTCAGCAATCACCAGAGGCTCACCCCAATGACAGCAATTGACGCCCCACCTTGGTCTGACACCCCTGCTCACCTGCTCCACCATCCCACCACGGCCGACACTTACCATGTTCCATGCTCTCTCGCCTACTGCCGAAATTTGCCATATTCCACACACGCCCCTGGTGGTCAACACACGTCATAGCGACTGGTTGTTTGGTTGTTCTGCCGCTCAGTCTATTTTCATATTAGGGTTTTATATATCCTATATAATAAAAGCCCAGGGACCAAAACGGTGGAACGACCAGAACGATCAAAGACCAGAACATCATGGCCCCTTGCCCTGGCTGGCCCTGCCCCCCAGGGAGTGGTTAGGGGCAATCAGGCAGGCAGGCAGAGGCATTTAGGGGTGATCATGCAGGCAGGTGAGTGGAGAGGGGCGATCAGGTAGGCAGGCGAGCAGTTAGGAGCCAGCGGACCCAGATTGCAAGAGGGTGTAGGCCAGGCTGAGGGACCCCTCCTCCACTGTGCACGTATTTTGTGCACCGGGTCTGTAATCTATATATATAATAGAGAAATATGCTAATTAACCGGGACACTGTAATGGGTCGACCAGACAGGAGGTTGCGCACGCAGCAGAGGGGGAGGGGTGGCAGGGGCCTCTTCACCTGTGCTGGAGGAGGGCCTGATCAGCAGCAGCTGGGCTGCTTCAAGGGCAGGAGAGGGAGGCAGGGCCAGACCGGCGACTCGAGAGTGGGCGGCGCCACACGATTTCGAATCACGCACTGGGCTCCTAGTATAGACAATAAAAGCCTAATATGCAAATTGTTCATCTGGGAGTTTGAAATTTTGCTATGATATGCTCTGACCACAGGGGGCAGTGTGGAACATGGAGGGTGTCAGCGATGTGGCACTGGCAGTGGTCAGCAATAGAGGCACTGCTGGCCCCGATGGGCCGCAATGAGAGTGGGACCATGGTGAGGTGGTGGAGCAGAAGAGCGGGAGGCACTAGGCCAAGGCAGGTGTGAACAAGGGCCCATTTGCCCTGCTGATCGCCCCACAGATGGCAACCAGCAGTGGTGGCGGGGGGCAGGGCTGCTGCCCAGCTCCCAAGCACTGAGAGAGCCAGGCAGGGGGCCCGGCCCTGATTGATCATCCCACAGGCGGGATGATGGAGCGGGAAGGGGACAGTGCCAGGCCAAGGCAGGGTGACAGGCAGGGCTGCAGGGCTGCGAGGCTTGGGGCACAAGCTGGGGCTGTGAGTCTAGGGGCACGAGCTGGGGCCTGATCCACAGAGGCCACCCCGAGGGATGCCACCCATGAATGAATTCGTGCACCAGGCCTCTAGACTATACTAATAAAAGGGTAATATTCTAATTGGACCGGGAGACCTTCCAGATGTTCTTCCAGACAAAGCCATGGTGGTGGGGCCAAGGCAGAGGTGGTTAGGGGAGAAAAGGCTGGCAGGGGAGGCAGTTGGGGACAAACAGGCCACAAGGGAGGGCAGTTGGTGGCAAGCTGGGCAGCAGGGGTGACAGTTGGGGGTGAGCAGGCTGGCAGAGGGGGCAGTTGGGGACGAGCAGGTCAGCAGGGGGGAAGTTGGGGCAAGCAGGATGGCAGGGGGGCATTTGGGGGTAAGCAGGCTGGCGGGGGGGGGCAGTTGGAGGCTAACTGGCCAATGGGGGTCAGTTGGGGGTGAGCAGGCCAACAGAGGGGGGCAGTCAGGGGCAAGAAGGCCAGCAGGTGGAGGCAGTTGGGGAGAGCAGACTGGCAAGGGGGGCAGTTGGGGGCAAGGAGGCTGGCAGGGGGGCCAGTTGGGGGCGAGCAGACTGGCAGGGGGAGGCAGTTAGGGGTGATCAGGCAGGAAGGGGGGGCAGTTGGGGTTGATCAGGCAGGCAGGCATGTGAGCGGTTAGGAGCCAGTGGTCCTGGATTGTGAGAGAGATGTCCGACTGCCAGGATGTCCCTGTGGGATTGGGCCTAAACTGGCAGTCGGACATCCCCTTGGGGTCCCACTTTGGAGAGGGTGCAGGCCGGCTGAGGGACACCCCCCTGTGCATGAATTCGTGCACCAGGCCACTGGTATCTTAATAATTGTTATTCTCTGTTAAAGATGTTATAAAGATTTTTTGTGCAGTATCTCAGAACACAAATAATCAAAACTGTTTCTAGCCCAACCAGAAAATATTGCATATAGCAACTATTCATTTTACATGTTCAGCTATAGTTGAAAGAAAGTATGAAAACATGGAGGGTGGGATAGGGTGCGTGGAGAGAAGGACCAGATTGCCATCAATCTCTAGTCATTTCTTGGCCTGAAGCATCAGGACATAGGGTCTTAGAATCCTATCTGAAACAGTCAAGACCATCCTTGTACGAGGACATTTTGGTGTGCTGTGAATGAGGCTGTTATATAAAACCAGAACTTTAGGAGGGCAAAAATCACATTGGGATGGGTTGGAGGCACAAAATATCTTTCTGGCAGAACTTTATTGGGGTTAAAAAAAAAAAAAAGAGGAAAAGTCTAAATCTTCACAAACTGGCCTTTACCTATATGTTGGTTTAGTTCAGAATATTTCCATGACCCCCAAATCCTAAATGTTGTTAAGTTACACGTAGAAATTGAAAACCTAAGGGGAAAAAAATGTGATGAAAAAAAAAACACAACACAAATGATGGGATAGATTAAAAATATCTGTTATAAATTAAAATTATATCATTAAAGTTTAAAGCATATTAGACACAACCAAAAAAATAAGAATGAATCAAGCACTTTCTGTAATTGGTCCTGGCCAACATATGGTGAGATGGAAATTTGCCTATGGAAAATTTGTTGGGAATTAATTTTAAGATCAACCTTGTCAGGGGTGAGGAGAGTAGGGTGGATCAGATGAAGAGGTTCAGCTGCCATACAGTTGAAACAGCAGCCTCACAGGAGCCCACAAATTCTGGGGCTGAGGTGTCCTCTAAGGAGTACCGAACTGAGTCACTATGTCCAGAGTTGTCACATTCACGGGTCATTTTATGTAGGCTACCCAGGTAGTATAACCGTGGGGAAAGCTGAGAATACTTTTTGATGAGGGACACAGCTGTAGACCATCAGTGGACAACCATTCCAACAGCTGGAGGAATGATTGTCTCATCAAAGTAGCTATTATCGCCACTTTATGATAAGTTATTCCTGACAAGGGAGGTGGGACACTCATCCCTTCACTCTATTAAATGTATACAAATGCAGGTCTATGCAAATGCATAGGAGTAAAAATAACAAC
Organism: Cnephaeus nilssonii; assembly: GCF_951640355.1. Taxonomy (NCBI): domain Eukaryota; kingdom Metazoa; phylum Chordata; class Mammalia; order Chiroptera; family Vespertilionidae; genus Cnephaeus; species Cnephaeus nilssonii. Next base: position 69,726,536 of record NC_137083.1, on the reverse strand, counting down.
AGCCCTAGCTGGTTTGTCTCAGTGGATAAAGTATCGGTCCACATACTGAAGGATCCCAGGTTCGATTCTGGTCCAGGGCACATACCTCAGTTGTAGGCTCTACCTGGCCCTGGTCAGAGTGCACGCGGTAGGCAATCAATCGATGTGTCTCATTGATGTTTCTCTCTCTTTGTCTCTCCCTCTCCCTTCCACTCTCTCTAAAACTCAATGGAAGGATATTCTCAGGTGAGGATTAACAACAACAAAATAACAATAATAAAAATATATATACATATAAACACATTCATATATACACACTAGATGCATTATCCTATCTAATAAAGAGGGAATATGCTAATTGACCATCATGCCCTCACAAAGATGGCAGTGCCCACAGCCAATAAGGAGGGAATATGCTAATTGACTGCCACGCCCTCAAAGATGGCAGCGCCCAGTCCCCTCAGCCCCACTGGGGCTGCAGGCATGTGGCACAGCTAGGCCCACCCCCAGGCGAGTCTGGCTGCTCCATGTGCCTGCCTCCAGAGTCCCCCAATCCCCTCAGCCCCCCAGCCACCCAGGGCCAGCCTGAGGCACAGGCAAACCTTGGATGGCAGCTGCCCAGCCACCCAGGGCCACCCGAGGCTCAGGTAACCAGGGCCAGCCGAGGCTTGTGCATGCTGGCCGTGGCAGCAGCAGAGGTGTGATGGGGGCATCGCCTTCCCCTGATTGCCAGGTCGCCTCCCACCCCTGAGGGCTCCTGGACCATGAGAGGGGGCAGGCCGGGCTGAGAGAAACCCCCTCCAGTGCATGAATTTTCATGCATCGGGCCTCTAGTTGTTATATATGTGCTTATGCATTTGTATTATTAGGTGATATTAACTAATTGAAACACATTTATCTTTGAAAAAAATAATTAAGTTTAAATACCTCTCCTTGGCAAGTGTAATCTCAATTGTTAAAGGAGATTCTATAGTACAAGCTTCCAACTTTATGTTTCTATTGCACAGAAAGGAAGGATGACCTGTTGCTTTTCATTTTTTTTTTTGCCTGAGAGATTGTACATTCCAAATTTATTCATAGAATGTCACCTTCTTTCTAAAGTATTTTAGAATAAGTCCTGAAAATTATTTCATAGAAATGAAGTAAGTAGAATCTAGTCAGTTGGCATGTTTTTTGGGACCAATAATTTATTTCAATCCCAAACAGAAAAAGAAAGATCTTTTGCTAAAATGACTTTATCACAAGAAGTGTTCATGAAAAGTTTTATTATATCAATAAACAAGTTAATTTCTAGAGATGAACACTTTAAAGAATTTTTTTGGCCTGGCTAGTGTAGCTCAGTAGTTGAACATTGGCCCATGAACCAGGAAATCATGGTTTGATTCCCAGTCAGGGCATATGCCCCAGTTACAGGCTTGATCCCCAGTAGGGAGCATGCAGGAGGCAGCCAATCAATGATTCTCTCTCATCATTGATGTTTCTGTCTCTCTCTTCTTCCCCCTTCCTCTCTCTGAAACCTATAAAAAACATATTTAAAACATTTTTTGTAGTGTAACAACATATAGTACTGCACATAAATTAAACAATTTTATATATTTGACTTACGTATACAGATTTAAAGCCATCATCATAATCAGGAAAAATGACTCCAAATGTTTCTTCCTGCCACTTTGTTGCAAAAAAGTGTTTATAGAATACACCTCTAATGTATTACCATCTACCTTCAAGTAAAATTATATCATCCTACTAGAGGCCCGGTGCACAAAATTCATGCACAGGGGAGGGGTGTCTCTCAGCCCAACCTGCACCCTCTCCAATCTGGGACCCCTTGGGGGATGTCTGACTGCCTGTTTAGGGCCTAAGTCAGACATCCCTTTCACAATCTAGGACTGCTGGTTCCCAACTACTCGCCTGACTGCTTTCCTGATTGCCCCTAACCGCTCTGCGTGGCAGCCTGATCACCCCCAACCACTACCCTGTCAGCCCGATCAACACCTAACTGCCCTCCCCTGACAACCCAGTCACCCCCAAATGCCCTCCCTTGCATATTCCCTCTTTATTAGATAGGGTTTTTTCTTTAGCATATTGTACAGTTCTAACGGGTTTGGCTCAGTGGATGGAGCATTGGCCTGCAGAATCAAGGGTCCCAGGTTCGATTCTGGTCAAGGGCATGTACCTTGGTTGGGGGCACATACCCAGTGGGGAGTGTGCAGGAGGCAGCTGATCGATGTTTCTCTCTCATAGATGTTTCTAGCTCTCTATCCCTTTCCCTTCCTCTCTGTAAAAAATCAATAAAATATATATTATTAAAAAAGAAACATTTAAGATTCCTCCATATCTGCCTGGCTGGTGTGTCTCAATGGTTGAGACCCAGACTGCCACCGCTGGAAGGAGTTCGGGCCCTGGCCAGGCTGAGACCCCCCTGCCCAGGCTGCCATCTCAGCCTGGCCGGGGATAGCCCTGTGGGTGTGCACGGCTCCAGCCCAGGCTGCCTTCGCTGGCCTGAGGATCCCGCATTGGGGGTGCACTGCCCTGCCGGCCTGAGATCCCGGCCCCAAGCCTCTGCCGCTTGCCCCGGATCGCGCAGTTTGGGGGTGGGATGCTGCCGGCCTGAGACCCCGGGCCCAAGCCGTGGCCGCTTTGCCCCGGATCTTGCCAGGGATCACGCTGGGTCCTGGTGCCTCCCAGCCGGACACCCCAGGCTGCCGCCACTGAGCAGGGATTGCTGTGTGGGAGGCAGGCGCCTCCCAGCTAGACACCCTGGACTGCCGCTGCTGGGCAGACTTGGGGACTCCACCGGGGCTCGGGGCTAAGAAGACTGGGCGCCGCCATCTTGTGGCCATGGGCGCCGCTATTTTGTCATGGAGTGGCGGTTAATTTGCATATTACTCTTTTATTATATAGGATGTAATTTTTTTTCTAATCAATAGGGCTAGAGGTTTATACTTTCATTGAAAAATATGTGTATTATGTTGTTGTTGGTCAAAATGTTGTAAAAATATCAATCAGGACAAGTTGGTTTTGATTTCAGGATTGTCTTCCTGATTTTCTCTATCTAGTTTATTTTTATTGAAAAAGAGAAATTGAAATCTGCTATAATTTTCAATTTGTTCATTTGTTTTTGCATTTCTATCAGTGGTTGCATCACAAGAACTCAGACTATTTTTCCCCATGCAGTTGTATACATGCACGTATTGATGAGTAGTCAGCTGACTAGTAGGGATTCACCTGCACATTTCCCCGGATGTTCTCCCTGCAAGTCTCTCGCTTGTGCTCTTCCCTGTGTATTCCAGCTTTCTCTGTCACCCTGGACTCTCCGTGTCAGTGGGGCTCTGCCTGGATTCTCCCCCCCACCTTTTTTTTTTTATGAAACCTGAGAAATCTACAAGGATATTAGCTATGACAATGGTAGGACTCCCCCATTTATTTCCTACCTCTCAAGGGTCACTGTCTTCTATCGCCTGATATCTTGTTCCTTGCAACCCATTGCATTATTTATTTAGTTTGGTTTATGGTTGTTTTAGGAAAGAGAGTAAATCTAATTCCTTAAATCCATCTTGTTCAGAAGTGAAGGTCAGACACGTTTATACATCTCTGGGTTTCTGTCTTCTCTATACTCTCTCTCTATCAATTTATGTAAGTATCTGAAACACTTTATCAGTCATAAATTTTTTTCTGTTTGAGTCAAATGAGAGTTATTAGTCTTTAGAATGTCTTTGGAATGGCCAATTTTCTTCATGGCCCAGTATATAAAGATTAATTTATTAATCATTCATTACATATTTATTTAACTTCTGTCCTGTGTCACGTGCTGCTATTGGTGCTGGAGAAAAGCAGGAAAAAACTCAAACGGAACTCCCTGCGAAACTAAAGCTCATATTTAGGAAGAGAAAAGGGACAGACAATAAAAAATTGATAAAAGTAATGTATTGGATAAATGCAATGGTAAGAGGGAAAAATGCTACTAATCATACACAGTTTTTAGGACTTTAGGTAGAAGAGTTCATAATGGACTCACTGAGAGAAGTTGACATTTGAATAAAGACTTGAAGAATGTAAGAAGGTACACATGGAAACCAGGGAGAGTTTTCTTGGGGAAGGCTTGGTGTTCTTGAGGAAAGGATATGCCTGTCAAAATTGCAGATTCATTATTAGAGGTGGTCTCTAAGCCTGGTACTCACAGCAAAATTAAATTACACTACTCTTTACTAAATTGAAAATAATGTTATGGCTTTTTATAGATGTCATTTATGACTATAAGGAAAACATTTATAAACCACTAGCAAAATCTCCTATTGATAGTATTTTGTTAATGTGCTACCTAGTACTTCCTATACAAATATTTCATTTTCTTTTGATAATCACTATCTGTGATTGAGACAGGAGTATTAGTATTCCCATTGCTAGATGGCAAAACTAGCACTCTGAAAGGTTGGAAACTTTAGTAATCTCACTCAGTTAAAAAGTATCAGATCCACGATTTCACCTCCAGTCTTCTGCCCTGAGAACTGGTGTTGTTTCTGTCCCATCGTGTTGTATCACATTGCTCTCTAATCCTCCTGCAACTGGGTGCCAAGATACATTTCTGTACATTAAATATTCCAGCAGCTAAGGTGCATACCATTAACTAAAGAATTATAAAGAGATGTTCATACAATGATAGGTATAGAAATGTGAACATATCACTGAAACTACTCCCGCTAGTAAAGCTTTGAATTAATAGCCTTTTTTTAAAAAAAATTGAATTCCTCCAGGATATAGAAATATGATGACTGATTACCACAGAGTATCATTTATTTTCTCTTAAAAATATCAGACTCATTATTACATTTCCTCATATCCTTTTGCCTTTTGTGTCATTCTGCTAACGCTTAGCCAAATGCAATTTGTGGTCCATCTTTTTAATGTTTACATTTGAATGGGTGAATGTATTTATATTCCACCGAACTTCAGTAGCTCATTAAAATTTATAGATATGTGTGTATATGATTTTTTAAAAATATAGGATACTTAATGTTCTAGTTGCCATTATGTTTATCATTTTGAATTATAGAGAAATTTGGGTATTTCATTTACTTCTATACAGAAGTGAACCTTCCACATACCATTAATAAACATTAATATCAATATTACTTTATTCCACCCTGACTGGTTTGGCTCAGTGGATAGAGCGTCGGCCTGTGGACTCAAGGGTCCCAGGTTTGATTCTGGTCAAGGGCATGTACCTTGGTTGCGGGCACATCCCCAGTAGGGGGTGTGTAGGAGGCAGCTGATCGATGTTTCTCTCTCATCGATGTTTCTAACTCTCTATCCCTCTCCCTTCCTCTCTGTAAAAAATCAATAAAATATATTTTAAAAAAATATTACTTTATTCCACAAACTTTTATAAACATTAAGTGATATTAATTCATAGTATAATTCAATTAAACCTAGGATTCCTTTCTTTCTTTTTTCAATTTAATTTTATTGTTTCCATCACCATTTATCCCCTCTATGCTCTCTACCATACATTCCCCTCTGTCCCTTCAATTGCCACACTATTATCTATGTCCATGAGTTCCCTCTTTTTTATTTTTTGTTTAATCCCTCACCACCCAAGACACCCCTCCCCACTTCCCACCCCACATACACACAGAGCTGTCTGCCTGTTCTCTATCTATAAGTCTATTTTGCTTGGTGGTTCACTTTGTTCATTAAATTCCCCCTATGAGTGAAATCATAGGGTATTTGTCTTTCTCTGACTAGATTATTTCACTTAGCATAATGCTCTCCAGGTCCATGCATGCTGTCTTCCTTTTTACAACCGAGTTGTATTCCATTGTGTAAATATACCACAACTTTCTTATCCACTCATCTACTGATGGACACTTGGGCTGTTTGCAGATATTGGCTATTATAAGTAACACTGCAATGAACATAGGGTTACATATATTCTTTCAAATTAGCATTTCAGATTTGTTCAGATTGATTCCCAGAAGAAGAATCACTGGGTTAAAGGCAGTTCCATTTTTATTTTTTGAGGTAACTCCTACTGCTTTCCACAGTGGCTGCACCAGTCTGCATTCCAACCAACAGTGCACAAGGGTTCCCTTTTTTCCACATCCTTGCCAACACGCTGTTTGTTGATTTATTGATGATAGCCATTCTGCTAGTTGTGAGGTGATATCTTATTGTGGTTTTAATTTGCATTTTTCCTGATGATTAGTGATATTTAGGTCTTTTGCCCATTTTTAAAATTGGATTATTTGGTTTTTGGTCTTGAGTTTTATAAGTTCTTTATAAATTTTAGGCATTAACCCCTTTTCCAATGTATCATTGGCAGATATGTTCTCCAACACAGTGGTTTGTCTCTTCATTTTGTTGATGGTTTCATTTGTTGTGCAAAAACTCTTTAGTTTGATGTAATCCCACTTGTTTATTGTATCTTATGTTTCCCTTGTCTGAGGAGATGTATCAGAAAAGATATTGTTAAGAGAAATGCCTGAGATTTTACTGCTTAAGTTTTGTTCTAAGATTTTTATGATTTCCAGTCTAACATTTAAGTCTTTAATTCATTTTGAGTTTATTCTTGTGTGTGGTGTAAGAATGTGGTCTAGTTTCATTTTTTGCATGTATCTGTCCAATTTCCCCAACACCATTTATTGTATAGACTATCTTTAGTCCATTGCATACTTTTGTCTCCTTTGTCAACTATTAATTGACTATAAAGGTGTGTATTATTTTGGGGCTCCCTTTGTTCCACTGATCTGCAAGTCTGTTTTTATGCCACTACCATGTTGTTTTGGTTACTATGGCCTTGTGGTATAGTTTGATATCAGGCAGGGTTATTCCTCTAACTTTGTTCTTCTTTCTTAAGATCGCTATTGTTATTCGGGTTCTTTTGTGGTTCCATACAAATTTTTGAAACATTTGTTCTAGTTCTGTGAAATATTCCATTGCTATCTTAATAGGAATTGCATTGAGTCTGTAGATTGCTTTAGGTAGTATGGACATTTTAATTATGTTAATTCTTCCTATCCATGAACACAGTACATGCTTCTACTTATTTATGTATTTCTCAATTTTTTTCTTCAGTGTCTTATCATTCTCTGAGTACAAGTCTTTTACATACTTAGTTAAGTTCTTTCTTGGGGTATTTTATTCTTTTTGAAGCAATTTTGAATGGGATTGTTTTTATTTTATTTTTTATTTTCCCTATCTGATGGTTCACTATTGGTGTATAAAAATATAAATATTTATGAATATTTATTTTTTATCCTGCTACTTTATTGAATTAATTTATCATTTACAAATTTATCATTTATAAAAGAATTCATTTATTATTCATTTATTCATTTTTGGCAGAACCTATCTGTGAATAATGACAGTCTTACTTTTTCTTTTCCAATTGGATGCCTTATTTCTTTTTCTTCTCTTATTTCTGTGGATAAGACTTCCAGTACTATGTTGAATAAGAGTAGTGAAAGCAGACATCCTTGTCTTGTTCCTGTTCTTAGGGGGGAAACTTTTAGTTTTTGCCAGTTGAGTATGATGGTGGCTATATGTTTATCATAGATGGTCTTTATTACATTGAGGTACATTCCCTCTATGACCACTTGGCTGAGAGTTTTTACTAAAATGGGTGCTGGATATTGTTAAATAATTTTTGTGCATCTAATGATATTATCATGTGTTTTTTTTATCCTTCAATTTGTTTATGTGGTATATCATGTTTATTGTTTTGCAGACAATGTACCAACCTTGCATCCTGGGATAAATCTCACCTGATCATGGTGTATGATCTTTTTCATATATTGCTGACTTTGTCTTGCTATTATTTTGTTGAAGATTTTAGCATTTATGTTCCTCAGAGATATTTGCTTATAATTTTCTTTCTTTGTTATGTCTTTATCTGATTTTGGAATTGGGATAATGCTAACCTTGTACAATGAGCTTGGGAGTCTTCTCCCCTCTTGATTTTTTTTTTTTTTTTTGGAATAGTTGGAGAAGGATAAGTGTTAGTTCTTCTTTGAAAGTTTGATAAAATTCACTTATAAAGCCATCAGGTCCAGGACTTTCTTTTTGAGAGTTTTTGTTTTTTATTACTGTTTCAGTTTCACTAGTTATAACCAGTCTATTCAGATTCTCTGATTTGTCTTGATTTAGTTTTGGAAGGTTGCATGTTTCTAGGAATTTATACATTTCTTCCATAGTGTCCAGTTTGTTGTCATATAGTTAATCAAAATATATTATTTTAATCCTTTGAATTTCTTTGGTGTCCGTTGTTACTTCTCTTTCATTTCTGATTTTATTTATTTGGGTCCTTTCTCTCTCGTTTTTTTCTTAATGAGTCTGGTTAAAGGTTTGTCAATTGTGTATACCTTTTCAAAGAACCAGCTCTTGGTTTTATTGATCTTATGTATTGTGGTGGGGGGGGTTGTTTGTTTTTTTAGACTCTGTTTCATTTATTTCTGTTCTGTTCTTTATTATCTCCTTCCTTCTATTCACTCTGGCTTTATTTGTTGTTCTTTTTCTAGTTCCTTTAAGTATAAAGTTATATTATTTATTTGAACTTTGTCTTGTTTCTTGAGATAGGTCTGTAATGCTGTGAGTTTCCCTCTTAGGACTGATTTCTCCTGTGTCCCACAGATTTTAGATTGTGTTCTCATTTTCATTTGTTTCAACATATCTTTTAATTCCTTCCTTGATCTCATTGTTAACCCATTCATTAGTTTTTAACCTGTTATTTAGTTTCCATGACTTTGTGTGTTTTTCTGTTTTCTTCTTGTGGTTGATTTCAAGTTTCATTATGGTGAAAGAAAGTACTTGATCTGATTTCAATCTTCTTAAATTTATTGAGACTTGTTTTGTGTCCTAACATGTGGTCTATGCTAGAGAATGTTCCATGTGCACTTTAAAACAATGTATATTCTGCTACCTGGGATGGAATTCTCTGAAAATATCAATTACATCCATTTCATCTAGTGTGCCATTTAAGCCTGCCATCTTCTTATTGATTTTCTGTTTGGAAGATCTACCCATTGATGTCAATTACTGGGGTGTTTCTCAGCATGTAGAAGGGTTCAGGAACCTGGAGAAGGGGCTGCACATAAATTAATAAAGAGACTAGAAATATAAATTTGGAAGGCATTCTGGGGAGCCAGAAGAGACTTAGCTATAGTAACCAAGTTCTCCAAATCTCTGGACCCCTAACTTTTTATTAACACAAACTAGAGGCCTGGTGCATGAAATTCGTGCATGGGGGGTGGGGGGTGTCCCTCAGCCCAGCTTGCACCCTCTCCAATCTGGGACCCCTCAAGGGATGTCCAACTGCCCGTTTAAGCCTGATCCTGGTAGAATCGGGCCTAAATGGGCAGTCAGACATCCCTCTCACAATCCAGGACTGCTGGCTCCCACTGCTTGCCTGCCTGCCTTCCTAATTGCCCCTAACTGCTTCTGCCTGCCAGCCTGATCACCCCCTAACCACTCCCCTGCCAGTCTGATTGATGCCTAACTGCTTCCCTGCCAGCCTGATTGCCCCTCACTTCCCACCCCTTCAAGCATGGTCACCCCTAACTGCCCTCCCCTGAATGCCTGGCCCCCCCAACTGCCCTTCCCTGCAGGCCCGGTCCCCCCCAACTTCCCTCCTCTGCCAGCCTGGTCACCCCCAACTGCTCTGCCTTGCAGGCCTGGTCCCTCCCAACTGCCTTCCCCTGCTGGCCTGATCCCTTCCAACTGCCCTCCCCTGCTGGCCATCTTGTGGTGGCCATCTTGTGTCCACATGGGGGCAGCCATCTTGTGTTGGAGTGACAGTCAATTTGCATATTACTATTTTATTAGATAGGATTGCCCTAAAGCAAAGCAGATATACATATCAAAGGTAAGGTTTGGTATACAGTAGGCATTGTCAGGTTGAGGGAACTTCCTTCAGCTGTTCCAAAGGCAGGCAATAATATATGCAGATTTTCAGGTTTGGGGAAATGCTTTCAGCCATTCCAACAGGAATAATATGTATCTTCAGCCCTGAAGCCTCAAGGTCCACCAACCTTTTGATGAACTTCTTGCATTTATGACCTGCTAGAATTAGCCCCCCAGCATATTCCCCCTTCTTTGTTTTAATAAATTTAACAAGAATGTATGTCATTTGCAGAGTTTGGGGCCTTCTAAGATTTTTAAATTCAATGGAAAGGATAGAGTTCTATCATGTCCCTTTAAATTGTTTCCAGGCATGTAAGGAATCAGTCTGTAGTAAGCTCCTTTCTGGGCCGACAGTTCTTTGAGTCTTCTTCCTAATCACTGTCTCCTGTGACATGAGGGCAATGATATTCTAGTTCTGGATGGTAGACAAACGGTGGCAATGGCAATGCAGGTCCGATCTTCTTTGGCTTGGTCCTGGGCAACTTGCAGCGACACACAGCTTCTTACTGCTAGCATGGCAAGCTTCTTCACCATCCCCATCTCTGGAATGTTTCTCCTTTGTCTCGTCAGTGTGTTGCTTGGGGCCACTACTATCTGTGGCTGGATAGTTTGGTTAGTTCCTCTCTCTGATCCATTGTTGCAGGAATCCACACAGGCTTGGAGGAGTTTTCTGGAAATATATAAGCATATTCTTGACCAAAGGTTAATAAAGGAATCCTTCTATAAACTAGACTCAGGATTCTTTCATTCTTGCCCAAACCATTTTCCTTTGGCTTATTCTGACACCATGTGTGTCTTGCCATCAGCATTACAAGTGAAAAATAATTTTAAAGTAAAAATTTTAAATAATTAAGGCTTGATGTAATTTACTTACAGGATATTTCTCCATTATCCCCCCCTTTTTTGATTTAAATAAAATTAAGAGGCTTTTTGGAAATCCTGCAATGCAGTCTTGATAGCTTTTAATTTCATTCTTTGGATAGAAATATGACTGCTCTGGATTCATTGTATTATAAGCAGCTTTACTATGAGATGAACTATCAGTAAAAAATTAGTTAATGCTCCAGAAATAGTTTCCTGCCTAGTACAACTAGGTTCCCTGAATATTCACTTATTTTAATTTGCCAATTTAAATCAGTCAGAAATAAGGCTTATTTTCTAACTTTACTTGTCCTTGGCTGTGGACAGTAAATGATACTAAATGAATTTCTGCTATTAGTCTTTGAGAAATTTTACATAAGCTTTGTTTAGGGAGGCAAAAACACAAATTACTTACTTTTCTTTTTGAGACCTAATATATTAACTTTTAATTACAGTTTTTCAGACATTTGAAGGAAACCTCTCTTTATTTCCTCCCAGAGTAGTTTCTATACCACCTTCAGAGAGTTTCTTTTTAAAAACCATTTTCTTTCTTTTACATCAAGCAACTTACATAGTTGCTTTTGAGATGCTGGCTGATGCGGCCATGCTTATATATTTAAGTGACTATCTTTATATATATGGTGACTACTACTGATTAGATTTAATGCTTGAATAATATCCTTCAGTTTACCCTGTAAATATTAGTGGAAGAGATTTAAAAATTTTCTCCTTTTTATTAAGCTTAAAATTTATTTTTAAACAGTATTCTTTTTGGCTCATTTGCATATACAGAAGGATTATGAGATGTCCCAGTAACTTTTTCAGAGGACTTTATTAGAATCTAATTGCTTATAAAAATATTGGCTTCTCATATAACTTAATTTATTTGAAACCTTGATAATATTTAAAAAGTTAATTTTTTAAAGTAATTGAAGTAGGCATCTTTATTGAAAAAGCAAATTTAGTAAACATACATCTGACCCATGAGGCACAAAGGCCGCTTCACCCTCAGCCTATTTGAAGTGCAGGTTAATAGGGCTTTTTGTATTTTAAAATTTCGTTGCTTTTGTTTTTTTCTACCCTCCCTCTGTCAGGGCCCAAGGTGAGTGGCTGCAAATTAAATTTTGTGTGTTGGCCCTTTAAGAAGGTGCCTGCATTTCTAGCCATCTTTTCCTGGCAGACAGAAACCCTGCTACTTTTTACAGCCAGATGTTATCATAGCACCTTTTCCAGGTCTGGTGCTCTGGACTCTGGAGCCATTTGGTGTTTAGACCCCAAACTTTTCAGGGGAAACCTCCCAGCTGAAACCACTTCAGCTGCTTCCAGTGGGAATCCTGCCAGACTACTTGCACCTCTGAAGTTCCTACTGGTCTCAATATGACCTCCTCTTTAAGTCTCTTTCTTTCTTTCTTTCTTTCTTTCTTTCTTTCTTTCTTTCTTTCTTTCTTTCTTTCATTCTTTCTTTTTCTTCTTCTTTCTTTCTTTCTTTCTTTCTTTCTTTCTTTCTTTCTTTCTTTCTTTCTTTTTTATTCACTGATGAGAGAGAGAGAGAGAGACTGAGAGAGAGAGAGAGAGAGATGTTGATTTGTTGTTCCACTCATTATGCATGCATTGGCTGATTTTTGTATGTGCCCTGACCGAAGATTGAACCTATATAATTTGCATATTGGACAATGCTGTAATCAACTGAACTACCTAGCCGGGGCAAACTAAGGATTCCTTAAAATTGTAATCTCCAATATGTATTTTTCATAGATATATAAGCCAGCTGATTAGGTGCATCAGCTGACAAGTTAACAAGAAAAAAAAGCAAGTATTTAGACTTAACTCAAAAGTCTAACTACAATAAAAAGGTATATAAGAAAACCCCTGCAATGTAACAGGGTAATTGTACAAGATAATAATCATTTCATTGGTGTTTTCTCCATCTAATTATTGTACTATATGCAATTTTAAAAATAACTTGTTTCATGCTATATTGGATTCTATATGGTTATAATAAATTTTGTTTTATGATTCTAGTACATTATCATATGATTATTTGTATAAAGAATATGGAGATATATATATATATATATATATATATATATATATATATATATATGCCTGTATACATCTGTCATTAGATTATAAGTCTTTAAAATATAATATTAAATGCAGTCAAATTTTTTATTTGACTCTGATATTATTTTGGGAATTGCTTTTCCATAATACCCAGTGATTAGCATTATACTTGGAAGGCATTTGATTTATGTTTCCTCAATTGGAATTCTGATTTTTTTTTCCTACTTAAGAAAATATATGTTTATTTAAAGTCTTGCTAATTCATTTATGACTTTTTTAAGATAAAAAATGTGTCTCAGCAATTGGACAACACATTTGTGAATCTTGATGAAACACAGTGATTTATGCACACAAAGCATGTAAAACATAAATGTAAAGTAAATCAGATTCCCTCATAATAACATGGAGGAATGTCCTGATCTGGCATTTATACTCACAGAGACAGTGGTTATATCCAAGAAAACACTGTGAAAGTTGAAGGTGGACTTACAGCCCTTTTTAAAAACTACTTTATTGAGGTATAGCTGAAATGTTAAAGCTGTACCTATTTAATGTATATAACAATGAATTTAGGAATAAGTACAATATACAATCATGAAAACATAACCACCATCAAGGTTATAAACAAATCCATCACCTCCAAAACTTTTCTCTTGCTCCATTATTTTGAGTGTGATAAGAACAATTCACATAAGATCTATCTTCTTAGAAAATTTTAAGTATAAAATAAAACATTGTTAGCTATTGGTGCTACACAGTGTGGTAGGTCTCCAGAGCTTATCTTGCATAACTGAAATTTTATGCACTTTGACCATCACCTCCCCATGCCCCCCTCCTCCCAGCCACTGGCAAACCTCCATTCTATTCTCTGGTTCTATGAGTTTGACTATTCAACTGAAACTGTCTTTGAACAACCTAATTCAAATAAATATGTATACCACAATAATAATTATAATTAGCAATTTCTTATTTACTGTATAAAATTAAAGTTCTTTCTGATGAAACACCGACACTCAAATTTTAAAAATATTAGAAAATGTTATGTAGTGATAGTGGTAACAAGTAAGACAGTAGGTAGAGAAACAAGCTAAAAACCCAGAACTTAGATGGAAGGCAGCTTAGGGGGAAGAAGAAAAGTCAAAAAGAAGCATTTCCATGATAAAAAATGGACTGACTCAAGGTAAAATCAGTCCTTTTTCCAGTCTATTCCTCTTTTCCTGGTGTTTCAGAGACTCAGAGGATTTTATTTTTAGTCATGACCTTGAATTATCAAAACCTTAAAGCATAAATAATTACAAATTATAAGGAAATTTTTGATAATGCCAATATAATACAGCAATCCTTTTCCAGTTTCTTAACTAGGTTTCTTTTTCCTTTCTTATGTCCAGTTTAATTATTTTCACTTTTACTATTATATCATATTGATATTTTCACTTTAGATGCAGCTCACCTTTTATATATAACTAGTAGCCCAGTGCGTGAAATTTGTGCACATTAAAAGGGGATTAATTAGAGGAAATATTTTAATATTGCTTTTTTTTTTAATATATATTTTATTGATTTTTTACAGAGAGGAAGGGAGAGGGATAGAGAGTTAGAAACATGGATGAGAGAGAAACATGGATCAGCTGCCTCCTGCACACCCGCTCCTGGGGATGTGCCCACAACCAAGGCACATGCCCCCGACCGGAATCGAACCTGGGACCCTTCAGTCCGCATGCCGACGCTCTATCCACTGAGCCAAACCAGTTAGGGCTTAATATTGCTTTTTGCCCTTTCTCTATAATAAAAGTGTCAGAGATGAAAGAAAATTAGTAAAATGTATATGAAAATCTTCCTCCTGTCAGAATCTGGGGCACACCGCAGGTCCCAGAGTCAAGTCCCCACCTACCTGCTGCACCTCAAAATCGCGTGAGACCCAGACTTGGCCGGCCCCACCCCCATCAAGCCCCACAGGGTGGGGGGTGCAGCCTCAGGTCCCCCAGCCCAGTTCCAGGAAGGGGAGCACGGCCTGAGGTCCCTTGGCCCGGCACCAGGGCACTGTGGCCTGAAGTCCCCCATCAAGCCCCACTGGGCAGGGGTGTGGCCTGAGGTCCCCTAGCCCGGGCCGGGGCGGGGAGCGCACCTTGAGGTCGCCTGTCAAGCCCCGCCAGGCAGGGGGATGCAGCCTCAGGTACCCCAGCCCGGCAACCTCAGGGCCCCTGTCAAGCCCTGCCAGGTGGTGGGTGCAGCCTCAGGACCCCATCAAGCCCCACTAGGCCAGGATCGCAGCCTCAGTTCCCCCGGCGCTGGGATGGGGGCCACAGCCTGAGGTCCCCTGGCCTGGGGCAGGGGAGCAGCCTGAGGTCCCCTGTCAAGCCCCACCAGGCAGGGGATGCAGGCTCAGGTCCCCTGCCCCGGGTGCCACACAGCCTCAGGTCCCTGCTGATTGCTCCTTAAGGCTCATTATGGGAACTTGGCCTCCGCTGTGGGTGCAGCCATCTTGTGTTACAGAAACCCCACCTTCACTGTGCTTGCCGCCATCTTTGTGATGGTGTGACAGTCAATTTTCATATTCCATCTTTATTAGATAGGATGTGCCTTGGTCAAGAATTCATACATTTTTTATATTTTTTTTCTGATACTTTCACCTACTTAAGATTCATCTTTTTTAAAAAAAATATTTTTTTATTGATTTCAGAGTGCAAGGGAGAGGGAGAGAGAGATAGAAACATTAATGATGAGAGAGAATCATTGATAGGCTGCCTCCTGCATGCCCCCTACTGGGGATGGAGCCCGCAAACCCTTTTTTGCAACAAAGTGGCAGAAAGAAACATTTGGAGTTATTTTTCCTGATTATGATGATGGCTTTAAATCTGTATACATAAGTCAAATATATAAAATTGTTTAATTTATGTGCAGTACTATATGTTGCTACACTTCAAAAAATGTTTTAACCCTTTGCACTCGCTTGCTTTTTTCTCGATTTCTTTATTCTAATGCTAACCGTGTCGAGTCACACTTGACATCCAAGTGCAAAAGGTTAAATATGTTTTTTATAGGTTTCAGAGAGAGGAAGGGGGAAGAAGAGAGAGATAGAGACATCAATGATGAGAGAGAATCATTGATTGGCTACCTCCTGCATGCTCCCTACTGGGGATCAAGCCTTTACTGGGGCATATGCCCTGACTGGGAATCAAACCATGATTTCCTGGTTCATGGGCCAATGTTCAACTACTGAGCTACACTAGCCAGGCCAAAAAAAATTCTTTAAAGTGTTCCTCTCTAGAAATTACCTTGTTTATTGGTATAATAAAACTTTTCATGAACACTTCTTGTGATAAAGTCATTTTAGCAAAAGATCTTTCTTTTTCTGTTTGGGATTGAAATAAATTATTGGTCCCAAAAAACATGCCAACTGACTAGATTCTACTTACTTCATTTCTATGAAAATAATTTTCTGGACTTTTTCTTTCCTTTTCTTTTCCACACTGTACAATCCCCTTCAGTGCTCACAGCCACACGGAGGGAGGCTGAGCACTGGTTCAAGGCTGCAATTTAATCTGGCATGGGTACACCATGAGAGTAAACAGCCTTTTTTGCTTTTCTGTTTTAAAGACTTCTTTTCCTTCTCCCTTCACTCCCAGCTTATACAGTCAGAGACTTAAATGTAAATTTAAATCACTTCAGATGGATATTTACAAAGTAAACAGTAAGTCAGAATTGCCCTAGGATGAGACACTTACATGTGATATCAATCATCCTTGACTGTTTAAAAGTTATTTTGTTAATATCTGTAGGTTGGTGGTGAGGAGGCTTAAAAAGGTCATGAACTGAATGCATGAATCCAGAAAGAAGATGTGGTAATTTATAATGAGAAACACAACCAAGTGGGCCACTTGACTGACCCAGCACATCCTCTTTGTACAGACAGACTACATGGGAAACTAAGTGATGAGAGTTTTGCTTGGTTTATATTGACTCATAACATTTTAATTAAGTGAAAGACATATTAAATGTGACTTTATAAACTCCTCTTTCATACGCATTGCTAAGCATGTCCTCCCCTCTCCCTATCATTTACACAGACAATTTGACATATAGGCATACCCAGGAGGTATGGTGGGTTTTGTTCCAGACCACCTCAATAAAGCAAATATCGCAATAAAGTGATTCATAATGTTTTCACTGGTGAAGGATCTTGTCTTCAACCTGTAAAAAATGAAGCATCTAGGAAGTGCAATAAGGTCAAATGAGATAACACGAGGTCTGCCTTTACACACTTACATACATTTAAACGTACACACATGCAACTAGATAAAATTCTTAAGGAGGCGATAGCCTTAGCTTGGAAGTTATTCAAGTTCTAGTAGGCAGCCCTAGCCGGTTTGGCTCAGTGGATAGAGTTTCCGCCTGTGCACTGAAGGGTCACGGGTTCGATTCTGATCAAGGCCACATGCCCGGGTTGTGGGCTCAATCCCCAGTAGGGGGCGTGCAGGAGACAGCCAATGGATAGTTCTCTCTCATCATAGATTTATCTATCTCCCCCTCCACCTTCCTCTCTGAAATCAATAAAAATATAGGTTTAAAAAGTTCTAGTAGGCATATTTCTTGCTATAGGCTGAATGTTTGTGTCTTCCCCAGATTTATTTGTTGAGGTCGTATTCCTGAATGTGTGGTTATTAGGAGGTGGGGCCTTTGGGACATGACTGGGTCATGAGGGTGGAACCCTCAGGAGTGGGATTAGTGCTCTAATAAATGAGACTCTGGAGAGCCCCCTACCTCCTTCCACCACGTGAGGTACAAGAAGTCTGTAACCTGGAGGGCCTCCCCCTCCCCCCTGGTTTTGGAATTCCAGCCTCCATAACATTGAGAACTAAATTTCTGTTCTTGTAAGTCACGCAGTCTGTGGTATTTTGTTACAACAGCCCACGTGGACTAACATATTTCCCTATTTTTAACTTCAATGCACAATCATTTTCCCTTGGTTCCAAGATCACGGGGAGTAGCCACCTTGTGACTGAATCCTCATGACCACAGCAGTTTTGTTTTTGTTTTTATATTCCAAATGGTGTTTCTTCCCCTCTATCTTTCCTTTTGCTGCTTAGTTTATTCAATTTATTTATGTTGTACTTAATATAAATATTGCTAATATAAAGATATTATATTAGCACTGATATATTGTATTAAAACTGATTGCATGACATTAACCTAATGCAAACCATGTACATCTAAACTCTAACTCAACAATATTCCACCTTCATAATTGTGATTGTTAATTTATTCTAATATTTACTATTTATTACAAGGGAATTTCATATTGTCTTTTCTTCTTTTACATTTTAAAACCTATTTAAAGGAAATTTAATTTCCAACTTATTATTGTGGGGATAAATGACTATAATTCAGCACAAGTTATTCAAGTTGAATATCTGGCAGTGGCAATGTTCTATTTCTTTTTCTGGAGGGTTCTTATGTAGGGGGTGTTTCTTTATTCTTTATAAATACTTACCAAGCTGTATAATTAAGATTTGTACATTTTTATATGTAAATAATACTTTGATAAAAATGTATTTTAAAACTTTTGGGGGTGAGCTTTAATTTGTACAATGAAACATTTTCTTGCAAACACTTTTAAGTTTATAAACAGCATTGTTAATGGTGTTTAAAATGCACATTTCTTCTGGATATTAATAGAGATAATTATATTTAGATTTATATGTTTATAGAATTTTTAAATGTAGAAAGCACTAGAATAATCTCTTCTAATTTATATAAAAGAGCAAAGGGGACTTATATAAAATTATAGTGTTAATTAGTGGAAGAACTAGAATTAGAAACTGGCTCACTAGATAATAATTATTTTGTTATATATTTAAAGTTAACATCTGGGTCACTGCAATTTAGCTTGCTTGGGAGAACAATCAAAGAGATACTTCAAAGAGGATAAATAAAAGCTTATATAATATGAAAATTCTGAAGTAGTTGGTTATCTGTAGTTGTTTAGACCTCATTTTAATTTACATTTCATGATTATTATATTCTCCATGATCTGGATTTTTTTTATCATGGGCTACCACAAAGTATTATAAACAGTTATGAAGGGTAACCATATCGTGTTGCCATCAACCTCATGATGAGAAGTAACAATCTAGCTCTGGCCATTATGACTCAGTTGGTTGGGCATCTTCCCATGCACCCAAAGGTTTCCAGTTCAATTCCCAATCAGAGCACATACCAGGGTTGCAGGTTCTATTCCTGGTAGGGGGCATACAGGAAGCAGCCGATCGATTTTTCACTCTCACATTGATGTTTATTTCTCTCTCCCTCTCCTTTCCCCTCTCTCTAAAAATCAATACAAAATAATAATCTGAAATTTAGGTGATTTTACCAATTTATTAGGCTTACTGAAAGAAAACATACTTTGTGTTGAAAGTACATTTTTTAATGTGTATATTGTTTACATGTAATCTAATTTAAGTTTATTCCATTGATAAATGTATGGGTTTACTTTTCATTCTGTGACCTCATCTTCTATTATAAGCCATCATGTCTATAATAGAATTAAGGAAGCTCAGGCTGACATATAAGCTAGCACTCTCATCTGGGACACCCAGAGGTTACCATAACATTGTAACCTTTTATAGAACAATATATCATTAAACTGGAACTTTTTCCAATAGAATATTATAAGAGATAAAATACCTAGTAAGTTTCCAAAATGATCAAACATTTATACAAGAATAGCATATGCTAGGCTAAAAATAAAGGCTATTAATAAAAGCCTTTATTCAGTACTGCTGTCATCAAATCCATCTGTCCCTGTGAGGACTCAGCGTGTTCATTCTGGTGCCAAGAGAGCTGTCCTGTGTTGCAAGGACTTTGAAGGACCTACCACCCGTGAACACCGTCATCTCTCTGTGTTCTTTCAGTTGGATGACTGGGGCCAAACAGAAAACAACAACAGCAACAATAAAATCTGTCCTTTGAATTGAGGATCTTCATGCTAGTATCATTCAGTTCCAAGAGTTTGTGTGTGTGTGTGTGTGTGTGTTTAAGTTTCAATGTGTAATTTAACCAGCAAATACATCAGCTGCATTGTCAAGAAAAGGGGGCTAATTCACTTTCACTTTGTGTGTGCTATGAGGTGATTTATTTGAAAGCATTGAGGAGGAAACTGGTCTTGAAGGTGTGTCAGGCCATAAAAATTGTGAACAATGCACTACCCTGGGGGCCGGCGGTGGGGTTGGGGGGGAGGTCATTATTGCTGGCCCCAGGACAGATCATCGGATATGGTCGGGGGACCCCCAACACCTGGGGGCCTTCCTATAAGCCCACGAAAGAGGGCAGAACCATATCTGCAAGACAAAGACCCCAGAAGGTTATAAAAAGTGAAGCCCTCTGCATGTTTCTTCACTTTGATTTGGAAATTATTCCCGGAGTCCACTAGTGTTAATAAACGGGGTCCTTCCCTTTCTCTAGGAAGCGTGCTTGGTATTTTGGTCTTCTGCAACAGCACAACATAATTATCTTATGGTTTTAGTAATTTTGAAGACTAGACATTTTGAGAGATAAAACGTCTTGAGAGAATCCATTTCAAACTTCTATCTGATGAGTAAATCTCTGCTGCTTACTCATGTGGAATATTTATGGCAATTTGGACCTCATTCCCCTGTGGATGAAAAGGGGCCACATGCTAACCTGACAAGCTCAGGAAAGGCCTGCAAGGCGGTCTGACAAATTCAAAGACCTAAAGTAACCACATAGGATGTTCTGAAATGAAAACTTTAACTAAAAGCAGTTATGGTGGGTAGTCCCATCCTAGGCCGGAATCTTCCCTGACAAAGGTCAATCTTTACCTTAACGGCTCCTATTGTCTTTTTGCATCTACGATAGCATATTGTTGGAATGTCAAAGTAATTTTCCTTTTTCCAGGCCCCTCAAAGCACAGGCACTACTCTGTAGAGACCACAAATCCCCTCATTGAGTTAATTATTGACTGTTAACTATCCTGAATCCACCTAAGAAAACATAAGTACCGTATTTTCCGGCATATAAGACGACTTTTTAACCCAAGAAAATCTTCTCAAAAGTCGGGGGTCGTCTTATATGCCGGGTGTCTTTTTTTTTCTTTTTCTTTTATTGTTTAAAGTATTACAAATAGTAGTACATATGTCTCCTTTTTTTTTTTTTTTTTTCCCCTTGACCTCCCCCAGCCTCCCCTACCCCCGAGCACATACCTTCATTTTTATTTGGTGTGCGTTGGAAGAGGGTTAGTCTTATATGGCAAGTATATGTCAAACTCTATATTTTAACTGGAAAAGTTGGGGGTCGTCTTATACGCTGGGAAATACAGTATGTGTCTTATCATTTTACTTTTTATCCAATTCCAGAGGTTTCCCCGATTTTCTTTCTCCTGCTTCCCTAATCTGTCATCAATAAAGTTCATGTAACCCACTTACATCTCCTCTTTTGATTCTAAAGTGTAAAACAAAGTTAAAAAAAAAACAACAACAACAACAAAAAACACCATTCTCCAGAGCATTATCCCAATACGTTGAGATTTGGCTTCCTGGCAATTGTCCACAGTTTGGCTCAAATAAACTCATAAAAATTCTTCCAGGTTTGAATGTTTTCTTACATTAACACTCCAAAGTGGTCTATTTTATTATTAGCTACAATTTTTAGAAGTGTTGTCTTTTATTAAATAGAAACAATAATAAATATTTCTATTGAATGTCAGTTTAACTGCCTTAGTTTACACAGAACAAATTTTAACATTTTTCAACTTAATTTAGTTCATAATGATACAGAATTTTTAATTTTTTTTATTGTTTAAAGTATTACAAATAGTAGCACATATGTCTCCATTATCCCCCCCCCATTGACCTTCCTCCAGCCTCCCCTATCCCCTGTCGCATGCCCTCACCACACCCCCCCAGTGTCTTGTGTCCATTGGTTATGTTTATATGCATGCATACAAGTCCTTCAGTTGATCTCTTACCCCCCCCCTCCCCAACACTCCCCAGCCTTCCCACTGTAATTTCACAGTCTATTTGATGCTTCTCTGCCTTTGTATCTATCTTTTTGTTCATCAGGTTATAATGTTCTTTATTTTCCATAAATGAGTGAGATCATGTGGTATTTTTCTTTCACTGCCTGGCTTATTTCACTTAGCATAATGCTCTCCAATTCCATCCATGTTGCTGCAAATGGTAAGAATTCCTTCTTTTTTATAGCAGCATAGTATTCCATTGTGTAGATGTACCATAGTTTTCTAATACACTTTTCTGCTGATGGGCATTTAGGCTGTTTCCAAATCTTAGCTATTGTAAATTGTGCTGCTATGAACATAGGGGTGAATATATCCTTTCTGATTGGTGTTTCTGTTTTCTTGGAATATATTCCTAGAAGTGGTATTACTGGGTTGAATGGCAGTTCCATTTTTAAATTTTTAAGGAAATGCCATACTGTTTTTCACAGTGGCTGCATCAGACTGCATTCCCACCAGCAGTGAAGGAGGGTTCCTTTTTCTCCTCATCCTCTCCAGCACTTGTCATTTGTTGATTTGTTGATGATAGCCATTCTGACAGTGTGAGGTGGTACCTCAATGTTGTTTTGATTTGCATCTCTTGGATGATTAGTGACTTTGAGCATGTTTTCATGTGTCTCTTGGCTTTCTGAATGTCCTCTTTTGAAAAGTGTCTATTTAGGCCCTTTGCCCATTTTTTGATTGGGTTGTTTATCTTTCTTTTGTTAAGTTGTATGAGTTCCCTGTAAATTTTGGAGATTAAACCCTTATCGGAGATAACCTTGGCAAATATGTTCTCCCATGCAGTGGGCTTTCTTGCATAATGATACAGAACTTTTGAACTGGAACCCAGTTTCTTTGTCTGCTGGAATCAAAGAATGAATCCACAGACAGAAGGTGGTATAGCAAAGGTGGAGATTTATTGAAGAACAAGTACAGACTCCCACGTGGAGAAGGGGAAAGAGTCCCACCGACTTCCTGTTTCTATGGCTTATAAACGTTGTAATTCCTATGTCCTGATATCCCCTCTTATTGGTCAATATTCCTCTTCGAATTGGTTACTATAGTGACTCCTAAGGCCCTCCTCCCTCATTGTCTTCCTATTCCTTCTGGGCTTTCTTCCTTCTTTTTAATTTTGTATATATAGACCTTTATTTGGCTACTTTCAATTCCCTTCTGTATGGAAATATACCTGCTGCTGTTTCTTTGTCTTATGGAAATATAACTGCATCTGCCTTCCTTGGGTTATGGAGATGGATCTCTTGCTGCTTCCTTATCTTATGGAAATGTACCTTCTCCCAGTCTGTAGCCCTGTGTTTTTCCCATGGGCCCTGTTGTGGAGTGAACGCAAGTGAATGACCACTGGAGTCCAGACCAAATTAAAGTTTAGGGAGCCTTTATTAGCTGGCCGGTGACTGCTCTGCCTTTCTCCACTCAGGGAGTCCAGAGAGCAGTCCCAGCCCCTTGTGCAGGACCACTTTTAAGCACATTTACCACATCCTGTTTTGCAGAACAAACAACCCAAGACAAAACAGTTTTTCCCAAGCAACGTCAGAGTCATGCCATTGACGACCATGTTATTTACAGGGTCATCCTGTTCTTCAGAAAGTTGACAGTGTTCTATGAAAGAAGGCCTACATGCTGGGAAGGGGCCATGAGACCGTATCTCAAGGCCTGGCCTGGTGTCAGCACTGACAACTCTATCTGGGGCATAGTCCATGGCCTCTCTGGCTATCCCTGCTCTCCCCACCAATGCCCCCCCCCCCCTTTTCTGCATCAAAAATTCCCACTCTCTAACAGGCCCCAATTCTAAAAATTCCCTAAACCTGCCTATATTCCCCTAAAAGTCCTGTTTCAATAAGCATTTATTAAATGTTAATTCAATTATCCAACTATACCTGATATAATCCCCATCCTAAATGGTCTAAGGTGGGGGACAGATAGGAACATGTCATTAAACACAAACCCCCAAAACAGGAAGGCTAGCCATTTGATTTTTTACTTTCTGCCTGATCAGGTTGTTCTTTCATCTAAAAGTTTCCTATCAAGTTTGCCAGTTCAAATCATTATTTAACAACAAAAAAATAATGATTTGTGGGGGAAGCCAGCAAAAGAATGTTATTTAAGGGTTTTAGTGAAGCCCCAGGAGTTGATTTTTCTTTTTTTGTAATGCAAAGGCACTACTTAAGCTCTTGGTTGCCCAGGCTTCCACTTCCAAAACAGCTATCTACAATAAACAAGTTGCCAGGCACTTGAACACTTAAAGAGCCACTCCCCCCACCCCCCCCCCCCCCACACACACACACACACTCTTCGTCCCCAATGTTCATTTGTTTTAGAGATCTTGTTTGATTTCAATAACTGACCACTTTGAAACAGGAATTTTAGGGGAATATAGGCAGGTTAAGGGAATTTTTAGAGTTGGGGATCCATGAAAAAAAAACAGGGCTACAGACTGGGAGAAGTTACATTTCCTAAGACAAGGAAGCCAGACGCAGTTACATTTCCATAAGACAAGGGAGAGGCAACAGTTACATTTACATAAGACAAGGAAACTGGGAGTAGTCAAGAGGTCTATATTTATAAAATAAAGAAGGAGGAAGAAAGCCCAGAGGTAATAGGAGGACAATGAGGGAGGAGGGCTTCAGGAGTTACTATAGTAACCAATTCGAAAGGGAATATTAAACAATCTGAGGGGTTATCAGGGCACAGGAATTGCAGCCTTTATAAACCATGGAAACAGGAAGTCAGTGGGACCCTTTCCCCCTCTCCACGTGGGAGTCTGTGCTGTGAGATTCTTTCTTCCTCTCCACGTGGGAGTCTGTACTTGTTCTTCAATAAATCTCCACCTTTGCTATACCATCTTCAGTCCATGGATTCATTCTTCGATTCTGATGGACAAAGAATCCAGGTAACCATCCTGCCCAGGGGAACACTGCGTGTCCCAGTCCAAAAATTCCATGTCAATTTGAAGCCCTGTTTTTCTCTTCCTGAATTTTATTTTATTTTATTATTTTTTATTGATTTCAGAGAGGAAGGAAGAGGAAGAGAGAGATAGAAACATCAAGGATGAAAGGGAATCATTGGTTGGCTGCCTCTTGCACGCCCCCTACTGGGGACCGAGCCCGCAACCCAGGCATGTGCCCTTGACCAGAATCAAACCTGGGACCCTTGAGTCTGCAGGCTGACGCTCTATACACTGAGCCAAACTGGCTAGTGAAAGATGAAACAGAGGGCCGGAGACCATGGGATACCAGGATACAGGCTTTATTGGAGATCACCCTGCTGGCCGCCTTCCAGAAGGAAAAAGGGGAGAGAGAGAGCATGTGCTGGGGTAAAGGCACCTTTTAAGGGGAGGAAAAGGAAGGGACGGGGCTTAGGGCACTCAGCACATGCTGATTGGTGGTTTCATATAAGGCACATTATTAGGAACCTAGGGACTTAGGAATCAGGGGTTTAGGGTATTTGGCAGGTTCTGATTGGTGGTTCAATGTACAGTCCATATAAGGTGTTCAGGAATGTCCGGCTGCATGTGGAGTTTACATCATACTCCGTCCATCAGTTGGGGGAAGGGAGGATCTATCATTCCAGGCTTTTGTTAATATTAAAAAAATTGAGAGTCCGGGCAAGGTCAGGGGGTGGAGGTCCACCTTCTGTAACTCCTTCCAGCTGAGAGGGGCCGTCGTTAGGGGCGTCTACCCGGGGTCTCAAGGATTCTGGTGTTAGGTTCTGAATTCAGTGTCAGATAGATTTCCCCAACCTTCTGGTTGGCAAACGCCTGCATTCTGTTCTGCAAGTGAAACAACGCATAAGACAAGAGCCAAAGAGTAAAATTAAGAGTATAGATACCAGTGGGCCTAATAATGGGAGGAGCCATGGGGCTAGTGAAACAACGCATAAGACAAGAGCCAAAGAGTAAAATTAAGAGTATAGATACCAGTGGGCCTAATAATGGGAGGAGCCATGGGGTAAGTGAGTGAAAAACAGGTAGTGTTTTCCATGCTGGATGAGGGGTGCAGCAGCATGATTTCCCCAAGAGACTGGTTGGTGAAGTCTTGAGAGTGATCCTGTTGAGTCACTTGGGGGGTAAAAGCTGGTCCTGAGGCTGCCACAGCATCACTTGTCTGGTTTTGCTGCTTTTCTGGGCCTGCACCCTCCAGAACCTGTCATAAAACCTTCTTGTTGTTTTTTTCAAAAATAAAAATACAATAGACTAACTGCTATGTGAGGTAGCATATTACAGGAGAAAAGTGGTGCCTAACTAAATTTGAGAGAGTTAATCAAGGACATAAAGTGGAATTTATACTCTGTTAAGAATGAGAAATATCATTTAAAAGGTGGGAATTGGCATTCTAACAGGGAAAAAGAGTATGCACAAGATGTAGAGTCAGACCATATTCAAATACTTCAAATATTTCAAACCACTTATACATTATTAATCTTTTTTTTTTCTGAAATCTAAACAGCACCATTTTATGTTTGTTTTGTCTCCTTTGCCATGTTTTTAAATCTGTTAACAACAATTCAGGAGCTTTATGCTTTTTCCTACATCTCTTCTTAACAGGGGACAGAGTTCTACTCAAAACCGGGATGAACAACTGGACAGAATCTATACTCTATCTCTCAGCCAATGTAGACATAGCCCCCAATAGTCAGTCTTTATCTGTCCCCATAACTCATCATATCTGACACAAAAGGGCAGTTCAGATAATCCCTCTCCGCATAACCCTCGGTATCTCA
This sequence comes from Cnephaeus nilssonii, assembly GCF_951640355.1. Classification (NCBI taxonomy): domain Eukaryota; kingdom Metazoa; phylum Chordata; class Mammalia; order Chiroptera; family Vespertilionidae; genus Cnephaeus; species Cnephaeus nilssonii. The sequence continues at coordinate 69,699,985 of NC_137083.1, read as the reverse complement.
GCAGGTGTTGAGAAGGCTAACCCCTATTTTGTAAAACTACTGTTTGGAATTCTCTGCTGTTTTTTTTAGACGGTCTCTTATTCTAAAAAAATAACTTTGTTTTCTAGCCTGCTTTAGCCTGCTTAAATAATAAGGAAGATAAACTTAGCTGTCTGACGTTGTAGGCCAGAGACTAGATATGCCCATAATTTCAATGCCATGCCAGGTGCATTTTTTAATTGGATAGAACTATGTTGTTTTCAAGGCCAGCAGCGAGATAACCACTAAGTGCACATAGGGCTGGCTCTTTAAAAAAAGGGAAGTTCTGCTTGTAGCCTTGCTTAGAATTTGAATTCTTTTTCTCTAAGCCCACCGGTGAATAAAGAGTGACTCCCAACTCTACGAGTATTGCTTGATTTATTCCGGTTCTCTGTAACAGTGTCAGGACTGGCATAGGGGCCTTAACCACTGCTCTATCATATTTTTAACTTCTGTCTCAGGACTTACAAGAAAGCCTAGATGACATTGCCAAAAGTTTAGTTCCCATTCAAGATAAATTCACTAGGGGCTGTCACCCTCCAAAATCGGAGAGGACTAAACCTCCTAACTGCAGAGAAAGGGGGTCTACGCCTCTTTCTGGAAGAAGAATGTTGTTTTTATGTCAATCAGTCTGGCCTAGTCAGGAATACTGCCCCCAAATTAACAGAAAGGACCACGACAATTAGAGAATGTCAATCAAATTCATGGGACTACTAGCTAAAGAATATAAATTGGTATACCTTGCTACTTCCCTTTATAAGGCCATTAACATTCCTATTCCTGATCCTCGTTTTTGGCCCATGTATTCTGTATCATTTTTCTTCTCTTCTTTCCTTCAGGACTGCTTTGAGCCTTCACTAACCCGTTTCTGAGGAAAATCATGCTGCTGTAATCCCTCACTCTAACCATGAGGAATCTATACAGTGTTCCAGCTTACTACAATAAAAGTCCTTCCCTTTATGATCTTGACACCCTTCCCCCCCTCAGCAGGAAGTAACTACGGAAGAAATGACCTCCATCCCTATTCCATAAAACAAAGAGGCTGGAATGTTAGGTTTGATAAAATAATTGAATTGATACTCCCTCCCCTGGGAAATTGACCTTTAGATCATTTCACAACCAATCCTGAGGATTGCTTCTCTGAGAATCGGGGGTAGATGGTAACTTCCTTCTTCCTTTTTGCTTAGACCACATTCCATTTGCTAAGACCAGTAACTTTCCCCTCTGGACTTGCCCAGGATCTGGATCCCCCCAAAGATTTCCCCACTGAAAAGGAGTTCTTTAAAATCTCTGTTTCCTAGTCCCCAGTACTGGCACCATTTTGGGACTCAGCCCACCTGTTTTACAGATCTAATAAATTTATAATTCTTTACCACTTTTGGCTCCATGCTTCACTCCTTTGAGACCCTAATATGTATCAGGTGGAAAATACAAATATACAGAATAATCATCATTTTATTCTCTTTAAGACATTTTAAATCCAGTTTGTGGGTTTTTGGTTCATATCAAGTGATGAACAGCTTTTGAGAAGAACGGCTGAAATCTATTTAAAGTGATATTAGGAAAAGAGTTGAGGTGTCTTAAAAGTATCTGTACACATAAACTACTAGAGGCCTGGTGCACAAAATTTGTGCACGAGGGGGGGGGGCTCCCCTCAGCCTAGCCTGCACACTCTCCAATCTGGAACCTCTCAGGGATGTCTGACTGGTGATCAGGCCTAAACCCAGTCATTCCTGTCACAATCCAGGACTGCTGGCTCCTCCTAACTGCCTGCCTGCTTAATTTCCCCTAACCACTTCTGCTTGCCAGCCTGATCGCCCCCTAACCACTCCTCTGCCGGCCTGATCCACTCCCCTGCTGCCCTGATTGCCCCCAACTGCCCTCCCCTGCTGTGACCCACCTCCTCCGCCGGGACCCGCCTCTTCCATGCTGCATGGAGCCGCGGGACCCCCAGGCCTCACTGCATGGAGCAGCTGCCAGGCCCTGCCTCCACTGTGCATGCGGCCATCTTGTGATGGCAATCTTGTGACGACCACCTAGGCTATTATACATATAGATAGGCCACTAAGAGGTAATTTTGAGGTTGACATTGGTACAGATAAAAAGCAATGTGTTTAAAGTTTCTAGCTTATTGTCATTTTGATTCAGAAAACTGTATTTCTATGTAATCCCTCTCCAAAAAAATTAAAGATGCTTTTTATAACATGAAATAAATTACTTAGTAAATATTGAAATACATTTTTTTTCTTTAAAAGAATTTGATCCCATCATCATTTATCCCTTCTATGCCCTCTTCTATCTCCCTCCACTACCCTCCTCCCTGCAATCACTACACTGTTATTCCTGTCCATGAGGGTTTTTTTTTAATTTTAGAAGGGGATTGGCTTTCTCAGATAGGTGATTTTGTGGGTTGTTTATGAAGCAAGTTGGGAATCTGGAACTCAAGTTTCATGCAGAAGTAGTAAGTGACTAAATGTTCTAACTGTTCATCAAAATAGGACTAATAAAAACACAGACACACACAAAATACAATGTTATAGCCACACAATGGAACACCAAGAAACTATTAAAATGAGTAAGATCCTATCTAATAAAAGAGTAATATGAAAATTGACTGTCAGTCCAACACACAAGATGGCCACCCCAATGTGGTCAAAGATGGCTGCCCCCATGTGGACACAAGATGGACACCACAAGATGGCCAGCAGGGGAGGGCAGTTGTGAGCGATCAGGCCAGCAGGCGAGGGCAGTTGTGGCGGGGGGGGGGGACCAGGCATGGAAGGGCATTTAGGGGCAATCAGGCTGGCAAGGGAGGAGTTAGGCATTGATCACGCTGGCAGGGGAGTGGTTAGGGGTGGTCAGGCTGTCAGGCAGAAGTTGTTAGGGGCAATCAGGCAGGCAGGCAAGCTAGCGGTTGGGAGCCAGCAGTCGTGGATTATGAGAGGGATGTCAGATTGCCCGATTTGGCCCAATCCCGGGCCTGGGCAGTCGGACATCCCTTGAGGGGTCCCAGATTCGAGAGGGTGCAGGCTGGGTTGAAGGACACCACCCCCCCCCGTGCATGAATTTTATGCACCGGGCCTCTAGTATTAATATAATTTGATATAAGAACTCTTAAGTGTGTGTCCAGATTTAGAATTATAAGAGTCTAGAAAATTGTGTAGACTAATATCCTATTTACATGTTTAATATATTATCTTAATACTAGGGGCCTGGTACACGAAATTCATGCACTGGGGGTTGGGGGTCCCTCAGCCCAACCTGCCCCCTCTCACATACTGGGAGCCCCCAGGGGATGTCCTACTGATGGCTTAGGCCCGCGCCCCATGGGGAGCAGGCCTAAGCCGCAGTCTGGCCTCCTTTTGTGGGAGGCAACCGGGCTGATCAGGGAAAGGCACCAGCCCCATCACCCTGCTGCTGAAGCCACTGCCAGTCACCACAACCACCAAGGTGTTTTCATCAACACAGACTCCAGTCTCTTCACCAAGAAAAAAATGACAACTTTCTTTAGGCATTTTCAAGATGTGTCTTTCATAGGATATGCATTTCTTTATTTTTTATCCTCACCTGAGGATATGTTTCCATTGACTTTTAGAGAATGTGGAAGAAAAAGGGAAAGACAGAGAGCAACATCAAAGTGACAGGAACACTTGGATTGGTTGCCTCCTGCATGAGCTCTGATCTGGGCCCTGGCCAGGGAGGATCCTGCAACCTAGGTACATGCCCTTGATCAGAATGAACCCAGACTCTGCTGTCTGCAGGCCGAGGCATTATCCACTGAGTCAAATCGGCTAGGGCAGGATATGATATTTCTTAGCCCTCCAGCAGCGGACCTTCATTTTTTTCTCCAGAAGTGTTGTGGAAAAACCCTAGATCACCTTTTTGGATTCTTATTACCCAAGTTACTAAGAATATTACCAGTGGCATACAGGAAGCTTAGCCAATGTGCAGTCAGAAAAGGTGTTTCCTCTATAGTTCACACCAATCGAGGGCTGTGCCCTGCCCAGGCCTAAAGCCTCTGGCCGAAGCTTTAGGCCTGGACAGGCCCCTCCAGCTCCCTCTGATCACCGGCTCAGCCCCTGCCCAGGCCTGCCCAGACCGAAAGCCTATTGGGCAGGAGCGGACCCCCAGCTCCCTGCCCAGGCGATCGATCACAGGGGGTCTGCTCTTGCACCAGGCCGAAGCGACGCCCAGCTCCCTATGATCGATTGCAGGGGGTCTGCTCTGGCACCAGGCCAAAAGCCTCCGCTGGAGGCTTTCGGCCTGGGGCTGGAGTGGACACCCAGCTCCCTACGATCAATCAGAGAGGGTTCGCTCGTGCACCAGGCCGAAGCGGATACCCAGCTTCCTGCGATCCATCGCAGGGGGTCTGCTCAGGGCACCTATGTATGCAAATTAACTGCCATCTTAGTTGGGTTAATTTGCATACCCGCCCTGATTGGATGGTGGGCGTGGCTTGGGCGTGGTGAAGGTGGAGTCAATTTGCATATTACTCTTTTATTAGGTAGGATATAAAGAGATAATCTGCAAATTAGTCTGGGACACCATAACGGGACAACCGGACAGGAGGAGGTTGCGTGTGCAGGTGAAGCCTGGAGCAGAGATGGAGATAGAGACAGGGGGGTCTGCCCAAGCCGGCGTGGCAGCTCCTGTGCCCGGGAGCGGACACAGGCAGGTTGGTCAGGGGGCGGTCCTGGGGCTGACCGAGCTGTCGCGCCAGTCAGGTGTGGGTCCCGGCCGCCCACAGCATCAGTCCGGCCTGATTCCTGTGGTGCCTGGCGCTGCGTGAGTCAGGCACAGGTCTCTTCCACCTGCCACGGAGGTCCGGCCTGTCTGCCACAGCACCCCACAGGGTGCCTCCTCACACGGCAGGGCAGGAGGCGGGGTGCCTCCTGGTGCAATTTCAATCGCACCCTGGGCCTCTAGTGTGTTCATATAAATGGTTGTTTACATTTAGCCAGATTAGAAATGATATGCCACGTGTTCCTGAGGAGTGCTTCTTTAAGAATTGGGTGTAGATGGTGACTGCCTTCTCCTTCAGATACTACAGAGATAGCAATGTACCCTTTCTGTTTTGTTTTCTTTCTTAATAATAATCTTGGAATAGAACTAATTTTAAAGAGGGAGGGGAGACAAGAAGTAACTTAACCTTTTCACAGAGAATGGTGTTGGAGAAAACAAACCCTGTGGCTGGAGGAACTTAAAAAAAAAGAGAGAGAGAACAAGAAGAAACACCCAAAGTTGTATCCTGCTCAATGTTATTTATGTACATGTGTCCATATACCTTGAAAAAATTACCCCAAAAGGTGGATAACTTTCATATGATTTTATTTCTTTAGAAGTTGGAAGAGGAGCTCAATGTTTTGGCAAGTTGGTGAGCGAGTGGAGATGGAGAGGAGCCAGGTCATGCAGACCAGGGCTACCACTGCCATGTCCATCACTGCAGTGTCTGAGCCTTTATATCCTGTATGGCTCCTCGTGCTCTGCCACCATTAGTGATGAAGGTCACTGAGGAAACGGTGACACCAAAAAGGAAGACATGTGTACTAACATAGGATGGTTCCTCCCTGATGTCTCTAGCATGAATCTGTATTTCAGCTTTAAAGAATTATTTTCTCTAATCAACATTTCTAGTATGTTTTTATTACATTTTTATTATACAGGATGTTCTCCCAGTATGTAAAACACTGCAACAGTTCCATAGCTATGTTACCAGAAAAACAAATGGTAAACAAGAGTATGAATATGCGAGACATGACAAAAGGAAGGTACGAGGAGGAGAAAAAGTCATAGAAAATAATTCATAACATAATATAATGGAGCAGGTTCTTTATGGATTTAATTTATTGTTTTGTAATAATATATTTATGTGATTATCTTCCCTAGCAGGTTTCAAAATCCTCCTAAATGGCAGCACACTTATCTTAACAGTGTTTATATCTTCAGTGTCTGGTAACATTACTACATAAAAATCTTTCAATAAATATTTGTTAAATGGATTCATACTTAATATAGACCTTTTAGGAGTCATTTTAATGACTATTGGTGATTACAGTTGAACACTCTATTTAAGTAAACAGATTTGACACATGTTTTACAAAAATATATTAAAATTAAGTATTTGGAAATCTAGAATAAAATCTGGAATAAAAAAGCATAAATTTAGCTTTTAAATATGTGGTCTCAACTATTTTGTGTTAGACTTAAGTTGTTATTTTACATAAATGTAAAATATATAGACCTGATAAAACATTTTCCTCTTTTTAAGAACAAAAATGTAAGGACAGAATGACAGTTTCAATTAGTACATTGATTACAATCTCAAGATAAACCAGAAATAAAATGATGACTTTGAGAAAATTAATTTTTACCCTCTCTTATTTCAGATTTTTAAAAAATATATTTTTATTGATTACAGAGAGGAAAGGAAAGGGAGAGAGAGATAGAAACATCAATGATGAGAGAGAATCATTGATCGGCTGCTTCTTGCACACCCTCTACTGGGGACTGAGCCCGCAACCTGAGCATGTGCCCTTGATCGGAATCAAACCCAGGACCCTTCAGTCCACAGGCTGACGCTCAATCCACTGAACCAAACCGGCTAGGGCTCTTATTTCAGATTTTTAAAAATCCTATAGATTCCTAAAAGAACTAAAGGAAACTTTGACACAAACATTTTATAGGCCATATCTTCTGCAATTGGGTGAAGCTAAGATTTGGAGCCAAATAACTCACAAGGGCCATAAAGGTCTAGCTACTTATTCTCTTTCTCCTCAGTCTCATTTCGCAAAATTTCCCAACTGTGTCCTATTCTCCTTCCAGGGACTAATTCCTTTCTGTTCCCTGGACACACCAGGCAATCATTCTTGCATACTGTTCTCTTTAACTTGAATATTCTCCTATTTCTCTGTTCCAAGCCAAGTCTAACTCCTGTCATCCCCTCAAGCCCCACACGTGTTTTTCTCTCACATTCAGATTCTTTGCCAAGTGAGATCTCCATTCTTTTAGATTCAGTTTAAGTGAAATCTTTCTTAAAGCCCTAAAGCAGGAGTTGTTTTTCCACTCTCTGAGCCTACACTTTCTATTTAGCATGTAAGTTAAATATCATCATTAGTCAGCATCTCTTTCTCATCCTTTAAGCTTGGGCTTCTGAAGAATAGAGAGTGCTATGTTATTCATCAATGCATCCCCAGGCCCAGCACATAGAACACAGTGGCCATTCAGTTTGTTGTGAATGATTATGTGAATAAATAAATGGCAAAGCAGAAAACATGGTACATACTAGTAAACCTGAAAACTAAATTTAAACAACACCCAAGCAATTAGATATAGCATATAGAAAGAAAAGATCTGCAGAAATGGATTGAAATGAAAACATTAAGAATAACCTAACATATTATTGGACTTGCCAATTGTTCTTGCTTTAGGGAATTAGTGTGTATGAGAGTCAAATGTATATATTATTCATTTAGCATATACCTTTATACACTGTCTTTTATTAAATGATGTTCCAAGGCAGTGATTTTCAACCTTTTTCATCTCATGCACACATACACTAATTACTAAAATTCTGAAGCACACCAAAAATATATTTTTTGCCAATCTGACAAAAAATAGGTATAATTTTTATTCATTCACACTGGAGGGCTATTGTTGTGTTGGCTGTTGTCATGTTTTTACTTGACAATGTAAGAAAATAGAGCTCATTGCCCCTGACTGAATAGTCAGGTATTACATGTATTAAAAATCCTTGGTTGGAAATTGCTGTTCTAAGGGCTTTTCTTTTTTAAAAGCATTTTGTAAACTCCTTGAAATTAGTGGATGTTTTTCATCTAGTACTACATTTCTATATTTTCTGGAATGTGACTAAACATAAGAAAAACTCCCAACTCTGAATTTTAAATTTAGGAATGGTTCATTTTTCTAAGGAAATCACTTCACAATTTTCATGTCATAATAAGTGTTATGGATTGAATTATTACCCCCCCCCCATACTCCACTCCAATTTATATGTTGAAGTTCTAACACCCAGTATCTCAGAATGTGACCTCATTTGGAGATAGGGTCTTTGCAGAGGAAATTAAGTTAAAGTGAGGTCACTAGAGTGGGCCCTAATCCAATATGACTGATGCTGTCTAAAAAGGGGAAATGTGAACAGACAGATATGAATGGAAGGAAGACGATGGGAAGAGACATAGGGAGGAGATAACCACCTATAACTTGAGGAGATCTGATAAAACTGGCATCCTTATAAAAAGGGGAAATTTGGACATAGAGACAAGATAGAGGGGAATATGATGTGAAGCCATAAACAAGCCAAGGACAGAAACCTGAAGCAGATCTCCCCTCAGAGTCCTCAGAAGGAACCCATCCTTGCCAACATTTCAATCTCGAGTTCCTGGCCTCAAGAGCTGAGAGACCATGCGTTTCTGTTGCTTAAGCCGGCCATTCTGTGATATTCTGCTATGGCAGCCAAGCAAACTAATACAGTCAGCAATGACTTAACTACATAAATAATATATCAAATTCCAATTCGTTGCATCTTGCCTTGTTTTGGTAATGACCTCCCTGATTTATTTCAGTCATCCAGAGTATATCTGTATTAGTTCATATGTGAAATATTACCTGAAGATACTTTTCTTTATATTTTCTCTTTTCCATTTCAACATGTAAGATTGGACTTTTGAAACTGAAACTGTTTCTTATTTAGAAATATGAACAGGATGACCCTGAAATAACAATGTTTGCAACAGACTTTGTTGACGATCCTTAAGGAGAAAGGCAATTGAAGAAATCAAATGGAAGTCAGACATCTGGAGTCCTCAGGGAGATTTTCGTGACTTTTGAAAGTCCAGTTATTTCTTCCTCTTTATAGCCTTGTTTCTCTACTTAGAAAATGATGGTATTTTTTCCACTAAATCACATCAATTATTAACTGCGATGGAATGGTATTTCAGAATTATGACATCATAAAACTCATTAAAAGCCACTTCTCTGTTCAGTTAATATAGGAGTTGGATTAACCATGAAATAATTAAGTAAGTTATATAATGGAACTTACTATATTAGCTGGTGTATAAACTGTTGACACCTAACTTTCATATTTTACCAAGACCTGTAAAGATATCATGGCAAATATTTACTTATATAGTAACAAAATACAGCCTGTTGAAATGGCTTTAGATAAAGCAATTCTTTTTTGGTAACATCAAAAAAGTGAGGTAATAAAGGAGGTGCTTTACAATGTACTTTTTCTTAAATCCCTGGTATTTTTAATAAACAATCAGCACTTTTCTCAATAATATGTATTTCTAATCTAAGAGCTTTCCTGCAAAAATGAAAATTGAATATTTTATTGAAGAATGCAAATCTCATTGCAAAACACCTGCTTTAATTCCAGTTATATGAAATATACATGGGTTGAGATAAACAGATGGTTGGTTTTGATTAAACTTGATAAACCTCATTCCTTTGGCTTTCCATTTTCATGAGAAAGCTGAGAATGGGCAGAGGTAATTCTCAAAATCAGTCTGGTACATGGTGGTGGTATTAGTTTTCTAGGGCTGCCGTAACAAAATACTACCGATGGTAATTAAGCCACAGAAACTTACTTTCTCACAGTTCTGGGAGCTAGACATCCAGACCAAGGTGTCAGCAGATTTGGTTTCTTCTGAAGTTCCTCTCCTTGGCTTGCAGATGATTAAACTCTCTCTGTGTTCTCACATGGGTTTTCCCTGGTGTCTCTGTGTGTCTCTCTTGTTATAAAAATACCCGTCAGGTTGGATTAAGTCCTACTTTAATGGCCTTGTTTTGACTCAATCATATCTTTAAAGGTTCCATCTTCAAATATAGTCACATTCTGAGATCTGGGAGTTTGGGCTTCAATATTTGGATTTGGAGGGACACACTTCAGCTCATGGAGTGGTGAAAAGGATTCTGGATCCTGCAAATTCCCCTTCTTTTATGTAAAAGGTTAATTTCCTTCTCTAGAACTTCATGTAGCCATTAATCTGCTTAATGGCTGACAAATTCGTTATTAGGCAGTAGTAGTCTTTAGAAAATTCTTCTTATATTCGGTTTCACTGCAACTTCTATTTTTTTCTATTAGTCAAATTAGGAACTATTTATCTTCCTCAATTCTATGCTTACAATATCTCCTCTCCAAAAATTTCCCCAAGTAGCTCTGGTATATTGAAACATTGTTCTTATAGAATTAAAATAGCTGTTTCTTATTAAGACAGTTCTTAATAATGAGCTTGTAATGAATATAGATATAATCTCTGACCTAATGAAGCACACAGTATTCTGCAATAGAAAGATAATATTTTAATCACCACACAAATAGATCATTGAATATATAATAAATGCTATGATGTAAGTAAGCAGGGTGATAGGAGACCTTTATTAATAGTCAAATGTGCTGAAATTTAAAGAATGTTATTTAGAAATAATTACATAGAGAAATCATGGAAGAAGAATATTTCAGGCCAAAAAAAGAATAGAGAAACAGAAGATTAGAATGGCTTAATGGAAGTCTCAAGGGGAACTTTTAGAATTTAGATTTATGAAACTAGTGGTATTTGATTACATTCATTGAGAAATGGAAGTCCTGAAAAAGAGCTATTTTAAGGAGAAAGATTTGGCATGAATAATGCTTTGAACATGTTAAATTTCACATGTTTATTAGATATTTAAGTATGAGGTTCAAATAGATAGTTAGATATATAATTCTCTTAAGGCATAAATTTGGAAATCATTGGCTTGTTTAAAAAATACATAATTAAAGGATAAGTTTTATATAAAGATATATACAGGGTGGGACAAAAGTAGGTTAATAGTTGTTCATATGGAAAATAATACAATATTAATAAATAATAATACAACAATAAACTCTGTGTTTCACATAATCACATCTGTAGACCCACTTTTGCTCCACCCTGTATATATACTAGTAATATAAAGGTATATATTATTTAAAAATACATATATAATATAAAGGCACATATATATATGTATATATATATATATATATGTATGTGTATATATATATATGTATATATATATATACACATATACTTCCATGTAGATTCTTACATTACATATAGTTGCTCAGAAAATGTTTTAAAAATGTGGATTGAAACTCAACAAGAAGATGCCACTATAATGAATTCCATCAGATCAATACTTAAATAATGAAGTTAATCTCCAAAATATATATAGCATTTATACAATTCATCATCAGGAAGACAAACAATCCAATTAAAAAGTGGGTAAAGTACCTGAACAGACACTTTTCCAAAGAGGATTTACAGATGGCAAATCCTATATAATAAAAGCCTAATATGCAAATCGACCAAACAGTGGAATGAATGGTAGGCGGGAGGCGGGGCTGGCGAATGGGTGGCACCAGGCCAGCCAAGGCGGGTGCCAGCATGCAGAGGGAGGGGACAGCTATCTGGGGCCGGGGCTGGCCACTCACTGGCCAGCGCCATCCCCTGATCTGCACGTTGCTAAGGAGCAGGCCTAAGCTGCAGTCGGATATCACCCAAGGGCTCCCAGACTGCAAAACGGTGCAGGCCTGGCTGAGTGACCCTCCCCCTGTGCCCGAATTTTTGTGCACTGGGCCTCTAGTAGACATATAAAAATGTTCAAGTTCACTAATCATCAGAGAGATACAAATTAAAACTACAATGAGGTATCACCTTACACCTGTCAGAATGGTTACTATCAATAAATCAACAAACAACAAGTGTTGGTAAGGATGTGGAGAAAAGGAACCCTAGTGCACTGTTGGTGGGAATGCAGACTGGTGCAGCCACTATAGAATATAGTATGTATTTTCCTCAAAAGGTTAAAAATGGACTAACTGCCTTTTGACCCAGCAATCCCACTTCTGGGTGTATATCCTAAGAATCCCAAAAGATGAGTCAGAAAGAATATATGCACCCCTATGTTCATAGCAGTGTCATTTACAATAGCCAAGATCTGGAAACAGCCCAAGTGCCCATTAGTAGATGAGTGGAGAAAAAAGTCGTGGTACATTTACACAAGGGAATACTACCAGGATGTAAAAAAGATGGAACACTTATGCTTTGTGACAGCATAGATGGAACTGGAGATAATATGCTAAATGAAATAAGCCAGTCAGAGAAAGGCAAAAACTATATTACCTCACTAATCATGTGGAATCTAATGAACAAAATAAACTGATGAACAAAATTGAACCAGAGGCATGGATACAGGGAACAGCCTGACAAATATCAGAGGATCAGAGGAGAGGGTGGTTTGCGGGGGGGGGGGGGGGGGGGGGGGGGGAAGGACTGGATAAAGGAAGGTGAAAGGATTAGCTAAAGAACATATATACATAGCTCATGGACATAAACAGTAGTGTGGGGAGGGGGGAAAGGGCTGGGTGGAGGGGAACAACTGGCAAGAAAATGGGGGACATCTGCAATAAATGTCAACAATAAAAATTTAAATTAAAAAAATTAAACTTGAGGTAAGTAGATCTTAGTTAATGGATCATTATTTATCTGACAGCTTTTAGGCTGGCAAAGTATTTTTATTCATGTTTTGTCTACTAGGTAATAGAAATCTGCATAGATGCTGTGACCTGCCAGATACAGTAAGTGGAAGGAGCTTAAAGGGGCAGAGTGGTACCAAACCTGAAAGCTTTGGCTTCCTAACTATGTGCAATGTAAGTAAATGTTAGATTAACATAAATAATAGTATATATTTACCCGTATTTACTTTTGCTTGTGACTAAATTTAGCCTGCATAAAAAAAGTTGAATCAATAGATTTAAAATGTTCCACAACATTGATTTAATTGCATAGGTGTGAAGGAAAGAACAATAAAAGATAGCCTTGGTGTTGAAAATGTTGGAAATGTTACTGAACTCTTTTAGTTCCATTTTTATGAAATTTTATAATTTCCACGGGGACTTAGAAAAGCTACCATTTAGTCACGCTCTTACTAAGAAGATATTTATAGTAAAGAAAACAGTGAATTAGAATATAACAGAATATACAATAAAATTGATAGATTTATAACATAAAACAGGAAGTGACATTTCAGTGGCATTTTGAAAGCTGTATAAATATATGGGTTAACATAAAGAGGTTCAATGTAATAGGTCAATGTCTATGTCATTAACACCTAAATTTCACCTTTCCCTGAGATACTCTCCATTTCAGGAAGGCAAAATAGCTGTGCAAAGAAATGGGAAAGAGCGTGATGTTTTGAGTAAGGGTAAGGTCAGTAAAATGTGAAATTAAGGAAGAGAGCAGTGGAAAATGAAGTTGGTAAACTGCAATGAGGCCATAGTTTGAAAATCTTTTTCCTGTTATTTGATAAGTACTTAATACCTGATGTCAAATTTAGTTTCTTAAAGTAGCTGAAGATTCAAAATTGCAAATATGGTTGATTCTATGAAGTTAATCAGATAAGGTTTTGATGTAGTCACAATGGCTTCCCAACAATAGTCATCCTTCTCCCCATCCCGCATTCCAACACTGGGGTGATTCTTTACTGGGGTGATTCAGATATTCTGTGGAACATACTCATGAAAGGTGACCACAGCCACAGGGTATATCGTGTTTACTATGAAGTAATCATTGTAATAACATACCTTATTATCATTGATTAATGTGATCCAGTATTGCCCTGGCCAGTGTGTCTCAGTGGTTAGAGCGTCGGCCTTGGTACCAGAGGGTCATGGGTTGGATTCCTGGTCAAGGGCAAGTTCCTGGGTTGCAGGTTCCATCCTGGGCCCTGGTCAGGGTACATATGGGAGGCAACAAATTGATGTGTCTCTCTGATATGGATGGTTCTCTCCTCACTCTCTCTCCTTTCATCTCCCTTCTACCCTCTCTAAAAATCAATGGGAAAAATATCCTCCCATGAGGATTAACAAAACAAAACAAACAAAAAAAAAAGGAAAAGAAAGTGGTTCAGTTTTTTAAGTGAAATCCAAGGGAAAGAATTTTTTTTTTTTTTTGGTAAGCCCTCTCTCTCTCTCTCTCTCTCTCTCTCTCTCTCTCTCTCTCTCTCTCTCTCTCTCTCTCGTCTCTCCCTCTTTCTGTTATAAAGAGGGCCAGATGCACAGGATGGGAATCCCTTTTCTTTTTTGCTTTTGGGTGTCACTGAGTGAGGACATGATGTTAGGGCAGCTCCAGCCCCTAGTGGCCATGACGGAAGAGTCACTGGCATACTGAGAGTGGCAAGACAGAAAATGGAAACTGTATGGGTCCTCAATGACATCACTGAGCAGCCCTTGAACATATGCTTCTAATTTACAGCACATGATACTGGAAAGGAGCTACTTAGTGATTAAGAGTTTGGATCTGAAGACGTATTCTTTGAATTTAAAACACGGTTTCCACATTACTAGCTGTGTCACCGCAGGAAAGTTACTCAACCACTCTGTGTCCTTGAGACAAAAATAGTGCAGCAGGTCTGTTTCCCTCAGGCCTCTCTGTGACCATTGTGACGGCCCTTGGTCAAACACTGAAAACTAAGCCACTGGAATGCTCTCAGAGTTACATGGTACCTATGGTTTTCTACGTGCTCAGAGCAGTGGGTCAAGATGAAGCAGGTTGCTAGCATGTTTAAAGCGGAACACGAAAGTTCCTTACATGCACCTCCTGTCTAGTTTGGAGGGTTGCACCATAGATGCTCTTAGACTCCAAGACTCATGTGAACTTTCCTGGACAAAGACATCTCACCATCCCCCGTATTTACAGCAGAGAGGAAGATGTGGGATCCCCACAGAGGAATCCAGGAAAGCTTCCTTTGGGCTTCTCTAGCCCCCGCCTATGTATATGTATACACTTGCCTTGCTTTTCCTGCACTTTATTCTTTCCTGTAATACATCTTAGCCATGAGTATAATTTTATGCTGAGTCATGGGATTCTGTGCAGTGAATCACTGAGAGAATGGACAGGTGAAGTATGGTAGATGCAGCCCTTGATTGCAATTATGTGACATAAAGTTTTTACCTTACAAATATAAAAGAAATATATGGGATAGCTATCATTACCTTAAAAAAACTTTTTAAAGTGAATTTTAGCCCTAACTGGTTTGGCTCAATGGATAGAGTGTCAGCCTGCAGACTGAAGGGTCCTGGGTTCAATTCCAGTCAAGGGCACATGCCCGGGTTGCGGGCTCCATCCCCAGTGGGGGACATGCAGGAGGCAGCCAATCAATGATTCTCTCTCATCATTAATGTTTCTATCTCTCTCTCTCTCCTTCTCCCTTCCTCTCTGAAATCAATAAAAATATATAATTCAATCAATCAATAAAATGAATTTTAGTGGCTATTCACTTACTCAAATAGAAAACCTCTACTACTAAAGGCTTCCTACCTTAAAAATTTAACAAAATCTGAGCTTTCTAAATGATTGGCCTGAAAAAAAAAAAGGTCCATTGATGAGTGATGAGCACAGCCAGACAGAGCTTCAAAGTGTGTTATAATTACTGAATTTATGTCAAAATTATTATTTTTGGTTGACAACAGAGAAATGGTTTCACTATAGGATGTAGGATGCCTATCCATGAAAATACTTTAATGCATTAACATTGATAAATTCAGAGTTTGCCTTAAAGCAGTTACACTGTTAATCATTTAATTAAAGAACACAAAATGTAATATTCTACTCTAATGAAGCAAGTGAGCAGGTTCTTACACCATCACGAAAACTGCAACAAGAGCTGACTGAATGTATAAAAATACCATCTGTGCAGAGAAGACATTTACCAGTTTGTATGATTTTCTTCTCAATAGCCCCCTTTTTCAGGGAAAGTGAATTTTATTTCAATATAATGTGTGAGTTGACTGCTGCAGAAGTCCATAACATGGGAAATAGACACATTGAAAAACCTAAGATTGATTGTCCTTGTAAAAAGCAGAAACACAGCATGTGCCAGTAAATATGCTTAAAAGCACAGAACACATACTTACATTCACCAGAGGTTCAGTCTCAGATTATATGTTCAGGACAGTCATATTCAAACATTATTCATATTAGACAAGTTTAAAATGACATAACCTAATAACTAAAGATAAAAATAACATTTGATGTTAAATTCTTTCATAAAGCATGAGCCATCGACCTAAGTTAATGCAATGGAGATGAACTAGACACACCCTGGAGCCCTCCTGTGGTCCCTCCCTGGCCAGCCAACCTCCCGCGGTCCCTCCCCAGCCGGCCGGCCTTGATCGTGCACTGGTAGGGTCCCTTGGCCTGGCCTGTGCCCTCTTGCAATTCAGGACCCCTCAAGGGATGTTGGAGAGCTGGTTTTGGCCCGATTCCCACAGGCTAGGCCAAGGGACCCCACCGCTGCATGAATCCATGCACCAGGCCTCTAGTAAAATAATAAAAACAGTGAAAGTGAATTTTATTTCAATATAATGTGTGAGTTGACTGCTGTTTCAATGCTTCTCAATGTCTGACTAGACATTGAGAAGCATTGAAACACCTTTAGTTTATAAGTCTATTATTTAATACTCACAATGATCATGGAGATGAGGGAGAACCAGTGTTACCAAGTTTTCTGGGGCCCTTCGTCTAGACCAGTGATTCTCAACCTTTCTAATGCTGCGACCCTTTAATACAGTTCCTCATGTTGTGGTGACCCCCAACCATAAAATTATTTTCGTTGCTACTTCATAACTGTAATTTTGCTACTGTTATGAATCATAATGTAAATATCTGTGTTTTCCGATGGTTTTAAGCTCTACAGCAGCGGTTCTCAACCTGTGGGTGGCGACAACCTCATGTTGAGAACCGCTAGCAGGGTCGCCTAAGACCATCGGAAAACACAGATATTTACATTACGATTCATAACAGTAGCAAAATTACAGTTATGAAGTAGCAACAAAAATAATTTTATGGTTGGGGGTCACCACAACATGAGGAACTGTATTAAAGGGTCGCATCATTAGAAAGGTTGAGAATCACTGTTCTAGACTAGATGTTCTGCCAACCCCTACCTTTTTCCTGATGCTCCCTGGCCCTAGGAGGAAGAGCTGCCTCCTGCAGTTATTATATTTAAGTTCATGCTGGGATCTCATTTGCCCTCTAACACCTTAGTATTCAATTTCCTATATAAAATCTCCTCCATTGAATTCCTAATGTGGTTTCCATTTTCCTGTCTGGTTTGTGACTGTTGCAGTCACACATGATTGAAATCATGTATTCCTTTTCCAAATGCAATTCAATTCCATTAAAAAATATATTATTTAAGCCTTTGTCAGTTTAGCTCAGTGGATAGAGCATCAGCTTGGGAACTGAAGGGTCCCAGATTCGATTCCCATCAAGGGCACATAACCAGGTTGCTAGCTCGATCCCCGGTAGGGGGTGTGCAGGGGGCAGCTGATAAATGATTCTCTCTCATCATTGATGTTTCTATCTCTCCCTCTTCCTTCCTCTCTGAAATCAATAAAACAAATATATATTTTTAAATATTATTTAAGTCATAACTATAGACAGGCACTCTTACTAAGGTACAGAAAACTCAGTCCTCAGAGTAGAGACCTGAGAGCAGGCTCTCCCGGCAGACTGACCGGTCTGTCTGCTCTTCTGCTCTTACTTCAGGCCACACCCCTGAGTCCTCAATACCTACAATGACTTTTATGCAATTCTGAGAGCCTGACTTGCAGCTGCTAATTATCACCACTCAAAGAAAATATTTTAATTCTGCTTCTTCTAACCTTATCACTTAATTTTATGCTTTGTTTTTTGAGGATATGCTTTTCATCCCATCTCCTTTAGGAATAATGTGAAATCTCTTTTAGCTGAAAGGCTACTCATCCAGAAAAGTAATAAGGCATTGAGGGAAGTTTTAAAAGTCCTTATCCAGGCATAATTAGGGTGAACATATATGTAGATTTAAGCAATATTTTTGAACTATTGTCTCAACGTAGCATTTGTTAAGATTTTTATCTTCATTAATACAGCATTAAAATACATGTCTCTATTCTGCGATGGTCTATTAGTGAAGCTATATGAATTAAAAGAATTCTTATTTTAAAATATGTTCAGATTTGAAAGAAGGCCAGCAAATAGCTATCTCTTTTTTTCTGATTCTTTTAAGCACAATTTCTGATAATTACTTTTAAGTTCAACATGCAGAGTACAAGCTGAAAAATGAATTACCCTGGATACAAATGGCTAGAGGGCACTGTTTTCAGTGTTAGGGGTGGCAGGAGGATGATTTGATATTGCTTTCTTGCCTGCCCACTTGCGTCATGTCATAATTGGCCAACTAAAGCTTCCATGCAGCCAGTTGGCATTTTTAATAGGAAACATGGTAAATTATGTTAGATATATGTGAAATAATTGTAGGAAATAAATTGAGAGTTCTATGAAAGTTCTTGCTATAATAATTGTGTAGCTTTTATGTAGAATAAGTCTACTAATTATGTTATTATTTTGGAGACACTTTTTTTTTGCAATGTACCTTTTTGTAGCAATTACCTCATAAGCAGTAAAGTCCATGTTAAATGTAGATTTAAATACCAAATTCAAACACTCTAAAAGTTTGATGATGGACATATAACTTGCCCTTATTTATATTTACCATTCTATATGGGCACACATGATACCATTTATTCATGATAACAAGATGTCAAAAATCTTCCTAAAAAAGATTTACTTTATAAGTTCACAGTTTCAGAAGGTTCAATTATATATCACTCTATGAAGCATTATTTTTCAGATCAAATTACTATTCTTCTAAATCAATTTCACTGCTGAGTCCACATTTTTTAATATATGTAGAAAAACTGTAATTTTTTTGCTTTCATTAGCTGATAACCTTATATACAGTTGAATGACTCTTTAGATATTTTGAGAAAGAAATCATTTATTTTTAATGTTTTCCCCTGCTGTGGTATAGACTAGAGGGCAGAAAAATCCCTGAAGTGGAATGAGGGGTAGGAAGATATAAAGATTGACTAGGTTAGTATTTCAATATATACCTCTCCACATTAAGAAAAAAATTTAATTTCTCTATCTCTCCTCTTCCCTTCCGTTACCCTGCAATCCTATGAACTGCTAAATGCTCTCTGTATCATCTCCTTTTCAACAGTAATCACTTATAATTTTTACTACCTTAAATAGTTGTTATTATGTTATCCAAATATTCACTGACTATAAATAAAGTGGACCTAATGGCCAATAAACATGAAGTCAATGCTTAGAACTGTGCCCCACTCATAATAGCTATTGAATAAATTTTGGTGAATGAATAAAAGGGAAAAAGCAATGTTGCAGAAAATTAGACTTAAGAAGGATGTACAATAGAAACACTTTAGAAAGCACAGTATCAGAATCATTTACTTTAGAGCTGAAAGAGATTGTAATTCAATGGAGGAAACTTTTGATTTACATAAATTTTGTGTACATATAACATTTTAGAGTCATCATAATTACAAATAATATTTTTATGAAACAGTATAAAGATGAGGACTCATTTACAAATAATAAAACCTCATCACTCATTTAAATAGTTATTTGCTTCCTATGTATACATTTGCCCATAGCTATTGGTATAGTCCACTTATATTATTCACTTGCTCATTCTCCCCCTGTTGATTGAGAGTGCTCTTGCTAAGCTGAGGAAGATGGTTTCCTGACCCAGCTCCTAAAGTTTTGATAATCCTGTACCAAATACTAAATTTTGCCACTTACATTTCATGTTCTAATTAGCAAATCATTATTACGACATATGGCTTTTCATTCTGATGACCATGCATTCTATTTATTTTTGTTGTAGAAGACCGAAGAAACCCAAGCGGCGCTCAGAGAAATGGAGTTACACAGCTTTATTATGCCAGAGGTCTCAGAGAGTTGCCTCTAGAGTCTGAGCAAACTAATATGGTGGAAGCCCTTCTTTTATCCCCTTTTGGTTTCTTTGTCCCCCAAATATGGATGGGGACTTCCGAACCTTTCCTGGGCTTTGCAAAAAGCCCTGTGGGTTGGGATGGGGGTCTTGAGATCATATCTAAGGGCCTGGCCTGGTGCCAGCGCTGATAACCTTCTCTGGGGGTTATGTATTGGGCATGGTTCATGGCCTCTGTAAAATGTGAGCATTTAGGTAATAGGTCTTGTAAGACCAGATTGTGGAGAAAGGGGCAGTGACTTAATTATAGGTTATCTAGGATGTACATTAGGTTACTGCACAGATTCAGATTGCTAGCCCGCCAAACATTTAGGGTTACATTGGAATTAGCCATTTAGCCTTCTCGTTTTCATTGTTACAATGGTTAGCAATGCAAGGTATTTTGATAGAGGTAATTCCATTACTGGTAAGTAAAGATTCAGGTTCTTTCTCTGTATAATCGCACACCATACATCCTGGTCCCCTTCGTCTCCTTGTATGTCTTTGGGTTTAAATTGAATTACAGTAATGTGAAACCACAACCACCTCCTGGCAAGAATGAAAAGAGAGTTGCCAAGTTCTCCTGATCTCAGAGGAGAGGATATCTAGTAAATGATCTCAGGGCCTCAATTTCCATAGAGTTTTTCTGACCCCATAAATCATGAATGATATATTCCTCCAAATTCTGATCTTCATTTTTATTTCTATCTTAAATAAAACGTATTTGGGTGTTTTCTTTCTTTTCTTAAATTATGACTGCTTACTTGATCATTTAAACTGAGTGTAGGATACATATAAGAAGTCACTATTTTTAATTCAGTTGAAAAATACACGTGTTTTGGACTAAAACTAGGTTCTTATATCTATGTTTCTCTTTCACACTACCTTTCAAAATTAGTTTTGCATATTAACTACTAAAAACCTTTCTCAAATTATCAATTAAGCTTATATTTAAGAAAGGCATTTCTGTTTAACATCTATAACACTTAATAGTTCCATCCTGTTCTATATTTTATGGGGCTATTTATTCTTTTGTTTATCAAATGTGTACCCAGTGTGTCAGTTCTGTGCCTTTGGTGGTCAAAACAATAAAGAATAATGCAAACATTCACGGTACCATGTTGATTATGTGAATTCTTCCTGGGTCAGTGATGGCAGTTCTGTGGTACCTTTTAAAGCGAGTCATTGAGGTAAGACATTCTTTCTTCATGGTGATGGGGCCAATGAGCTTTTATCTTTCCTGTGTGTGGTTGTGTCAAGCCTTTGGGCAGCCTTTGTGGCGTACCCTTGCAAGTTAAATCGACCAACATCTATTCCAAACCCCTTCTCTCATTTTTTTCCCTACTTGGAAACGGAAAGTACTTAAATTTCTCAACTTCCTTCTACACTTAAGGGTAGACATATAATACAATTTTAGGAATGGGATACAAACAGAGGCTTTCTGTGATATGATCTGGGGAAAGTTTTCTTTCCCAGACAAAGCAAAGAGATGCAGCTGAGGTTATCATTTTGATTATTCATTTTTTATTGCCTTAAAGTGGCATATTATGATTGGAACTCCAAGATCATCTTGTGACAGTGTGGTCACAGTCAGCAGATGGAACCAAAAACTATAAGGAGTGTGAGTTTATAATAATATCGTTAAGCAGCTCATCCAACATCACCAATTGCCTCCTTCAGACTTCTTGTGAGTGAAGAAAATAAAATCCAATTTTGTTAAATCATGAAGGTTAGGATTTCTTTTACTTGCAGCTGAGCCTATTCCTGATTGATTCATTGTACAATTGCGGGTAACTTGTTCTTTTAAACCATTTCACTAAGTGTTGCACAACTGAGGGGACATCGCCGCTTTAGAAAAATGAAATTTTGTCTTCTAAGATGTCTTACAATTTATCAATGAAAATCACATGTTATATTTTAAATGCATTAGAAATGATTTAGGTCAAAATATGTGAGTTATAGACAGTATTCCATAAATAAATGGAAGGCATTTTAATTTGATATATTTAATAGGAGGGCAGCAGAATTTTTTCTCCTTAGAATATAACACTTATTGAAAAAAAACAGGAGGTGCAAATACAATGTGACTGGCGATATTTTTTTCTTTCCCCATAAGCCACGATGTGTGGAACTAGAAGCCAATTTTCCTTCTGTGCTCAGAATTGAGCCTGGATAGCTAGAGAGAGCGGAGCACATTCAAGCAGAATAAAAATGCTGTGCCATCAAAAGTCTCTGGAACAAAACCTTAGCAAAAGAAAGTGTGCAAAAGGCCTACAGATTTTCAATACTTATAGACTTATAGGGAAGTAATATTTCAAATTTTTCTTGATAGAAGGGGGAAAAGAGGAAAAAGGAGAAAGATTACATTGTTACCAAAGAATAAAAATAGTGTAAAGGCACCAGGCTTTATCATGCTATTTGTATTAATTAAAGCAGAATTATGTTTAATATTCTTTCAACTATACTACTGTTAGAAATTTTGAACAGAGTTGGACTCTGATTTGTAGTTACTGGAAATTGGTCAGTTAACTTAAAAATTATGTACCAGTAGTGACTAATAAATACACATACATCAAATATTTTGAACATAAAATATAAAAATATAGGTATTCCTATCTGATGTAAACATAGATATCAATTTTCAAAGTTAACAATATGTTTTACAGTTTTTACTCAGAATTATTGTATAGCAATAATAGCAAATTATTATCTGACAAATTATTCAACCCAATTTTTATTAAATAAGAACTCTTTCTCTATTCATATTTACTAGTTTATATGTTCTTTAATTAAAGTACATGATCAAAGTAATAAGGATAGCGATCATAAACAGTTTGGCTTGAAAAAGATAACATTCTTTCTATGTAGGTAGCTTAACTTGTGGGAGCATTGCATACATGGACATGTAAGTAAGGTTATCTTGTAACTTATTATCCAAACTGGACAGTTATGAGGGCGAAAGCGGGTGTTAAATGGATGGGGCATTGGAAGGAAGGTATAAACTGTGAGAGTCCAGGCAATCCTAGAGGCATGTTCACCCTAGTCACTCAGGGTGAGCATCCATTAATTTATTACAGGAATATTGGATTGCAAGATCTGTTACAGGAATTAGAAGATGCACATCAAATGCACTTTATTGTTGAGTGTTGTTATTTACTTTCATGTTCATAGAAAAAGGTTAGTCAATGGAATGATATACATTTATTTATAACTAGAGGCCTGGTGCATGGATTTGTGCACAGGTGGGGTCCCTCAGAGTGGTCTGCGGGGATCGGGCCAAAACCAGCAGTTTAACGATGCCTGCCACTCCTGCCTGCTGCTCCTGCTCATCCCGGCACCACTGAGCCTGCCGCCACCTCCACTCCGTAAGATCGCTGCCACTCCACTGTGGTCTCCGGGCTGCGGCAGCCAGCTGTGAGCCCTGCGTCTGGTGCCCAGCGGTCAGCTGAGCAGCGCTCCCACTGTGGGAGCGCACTGACTACCAGGGGGCAGCTCTTGCATTGAGCATCTGCCCCCTGGAGGTCAGTGCGTGTCATAGTGACCAATCGACCAGTCGTTCAGTCATTCAGTCTACTGGTAACTTAGGCTTTTATATATATGGATGTGTTTTCTGCTCGCACACATAAAAAGTTTATGTTGGGACATAACCAGTTATTTGAATTAGACCACTCCTTTCAATTAATAGCATTGACCTAAAATTTAAAAAGAAAGAAAAATATTTGATTTACATTTCTAAAATGTTATGAGAGCCTACAAAGACCTTTCTAACCCTTCATTCAGAATAGAGGTTACTTATTCCAATATAAGTTAATATGTTGATGAGGTTTGGTCCTGCTCATGAACTATGAGCCTCATTTTATCCAGGAAAAGAGTCTTGCCCCATATAGCTTAAGTCCATCTCGCCAAAAGTCCAGCACAGCATGTTCCTGAAGACTATAACAGATTAGGTAGACTAGGTGTGTAGACCAGATTTACTAGTCTATCCACAGCTGTAAGGCAATTTGAGGTGAAACTGAAGAGAAGCAATTTTTAGGACTGACACAAATCAAATTTCTTTGCCATTTCTATCAATTTCCAAACATTCTCATTTCAATATTTTTACTAGTATTGCTGTTAACCCTACTAGACCGCTGTACCGATTTTTTGGTAATTTCTGAAACTGCCGCTATACCGCTGTACCTAATTTTCGGTACTTTGCCTAGTATGTGAAAAAAAATGCGTCACAAACTAAAAATAACCAACCAATTGTGGTCAAACCTCATGGTTAGCGATTGCAAATGTCTGCCCCCATGTGTTTGAATTCACATTGTGTGGTCTGATGTGAAAAAATTCTGAAAATTCACAATGAAATGGGCGGCTGATGAACCAAGCACTTCAACAGGAAAGCGAAGTAGGGCTAGGCTTATCACAGTCCAACAGGTGATTGATACTTTGGTTGATTCAGACTCTGAGGTGGAATATTGGCATTAGATGAAAGGTAGACCTATTTTCTACAATGTCTCCAAGTTCCATCTTATTCTAACCACTTGTTTGCATGTAACTAACGTTTTTCTATATCATGTTGATTTTTTCTCTTTAATGCTCAGGAGCCCAGGTATAGGGGACAGTTAGGTTCAGGGCCTCAGGTCTGGTAGGGTTAAGGTTGATATGCTATAAAATTGTAAATTGCACTCTATCTGATACTGCTTTTTGGGGGGAGTTCTGGCTTATAAAGTGAGTAATTATGAAAAGCAAGGATAATAAATTAAAGATTTGTTTTAATTCTATCTCCCTAAAAGAACAGGGTTTTCTCCTCAGAGTATACTTTCATCTCTCTTTTGTGACAATTTAGAAAAAAAATATTTATAATTTTTGAAATTCATCATTCAAGATTTTTCTTTGTTCCCCCACCCCCCATGTTAAAAACAACATTGCATGTCATTCTCTGGAGAAATCAAGATATCAAAACTCTCTTAACCTAATTTCCAGATGATATTTCAGTTGTTTACTTATTCTTCAAGAGGTCATTCAGAGGAGTTATTTTACCTATAATTAAATTCAAATCCTAAAAGAAGGGAGGCCTCTATGCTTTATTTCAATCTTTCCTATATTTTCCCCTATAATTTACACTAAAATGTCCAAGACACATTTCGTGTTTCTTTGTGTTATTTTATATTTGTATATAAAGATATATATATATATATATATATATATATATATATATATATATATATATATATATATATCTTTATTGATTTCAGAGAGGAAGGGAGAGGGAAAGAGAGATAGAAACATCAATGATGAGAGAATCATTGATTGGCTGCCTCCTGCATGTCCCATTACTGGGGATCAAACCCACAACCAAGGCATGTAACCCTGACCAGAATCGAACCCAGGAGCCTTTAGTCTGCAGGCTGACACTCCATCCACTGAGCCAAACCAGCCCGGGCTCACCAATTATATATTACTAGAGGCCCGGTGCAAGAAATTCGTGCACGGGGGGTGGGTGTCCCTCAGCCCAGCCTGCACCCTCTCCAATCTGGGACTACTAGCTCCCAACTGCTCACCTGCCTGCCTTTCTGATTGCCCCTAACCACTTCTGCCTGCCAGCCTAATCAACCCCTAACCACTCCCCTGCCAGCCTGATTGATGCCTAACTGTTCCCCTGCCAGCCTGTTTACCCCTAACTGCTCTCTCTTGCAGTCCTGGTCACCCCTAACTGCCTTCCTCTGCAGGCCTGGTCCCCCCCAACTGCTCTCCCCTGGAGGCCTGGGTCCCCCACAACTGCCCTTCCCTGCAAGCTTGATCGCCCCAACTGCCCTCCCTTGCAGGCCTGGTCCCTCCCAACTGCCCTCCCCTGCTGGCCATCTTGTGCCGGCCATCTTGTGTCTACATGGGGGCACCCATCTTTGACCACATGGGGGCAGCCATCTTGTGTGTTGGAGTGATTGTCAATTTGCATATTACTCTTTTATTAGATAGAATAGAGGCTTGGTGCATGGGTGGGGGCCAGCTGGTTTGCCCTAAAGGGTTTCCCAGATCAGGGTGGGGGTTCCCTTGGAGCATGGGGCAACCTGGGCAAGGGGCCTGTGGTGGTTTGCAGGCCTGCCACGCCCCCCGGCGACCCAAGCGGAGGCCCTGGTATCTGGGATTTATTTATCTTCTATAATTGAAACTTTGTAACCTTGAGTGGAGGCCTGGACCTGCCAGGGTGTGCGGAAAGCTTGGCTTCCTCCATCTCTGGGGGTAACTCAAGCCTCCTGCTCTCTCCAGCTCAGTGGCTGCCGCCATTTTTGTTGGTATTTATTTATCTTCTATAATTGAAACTTTGTAGCCTTGAGTGGAGGCCTAGACCTGCCAGGGTGTGTGGAAAGCTTGGCTTCCTCCATTGCCAGGGAAACCCAAGCCTCCTGCTCACTCAGTGGCTGGAGCCATCTTGTTTGGGTTAATCTACATACTCACTCCTGATTGGCTGGTGGGCGTGACTTGTGGGTGTAGCAGAGTGATGGTTAATTTGCATATTACTCTTTTATTAGATAGGATTCTCTCTCTCTCTCCTTATCTCCCTTCCACCTTTTTTCCATCTTTCCTTTGTCTTCCTTCCTCCCTTACTCTTCCAACTCTTCTTTGCCTCTCTCTCTCTCTCACTAAAATACCTGAAAGCTAGTTATAGACATCATGAGTCATTACCTTTAAATACTTAGTGTATATCTCCAAGATAAAGGACAGTGTCCTTCATAATCATAATGGAACTATCATGTCTGAAAATTTGACCATATTATTATTACTATTTAATATATGTCACAGACAGGAATTTCTATAAATTAATTTAGAATATAAACAAGGATCATTCTTTGCATTTATTTGTCATGATTTTTCAGTCTCCTTTATTACAGACAGTTCCCCATTTTTGTTTATTTTTTACTAGTGG
Source organism: Cnephaeus nilssonii (assembly GCF_951640355.1). NCBI lineage: Eukaryota > Metazoa > Chordata > Mammalia > Chiroptera > Vespertilionidae > Cnephaeus > Cnephaeus nilssonii. The sequence goes on along the minus strand of NC_137083.1, from coordinate 69,673,173 downwards.
CCCGGTACATGAAATTTGTGCACATTAAAGGGGGATTAATTAGAGGAAATATTTTAATATTGCTATTTGCCTTTTCTCTATAATAAAAGTGTCAGAGATGAAAGAAAATTAGTAAAATGTATATGAAAATCTTCCTCCTGTCAGAGTCTGGGGCACGCCACTGGACCCAGAGTCAAATCCCCACCCACCCGTGGCACCTCTAAATCACATGAAACCTAGACCCAGCCGGCCCCACCCCCACTGGGTGAGATCCAGACCCGGCCAGCCCCACCCTTGTCAAGCCCCCTGGGTGGGGGCATAGTCTGACGTCCCCCGGCCCAGCATCAGAGTGGGGGGCGCAGCCTGAGGTCCCCAGGCCCAGTGCCAGGGAGGGGGCGTGCAGCCTGAGGTCCCCAGGCCCAGTGCCAGGGCGGGGGGCACAACCTGAGGTCCTGTCAAGCCCCACTGGGTTGGGGGTCACAGCCTCAGGTCCCCTGCCCCAGCCCAGTGCCACGCAGCCTTATGTCCCTGCTGATTTCTCGTTAAGGACAGGAACTCAGCTTCCGCTGTGGGCGCAGCTGTAGGGAGCGGTTATAGGGTTAAGCCTTGGACTGACCTGTGGCAGGGTCACAAACAAGTTCGTTTGGAGGGCAGACCCCTCCCAGCATAATTAAGCCTGATCCTGTAACTGATACCTGGATCTTTCCTGGGTAGCTAGTGGGCTGTGGGAGGGGCAGCAAGTGCTGCCAAAACAAGTGAAACTTACAAGAACATTGTTAATTGCCTTGTTTGTCCCTGATTATAAATAAAGCCTCAGCTTTGCAGTCTAGATCTGTTCTGTGGCCTCAGCCAGGCACAGAAAGATCCACCCAGCTCCCAGCTTCATGAATCTATTTCTGCGTCTTGTTTTCTTTATTTCTAATATTTCTCAATCCCTGGCCACCTCCATTTAGAACCGGTTCGTTCATCTCTCTTTCTGCGCGGGACGCGGAAAAGGGAGATCCCCGCCATGTCTGGCCCCTGCCACATCAGGCCCCCCATGCAGCCATCTGTGTTATGGAAACCCTGCCTCCACTGTAGGTGCCGCCATCTTTGTGATGGTCAATTTGCATATTCCCTCTTTATTAGATAGGATTTTTGTATTTCATGACAATGATATATTTGAAGGGCCAAAACTAGTCATTTTGCAAAATGAATCTAAATCTAAATTAGGATATATATTATTGTTTCTTCATTAGTATATTCAGGATAAACACTTTGGGCAGGTTTTCTACACAAAGGATACTGTGTCCTTAAGAACACCACATCAAAAATATTTCCTTTTTCATAGTGAGAACCCTAATTAAAAAAAAAAAAAACACACCAATTTATTAATTTGCTCATTTGTAAATTACTCAAAAATAGTTTTGTTACTATTAATCCAATTCTACTAACAACAAAGCTAGTAACTTACTTCAAGATTTTCTTTCAATTCTTGTTCTTAGAATATATTTGACTAAGAATCTCCAAAGTTCAGAGACACTGGAATATATTCTTTATTTCTTCTTCCAAGTGGTTATCAATTTTATATTATGCTATATTTATTGTTTTGCATTGCTATTCAATTTTAGTTTGTTCATTCTATGCATTTAATTTTCCTTTTTAAATATAAAAAATATTAATATAACTCAGAGGGCAAAAAGATATGAAAAGACATCCTCAAAGGAATTTCACAGACTTTACTCTCCATTCCCTATTTCTACTTACCCATTTGTATGTAATCAAATTTATTCCTGGTTTATTCCTTCTTTTTTTTCTTCTTCTTCTTTTTATGCAAACTATCCTTTTTTTGTTGTAAAATTATAGGTACACTAGAGGCCCGGTGCATGACATTTGTGCACTCGGGGTAGGAGGAGTGGGGGGAGGTCCCTCAGCCCAGCCTGCGCCCTCTTGCAGTCCAGGATCCCTGGGAGGATGTCCAATTGACGGCAGTCAGACATTCTTAGCGCTGCAGCAGAGGCGGGAGAGACTCCCGCCACCGCCACGCTCGCCAGCAGTGAGCCCTGCTCAGGGCTTCTGCCTGAGCGGCACTTCCCCTGTGGGAGTGTACTGACCACCAAGGGGCAGCTCCTGCATTGAGAGTCTGCCCCGTGGTGGGTCAGTAAGCATCATAACTATCGGTCGTTCTGCCGTTTGGTCGATTTGCATATTACCCTTTTATTATACAGGATTCTCATAAAAATAATATAGTATCAGATACCATAAGAATTATTAGAAAGAAGTGATTAGATAAAAGACCATATATATTGAATATTTTTAAAAGACACATTTAAAAATGTTGAAACAGGTTGTGGTATGAATTTATTTTTTTTTTAAGTATGTTTCTTTTATTGATTTCAGAGAGAGGAAGAAAGATGGAGAGAGGACTAGAAACATCAATGATGAGAGAGAATCACTGATTGGCTGCCTTCTGCATGTCTCCCTACTGGGGATTGAGCCTGCACCTGGGCATGTGTCCTGACCAGGAATCAAATCAGGACCTCCTGGTTCATAGGTTGACGCTCAACCACTGAACCATACCAGCCAGGCTGTATGAATTTCTGATCTTATTCTTTTTCATCTTTCATAAATTACTCAACACAGGCCTGATGATAAAAATATATGCCAATAAAAATATAGCATTCAAGTTCTCATCTAAATAGTTTAGCAAAAAATAACTTTCAACTGACATTTCCAGATACCTTAATTGATGCAAGCATTTTTAATTTTCTGTTTTGAATTCAATTATCTGGACAACTGCATAATCCACTTTTATTTTGAACATTCAGATTCAACAAATGTTTGTATACATGCCTACATTGGGACTCACATTTCAACACTGTTTTCATCATTTTACCTTTACAATAATCACTTTTTTTTCCCCCTATTTTACAATTAAGGAAAGTAATTCTCACCCTACCTTGCTACTGCCAAAGAGAACTTTTGGACTTAGGGCTTTGTTGTTAATTAGTGACTACTTCTTTATTTTGCCTCTTTTGTAAACTGTAAGAAATTATTAAAATCTAAGGAGATTTTAGGTCAGCTTGTTTTTAAATAAAATAAAATTTTGAGCTATGAGTTGTAGGTTTATTGTAGAAGAGTAGTGGTTGCAAAATAATCGAATACTGAGACATGTAACACAATGGAATACTTGAAGTGCAATATTGTAAACTTTGTTTGCCTTTCTAATTCTTATTTGTCTCTTGCAATAGACTAGTACCGTGGTCGGCAAACTGCGGTTCGCGAGCCACATGCGGCTCTTTGGCCCCTTGAGTGTGGCTCTTCCACAAAATACCACGGCCTGGGTGAGTCTATTTTGAAGAAGTGGTGTTAGAAGAAGTTTAAGTTTAAAAAATTTGGCTCTCAAAAGAAATTTCAATCGTTGTACTGTTGATATTTGGCTCTGTTGACTAATGAGTTTGCCAACCACTGGACTAGTACAATGAAATTCAAAGGGGTATTCTCAGGAAGACAGCAGTTCCTTTGGTAAGTAGCCATTAAATATATTATATGGTCAACTAAACTTTATGTAAATACTTTAGAATATATTTTATTCAACTTTCAAACACAAGGCATTTTTGGAGGGATGAGAAAATGAAAAAAAAAGTTTTCTTATAAGGGGAAATCTTTATTTAAAAAAGAGAAATAGCATTTTTTTTTTAACCCAGCAATTCCACTTTTAGGAATCTATCCTATGGAAATATATGTGACACCTAAGTATTTGTGAACAAAAATTGTATTACAAACTATCTGTAGCCTTCATCATTATTTAAATATTATTCTACTTTTACAATTATTTCTCATTTTCATAAATGCATATCTTGGGACATATTCTGTTATTTCATTCTACTTTCTTACTCCCAAATTATGTCTCCTAAATAACCGCCTACTTTACAGTCCTGATTTAATTGTTATTTAGTGACTGCAGTGGGTTGAATCATGTCCCCCCAAAAAGTATGTTGAAATACTAACCCCAGGGATCTGTAAATGTGACCTTACTTGGAAATTGGCTCTTCAAAGATATAATCAAGTTAAAATGAGGCCTTACTAAATGTGGTGGGCCATGGATCCAGGAACAGGTGCTTTATTAGGAGAGGGAGATTTGAAGACACATGAACACTCGCCAAGGAGAGATAGTCTTGTAAAGACAAAAGCACACCTTAGACTAGTGGTCGGCAAACTCATTAGTCAACAGAGCCAAATATCAACAGTACAACGATTGAAATTTCTTTTGAGAGCCAAATTTTTTTAACTTAAACTTCTTCTAATGCCACTTCTTCAAAATAGACTCGCCCAGGCCGTGGTATTTTGTGGAAGAGCCACAGTCAAGGGGCCAAAGAGCCGCATGTGGCTCGCGAGCCGCAGTTTGCCGACCACGGCCTTAGACTGATGCAGCTATAAGCCATGACATGCCAAGGATGGCCAGCAACCACCAGAAGCTGGGAGATGCAAGGAGTCTCCCCTAGGGAAGCTGAAGGAAGAATGGCCGCCAACCCTTTTGATGTAGGATTTCCAGCCTCCAGAGCTGTGAGAAAAATTATGTTGTTTTCACCCATCCAGCATGTGGTATTTTGTTATAGCAGCCTTAGGAAACTAATATGGTGACTAATAACTTGCTCTCTCCTGCAATCAGATTTTCATATGCACAGTCCAAGAATCTCTCTGTTTTTTTTCACCCTAGCCAGTATTCCCTGTCTGTCCAATCAGAACAATTCTGGCTGAAAACAGCCATCCCTAAATAACTGACACATTGAATTCAGATGAACCAAGAAAACAAGAAGTTACATTTTCATACAACTTTTGCTTTGAATTTATAGATCTTATTTCTACTGCCTACATTAACTCTTTTAACAGCTTCATTACAGTATAATTAATATACAAAAATCTGCCTATATTCATGTGAGAAATTTGATGAGTTTGGATATATGCAAACATCCATAATACCATCACCACCATGATCAAGGTAAAAAGCATATCCAATACCTCCCAGTTTCCCTATGCCCATTGTTTTTTATTTTATTTTATTTTTAACAGATAAAACTCTCATTTTGAATTCATCCTGAGACTCTCTCAATGTATTAAAGGCCCCACAGAGTCTACAATTGCCATCACAGAGCCAGGGACTCTCAAACCCTGTGGGCCTCATTATAGAATGACCTTGCCTTCCTCTGTAAGTGTCAGACGGGAAAGTATTGACCCTGAAATCAAAGCATCCGTCCGGCTCAGTGCTTTTTGACCATCCTGAACACCCAACGCTAATGAAAAGCATTTTATTGTTTTCCTCCTTTCATAATGTGAAAATAGAACACAAAATAAATCATTCCTAATTAGTAATTGTGTTTTTAAACCTGTCCAAATATTGTTCTAAGAAGTTCTGTATGTTTATGGAAAAAAAATACATAAGTTTCTCTACTAAAGAAAAGCTAAAATTTATAGCACAGAGAAATATGAAATCGAATTAAGTTGACACTATTACAGAGAGAGTATCTGGGCACTGTTCGTCAGTTTCTAAATTATTTTTGCCTTGTGCATTCCTTCAAACCCTGGACAATAGCAAGTGGGTATAATTTATGACACACCCAGCGGGGGTTATTTTCTACTAAATTAACCACAGCAAATGGAAACAACAGCAAATATTCTTCCTACATGAGTTCAGGTATAGAATTAATATCATTGACATACAAGATATCACAAATGGACAAAATAATAATATGAAGAAGAGTATTTTCTATGGGGAGTTATTACTAGAATTATATTTGTTAAACCACTTAGAATATGTTATGTACAGTGTAAGACTATTGCTGAGTATAATTAAAAGTATTTATGTTTATATCATTCAACTTTGAATCCCACCAGCACTTTATATTTTCCTATTTTTTCTTTATATTATTTTAGGCCTTTATTGTCTTGCATCTGTGCCAGTGACCTTGGATTTCAAATGCATCACAAACAAAAGACAGAAACCACCATTTTAAAGAAATCTATCAAATGCCATAATATTTTTGCAAAATAATCAAAGTAAAGCCATGATCGGAAGCAGGATACATGCTAAATAGAAGAACTTTGCACATGAATGTTTTCAGGTTGGGTCAATACTCACCCCTTGATTACTAATACCAATATTAATTCATGACAGTCTGTCTTTCTGGCCTTGTTTCTTACAATTTTAGTACATTAGTGCCCCACATACCCTCATAAGGAATGTAATAATGTATTGAAATGTCTTCAATGCCAAATACATCTGGTGATGATGAGCCTTTTATATATTCAGCTGCACAACTAGCTCCATCTTCCTGAAAATTCATGAATCAATTACTTTCCCAAATGCCTTAGCATATCATTCTGCTTTAGAAGAGTTTATATTTTTATTCTGTATTTAAGTGAGGTAAGGGGGAGAGGGAAAGTATTTGAATTAATAACAGCTATGATTTATTATTTAGGGAAGGTAAATTATTTTTCACTTAATAACGTAGCAATAGATTAAATGCTAACTAGGTAAGGCTATGTAGAGGTCTGATTGGGTCTACATGAATAAAAAAAAACTTTTATTTAAAGCATTATTATGCAGATTGATATAAAGAAAAGCTGAAGCATTTCACCTCTAATATATATTTTATGCACATTTTTTCTTTTCTTCTTAGAGTTACATAAATAAGTTTAGCTTGGCCTTAGTAGAATATTTCTCATAACCATGGGTATGTGCATCATCACTGAGACAAAAATTTCGATAAACACCAGTGAGAATAAATAGAACATCTAATAAATGAAGAATTAACTTCTTATAGTTTTAGCAAATTTATCAAGCTTATAGTAGAAATTAACTTGATTTAAATTTTGGACAAATCTTTAAGGAACAAATAACAACATTAAATCATTTATATGTCAGAAAATTATTTCAAATAAATTATAAATATATGATAACTCTTTTTAAAAATACAATTTTATTGATTTTTTTTTTTTTTTTGAGAGAGAGGAAAGGTGAAGGAGAGAGAAAGAAGCATAGATGTGAGAGGCGAGCATCGATTGGTTGCCTCCTGCATACCACAACCTGGGCATGTGCCCTGACTGGGAATCAAAACAGCAAACTTTTAGTGCTTGGAACAATGCCCAACCAACTGAGCCACACTGGCCAGAGCAGATATGTGATAACTCTTTAAGTCAATTATGGAAAAAATGTTTACAGCCTTTTATTTTTCTCAACCAAGTTCACAAGTGCATAACATTATATCTCAGTTTGAATTGTTTAACTTCACTAAATAGTTTAAACTGGCTGGGTTGGAAATAAAATTTTTAAAAAGGTGATGACAGTTTAGCCGAGGCAGAGAAATTGGCATGCAGAAAGTAAATGGGGAAAAAAAAGAGGAAAGGGAATCATTTAGTATCTTCTTAGTCATTTGAGATGGGTATATAGTAGAATAAAAGGACGATGCTTTTAAGAAATGAGCCCAGATCCTATAAGATCTTAATTGCCAAAAAATTAAAATGTTATCACTGGGTATGAGGAGACTCAAAAGAGTTCAACCAGAGAAGTAACAGAATCACATTTGCATTTTTTAAACATCATTATAAAGACTTTACTAAGAATGGATTTGAGGAGGAATTGGGATAGGGAGAGGTGGTTTGTAAGTTTAAGTAGGGCAAAGCACTTTTTCTTGAATAATTTTTCCTCTAATAAATTTGAATCTTGAATAGTATCCTCAAATGATTATACCCATATCACAAGTTTTTATGGATTAATTGGACATTTAGAAGTCTGCATTCTAGCCCCAGAAGTCTGAAGCAGGATATGGAGAAATATTCTGGACCCAGGTTTATCCTAATGTTTGCAATAGAACCAGGAAATTGAGAAGCAAGCAGGACACCATTGTTGTCTATGATGGAAACAATCTATACTAATAAAAGCCTAGGTGGCCCTCGCACATGACATTACCACAAGATAGCTGCCACAAGATGGCCACCACAAGATGGCCACGTGCACAGAGGAGGCGGGGCTCGGCAGCCACTTCACGAGGTGAGGCCTGGGGGTCCCGGCATCTCCTCCACCTCGCGCAGAGGAGGCGGGTCCCGGCGGAGAAAGCAGGTTGCAGCAGGAGAGGGCAGTTGGGGGCGATCAGGCCAGCAGGGGAGCAGTTAGGCATCAATCAGGCCAGTAGGGGAGTGGTTAGGGAGCGATCAGGCAGGCAGGCAGGCAAGTGGTTAGGAGCCAGCAGTCCTGGATTGTGAGAGCGATGTCCAACTGCTGGTGTAGCCCCGATCCCGCACATCCTCTAAGAAGTCCCAGATTGGAGAGAGTGCAGGCCGGGCTGAAGGACACCCCCTCCCTGTGCATGAATTTTGTGCACTGGGCCACTAGTTTATACTAATAAAAGAGAAACATGCAAATTACTGTCACTCCGCTATGCTACCAGCCAATCAGAGTGAGTATGCAAATTAACCTGAAAACATGGCGGCAGCCCCGACCCCCCGCCGCTCTGTGCCTGTGGGGATCAGAGAAGTCGGGCACCAGCGCCTGAGGCTGGCTGCAGCTCGGGAGATGAAGAAGCCGCCTGCCCCCTGATCCCAGGCGGCAGACAACAGCAGAAGCCTCACGTCCGCCTGCCCCACATCCTGGGGGAGACAGAGAAACCGGGTCCTAGCACCTGAGGCTGGGTGCAGCCTGGGAGACAAAGAAGCCGCCTGCCCCATGATCCCAGGCCGCAGCCAGCCAGAGAAGTCGCCCACACTGCATCCCAGGGAAGACGGAGAAGCTACCTGCCTGCGGTCCAGGCACCAGAACCTGGGGTTGGCTACAACCTGGTAGATGGAGAAGCCACCCACCCCGCAGTCCCGGAAGCCAGCACTTGCGGCTGCAGCCCAGGCGAAGCCACCTGCCCACCATCCCCTGTGGCTATAGCCGGCCTGGGAGCCTATGGCTGACCAGAGGGAGGGAAGCCCAGATCTCAGGTGCCTGTGGTCGGCTGGAGGAGGAAATCCTGGGCCCATATGCGGGGCCGAGGCAGAGGTTGTTAGGGGCAATCAAGCCAGCAGGGGAGCAGTTAGGGACAATCAGGCTGGCAGGCAGAAGTTAGGGGCAATCAGGCAGGCAGGCAAGTGGTTAGGAGCCAGCAGTTCCGGATTGTGAGAGGGATGTCCAACTGCCTGTTATCCCCTGAGGGGTCCCAGATTGGAGAGGGTGCAGGCCAGGCTGAGGGACACCCTCCACCCCCCACTCTTGCATGAATTTCATGCACCGGGCCACTAGTACAGATATAATCATCAATTTATTAAGAGTCTAGGAAGAAGTGTCTTGAAGCAGCAGGCAAAGTGCAATTGAAAAAATCCACTGTTTTGTGACTTTTGAAGTTCTGAGGGATGCTTTGTCAGACGGGCAGGGACCACCATTCTTTATTCTAAGGCCTGAGACCTGTCTACAGTGGATGCAAATGAAAACTTGTTAAACATTTCATATCCTCTCCTACGAACACATGCACACACATAATTATACAAAACTAGAGGCCCAGTGCACGAAATTCGTGCACGGGTAGGGTCCCTAGACCTGGCTGGCGATCAGGGACGATCTGGGCCTTCCAGCTGCCAGCCGGGGCCTTCCTTTGCTTCTCACCGCCCCCTGGTGGTCAGCGCACGTCATAGCGAGTGATTGAACTCCCAGTCGGTCTCCTGGTCGAACTGCCAAGGGGACACTTTGCATATTAGCCTTTTATATATGTAGATAATAGAGTCCAGCCTTAGCTGGTTTGGCTCAGTGGATAGAGTGTCAGCCTATGGACTGGAAGGTCCCAGGTTCAATTCCAGTCAAGGGCACATACCTGGATTGAGGGCTTAATTCCCAGGGAGGGCATGCAAGAGGCAGCAAATCAATGATTCTATCTCATTATTGATGTTTCTATCTATCTCTCCTTCTCACTTCCTCTCTGAAATAAAAAATATATATATTTTTTAAAAATTACAGAGTCCAACTTAGAGTTTAGAAAATAAAAGATGACTTTAAATTTATGGTTAGGAAAAAATAGTGTTTACTCCAAAAAGGAATTATTGGAAGTCATATAGTCTCATCCAGACAAGGTACAACAAAACCAACGAGCAAAGGTGCTCTCTGGGAGACAAGTTATATGCTGTTTATGATTTTCAGTTTCCTAAGTATACCTTTGCTTAGTAATTATTCTATATAATAAAAGCTTAATATGTAAATCGACCAAACAACAGAACAACTGGTTGCTATGATGCACAATGACCACCAGGGGGAAGATGCCCCTGGTGGTCAGTGTGCTCAGCCAGAAGCCAGGCTCATGGCTGGCAAGCACAGCGGTGGTGGCAGGAGCCTTTCTCACCTCCATTGCAGGTGGGTGGTAAGGAGCAAGGGGTCCCAGACTGCGAGAGCCCAGACTGTGAGAGGGATGTCTGACTGCCGGCTTAGGCCTGATCCCCGGAGGGGTCCAGGACTGCGAGAGGACACAGGCTGGGCTGAGAGACCCCACCCAGTGAATGAATCTCATGCACTGGGCCTCTAGTTAGCATTTAATAACAGATTATGAGAGAAGGATAGGCACAAGACAAATGTCAGGCTGTTGCTAGATCTTAGGATAGACAACTCACAAATATTTGAAAACTTCTCTTGAAATTAATACCAAGGAGTAAAACTATCATTCTTTAAGAAAAGAGAAAACCACTTCCTAATTCCTCCATGAAAGAAAGTAGGATGTCAAGAGGCCAGGTGTGAGATACTGTATTTCCCCTTCCTTTTGTTAAGGATCTGTGCTGTGTCACGGCATGGCATGTGAAGGAAGGTTCACGTAAGACTGGGGTTAGGAATATGGCAGCTTGCATGAGCAGCAGCAGAAAATGCTCAGTGGAAGATCATGTAGGTTAAATGTTAATTAGCCCGATTCCAGTCAAGGGCGTGTACCTTGGTTGCGGGCACATCCCCAGTAGTGGGTGTGCGGGAGGCATCTGATCAATGTTTCTCTCTCATGGATGTTTCTAACTCTCTATCCCACTCCCTTCCTCCCTGTAAAATATCAATAAAATGTTTTTTTTTAATGTTAATTATCCTCCTCATTTTTCTTTCTTTTAATAAGAAAAAGAAAATAATAGGTATCATCTGCCATCAGGCAGGATGCCAGAGAATATAATTCTTCAGGCTTTTCAAGCCTGCACCCAGCATAGGTTGGGTGAATCCTAACTCAATAAAACGGATGTTCTTATAAAAAGGGGAAATTGGATCACAGAGACTGGGCAGAGGAAAAACAAGGTGGAGAAGCTTAGTCCCCTCTGTTCATTTTCTCCTTTGTTACTCTTTCCCTAGGCCCGTGGTCGGCAAACTGCGGTTCACGAGCCACATGCGGCTCTTTGGCCCCTTGAGTGTGGCTCTTCCACAAAATGCCACAGCATGGGCAAGTCTATTTTGAAGAAGTGGTGTTAGAAGAAGTTTAAGTTTAAAAAATTTGGCTCTCAAAAGAAATTTCAATCGTTGTACTGTTGATATTTGGCTCTGTTGACTAATGAGTTTGCCAACTACTGCCCTAGGAGATGTATCAACAAACAATTTGCTGCAAGATATGTCTGAAATTTGCTGCCTATAGTTTCTTCCAGGATTTTTATGGTTTCACAACTTACATTTAAGTCTCTTATTCATTTTTAGTTTATTCTTGTGTATAGTGTAAGTTGGTGGTCTAGTTTCTTTTTTTTTTTTTTTTTTTGCATGTGTCTGTCCAGCTTTCCCAACGTCATTTATTGAAGAGACTGTCTTGACTCCATTGTATGCTCTTGCCTCCTTTGTCAAATATTAATTGATCATAATGTTTTGGGTCAATTTCTGTGCTCTCTGCTCTGTTCCATTGATCTGTCTACCTGTTCTTATGCCAGTACCAGGCTGTTTTGAGTACAGTGGCTTTGTAGTATAATTTGATATCCAGCATTGTGATCCCTCCTACTTTGTTCTTCTTTCCCAAGATTGCTGTGGCTTAAAAGCTTCTGCACAGCAAAAGAGACTATCAACAAACAAAATGAAAAGGGAGCCCACTGTATGGGAGAACACATTGGCCAATGATACATCTGACTAGGGTTAATTTCTGAAATATATAAAGAACTCATACAATTTAACAAAAGGAAGGCAAACAATGCAATTAAAAAATTGGCAAAGGGCCCTGGCCAGTGAAGTTCGTTCAGTGGATAGAGTGTGGGACCATGCACTGAAGGGTTGAGAGTTTGATTTCTGGTCAAGGGCACATTCCTGGGTTGCAGGTTTGATCCCTGGCCCAGATCAGGTGACAACCAATCGATGTGTCTCTCACATCAATGTTTCTCTCTCTCTCTCCCCCTCCTGCCCTCCCTTGCACTCTCTCTAAAAAAAGCAATGAAAAAAAAATCCTCAAATGAGAATTAACAAACAAAACAAACACACAAAGAAACAAAAATTTGGCAAATGACCTAAATAGACATCTCTCCAAAGAGGACATACAGATGGCCTAGGGTCATATGAAAAAATGTTCAAAGTCACTAATGATCCGAGAGATACAAATCAAAACAACAATGAGGTACCCTCTCACACCTGTCAGAATGGCTACCATCAACAAATCAACAAATGACAAGTGCTGGCCAGGATGTAGGGGAAAGGGAACCCTAGTACACTGCTGGTGGGAATGCAGACTGGTGCAGCCAGTATGGAGTGCCCTAAAAAAATTAAAAATAGAACTGCCATTTGATTCAGTGATCCCACTCCTAGGAATACATCCTAAGAATCCCAAAACACTAATCAGAAAGACGATATGTACCCTTATGTTCATAGCAGTGCTATTTACAATGGCTAGATCTGGAAACAGCCCAAGTGTCCATCAGTAGATGAATGGATAAAAAAAGCCATGGTGCTTTTACACAATGGAATACTATCTATAATAATAAAAGCATAATATGCTAATTAGACCCAACGTCCTTCCAGACGTACTTCCAGATGACCTTCTAGATGAAGCCAGGGCTGTGAGGGAAGCCCGGGTCCCGGGTGCTAGAGGGAAGCTGGTGCTGGCAGTCGGGGGAAGGAAGGCCTACTCTTGCATGAATTTCGTGCATTGGGCCTCTAGTGCAGTTATAAAGAGGAAGGGTCTGTAACCCTTTGAGACAGCATGGACGGACCTGGAGAGTATAATGCTAAGGGAAATAAGCCAGTCATAGACAAGTATCGCATGATCTCACTCATATGTGGAATCTCATGAATAAAATAAACTCATGAACAAAGTAGATCCGGAGACATAGAAGCATGGGGCACAGTGACAAATATCTGAGGGAATGGGGGGAGGTGTAGGGCAGCAAAAGATTAACCAAAGAACACATGGAAACAGACCATAGTGTAGTGAAGACCTTGGTGGGTGTGCAATTTAAATCTTATGAATTGTTTATTTCTGGAATTTTTCATTTAATATGTTTGGAATGCAGTTGACCATGGATAACTAAAATCAAGGAACACAAAACTGCAGACAAGGTGGACTACTGTATAAGCAAGTAGTTATATACCGTTTTTTTCCGGCGTATAAGATGACTGGGCGTATAGAAGATTTTCCTGGGTTAAAAAGTCGTCTTATACGCTGGAAAATACGGTACTCAAATATTTAGTTCATTAGTAGTTGAATTCATATATTTGTAAGCTGGGACAAAGGAGAGGAGATTTAAGCTTATTAGCTCAAATCAGAGCCTTTTTTTCTTAATTTGAAATGTACCAGAGAAGCAACTGACCATAAGTCTAATCACAAGGAACAAAACGTTTGAGAATAATTGTAAGTTTTAAACTTGAAATAACAGAATTGCCTTTTAGAGCAAGGAGAGCAGAAAGCAGAGGGAGAAATTGTTACCTTATTAGCCAGCAGGTTGTGCATTATTATCTATATATCATAAATCCTTTTGTTGTTTGTTTATTATTGTAATTATTTTGTGTCTTTTTACTTTTGTTTCATTTAAACCTACTTTATGTTTTATATCTTGTCAATGGTCTCATCATTTAATGGAATTTCTGTGCAAATAATTTAGATATATCTGTATTTTTCAAGTATGAGAGTTTTATTCCAACCAATCTGACACATTATTGGGTGCCTACTATGTATCAGGAAATATTGTTGGAAATTGGAACCCATCCAGTTAAAAAAGACCAATATCTCTTTCTAAAAAAATATGAAAATGTTAGCGGCTGTCAATAGGTCTCTGGCCTGAGATAACCTCTGGCCAGAAACCGTGCTCTGTTCCCCCTGTTCTTGTCTTGCTTGTAAGAATGAATTTGAACAAGAGACAACAAATGGCAGCAAAAGCAGGTAAGGATTACTTGTAGGAAAGAAATACACTCAGATGGGACCTGAATGGGCTAGTCAGCTGCCCAAAATTCAAATGAGTGCCCCTCAGTAAGTCTCTCCCTCTCTTATTTCTAAATAATAATAATAATAATAATAATAATAATAAATAAATAAATACAATGTATCTTTAATTTATAAGGCTCCTTCATCCAGGTGCTATGGCACCGGTTAGGCCACATCCTGGAGGGCTCTGCTCACGAAGGGGCCTTCCATCTCCGTTGTCTATTTTCAGTTTGTCACATCTCACACTTACTTCCTCTAAGCCCCAGCTGCCTCTCCCAGCCTCTCTGAGCTCATATATTTCTATCTGCCTACTCTAACAAAAAGAATTATGCACTGTTAGACACTGAATAGAAAAGGGAAACATGTACTTATTCCTTTTCACTGCAGAGTTTTTAATATCCCGACAAAATTTATGGCTACTATAAATTCATAGTTTAAAATGCAAATCCAAATGGAAACTGGGACCTGCATGCTGGGATTGCAGAGAGCCAGGCTGTATTGGGAATGAAGGCCTTGCAGATGATGGATGGTGACAACATTGTTTCACCTAATGAAGTGGCTATTGAAGCTTAAAAGGGCAAAGATGACAAGGGGGGACGGAGTGCTTTGTCTTAGGAAGAAGAAAAAACTTCACAGGATTTTACCAAGAAGACATGAACTCACTACTCCTTTTTGAACTTCATTAATCTTTTCAATGAAAATGTATCTCATTGTCAAGCAGCTTGATAGCCACTTTGGGAAAATGCTCTGCTTCTTTGTAATAGAACCAATGCCTTCATTGTCCCAAAGCTCCAGTGATGTTCAACTTTCCCGAGAAACTAAGAACAGCAATGCTCTGGTGTGAAGATGCCAAAATTGTGTGGTTGGGGCAGGCAAAACTTTTGCCTGTGGGGCAGTTTTTATTCTATTCATTTGTTTCTGAGAACAGCAACATATGGCAGAGAAAAAGTGTTATGAGAATTTTTATGCAGAGATGCGTATTCCTGAGTCAAAGGGAGAGAAGCTTTGGAAATTGTTCTAGTGAATCATCTCTGTAGATTGATTTTAAGGTTTAATAGCACAGACTTTTTGTGAAGTCAAAAGGCTAAACGAATGGTCGCAACAACAAAATGTATCATGAAAACCCATACACTTAAAAGCAGTCAAATCATTTTCCATCCTCAATCCCCAAAGCTTTGCACAGTCCCAATTATTATCTATTTTTATACAAAGCAAGCAGGAAAACAACACAGGTGAATTTCCCAAGACAACTTCCTTTGGAAAATGTTCAAAATCCAGCACTACTGAGAGGCGCAGAAATGGAATCCTGGGGAACCCCGCTAGAATGGTAAGAACTATTAATCATGCTCTGTTAACCGTGATTGTTTTATTCTGATTAAAGAAAGCACATTCTAATCTGGCTGGCAGGGGCGTGCAGGACCTGGGAGCTCACCGGGAAATGTAGCTCTTCCTCCCCATTTGGAGCTGCTATTATCATAGAAAGATTAGCAACTTTGTTGCAGAAACCAGAGCCAAAAACAAGAATCGCCAGCCCTTTGAAGACCCCAGGCTTTGCAAATCGCTAGCCCTTTGAAGACCCCTGTCCTTTTGCATATTTCTAAGCCCTTTGAAGATCTCCAGCCCCCATTAGCAGTAAGTTGCCCATTTGGCATACCCTTTGGCTACTTCCCATGTAATTTTTGTCCTTTGATATAAGCAGCCAGCTTGTGGTGGAGTGCAGAGCAGATTTGTGTGGATGACCGGCCGCTCTCCCATACTGTCCCCAGTATTGGAATAACTGCTCATAATGATTCAACCCTGTCTCTGCTTAATTGGCTCAAGTAGTGACAGGCAGCATGGACCCATTGTCTGGTTACACTACAGCCCTCTTTTAATTTTAAAATATGGAATTTGGTTAGCAGAAACTCATTTTTTTTTAATTAAAACATTTGAACAATAACAAAATATTTTTTTAAATGAATACTGTATGATTAATCATTGTTTTTCTTTTGGTTGTGATGTGTAGCCAATTAAATCATTTTGGCATTCTAGCATACGCACTTGTATCACACTTGGCTTTCACAAGGTCTTGATATTTTTTAAAAATATATTTTTATTGATTTTAGAGAGGAAGGGAGAGGGAGAGAGAGATAGAAACACCAATGATGAGAGAGAATCATTGATCAGCTGCCTCCTGCACGCCCCCCATTAGGGATCGAGCCCACAACCCAGGCATATGCCCTTGGTTGGAATCAAACCTGGGACCCTTCAGTCTACAGGCCAACGCTCTATCCACTGAGCCAAACCGGCTAGGGCACAAGGTCTTGATATTTCTTGTCTTTAAAATGCCTATGTTGCCTTTGAAATCACAAATACTTAATTTCCATCCCCATTTCCCCCCTTAGATTCCTGCATCTGTATGGTGGGTGGAACTGGCTTTACATCAGTTCCAACCCTTTAATGACAGGGATCACAGACTACAAAACAGAGCCCAGAATGCCAAAGGCAGTGTGGGGGAGGCAGCAAATGAGGATAAAGCCTGCTGCTGGCCTAATCCTTTATCTTAAAAATGTAGCATGGTGTTCCTGGGGGTTATGATTATTCTAGAGTTCAAAAGAGAAGTTAAAAAATCTGAGTTACCAGTTATATTTTATTATCTTGATTAAGCTCATATGAATAGACCAGAATAGAAAGGCTACTCAGATCTGATTGTAAATGTGATCATACTGAATAAACTAGTGAAGTAGAATGTTAAAAATGAGAAAATACATGGAAAACAAGTATGTACTTTTAAATTTTAACTATATTGTTTCTTAAATGTTTCCTGAAATGTAACTGGTAGAAAGATTAATCCATGATACATAGTTCTCTGACTATCTTTGTCAGGGAGAATATAAGTTAACTAGAGGCCCAGTGCATGAAATTCATGCATGAGGCATTGGGGGAGGGGGGGTGGTCCCCTCAGCCCAGCCTGCACCCTCTCCAATCTGGGACCCTTCAGGGGATGTCCAACTGCCGGTTTAGGCCCGATTCCACAGGGACATCCCTCTCACAATCCGGGACCACTGGCTCCTAACTGCTCACCAACCTGCCTGCCTGATCACCCCTAACTTACCCCCCTGCCAGCCTAGTCTCCCCCAACTGTCCCCCCCCCCCCCATTGCCAACCTGGTCTCCCCTTACTGCCCCCCTGCCAGCCTGGTTGCCCTCAACTGCCCCCCCTCCCCCCGCTGGCCTGGTCACCCCATGCAGCCTGCTGCTTGGTCCTTTGGTTGCCCCTCACTAACCCCCCTGCAGGCCTGGTCGCCCCACGCAGCCTGTTCGGTTGTTCGTTCAATTGTGATGGTCGCTTAGGCTTCTATATATATAGATTGCCGAATTTCAATTGCAAAGTTATTTGAAACCAATTTTTCTTTTGCTCTCATAGTTTCATTAAATCGGCATGCAAATGCAGGTAATCACACTATTGTCACATAGATCAGGGGATTTAAAATTTAGTAGATCTAAGATGGAAATTAGACAAATGTAATTTATAAATGTTTCCTCTTTTATATCACGTTTTTTCCTCAAAATATTATTAATAACAAACTTTAAAAACTATAGTGTGTTTCCCCCCCCCAGTTTTTAGCTCTTACATGTGAAAACCTTAGAAATTTTTACTCCTCTCCTTATAACAAAAAAAAGCTGGACAAACTCCTCTTGAGCCAGTCAGAGAAAGAAGTTTCCATGGGCAAATACAGAAAGCCACAGGGTGTTTTTCTGGAGTCAAAGCCCCTGTGGTTGGAACTGAAGCAGAATTTTTAGACTGGAACATGCGGTATTCCCCTGGGCAGGATGTCCCGGATTCTTTGTCTTCTGGAGTCGCAAAATGAATCCACGGTCAGAAGGTGGTATTGTTGCAGAAGACCAGAGAAAAACAAGCAACGGTTTAGAGAAAAGGAGTTACACTGTTTATTACGCCTGCAGATTCATTGGAATAACTTCCCAAGTCTGAGCAAAGTAACATGCAGGGAGCTTCTCTTTCATATCATTTTGGTGTCTTTGTACCTCAAATATGGATTATGCTTCCAGTCCTTTCATGGGCTTTGCAAAAAGGCCCCAGGTGGTGGGGGTCTCCAGGCCATATCTAATGGTCTGGCCTGGCACAAGCACTAATAACCCCCCTCCGGGGCTGTGGACTGTTCATAGTTTATGGCCTCTGTGAAATGTGAGCATATAGGTAACAGGTTCTGCAAGACCAGCTTCTGGGAAAGAGGCAGTGACTTAATTATAGGTTATCAAGAATGTACACTGGGCTTGCTGGCACAGATTCAGATTGTTAGCCCCCCAAATATCAGGGTTACATTGGAATTAGTCTTTTTAGCCTTCTCAACATAGCATTGTATTTATATTTCTATCAAAGCACTTGCAATATGTTTGGTAGTTAGACATATGTCTATCTCTAGCATTAGTTTATGCATTTTTTATTTTATATCCTGTATTTTGCTTTGACAATATTTTGTACCAGTGTCCTTACTGTCTTACTGAAAAAAAAAAAAATGCCCTGTGCTACCGCAAAAGTTTCAGGGTGTTGAAAATACTTTTTTTCCTTATAGAAGAGACATGAGAAAACCAATATTTCAGTTTTTACATGTGCAATGTATTTGTTAGAATAATTTTATATAGGAGTAATATATTGACATATTGAAACTGATGTTTCCAAAATTGTTTTGTACCATTACCTCTTCCTCCACCTTTTAGGAAGAATTGGTAACTTTCTATATTCACTGTTTTCATAGGCAGAGCATCCATATTGCCACATCAAAAAAGAAATAAATAAACCTTGAGATAATTGTCTTGGAGAAAAGAGTAATTTTTAACTTTTGATAGAAATGTTTAAAGTGTTTCCAAAATCTAAATTTCTGTTTCAAATGTTAAATGTTAAAACATAATAAAGCAGAAACTACAGTTTTTAAAATTAAAAAACAAACAAACAGGGTAGGTAATGCAAAGTGTTAAAAGAGTCAGCTTCTGATCTCCCAAAGGAATCTAAATCACCTTTTGGAGAGGAGAGTAAAGGGAAAAAATTGGGCTAAAAGAATCAGGAAATGTGAAACAGGTGTGGC
Source organism: Cnephaeus nilssonii (assembly GCF_951640355.1). Classification (NCBI taxonomy): domain Eukaryota; kingdom Metazoa; phylum Chordata; class Mammalia; order Chiroptera; family Vespertilionidae; genus Cnephaeus; species Cnephaeus nilssonii. The sequence continues at coordinate 69,653,760 of NC_137083.1, read as the reverse complement.
CTATGTTCAGGTGAAGATGTTTTCACCAGATAAAAATACATAAGTCCCCCGAATTTAAGGAATTTTGAGAAGGTATAAAGAGATGTCCCAATATCTGGAAAAAATGATGCAATATGAATCACATTTTGATTTTGTTCTATGTTGTGACTTAGCAAGATTCTTTATGCAAATTGCTACCCAAATCCTTCAAATTATTGACAAGTTCTCCCCCTTTCTCCCTTTCAAGAATGCAAATTCAAACATTAAGAAAGTAGTGAGTGATGTAAAATGGACTGAAAATGTGTTGGAAAATGTAAACCTTGGTCTATTTTTCAGTACTAATTATGAGAGAATCTTAAAAGCAGCAAAAGAAAAGCAGTTAGTTACCTACAAGGACCTCCCATACGACTGTCAGCTGATTTCTCAACAGAAACTTTGTAGGCCAGAAGGGAATGGCAAGAAATATTCAAAGTGATGAAAAGCAAGGACCTACAGCCAAGATGACTCTACCCAGCAATTCTATCATTTAGAATTGAAGGTCAGATAAAGAGCTTCACAGAAAAGAAAAAGCTAAAGGAATTATTTAATCACTACCAAACCAGTATTACTGAAATGTTGAATGTTGAAGGGTATTGTTTAAGAAGAGGAAGAGAAAGAAGAAGAAGAAGAAGAAGAAGAAGAAGAAGAAGAAGAAGAAGAAGAAGAAGAAGAAGAAGAAGAGTATGAACAATAATATGAACAATATATATATTTATATATCTCCATAATTAACAAGATATATATATATATATCTTGTTAATTATGGAGATATATAAATATATATATTGTTCATATTATTATATATTGTTCATATTCATATATATATGAATTATTAAAAATAAAAATAAATGAAGAAGTAATCTAATGAACAAAATAAACTGATAAATAAAATAGAACCAGAGGTATGGAAACATGAAACAGACAGAGGAAAGGTGGGAGGGGACCAGGAAGATATTAACCAGCAAACTTATATGCATTACCTATAGACACAGACAATAAAGTGGCGAAGGCTTGAGGTGGGGTGGGAAACTGGTGGAGGAGGGCAATGGGGAGAAAAAAGGGGGAGACATCTCTAATACTCTCAAACATAAAGATTAAAAAACTAATCATGACATGCTTGGCGCTTAAAATTCTGAGTGCATAGAATTACAATTCTCAGAAATACACAGAACATTTTGAACAGTCTTAAGACGTTAAGAAAAACAAGATTTTGATCAATTTGGTAAATTTATTATTTGACAAGTTAGGAAAAAGCTGAATGTTCTCGGATGAATTTGTGTTCAGTGTAATAATTAAGCTGATGGGGGCTTCAGGGAATCATTATTGAACAGTCTACTTTCATTTTCAGCACACTGACCTGACTTTAATTAATGGCAGTGGGTATGATGTTACAGATTTGACATTAATAGGAGCCTCTTTCTGGTTATTGTAAAATTGAATCTCATTCTTATTTTAATATAAATTTGCGTAATTATTAGCTAAGTTCAGTGGCTTAATGTTCTCATTGCCATTTGATATTTCCCTGGTTCTTGGTATGATAACTGATTTTCAAGTGAAATATAGATAATTTGAGTATTTCACTATGAGATGCTTAATGTTATTTAAACACTAGAGGCCTGGTGCATGATTTTCGTGCATGGGGGGCGTCCCTCAGCCTGGCCTACACCCTCTCGCAATCGGGGACCCCTCAGAGGATGTCCCACTGCTGGTGTAGGCCCGATCCCAATTGGGTCTAAACCAGCAATCGGACTTCCTTCTCGCAATCTGGGACTGCGGGCTCCTAACCACTCGCCTGCCTGCCTGCCTGCCTGATCACTCCTAACCACTTGCCTGCCTGTCTGATCACCCTAACCACTCTGCCTGCCTGCCTGATTGCCCCTAACTGCTCACCTGCCTTCCTGATCGCCCCTAATTGCTCACTTGCCTGCCTGATTGCCCCTAACCGCCTCTGCCTCAGCCCCCACCACTGCTGCTTTGTTGGGAAGAACATCTGGAATGACATCCAGAAGGTCATTTGGCTGTCCAGTCTAATTAGCATATTACGTTGGTTTGTTTTAACATCACAATGTCAGGAAAGAGGGGAGAATGTGGTCTATTTACCACTGAATGGGGTAGAAACCCAGGACCTGTGGGTCTCCATTGACACAGGAGAGGGAAGAGCTCCTCATTATTGAGTGGCAGGGGAAGTCTTGGGTTCTTTGAGGGCTCCACGATACCACTGGGGAGGCACCTTGTTACTCCAGGGAGGTGATGACAATCCCAGCTCTTCACGAGGCTTCCTCTGGCACCCACCCCAGGTGGAGGAGGAGAGGTGCTGCATTGCTGCCAGGTTGGGGGAGAGGTGCAGTCTCACCTTGTGGTCTGCTCTGGCACTTTCCCGAATTCATGTACATGTTGACATCTACTTTGTGAACTGCTCTGCATATACAGGCATATCTCCGAGGTATTGTGGGTTCCGTTCCAGACCACCGCAATAAAGCAAGTATAATGATAAAGCCAGTAATCTTTGGGCTGGTGGTGGGTCTTTGCCTTCAATTTGTGAAAAACAATAAAACAACAAAAAGCAACAACAAAAACATACTGCAACATCTGTGAATCACAATATAGTGAAGCGCAGTAAAACGAGGTAAGCCTGCATGTCACACTTCAGTAAAATATGCTCCTACTAACCATCTGGTGGGGGTGAGAGTCCATGCTCCTTGCTCAGCCTCTTTGACACCACCTCAGAGAGTGAATTGCATCTGGTTATAGCCCTTGTGGGAGCGGAAGTCTAGGCATCAGTGATGATTAATTTTATGTCAATTTGGCTGGGCCACCATACCCAGAAATTGGGTTAAACATTACTCTGGATGTTTCTGTAAAGGTGTTTTTCATTTGTTTGGGATGAGGCTGACATTAAAAATGGTAGGCTTTGAGTACAGGAAGCTGCTCTCACAGTGTAGGAGGGCCTCAGCCCGCAGGTGAAGCCTTGCTAGAACAAAGACTGACCTCACTTAAGCAAGCTGGAACTCACCCGCAGACTTCTTTGGACTGAAACTCTTCCCCTCGTCTCCAGCCTGCCAGCTTTCTCCATCAGATTTGGGGTTCGCCATGCCGCCACAATCACATGAGCCAATTCCTAAAATTAAATCTTTCTCTATTTATCTGTGTATATAAGCATCTTGTTGGTTTATTTATTTTATTTATTTATTTATTTTTATTATTATTATTATTTTTTTTTAGCATCTTGTTGGTTTATTTGGAGAACCCGGACTAATACAGAGTCCTCCCTGCCTTTGACGGAATGGGTAAAGTTGGGGATTTATTTTTACTGTGGTGTTTGGGTAGAGTAGTTACTCTCTAAAAGTTTTTGTCTTGCTAAGTTGACCCTTTAATGATCCTTTGGCTAGAGAGAACACACATTTTGAGTGGGGGTGCCCTAAAGGTAAAGAAATACAACCTACCTGTGGGGTTTCTGGGTCACTCACCCTAAAAAGTCTGGGATAAGGAGGCAGCAAGAAACTCCACAGAACTGACCACCATGTGGTTTCTCAGTTCCTATAGCCTATATTTTGTATATTTGTCTATCTCTTATAATGATTATGCCTTTACCTTTTATATTTTCTTTACTGCTTATTTCTTCTATTTCTTGATTTCTTTTCTTTGTTGTTTTATTTCTCTTTGCAATATTCCTTATTATTTGAGTTGAATTTAATCTCCCTGGCACAAATTGTCACTTAATCTTAACTACCGACATGAGTCTTTTAGTATTTTTATATTCTTTACTTGGTTCAGTAAACACTTTCACAATTATTTTCTTGTTTAGTATCCATTTATACACTGAGTAAAATTTCTGTTTTGATATCTTTCTTAATGTCATTCAATACATGTTTAAGAATAGTTAATTATCTTGAGGTTTTCTGTTACAGTTTTCTCTACTTTATTTATAATTTGAGGGGATTTTTTATCAACTTGAATACTTTATTATTTTCTATTTTCTTCCTCTAGCACTTTATGATACTGCCTATTATTTTTTCTTATATTGAAATTTCTAATATTTCCCTGCAACATCAATAAAATATATTTCTGTATAAGCAGTATTGAAGAATATTACATTTTTTAAATCAATGTTATGGTTTTCTGCTGGTACAAGAGCAATTTTTTTAATGGATGACATTTTTTTTTTGAGAAAGAATATTGCACTTTCTATTTTTTTAATATGGGGATATTTTAATATTTAAGTGCTCATTATGATAAAAAAAAAGGAAATTCAGAAGTACAGTGATTTAAATTGTACTTGATAATAGTCATTTAGGATGTTTTCAAAGGCTTTCTAAAAGACTAAATAAATGCCTTCTCTCCCTCTCAAAAACTAAACAACCAGTAAGACAATGTCTTAATATTTTCAATACTTATTAGGCACAACGAATCTTTTCAAAAATAAAGGTAAATGTTGTGGATTCTTTTTATTCCTTGAGTCCCTTATACCAAGAGTCACACTTAAGTACTCGGTCTACTGCCCTTGTAGTTGATTCTGCCCATATGTTTTCTCGTGGTTTTTATTAGTGTTCTATTACCACCATAATTAATCTCCACATATTTAACAGATTAACATCGCTTAAGTTTCAGATCTCAGAGTTCTGTAGGCGCCAGATGGGAAGCTGGTTTCTCTGCTCTGGGTTTCAAAGGGCCAGAATCATGTTTGCCAGCTTGGCCATCATTGGGAGGAGGAGGGGGGTCTGAGAAGAATCTGTTTCCAAGCTCACGCAGAATTTATAAAGTCCAATTCTGTGATGGTCTTAATTCTGAGCTCCTCGTCCTCCTGCTAGGTAATAGCTGAGTACTGCACTCTGTCCCGCAAGGCCCATTTTTTTGGTCATTTAAACCTAGAACCCTGAATCTCGGAACAGCAATCATGCAACGAATCCTCCTCAGGTTTGGAACTTTCTGGTTTCTCCTTCAGCTCTCTTCCGCTTCCAGCTTGAGACAGTTCTCTGCTTTTAAGGATCATGCGTAGGATTGGGTCCATCTGGATAATCCAGGATAGTCTCCCTGTTTTAAGGTTTGTAACATTAAACATACCTGCAAATTCCCTATTGCCTTGCAACATAACATTCACAGGTCCCAGGAGATATCTTTGAAAACCACTCTGCCTACCACATCATTACTTTAATTTTAAGCAGCTCATTTTGATAAACATCTCTCCAATTTCATCATTGAAATCCTTCAATATCCTCCAGTGAATGTTACTTGCTTTACTGAATATTGCCCAACAAATGTATATTACACTCATCAAGCACATAAATGCATATGGAAAACCCATTCAAAATTCTTTTTTCCATAGCCTTAAATGTCCTTCAGTGTAAGAGGTCCTATCCCAGGAGCGCCATGCTCTAATTTGTTAGTCCAAAAAACCAATCGGGGAGCCAGAGGGCAAGGACATAGCCTTTAGTACTTACTAGTACACAGGGGAAGACCCGATGGCGGCCAGGCAGGGAAGTTTTGGCATTTGGCCAGGGTCGGGCAGGGGCTTATCTAGCAGAGGAGAGGGGGAGGGTGCCATGCTTGGAACAGCTTGGTATAGGCCAAGGACAAACATAGAGTCTGGTGAGACTTGTTGGCTGTCAAGGACATGGGAAGACACCTCGGGATATGCTACTCTGCTCCTTGTGGCCGCTGGCAAGGCGGACACCTTTCACCTAACTTTGAGGGGTAATTAGGCTGTATCCTCACATGCCCTACACTCCACTCGGATATCGCCCATTCCACCTCACAGTCCATGCACCAGTCTTCTGGTAGAGGACCTATGTGGTTAGGGGGTTAGCATCCAAATCCCACAAATGGAGAATAGGCTACAAGCAGAGCAATAGCAGCAGGAGGAGGAGACTCACAACCACTAAAATGGTGTAGCACCTCCAGGAGGTAAGAGAGTTCCACCAGGAGGTGAGGGGGTCAGTGCCCAGGGCAGAGATGGTGTGGATCTCCGTTCTCAAGGCCTGCGGGGCTAAACTGACATTGTGTTCTGCCTCAGGTGTGTAGGCGCAGCACTCGGACCGATGAGAGCACAGCTCCCTCCTTGTGCTGCAGTCAGCAAGTCAAGTGCCATCGGGTTCTGTAACACTGCCTTGCTCATCTGTGTGGTTCAAGGCTGCAGCCATGTGGTCTGCTAAAACCTGGATCTCATGTTATGTCCATGTGTTCCCTCCCTTGGGGGAGAAGATGGCAGGGGATAGAACCGCCAGGGTCCCAACATACACGGTCCCGTGCCAGACCGTGTAGACATCCCAGTTATGGGAGACAGTTGGCAGAGTGGTTACCACCCATCCGGGGATATAGGGGCTTCCCCAAGTGCAACGCTAGATCCAAGTACAGGGGAGCTATGGCCATCCACACGTCCCACAGACCCAGAAGGTCCCCCAAGGGACAGAAAATGCGCCCACCCCTCCGCTGTTTTCCCAAGAGGTCTTGGTCAGAGGATGAATGTATTCCAGCATTGTTCCTTAAGTGTGGTGTTTGTTGTGGAATTATTCTGGCTCTCTATACCTGTGGGGGTCTGACCCCACAATTCTACCTGCACCACAGTCAACCACCCTCGTCCATCTCACACAGGATACTCTAGCCAGGGTTGAGCGCGATCGATCTGTTCGCAGACAAGGTGGAAGACCTCATTGCACAAGCGGTTGAAGTCAGGGACAGGGTCATCGCACAGGCACAGGCGGCTCCATTCTGTCTCATTGTTGGGGTTGGTGCACGAGGGGAGGACAAATGCTGCTGACAGAGGAAACTTGGAGCATATCCAGCGGTCTGAACGGTTGGCCACCCTGGCCAGGGTACATGCCCATTAGTGGAACAGGTTCCCTGTGGTCAGACTAGGGTGGAAAGAATGGGATTAGCAAAGGCAGATCTTTCCCATCTGGTAACACACATGCGAGGGTGTGATCTTGGGTTAGTATGGTCCCTGTTGCTGGGGGTGAGGCTGGCTTGGTATACCAGGCCCATGTGGGTCGCTCACTGTGGGTGGTTGTGGAGGTCGAAACCAAGGGCGCCAGGCAAACCTGCCACAGAAATGCTATGTATGTTCTCCTTGGCACAGTATGCATGGTGGGATTATGGCATGCTAGGGTGAGGAGCCATGTCATAGACACTCCTGGGATCAGGGTCAAGTCCTCCTCTAAGCCCTCACCCTAAGGGGCCAATAGGGAACACCAGCTTAAGCAGTTCATGGCCGTCTAAGAACCTTTCGCCCAGGGGGAATGTCACAAGGAGCCAGCAAAAGTAGATTGTTCTGGGATCCCACCCCTGGCCTCAGGGCCTCCTCTGCTATAGCTATCTGGAGGCATACAGGGAAAGTCTGGCGCCATGTTAGTATGTTGACTGGGACCATTTTGCGGCCTGAGGTCTCTCACTCAGGGCCCTCAAGATGTCATTCAAGCAGGTAGTCTAGCCCTGTAGACACTGGTTGCCCACCTGCAAGGCATCTTTGGGAAGGCCATTGTTCCCCTTGGTGAGCCTTGCTCCCTTGGTGTTGTACGGGAGGTGGAAGCACCAGTCAATGTTGTGATCTTTGACCCATTTTTGGACTCCGTGTCCAGTGAAATGGGTGCCTTGGTCACTCATGAGGGTCTCCGGGATACCTACTGCATGCAGCACACAGTTGCTTGAGAGCCCAGATGGTGGTTCATCGTGATGCCTTTGCACCTGGGCACACGGGAGCAGACCTGTAGCAGTGTCCACACAGGTCATAGTGTACCAAGCTCCCTCTGACCGGGCAGTGGCCCTATGCAGTCCACTTGCCAATGCACCAGGGGTTGGTTGCCCTTGCGCATGTGCCCTCCCTCAACTGGCAGAAGGCTTGGGTGCCTCTTTGCACGGGAGGGGCACACGTGGCCAGAGGCCACTACATCCACCCCCAGGCCTTCACCACGGCCATCCCATTGGCAGGCCCACATGTTTCATCTTCTGGTGGAGCCAGGCTGCCGTCTCTTCAGCGTGGGCCTCCTCCAGCCAGCGGATGCATGCTAGGTCTTCGGCTTCATCATTCCCTGGGCACCGCAAAGGGGGCATACCCAGTCTCATGCTAGAGGATGACGGCCTTTTGAGCACAGAGTAGCCAGGTCCTGCCGAGATCTGATCCCCAGAGAGGCTTTCCAGCCTATAGCCATGAATCGGCTTCCCACCTAGAGAGCCACAGAGTCAAACCTCAAACAACACCCAGCTGTCTGTATATATCACCAGTGACCCTGGCTCATTGACAGTCACCAACCACACCACCCAGGGCCCATCCCATTGATTGCTGTGTCCTTCCTCATCTTCTATCCAAATACTGTCAGTCTGTGGGTGGTACACCACCACCCTCCAATGGGGCTGCTGTCCCTTACAGGACCCATCTGTATACCAGGTGGATTCTGGTGTGAGCAGTATGCCTCTGTCACGGGGATGGTGGAGGCTGTCAGCAGGGGCGTCTTTAGTGGTCACATAGGTGATGTGGCCAAGGAGTTCTTGCAACTCTGCGCTTAGGGAGCTCGTGGAGAGAGTCCTTCTCTGTGTCAGGCACATGCTCCTCATTGTCAAGGCGGCAGAATGGGTGGTCTGGCTCTAGGGCTGCCTCCCGACAGGGTAGATCCAACCCAAGATTGGGAGGGCAGTCCCCACGGGAACAGGTGCTGGTCCACTATTGCTCCCACGGCAATGAGAACTTGGTAGCCACAAGGCCTTGTTCAATGGGACTGTAGTGGCTCTCAGCCCCTTTCTATAGTGGGGACCAGAAGCCTATGGGGACCTATGTTTTGCTGTGCTTTGTCCAGAGTCCCAGCCATCCCCTTATTGACTAATAAACTCATATGCATAGGCCATGGACAGACAATAGTGTGTGGAAGGCCTGGGGAGGGGAAAGGAGTGGGGTAGAGAGGGTCAATGGGGGAAAAAAAGGGACATCTGTAATACTTTCAACAACAAAGATACATTTTAAAAATAATAATAAAATAAAATTCAGATTATATAAACTGCTTGGATTGCTGTGTTGTTGTTTTGTAATCTACTTCACTGTAATTGGGATGCTTGCTCCATATAGTTAATTGTTAATTTGATATTTAGATTTAACTCTACCATTGTACTAATTGCTTTTCAATTTTCCATTGTCTCTCCCTACTCCCCCTCCCCCTCCCCCTTCTTGGTTTCCTGCCTTCTTTGGGGTTTATTAAGCATTTTTAGAGTTGCATTTGGTTTCCACGATGGTCTCCTTAGTTACACTTCTTTTTATTACTTTTAGTTGTTCGAGACCTAACGATATGTATCCTTACCTTCTCAGAGTCTGTTTTTGATCAAGTCTTCAAAACTTACACTTCATATCTGACATTTCACCCTTCTCAATTTACACCACACTCTTCCTATTTTCCACTTGCAGTTTTCATTTCCTGCTCTCTGTTTACCACTTTACAGATGTAATAACCTTTACACTCCATACTTCTATTTACATTTCCCATATTTTTTGTGTGACTATTATGCATGTTTTTAACTTCCACATATATATTTTAATACCACATGTTGGATTATTATTTTTGCTTCAAATAGTTGACTTTTTTCCAAGAAAATTATAAGATGAAATTATATTCTTTGTAATTGCCCATATACTTATCATTTCTAATGTTCTTCATTCTTTTTCACAGGTGAAATTTTCCTTATGGTGTCATATTCCTTTAACCTGAAAGGCACTCTTTAGGTTTTATTATTTGTGCTTGCAATGAATATTCTTGCTATTTGGATATCTGCTACAGTATTATTTTTTAAAAAGGTTTAATATTGATATAGAATTACAATTATAATTTTTTTCTTTCAGATTTTTAAAAGATTTTATTCTATTGCTTTCTCATGAGAAGTCAACTGTCATGTTATCCTTGTTTCCCAGTAGATCATGTATCTTTTATCTCTGACTGCTTTAATTTTTTTTCTTTAAATCTGGTATCCTACTATATGACTCCTATGAGCTTACACATGATTTTGTTTATAATTTGTCCTGCTTGGATATGTGATAGCCATAAAATTATGTAATAGGTCATTATATCTTAAAAATTTATTTTCTAACTTAACTCTCATTCTGGCCCACCAATTATATGTAGAATATACAATTTGATTTGTCCCATATTTTACAAAGACACTTTTAACTGTTGTTTTCTTCGCATTTGTTCTGTTTTGATCATTGATATGTCTCCTAGGTTTATTTTATTTTATGTTACCATTTCCAATCATATGGTAAGGTAATTCAAAATTTTTTATTTCTGATATTGTACCTTTCAGATACAATATTTCCTGTTGATCTTTTTATAATTTTTATTACTTTGAAGAGATTCTGTATTGATTTAGTCATTAAGAATATATTTTTGCTTATTTTCACACATTTCAGATTATTCTTTAGTATTTTAAATTCTTTATCTGCTATATCCACTATCATCTGGTTCTTCTTGGATTCACTTTCTATTGTCTGTTTTCTATTTTCTTGATTATAAATCATAGTTTTGTTTCTTCATAAATCTATTAATTTTTATGAAACATTGGGCATTTGGGATAATATATTGTAGAAGGTCTGAGTTTTATTATTTTCCTCTGAAGAATCTTTTCATTATTAGTATAGCAGGCAATTGAAATAGCAGATGATCACTTTGAACTTGTGTCCCTGTTTTTAGTTTTCCGAGCTCCCTCTACCTTTGCTGGGCTCAACTCCCTTGTCAACTTTGTCAGGGCTTACTTAGAACTTGTTAAACAGGTATGAGGTATGGTGCTTATTCCTAAGTTGTCTGTAAAATATTAATAAGATTTAAAGATACATGTTTGCTATGACACCAAATTCTGATTTTTCGTCCTCAGCTCAGCGGGATAACTATGCTCTGCTTGGATTTTTCCTCTCTGTGCCACATTGAGAGATTATCCCAGGTCATGGAATTATGATTGAGGGTTCATTAGTGTCTCTTCTTCTTCTTCTTCTTCTTCTTCTTCTTCTTCTTCTTCTTCTTCTTCTTCTTCTTCTTCTTCTTCTTCTTCTCTCTCTGTGTGTGTGTGTGTGTGTGTGTGTGTGTGTGTTCTTTCAGACATCACAGTCCTGTACTGCCTATTGTCCATTTTCTAAAAACTCTCATAAATTTAAAAAGTACTATAATTATTTATACTGCACAGACCAGTTTTTTTCAGACTGAAAGCAGATGTCTTATTCATCTTTTACAGTTTTTTTTTAGAGCCCGTGAATAAATTATTACTATTTGCAGTAATGAAAGTGCTATTGACATAAATAAAAATTTTAAATTACTATTATTACCAATTCTATGCACATAAGGAATTACAGTGAAATAGGAAGACTTTTAAGAGTCCTGGTAAGGGCATGGTTTCTCTAAAAACTGAAAACCTGCTCCCATGACTATCCCAGACATTAGCTCAGGGAGATCAAATTGGATTAAATGGCAATTAATTAGCAGTAACATGGGGTGCTGAAGAAATGCCTAGTATTATGAGAAGAGTTCATGACTCATTTGTATGCAAGCACAAAGGAGGGTGTTGGTACATCATACATTATCATAATTCTTGCATTGCTTATCTACATCAATTATAGAGACAAAAGTCTCAACTATGCCAAATATATTTTGGACATGCTTTTTGCAGGAAAAGTGCACAATTCTATTACTGGGTTTATGAACCAATTGTAAGGTGTATAATTCTGTCCATAATTGCAGAACATCAACCTTAAAAGACTAAGAAAATAATTCTTCTGAGAAATAAAAACGCATCTCAATCAACGTTAAATACAGGCTAATCTCAGGACTTTGGGGTTCTGACCAAAAAGTTGTCTCTTTCCAACAGGGCCCATAATCCTCGTTGCCTCTTTTTATGAATCCTGGTAATGTGATAACGTGATAGCATGTTGGCATTTTTTCATTGCTTAGTATGTAGACTAATTTTTGAATATGGTCAACTATCAGGATTTTGAGAAAATGATACTAAAATAGGAAACACTTCAGTAGTTTTGCTAGTTGCCTATGAGAGTCAGTTTAAAAGTAAACATAGTAATGAACAAAAGAAAATCTTATTTTGTCCAGCTCTGTCATTTAAAATTGTACTGTTACTTACTAATATATTTGACTTCACATTAACCTGGAGGGTAAGATGGTCAAGAAAGATTATTCCCTTTTTAGAACTGAGAAAAGAGGGGAAGTAATTTGCGTCAGTCCTCACAGCTGGCAGAGTTTAGTTAAGGTTTCTGAATCCAAATGAAATGCTCTTTCCTTTCTACTACACTGTCCTTTACTCTAGCAAATATTCCCTTGGAGAGATAGAAAACAATCCCTCTGCCGCACAGGTTTTCATGCTATTTAACTTTACTTTAGCTACCAGTCCTTTCTGTTTATTCAGATTTCTACTTGAATGGCACACTGATGATCCTATTACAGAGAGGAATGCGTGCTGCCTTACCTTTATGGGACACAACCTGCAAAAATTGCTCTGGCTATAAAGTTCAATATAAATGCAAAATATCATTAGCATTATTATTGTGCAAGTATTCAATGCTTAATAAAAAACATTCTTTCTCCCTCATGAAGCAGCTATTATTCGTAACCTATATGATACTGAAATAGCCGCCATTCCACCCAATTTCATATCGCAGTGGAAACCCTTGTTATCCAAATAATTGGGGTCTTTTTGGAAACAAGACACTGGTTTAGGGGACAGGAAAGGAAAATGGATTCCATTCATTCTTGCTCATTAGTTGGAATTCTGGGATGATGTGATCTGAAGGTTGATATAATGTGTACTGTCTCATTACTTTAAAATTTTAAAGAAAGATTTGTAAATAGAATACCGTACTTAAAAAAAAAAACTTCCCCAAAATGTGTACATTTTGGAGTATTTAGAAACCACAATATGAAATGTTTCATTTTAATTAAATTACAAAATCTCCAGTAAAAAACATTTTATTATTGTGGTTAAAAGTAACTTTCAAGTCATAAAATTGCATTTCCTTTAAAAAGACAGAATATCATATAACAGATTTATTAATATGGTATCTCAGTAGTAAACTTCTATAGTGCCTCCCTTAGCATTCACAATATAGTTTAACTCTCAGTGAGAATATAGCCAATTATTTGCCAGAGGGAAATTAGAAAGTTTTGGGGACATAGATAACTGTTAAAATCCCAGCTTTGCCACTTACTATCAGTGAGACTTGAGACAAGTTACTGAATTTCTCTAAACTTCAGTTTCCTAAATTTTTAAATATATTTTTTCTTGTTGATAGTATTACAGATATCTCCCATCCCCACCCCCACCTACACCCCCCGTTACCCCTTTTCCCAGCCCCTACCCATCCCTCCAGGTCTTCATTAACCTATTGCCCGTGTCCATGGGCTATGCCTATAAGTATGTAAGTTCTTTGGTTTATCTCTTCTCATCCCCCAAATCCACATTGAGGTATGTCTGTCTGTTCCAAAGCCTCCAGGCTTTGGATAGTTTCATAATTTTTATTAAAGAAAAATAAGATTAACATTTAAGGGGTTAAATGTATATTAAAATATATAATATATGCAAAGTGCCTCTGTTAAAAAAGAGATAAAAATCAATAGTAGACATTATAATGCTTACCACTGCTATTTGTATGACTTATGAGAAACAAAAAACAAGTTATGTTTTCTGTTTCAACTAGAGGCCCAGTGCATGATTGAATCATGCACGTGTAGGGTCCCCTACACGCTTTCGCTTTCGATCGCCGGGGAGCTAGGTGCCTGTCCACTGGTGCACCAGGCCTTTCAGAAGCCTCCGGCTCGGCGGAGGCTTCCGAAAGGCCTGGTGCCAGAGCAGACAGGCACCCAGCTCCCCCGCTTTTGATGGTCCACGGCGGGACGTGAGCTCGCTGCCCCAGAGGCCCCTTCTGTTCCGCAGCACAGCCATGGCGCAGACGCTGAGCTCGAGCCGCCGCTGGCGACGCAAGCTCAGCATCCCATCAGCCCAATCGGCTACCCCGGCCACCCCGAGTCCCGCCCCCTGCGCTTCCCGCTGGCCCAATTGTGGGCGTAGTGGAGTGATGGTAATTTACATATTACCATTTTTTTAGGTAGGATTTTCCCAAAAAGTCAATAAAAGTTGAAAAACCACCTCTTTTCTACCTTGAAATAATGAAAAGATTAGACAATGGTTTCTAGCTTGATGCCCAAACCTTTCACTTTAGTTCACATGGTAATTAATCTTGATATGAAAAGAAAAAAACACCTGTTTTTTACTCTTTGAAAGAAGGGTGCTCTAATAAAATGAATATAACATTGTATCCTACATCCTACCTGCTATCCTTTATCCTTAAAAACTTTACTCTGGAGGATTTATAACACACACATATAACACACATGCATGCACACTAAGGCATCGTGTATGTTACTTTTCTTGAATTTTCAAAGTAACTACTCATGGGAAAATTATTTGATGAATATAGATGTATTTTTTTGAATATTTAGTAACAACAACAATAAAAAGTTTTCTGCTAGCTGAAAGTTAATAAAAGTCAAGGCTGATTTGGGAATTCATGTAAAATGTCTACAGTCAGCTGTATTATAAATAATATCACATATTTTTGTATGTTGCCTCATGTTCCTAAGCAGTATTTTGTTATCCAGAAGACAGAAAGAAAAAGTAAAGTTCCAGGATGCATTCTAGAGTTATGACACCTATAAGAAATTTATGTGTTTATAATCATTTACTCTTTTTTAAATAATAGTTTATATAAAATGCTTCTCTTTTTTGTCTCCCCCAACATTCAACTGTTTTTTTTTCTAGCTTTATTGGGTCATAATTGACAAATAAAAAGTGTTCATATATAGGGTATGCATTGTAATAATGTAATATATGTATATTTTTCAATGATCCCTACATAAGGTTATTTTACTCATATACCACATCACGTAGTTACCTATTAGTTTACTTTATTTTTTTGGTGAAAAACTTAAGCTCTCTCTTAGCCAATTTCAAGTATACAATATAGTATCACTAACTAGTCACCACACTGTACATTAGATCCCCATAATTTAATCATCTTATAACTGAAAGTTTGTACTCTTTGACAAATATCTCTCATTTCCCTCAATTTCCAGATCCTATTATCTATCATTCTTTTCACTGGTTCTATGAGCTCAAATATTTTATATTCCACATGCAAATGAGATATACAGTATTTGTTTCTGTGTCTGGCTTATTTCACTTAGCATTGCATTCTTCAGGTACATCCATGTGTTAGCATATGGCAGGATTTCTTTCTTTTTTATGGCTGAATAATATGCTATTATATATATATATATACACTAGAGGCCAGGTGCATGAAATTTGTGCACGGATGGGGGTTGTCCCTCAGCCCAGCCTGCACCCTCTCCAATCTGGGACCCCTCGAGGGATGTCCAACTGCCTGTTTAGGCCTGATCCAGGTAGGATTGGGCCTAAACAGGCAGTCGGACATCCCTCTCACAATCCAGGACTGCTGGCTCCCAACTGCTCACCTGCCTGCCTTCCTGATTGCCCCTAACCACTTCTGCCTGCCAGCCTGATCACCCCCTAACCACTCCCCTGCCAGCCTGATTGATGCCTAACTGCTCCCATGCAAGCCTGTTTGTCCCTAACTGCCCTCCCCTGCAGGCCTGGTTACCCCTAACTGCTCTCCCCTGTAGGCTTGATCGCCCCTAACTGCCCTCCCTTGCAGGCCTGGTCCCTCCCAACTGCCCTCCCCTGCTGGCCATCTTGTGGCGGTCATCTTGTGTCCACATGGGGGCAGGATATTTGACCACATAGGGGCAACCATCTTGTGTGTTGGAGTGATGGTCAATGTGCATATTACTCTTTTTTAGATAGGATAGAGGCCTGATACATGGGTGGGGGCTGGCTGGTTTACCCTGAAGGGTGTCCTGGATCAGGGTGGGGGTTCACTTGGGGTGTGGGGTGACTTGGGAGAGGGGCATATGGTGGTTTGCAGGCCAGCCATGCCCCTGGGCGACCCAAGTGAAAGGCCCTGGTATCTGGGATTTATTTATCTTCTATAATTGAAACTTTGTAGTCTCAAGTGGAGGCCAAGGCAGGCCAGGGCTGCAGAAGCTTGGCTTCCTCCATTGCCAGGGGCAACTCAAGCCTCCTGCTCTCTCCAGTTCCGTGGTTGCCGCCATTTTTGTTGGGATTTATTTATCTTCTATAATTGAAATTTTGTAGCCTTGAGTGGAGGCCTGGGCCTGCCAGGGTGTGCGGAAAGCTTGGCTTCTTCCATTGCCAGGGAAACCCAAGCTTCCTGCTCTCTCCATGGCCGTAGTCATCTTGGTTGGCTTAATTTGCATACTCGCTCCTGATTGGCTGGTGGGCGTGGCTTGTGGGTGCAGCAGAGTGATGATTAATTTGCATACTACTCTTTTATTAGATAGGATAGAAAATGTCTTTATTTATCTATTGATGGACACTTAGGTTTCTTCCATGCCTTGGCTATTGTAAATAATACTGCAATTAATGTAGGCATGTAGATATCTTTTCTAGCTAGTATTTTCATTTCCTTTGGATAGATTCCCAGAAATGTAATTGCTAGGTCAAATGGAAGTTCTACTTTTAACTTTTTGAGGAGCCTTCATGCTGCTCTTTTCAGTGGCTGCACTAATTTATATTCCCACCAACAGTGCATAAGGTTATTTTACACTTTTCTTCACAACCTCACCAACACTTGTTATGTCTTGTCATTAAAAAAAAAAATACCTTTATCATTGAAAGTATTACAGATGTCTCCTATTTTTCCCTCATTGACCCCATCCACCCTGCACCCACCCCTCCCAGGCCTTCACCACACTATTGTCCAGTCATCTGACAGGTGTGAAGTAATATCTCATTGTGATTTTGATTTGCATTTTCCTGATGACTAGTGACATTGAGGACCTTTTTATATACATGTGAGCCATCTGTATGCCATCTTTGGAAAAATGTCTAATCAGGACCTATCCCCATTTTTAAAGTCAACTATTTGTTTGTTTGCTGTTGAGTTGTATTAGTTTTTTCTATTTGGATATTAGCCCCTTATCAGATATATGATTTTCAAATATTTTCACCCATTTGTTAGGTTGTCTTTTATTTTGTTGATGGTTTTCTTTGCTGTGAAACTATTTAGTTGGATGCAGTCCAACTTGTTTGTTTTTGCTTTTGGTGTCTAATCTAAAAAAATCATCAATGTCAAGGAGCTGATATGTTAAATTATATACAAATATTAATCCTCAAACTGGACACAAAGTCATAGCAGGAGGTAATGAAATAATGAATTCATTTATTCTGAGGTGAGCATGTTGGTGTTATAGTAACCTCATGTTTTTAAAAACTGCTGAACTATTAAAAATATAATCACATTTTTATAATAGATTTATAGATTTTTATGAGTATGAATCATTTTTTAAATTTCTAAGTGCCTATAGAGTGAATATTTTTGCATATGTTATAATATTTCATTATGATGACTCATTATAAAGAGGAACTGATTGACCTAGAAATGTATTATAAGTCTCAGTAAACAAACCCATGTTATTTTAGTGCTGGGATTATGAATTGCATATATTTCTGATAATGAGCTAAAAATCTGGATAATGTTGAATCTATGAACACGTTTTACTTTCAGGAAACTACTTGAATGAAACTTAAGAAATGAGTCTCAACCATGCAGCAAATGTTAATTCTGGGGTCAAAATTTTAATTCCCTTCTCTGATTCCTTCACACAGCAAGACTAGTTTGTGTGTGAAAATGCTGTGTTTAAATTGTTTTGCTCAAATTAATAGTAATCTTACTCTTAGAGCCCTTACAAGGAGCACTTACTTAATTATTAAAGATTTATTTTCATTATGCTAACATTAATATTTTGTTACCTGGCATTCATTACACCAGTCATTTAGGAAAAAATGTAGATGATCCATATTTGGTAGATCATGTAATAAATAAATTAATAGATCTGAATCTCCTTTGTAGAATACCCCTCTCTCATTTTACTCTTAGAAATTTGACACTTAAAATTTGAAGTGATTCAGCCAAACGTGTGTAGTGTAATGTGGGTAGAATCATGAATCCCAGTGTAACGCTTATTCTGCACTTCAAATAGCAGGGAATGACTTGAATACACCCTTGATTGTATACGCAAAGAGAAAGGTTATCTTATAGTAATTTAGAGCCTTATAAGAATTAAGCATTTCAATAAGATTACGTCTAATAAAATATGTTAAATAAAAATACATAAAGTTTAAATCAAAACTATGTGGCACATATGTGATATTGAAGAGACAGAAGTAGAAGGCTAGGTAGTCAAGCACAGGACCATGGCGGGAGGAAGTAGAACTGGGGAACCTAACCTATCAGGGAGTGTTGCTAAGGCAACCCAGTGGGCAGCTGGCTGGGGAAAGAAGGGCAAGCTGAGTGTGGGAGACATGAGCTTTAAAATGTATGGATGTTGCTAAGACAGGCAACTTGCATATAACCAATCACAAGGCAGTGAGGCCTATACCAATCCCAAAGATGTTACTAAGGCAGAATTATTTGAAAGAACCAATCAGAAGCTAGCAAGCATATATCTACCCACTAGACAAAGAAGTACCACTCTCCCTCCTTCTCTCTGTGGCTCACTGGGTTCCTGGCTCTCCTATGGCAGGAGATATGCTCCCCTGCGCCCACGTGGCTTATGGCCATATGGGATTCCACACATGGACTAATGGACTTTAGTTAGCTTGTATGCTGACCTACACCCGGCTGCAACATGGAACGGAAGCTCTAGACACTGGCCTGCTTTTGGAATCCCAGCTGTTCCTTTTCTAGAACTGGCTTCTCTCAATAAACTTTGCTTCTGCTAACCATTTTTGTCTGTGAATTCATTCTTTCATTTTGCCAGACAACAAACTCAGACCTGTTGGGGGAGGGTTAGATGATATATATAAGTGAGATCATATAATACTTACATTTGTGTTTCAATATGTGACATAGGGTAAAGAGGGAGTACTATATCTAAGGGAAAGTGGTAAAAATTGGCTTAAAAAATCTATTTTACCAATATAAAATGTGAATAATCTAGGGATTTTTTTTTCACCCAGAACAACAACCAAGAAGCTCAGCATTCAGAGAACAGAATTAATTTCTTCAAGTTTAGTCACACTTAAATTATAGAAAGAACTGAATCCTCATTGCATATATTCATGGATATTAAAATAAGTGTGGAGATCTATCAGGAAATCTTTGAAGGCCTTTGTGTTCCCTATGGAGTCAACTCATTTTTTTTCTTGCCCATAGCAAGGACCCTGTTTCTATGAGTACTAAAGAAGATATACTATCTCTATGAATATAGTTTTTTTTAACCGATCATAGGTAGAGAAATCGATCATAGCTAGAGAGAAGAGAGATTTTAAAAATGCATGAACTGTATGTAGTCTAATTTTAGGCATATAGATCATTTGTTCCCATATGATTTAAAAGTATTGGTATTCTATAGGTTTATGGCTACATCTTTCAAAGGATACATTTCTTTCTTTTTATTCTTTGCCTATACCAAAAGTGGGCCATCGTTTATTTTGAACAGTTTATTGTTATGTAAGTATATTATAAGAAAATAAATAATAACTAACATTATGAGCTTTTAATATGTGCTATACCTAGTGTTCAATATTTGATATATATTACCACTTTCAATGCCTCCCACAAACCTGTGGGGCAAACACTATAGCTGGCATCAATTTAAAAATTGACAAAGTGGGGCTTCAAAGGTCTTAGTAACTTGTTTAAAGCCAGAAAGCTAGCAGATGCTGGAATCAGACTTAAACTCACACAGACTGAATGAAAAAGTCAACCTGTAAATGATTATGCTATGTTAAATGTGAATATATTGATCATTTAGTTGAACAATTTTCATGAATCAATGATAACTCCATGCAAAACATCTAACTAATAAATAAACTACATATATCAGTAAGAATTAGGTTTGGATATTTATAAGAGTAAGCCCAAATAAACAGTGACTAAAACAATTTTCCCTCTTTATTAGCTACAGTCACCATGCTGTACATTACATCTCCATGACTTACTTCTTTTATAACTGCAAGTATTTTTCCTTAGATGCTGATCACCCATTTCACCCACTCTCTACCTCTGGCAACTACCAATTTGTTCCCTGTACCTATGAACTTGTTAGTTTGTTTTATTTGTTTTGTTTTGTTTCTTTGGGGGGAGGGTTAGATGCTACATATAAGTGAGATCATATAATATTTGTCTTTCTCTGTCTGACTTATTCCATTTAACATAATGCCCTCAAAGTTCATCCATGTTGCCACAAATGACAATATTTTCTTCTTTTTTATGGCTGAATAATATTCCATTGTGTGTATGTGTGTATACAACATGTTCCCCCAAAATGCATACACACAATGTATTTTAATAAACACTGCCTTATAATTATGCAAAGTGTATAATTATTTATATATTATATATCTATGCACCCATTGATGGACACTTAAACTGTTTCTATGCTTTGGCTATTGTAAATAGTGCTGAAATAAAAATGAGGATGCAGATATCTTTTTTAATTAGTGTTTTCATTTTTTGAGATAAATACCCAGAAGTGGAATTGCTATATCACATGGTTGTTCTATTATTAGGTTCCATACACTTTTCCATAGTGGTTGCACCAACATACAATCCCATCAACAGCATGTAAGTGTTCCCTTTTCTCCACATTCTTACCAATACTTGTTACTTCTTATCTATATACTAGAGGCCTGGTGCACAAAATTCGTGAACAGGGGTGTGTGTCCCTCAGCCCAGCCTGCACCCTCTCCAATCTGGGACCCCTCGAGGAATGTCTGACTGCCTGTTTAGGCCTGATCCAGGTAGGATAGGGCCTAAACGGGCAGTCGGACATCCCTCTCACAATCCAGGACTGCTGGCTCCCATCTGCTCCCAACTGCCTTCCTGATTGCCCTTAACCGCTTCTGCCTGCCAGCCTGATCACCCCCTAACCACTCCCCTGCCAGCCTGATTGATGCCTAACTGCTCCCTTGCCAGCCTATTTGCCCCTAACTGCCTTCCCCTGCAGGCCTGGTCACCGCTAACTGCCCTTCCCTGCAGGCCTGTTACCCCCCAACTGCTCTCCCCTGCAGGCCTGGGTCCCCCCCAACTGCCCTTCCCTGCAGGCCCGGTCACCCCTAACTGCCCTCCCCTGCTGGCCTGATTGCCCACAACTGCCCTCCCTTGCAGAACTGGTCCCTCCCAACTGCCCTCCCCTGCTGGCCATCTTGTGGTGGCCATCTTGTGTCCACATGGGGCAGCCATCTTTGGCCACATGGGGGCAGCCATCTTGTGTGTTAGAGTGACGGTCAATTTGCATATTATTATTTTATTAGATAGGATTAGATAGCATAGAGGCCTGGTGCACGGGTAGGGGCCGGCTGGTTTGCCCTGAGGGTGTCTCAGATCAGGGTGGGGGTTCCCTTGGGGCATGAGGCGGCCTGGGTGAGGGGCCTGTGGTGGTTTGCAGGCCGGCCACGCCCCCGGTGACCCAAGTGGAGGCCCTGGTATCTGAAATTTATTTATCTTCTATAATTGAAACTTTGTAGCCTTGAGCAGAGCCAAGCCTCCTGGTCACTCCATGGCCACAGCCATTTTTGTTGGGATTTATTTATCTTCTGTAATTGAAACTTTGTAGCCTTAAGCAGAGGCCAAGGCAGGCCAGGGCTGTCTTGACTTCCTCCATTGCCGGGGGCAACTCAAGCCTCCTACTCTCTCCAGCTCTGTGGCTGCCACCATTTTTGTTGGGATTTATTTATCTTCTGTAATTGAAACTTTGTAGCCTTGAGTGGAGGCCTGGGCTGGCCATGGTGTGCAGAAAGCTTGGCTTCCTCCATTGCCAGGGAAACCCAATCCTCCTGCTCTCTCTGTGGCTGCAGCCATCTTGGTTGGGTTAATTTGCATACGTGCTCCTGATTGGCATGGCTTGTGGGGGTAGCGGAGGTATGGTCAATTTGCATATCACTCTTTTATTAGATAGTATATAAAAGCCTAAGCGACCAAATGACCGAATGACCGGTGGACTGGTCGCTATGACATGTGCTGACCACCAGGGGGCAGACACTCAATGCAGGAGCTGTCCCCTGGTGGTCAGTGTGCTGTCACCAATGGGCACCAGACACTGGGCTCACGGCTGGCCGCCACAGCCCAGAGACCACAGCGGAGCGACAGGGAGCCTACTGAGCATCAGCGGCAGGTGCAGCGGGGCCAGAATGAGCAGGAGCCGCAGGCAGGAGCTGCAGGCAGTGTTGGACTGCTGGTTTCGGCCTGATCTGTGCAGGCCATGCTGAGGGACCCCACCCACCGGTGCACGAATCTGTGCACCAGGCCTCTAGTCTTTTTTATAATAGCCATTCTAACATGTGTAAAGTGATATCACATTATGATTTCAGTTTTCATTTCCCTGGTCATTAGTAACGTTGAGCAACTTTTAATGTACCTGTTAGCTTTTGTATGTCTTCTTTAAAAAAATGTCTATTCAGTTGCTCTAGCTATTTAGGGTATTTTGTGGTTCCATACAAATTTAAAATTATTTGTTCTATTTCTAAAAAACTGCCATTGAATTTTTGACAGGGATTGTATTGAATCTGTAGATGGCTTTTTCATAGTATTGACATTTTAACATTAATTCTTCTAATTCATGATAAATTATCTTTCCATTTATTTGTGTCTTCTTTAATTTCTTTCATCAATATCTTATTGTTCTCAGTATACAGATATTTCCTCTCCCCTCCTTTGTTAAATGTATCCTAGGTGTTTTATTATTTTTGATATAATAGTTAATGGTATTGTTTTCTTCATTTCTCTTTCTCATAGTTTGTTAGCATTTAAGCCAAGTCCTATCTTATCCAAGAATCAAAGAATATTATAAAGCCAATCAGTGCAATTCTTAACAAACAAGATAGTGTACACAGTTCAGCCAATCAATGACTACATTCAAGTCAGGAAATGTTCTGAGAGAAAGGAAATGGACATTGACATAGCATATGCTCAAAAAACATAATGCATCCACTGCACAGCACATAATTAAAGTTGAAATCCAGGACAGTACATTTAACATTTTCTTGGAAACATAGGAAAAATTATCAAAGGAGGGGGGGTTTGAAGTTAATGGCTAATATGATAAATTAAATCTGGATGGGGAACGGGTGTAAGCCTATAAAAAAAGCCATTTCAACTAGTTCAGAAAACCAAGAGTAACAGGTGTTTCCCTCATTTAAATTCCTTCCATTTATGTTATGTATACCATTCACTAGTCAATTCATCCTGTGCTGTTTTGTGAGCACAGGATGTATTGTTTTTAGATGTCATTTACAATGTGTATTGTTCATTTTAAAAGGTATTTTTAGGGAGAGAGGAAAGGATAAGGAGAGAGAGAGACATCCAATATGAGAGTGAAACATTGATAGGCTGCCTCCTGCACACCCTCTACTGGGATTAAGCCTTCAACCTGGGTGTGTGTCCTGAACGGGAATCAAACTGGCAACCTTTTGGTGCACAGGGCAATGCACAACCAACTGATCTACACTGCCAAGGGCTGTCCACTAATTTTTATTCTGCTTCTCCTAAATAAACTTAGTCATTTCTAAATAGAAATGCACTATATTATATAATATAGAATCTCATGATGTATTAGAAACAATTTAGTATTGAAAGTCAGTATTTTTTCTACATTCAGTTACTGGCTCCACTGCTTAATAGCTCTTTGATCAGAAGTCTTTAGTCATGTTAACAAACCGAGTAACCCAAACTGGATAAACAAAAATGTGTTGTTTTTTTTCATATTCCCTAACAAATAGAAAAGTAGAAATCATTTATCTCATCCCAATATTTATCAACAAAAAAAAAACATGCTGTTTGTTTTACAAACATAACCAGATAGCTCTTATGTCTAAATATTCATCAATATACAACATTTGATTTTTTAATGTGTATTTTTACTACTGACTTGAATATCCTTGGGAAAGTCATTTAAATTCTCTGAGTCTTTCTTTTGTATTTGAAAATGACAAAAATAATATTTTAATACATTTTAATCACATACCCCCCAATGTATTCCTCAGAAGAAAAGCAAACTGATACATATTACTATCTTTATTTTCAAGATGAAAAACAAAGGCATTCAAGGTTATGTAACTTGACTATAATGAGTGAGGAAAATGGGATTTGAATTTAAGCAAAATCTTAAATATCTTTAGTTCCTAACTGAAATTTTTCTAATGAGTTAAATCATTCATAGGTTTAAATAAAACAAAGATTGGGAAATAAGTGAAATAAGATAATCAGAAAAATAAATGATTGGGAGTTAAGAAAAAAGCAGTAGCATGAATATTTCTAGTTGGGCTATACTCTATGTTCCCAAATCTTGAACTATGAGGTAATTATAATTGTCATTCAACTTGAATTTCTATATTGGAGAATTGTTGATATTTAAATAGAGAATAAAAACAGAGCTCATGACTTCTATTAAGTTGATCAATATTTTTACATGTGTCTTTGATTTCTTAAAAAAACAACTGTAAAAAAATCTAGACTGCATTCCACTAATTTTAAAAATTAAATATATAAACTAATTATTTAGCATAGCTAACATCTGCATATATGATTGTGTATAATTTGCATGCAAATCAGTAAAGGATGGTTCATCTTTGCCATAAAGTGTGAGCTAGTTTTGGTAGTGTTTCTACCTTACTTTGCAAAGTGAAAACATGTTCTTCTTAGGAAAAGTGATAAACATGTTTATTTAAAGCTTGTTTTGAAGGTGTTGTTTTTGATAAAGTTATAAAGTGGAAAATCCTTTTTTTACCTGGAAAGTGCATAATGTAAAGATGTTTGCAATGGAAAGAAAGCATGGGGATACCGTAATAAGGATCTAAGTGAAAGGAGTTTTTAGGAGTAAAATAGGCAGGTTTAGGGAGTTTTAGAACTAAAAGGGTCCATGGGGGAGGACTGCAAAGCTTGGTGGCAGGGAGCTGCCAAAAGGCATGCATTCACAGAGAGAGATAAGAGATGCCACAGGATAAAGGGGAGAGGAAGATACCCACTTACAGAAGACAGGGGAGAGCCACAGGGAGTAGAAAAACAAGAGGGAGAAAGAGGAAAACAGATTTTCACAGGGCATAGACAATTCTCCCACAGGAGAAAAAGAGGGGGACCGCACGTGGGGTTTGAGCTCTGAAGCTGCTCTAGTGACCAATCAGAGGGGATATCAAGACACAAAGAACTGCAGCCTTTATAAACCTTAGGAAAGAGGGACTTAGTGGGCTACCCCTTTGGAAGCCTCTCTCCATGTGGGAGTCTGTGCTTCTTTCCCAATAAATTTCCACCTTTTGTCCATGGCTTCATTCTTCAAATCCATTTGGACAAGGACCCAGGAAAGAAACCACTTTTGCATCCTGCCCAGAGGAAAACCACGTATTTCAGTTTGATTTCCGCATTTCATAAGCTATGATGCCTGGCTCTTATAACTCCCCATTCCCTTAGTAAAAGTTTTAGCATTATGGCCTGCCCAGTCACACTGTCATTGAGCTTTGAGCACAAAACATTCATCTCCCCGAACCTCTCATGGAGAATTAGATATTCTGCAGATGGAAAAATGCTAACTGTGACACAATTTCAATGTCCTTGTCAGGAAGAAAAATGAAAATTTTGCTAGTAGAGTTGTGACTCAAAGGCGGCTGTGACTCAGACAATGAGAGGTTGACCATTTCTGATAAAGTAGTGTGTCCCTAATGCCCTCTTGCCTTCTTTGTTTACTACCTCAGCTAGTTGAACAAAAATAATTGTAAATATTACACTAAGGAAGAGTGTGCTTGTCATCAGTGACATCTCTCCATATTATCTGCTATTTTGTGTCCTAAATTTAAACTTAGAAACCCTATGCAGTTTTGAGAGACAGAAAGTTAGGGCAGAAAATTTAGCTAAACTGTAAAAGCGTAACTGTCTCTAACAGATGATAACCCATATGGTTTGTACTGTATATATAGATTGTCTACCTGGGATAAAGAATGATGATGATGATGATGATGATGATGATGATGATGATGGGTCTCTGGAAGCTAGAGCAATGATTTTAAGTAAAATTTCTAAAGCAGAAAGAACATCAGAAATAGAAGTCATAGAAACTAGAGCATACATTAGGCAGACCTACAAAATGTGAGGCAGGGATTCTGCTGTGAGTCAGGAAAATCAGAAGTTCCATGCTCCAACACATAGGTATACTTTCAACAGTAAATATTAAAAGACAAAAAGAAGACATTTGTTTTCTAGCAGATCAAGAAATGAAGCTAGAGATGACAGGAATAATTTAAAAATTAAAAGGAGCCCACCAACATGTGGTCGAACTTCAACCTATATACCTGAAGGTCATAGTTTGATTCCCAGTCAGGGCACATTCTCTGGGTTGTGGGCTCAATCCCCCAGGGGGTGGGGAGAGGGGAGAGGGAGGAAGGCATATAGGAGGCAACATATCAATGTCTTTCAACCCTCTTTCCCTCTCTCTGAAATTAATAAAAATAAATAAATAAATATTAAAAGCAATAGTTGTGCATAAAAATATTACTAAGTCTCTCCTGAGATGGGTGTTCAAATGATGTAACATTGATGGCCTGAGCCTAATAAAGCCATCAAAAACTATAACTGCAGCCATTGAATTAGTAACATTATTGTAAGAATTACATAAATATACTAATCACAACCAGAAAGGTATAGAGGACTGGTCTCTGTATATGGAAGGGATAGAACAAATAAAAAAGATACTGATATTTGTACCACCACCACCACCACCACCACCAACAACAACAACAAAAAAAAAACACACCAAAAAACTAAATTATGTCACATGATAGCTGCTATAGGAAAAAAAAAAAAGAGGGATAGATGCCTTGAAAATGACTGAGAAAATGCATAGTATAAGTATCATGCTTGCTGAAACCGGTTTGGCTCAGTGGATAGAGCGTCGGCCTGCAGACTCAAGGGTCCCAGGTTCGATTCCGGTCAAGGGCATGTACCTTGGTTGTGGGCACATCCCCAGTAGGGGGTGTGCAAGAGGCAGCTGATCGATGTTTCTCTCTCATCGATGTTTCTAACTCTCTATCCCTCTCTCTTCCTCTCTGTAAAAAAATCAATAAAAATATATTTAAAAAAAATAAGTATCATGCTTTAAAAATTAAATATAAAATTATGCTTTAAAATTAAATATAAAATGAAAATACTACATAGGTATACACACATGTGTAAGTATGTATGTGCATGTGTGTTCAGTCATTATATATGAAGAAACATTGAGAAAAAATATCATGAAATTCATAATAAATAGAAATATCACTCATGACAAAATGTGTGTATTATGTATAGATAGCTTGAAAGAATATTTGGATATAATAGAAAGTGAAAATTCAGTCCATGACAGGGGGAATGAAAACAACAAAGTACCCTACCTGAAAACATGTCATACCAGCACTACATAAACACTGGTGTAATCCGAATAATCAGAAAAAGCTATGAAAGCAATGGCAGGAAAACCAAGTCTTGCATTGCAACTATACATAGATTGTATTTTTATTTACTTTGTTTAATTTATTTGGGTGACATGGTTAATAAAATTATGTAGGTTTCAGGTATACAAATCTATGATTGATCA
Organism: Cnephaeus nilssonii; assembly: GCF_951640355.1. Lineage (NCBI taxonomy): Eukaryota > Metazoa > Chordata > Mammalia > Chiroptera > Vespertilionidae > Cnephaeus > Cnephaeus nilssonii. The sequence goes on along the minus strand of NC_137083.1, from coordinate 69,626,059 downwards.
TCATATAATGTACCGTGTGTTCACTACCCCAAGTCAAGTCTTCCATCACCATTTATCCCCCATAGACTCACTTCTACCTCCATCCACCCCTATTTCCCTCTGGAAATCACTATGTTGTTGTCTGTGTCTATGAGGTTAGTCATTGAGAGTGAAAAGAAAAGGTAACAATAAGGTTTTTAGAAGAGCAATATTCAAAATACCATAAATGGAATAATGGAGACAGTTTTCAGGATGGCCCTTAAAAAATATAAAGTTGTAAAAGCACCAATTTGTGGATATTTAATAAAGATAGATACTATTTGGGGGAAGGAAACTCAGAAAAATGTGATAACAAATAATATTTAACAGCACATAAAATAGATAAAACTAAATGCAATCTTTATATACCTACATCAGACCAAACTGTAAATACCCACCAATATAATATCAGAGGATTGGAAGATACCATGAAATATTACAATATCTTTTAGAAAGATTTCTGATTAATCAAATAATATGTGGCTAGTAATGTTACTAAAATAAAGTCCTTGTGGCCAGTGCTTGGAAAGGCCAAAATGTCAGAGTTGGATTAGGGCAGGCGTCCTCAAACTACGGCCCGCGGGCCACATGCGGGTGTTTTTGCCGTTTTGTTTTTTTACTTCAAAATAAGATATGTGCAGTGTGCATAGGAATTTGTTCATAGTTTTTTTTAAACTATAGTCCGGCCCTCCAATGGTCTGAGGGACAGTGAACTGGCCCCTTGTTTAAAAAATTTGAGGACCCCTGGATTAGGGAAAAGTTTATTGATTGAGAAGGTACAACTAAGAAGGTGGAAGACAAACTGGTTCCTCAAATCCATCTTACCAAAGTACAGAGCTCAGGCTTCTTTTATGTCAAGGGAAGGGGAAATGGGAGGGGCAAGAAGTGATTGATCACCTCAGACATCTGGGCACCAGCAGGGGTCCAAGGAAGACTGTGCTAGTTGATGTGAATCTCATCAGGAGGTTCCTGCAAATCTTTGATAAGTAATCATTATTTTTGTACATATTTCTGTTATATCCTTTGGAGGTCAGAATTCCACTAATGATTAGTATGTCTGTATGCAAGACTAAGCAGAAGCTATTAGCCTGAAGGCCATGGGAGCAAAGCAGCCTTGAACAAGAAGAGGTCAGAAAGACTGAGTATTTCACTCTGTTACAATAAAGAAACCCTTCAGGAAATAGAGGAGGAGGGAGGTTGACCAAAACAATCATGTGAAAGGGGGGAAGCTCAGAAAAGTACTGGAAATTTCATGGTTCAATTGGAGAGAAAAGGAGAGGAGATTTGTATTGACTTTGGGGATTAAATAGAAAATGTCACTGAAATAGCAGGCTCATTTCACAACAAAAGATAATTATTAGATGAGATTTCAAACAGCAACTAACAATGAATGTCAATCATACATTTGGGCAATATAGATTTTGCAATACTAGTAGCATAAGAAAATTATACCCATTTTGCCTTCACAGAAAAAGGGACATTATATACAATTACTAGATTAACATAAGAATATAAATTGTTGAAAAAGGAATATAAATTGTCTGCAAATAATCTGTATAGAGAGAATTTAAATTGAATTTAAAGGAAAGTATACTCTGTAATAAAAACCCATCTTAATAGGAGAAAAACAAACAGCAGTTTTATAATATGTATACCTGCTATACCTGGGAGAGACCCAGAAGAATTAAGTAACTCCTTGAAATGGCCCAAGCTACCTTCACATATATAAATCAATAAATATATATATATGATTTTATTGATTTCAGAGAGGAAGTAGAGGGATAGAGAGATAGAAACATCAATGGTGAGAGAGAAACATTGATTGGTTGCCTCCTGCATGCCCTCCACTGGGGATCAAGCCCAAAACCCCAGCATGCCCTGACCGGGAATCAAACCATGACCTCCTGGTTCATAGGTTGATGCTCAACCACTGTGCCATGCCAGCTGGGCCCAAGCCACCTTCTTAAATACCATCTCCAACTAATGACAAAAGAAGACTTTAGAGGGTAAGGAGCCAATTCTGGGAGGCTGTCAGAAAAAACTCATCAAATAAGACTATGGTTGTTATTCAGATTTAGGTCCTTGCCTTCTCCATCGATAAGGGTTTCTAGAGATTTAGTCATCCTTCTCTTTCTGGTACAGGTAAGAAGACACCCTTACAGATGGAGGTTTTCTTTATAAATAGAAATGTCTCTTGCAAAAAGGTAACTTCTGTTGGATTTTCAGAGCTTTCCCTATGCCTGCTGTTTCTTAAAAATAATCAGCTTAAATTAATTCTTATTCCAAAGAGGCACATCTGGGGTAGAAAATTCTGCTGTCTTCAAAGGATTAATAGCAGAATATTTTATTGATTAGAGGCCCAGTGCATGAAATTTGTGCACGGGGGGCAGTGGCATCCCTCAGCCCAGCCTGCACTCTCTCCAATCTGGGACCCCTCGAGGGCAGTCGGACATCCCTCTCACAATCCAGGACTGCTGGCTCCCAACTGCTCACCTTCCTGCCATACTGATTGCCCCTAACCACTCCCCTGACAGCCTGATTGATGCCTAACTGCTCCCCTGCCAGCCTGTTTGCCCCTAACTGCCCTCCCCTGCAAGCCTGGTCACCCCTAACTGCCCTCCCCTACAGGCCTGATCACCCCCAACTGCTCTCCCCTGCAGGCCTGGGTCCCTCCCAACTGCCCTTCCCTTCTGGCCTGATTGCCCACAACTGCCCTCCCCTTGCAGACCTTGTCCCTCCCAACTGCCCTTCCCTGCTGGCCATCTTGTGGCGGCCATCTTGTGTCCACATGGGGTCAGTCATCTTTGACCACATGGGGGCAGCCATCTTGTGTGTTGGAGTGATGGTCAATTTGCATATTATTCTTTTATTAGATAGGATAGAGGCCTGGTGCACAGGTGGGGGCTGGCTGGTTTGCCCTGAAGGGTGTCCCAGATCAGGGTGGGGGTTCCCTTGGGGAGTGGGGTGGCCTGAGCGAGGGGCATATGGTGGTTTGCAGGCTGGCCACGCCCCCCGGTGACCCAAGTGGAGGCCCTGGTATCTGGGATTTATTTATCTTCTATAATTGAAACTTTGTAGCCTTGAGCAGAGCCAAGCCTCCTGGTCACTCCATGGCCACAGCCATTTTTGTTGGGATTTATTTATCTTCTATAATTGAAACTTTGTAGCCTAAGCAGAGGCCAAGGAAGGCCAGGGCAGGCGGAAAGCTTGGCTTCCTCCATTGCCGGGCAAACCCAAGCCTCCTGCTCTCTCCATGGCCGCAGCCATCTTGGTTGGATTAATTTGCAAACTCACTCCTGATTGGCTGTTGGGTGTGGCTTGTGGGTATAGCGGAGGTACGGTCAATTTGCATGTTACTCTTTTATTAGATAGGATGATATCATTATCAAGGGGAGAAAATAAGCAATGGGTAATTGAGAAATAGATACTAATTGCCAGGCTACAAAATAGAAGATATTGATTAGTACAAATGTAGGTAAAAGTGGTGTTGCAGAAGACCAAAGAAAAAATAAGCGACGCTTTAGAGAAAAGGAGTGACACTGTTTATTTACACTGGTGGACTCAGGAAATAACTTACCAAATCTGAGTAAAGTAACATGCAGGGGTCTTCTCTTTTATATATCTTCCATGGGTCTCTGTTCCGCTAATATGGATTATGCTTCCAGTCCTTTGCACGGGCCTTACAAGAAGGCCCCAGGTATTGGGGGTCTCCAGGAATATCTGATGGTCTGGCCTGGTGCCAGCACTAATAACCCTCCCTCCGGGGCAGTGCACTGTTCACAGTTTTATGGCCTCTGTAACAGGTTCTGCAAGACCAGTTTCTGGGAAGGAGGTAGTGACTTAATTATAGGTTACCAAGAATGTACACTGAGCTTGCTGGCATGGATTCAGATTGTCAGCCCCCCCAAATATCAGGGTTACATTGGAATTAGCCCATTTTAGCCTTCTCAGTGGTCCAAAATATGATTAAAGTGTGAATATCAAGCCTTGGCAAGCTAACTTACAACTGCTTAGATAGACAATTTGGAATTTACTTAGTTGTACATGTTTCCATTTTAAGGAGAAATGAGGGCAGAACTTAGAAGACATCCATTCCTAGGTCTTAAAGACTGGATATGCCCAGGTTTGTCTTGTCCTTAGAGAGGTGTATTTATTTATATTCTCAAAGGTTAGAGTGAGGATGCTACCCATATTGTCTCCAAAGGGCAACGATTATTTTTTCTTCTCTCTTTTCAGGAGGTGCCCAGTAAGCAGCTACCTCTTTCTCTTGCATGCCAGCAGAGGAAACCCCCTTTCCTCTGCTTGTTGCCTATGTCACAGATGCTTTAGTAAGATATTTGACTGGGTTTTTATAAACTTCTTTTATTGATTTCAGAGAGGAAGGGAGAGAGGGAGAGAGAGAGGTAGAAACACCAATGATGAGAGAATCATTGATCGGCTGCCTCCTGCACACCTCCTACTGGGGATCAAGCCCACAACCCAGGCATGTACCCTTGACTGGAATCAAACCTGGGACCCTTCAGTCCACAGGCCGACGCTCTATCCACTGAGCCAAACCAGCTAGGGCTTGACTGGGTTTTTATTGTGTCACCAAAGGGGTTAAAATAAAGATATAGTGAAATGCATTGTTGTTACCAAACTTTGTGAGTTAGAGGTCTGCCGTGTTCAGAGAAGCCAATGTGTGAAGCAACAGGATTTTGCAGAGAAAATATTTATTTGTCCAGTTTCAAATAAGGAGACCAGATCCAAGGCTCAGGTCAGTCTTTCCAAATAAAGACAGAGCAAATTTAAAGGGTAAAATTTAGGACAAACTATATCTATATGTATATTTATTAATTCTAACTCAGGAGTCCTGATTGGACAATCTGAGTATGTCATCTAAGGTAAGGAAAAGGAAAGATGAGGGAAAGAATAGTTGAACTTCAAGTTGGCATGGACTGATTGGAAGAGATCTAGGTGCCCAGCTAAGCACAAATTGCTAAGGTACCCCTTATTTCTGAATACAGCACTGTCTTTGAGGGTCTGGGCACAGAGGTTCCTGCTAAAGGAGAATTTTAGTTTCTACCATTCTAAGGGTTAGTTGGAGTTCATTTATGGTCTTTCTGTACCTGCACAAGCCTTTGGGCCCAGTGTGTCTGGTGAGGTCTGGTGATCTTAGAGGCATTGTGAGGAGACCTGACTGCTGTTATCTCCCAAAAGGCAAAATAAACTAGGAGAGAAAAACAAGTATTGGGGTCTGGGGATCTGGTTTCAGTGTTAGGACTGTGTTTCATCATCATATGGAACTTGTATCTAACCGCTAATCCCAAAGCAAATAATAGAGAAGTAGAATGGACTGTTGAAAGTAAATATAAAGAAAAAAGGTATCTTCAAAATAAATTAATATAAGTACTGCCATATTTCAACAGGTTAAAAACCATAAAGATATATTATCTTCTCTAATATAGATACCTATTTCCCATATCTTGCTATAATAACTCCACCTACAAAGGTAGAATTAGGTCTGTTAATAGAGGGAGAGGTCCTCGTCTCTCCCAGTTGCTGGTGGGGGACGGCGGGTATTTCTTGCAGTATCATGAGTAAGAATTTTCTGAGAGTGGCGCAGGAGGATGCAGTATTGTGGAAAGCTTTATTTCTGCGGAATCAAACTCCTGAGTTTAAAGGTTTCCTTTTCCTCAGTCCTGCCAAGGAGGAAGTCCCATTTTGCCTTTATCAGGGCTAAAATCAGAGTTAGGATCCAGACTTTCCTTTCCGTGCCTGCAAGGTCCAGCATCAGGCTGGCTTAATCTGTTTCCCCGCTGCAGTCCAACAGTCCATTGCATGTGGGGCCCACGGGTCCACATGGCTATGGAGGAAACACAGGTGGATTCAAGGAAGCCAAGAGTGAGCCAAGAGTATAAGAGAGAAAACGTGTTTGTTTAGGATATTATGTATTCCCAAGTTTTCATATGCTTGCCCTGGCCACCCCCATTCTGGGCAATGATCTTTCTTCCCATGTGGGACTGACAGGCAAGTACCTTTCCGGTGTCACCCCAACTTTATTGGGTATGCGTTTGTTTTCCCTTTGTTGGATCCCTCCGCCCACTGTTGTCCTGGGAATAGGCTGGTGGCTCCTGGAGTGCAAACTACAGCTTCCTGGTGAAGCTGTGGAAATGATATGCCTATAATGCCTGGCCTCCCCCCTTGATCTTTTCCTATTAATAACTAGCTAATTACAATGGCATTAGGTCTACTACTTATAGATAAATTGCGAATTAAAGGACAAAAACTACATGTGACTTCTAGATGAATGATAGCCTAGAGCAGTCCCTTTGTACAAGCAGGGTAACGGTGGAAATATGTAATTCCTATGAGACAATATTTGACATCATTTTCTAGACAGGATTTCTTTGGGGGAAGAGTGTTCATATTCTGTTTTATATGTCATAATTTAGAATTTTATGGTAGTAGTTACAATAAAAAAGCTTGCTGATCTTCACTTCAGAACAGTTTGAAAAATATGTGATGTATTTAATATGTATAATTGCTAATTTCTGTTTCTTATTCTAAAAATGATTATTAAACAATCATAGAGGAATAAATATAATTGATGTTTTATTAGAATAAATTATTTTTTCAAACAATTTTTGAAATATGGTTATAGTTATAGATCAATATGTAAGCAATTATAAGATTTATTAATCTACTGACAATCCTTTAGCATCAACTCATTTATATGTGATGAAGCTTGCTAATGTTTTGGAACAATCACACTGACAGTTATATTACTTAAAGGAAATAACTTGTTTATTACCAAACAGACATCCTTGTATCAGTAATTCTTAGTCATTTGTAGCAATGACTTTATTTTTAGTCTTTAAAAATATAGCCAAATGTTTTACATTTTTTAGGTACTATATAGAAGTAATTGCTCTCTCCATGTATTAATTTCTGAAATACTGCCATCTTGTGGTGTTCTTCATAGAACCTCTTAGAGTCATTTATTGTAGACTTCTAGTGAAAACAAAATTGTCCTCTCATGAGATAGACTCAAGTGAGTACCTTAGAACCTGGAGAGTAAAATTGACCTTATCTTATTAATTATAAAATATTTCTTTAGTATCATCTAAGTGGAGAATTATAATGTAATATTTCATAGCAGAAAAGATAGTATATCTTACTTATTTGCTTATACATTCTTTTTTATTATTAAATATATTTTTATTGATTTCAGAGAGGAAGGGAGAGGGAGAGAGAGATAGAAACATCAATGATGATAAAGAATCATTGTTAGGCTGCCTTCTGCACACCCCCTACTGGGGATTGAGCCCACAACCCGGGCATGTGCCCTTGACTAGAATCAAACCTGGGACCAACCCTTCAGTCCACAGGCTGACGCTCTATCCTCTGAGCCAAACCAGCTAGGGCTCTAAATACTTTTAAGATCAGCTTAGATTTCCTCTGGTATCTAAAGCAGAAGGAAGCATTTTCAATGTGATGCCAGGGTAAAATGCCCTTAAGCTTTGAGCATTGAAACAGTTTTCACACAATAAGAGGAAAACTCCTTATGCAGCAACTTCACCTTTGTTTTCAGGACACTTATTTTCTGCTGTAGAAATTAATGTGAGTACTATCAATGAACTCAACCTTGTAATAAGCTCTGCTTATGTCTGTGCCAAGTGTTTTGTGTGGTTCTACATCCAGTTCTAAAAAATTCAAGTGCTTTTACTTTTCACTATGAACCTGTAGAGAAACCTCAGTTTTTTCCCTCCAGGATTGAACCCTGACCCTGAGACATAATCAAGAATATTGTTATCCTTCCTTTTTATGTCTTCAAATGCTCAATTTCAAAATAATCAGTTTTTTTCATTTATCATTACTGTTGAAAGTATTGCAGACGTCCTGTGTTTTTTCCCCCTCATTAACTACCTCCATCCCATACCTACCTCCCCATCGAAGTAACCAGTTTTAATAGGAGAAAAACATAATAGTTTTGAACAAGTACCAAGGCAATATTGTGAGACCAAAATAATCTGCTTACATGTGAATGATACACCCTTTATTGTTAATATTTTAGCTCAAAATAACATTTGAATATAATCCATAATTTTATAGATAATAATTCAAGCATGATTAGAAATGACAAAATTAATAAGAATCTTGGCAAAATGCCACTTATAAGAACATATTATTTTTCAATAAAAATAATACTGATATGTCATGATATTAAATTATAACTCATGCACATGACATTAAATACATACACAGAATACTCTTTACATACTACAGTTGTATGTAATATAAATGCATATTATACCTGAAAAACTATCTATATTATTTGCATTAATCTTAAAATATTACAGATTCTGTTAATAATCAACATTTCTAGAAAACATGACGATTTTAAAATAATTTAAATTTCTTTAATTCAAGTCTTTTTCATACACTGATGAACAAAAATAGATCCAGAGATATAGAAGCATCTAACAGACTGTCAAATCATAGAGGGAAGGCAGGGGAAGGTGGGTGGGTGGAAAGAGATCAACAATGAACTTGTATGTACATATGCATAACCCATGGACACAGACAATAGGGTGGTGAAGGCCTGAATTGGGAGTAGGGGTGGGCTGGGTGAGGTCAATGGGGGACAAAGAGGACATATATAATACTTTCAAAAGTAAAATTTTTAAAAAATTGAAATAAATATATCTATAATATTTAGATATTTGTACACATGTATTGCCATAACTTCTTAAAAAATACATATATTCATATATTTTAACAAGTATGCTTTATGGAAGAAAAGTGGTTCTAAATATAAAACCAAGAAGATGCTTAAAAACCATTAAATGCATATATGCATAGCACATGGACACAGACATAATGTGCTGAAGGCCTGGGAGGGGCAAGTGCAAGTGGAGTGGATCAATGAGCAAAAAAACAACAAAGGGTACATCTGTAATATTTTTAACAATGAAGGTAAATTTTAAAAAATATGTATTTGATTAATGCCCAAGCAGAAACTCACATGTTCTAATAAAAGGTAAACTGGATCTGCCTTGAGTCTCACACCTTGATTGTCCCTGTTCTGAGGTGTGCTCCCTTCTCCCTGGAGCTGGTCCTGCAGGTGTCAGCTGCAGGCACTTGGGGTTCTGCTGGCTTTTGCCTCCCTGGACCATCTGGGGCGGTCTCTGTGGCAAGGACCCAAATGCTATTTTTGACTAATTAGATCAGCAAAGACTCAAAGCCTCCAGAGACTGGCTTCTGCCTTCAGATTGATTGGATTCTGTCTGAGTAGCCTCATGCAATCAAACACAGGTGGGGTGTGACCTTTTCAAATAGGGTGGGGAAAGTGCTTCTGCCTGGAGTTTAGTTGTTATTGTCAGTTTCTTAATGGGGCCTCAGAAGCTCCATAAGGTGGGGCAAGGGGTTTTCCAATAGGGTAGGTCAGTCGTCGGCAAACCGCAGCTCTCGAGCCACATGTGGCTCTTTGGCCCCTTGAGATTTTAGTAAAGGCCAGCTTAGGAGTACCCTAATTAAGTTAATAACAATGTACCTACCTATATAGTTTAAGTTTAAAAAATTTTGCTCTCAAAAGAAATTTCAATCATTGTACTGTTGATATTTGGCTCTGTTGACTAATGAGTTTGCTGACCACTGGGGTAGGTCAACTCTCACCCTCAGGCAAAAACTACCTGTATAGCAAAGGTCTGCCTGAGAAAGATGACCTCTGCATTGTGAGGGAATGACTCAGCAGGTTGTCTACCCTCCAAGCTCCAACCCGAGAGCCCCCAACCCCGGCTTATGCTCACACAACTCCAGTCCACACTGCCCTATCTCAGTTGAAGCCAAAGATGAATGGTTGCACACAAAATGTTGTGAGTTGACCCTTTAAGAGGGTGCCTGCATTTCCAGCCTTCTCTCCCTGGCAGACAGCACCCTGCTGTTTTTTGTTTTTTTTTTAATCTCTTTATTGATTAAGGTATTACATATTTGTCCTCATCCCCCAATTCCCATCTCAAACCCCTCCCCACACATGCCCCCACCCCCCTGTTGTCTGTGGCCACTGGTTAGGCTTATATGCATGCATACAAGTCCTTTGGTTGATCTCTCCCCCTTACCCCCACCCTCCACTACCTTCCCTCTGAGGTTTGACAGTCTGATCAATGCTTCCCTGTCTCTGGGTCTGTTTTTGTTCATCAGTTTATGTTGTTCATTATTTCCCAGAGATGAGTGAGATCATGTGATACTAGAAATACACATATAAGAACAGAAAATGAGACAAGCAATAATGGTTATGCTGAGAGGCAAATGAATCAGTCTGTAGTGAGTTTCTTTCTGGGCCAACAGTTCTTTTGGGTCCCAATTTCAATGTCAAACAGTTCCTTAAGTGTACATGTCAGCAATGATATTTCAGTTCTGGATGGTGGACAAATGGTGGTAATGCAGGTATGATCGTCTCTGGTTTGGTCCTGGGCAACCTTCAGCGATGCACAGCTGCTTTCTGCTAGTATGGCAAGGTGTCATCAGCGTCTTCCATCTCTGGACTGTTTCTCCTCCGGCTTCATGGCTTGAACAGTCCTGTCAATTCCTCTCTGTTGCAGGAATCCACATGATCTTGGAGTTGTTTTCTGAAAATATACAAACATATTCTCAACCAAAAGTTAATAAAGGAATCTTTTCTATAAATTTGACTTGGGATCCTTTTTCATTTTTTGCCCAAATGATTTTCCTCTGGCTTGTTTTGACACCATATGTGTTTTTCATGGGTGTTTTGCTGATAGCATTACCAATGAAAGTTAATTTTCTAAATTAAAAATTTTCTAGATGTAATTTACTTACAGGATATTTTTCCTTACATGATATTCTTCTACTATCACCCCTTTTTTAAAATAATTTTTTTAGTGCTTGGAGACAAGGTAACACATCTCTTGATATTTTAGAATTACAACAGCATATTGTACAATTATCCCAAACAAACTTACAAATTAATTCTTTGAATGTCTGGCAGCAATTTAAAAAGGACATGAAAGGATTAATCCCTTCCATTGTGTAGAGGGCCCCCTGGGAAGGCACCTGAGCATTCTATATTGGCCCCTCTTGCCCTTTTGGCCAACAGGGACCATTTTCTGACAATCCAATTGCCCACAGCTGTTGCTTGAGCTTTCTGTTCATGCCAAGGTTGAAGCCTTGTGGTGGCAGGTACCATGGATCTGTCTGTCGCCCAGTGGTGTGAGCTGGGCCCTCCCTGGAGAAGAAACCTGGGTTCCCAAGATATGTGATCAGTGCCAGGGCCCCGCTAGCAGGCGAGGGGATCCCAAGTCAGGTGCTGGGCGTGGAGGCCACGGGGACATAGGCTACCAAGGAGACAGAACTGAACCTCACATCACCCTGCTTGGCCCCGGAGGATGGCTGGTTAGCCAGAGACGGGTAAGATTCCTCAGGGAAGGAACAACCTAAGACAGGCACAGTCGCAGAGGGGCCATCAGGAGAGAACTTGGGGGTCAAGAGAGGTGGGGCATAGACCCTCACCTCCCCAACTTTGAAGGGGCCTGAACCCTCACCCCTTCTGAGGGAGGCCTCCTGCCCCCATGGCTGCTTTGCTTCCCATGCCCAGCTCAAATTGGGACCCAAATAACAGACAGAGACTTGGCCAACAGCAGCTGCCCTCTCACTGCAACAAGACTTGTTTGAGTTGTCTTGTGCCCATGGTGTGGGAAAGTGGGTTTTTGATATCTAAATCCAGCCTAGCACCAGGAATGCTCAGGACCTACTCAAGAATGCAAATAATCCTTTCCACTAATATTTACAGGGTAAAATAAGATTGTTGTTAGAGTATTAAATTTGACAGTAAAATAGTAGTCAAGTTTTCAGACTAATTTAAATTGGCTAATTGAAATAAGCGAATATTCTAGAAAAATTAATTGTACTGGACAAAAAGTTGTTCCTAAAGTGTTAACTAAAATTTCTATTGGTAGTTCATCTCATGGTAAAATTGCATAACATGCAATGAACCTAAAGCAGTCATATTTTAGTGTAAAAAATTAAAATTTAAAAGTTATCAAGACTGCATTAACCCTGCTGTTTTTTACAGCCAGATGTTATATGGGCACCTTCCTCAATTCTGGTGCTCTCTGCTGTGGGGCCCAGCTTGGGAATTAGAACCCAGAATTCTCAGTGGCAGCCCCCACAGCTGAGATATCTCTCCGAAACTTCAGCTGCTGTCTGTCGTAACTCGCCCAGCCCTTTTGTGCCTTCACCCTTCCTATCAGTCTCTATGTGGTCTCTGCTTTTTCATCCTTGATTAACAGGGTTCTCTCCATCTAGTCTTCAGTTGATTATTCAGGTTGGCTTTTTTGTATTATAGTTGTAATTCCAATTTGGTCCTGGGAGGATGTCTGTATAGTACCCACTTACTCTGACATGATTTACAGTCTATCTATTTAAATCCAAGAGTCACCACTTGTAAACAATGTTCAGCAAATGGTTTGCACATGATCACACCACATCACATCCACACACAGTAATTGGTTCTGTTCTTGTGTGGTATAACTTTCTGGTGCAGTTTTAACGACCCCCTGGAGCAATTTTAATGACCCTCTCCCCTAATGCTGCTGTTCTCACATGCACTAAGCCATGCCCCAACTATGTGCATTTGTTTATTCACAGTGACTTGTGAATGCAAGCACTTACTAGACCTATTCAGTATAAACTTAAAATTATAGTAATACATATAGAAAACTTTTCTGTGAAATTAAACTTTTTATACATACTTAGTTTTAATTATACCAACATGTCTATATAAGTAAACACAAGTAAACTAATTTGTGAATTTATTAACCTACACATTCAGAAAACCTACTTTATTATATAATGGACTTTTGGTTTTAACAGACATCCCTTCATCTGAATGAATTTGTTATATAGAGGTTTTACTGTCCTTACAAAGACATGAAATTACTAATGATTATTTGTGAGCAAATTGGCATAGAAGAATAGTTTATTCTTTCTAAATAATTAGAAATGATTAATCTAAAATAAATTATTTTAGATTATATAATTATAAAGAAAATATTTATAGTACACATATAGATTTATTCATCCATGTCATGTAATAGTGGAGAAAACATTTGACACCTAAAGGAATTAAACTTTGAAAGTAGAATACCATTTGTTGAAATCCTCTGGATGTGGGAATGTTGCTGAAATAACTTTGTACTAAACAACTTGCCAAAATAATATTTATCCTTCTGAATGTGAATTTCAAAAGCATAAGAATTTTTGATGTGTTGGAAAATTAGGTCAGATTTTGTGGAATCGGCCAACTACTTTAGCAACTCCTGTACAAGTTTTCAAAGTTTGAGTCTACAGCCTCCTGAAGGGATGTGTGGACTTCAAACCATTATTCAGTGTATAGACTTCAAAACATTATTGGCAAGCTGCACACTTTAAAGGGCTAACAAACAGTGAATGAACTGAATTCTGGGAATGAAAAGAAATGTGGAGTGTTTCCTCTGCTGGCAGCTACTAAGCCAGAAATGGGAATTAAAGTCCGTAGGAAGAAAGACAGAGTGGGGAATTTGGCATTGATTTGTTCAGTCATTGAGCTTTTGCATAGTGCCTGCTATGTGCCAGGTGCCCCGCATTCAGAGCGATGTGTCTAGAAGTTAAACTGAGTAGCATTTGAATTCTCATCAGGGTGCTCGTTTTTGTCTTTTTCTTTCTATGTCAAAGTTGCAAACACTACATCCAGATGCTTAACAATAACATAATCTTTGATTTTTCTTTCTGTAAACAACAATGAATTTCTGAAATTTGAAAAAAAATTGATTTTATTACCTTTAGTTAATGCTTTATGTTTGGATTCAGAAAGTATAGCTACAAATATCTACTGTAAAGAACCACAAGTGTTTCCCTGAAATAAAGCAATAACCAACCCATTTTCTTATCACACTTGTTTATCATGCTGAACAGAATATGGAGTTGGATATTTATGGAAATGAAATTAATTGGAAAACCAAGCATTTTTCTAAAATCCTCTGTACTTCCCCTAGATCTTTGGTGATTTATAATGTTACCATTTATGCTGCTATTCTCAAATCCTTTTTATAGGGTCTCAGAATTAAATAAAATGTGTGGATAGAGATAAGAGCTTTTCGTGTATATATTTTCACTGTTTCCTGTGTTAAGGTTACTTTAAAGAAAAATAAATATAAGTACTTGGAAAAATGTCAGCTCTCTAGATATCATCTCTTTACATAACTTCATGCTTGTCTAATAATAAAAAAGGGATATATCATTATTAATTTAAAAAATCAATACTACATGATTTTTTTCAAAGAACTTTTAAATGTAACTATCATTTTTCTAAAGTCTATATCCTATAGTTTTAATAACTTGTTTTATAAAAATAAAGTTTTATTTTCTAATGCTCATTTAACTTGTTGACCGTTATTTTCTTTTATTTAGTTCACAAAACATATTTAGAATAACTTATTTTAACATAATAACTACTTCCATTATTTTATATACTAATAATCCCATCTGTTAGCTCTTTCTTCTTCAAATACTTCCATGAAATATAGCAAGAGCACATAGAAGAAGAAAACATGTTGGAAGGCCAGGTAAGACTGCTTATGAGATATAACTTTTGATCACTTAGTTGTGTTCCTGGCTTTGTTGTTTTAATTTTCTCTGTTGAGTTATTTTTAGATGTAAAATTCCATACTTTTAATATTTTCCCACCATCTGATCTTTACCTAAAACAGCATTTTTCAAAGATAGTATTTCTATTTACTTATACATCATTTTAGTACAGTAAATTTTGAGCATTTTTACATTCACAAAATATTAATTTTCATATTATTCAATTCAGAATCATGTTATATTGCTTCAAATTACAAGTATTTTATCAAATAAATTATTGGACATGCAATATAATATAGTATATATTTATAACCATTATGACAAATTCTAGATTTTATAGTGGTTTTCTATAAATAAGGAAAATAGTTTTTGCATATTCTGATTATAAAACTGACTATTATTCTATTGATATATGTTAATATAATTTGAAATACAAATATAAATATTTGTATAATAACAAATTGAAAACATATAAATTAATTCATTTATGAGCCTAGAAAAATTACCAGTAAAAGTTGATCAATATATAGCACATAAATAATATAGCTATGATTGGGTATCTGATAAATTATTTTTTACTAATACCCTTTATTGCTTTTTATAGCTTAATATAACAACCTATTAACTTAGTTGAATTTTTAAATAATTTGAGCATAATCATTTTTTACCCATTTATCTTATTCTAACTAATTTAAAGATTCTTTTTTTCTCCTTCAGCCTGGACAATGGATTATAATACATTAACATTACAATAATTTTATAAATTAATGTATATTACAAAATATGCATTTTAAACTTTCATCTGCCCCAGCAAGAATGACTTGTTTGTATGTTTGTTTGTTTTGTAGGTTTTTGTTTATAAGGCATCTGGATGAGTTGAAATTGGCTATTAGCATTGTTATTATAATGAGGTTTTATAAAACAAAATATAAGAAATGTAGGAACATAACAAACGACTTTTAAGTGAATTGCAATAGACCAAAAAATTAAGACCATTCTAAAAATCTTCAGAAGCAAATTAAAAGTAAGATTATAAAACAAGGTAGGAGATTAAAATGAAAAACAGAAACAAAAAAACTAAAAAAATAGATATATGAGAGGATAGGTTTATGGTTTGAAATTAATCAATGCTTTTAAATAATAGAAGATTTTGCATCTGAGAAAACAGAATCAGTGATGTTGAAGTCAAACTGGTAAAAAAAAAAAAATCCTGAAATGAAAAAGCAAAGCAAAATAAGAAAAAGCAAAACATAATATATGAGGGTAACTAGTATGATGAATAATTTAAACTATAGAATAAACAACTATATTTTTTGCTCCTTCAAATAAGTTTCCTTGCACATCCATTTTGTGTCTCTTGTTGACATTTGAAGATTAGTCTACAGCTGTTCTTATTCTATATATGTTCACTAATAAGAACAATATAAATGTAGTAATTAAGACTCACTCTGTAATTAAAATGATTGAAATGAGTTTATTGTAGTCTAACCTATCACTTCAATTATATACCCAACTCCGTGTTTTGTCCCTCACTTTATCAGAGACTTGATAAGTGGCCAATATACCAGCAAGAGGAAAGAGGCCTAGTTTGCTTTTTCTTTGACTCCTTATTTTTCACTCTCCTTATCCCACCCTCCACCACCTTGTTTTATTCATCTGCTAAAGAAAAAATAAGGTAAAAGGAGATTAAAGAGAGTGAATCTTTTTTTTTTCCTTTTCTGGTAGCCATTCCAATTTTGCTACCACATGGAACACAGCTATATTATTTTTTTCTAGAGACTCTGTAGTAACTTCCCCATTGAAGTGTTTCTTGGTATGAAAGCTCCCCCTAGTTTTGATTGCTTACTGTGCACTACCTCCAGATTTCACTCTCTACAGTATACGCCACAGCCTCTGTCTAAAGGGGACACTTTGCCTGGTGATAGCCATTTGGGATGGAGCATTAGCAAAAGAGATCAAGCACAGCTACTTTTTGTGGCATCCACACAATCCAAGGTATAGTCATATCCACTGGCTATTCCACAGGGAGGCCTAGTGGCTTCATCTTTGGTCCCCTCTTTTCCCTGTATGTTATCCGATTTCCCAGGAGCATATGTTAGGATCTCTGAAGAAATATCTTAGCTCAGTTCCCATGATAGCTTCACAGTAGCCCTATGGACCAGAATGAGATGCCTAACATTTGTGTGTATCCTCAAAATCCATGAACAATTTTTGTGAACTCATCCTCATGAGGTAATTTGGGAAGGAAAGACAAATTCCTTCATTTAAAGTAAGGTTTTGGGAAGGGAAAGGAAAAGCAAAGTTTTTTAAATAGGAAGGAAGAATAATACAGTACTCTCAATGTTAATTAATATTCCTATTTCAGTATATGCATGATCTTTTTCTTTTTCTTTATATCTTTACTAGTAGCCCGGTGCACAGATTTGTGCACATTGAAAGGAAATTAATTAGAAGGTGGCCAGTGGAGCAGGACGGGGAGAGACAGACCAGACACGCCCTGGAGCCAACCTCCCGTGGTCCCTCCCAGGCGTCTGCGGAGTGAGCAGGGTCCCTCGGGCAGGTGGAGTTCCTTGGCCTGGCCTGTGGGGATCGGGCCAAAACTGGCTCTCTGACATCCCCCAAGGGGTCCCAGAGTACAAGAGGGCACTCTGCAAAGTTGTTGTCATACAGGGTGTGGAATGCAAATGCAAGTGTGCAGTAAACCAGATTCAGGGCCGACAGTGCCCCAGCAACAACATAACCCACAGCCGAAGGTGGAATCACATGATACCAGAAGGAATTGGGCTCCCTCCTCTCTGGTTTTAGGGTGCATCACCCGAGAACCGCCGCTGCCAAGTCACCACAGCACAGCAGCTCCCTCATTGAGTGTCTGCCCCTGGTGGTCAGTGTGCATCATAGCGACTGGTGGGACAGGCGGAGGGACACTTAGCATATTAGCCTTATATATATGGATTGTTGAGAGCATAACATACGTCTCCCCATTTTTCCCCCCACCTCCCTCCTCCACTTGGATCCTGCCCCACCCCAGGCCTTCACCACCTATTGTCTGTGTCCATGGGTAATGCATGTATACATGTAAGTTCTTTGATTAATCTCTTCCCATATACCCTCCTCCCTTCCCTTTGAGATTTTCAGTCTATTCTATGTTTCCATGCCTCTGGTTCTATTTTATTCATCAGTTTATTTTGTTCATTAGATTCCTTGTTCATTTATTTTTAGATTCAATTATTGATAGATATGTATTTATTACCATTTTATTGTTCTTATTTTTAATATTTCTTTTCTTCTTCTTCTTAAAGAATACATTTGAACATTTCTTATAATACTTTTTCTTGATTTGAAGCTCTTTATCTGACCTTCAATTCTAAATGAAAACTTTGCTGGGTATGGTAATCTTGATTGGAGGTCCTTGTTATTCATCATTTTGAATATTTCTTGCCACTCCCTTCTGGCCTGCAAAGTGTTTGTTGAGAAATCAGCTGACAGTCATATGGGCACTCCCTAGTGGGCAACTAACTTCTTTTCTATTGCTGCTTTTAAGATTCTCTCTTTGTCTTTAACCTTCAGCATTTTAATTATAATGTGCCTTGGTGTGGCCTCTTTGGGTTCCTCTTGTTTGGGATTCTCTGTGCTTCCTTGAACTTAGTGAGGATTTCAAGGAAATTAGTGAGAACATCAAAGACATAAAAAATGACCAGTCAGAAATGAAGGATACACTAACTGAAATGAAAAATAATTTACAGGGAATCAACAACAGAGTAGAGGAAGCTGAGAATCAAATCAGTCATTTGGAATATGAGGAAGGAAAAACAAACAAACACTCAATCTGTAGAGCAAAAAGAAAAGAGAATCCAAAAATATGAAGATAGTGTAAAGAACCTCTGGGACAAGTTCAAATGTATCAACATTTGCATCATGGGGGTACCTGGAGGAGAAGAGAGGGAGCAAGAAACTGAAAACCTATTTGAAGAAATAATGACAGAAAATTTTCCCTACCTGGTGAAATAAATAGACATACAAGTCTAGAATCTTATTAATATAAAAAGTGTTCTGAGGGCTTACTAATGCCTAGTACTTATTACCTAGTACAGCATTTTGCTCTATGTTAGCGTCTCACATTTACATAATATTTTCAGTATATAAAGTGTACTCACTCTCATATTGTCATGCAAGCTTCACAGAAAATTCTAAGAAAGAGGCAGGGAAGACATTTTAATTCCAGATTTACAAGTGAGGAAACTGAAAATCAGAGAAGTTAAGTGATTTGCTATGGCTAAAAAGCTATATAAGTCAGGAGGAAAGTCTTCTTAAGTCATGTATGCTATCATTTACAATGTTCCCTCAGCCCAAATTATTATGATTAATATAAATATAAAGCAATTAGTTATTTTGATTTAATTTGATTATTGAAGTTTCATAATGCTAAAATGAGTATTCCAATATTTGCGTCATAGGTTAATATATCATTTTAAAGGCACAAAAAGGAAAACAGAAACAATACATAGCCATGACTGTCAAAGCTTCCTGATAAAGCTTCCTGATAAAACTCCACTTAAGTAGATACACATGACTAAAACATTTGAAACATTTTAAGCAAGTAGCTAACTCATACTCCACTTTGCTTATCTTATTCACACATGTATGTATGTATGTATTTGATTGTATAATTAATACATGTTAAAAGTCATTTTCATTACATGTGAAAACATTTGTAAATATTTATTTTATATTAATTTTAAAAATATGTTTTTTCAAACAATGAATTAAAACCCCCCAATATGTCATTTAATACTAGAATCCAGTTCTTAAGGATGCACTAAGCTCATTCCATCCTATCTAATAAAGAGGGAATATGCAAATGGACCATCATGCCGTCACAAAGATGGTGGCACCAATAGACACAAGATGGCGATGACCAGTCCCCTCAGGCCTGCCAGAGTCCCCCAGTCCTATCAGTCCAGCCAGGCGGGTGGCAGGTGCACGGTGTTGTCGAACCCGCCCTCAGACCTCCAGCCACCCAGGGCCAGCCCGAGGCGCAGGCAAGCCTCGGATGTTGGCTTCCCAGCTGCCCAGGGCTGCCTGAGGTTCAGGTAACCAGGGCCGGCTGAGTCTTATGCTGCCGGCAGTGGCAGCAGCAGAGGTGTGAGGGAGATATCACCTTCTCCTGATGGCCAAGTTGCCTCCCACCCCTGAGGGCTCCCAGACTGTGAGAGGGGGCAGACCAGGCTGAGGGACCCTCCCTCCGGTGCATGAATTTTCATGCACCGGGCCTCTAGTTTAATTATATATAAGTAAATCACAGGTATAATTTACTAACTTAACGTTACAAATAGAAATTCCACTACATTTTTCAAATTCTCAAATCATGAAAAATTTTATTTAAAGCAAAGCAGAAGTTCAGTTTTGTATGTGTGTGTGTGTTTATGTGTGTGTGTGTGTGTGTGTGTGTGTGTGTGTGTGTGTGTTAATAATTTCTAATTAGTATTACCCGGAATGTGTATAACTGTCATATTTTTGTAGATTTTTCTCAACATGAAGTTTTATGTAAATGTCTCCATATGTCTAATTTTACTAGGAAATATAGAATCTATTAGATATTAGATAAGTAAATCTTAGGAAGAATATTTACTCTGCAGTTAAGAAAAAAAATCAAATATATTCTGTTTGCTTTGGCAATCTATGTGTCATTTCCCCCCTAAAGTTAAAGAACTACCAAACCAAATAGCATACAGATATTTGCCATTAATTAAATAAGTCTATTTGTGTACTTTATACTTTGGGACAAATGTCCTCAAATAGTAGATGATAGCAATCCTCTTGGCCTCCTGCCTGATGAGTTTCTGAACTAGTTGCCAGAGTAGAACTCTTACTTCCCTGATACTTACCACTTACTTCCCCACCAGATTTTCCAGTTGAAACAGCAACCACACCCTTAGCTCATAAACAGTGTGATATTTAAGGTTAAATGAAATAAAATAAGGTCTTCACAGTACATCATGAGGAGACCAGTTTTAGTGAAACTGGTAACCATCAAAGTGATAAATTGTTATAAAATTATGTATATGTATGTGTGTGATAGCATGTTCAGGAGAAGTGCTCAAAAAACAAAATTTGAATTTTCATTCTCCCAGCTTTCCCAGAGAATGCATTTGAAACAAGCAAGCTTTTAAAATTCTTAGACTTTCTCAGTCTAGAATTCGATATTCTTTCAAGCCATTTCTTATTTGTCTATACTCTCAGGAGCTATAAAACTGCCCAAATATAATATTTCTGGCTCATGGACCTAGGATAATCCCCAAATTATAGAATGTATTGCAAGTTGTTTTTTATAAACATGAAGACATTGAAACTACATTCATTGTAAAGCAAACCAAAATCCAGTAAGTTTGAAGGTAAGAGTTGGAGATTTAGCTGTAGCCATCAGTGAGCTGGAGAGGACTCAGTTATAATAAACATGTCTGAAATATTTGATTTTTGTTTTTATTATTTTTTTGTCATTCAACAGCTGCTATTCAAAGGAACCCTCTGTTCTAGTGTAAAATATAATAATTTGAATATATTAGATATTCAAATAAGCACATTATTATCATAAGTCCTCTGTGAAAGTTAAAAAAATATATATAGTTTTCCTTCATTGAGTATTTATTCTACATAATAACAGGAGAGCAAAACATCTTTGTGACTTTTACAATGCCATTGAGAATTAATATGTTAATTAAATATTTTGAAGAACCATGGTATATGGTTGTTTACTGTTGAAGTGATGGATGAGACCACAGGAAAATGAGGATATTTCTGGCTTATTGTAATACACTGTTCTTTAGAAGTCCCAGTGACTAAAGAGATTAATCTCCAACATACCAAATTAACTTAATGTACCAAATTATTTATCTTGGTGTGTGTTTTTTATGAGTTAAATCCCTCTAGTTCCTAGTTTTAGGGCATTCAGTTCACATCAGCTAGATCAATAACAGAATTCATTACCTTTCTTACCTAAGAAATTTAGAGGTAGTACTGGTTCAAGTACAGCTGAGTTTTTGGTGCAAATAATACTTGATGACGATTTTCCTGATTCTTCGACATTTCTGTTCAACTGGTTTAACTCTCAGATTCTAGAAGATAGCCTCCATTTTTATTTATTTTTTTATTATTTTGTTAATCCTTACCCAAGGATAATTTTCCATTGATTTAGGGAGAGTGGAAGAGAGAGGGAAAGACAGAGAGAAATATCGATGTGAGAGAAGCACATTGATTGGTTGCTTCCTACACAAGCCTCAACCAGAGCCCAGGCAAGGGAGGAGCCTGCAACCAAGGTGCATGCCTTTGACTGGAATCGAACCCAGGACCCTTTGGTCCACAGGCTGACACTCTATCCATAGAGCCAAACCAGCTAGGGCTAGCCTCCATTTTTATAACCTCAATGCAACCAACAAAGAGCACTTTAACAACAAAAAACAAAGAACTACTTAGAGTTCATAATTTTAATTGACTACATTCACACACACAGACACACACACACATCTGTACGTGTGTGTGTGTATGTGTGTGTGTGTGTGTGTCTTATATAGGAGCAGGCCAAAGTAAGTTTATAGTTATTTGTATGGAAAAAAAGTATAATATACAAGAATAAACTGTTTTGTGTATTCACAACTGTAAACATACTTTTGCCTATCCCTGTATATATTTGGTTCTGAAGGACTAATCATAGTCTCATTTAGTCATAACATCCAGATTCAAATCCAGAATTTTTGGGGTGATGTTAAGCATATATGTAAGTCATATGCATCTGATAACTTGTAGTTAAATTTTATTTCTTTTCAGCCACAAAATATAATCCACATGGCACCTTCATACATAGCACATTATCCTAAAATATAGAAAAGAAAGGAATCCTTAAACTAACAAAATTAAATTTTGTTTTTGTTGCTTTTGTTATTGTTTTGTATTTTTACATAATCTGTATGCCCTATTTGTTCTTACCCATGTTGAACATACCTGAGATAAACATACAGATGGCCTTCTATTTTGCAAGGTGTAATTCTCAGTGGCAATATCTTGTAAGCATGGTTCAGATGGGCAGGCAGACTTGGCCTAACTGCTTTGTAAGGAAAAATGTTTTGTAGAACAGGTTAAAAATACAATTTCCTTAAACTTTTATCAAAAATATAACTTTGAAGTTTTTTTTTTTTATCAGCTTCTTAGTTTATTTGTTTTGATTGAAATCCAAAGTCTATTAAGCAATGCTTGCAATCATGCCCAATTAAACTCCTTGGACCTAATTTTCTGTCTAGAAATGTCTATCTCTAATCAATAGGCTTCTGTGCTCTGTTTATCTGATTAGGATTCAGGTTACAGTTTCCATTTGGAAACCATGAATTTTAATCTCTGTCCTGTGAAATTCAAAAGATGGCCTGGTGGGTTAGGAGGCACAGGCTACAATGTCTCCTGCAGTGTTGGGCAGAGAGTTCATGAGAGAAGTTGTATTAAATAAGTCCAGAAAAATGGATCCATATCTAGGTTGAATTAAGTAATCTTGGATTGCAGGACACAAGAATAAAATGTTCTCTTTAAAAAAAACACATTCTTTACACTTCAGAAAGGTTATTTTCTTAGCTTTGGTCCTCTAGGAAACAGGAATTTAGGTGACAATATCTTATTAAAAGGTGCAAGTTCAAAACTGTGAGTAAGTGAGACAAAGGGAAGACCTACTGACTCTCCACTCTATTTTGCTACTTCCTTATGTATACGCTATTGTTTATTCTTCCACAAGAATCTTTAAAAAACAAAACTCGTTCTAAGATGATCTTTTAGAAGATTCATTTTTTTACTATACAGTTTATTTAATTTAATTACTTTATTATAAGTCTATCTTTAAAATCTCTATCTAATGAATCACTTTGTTTTTAATGCTTGTAATGACAAGAAGGTAGAGTCCATTTCCAGAAAGAATGGTGAAATAAAGCTAAATTATAAAGTCCAGAATATGACAAAAAGTGGGCATTTATTTCATTCTCAATTTGCTTTTATCATCAGTGCTACTTTAGATGTTCTTCTTCCTCTCTATTGTGCTGCCTTACGATGTTTTAGATCTTCTAGCTCTCCATCTCCCATTAAAAAGGAGAGTTGCAAAAATGTGTGTGTTTTTTAAATATCTACCATAGTCTCAAACTAAAATATACTCTAAGACAAACATGTACAGTGGAAATATTATCTGGCTCTTAAAGCTTACTCTGTATTCTATTATGCTTAAATCATTACTTTATTTCACTTTTCACGGCTCTCATGATTATCCTTTTATATTATTTCAGATTTTTTGCAAGCCTTTCATAATAATTTATGTTTGAATAATTTTTTATTGGAGTAGTATAGATAGAAAGAAATTGAAAGATTTAAGGCTTATTTGGAGGTAAAGAATTCATAGGATTACATAACAAAGTATGTGAGAGGAATTAAGGAATTGTTAGTTTAAGTATCAATAGTGACTCTTTTTTTTTGGTAATTTCCTGTGGTACAATCTAATTCAGATACACACAGGTCTGTTCCATTATTTCAACTTTTGATTCTAATTTGTTCAGGTTTCGTTAATATAGTTTTGAGTATTTTTGTATCCATTAATTAGTCCCTAGAATTGCTCAATCTCCATGTGGAAATACAGTTTGATCAATGTCTTCAAATTATTTAACCCACCAGCTTCTGCATCTTATGGTGCCAGAACCATAGAGCAATTTAAATGGAAGCCTGAACCATTTGGGGCCATGCATTTATTTTAGATTACATGTGGGGAATAACAAATATATCTGAGGAGTTAAGTAGAGGATATAAACCATCCAAGTGTGATAATTTAAGTGGTGAAGAGGAGTTATGTTTATAGACTCACTGATATATTTTAAGATGTTGAAAGAACACAGTTTGGCTGAGGGGACTGAAAGACTAGCAAGACAGCAAAAATTATTGCCTATGAGAACTTGCAAAGCTAGTGGTTGTTTTTTGATGAAGCCCAACAATCAGAAGCAAATAACACAGAATCTCATATAATAAAAGTGGAACTTTTGAATAGAACAAGAGAAATTTTTGGTGACTTGGCACAGGAATATAAGCTTCAACATTTATAAAAATCATTAGGACTCATTGAAATCATTAGTCACAAAATATGCTACATTCTTATGGACAAGATTCTTTCAATGTGGGAAATGGCCTAGATAGAAAAAAGATAGGATTGGTTTTATGTTTAAGAGTATCATTTTTATTATTTAAAAATGACATGATTAATGGATTAATAATGATATTTCTACACAAATCATGAAGGAATTTGAAAAAGGGCTTGAGGAAATCCTTATATTATTTAACTTCATAGAGCTGAAGATATTCCTGTTTTTAACAAACCTATGTCAAGCTTATTTTTGTTTATTTTATAGTGATAAAAATATTTTGTTTCTCTTTATTTCAAGGAAATATTTAAAAACACACCTCACAGCTGTTGATGGATTCTTATTCAAGGTGAAAGAGCACCAGTAACTTTTGAAGGTAACAGAAAAAGACAAAGAAGAGAAAAAGCTTGGGTGAACATTTTCTGACATTTGAAAGAAAGTGGTAAGAGAGGAAACCAACTCAAGTGTGATATAATTATAATTGAGACAAGATACCAAACACACACAAAACTTTAAATTAATATCATGGCACAGATAAAATTTTCTTTCAGAGTTTATTTCTATGTTCCAAAAAGTGACAGTTTATCTGTTTATATGTACCTCCCACAAAGTGGCAGTGCCAAGTTTTGTGCGAGATTAAACTTGGTCAATTTGGGAGACAGCTTTAATTTAAAAAATACAAAATTGTTTTTTAAATTTATATATGGCAAAGGATATCTATTTAGAAGAAACACTGAATGATATTTAAAAACAACACCAAATGATATTAATAAAATAAAAACACATTTAGATATTGTATTCAAACAAGCTATCCAAACTAACGAGAAACAAACTGAACTATGTTCCACCAGTGATCTGTAGATCAATGTTAAGCACGTTAATATTTATATAAGTCCCAGAAAGAGAAATTTGGGAATGAAGGCAGCAGAAAAAAAATAACTAATTCCCCATAATTTTCAAAAATTGACAAAATTTCTAAACTCAGAAGCAAGAATTTCAGTAAATATCATGTGCATGAAACAAGAAGAAACTGCACTGAGGCACATTGCATTAAACAACTTAATGCCTTCCCTCTGAGATTCATCAGGCTATTCCAGGTCTCTATGTCTCTGGATCTGTTTTGTTCATCAGTTTATTTTTTGTTTATTTTTATTTTACTTTTTTGTTAATCTTCACTCAAGGATATTTTTTACATTGATTTTTAGAGAGTGTCAGGGCCCTGGCTAGTTTGGCTCAGTGAATAAAGTGCCAGCCTGCAGACTGAGGGGTCCGGGGTTCGATTCCAGTCAAGGGCATATGCCGGGATTGCGGGCTCCATCCCCAGTAGAGGGCATGCTGGAGGCAGCTGATCAATGATTCTCTCTCATCATTTATGTTTCTATCTCTCTCTCCCTTCCTCTCTGAAGTCAATAAAAAAAAAAAGAAAAAAAAAAGAGAGAGATATTGGAGGAGACAGATTGAGAGATACATCAATTGGTTGCCTCCAGCACAGACCCCAACTGGGGCCAGGGATCAAGCCTGCAAACGAGATACCTGCCCTTGACTGGAATTGAATCAGAAACCCTTCAATTCTCAGGTCATTGCTCTAACCACTGAGGAAAACTGGCTGGGGCTTATTTTATTCTTTAGATTCTAATATGAGTGAGGTCATGTGATACTTGTATTTTTCTGACTTATTTCGCTTAGCATAATGATGAATCTCAGAGGCAAGGAAGGGGTGGGTGGGAAGAGATTAACCAAAGATCTTGTATGCATATATGCATAACCCATGGATGTAGACAATCCTGCGATGAAGGCCTGCAGGGGTGGGGATCAATGGGGGGGAAGGGTACATCTGTATTACTTTCAACAATAAGGATAAAACAAAACAAAACTATTTAACACTAGTGATGAAAAATCTTAAAAGCTGCTGAGAAAAAAGACACATTGTCCAGAAGAGAGGGGCATGTCTAGAAGAATAAAGGATGATGATAGAATTCCTTTTGAAATGAGGTAAGCCATAAGGTTGTGAAGCAACATTTTTATGCTTCTGAAAGAAACTTTATATTAAGGAAGTCCTTCAGGTAGAAGGAAGGTAATACTAGATGGAAATCTAGATCTATAGGACAATGATAATTACTGCAAATGATAGATATACGGTAAAATAAAATATACTTTTCCTACTTAAAATGTTTTTTTAGGTTTCAAAATTTAAAGCAAAACTTATTTTGACAATAATGTGGCCTTATAAAACATGTAGAAGTAAAATGTATGACAATGACAATGTCACGTTAGGGGAAACTGAATTATGCTGTGGTATACTTACACTATACATAAAATGACATAATTTTATTTGAACATTGACTATGAAACCGCTTATATTGCAAACCCTAAAATGATGACTAAAAAATCAGAAAGAGTCCTGACCGGTTTGGCTCAGTGGATAGAGCGTCGGCCTGCGGACTGACAGGTCCCAGGTTCGATTCTGGTCAAGGGCATGTAACTTGGTTGCAGGCACATCCCCAGTATGTGCAGGAGGCAGCTGATAGATCTTTCTCTCTCATCGATGTTTCTAACTCTCTATCCCTCTTCCTTCCTCTCTGTAAAAAATCAATAAAATATATTTTTTTTAAATCAGAAAGATATAGATGTAAAAAAGCTAATGAAAGAAATAAAAGAGTAATACAAATAATTCATCAAAAATAAAACAATGAAAAAGAGAACAAAACAGATGAAAAAATATAAAACAATTACTAAAATATTATATTTTGATCCAAATATATCAATATCACACTTTGTAAAAATAAATTTTAAGTAGATTTAATCTATAAATATTAAATATAAACAAGAACTAATTTTCAGAAAAAATAATGAATATGTCTTCATGACCTAAGATAGTAATGGATTTTTTAAACAAGATACAGATAGTAGTAACCATAAAAGAAAAAAAACACGTGTTGAAACAAATTGAAAACTTCTGTTCATCAAATAATATTGATAGTGAAATAACAACAGCTATTTCAACTGTGAGAGAAGATATTTTATTTTTAAATATTTTTTATTTATTTCAGAGAAAGAGAGAGAGAGAGAGATAAATCTTCATCGGCTGCCTCCTGCACGCCCCACACTGGGGATGGAGCCCACAACCCGGGCATGTGCTCCGACTGGGAATCCAACCGTGACCTCCAGGTTCATAGGCCTGACTCTCAACCACTGAACCATGCTGGCCGGGTTGAGAGAAGATATTTTCATAATATAACAGACAACTATTATCTATAATATATTTTAGAAACTCTCATAAATCTCTGTCAGAGAAAAGACACAATAGAAATATGGGCAAAGGATACGATTTTTATAGTTTTCATTCTAAAGAATATTCCAAGCGGATAAATAACATGCAAAGATACTCCACTTAATATAGTCCTGGAAGAAATTAAAACTTCGTGGTAATATCATTAAATACCCAACAAGACAGTTAAATTTAAAAATGGACAGTAAAGTATAAATTTTGCTGATGATGAATAATCCAAATTCTCAGATACTGCTGGTGAGAGTATAAAATTCTTTATATAATTTTTGGTCAATATTTGGTAGAGTTGAACATACACACACTCCACAGCCTAAAATTTTTACCCTAGGTATATACACAAGGGACATGCCAAAATAAAAATAGAATAATATGGTAAAATATCAGAATCTTTACAGCAACACTACTTGTAATAATCAAAAAGGCTATCAACAGTAAAATGGAAAATTAAATCCTAGCATGTCCACATAATAGAATGATATATGGCAAATAGAATGAAAGATCCATTATGTGTAGCAATAGAACTGAATCTCATAAACATAATGTTGATTGAAAGAATCCAGGCACAGTTCAATATCTTTTGATTTCATTTATACGAAGGGCAAAAACAGGTAAAACTAATCTGTTCTATTAGAGGTCAGAAGAGTGGTTATCCTTGTGGGTGGTAGTAAGTGAAGGAGGCACTGAAGATTTTTCTTGAGTAATAGAAATGTTCTTTTTATTCATGTAGGGAATGATTACATGGGTGTGTTTAGTTGTGAAAATTCATCTCCTCTTTTTTCTCTTCCTCCTCCTTCAACCTCTTCTGTCTACGAAAATGTAATGTACTGTACAGTATAGAAAAAAATGCAATTTATATTTCTTATAGAGAATTTAGAGCTTAGCCACATTATCTAGACGCTGATTAGTTGGGCTGTAGTGGACTCTTAGGTGATCGTTCGGGGTATCAGCTGTGACTGTCTTATGTAATTCGGTTTATCCTCAGAGCACTTGTTTGATGAGTAGCTCAACATTCAAAAATGGATATTCGAGGGAGAGAAATCATTTTAAAGTTTTTAAAAATGATTTTTAGAAAGAGAGAGAGGGAGAGAGAGAAAAAGAAACATCAATGTGAAAGCGGAACATTGATTTGCCTCCTCCACACCCCCTACTGGGGATCGAGCCCCACAACCCAGGCATGTGCCCTGACAGGGGATCAAACCAGCAACCTTTGGGTGCACAGGATGAGGCCCACCCAATTGAGCCACACCAGCCTGGGCAAGAGGAACCAATTTAAAACTCTCAATTACTATCAGCATTGCTCAGCTATCTAGGGCAGGGATCCTCAAACTTTTTAAACAGGGGGCCAGTTCACTGTCCCTCAGACCGTGGGAGGGCCGGACTATAGTTTTTAAAAAAACTATGAACAAATTCCTATGCACACTGAACATATCTTACTTTGAAGTAAAAAAAACAAAACGGCAAAAACACCTGGCGGGCCGGATAAATGTCCTCGGCGGGCCGCCTGTGGCCTGTGAGCCGTAGTTTGAGGACGCCTGATCTAGGGTTATGTCTTTTTTTGTTATTTTTACATGTATTGCTTCCAGGTGGTTAATTAAAAACAAGTGGCATCATAAACAATCTTGACCAAATATATGTGAATATGAAACTAAGGTATTCAGGCATATATAGTCCAGTTACCTATTATGATTATATTTTTAAATTGTTGAACTTTTTGAACAAAATACTACCCTAAGTAATAAAGAAATTATGCAATCCAGATAAGCAAGATTAAAATAAAAAGCAACCTGTAGTTTATATTCTATGGGAAACTCCCCTGGTAGTCTATTTATATTAGGTTTGCCTTGATGTACAAATTTTTGTATCATCCTGTATTATTATTTTATTTATTTTTATTTGTAAACATATTTTAATTGAGTTCAGAGAGAAAGGGAGAAGGAGAAAGAGATAGAAACATCAATGATGAGAGAGAATCATTGATTAGCTGCCTCCTAGACGCCTCCTACTGGGGATAAAGCCCATAACCCCGGGCATGTGTCCTTGATCAGAATCAAACCTGGGACCCTTCAGTCCACAGGCTGATGCTCTAGCCACTGAGCCAAACTGGCTAGGGCTCTTATTATTCCTTTAAATGCTCAGAGATATTGATGAGTTTTGAGCATTCAACAAATTTATAAATAAAAATAGTAAGGGACATGCTGCTATGGTAAGGAAATTTCTTATCTTTATACCCATTAATTTGAGTATGGAGTGATGGACTTTTAGTTGGGTTCAAAGGCAAATCAATGTCATGTAGAATAGAGTAATAAAATTGTGCCCCCAAAAGCTCTTCTTGAATATCAGCCAAATCATGGAATATTTGGCAGAATGCCCAGAGTTTTCTTATAGAATATTACTTTAACATTATAACTTCAGAATTTCTTAAAATGATCAGAAAAACAATTTAATGTACATGTTGCCAGTAAACTAGGAAACTGTAATAACTTTATTATTCTGACACTAAAGGCCCAGTGCACAAATTTGTGCACGGGTGAGGTCCCTTGGCCTGGCTGGCGATCAGGGCTGATGGGGGCTGGCTAGCTGGGGAGAGACCACAGGAGGGCTCCAGGGTGTGTCCAGCCCTCTCACCCAGTCCTAATCGGCCGGATCCAAGGTAACCTACCTGTTGGAGCATCTGCACCCTGGTGGTCAGTGTGCATCATAGCATCTGATTAAGTGGTCTACCAAAGGTCAACCAATCGGTCAGACATTTAGCATATTATGCTTTTATTATATAGGATTCAGAAGTCCGTTGTTATAGGTCCCAGTAGCTCAAACATGTTTAAATCAGACAATAAGTTGAATCTCTTAGAAAACTAAATTATCCACATCAAAAGAATGCACTGACCACAATATAGTTCCTATTGTATGGTCTGAGAAGTTTTAATGGAATGTGAAGGTTACCCAAGCTGTTAGTAGCCGAAACTAAAAGGAGTTGACAAATAGAAACTGAATGAACTGAGGTTAATCTAAACAAGTGGATCAAACTGGAATGTGGTAAATATTTAAAGCTTGAATTCTAACTTCACAAATATTTGAGGCAGAGAGATGCATAGAAGGCAAGGACATTCAACACAAATCTTTAGAAAATTTTGGAGAGGACTTGGACAGGTATTACATTGTTGGGCTTAGAAGTATCTTTCTGAGTAAATAATGGGTCTGAAAAATGAAGTCAGACAGAGCAAACAAATTTTCATGTTTAGAATTTAGAATATTTTAATCCTATCCAGTTTAAAATTTATAATGGCACATCTAGGTGTTGTGTCTTCATTCCTTTATCCGGCTTAGTGCCTCGTTGACCCTGATTTCATTTTTCTTTTTGTATTCTGATAATATTGGTTTTTTTTTATTTTCTGCATTAAAAAAATATATTTCCCTGGAGTTTCTCTTAGAAAATATGTTAGAAATTTTGTATCTTCATGTCCCTTGAACTTTTTTCTTCCTTATTTTTATCTATTGCCTTCATGCTATGTATTAGTTAGAATATGTCTTCTGCAAATAATTCGCTCAAACTGCCTCGGTCTAAAAAGCAATTTATAAATCCATCTAAGTGGAATGTCAAGAGTACTGCTGATGACTCAGATGGACCTGATGCCCTTTCAAAGCACCAGAACTTGGTTCTTAATGTCTCTTAGCTAAGCTTTTCTGAGTGTGTCTTTCTTAGCAGAAAATATTCCTCCTTGTGGGCTCAAGAGGGCAGCAGCAGTAGCTTTAGAGACCTTAGGAAACAGAGAAACTGGGAGAGAAAGAAAGGAGGATTTTCCAAAGAAAAATAAGATGTTACCACAATCAGTACAGGGTATAAGTGCTGGTTTGAAAACAAAAACAAAACAAAACACCAATAGTCAAAGAAGAATGTACACTAATTTGAACAAAACCTTGGGCTCACTAATGTTTCTCTTCAGTGTTTGTTGTTCTGTGATGTGCCTCATACTGTTAGGCCCCTAGGACAGACAGTGAATATTCTCTGGCTGAGATGCTTCTCCATTCGCCTATCCTCGTCAGCCATTCAGGAGCTCTGTCTCTCTTTCTCTGAGTCTCACGCTCACTAATCCTACTTTTGAGAATCAGTATCTCATCCATGCTGCTTGATATTTTTAATGTTGATTTGCTTAGTGAATTTAGGTAACACTCCAAATGTTGATACCAATGTTGGCTCAGGGATATCTCTGGTCAATCATATCCATTATCTTTCCCATTAGTCTGCTCCTGTCTGTTTGGAGCTGTGGTTTCTTTTTTTATTCAAATCTACAGGTCTTCTTCTATAAGCCTAGCTTTTCTATTTTACATCCTTCAGTTATTTCTAGGGATTTGGGCCAAGATGAGTTGGATATAGCTCTGTCTACTAGTCAATTTTCACATTTTGTATTTATCCATAGCAAGAAAATATACACCATACCATCTACTTCTCCCATATTCTAGATACCTTATTCTTTCCTAAAAAATGTTATGGGGTTTTCTTTATTGAGATGAAAACTGTTTTTAAACACTTACTGGTAAGTTCTTATGCTACTTATTGTAAAACATTAATTTTTTTTATAACATTCAACTTATTGCCTTTTCTTTGCATATTTATTTCCTCTTTTACATGTATGTGTTTTACTTTGAAATATGGTTTTCATTTATATAGAGCACACAAATTATTTCTCCAGGACATATTAAATTATGGTAAATGTCAAGAAATATTAGATTTCAATTTATATGCTTGTGAGATTTCAGGGAGTTAGGCATTTTTACAAGGAAAATGTATTTAGTTATATAAATATAATTAATTGAATTTTTATTATTCTCCTTAATTATTATTTAAAATATGTATGTGTTAATATTCATAGATGTCTCTGAATGATTGCATTTAAGCTATTTTGGGGAAAGGGGAGATGTGCTTTCTTCAGTTCTTTTTAAGCTGATGTTCTATATTCTTTCTGAGTTTGTTCATCATTGGAATTCCAGAACAGTTTTTATATCTAGTATTGTCCTCCACAGTAGGTGCTGGTTCAGCCGAGGTAGATTTGTACAGCATTTAAAGCTCAGTCAGTATAATTTACAGTGTTCCACAGTGCCATTTCTCTTCCTATGTATATAGTATAGAGTACTTAATAACCACATACATTTTTAAAAGCATGAGAGCTAACAATTCCACTGGAAGGAATTATAAAATTATCACACATTGACTAATCCATTTCTGGCAAAGCATTAAAGACCCCAAAATAAATAAATAAATACTGAGTGGAGGGTCTATTGCACTATTTTTCATGCAGGTAGTAGAAAATCTACAAGGATATTACATTAATGACATGTATAATCACAACAAAAATATCTATATATATAAAAGCCTATGCAACCAGCCAAGCCTCTGACTGGCTGACAGGCCGGTAGCTATGATGCACACTGACCACCATGGGGCAAACACTCAACTCAGGACTGGAAACCACAGTCAAGGAAACATGGAACAGACTGATGAATCTCAGAGGAAAGGGGTGAGGGGAGAGGGTGGTAAGAGACTAACCAAAGATCTTATATACATACCAGAGGCCCAGTGAATGGATTCATGCACCGGTGGGATCCATCGGCCAGGCCTGTGGGGATTGGGCCAAAACCAGCTCTTGGATATCCTCCGAGAGGTCCTGGGTTACAAGAGGGTGCAGGCCAGGCTGAGGGACCCCACCAGTGCACAAATCTGTGCACCGGGCCTCTAGTATAATTATAAAATCCTTTCAGATTATTAAAATACTAGGTATACTATTGACCATTTTATTTAATGAAGCTAGTAGTTAATTAAAAATTAAAAATTTTGAAACATATTTTCAGCAAATGCCAGACAGAAAATAGAGATTTAATGAACTCAAATTTCTATTCAGTGCTCAAATAACAGGAGATTTAAAAGCAGAGTATTGCCTAGGGTTTGTCTGCAGGACCTATTTGCTCATTACAGCAGGTATAGAATAATGTCAAGTTTGCCCTTTCATGAATCAAATAATCACTATTTTCTGATTTTGCAAGGAGTAAGTGTGTCCACCATCACAGTACATCTAGGGTTGGACAGATACATTGTTCTGCTATGAAAGACTTGACAATCCTAAGTGGTTATTTTTATAAAAAAATGATCTTGCTCTGACCGGTTTGGCTCAGTGGATAGAGTGTTGACCTGTGGACTGAATAGTCCCAGGTTCAATTCCAGTCAAGGTCATGTACCTTGGTTGCAGGCACATCCCCAGCAGGAGGCAGCTGATCGATGTTTCTCTCTCATCGATGTTTCTCTCTATCCCTCTCCCTTCCTCTCTGTAAAAAAATCAATAAAAATATATGTAAAAAAATGATCTTTATTGTGAAAAGTACTACCGATGGCCCCCTTTTTTCCCCATTGCCCCCTCCATGCCTCACCTGCCCTTCCTTGACCTTCACCACACTATTGTCTGTGTCTATGGGTATGCATATATGAATAAAAGTTCCCTGCTTAATATCTCCCCACCCACCCACCCCTGACCTCCCTCTGAGATTCATCAGTTTGTTCTGTGGTTCTATGTCTCTGGAACTATTTTGTTCATCAATTTATGTTGTTCATTACATTCCACATATGAATAAGATCATGTGATACTTATCTTTTTCTAACTGGCTTATTTCTCTTACCATAATGCTATCCAGGTCCCTCCATACCATCTCAAATAGTAAGAGATTCTGCTTTTTTATAGCTGCATAGTATTCCATGGTGTAAATTACCATAGGATTTTTTATCCACTCATCTACTGATGGGTACTTGGGCTGTTTTCAGATCTTAGCTATTGTAAATAACACTGCTATGAACATCAGGGTGCATATATTCTTTCTAATTAGAGTTTCAGGGTTCTTAGGATATATTCTTAGAAGTGGGATCACTGGGTCAAATGACAGTTCAATATTTCATTTTTTGAGAAAACTCCATACTGTTTGAGGAAACTCCACCAGTCTGCATTCTCACCAGCAGTGCAAGAGGGTTCCCTTTTCTCCACATCCCCCCTTCCCAGCACTTGTCATTTGTTGATTTGTTGATGGTAGCCATTCTGAAAGGTATGAGGTAATACTTCATTGTCATTTTAATTTGCATCTCTCTGATGATTAGTGACTTTGAGCATTTTTTCATGTTTCTTGACCATCTGTATATCCACTTTTTAAATCTCTATTTAGGTCCTTTCCCCATTTTTGTATCCCTAAACAGTCTGGTGCTGGCACAAGAACAGGCATATAGATCAATGGAACAGACCAGAGAACCCAGAAATCAGCCCAAGCCATTACCCTCAATTAATATTTGACAAAGGAGGCAAGAGCATACAATGGAGTCAAGACAGTCTCTTCAATAAATGGTGTTGGGAAAAGTGGACAGGTATATGCAAAAAAATGAAACTAGACCACCAATTTACACCATACACAAGAAGAAACTCAGTTTGGATAAAAGACTTCAGTGTAAGTTGTGAAACCATGAAAATCCTAGAAGAAAACATAGGCAACAAAATCTCAGACATTTCTCATAACAATATGTTCGCTGATTCATCTCCTAGGGCAAGGGAAACAAAGGAGAAAATAAACAAATGGAACTACATCAGCATAAGTGGTTCTTAATTGTCTTCCAAAATTATACTATTTAAGCACTTAGTTAATAAAAATACAAAATTTTACGAGTGATTTTTGAGAGCCTATTGGCACCAGATCCCCATCTGCCTATTTGAGACCACCAGACTTTTATTTAGCTTGAACAGCAAGTTTGAAAAAGCCCAGCAGGGTGCTCACTTAAGATTAGAATAGCACTTTTTGATGCTGCTCTATGAATAGTGTAGTATCAAAACTAAGAATGAAAACAAGTGAATTAGACTATGATAAAATAAAGTAACCATGTCAATTTTGCCTTTGCCATGCCATATACAGTATATAGTCAATATAAAGTGTGAAATGTCTGATCACATCATTGTTTTGATGCATGAGAAGAAACAACTTGTTTGAATCTCTTTAATTTTCTTACTGAATTAACTTGGAAATTTTGTAAAATACAATCTAAAAAGAGCAGCATGTTGGCTTAAAAATATATTTTCTAAGCAGAACAGTTAAATGGGAGTCAAGGAAATTGTATATATAGCTAAAGGAAAATAAATTTTTGTAAGCCCCAATGGGGAAAGATTACTGAGCCATAGAAGGAAGTACTAGTAAAATATCATGTAAATACAAACTAATTTATTTTTCTTGACACATATCTTAGAACAAGGATGAAAATGTTTAAGGCTCTAAGTCCTTTTGTGTGAAAACAATGTTATTCCCATAGAAACCAGTAGAGTTACTATTAAATACCACTCTGTGAAGGAAGACTGAAGATTCCTTTCCAGGATATTTCCAGAACTTTAATGGAAAAGAGATGAAAGACATGCTAATCTAAAACCAATTAGACTCCATTACTGGTTAAAGAGAGACATTTAGAGTTGATTGGACCATGAATGGTACCCCTGGCAGAATTTCTGAAATGTCTGTCAACACTTCAGTGTGAACTCCTCCCAATAAACCATCTGCATATAAGTTACTTGAATTGCATTAACAGCAACTTGTACAAAATCAGTGCAGCAAGCAGGAAGATTTATGTGATCTGCCTACTGAGATATTGTATCTCATATTTCTTAAACAAAACACCTCTTAATAGTCACATACATTGTTTTTTATTAATGATGTAGCTGTGTCTTTTTAAGCTAGAAAATAAATAACAGCACAATACCATGAAATCACGATTTGCCAAATCATGTAAAAGTGTACATTCTTTCCTCCTTTCACTGTATTTCCCTTCCCCCAACCCCCCCAAAAAATTGAGCTTTGTCACTAGCCCATTTTGAACTACAAGGGCAATCCCCCTACATGTTTCCTTTAAAAAAAGAATCAATTTTCTATAGCTTAATTGCTATATTCAAATTCAACAAATCACTGGGCAATGACCTAATCATCTGATGTTGATTTTTGAACTTAAGATATTATTTTGGTAGCAGCTATAATTTTAGTTTATTACTACAATGAAAACTGTTTCTCTTCAGGCCATTTTAGCCATGTCATATTACTTGTACCATAGGAATTGAGCACAGGGGGACCGATGGCCACTGTAGACAAGGATTTGAAGTTGGTAGTGGTTGGATCATTAAGGATGGAATGGGCAACATAGGTGAGATGGAAAGCATTACTTTTTGCCTCCACAATAATACTTGGTTGTTAGTTTACACAGAGATTCACACTCCTGTATAAACAATTATAAAAGTAAGCATTTGAAAGAGACCTTAAAAATTCTGTTAGCCGCAGATGCCTACATGTGCTTTAATTATATTGTGGGTAGAGGGTTTTGTTTGTTTTTGTTAGGTTTTATTTATTTATTTATTTATTTATTTATTTATTTATTCATTTATTCATTCATTTATTCATTCATTCATTCAAGAAAAGGGGTTCTAGGACCCTCACTCCTAGAGATCTAGAGATTCTGGACCATATATCTGTTGTAGGGTCTGAATAGCTGAGCTGTTAAATCTCCTCATATGATCCTTATGACTAGGTTTAGAACCATATTTTAAAATTAACTCATAACTAGTTACCTGATACTTTAGTTCATCTAAATATGTGTTTGATATTTAGAATATGCTACATTTCTTTTCTCATTTGACAGAAATTGTCCTGCAGCATGGGCTTATCAGCATTATGACAACATGAGATGGGAGGATGGCTGCTTAATTTAATAAAAACACATGGAAATACATGTTTGTGTGTGCATGCGGATGTCTGTGTGTATTTCCATTCAATCAACATCTACTTTCATAAAATTAATTTGACTTCTTAAAAATTTGAAGTTTGTGACTGGGAATGGACTAAAATAAATTTGGACCATGTCTAATGTAACATATTACATTGCCTAACATTAACTATTACTTTTTCTATCAATTCATATTTTAGTAGGTTGATTTTGCACTTTATGTAGCATTTACTATCTGCCAAACTCTTTTCGGAGCACTTTACAAATATCAACTAATTTGATTTTAAAATAACCTTATAAATTAAGTGTTATTTTTATTCCTACTTACTAGTACTGGTGAGGAAAGTGAAGTACACATGTGTTATTATTTTTATAAACCACACAGATGATAAATATTAAATTAAACCAGGAAGATTTAATTTCAGGTACCCTGTGCCACCTGAGTCTGGGTTTGAATTCTGTGCTATACAGCTAGACGTAGCTTCAAAACATAGATGGGGCAGCTTTATAACACTGTGCTAATTAATATAATTTCAATTTGAAATGTCTAAAACATTTCTTTTTTAAAATAAAAATTGTCAACTTATATTTAATTTACAGACTAATGGAATTTAAATACATGTGATGGCCCTATCAAATGATCAAAGCTATTCTCATAATTCACACGGAGGAATTCAGGGTCATAGCAAATACTGCACAGAAAGTCAATACAGAAATGCACAGGAAATTAGTGCAGAAAGGAAAGATCTGACCTACTGTTCTCAAATCTTCAGAAATTCTAAATGAAAGGTAAGTTCTCATTCCTCAATGGTCAGTAATAGATGTCACTAAAAGTGTTCCAATTGATATAATTTAATGGAGGCTCCATGACCTTATTCCAGCTTCAAAAGAAAAAAGCTTTTTATCTTCTAAAATGGCATATATCCTTTTACTGTGATTCAAATATTTCTCAGAAACCTCTAACTTCTAGAATTTTTATTAGTTATATGAAGCTTATTACTTAAGAAGATAATTATCAGTAATTAATATTTATGATTTTTAAAAATTATACTTGAAAATAGATTTTCTTCTCACCTACCCAATTCAATCTTATACCCAAAGGTATGTATTTAGAATGTAATATATATTTTTCACCTAATAATATATTGGAACAACTTTCTTTGTCAGCATGTATAAATTTATCTTGTTCTATGTAATTGCATCCTTACACTCCATTGATAAAATGTACTATAATTCATTGCTATAAAAATAAGTTCATTTTTTTCTAATATAGTGATGATGTATACACATAGTAATAATTTTCAAATGGTCAAAAAATTTGAAATATTCAAATATTTAAAATTTCAAATATTTGAAAAAATATTTCTAAAGAATATAGAAGTCAAAATAAAGCCTTCATTTTTCTCACTCACAAAGGCATACAGTGCTAAAAGTTTCTGTTTTAAAACCTACTAATGTTTAGATCAATCATATACTTGTGTATACATGTATAAAATGTTTATATCTATCTTGAGCCTGTCTGCTAATTTATTAATTTTTAAGAATATTTGCTGTACCATCAAACATTAGAACACTTGTATCTTTTTATATGTTTACTAGAGGCCTGGTGCACGAAATTTGTGCACTCAGGGGGGTTCCCTCAGCGTGGATTGCGAGAGGGTGCAGGCCAGGCCTAGGGACCCCACCAATGCACGATCAGGGCTGGGGAGGAACACGGGAGGTTGGCCAGCCAGGGAGGGATCATAGGAGGCCTCCAGGGCATGTTCAGCCCATCTTGCTCAGTCCTGATCGGCCAGACCCCAGCAGCAAGCTAACCTACCGGTCGGAGAATCTGTCCCTGGTGGTCAGTGCACTTCATAGCGAGCGGTTGAGTGGCCTTAGCATATCATGCTTTGATTGGTTGAAAGGCCAACCGGATGACCAGACACTTAACATATTAGGCTCTTATTATATAAGATATCAATTTCAAAGAGAGGAAGAGAGAGCGAAAGAAAGAAACATTAATGAAAGAGAAACATCAATTGACTGCCTTCTGCACACCCTCCACTGGGGATTGAGCCTACAACACAGGCATGTGCCCGGACTGAAAATTGAACCGGTGACCTCCCATTACATGGGTTGATGCTCCACCAACTGAGCCAAACCAGCCAGGCAGAACATTTGTGTCTTAACTATAATTGCCTCTTAAAAGGTGTACTTTCATGATTTGACTATTATGTTAAAAGTAGAGGCCCGGTGCATGAATTCTTGCATGGGTGGGGTCCCTAGACCTGGCCAGCAATCGGGGCCAATGGGGGCCGTCTCTCCAAGTCCCAATCAGGGCCAATCGGGGCTGGCCAGCTGTCGGGAGGGACCACAGGAGGTTGGCCAGCTATGGGAGGTTGGCTGTGGGAGCACACTGACCACCAGGGGGCAGCTCCTGCGTTGAGCATCTGTCCCCTGGTAGTCAGTGTGCATCAAAGCTACCTACTGGTTTATTGGCCAGTTGGCCGGTCATAATGGTCACTTAGGCTTTTATATATATATATACATATATATATATATATATATATATATACTAGGGGCCCGGTACACGAAACTCGTGCACTGGGGGTCGGGGGTCCCTCAGCCCAACCTGCCCCCTCTCACATACTGGGAGCCCTCAGGGGATGTCCTACTGACGGCTTAGGCCCGCGCCCCACAGGGAGCATACCTAAGCTGCAGTCTTGCCTCCCTTTGTGGGAGGCATCCGGGCTGGTCAGGGGAAGGCACCAGCCCCATCACCCCACTGCTGCAGCCACTGTCAGTCACCGCAGCCACCAAGGTGTTTTCATCAACACAGACTCCAATCCCTTCACCAAGAAAAAATGACAACTTTCTTTAGGCATTTTCAAGATGTCTTTCATAGGATATGCATTTCTTTATTTTTTATCTTCACCTGAGAGTATGTTTCCATTGACTTTTAGTGAATATGGAAGAGAAAGGGAAAGACAGAGAGAAACACTTTGATTGGTTGCCTCCTGCATGAGCCCTGATCTGGACCCTGACCAGGGAGGAGCCTGCAACCTAGGTACATGCCTTTGATCAGAATCAAACCCAGACCCGGCTGTCTGCAGGCTGAGGCATTATCCACTGAGTCAAACTGGCTAGGGCAGAATATGACATTTCTTAGCCTTCCAACAGCAGACCTTCATTTTTTTCTTCAGAAGTGTGGTAGAAAAACCCTAGATCACCTTTTTGGATTCTTATTACCCAAGTTACTAAGAATATTATCAGTGGCATACAGGAAGCTTAG
Organism: Cnephaeus nilssonii; assembly: GCF_951640355.1. Taxonomy (NCBI): domain Eukaryota; kingdom Metazoa; phylum Chordata; class Mammalia; order Chiroptera; family Vespertilionidae; genus Cnephaeus; species Cnephaeus nilssonii. The sequence continues at coordinate 69,584,930 of NC_137083.1, read as the reverse complement.
CCAATGTGCAGTCAGAAAAGGTGTTTCCTCTATAGTTCACACCAATGGAGGGCTGGGCCCTGCCAAGGCCTAAAGCCTCTGGCCGAAGCTTTAGGCCTGGGCAGGCCTCTCCCGCTCCCTCTGATCACCAGCTCAGTCCCTACCCAGGCCTGCCCAGACTGAAAGCCTCTTGGGCAGGAGCGGACCCCCAGCTCCCTACAGTCAATAGCAGGGAGTCCGCTCCTGCCCAGGCCGAAAGCAGACCCCCAGCTCCCTGCCCAGGTGATCAATCGCAGGGGGTCCGCTGGTGTACCAGACTGAAGAAACCCCAGCTCCCTGCAATCGATGGCAGGGGGTCTGCTGGTGCACCAGGCCAAAAGCCTCCAGCGGGGGCTTTTGGCCTGGTGCCGGAGTGGACACCCAGCTCCCCGCTTTCGATGGCAGGGGAGCTGGGTGTCCGCTCATGCACCAGGGAGGCTTTTGGCCTGGAGCCAGAGTGGACACCCAGCTCCCAGCTTTCCATGGCAGGGGAGCTGGTTTTCGCTCGTGCACCAGGCCAAAAGCCTCCAGCGCCTCTCAACGGCCGGATAGGCCTGCCCCCCGTGCCTCTCAATGGCTGGATAGGCCATACAGAGTCCCGTCCCCCAGCCTCCTGCCGGCCCAATCGTGGGCGAAGCGGAGTGATGGTTATTTGCATATTACTCTTTTATTAGGTAGGATAGATACTATTCCTTGATTTATAAATTATAACCAGGCCCTGTTGCTTATGTCAAACATTGCTCCAGTAATTATCCACACTTTTTCCTTCATCCTCAATTTTTTTCTCTTTTTACTATATCATTTCCATGAACACGTAATCCTACTTTTCTTCATTCTGAAAAAAATAGACTGTTCTTATCCCTACTTTTCACACAAGCTACTATGTTACTTCTTTCCTCTACCTTGCAGCAAAATTCCTTTGAAGAGGATTATACCTATTTTCTCCAGTTTCTCTTTTTTGATTCAATTTATCCTATTCATGATAATACTAATGGTATTAGCATTCATATTCATTACAAAGCATTTGGTCTATTTCTAAAAAGTTTTTTCTAATCACAAGGAACCTGTGCTTATTCACATCTTTTATAATTACTGATTTATTTGGAATCACTTGATAGGATGCATTTTTTTTTCCAAAAGAAGTCTCTGCTTTTTAAGAGTGTTTAATTTATTCATATTCATTATAATTGCTGATTTATTTGAAATTACTTGAAACATAACATTCTTCTTTTGTTCTTCCTTCATTAACCTTCCTTGGCTTCTCACACTAATTGAATTTCTTTGACTTTCATTTTTCTTACTCTATTGGTTTAGATAATATATACATCTACACAGATCGAGTTTTTCCCCCTTAAATTTTACAACAAAAATATATGTGCATATTTTCAGTAAATTAAAAGCTTGCTATAATTTTCTTTCAACTTTCTCTTTGATAAAATCTATACTACTAATATCTAAAATTTTAACTTTGCTTTGCCTTTAAATACATTAAATTGTATTATTCTAATTACAATGTGTTAAAAATATAGTTATATGGATTACTTATATACTTTACCAATTTACTTGCTTACCTATTCTCCTTGTAGCCCTTTCTTTATTCTGTGGTGCTTTCTGATTTCCTTTCTGGAATGTATTCATCCTCTGAAAGTTTATGCACTCTCAGATAAATCAAAAAATGTTTATTTTTCTAATGAATGACAGACTGTTTGGAGATCTTTTCTTTTCTACTCCATGAAGAATTTCCATTCTTGTTTTCAAGATGCAATATGTCTCTATCCCAATATTTAAGGATAAATACTTCCTTTTTGACAAAAGTTGTCTTTGTTTCTGAAGTCAGCTAAAGTATTGAGAACATTTCAAGAAAGTACTTTGGCACTCATATTTGAGGAAAATATTAAGAGAAGGTAATATTGCATCTTTGCTATGAAAGAGTTAAAGGATCAGGAAACAATTCTTCAGATATTTAGTGCCCTTTCTTGAAAGATAACTTCTCTGTCTTCATCCCCTAAAAACGTAAGTTGAGGAAACAGTTAAATCACCTCCCTATCCCTAGTCCCATCATGAACAAGACTTCTCAGCTTGTTTTGTCTGCAAAGGTTACTCCATTAAGTCACTATGTCTTATCAACTTATCAAATGGAGGAAATTGACCTTGTTCCAATCACCTAAATAACCAATTAAGACTTTTCTTTGGTCAAGGATAAGCTTGTTATTCAGTGCTTTAACTTGCTTCTCTTATTTCATATGGTATCTTCTTTTAATATATTTGTATTGAGTTCAGAGAGGAAGGGAGAAGGAGAGAGAGATAGAGACATCAATAATGAAAATAATTGATCGGCTGCCTCTTGCACACCCCCTACTGGGGATCAAGCCCACAACTGGGGCATGTGCCCTGACCAGGAATTGAAAAGTGAACTCTTGGTTCATAGGTTGATGATCAACCACTGAGCCACACCGTCTGGATGTTCAGATGGTATGTTCTTGATTCTCTTCATATTGCATCTCTCTATATAATTAGCATGCATTGCTGAGTATATTAGTATTCTATATGATTATATATTTGAGAGATACAGATATATAGGAAATATTATGCATATCCTAAAAGCCATAATCTCTGTTCTAACTCTCAGATTTCCTTAATTTCTTTTCCTTAATTATAAATCATCCCCTCTCAGAGAAAGCATGTAAGTAAAATCATTCATTAACTATACATTTTCAACTTTGAAATATTCTGAATTTTAAAATTTCCTGGTTCACCTCTCCTCTTTTTCCTTGCCTCTATATATTGTTAATTTTTAAAAAATTATTCAAGGTATGCTTTTTCTTTCTTCTTTCAGTTCTTCACAACTGTTTCCTCAACTTATGGTTTTAGGGGATGAAGAATGCTAATTAACATTTCAACTTCTTTCAAGCTCTTTTTTTGTGTCTACAGTTATCATCACAGATAATTTTTCAATATATTTCATGTGCCACATAACGATGCTTTTGTTAAGGATAAACTGCATCCCAAACAGATAATCTGGTAAGATTACAATGAAGCTGAAAATTCCTATTACTTAGTGATATCATAGCCATTGTAACATCATAGTAGAAGGCATTATTCACTTATTTGTGGTGATGCTGGTATAAACAAACTTACTAGTAGTGTGCTGCCAGTCATATAAAAGTATGGTACAATTGCAGTAGTAGGCCATACCATCTAGGTTTGCATAAGTACAAGCTACGATGTTCACACAATGACAAAATTGCCTAGTAATGCTTTTGTCAGAATATATCCCTGTGATTAAGTGGAGCATGACAGCAATGTAAGAGGCAATAGCAATTGTCTGGGGAAAATATATTTTTCTCTACCCTTCTAAGTTCCTCTGGCTGGCCTAAGAATTAGATCGACATAAAACAGATTAAGATGAGACAATAACCAAATCTAATAAATATAATTATGTGTATATGTATGGGGGTCCCATGAGAATATGGGGCCAAGGACAAATCTGGCAAGTAAGGCTTATATGCCATCGTGAGCTGAGGAGAAAGGGTGTTTGTGATTTGGGACTTGGAAGATGAGGAAGGCAATTCACATTGAGATGGAAAAAAAAAAATGTTTGGTAAGCAATTGTTTGCTGGTCCATGAATAAACAATGGGACACAGAGTAGACTCTACTCTAGACCCTGTGGAGGCTGCCCCATTACACCTAGCACAGATTCTTGTAGACATCTCTGGTGATAGCTCTGTTCTGGGAACAAGACCTTTATCTAAGTTCTTTTAGGCAGGTAACAAGGAAAACTTCCCAAGTCTTCTGTTTCAAAAATATAAAAAATAAAAATCAGCCTACGTTAACCCTCATGCCAAAGAGACATTTTGAGGTGGCAAATTTTGCTCCTCTATTCAACCATATAATCCTCTATATCTGTGTAAAACTATCTTATTTTTACTTAAAATAATAAAACCATGTAATGATTGTTTTTAATCTGAAAATACTATGACAGTGTCTGAATGTTGCAGTGTTACAAAAAAAATTTATTGATGTCTTTGTGGTGAAGGAAAGATTAAACATTGAAAAGAAGCATTGTTTTAATTTTCAAGAGGAAGTATTAAGGCAAATAGAAGTATGCTTAGAGGCTTCAAGTACAGTGCTCAGAAAATAATTATTACAGTAACAACTTCATTAAAAATAAAAATGAGCTCATTTAATTGAATTACTTGTAATTGCTAATCAATTAGAAACACTTCCAGAAAGGTTATGGCATTCTTGGGTTTCAGGTTAGATAACTCTCAGGGGAGAGAAGGTTCATTAACAGTTTTCTATTTAAAGATGAAATAAATTAAGACCTAGGATTGTAAAGATTTTTATAATTTCTTAGAACATTTTAATAAAATATTAAGAAAAGGAATACATAATCTTATCTTTTCTCCCAAAATAGGAATATAAAACAAATTTCTGCAGTATTCACGGTTAGAATGTAGTTTATATCTAAACAATACATGGCTAGGTAGTACAATTGTAAATAAAAAATATTAATTTATATTATGTAAACTGGTTTTTTTAAAATCAAAATCACATCTTCCATTAATTATCCAGAATTGGTTGCAGTTTGAGGACTCTGCAGCAAACGCAAGCCCTATATACTGTGGTAACACCTCAAGTACTGTTTACCAGTTGAATGACCCTGGTGAATTAATTTAACACTACACTTCTGTTTCCTGATTTATAGGATGAGGTTAATAATAGTAACTGCTTCTTGGTTATTCTGAGAATTAAATAATATATGTACAAAGTTCTTAAAACAGTACTTGAGATTTGAGAAATATTTAGTAATTTTAGAGGTAGCTTTTGTTGATATTTAATTATAATCATTATTATTACATTATATAATAATTGATATTTTATAATTATAAATTATACAAACAATATATTTAAATAGTTACATTATATAATCCTATATAATAAAGAGGTAATATGCAAATTGACCCTCACACCCTCACAAAGATGGCAGCCCCCATGTCGTCACAAGATGGCCACTCCCACATTGTCACAAGATGGCCACCACAAGATGGCTGCCCCCATGTCATCACAAGATGGCTGCCCCCATGTGGACATAAGATGGCTGCCCCCATGTGGACACAAGATAGCCACCACAAGATGGCCAGCAGGGGAGGGCAGTTAGGAGGCACCAGGCCTGCAAGGGAGGGCAGTTGGGGGCAATCAAGCCTGCAGGGGAGGGCAGTTAGGGGTGACCAGGGGAGGGCAGTTAGGGGCAATCAGGCTTGCAGGGGAGCAGTTAGGTATCAATCAGGCTGGCAGGGGAGTGTTTAGGGGGTGATCAGGCTGGCAGGCAGAAGCAGTTAGCGGCAATCAGGATGGCAGGCAGCGAGCAGTTAGGAACCAGCAGTCCTGGATTGTGAAAGGGATGTCCAACTGCCCGTTTAGACATCCCTCGAGGGGTCCCAGATTGGAGAGGGTACAGGCTGGGCTGAGGGCACACATGCCCGTGCATGAATTTCATTCACCGGCATCTAGTCACATATAAAGGGCAATTATCACTCAGACCTCTAAGCACAATCTACAACTTTCCTCAAATTCTTACCTTGTATGTTTCTCCTCCAATGAGGCAGCATCCTTTTGCAACCCTACTATACTATTTGATTATCTGTACGTCTGACATGAGGAAAACTTTTCAAAACAAGCATATACTATTATTTGTTTCTCTTCTACTCCTTCTTTCTTATGCTTTATTTGTGGGGACTATATAGTTAAGAATTTTAAAACAACATCATTAGCATCCCCCTCAACATACACATACACACATATACAGACATTTCTCTTTTCTTCCATGTTTTTTTCTATCTCCTAAGAATTGCTCTCTTTGAATAAATGTGGAAAATGGTAGGTAACTGAAAGGTCAATACTTTGTCTGGAAGAAAAGGATCAGCAAGCAGCCAAAACAAATTTGGTTGCTCAGTTTTCATGTCAAAGAAGACTGATTCACTGACTCACTGGATAGGCTATAAGAAAATTTGTAAGCATTTTCTACCTTTTCTGTGGCAGCCTCGATGTAATGAGAGATGAGGGGTAGGGAGGGGGACAAGAAGGGAAAGTGAGAAGTAAAAAGAAACACACTATGTAATGAAGACAAGCTTGGTAAATTTTTCACAATAAAATTGCTAAGACTTGGTTGTGGTGAAACTGGGGAAATGACCCGCAGGTCTTGCTGTCCACCACCATGAAAGCCAAACTCATGATAAAGTCACTGGCATGAAGGAAAGTGGTATATTCAAGATGCCAGAAACTCAAGAAGATAGGGAAAGGGGACTTCTGGCCTCAAAAAACCCATCTTAACATCTCTGGTCAAGCCAGTGATTCTTATAGGGAATTAATGGAAACTCAGGAGAGAGAGAATTCCTAGGGAACATATGGACATACCATTTCTCTTGAGAAAGGTAACAGCAGGGGGAACTGAAGGGGCTGTTGTGAAAATCCTTCTCAAGCTCACTCTCCTCATTCCGATGTTATCTTTCTTCAAAAGGACATCTGTGGATCTGTGGTGGACACCTGCAGTTTTACAGCTGGCACCAGTGGTCCTTTCCCTGGAACAGGCTGCTCTCAGCTGTAATGAGAATTTGGCCAGAGGTGAAAGCAAAGGATGGATTTACACTCTTTAAGAAAAAAAACAGGGTTAATAATACACTTTGAGAAAACACAGAATACATAAATTTGATCACTGAATTAGTTAATGTTAAAATGCTAAATCATGGTACTACTCCTGACTGTCAATTCTAGCTCCATTCCTATGGTGCCTTTTTTTAAAATCTTCACCCAAGGATATATATATATATATATATTTTTATTTCAGAGAGAGGAAGAGAGAGGGAGAGAGAAATGTTGATTGGTTGCCTCCCATACTCACCCTGATTGGGGATCAAACCCACAATCTGCCCTAACCAGGAATTGAACCACAACTTTGGGAAGAAACTCCAATTGAGCCACCCATCCAGGGTGATGGTGCCTTTTAAGGGTTAGATTGTTTCACTATGTTATGGAATAAGTGCTCATGATTAAAAGCAAAACTTTTAGCATCAAACAAAGGCATCTCTAGAGGCTTAGGCAATGTTTTTCCACATTTGCTAAAACAGCAGGCAATCACTTTGAATACACAGTATATCAAAAGGTTGATAAATAATGCAGTTTATCTGTGTTTTAGACTACCCTAAAAGAAGAAGAAAACCTATCTGTAATTCCTTTACTCATCCCTTCACCTAGAGGGGTGTGGTGGTCTGACGTTTATTGTAACCAGGTAGATTGTTGATAAATTTTGGTAATACTGGTTTCTGCCTGGAAAGAGGTATTACCATAAGGTACAACAAAAAGAGGTTTGGCTAAGATATGATCTAATGCTATATGATTACCTAGTACTACTGTAGCTAAGGAATCTAAAGATTTCTGATTGGCAATTGAACTAGCAGTTTCAAGATTGGCAATTGAACTAGCAGTTTCATTAGCTATAATTATTCATTCTTTAGAGAGATTCTGTGGGACATGTTTTGGGCTGCTATTCCCCACCAGCGTAAAAGTATAAATCCAAAGGAACATTAATCTCCATTCGATAGGTTTCCTAGGAGGTCTCTCTTAATTTGTTCAAATAATTTGAGAGTGCTAGTCCAATGTTGTGTTCCATTCTGTGGGCGAACAGTCAAAGGTGTAGTAACTAAAGTTCCACGAAAACATTGGTGAAAGTCTTTTTTGTTCCATAGGCAGTGCTAAGCCCAAGGTTTTTGTTTTGGTTTGGTTTTTGGTTTTTGTTGTTTTATGTGTATGTGTGTTTTGTTTGTATTTTTGTTTTTGTGTGTTTTGTTTTGTTTTGCAGCCACAAACACATATATATCCTTCAGGGGTGCATTGCATTAAAGAGTTTGTTGTTGCTAGAGCAAATGCAATCTTAGACAGCCAATCTAAATAGTATCCAGTGTTTGTTTTTTGAAAGAAAACCCATATTTCTAAAGGTGCATTTTCACTTTCTGGAATCTTAAGGATGGGATATACTAGTACTTTATCTACATGAAGTGGATGAGGTTATCTTAAGGGAAAACCAAACACTTGCATTATTGCATGGGGGCAGAATTCCTTCCTCATTACGAATTATAGAAGCTATTATTAGGAATCAAGGATATCATATTTGGGCTGTTCTGTAATGTTTAGAGATGTGACAAAACAAGAAGGGAGTTGTGAAAGAGAGTGGCTTCTGGCTACTTGTACCCAGTAGCTAATTCGCTGGGCATGGTGGGAGCTTTCGGATTTCACTGCCTTAAGAGTATAAGGTGGGATGGAGGGAAAATTCCAGACAGGAAAAACTAGTGTGTCACCATGGTCTAAACCAGAACTACGTTTAGAATGACTGATCCAACAGAGAGATAGATTAGCTGAGGAAGCCATAACTTGGGATAAGCATACAAAGTCCTTTTTGTCCAAGTGGATGTCTGTGGAATTAGAGAGCATTTGAGGAATAAGAAGAGTAACACTGTTACTTAGCTTTAGCTGAGCTCTGTTTCTTAAAAAGGATTTTAGCTCCCCTTCGGGAGTGCAAATCCACCTCTCTAGCCTGGAACTTGAGTCCTCCTCTAGTGGGGCTTTTTTTCACCAGAGTATGGTGCACCCAGGATTTCATGCCTGCCTGCTTCAGAGATATATGAGGGAGGGGTGTCCAGTATGTTCCAGGGACCAGCCCACTGTTCTGCTAATTGTTGTTCTGGACCTTGGGTCTTCCAAGTTTTTTTTTATTGATTTTAGACAGAGGGGAAGGAAGAGGAAGAGAGAGAAACTTTGATGTGAGAGTGATACATCAATTGGCTGCCTCCTACATGCCCCCTACCAAGGAATTGAGCCCATAACCCAGGCATGTGTCCTGACTGGAAATCCAACTGGCAACCTAGGTGCATGGGATGATGGATGCTCAAACAACTGAGATACACCAGCCAGTGCAGGTCATCCAAGTTTTCAGTAGAACTCTGTCACCCAGATGGAATGGGTGTAGTGGTTGCTCTATGTCTATGGGGAAAGAAGACCTGGAAAGAGCAAAACTTATGTAAGGTTAACAAAACTTGCCCTAGGTATTGTACCTAGTGTTTATTTTTTGTTTCCTGTTTCAACTCAATGGGTGGAGTCCCTACAGGAGAGGTTTGGAAGGATCTCCCAAGTACAATTTTAAAAGGACTCAATTTGAGCCCACTTCTAGAGCTACCCTAATTCCGAGTAGGGCAATGGGAATCATATGGTCCCATTTCAAATATGTCTCCTGACCCGGCGATGCCAAAGTTTTCTTCAAAGTATGGTTCTGATTTTCTAGTAGGCTGAAGTCTCCCAAATGCATGTAATTTCCATCAAATCCGCAGCTAATCTCAGATATAAATGATGGTCCACTGTTACTCTGAATAATGTTGGGGAATCCAAATCCAGGAATTATTTCTTTAAGTAGAATTTTTACCACCTCAGTTTTCTGTTCGGATCTAGTTGGGTATGCCTCAACCCATTCTGAAAAGGTATCTACAAAAACAACAGGTATTTGAAATTCCCAGTGGTTTTAGGCATTGGGGTAATGTCAATTTGCCAGTCTTCGAAGAGGAATATTCGTTTGTGTTGTGCCCCCTTTTTGGCTGGCTTGCATTCCATCTTGATATCATTTCTACCACATAATTGGCAGCCCTGTGTTATTCTTTGAGTAGTCTTCTGCAAATGTGGTCCCTTTAAGTAAGGCCAAATTAAGTTAGCTATATCCTGCCCATAGTGTGTTCCTTCATGAAGATGTTTCAGGACTGGGTATACCAGAGCCTTGGGGAGCAGAATCATGCATTCCATGGCCATTGATTTTCCACAAGGAGCTAGAGCCAGTTTTAGTAAACCCTCATTCATAGGCCCACTCTTTGCCCCACTCTGTGTAGTGAGATTTGAATTCTAACAAGTCTAAGAGGGCTATTAGAACCCCTATCAATAAAGTCTCCCAGGCTGCTTGATATGCTGCCTTATTGGCTTCCTGATTCCCTCTGGTTATATGGGAATTGTCCCTCTGATGCCCTGATGAGGGCAATTAGCTCAGCTTTTAGCACTCAGGTGCCTGTAGGTAGGGTGTATGCCTCTATTACCTTGTCAGTGGTCACCACTAAATACTCGGCTTTTCTTTGTCCAGTTTCCATAAAGCTGCTTCCATCAGTGTATAACTGCCGTCGAAGTCTATCAGCGGCTCATCTGACAGGTCTGTTGTTTGAAGTTAACCTGGTCAATAATTTCTAAACAATTATGTTGGGGGTCTGAGCCTGCCTCTGTGATTGGAAGAACAGTGGGTGGGTTTAACATAGCGCTTGTCTGCACAGTAACATTTGGGTTGTATAACAGAATGGCGTGATATTTGCCCATTTGTCCAACTGTTAACCAGTAACACCCTTTTGCTCTAGCAGGGTTAGCACCTGGTGGGGCACAAACACTGTGATGGACTATCCCAGGGTGAACTGTTCTGCTCCCTGGAGGACATTTCAGGTTGCTACCCTGCTCTAAGGCAGGGGAGCCATCCTTTGGTAGTATGATCAAATGTAGAGAAATATGCTATGAGCTATGGGAATCTCTCAATATCTGGACAAGCATCCCAAGTCCAATTTCCTGCCTCTCATGTACATACAATTTGAAAGGCTTCTAAGGATTGGGCAATCATAATGCAGGGGCTGAGGTTAGTTTTCCCTTTAGAGTTTCAAAAGCCCTCAGGCATCTTGCATCCCATTTCAAGGGCTCTGTGTTGAGTTCTTTTAAAGAATCATAGAGTGGCTTAGCTATTAGCCCAAAGTTAGGAATCCAAATGTGGAAGAATCATGTCATTCCAAGAAACCTTCATAGTTGTCTCTGGTTCTTACAGGTGTTAATGGCAGCCATTGCTTGCTTTTGGTCTGCCCTAAGACTTCTCTCCCCTGGTTTCAAGTTTTTAAATAAGATAGCTCTTGTTTGCAAATTTGAGCCTTGTGGTGAGAAATATTATATCCACAGGATGCAAGATGCTTAAGAACTTTGATGGCATTTTCCAAACAGGTCTTATAAGAACTACCAGTTATGAATAGGTCATCAACATACTGGAAACGTTTCCAGAATCCAACTGTAGATCTCTCAAGTCCTTGGCAAGTAGTTCTCCAAAAACCATGAGGAAATTCTTAAGTCTTTGTGGTAACACAACCCAACAATATTGGGTAGTAGTCTTATTTGTTGTACTGGTGCTAGAAATACAGAAAACCAACAAAGAAAACTAACAAGATAAAAAAACCTATAAACTATATGTAATCAGAAAAGCATTCAGAACTCAGAAATCCATAGATAACCAGACCAGAATAAGTACTCTTAACAGATTCCAATATAAGGGGGAGAGGGGCTGGGATTTTTGCATCACAAAGTCTTGACCTGCTGAGCACTGCCGATTGATTCCTATGGAATCCCAGATGGTGAATAAACCCAGATAGCAAGGGAAGATGGCTTCTGGTCATGCATACCAGTCTTAGGATCATCAGCCCACCAGTAACCCTTTTCTTTCCCCCAGTCAGGCTTAGCAGGGGAACCCTCTCCAAAGGCAAAAGACTTACAGGGGAGGGGTGCCATTTGCTCCTGGCTGACTCACTGAATTTGAAACAAGGGAAATGACCTTCAGGTTTGGCTGTCCACCACCAGGAAAGCCAAACTTGGATGAGACAGGTGCTGGCAAGAGGAAAAGTGGTTTATTCAAGTTGCCAGCACCTCAAGAATGGGAGGACTCATGTCCTCAAAAGCCCATTTTAACATCTCAGGTTGAGCCAGCAATTCTTACAGGGAATTGGTGGAAAAATTCCTAGGGGGAGTGAAAATGTGCTGTTTCTTTTGAGAAAGGTAAAGGGAGGGGGAAATGAAGAGGAGTCAGGCAGCTCCTTCTCAAGCTCACTCCCCTCATTCTAATCTTATCTTCCTTGAAAAGGACATCTATGGATTTATGGTGGACACCTGCAGTTTTATGGCTGGCACCAGTGATTCTTTACTCCAGAATAAGCTGCTCTCAGCTGTAATGAGAACTTGGCCAGAGGTGTGAGCACAAGATTGATTTACACTCTTTAAGAAACTCTTTAAGAAAACACAGGGTTACTACAAGATTCTGACATTCTACTTATTCTAATTTTTAGAATTTAGGGTTTTCATTATTTTGTATGTATTTATAGGTATTTTAGTAGAGTGGTGGAAGATGTTATATTGGAGGTTATTTGTTCTCAAATATTGTATTAATTTGCAAGATTAATAAGTCTAGATTTCTGAAGTATAAGAAAATATTAAAGCTTGAAACAGATGTGCGTGTGTGAGAGAGATTTTACATTGTAAGTTCTGTGTGTTCATATTTAAGAGAGAAATAGAAAAGAAGAAAAAAATAAAAATAAAATATTTAACAAAAATTTTGGTTTCTTGGCTAATCTTTGTCAGCAAACATCACCCAGCTGATGCATATATTTATTTTCTCTAATTTAAAAAATATACCTCAGATCAAGGCTTATGACAGTTGAATCAATTTTTTTTTCTATAAACAAAAACAATTGTGACTTATCACAAGCAGTCTACATGATTTTATGGACTCAAAAATACCTAAGGCAAAACAGCATTTTACAGAAACATTATCTTGTTAAACAATTGACATTATACAGTCATGCTTTCAGTAACTTGTTAACAAAAACATTGTTTAAGTACCAGCTGTGTACTCTTATAAATAGTTCATCTTGGAAAGGATCTGGTACATCTGATACCAGAGACTAATAATTAGACAAAAAGATGCCAACATATTTTGAAAAATACCTGATAACGCACAGATTTAAAATTACCGCCAATCATCTTAAAGTTGTCTTAGAAGAAAAGATATTTGAAGAGAACATTTGAAGATATATGCAACCCCTGGTTTTTCTGAACCCTAAGAAACTCGTGTGTGTGTGTGTGTGTGTGTGTGATAAATACTCTCATATTGTTGAGATCTCTTGATAAATCTAATTTGTATGCCTTAAATAAGAAACATTTATTATAAATAAAAGGCAAATTCAATTTAGAAGCGGTTGGATGAATGCATGATAAGGGCAACGTCTGGTATGTTTTATATAAGAAGGACAATAATTTTTCTTTTTCTTTGTTAAGTTTTCAATATTTTTAACATCTACATTCGCAACAACCACACTCATATAGAAGAAAGTATTCAATAGATACTTCATGAAAGAAATAATGTGCTTATTTGTGTTCATATATATTATGCCTTATTTATAAAAAGATTTGTTAGGTTGTAGTGATTGATTAAATACAGCATTATAAAATACATTTATATCTTTTATAAATCATAGTGATGTAAGGCAGAATCAGGAGAGCAGCTCCACACAATGTCATGAAATTATCTACAATTTCTAAAGTTGGGTCTATGTTTAAAAACTACTTTATTATTTTTATATGTTAAATTATCTTAGCAAAGCATTAACGGAGAAATGTTTCCCCAAATCTACCACCCACCTGTACCCATCCTTCATTTTCTTTTAAATATACTTTATTGTTTAGTTTAGATTTACAGAAAATTTGAAAAGATATAATAAGGATTTTTCACATAACCTACATTCAGTTTCCCCTGTTATTAGTATGATATATTTATTATATTTTATGAATGAGTTTTGATACATTATTATTAACTAAAGTCTGTACTTCTCGCAGGCATCCTCAGCTGTTTCCTAATATCTCTTTTCTGTTCCAGGATCCCATATAGGATCTCACATTATAATAATTTGCCATGTCTCTTAAGGCTTTTTTTGGTTGTGACCATTTCTCAGATTTCTATGTTTTTGATGATCTTGATAGTTTTAATGTATTACCAGTCAGATATTTTTTTAGAACATCCCTTTATTAGGATCTGTTTACTGTTTTTCTCGTGATTAGAATATGGTAATGTTTGAGGGGAGAAAGGTCACAGAGGTAAAGTGCCGTTGTCATTATATTACATTAAGGGTACCTACTATCAATATTAATTGTCACTGTTAACATTGACCTTGATCACCTTGCTGAGATAGTGTTTCTCCACTGTTGTGTTGCTTTTGTTCCTCCGTTTCACATGACAATCATTGGAGGAAAGTCACTCTGGGTGGGCAAATATCTATAGACTTAGGTAATGAGTTTTTCTCTTCCCTATTTCTTTACCTAAGGCAGTGGTCAGCAAACTCATTAGTCAACAGAGCCAAATATCAACAGTACAACGATTGAAATTTCTTTTGAGAGCCAAATTTTTTAAACTTAAACTTCTTCTAATGCCACTTCTTCAAAATAGACTCGCCCAGGCCATGGTATTTTGTGGAAGAGCCACACTAAAGGGGCCAAAGAGCCGCATGTGGCTCTCGAGCCACAGTTTGCCGATCACGGACCTAAGGCATTACCCTTACCCAGAAGTTTTGACTTCAGGTTAAAGACATTAGTACATTAGTAAAATGTTTTTTAAGTGTTTTTCCCTAAGGCAGTGGTCAGCAAACTCATTATTCAACAGCGGCAAACCGCGGCTCTCGAGCCGCAGTTTGCCGACCACTGACCTAGACCATTTCTTAATTGATCAGATTTTAGATTTACCAAGGAGAAGAGAGCTCTTGTGTATTGTCATCCTTGAGTTCTGTTAATTTATATCTAATACATGGAAAAGATTTGAGTACAATATTCTTGGGTTGCACTTTCCATCATTCAGAGTTTTTCAGTTATCACTGCAGTGTTTTCAAGCATGACACTGTTAGAGAAAAGTTTGAGGTTATGTCGAATGATTCCTCTTTTTACAAGCTTTACCCCATTTGTTTACTAGAATAATTATTTCCTCAAACTTGCATTTCTATAGTGTTTCTCTATAATAATGAAGAATCATAGTCTATATGATTTTATTTTCACCTAGTTCATTCTGTTTATTGCTATTTTGAATTAATTTTATTTTCTCATGTTATTTTTTGTCCACAATTTTATTATTTAAGTTTGCAAGCTAAATTTTCATTCCATTTCCCCTTTACATTCTGTCTTATAGATATTGTTTTATTAAATTTAAAAAATGCTATTTTTATTTAAATCATTTGGGGGAAATTTTCTTTTTTTATAGCTTATTTAAACTACTCTGCACTGTGGCTAATATGATCCTTGATTTTAATTTACATTCATTCATTTTCATTGTTACCATTTTATTTCTTTTCCTTTTTCTCCTCCTTAGACAACTTTGTCCAGATCATTTCTTTGCCATTTGACATATCTTGACCATGTTCTCAATATATCTTTACTGCTATCTTTCCTTGCTTTGTTACTATGTAATATCAAGTTAGTTTTTGTTGTTTTATGCATACTTCTGTAGCCTGGAAGCATGACAGGTAAAGGAAAAAGCTTGAACGAAGCGGTATGCAATCCTTGCTAGAAAAATCCAAATTCTGCTTTGGTTTCTATAATGATGTTAAATGCCACACACTGTGTTCTCAATGCCTGCCATAGAAGTTGGCACATTATAGATGCTCAATAAGTGATTATTGAGTGAAATAACAAATACATACCTTAGATGAGAATGCCGATCACATAATTGGATGTTATTATTCTTCTGCTACAGACTATTTCCCCTATTAATAATATAACTTTATTTATTTATTTTTAAATATATCTTTATTAATTTCAGAGAAGAAGGGAGAGGGGAAGAGAGATAGAAACATCAATGAGAAAGAATCATTGATTGGCTGCCTCCTGCACGTCCCCTAATGGGGATCAAGCCTGCAACCCAGGCATGTGCCCTTGACCGGAATCGAACCTGGAACCCTTCAGTCCGCAGGCTGATGCTCTATCCATTGAGCCAAACCAGCTAGGGCATTAATGATATAACTTTAAATTCACACTTCAATTAGAATGAGGAGACTCATGCAATGCTATGCAAAACTGAAACTGGCACACACTGCATTCACTGATATTTTAGTAGCCCAAGCAACGCACCTGACAGAGCCTGGTAGTGGGGAAGAGATATATCTGCCATCCTTGAGGAGGTACTAGAAATACCTGTGGAAAAGAGGGATATACTTCTCTTTGAGTGAAGGGTAGAAATATTCAGAAACAAAAACACATTGTGCCTTAAGATGTTTCCACTCCTTTAATGTAGGCAGCCCTTATAGAAGTTATCAGTCTTAACACATATAAGGGCTCAGCCTCAGATCTTTACCACATTCTTCATATTTGAGGCTAATATTAAGAATCGTCTGGCCTCTGCTTGCCTATCTTATGCCCCCTGGATTTATAGGCTTCAATAATCATGACTGTCAATACCCTTGGCGGTTTTTCCAGTTTCTAGAATCATGCGTTACTTTGCTTAGCAGACATTTTTAAAAAGTATTTTATTTTTATTGTTCATTTATTTTACTATTTTTAAATGATACTGTGATGTAGTTCAGTTCTGCCATTTTATATCTGGTTTGGGCTCAAATTTTCGCAAACATCTTGAAAGCAATAATGTGTACTCTGGTAATCGTTCATACTATCATCTGTCAGCATTACCACCTTACCTATAAAAACATTTTATCCAATGCATATTCTCACTTATCACTTAATATATGATACATTCTAGATGGTTAGTACAGTGTTATGCTCCTGTTTAATTAAAGATTTATATTCTTTTATAAAAGGTCAGTGGTTGGAGTATTGGCCACGTGCATGGGAGTTGTAGAGTCGGTTTTGGTCAAGGACATGTACCTGGGTTGCGCGTTGGACTGCCTGGCCCAGGTGGGATTGTGTGTGAGAGGTGACCAGTGGATGTGGGTTAAAAGAGAGGCTGTATGGTCACTGGACAAAGATACTCAACTTCCCTAAGCTTCAATGTTCCCCTATGCAAATTAGGGTAGGCAACTAAACACTCTACAGCTTGTAATAAGCTTCTGGTAAATAGGCCCCAATAAAAAAATACAGATTTCCACAAAATCAAAATTATTGGAATCACTATCACCACAAAAAGGGTCTTTTCTGAGAGGCAGGGGAAAGTGCAAACAGTGTATATTAGGGGCAGAGTAAGAGCATAATGTGAGGGTGGGACTGAGGAGACATGCCCCTGAGAAAAGCAAAAATAAAAAACAAGAGCCCAGCAAGGGAAGAGAGACTAAGGACCCCATTTGACATTTATCCAATAACCATAGGAAAAAGAATCTGGAGAAAGGTGCTGAAATGTGAAGAATCCCTTCTATTTTTAATTTCAGCATTATTTTGAAATAGCTCAGAGGGGTTTGAGTGACAATTCTCTAAAATTATTTTTAAAAATTCCTTAAAAATATTTTATTCTCTTTATAAGAATATTTATATTGAAATCTGGGAATTAATTCTCAAAAAAAATGTTCATTATTGGAAACCAATCATTATGAGCCCTTACGAAGAACTTGTTATAGCTATAAAAATTAACCAAGGCATTGTTATCTAAAATCTCCTCTTGTTTCAATGCAGAAGTAACAATGACTGTTAATGAGCAGTCTAATGCCTCCTCTTTCATAAACTAAGAGCAATTAAGGAAAGACATCTCCTAAAAGGCCATTAGAAGTACAAGATATTTTTAAAAGCTAAAGATTGAAAACATTATATATGCAGAAGTCCTAATAAACTTATGAAGAGTGAATTATACTTAGTCTTCCAAAAAGTGAATACAATTTACATATATACTTATTGTTGCATTGTTATTAATTGCAAAACTAGAATCAATGTATAATCAATAACTTGTTTAATTATGATAATCCAAAGCAATAACATATTATTTGCTAATTAAAAAGTATAAGGTAGATCTAAGTGTATAGGTATGGGGAAAACTCTAACGTAAAATAGTAAAAGGAATAAATTACAGATTAGTGTGTCTGTGTATGTATGCATATCTATATCCTATATAATAAAAGGCTAATATGCAAATAGACCAAACAGCAGAACAACCAAACAACTGGTCATTATGATGTGCGCTGACCACTAGGGGGTGCACGTGGACCATAGCAGGCGTTGGCCACGGCAGGAGGATGGAGCAGGTGAGCGGGGGCACCAGACCAAGGCAGGGCACCAGTAGCTGTCATCAGGGCGAGCCTCTGGTGGTTACTGAAAATTCTTTGCTCCTGCGCACTGCAGTCCCGCCCAGTGCTCGCAGCCGCTGATGGCACTGGCCCCAATCACTCTGTGTGGTTAGCA
The DNA here is from genome assembly GCF_951640355.1 of Cnephaeus nilssonii. NCBI lineage: Eukaryota > Metazoa > Chordata > Mammalia > Chiroptera > Vespertilionidae > Cnephaeus > Cnephaeus nilssonii. The sequence goes on along the minus strand of NC_137083.1, from coordinate 69,566,716 downwards.
GGTGCCGTCAGCATATGGGACCGGCAGCAGAGTGGGGCTGCTGGCAGACAGGGGACCAGGGGCCATGGCAGGAGGGGCCGGGTGGGGGTGCAGAGGATGGACTGAGAACCGCCCCTGTGCCCACCACAGCCTCATGGCCCACAGTTCCTTTCAAGGTGCACGGATTCATGCACTGGGCCCTTAGTATAACTGTGTATCTGTGTATATGTGTGGGGGTTATATAATGATTGTATAAAAGATGTGTGTATGTAAATATATGCTTACATGCACTTGTTTATGTTCATAATATTTCTATAAATATACAAGAAAATATAAAAGTAGCTACTCAAAGTAACTTGAAAGGTGAGTCTGAGAGATCAGAATATTTTATTTATTTATTTATTTTTGTTTTCTGAAGTTTTTATCAAAGTATATTGACAGACAACATTACATAAATTTCAAGAATACATCATTATCCAACCTCATATACTTTACAAAGTGACCATCATGATAAATCTAGTAACCGCATTTCACTGTGCAAAGTTATCACAATACTATATTAACAATATCCCTATGCTATACATTGCAACCCCGTGATGTTCTTACTTTATAAATGTAAGTTTGTACCTCTTATTCTCCTTTAGCTTTTATCAAAAGATTTCAAATTTTATTTTATAGCAGTTTAGTAGCTGTTTCAAATCTTACCATGCATGATATTTTTTTCTCACAATATTCTGTTGTAGTTATTTACTTCCTTCCATGGAAAACTTCATGTACACCATTCCTCCCCACTACGTACAACAGCACATCTCTCATTTCAGATGGAGACAAGAAAGGCTGGATATTTCCCCTCAGTCCTGCTCAGTGGAGGCCAAATAAGAGGTGGGAACAAAAGGAAAAACAACACACAATAGAAAATCAAGCAATTGAAATTAAAAACTTACTTAAATGTAAAGATCTTAACTTATCTGTTGTGTTTGTGTGTTTTTTTTTTTGAGTTTTTAATGGTAGGTTTTATTATTTCATATGCCATTTTTAAAAGTGAATTAAAATGATAGGTAAATAAACTGATGATAGATATAATACAGGAAAAACAAAAAGGATACTCTACAATACGTAAGATTTTTATATGATTGTTTAAATCTAGATTTGAGCTTTGAAGAATTCTTTCCACTTTGAGAAGCTAAGTGAAAGGAGTTACGTTTTTATTCCCAGTGCCAATTTAGACATTTACACTATTGACTTAGGCCTATGGAAGACGGGCATAAGTGAGTTTATCTGCTCTGCAAACTCAAACTCCACTGTATTGTTTTATAATCCCCTAGGGACCCTGCGTGCGAAATCACGTGGCCCCGCCCACACACCCACTGCCCCGCGTTGACACCCTAACCTCTCCACTCAGAGCTCGAGCCCACCTGGCCCCGTCCCTGACCCCTCCAGCCTTCTTTGGCCGCTTCAAGCTCCGCCCTCAGTCCTGCGAGTCGCCTCAGGCTGGTCCTGACTCATGTGGGCGCCTCCCCGCTTCTGCCCCATCTCCGGAGCAACGTGGTGGCCCTGCCCCGTCATGGTGCTGAGGAGAGTGTGGAAGCCTTCCGCCTGCTGTGGAGTTTCGAGCGCTGCTTCCTGTCAGCATGCACGCTGTGTTCCTTACCCTGGCAGGTGGGTGGCAAAGGACTGGTGAGGGAGGAACTACGGGCTCTCACCCCCGCCCTCCCTGCCACAGAATGGTCCCGCCTCCTCTGGGGTGCCTCCCCACTTCCGCCCTGTCTCTGCAGCAACACCGCTCCCCTGTGCATGTAGCCTCCTGCTGAACAGTCATTATGGTGTCATGACCATTAGCATATTAGCTCTTTATTATATAGGATACTCCAGTGAAAGAATTAGCAAGTAAATGATTGGGTTTATAGTAACTTGTCCTCAAATCTAGTCTCTATTAATAAAAATAGTACTTTTTCTTAATCTGCTTTCTGTTTGTCTTAGCTCTCAATTAATTTAAAACTCAGGAAGGGAGAAAGGTGGAAGCCCTTTTCAAATAGCCCATAAAGTATAAGTATGTGTTTTGCTTTCATGGAAAATAAGCCACAGTTGATGCTATTTTAACAACAAATAATAACCTCATAGTAATCCTCAAAATAATAATCAATCATTCATATTCTCTGACTAAAATGAAATAAATCTAGAATTGAAAAAAGGTTTAAAATTAAATTTACCAATCAAAAAAATTAAAAATAAAATAATTTTCATAAATAAGAAAATATTATTTAAAAAAACCCAAATGAATGATGTTATAACTGTTCAAAATGTAGACTAGTTGAATCAATGAATATAATATTTTAACAGAGCCAATTTTGTCATTTACAGATTAATTCATGCATCCTGAGTATTCTGAATTAATATGAATATTCGTTCCAGATATTTCACATAACAATTTATCTTTTTTTTTCTAGATGTATCACAGTTTATTTATGTACTGAAGGACATCTTGGTTGCCCCCAAGTTTTCGAAATTGTAAATGCTAGTAAACTTGGTGAGCAAGTTTTTGGGTGAACATAAGCTTTCAACTCCTTTGGATAAATTCCAAGGAGCCTGATTGCTTCATCTTATGGTAAGAATATGTTTAGATTTTGCAAGAAACAAAACAAAACTGTATTCCAGTGGCTCTTTATAAAGTTTTTTTAAAAAATCTTTATTGTGAAAGTATTAGAGATATCCCTAATTTTTTCTCCATTGAGTCCCTCTACCCAATTTCCATCCCACCCCAGACCTTCACCATACCACTATCTGTGTCCATGGAATATGCATATGTGCATATAAATTCTTTGGTTAATCTCTGCCTGCCCCTTTCCCCACTTTCCTCTGAGATCCATCAGTCTGTACCATGTGTCCATGCCTCTGGACATATTTTGTTCATTGGTTTATTTTTGTTCACTACTAAGTTACACATATAAGTGAGAGCATGTGATACTTGCCTTTCTCTGACTCGCTTATTTCACTTAGCACAATACTCTCCAGGTCCCTCCATGCTGTCTCACAGCACATAAGTCTAGGGGGAGGTCATTGTGCATTTAATGTGCCTTAGGCTTGCCTCCTCCTCTTAGCTATAGGAACTACTGTATCTGTCAGAATGGTTGCAGCATGCTTCCCTTTTTAAAGGAGAAGTGTTGAAAGTTTTATATATGTCTCCTTCCTCCCCCCATTAACCTCTGCTAGCCTGCCCCCAATACTTTCACCAATAAATATTAAAATAAATAAATAAATAAATAAATAAATAAATAAATAAATAAAAGGCAAGTGTCATAGAGATTTCATCAGTTTCTGCTTAGAATATGCAATGGATCTGAAATAGCATTGTACAAGTTGACTTAAGGGAGTAGGAAATATTTTGATTGCTAAATATTAAAGATTTTCGTCCCTCTAAATAAGTTAAGCATTATGCCAATCTATATAATAAAAGGATAATATGCTAATTAGACCTGGTCGACCGGACATCTTCCAGACGTCCAACTTCCTTCCGGACAAAGCTATGGTGGTGGGGGCCGAGGCAGAGGTGGTTAGGGGCGATCAGGCCATCAGGGGACGGGAGTTGGGGGTGATCAGGCCATCAGGGGAGGGCAGTTGGGGGCGATCAGGCCGGCAGGCAGAGGCGGTTAAGGGTGATCATACCGGCAGGTAGAGGCAGTTAGTGGCAATCATGCAGGCATGCAGACAAGTGGTTAGAAGCCAGTGGTCCCGGATTGTGAGAGAGATGTCCCAGATTGGAGAGGGTGCAGGCCGGGCTGCAGGACAGCCCTCCCCCTGTGCACGAATTTCGTGCACTGGGCCTCTAGTAATAATATAATTTCCTGCTTTTTGGAGTGTACCTTAGAATGGCATAAGCCAATGAGAATGAAGCCCCATTTCTGATCTAATTAGTGATGTGATCAAGTTGGGAGTTGTTCTGCTCTGCTAGACAGAGTTGAAGATTTTATTCAAATCAGTTCATGGGGCTGATGTGGCATGTGTTTTGGACAAAAGATAGGGGAAAACTGTGGGGGAAAAGAGGACTGGTATGGTGTACATTTTGCCTATTGAGATGATGTTTGAGACCCAATGGGAAGTCTATTATTTTCCACAACAAACACAGGGAAATAACTATAATTAAAACGGGATACCACCCTGCCGGTGTGTCTCAGTTGGTTGAGTGTCATTCCATGAACTAGGAGGTTAAATTTTGATTCCTTGTCAGGACACATGGCCCAGTTGCAGGCTTGATCTCCAGCAGGGGATGTGCAGGAGGCAGCTGATCAATGTTTTTCTCACATTGATGTTTCTATCTCTCTCTCCCTCTCCCTTCCTCTCTCTGAAATCAATAAAAACATTTTTTAGCCCTGACTGGTTTGGCTCGGTGGATAGAGCATCAGCCTGCAGACTGAAGGGTCCCAGGTTTGATTCCAGTCAAGGGCATGTACCTTGGTTGCGGGCACATCCCCAGTGGGAGGTGTGCAGGAGGCAGCTGATCATTGTTTCTCTCTCATCGATGTTTCTAACTCTCTATCCCTCTCCCCTCCTCTATGTAAAAAATCAATAAAATATGTTTAAAAAAAAAACAAAAACATTTTTTAAATGAGATACCAAGATAGTCAAGTAATAATCCAAAATAAGAAATTAATAACAGGCATTAATATGAATAGATCAGAGCCATATCTAAATGAAGAGATAAAGCCTAAACCATAAGTATATTCTGCCATGGAATTCTGAAAGCTAAAACAGGGCACCCCACACCCTTTAAAGAGCCTGGTGTATTTGGATAAGTGAAGCTTTAATTACTCTAACTACTTAAAAACCATCTGTAATAATTTGACAATAAATTATATAATATAAAGCTACCTTTATTTGTTTTTATAGAATGATATATTTTTTGAGTGCTATTATGGGTTAGGCACTGTTTTAGCATCAAGGTTATGAAATAAACAATTCAGACAACAATCAGAGCTAATGGACATTATATTCAAGTGCACAAGACAGACAATGAGTAAACAAAACAAAAAGGTACATATCAAAATATAAATGATGATATATGAGATATATGAAGAAAAACAAGGTAGGATAAGTAGATTACTGTATATGCTGCTTAAAATAGGGTGACATGAAGATGACATTTGAATATAAACTTGAATGAAGTTTGAGAGCCAGTCACACAAATTTCTGGGGGAAGAATCCTATATAATAAAAGCCTAATATGCTAAGTGTCTGGCGTCCGGTTGTCCGTTCAACCAATCAAAGCGTAATATATTAATGAAATGCTAAGGCCACTCAATTGCTCACTATGCAGTGCACTGAACACCAGGGGACAGACAGTCAACTGGTTGACCAGTCGCTATGACATGCACTGACCACCAGGGGGCAGATGCTCCGACCAGTAAGTTAGCTTGCTGCTGGGGTCCAGCTGATCAGGACTGAGTAAGATGGCCTGGAAATGCCCTAGAGCCCTCCTGCAGTCCCTCCCTGGCTAGCCAACCTCTGGCATCCCTCCCCAGCCTCAATCATGTGCTGGTGGGGTCCCCAGGCCTGGCCTGTGCCCTCTCACAATGCAGGACCCCTTGGGGGATGTTGGAGAGCTGGTTTCGGCCTGACATTGGAATGACCGGTTGCTATGATGTGCACTGACCACCAGGGGGCAGACACTCAACACAGGAGCTGCCCCCTGGTGGTCAGTGTGCTTCCACAGGGGGAGTGCTACTCAGCCAGAAACCGGGCTTACAGCTGGCAAGTGCAGCAACAGTGGCGGGAGCCTCTCCCGCCTCCTCAGCAGCGCTAAGGATGTCCAACTGCCAGCTTAGGCCCGCTCCCCACGGGGTGCAGGCCTAAGCTGTCAGTTGGACATCCCCCGAGGGCTCCCAGACTGTGAGAGGTTGCAGGTCAGGCAAAGGGACTCCCCCCTCCCCCAGTGTGCAGAGATTTTGTGCACTGGGCCTCTAGTTTTCCAGATAAAAGAAATATCAAGAGCTAAGATCTTGAAATGGATCGATAATTGGCTTGTTTGATAAACAACAAGGATTCCACCATTTACTAAGCATGACAGAAACAGGAGCTGACAGAGAAGGGGTCAGGAGATGAATCATATACGACAATTCAGGCAAAGGGAAAGTCTTTAAATTTTATTCTAAATGTGATGAAAAGCTATGGAAGATTAGGGTTACAAAAATGAGATCACCTGAATTAAAAAATGGTCACTATGTATTCTCTGTGAATAATAGAATCTAAGGGAGGGAGATTTATTCAGGAAGACCAATTAGGGAGTGATTATAGTAGTTTAGGTAAGAGAAGATAATGATCTTATGCCCTTAAAACTTGTGACCTGCCTTTTCAATACTAATTCCCTGTGTGTATGCTTGTTCGCAAGTACTCAGATAGCTTTTTCATTTAGAGGTAAGAGAGCCAATTGAAACAGTGGGTCTGGAAAACATACCTAACCCAAATGCAACTTGACACCTGCAATGTCTCGAATGGTTTCCTTATCACTTGCCAAAACATTCCCCAGTTACTATTTTGCATTTGCTTCATAACACATTCAGCATCATCTTCTGTCATCTCTGGACCAGCTGTTCTGATTGTGAAACTTCAAATCGTTTCTCTAATCACAAACCTCCCATGACTGTGTTTTAAATTTAGAAATCAAGAACAAAACACATATGAGATTCTAGATTTAACAGCTTGTGGCTTTTAATGGCATCTGTCATCTTGTCTTTGAAAAGCTATTTATCATCACAATTCCCTATTATACTCTTTTGAAATGGTGGCCCTCGTAACTTCTTCACCCAAACATTTTATATAAACAAATCACTAGGATGAGAATAGGAATATCATATTTGGTGAAGAACTAAGTTCTATGTACTTTGGAAAAACGTAAAGCTATATGGCCTCCGGTACTTAGACAAAATTAAATATGGGATTTCCCCTTACATTTTAAAGTACTAATTCCCAATATTATTAGATTACACGACACCATGTTAGCCACATTTTCAGCTTCACACAGGCAAGGACACGTGATACAACAGAACAGAGTGGCAAGAAAGAGTAAGAGGGTTGATATGAATGGCTTCTTCTTTACCATTGGGCATGAACATCATGCATATGGGCTAACATTACCTCAACTAAAAATTTCAAGTAAGTTTATTTAAGTTCCCTTTAGGTCTGAACATTTACACATTCCTGAGCAATAAAAGTAATTGTCCAGGTTAGTTCCCCCAACTAAATGATAGCATGGATCAGTAAGAAAAGAATAGATTCTATCTTTAGTTCTACTAGTTCAATGCAATTCATTACCAAGATAGATTTTTTACTCTTGAAGGGCTTACAAAATTAATAACATACAATACAAAGTAATTTAGCTTATGGTAGTTGTGCAAGGTGATTTTGTACCATACTTCAAGAAAAATAAATCACTGTTTTTTACAAATTTTAAGAACATAGGTCTGGTAAGATTTTAAGATGAATGTCAGGTTTGGGGTTTGTTTATCCTCCCACCTGCATTAATTCATAAGTTTTCCTCTCCTCTTTCTTTCAGCATCTCCCCAGTGCTGCTCTCTAAGGAGTGTCAAAGTTTGTTTGGTAGCAGTAGATTATATTCACCATGAGAATGTCATTAATCTCAAGATCTTGCCTGTCTAGAGACAGTCAGACTTTCCTTCAGGGCCCTGCCATCTCTGTCTCCACAAATCCACTTCTACAAGCTCTTTGTCTGAAATAAATAAGGCCACTCTGTGAAATGTCACATGCTCAGAAGTCCTATTACTTACTGCTTTCCCGCCTTATTATTCAGTTTGCAGAACCTCTATAGACCACGTCAGTGGAAACTATGAGTAAACTCCATACCTATTTATGGGATGATAATTTGAGACATTAATTTGCAGACCCTTTCCCATCTACAAAAAATTAATATTTAATTTAAGAGGGAAAGGTTTGGTGAAAGACAGAGTATAACAATGACAGTATATGTCCATTTGCTATTGTGTTGTTTTCTGTTTTCTGAGTGATCGTGATTGATGCATCAGAAGGATAAAGCAAGGTACTCTATTCATCCCTTAAGGTAGCTAATCTGCATCTGCAGTGAGATGGCAACCAGTGTGGACATGAGCTTTAACAGAGAACTGAGTTAGCTGGTTCTACAAAGTTAGAAATAAAGAGTGAGCTTAGTTTTTTCAAGGAAAGAACAGATCATCTGTCATAGTCATATCCATGTTCAAGTCAAAATTAACTTTCTAAAGCTTCATTAGACCGCAAATAAAATGCAGAGGACCAAAGGAAGATGCATGAATGCTACATGTGTTTTTATTCATTAACTAGAGGCCTGGTGCACGAATTTGTGCACATTGAAAGGAAATTAATTAGAAGAAATACTTTAGAGGCTGGGGAGGGACCGTGGGAGGTTGGCTCCAGGGCGTGTCCAGCCCATCTTGCCCAGTCCCAATCTGCCGGACCCCAGCAGCAAGCTAACCTACCGATAAGAGCGTCTGCCCCCTGGTCGACCAATTGGTAGGACACTTAGCATATTAGACTTTTATATATATAGACTAGAGGCCTGGTGCACAAAATTCATGCATGGGGTGTGTGTGGGGAAGGGAGGTGGGTGTGTGTGTGTGTGTCCCTCATCCCAGCCTGCACCCTCTCCAATCTGAGACCTCTCAAGGGATGTCCAACTGCCCATTTAGGCCCGATCCCAGTTGGACATCCCTCTCACAATCCAGGACTGCTGGATCCCAACTGCTCGCCTGCCTGCCTTCCTGATTGCCCCTAACCAGTTCTGCCTGCCAGCCTGATCACCCCCTAACCACTCCCCTGCCAGCCTGATTGATACCTAACTGCTCCCCTGCCAGCCCGTTTGCCCCTAACTGCCCTCCTCTGCAGGCCTGGTCACCCCTAACTGCCCTCCCCTGCCAGCCTGGTCACCCCCAACTGCCCTCCCCTGTAGGCCTGGTGCCCCTCAACTGCCCTCCCCTGCCAACCCGGTCACCCCTAACTGCCTTCCCCTGCCAGCCTCATCACCCCCAACTGCTCTCCCCTCCAGGCCTGGTCACCCCCAACTGCCCTCTCCTGCAAGCCTGGTTCCCCCCAACTGCTCTCCCCTGCAGGCCTGAGTCTCTTCCAACTGTCCTTCCCTGCAGGCCCGGTTGCCCTCAACTTCCCACCTCTGCCAGCCTGGTCATCCCTAACTGCCCTCCCCTGCAGGCTTGATTGCCCCCAACTGCCCTCCCTTGCAGGCCTGATCCCTCCCAACTGCCCTCCCCTGCTGGACATCTTGTGGCAGCCATCTTGTGTCCACATGGGGGCAGCCATCTTTGACCACATGGGGGCAGCCATCTTGTGTGTTGGAGTGACAGTCAATTTGCATATTACTCTTTTATTAGATAGGATGTCCAATGATAAGAAGTATCACTAAGTTATCTGAATAATGACCTCAATTATTCATTTTTTTTTTTCTGATTAAATACACCATTGCATGCTTTGTAAAAAGAGGGGGTGGGTGGAAAGGCTGTTTTGTTTGATTTTTTTTTGTCAGGGAGATTTTCCTGTAGTCTTCATTACACTTAGACACCCTCATCACCTGAAACAAAAATATGACAAATACCTTATTAAACTAATCCAAAATATGCAGAAATATATGTGTAACTAGAGGCCCAGTGCACGAAATTTGTGCATGGTTGGGGGGGGCCCTCAGCCCAGCCTGCACCCTCTCCAATCTGGGACCCCTCAAGGGATGTCCGACTGCCGGTTTAGGCCCCATCCCTGTGGGATCGGGCCTAAACCGGCACTCGGACATCCCTCTCACAATCCAGGACTGCTGGCTCCTAACTGCTCACCTGCCTGCCTGCCTGCCTGATTGCCCCTAACCACTCACCTGCCTGCCTGATTGCCCCTAACTGCCTCTGCTTGCCGGCCTGATCACCTCATAACTGGTCCCCTGACTGTCTGGTTACCCCCTAACTGCCCCCCCTGCTGGCCTGGCCACCCCCTAACTGCCGCCCTGCTGACCTGGTCTCCCCCTAACTGGTCCCCTGCTGGTCTAGTTGCCCCCTAACTGCCCCCCTGCCAGCCTGGTCCCCCCCTAAATACCTCCCTGCTGGCCTGATCGCCCCCTAACTACCCCCTTGCTGGCCTGGTCGCCCCCTAAATACTCCCCTCCCTGCCGGCCTGGTTACCATCTAACTGTCCAGAAGGAAGTTAGATGTCCAGAAGATGTCCAGTTGACCCAGTCTAATTAGCATATTACCCTTTTATTAGTATAGATGACATAAAGGGGATATCACATTATCAGTTTCCTTGATGTACAGTCACTATGTTTATGGTGATTCCTATGTTAACTTCTGATTTTGGCTGTCAATTTTACATCACCTGTCTTTCCTGTACACATTAGTTTCATCTATTATGGCAGAGTGCCAATTATTTTTGTACTATAACTTGTTAGAATTTAGTAACCTTAAGTATGGATGAAACTAAACAAGGAAAATTCAGAAAAATGAATTCATAAAACTTATGACTAGGTTCTAAGAAAAATACACATAGACATTTATAAAGCTAAACTTGTGTGCAGATATATCTTATTTGAAGTGATGAGAATTGCCACACAGTTTATAAAAGCCACTGAAATTAGTTTGTTATGTCCTATGGATCTTGGAATAGTTCAAAATAGGTAAAAAATGCATGAACTATATCATCTTTATTTGCTATACTTGTATTTTTCAGTGTGTTTGTTTCTAATTGGCTATTTTGAAATTGTTTGGTATGTATTTATATTGTATTGATTCTTGATATGAACATTATTATATTTATTTTAATAATAGTTAACCAGAATTATAATTCAATTATGTCAGATAAATATTTTTATGCATTCATTTTTATGTAGGTTATTGATACATCTATATGACTTTTTTCACATTTTTATGTAAGTTGGTTTGGTCTGCCAACTTCTATAATACTCAGAATTGTTTTTTAAAATATTTGTTTTGTCTCAAGGGTAAAATGAGTCAAACAAATATTGATCAAGGTATTCATTACTTCACCTAATTATCTGAATGGAATTCCTTTTAGGGTCTAACAATTTTGACTATTCTGTCCATATTAAAGAGTCAGTCCATTTAGCTTAGCAAATATTAATTTGAAAATCAATGAGAATTGTATATCTTAAATCTAACTGTTCACTACTAAACTGTTTTTCTAATTTATAAAATATTTTCAATTTATCTAAAACAAGAATCATTTTAAAAATCATAAAAAATAAATTTCTGCATAAAATCAGATATTAGTTCAGTTGATTTTTGATATGTTCATTACCCTGGAGTGACCTCAAGTGTGCACTCCTACTGGTTTACCTGGTTACCCGCTCACTTTATCGTCTCTCTGTTATATTCTTAGGTAGGGCACAGCTCTCTGGTTCCCATAATTTATATTCCCACCAACAGTTATATCTATAGAGGGCTGCCTCGTTTTTTTTAAAGACAGTGCCAAATTGCAGATTTGTATAGGGAGGGCAAATGTAGGTTTACAGCTGTATGTGAAACACAGACTTTATCCTTGTATTATTATTTATTAATTATTGTATTATTTCCATACAAAATAACCTACTTTTGCTTTACAGTGTATTGGATTTAACCACAATACTAAACTCACCTGTATTTATATCTTCAGTGACCCTAAGTTTAGAACCACACAGTAATTTGCATTTTACAAACATAAGGCTAATTATTTTGGATAAATAAAATATATTTGATACTAGGAGTATCTTTAAATAGCCGAAAGAGAAAGGATGTGGATACCACATTGGACATAAATTAGGATTCAAGGTCTGATCTAGGTAGTGTTTAGTTTCCAAAGGTAGAAATACAAACTGAATTATAATATGACCTTCCATTCTATCATTCTATCACTTAGACACAAAGTGAACTATCAGGCATTTAAAAGGTTTTCTATAAGAGTAGCTTTTTAATTTAACTTTGTTACATATTTTTAAGGTATCATCAACTTGGTTTTTATATTTCAAGTTATAAATAGAATATTTAGAAATACAATAATCCACAAAATGATTAGGCACCCATCATTACCAATGGCCTAGTGATTCAGGATGGTCATCATTCGATAAATTAGGTTCCCAATTGCCATAAACTAGAGATAAATTAAAACTCAAGAATCATTTTAATTTTAACATAATTTGATCTTAAAAAGTTAGTAATCATAATGAGAGTATCATAATGATTTTTAAGAAATTTTCAATTAATTTACCATGAGAGCTGGAGAGGAATGAATTGCAGCTCTAAAATAAAACAAAATGTTTTTTTAGAGTTAATGCAGCAAAAATTGTCATAGTAAAAGCAATCACACTCATAATTTCACCAGAAAAATAGTAGAAAACCTCAAAAAAATCAAGTGACTTGTTAGCATGACTACAGAACATATTTTTAATAATAAGAAATATAAAGGCAGATCACTTTTAAAAATTAATATTTATTTTCAACAATTGTATTAGATAAAAGTAGTTTAAAATAAAACTTTCTGAAATGATTATTTTAAAATATTATTGCTTAACATTTTATGATCTGCCATATCCCTTAAGGCAACACACTTAATATTTAACTATTTTGTTTGGTGATTGTCTGCATAGATCTACATAAAATAAATATAATGCTATACCTTGTGTACAATCAATTTAAACACTACATGACTTCTTATTGTAAGGTTTTATTAATTTAGCTCACTCATACCATTTTCCTTTCAGTATAATTATGCCTCAATTTTTGCTTAAAAACATTGTGTTTCCATGATGACTTTTCAAATATTGTTCACGGCTGAGCCAAGAAACGTACTCTGATTACATTTCCTTCCTTTACATTTATTATTTTACTGGAGTTAAAAATTGCCTGCCTTCCCCCTGCTTTGGTTTTTTTTTTTTTTTTTTTTGAACTTATGAATATCACCCCTCACACACACTCCCGAAGCTCTATAAAATGTCTCATTATAACATTTCCTTCTGATCACAGCTTTCATCTCACTTTCAAGCATGCTTTATTTCCCTGAACACATGCCTCGTGGAGACATCTGACCTCTTACTAAAATACGATCTTTCTTCACTCTAGGCATACTCTACAATTATCACACAGATACTTCCTTTTGCCTCTGATATTTTCATCTCTCTACTGTGTTGTGTCTCTGGTTTCCTGGATCACAGTTCTATGTTAGTTTATTTCTTTGTTTTGATAGAAATCATCCTCATAGAGCTTCCTGAAAAAAATATTTAGGAGAGTCAAATTTTCTATTCTTGAAAAGTCTAAAAATACTTTTCTTCTTCTCTATGTGTTAGATGATCTGAATGCATAAAGAATTTTATCTTAGATATTTCCCTTAGAATTTTGAAAATTGTTCATAATTCTTATTTCTTTGCTGCATTTGAGAGTCTGATATTCTGATTCATCATTCTTTATAGTTGACATGTCTGTTCTTTGAAATATTTTTGGTGATTTTAATTGTGTCTTATTCATCTCATTAGTGAGTGAGGGTCTCACACTCTAGGGATGTCTGAACATAGGACACTGAACACTGAGCAGAGGAGATGAACAGCATTTTATTAGTCACATTCACTCACAATTGAGGGTAGAAAAGTACTGCAGGTCCACGGGACGGGGAAGGGGTGCACTCGAATACAGTGTGAACAACAAGGGTTGCTCAGTAGAATAAAAAAGTTGAGATGCACTTCTTTAACATGGGAGGATGTTGGCTTGTTTGAATAATTCTGTGGGTTGACAAGGAACTGAAATCCCAGGAACTAGCACCTGATTTTTTTTATAAGAAGGGCTGTTTGACTAGGAGACCTCATTTGCAGAAGCAGAGTGGGATGGAGGGGAGGGCGGCTCACATTAGGCCATTTGAGGTACTCGTGATTTTATAAATGTCAAGGCAGGGGATAATATTAATACCCTATTTAGGAACTTCCCCTTAATTTCTGTGTTATAACATTTCATGGTATTATCTATAATAATAAAAGGGTAATATGCTAATTAGACCAGACGTCCTTCCAGACGAAGCTGGGACCAGAGGGAAGCCGGTGCCGGCAGCCATGGGAAGGAAGGCCTACTCTTCCATGAATTTCATGCATCGGGCCTCTAGTGTTTTAATTAGAGTCTATTTTTCATCCCTGTGCCAAGTTATTTTTGGACCCTATCAGTCTGGAAATGTATGCCCCTATTTATAAGCATTGTTTACATTCTTTCTTTCAATGATTGCTTTCAGAAGTTCCTTTCTTTTAGTTTCACTTTTCTCCTTTTGTTCAAGTTTTATTGTTATTGTCATAATTAGGTAGTTATTAATATGAGTAATAGCAAAAGAACAAAGGGGAGGCCAGACATTGTAAGCATGGTGATCTGGGCAGCTTCACCAGGAAGCTACAACTTCAAGCTCCCAGGAAACCACATTCTCTGCAGATCACTGGGGGAAGGGATCGAGCAAACTAGGAGATGGGTGCATGTGCAGTGAAGTCGGGGTGATATAGGGGAGATACTCGTCTGTCAGTCTCACCTGGGAAAAAGATAATTGACTAGAAAGTGAAGCCACCACAAGTGCATGACATCGTGAAGGGTTCATTGGTGAAGCACCTGGCTAATCTCCAGCCCTCTTGCTTTGCTCCATGGCCCACACCTGCCTATTCACTCATTACAGCCATATGGCCATGGGGACTCGGCACACAGGATGCTGGACTGGACAGTGCTTTAATATGGAGCAGAGCCTCTGGGCAGTTGCCTTAATTCTTGCCCTGCTGAAGACAAGCTTGGACTTTTTCCATGGCAGGAGAGGGAAAAGTGACATTGGAAACCCAGGGGTTTAATTCCAGGGAAATAAAGATCACTCATCCTCTGGTACAAATCTCAGGAAATTCATTTCCTTGCAACAGTGCAAGAACTCCACTTCCACTGGTAACAGATGGGGACACAGAGGACACCCCACTGGTGACACTATCTGCCAGATTTTTTATTAGTTCAACTTCCCTAATTCTCTTGTATATGTCCTCCTATTGAACATCATCCTGTCTTCTTTTACTTTTCCTTGAGAGATAAGACTTGACTTTTCTTCCAATTATTTTACTATTTTTATAAATGTTTTATTTAAAATTTCCAATATCTTTTTTCTCTGAATGATTTTAAGTATTTGTTTACTAGTTGTATCTTCTCCAATCTTTCTGAAGATATTACTAATATGTTTCCTTCCATCATCACAAGTTCCTTTGCTTTCTATTTGCTTGCTTTGTCTATATAATTTGTCCTTAAATGTTGGCAGACCATTTATATTTACAAATGAAACACTAAAAATTGATTGGAAACTCTATGTACATTGAATTTTCTGTCAGGCGGTCAGGTCTCCAGCCTTGGTGGTATAAATCTGGATGCTGTTTTTTAGGCTCTGCTTAGGCAAAAAGGTCTATAGTCACAGATTGATGTAATGCAAAATGTACACTTCCACCTTGTGTGCCTACAGTGGGTATAGTACCTAGAGGGCCAATATAGACTGCCTTTTATTTAAAAACACAATTTTCCACAAGCTCTCATTTTTGTATCACTACTCATACTCTCACAGTACCAAATATGGCAGTTCCTAAAGCTTTCCAAAAGCTATGCTGGGTTTTCATTGGCACTCCTTTGCCTTTCAATCGTTCAGAAAATATTTCTTTGCTTCCCTTCTGGGTATCAAACTGTATACCAAACTCTGTCAATCAGGGCATTGGAGGTGTCTTGTAAGGTATTTGTATAAAGCAATGAATTCAAATTTAAGAGTCAGTCTTCTTGCATGATAAGATTATTCTATAATCCATATTAAAACCTTTTTTAAAAATAAATGAGTTGGAAAAGCATCTCCCAATATTCACTCTAGATACAATTACTAAATTAATCTTCCTTACTCATATTTTTACTAAAAGAGTTTCTGTTTCTTCATTTCTCACCAAGTAAAATGTAGTATATTCAGCTTGACATTCAGGCTATTGGTAAATACGACCCTATCATACTTTCAGCCTTTATATCCCAGCACTACTTTAGGTACTATTTTCTAAGGTACTCGGATTGCTCACCATTTCTGCATACACTACCTCCCCCTGTTTTTTGCATACTTTCTCTTTTATTTTCTCACTAGAGGCCCAGTGCACAACATTCGTGCACTGGGTGGGGGAGGTCCCTCAGCCTGGCCTGCACCCTCTTGCCATCCAGGACCCCTCAGGGGATGTCCGACTGCCAGCTTAGGCCCACTCCCTGGGGTCCTACCGGCTTCTGGCTACCAGCTGGGTACTCCCTACCTTCCCTCCATTACCTGCCACCAACACCACCACCACCGCGATGGCGGGGACCTCCCTCCCTTCCCCCGGCCAGCCTGTCCCCTGACAGAACTCCTGGAAGAACTCTGGTCGAGGAGACAATTTGCATAATATGCTTTTATTATATAGGATGTTGGGTATCCACCTCAAGTTTTCTCCTCTGACATTTTTTATTAAACCCTATATATTTCATCCATGGAGCATTTTCTGATAGTTTAACTGAACAAAAAAAAAAAAAAATTGAGGTTCAGCTGGCTGCCTGTGGTGATGAAAGCCAAACTCATGAGGCAGGTGCTGGTCAAAAAGGAAGGAGATTTTATTTAGGAGCCACATGACCTAGGAGAATAGTGGACTCCTGTCTCCAAGACCATTCTGCCTCCATCTCAAAGATCATCTCTTTTTCCTGTAGGAATAGAGAGCGGAAGGCTTTTATTTCCTATCCAATTATCTTGCTAGTTTTGGGCCCACCCAGGGCCCTATCCATTCATCTTTCTAGCTTTTGGTGCACTCGGTGTAAGAACCTCCCCCTGCTGTCATCTTCTCCAATGGGGGAGACTCCCTGGAGCTTCTACTGATTGTTTATGGATACAACTCCCCCCTTCAAAACTCTGGATCCTTGTAATCTAATCTTACAAGAGTAAATGGATGATGGTCTCATCTTCTGTAGTTTCTTCCTGCTGTTTAAGGGCATAATCTTACCCCTCTCTGAGTCCAGAGATCTTCCTGTCTACGAAAAGAAGAGGGGGGTTGAGAATAGAGGAAAGCCCTCACTTGAGGGATAAAGATTGTTGTCTTCATAAGGTGGCATATGCAGTGTCTAGAAGATGGCACTGGTGAATAAGGGAAGCCTGTGGACTACTTTATATGTCAAGAGACAGTGTTTCTGATGGGCTTTCAAATTAATACCTATTGTGCAGACAAATAATCAAGTATTTACGTAGTGAGGAATATGCCTAGTAGTGCAGAGGAAATTCTGATGAAATCAGAGAGGAGAGAGACTAAAGGATCCCCATGATCTAATTCTGAGTGGGACTTTGAGTGGCATACCCAACAGCAGGATACATTTGCCAAGGAAGCCCTGTCTGGAAAATGCAGAATAAAACAAAAAATAACATTGTCACATAGCTTTAGGAGGCACTGTCCCTTTCTGAAAGAGGAATTTTTTTTTCCTATTGATTTGAGAGAGGAAGAGAGAGAGAGATAGTGGGAAACATCAATCACTTGTCTTTGCCTGCACCCAACTGGAATTGGACATGGGATCTGGGCATGTATCCTGACCAGGTGTACGGGACGACACTCCAACCAACTGAGCCACACTAGCCAGGGCATTGAAAGAGGGATTTTAAAACTCCTTCATGAGTGCAGGTCTAGCTTTCCTTTGCCATATCGACAGCAGCAGCCGGATCCAAGTCCTCCTCAGGCAGTGCCCACTTTATCCATGTGTGGTGGGTCCAAGGCTTGATTCCCATAAGCTTAGGGAAGAGTGTGTTATCAGCAGGATGTCATTTAGGGACCAATCCATTGCACAGCTAACTGCTGTTCAGGACCTGAAGTCTTCCAGCTCTTTAGTAAGGCTTGGTCTCTGGGCTAGAACAGGTGTAAGGGTTTGTCAAACAGTTACATGGAACTATAATGAGCAAACTTGTGCAAAATTATTAGTGTTTGCCCTAGATGTTGTACATATTGTTTGATTTTGATTCATGTTTTAAATCTAAAGGGGGTATTCTTAAAACAGAAACTTGGAAGTATCTCTAATAAACTATTTCAAAAGAGTATAATTTAAAAGCAAGGCAATTGGGAGTGCTTGGTCCCATTTCAAATGCGTTTCCTGGCATATTTTCTCAGCGTCTTCTTTATTGTGCTGTTCATTTTCTTAGTCTACCCCACAGATTGGGCTCTCCAAGGTGCATGCAGTTTCCAATGAATCTGTGATGCCTGTCCTACCTTTTTGGAGATTTCTAAATGGAACGCTGCTCCATTGTCACTTTGAATGCTGTAAGGAAGTCCAAACCTAATGATTATTTCTTTGAATAGAAGTTTTGCTACCACAGTTGGCTTCTCATTTCTACAGGGATATATATGCCTATACCCATCTAAAAAAGGTTTCTATAAAATTGATTAAAATGTAAAGTTTCCTGTGGTTTTAGGCATCTCTGTGAAGTCAACTTGCCAGTCGTCAAATGGGTTTATCCCTTTATATTGTACTCCCTTGACTGTTGGGGCACATTCTGATTTAGGGTTCTTTTTGCACATATCTGACAGGCTTGTATAGTCTCCTTAATGGTACTTTGTAAATGAGGGCCCTTCAAATGTGGTCAAATGAGTTCCATTAAAGCATCCTTTCCACAATGGGTCCCTTCATGTAGATATTTGAGGCTGGGATACACTAGAGCTTCAGGGAGTAGATCATACCATGAGTGTTGAACTTCCATATAGAATGTGGTTCAGTGTGAGAGAATCCCTATTCACCAGCCCACTTCTCAAATCATTCTGTGTAATGGATCTTAAAATCTGATGAGTCCAGGTGTGGAATTAAAGCCCCAAGAAGTGGCGGCCCTTGAATGGCTTGTCTTGCTGCTTTGTTAGCAGTTTGGTTTCCCTGGCTTGTTTGGGAACAACTTTCTGGTGTCCTGGGCAGTGCATTACGGAAATCTGGTTGGGTAGATTCACTGCCTCTAGCATTTTAAAATCTCTTTTGCATGTTTGATGCACTGATTCCCCAAGGTGAAGAGCCCTCTTTCTTTCCACATTGCCCTACGGCATGGACTGCCATGAAGGGATATTTAGGGTCAGTGTAGCTGTCAGTATTTTTTCCCTGGGATAATTATAAAGATCTGGTGAGGGCTATCTGTTCAGCCTTTTGTGCCAAGGTTTCCAAGGCAAGGGCTTGGGAGTCTATTACCTTGTCTATGGTGACCCCTGGGTACACGGCTTGTCATTGACAATGCTCCGTGAAGTTGTTCTCATATAATTTCCAGTGAGGGTCTGCCAGTTGCTTGTCTAATGGATTTGGTCTGCTGGAATAAACTTTCTCAATGATTTCTAAGCAATCATGTTGGAGGTCTGAGCTTCCTTCTAAGTCCAGGGGTAGGGTGGCCAGGTTTAAGGTAGTGGCGGTTTGGAAGGTAACATATAGGTTGCCTAATACAATTGCCTGATATTTTCCTATGTTGCCTTCTGTCAGCCAATACCCTCCTTTCTGTTCCAATAAGGTTAGGACCTGGTGTGGTACAAATTCTATAGTAGGTTGCCCCAGAGTGAATTTCTCTGCTTCCTGTAAGATGTCACAAGTAGCTGCTATTGCCCAGAGGCATGTGGCCATCTTTTGTAGTGTGATCTAGTTTCTTTGAGAGATAGGCTATGGGTTGAAAGGTATTTCCTAGGATCTGGGTTAGTACCCTACATCCAATTCCTTGTCTTTTATGAATTTATAATTTGAAAGGTTTCTGTAAATTGGGCAATCCCAGTGTTGGAGCCCAAACTAGCTTTTCCTTCAAGGTGTACTAGTAAAATGTTGCCTGACGGTCTCTTTTCCATCCAAGAAGTTCAGAATCTAGTCCTTTCAAAGAGTTATACAATGGTTTTGCTATAAGTGCAAAATATGGAATCCAAACTTGGAAAAACCCTATAATACCTAGGAATCCATGAAGCTGCCTCCGGTTCTCTGGGATTTTTACTGTAGCAATGGCTTGTTTTCTATCAACCATCAGGCTCCTAGTGCCCTGTTTCAGTTGGAATCTCAGGTGTGCGACCTCCTGTTTGAAAATCTGGGCCTTGTGAGGCAATAGCTTTTATCCTCTTTTGCCAAATGATTCAGGAATGGATGGTGTTGAACAAACAGTCTTCATAAGTATTGCTAGCCCTTAGTAAGTCATCTACGTATTGCAGAAGAATTTCTGATTTCAATTGCACTATATCCACATCCCTGAAATCTTTTGCTAATCTTTCCCCAAATATGGTTGAGGAATTCTTAAGTCCTGTGGCAACACAGTCCAATAGTATTGGAGCATGGCTTTAGTTTCTGGGTCCTGCCGTTCAAAGGCAAATAACAGTTGAGCCTGTTCATCTATTGGAATGCAGAAAAAAGCATCTTTCAAATCTAGGACTGAAAACCATTTGATATCCCCGGGCATGTGGTCAACAACCTATAAGGTTTGGTCACCGTAGGATGAGAGCCCTGGACAATAGCATTTATAGCCCTAAGGTCCTGTACAAATCGTATTCATCAGAGTGAGGTTTTTTACTTTTATTTTTTGTTAATCTTCACCCAAGCATATTTTTCCATTGATTTTTTTAGGGAGAGTGGAAGAAAAAGGGAAAGACAGAGAGAAACATCGATATAAGAGAAACACATCAATTACCTCCTGCATGAGCCCCGACCAGGGCCCAGGCCAGGGAAAAGCCTGCAACCAAGGTACGTGCCCTTGACTACAGTCAAACCCAGGACCCTTTGGTCCACAGGCCGACACTCTATCCACTGAGCCAAACCAGCTGTGTTAAAGGCTATGTCCACCATCTGGAAGGGACTCATTCCCAGTGCCTTGTCTAAACGTTTGAACTTTGTTCTGATATCTGGGGCACTTTGCCCAATAAACGTCATGTTTACCCTCCGGACATTTTCCGGTGCCTGTGGGTCAGCATCAGTGTGTTTCTGTTAGGCCTGACAGATCCTTTCTAATAATTCAGAAGGATCTTCATTTGGTTTCCGTTGAACGGCCTGTATCATATTCAGGCTCTTTTGTTAGGCACCCCTTTCTTAAGCCCTTCCAATATGGGCCTTTTGTAATGTCCTAGGAAGGTTAGGTCCCAACTATTTGGGTTCCAGTTGGGCTTTGTAAAGGGAATTGCCAAAGATGGGTTGGGGGTCACATTGGGATTCTTTTGATGGAAGCATTGAGCCTCTTCATTAGCTTTATTTAAAACTATTCACCTTTAATCTGCCATTTTCAGGAGCTAAGGAGAGCTTGCACATCAGCCCAGTTTAGATGGTGAGTGGCAATAATGGAGATGATAAGGGATGATATTTTCTGAGAATTCTTCCAACATGAGAGGTTGGAATTCTTCTAATTCAGTAAATCTGAAGTGGAAAATGGAGCATGAGCCGAATAGTAGCCAATGTGCTGTCCTAGGTTTATTCTACCGATAGGGAATTGCCTCAAAGGGAATTGGCCTGCTCTGGATACAAATTGGGTGCCCTGGCCAAATTGGGTGCCCTGCTGGTCTTGAGGGAGAGACCATCCGTTCATTATACAGGGGTGGAGCTGTTACCCTCTGGGCCCTATTTCAGGGGTATCTAGCAATAAGGGGGTGGGGCGCAGGGGAAATCCTCCTGCTGCTTGTCCTGGGTTCCCAGGTTCAGGGAATTATAGAGACTCATCTCATTTTCCTTTTCTTCCTGTGTCTTACTATCAGGGAGGGGTTTTGAAGCCAATTCCCTTCTCTGCATCATTAGTTTGCTCCCCTTCTTTGTCAAATCCTTATTGTGTAAAGACAAAAATGCCTGGACATAAGGAATTTTGTTCCATTTCTCTGACCTTTGGCAAAACAATTCCAACTGTATGATAGTATAGTAATTTTGGGAACTACATAGGGGCCATTTTCCCCCATGGTGTGAAGTACACATAGGTCAAGCAGTGTTACAATAGAAAACCGATTCCTTTTTAGTCTTTGGATCAAAGCTGTACATGGACCAATCTGCTAAAATTTGGCCCAGTCAGCTCCCTTCAGGAGTCAAAACAGAAAAACCCCTGATGGCATGAAAGTACAAACCCAAAACCTTAACTATAACAAGACCCCAGACAAAGAGGAAACATATAAGTAAAACTCAGACCCATAATGACATGATTCCACGTGAGTGCTCACAAACAAGTCTTATTGTCTTACCTCCTGCTAACCCATGCTGCAAGCAGTCCTAACGGGACCCAAATGGCATGAAGTCCAAGCAGTAGGGAAAGAGGACCCCAGTGTGCACACGGGTTCGACGCATCCAGTCTTGGAGTCATTCCGCTCCCCAGAAACCCATTTCCTTTCACCAGCTAAGCATTTCAGGAGGCTTCCACCTTGAAAACAAATGAAAGGAAATTCTCTGAGAATCGCTCTCAGCAGCTGCTGGAAAATCCCACAATCCCACTCCAGGGTTGGCCTGCCACAAGCAGCTTGGAACCAAGCCCGGGCCCTTCAGGACTTACTGAGACCCATGCGGTCCCACCAGAATCACCAAAACTATAAACAAAAACTGCAGGTTCAGCTGCCTGCCACAAGGAAATCCAAACTTGTGAGGCAGGTGCTGGTGCAAAAAGAAAGAGGTTTTATTCAGAAGCCACATGAACACTCTCCGTCCATCTCAAAGATCATCTCTTCTTCCTGCTCAAACCCACAGTTTGTATAGTGATAGGGAAGGGAAGGCTGTTTTTCTATCCAATTATCTTGCTGGCTTTTGGGGAACTTGGGGCCCTATCCATTAATCTGTGGATGAAAAAAAAAAAAAAAGGCCACATTCTCATCTAGCTAACTCAGGGAAGGGCCTTCATGGCAGTTTTGCAAACTTAAAGACCTAAAGTAACCACAAAGGATGGTCTGAAATTAAAACTTTATCTAAAAGCAGTTTATAGTGGGTAGTCACTTCCTAGACCACTATCTTCCCCTTCAAAGGTCAATCTTTACCTTAACTGAGCCTATTGTCTTTTTGCATCTGAGATAACATCTTTGTGAAATGTCACTTGTAACTTCCCTTTTTCTGGACCCCTCAGGGCACAACCAAATAAGCAGGACAGAGACCATAAATTCCTTCATTGTTATTGTTATCATGTTAATTCTTTACTGTTAACTATCCTGCACCTCCACCTAAGTAAAAGAAGTATGTGTCTATCATTTTACTTTTTGTCCAATCCAGAGGTTCCCCCCACCACACTCCCCTCTCCTTTCTCCCGCTTCCCTCCTTTGATTGCAATGTATAAAACAGGGTGAAGAACTGCCATTCTCTGGAGCATTATCCCAATCCGTTGAGGTTTTGCTTCTCTGCAGTTGTTGACAGTTTGGCTCAAATAAAACTGACAAAAAGTCTTTACAGGCTTGAATGTTTTTACATTAACAAATCTTTCTAGCGTTTGGCGTGCTTGAGCCTGGTCCATTTATAGTTCTAGCTTTTGGTATGCTCAGGCCCTATCCATTCATACTTTTAGCATTTGGCATGCTCAGTATAAGGACCTCCCCCTGCCACAATCTTAGCCAATGGTGAAGACTCCTGGTGCTCTGACTGTCCACAGTAACAACAGTTTTATCCTTATCTATCATCTCTTTTCCCTCTAACTTTTCCTAATACATATTTTAATGTCTTTTGTAGTATTTATGGTATTCTGCCTTTTATTATATACTAAAGGCCCCGTGCATGAAATTCATGCACGGGGGGAGGGGGTGTCCCTCAGCCCAGCCTTTACCCTCTCCAATCTGGGACCCCTGGGACATCCCTCTCACAATCTGGGACTGCTGGCTCCTATTCACTCGCCTGCCTGCCTGCCTGATTGCCCCTAACCACTCTGCCTGCCAGCCTGATCACCCCCTAACCACTCCCCTGCTGGCCTGATTGACACCTAACTGCTCCCCTGCTGGCCCGATTGCCTCCCACTGCCTCCCCCTGCAGGGCTGAGGGAACTGGGGGCCTCTGGCTGGATGAGGCGGGCCTGAGGGGACTGCGGGGCTGAGGCTGGATGAGGCTGGATACTGCGGACACTGGGTGAGGCAGGGCTGAGGGGACTGGAGGACTGAGGCTGGATGAGGCGGGGCTGAGGGGACTGGGCATCACCATCTTGTGGCTGTGGGTGCCACCATCTTGTGAGGGTGTGGCAGTATTAGCATATTCCCTCTTTATTAGATAAGATATATATTTATACTGGATTATAAACTCCTTAAGAGTATTCCTCATTACTTATAATCTGTGTAGTTCGTATCAAACTGTGCTGTACTTAATAGGCATTTAAATACTTATTGATTAGCATTTGACTTTCAATGCCAAATTAATAATATAATTTTTTCTTCCAAAACAAAAACTTGGCTGGAAGTTTTGTTGTTGTTTTTTTTTTCTTGTTTTTTTTTTTTCTTCTCATAAGTATTGTGACTTCAGCCATTATGCTGAATTTAATATCTTTTTTTTTTATTTCCAACATAAGGATATTTTGAAATAACAAGGAAGCCTCCAGTGCAAGTATCATTACAGAGTTTCTTCAGAGGTAGGAATTATGATAAGGTGTTTGCTACATAAATTTCAACTTAAACTGAATGGCCAGGAGGCAGAAAAAACACACAAGTTGTCTTCAAAACTAAGAAGGGCCTCAAATTTTCAATGCTTCCCAGAATTCATGTCTCTAAAAAATATGCTTTGCTAAGCCACTAGTTTTATCCTATTGGCATGTTAAGTGTTAATGCAATTCATGATTTGTGGTATATGTGCATGTGTGTACAATTCATGTACACACTACAGGTTTTCTTTTAATCTCACATAATAAAATACAAAATATATATTGTATTAATACAAAGTTTAATAACAAACATGATATTTTTCACAATTCTTTGTGAATAACACAATTACATGGCTTATAAGGAATGTTAAAATATTATAATATATTAATTTAAAGCTATTTATAGATTATTTACATTTATGCATAATTTCTGTCAAGTTCCTATCTCAATTTTTATAATGCATCAAGTTCCTATACTGCAACACAGTGCAAAATATACATCTTAATTCACCTTATTATATTTATTATCTTTTTATTATATATAATTATTTGGTATTCTTTTATGACTTGATCTATTTCTAACAGAGATGTTATTTTATAAGCCATGACTATACATACATCAAATTGAGTATTTCTTGTGAAAAAAAAAAATCTTAGTATATGTAGGATGACTAGAGTGAGACTCAAGATCCTGCAAAAAAACAAAAAAGGGATGAATCCATAGTCTTTTCTTCCCATCAGCACCACTCCTGAGATTAGATTTTGGCCATTCCATTTCCAATTCAGTAGCTATTTTGGATGAATATTGTGTCTTTTTCAGTCCCCATTACAATTTCTGTGATGACTACATGGTATAGAAATGTTAATGTTTTATGTATTTCTGACAGTAGTAATGTACAATTCTATTTTGACCTTTCCAGTATGATTTAGATCGATTAGCTGGGCACTTTATTTCTTCCTTTGTCTATTACTCTAATAGTCTATTAAAGAAAAGGGCAAGTGATCAATCAATCAGACTTTGTAATGTGTTAGATAATAATCCTCCAATGTTGCTTAGTTAAGATAGACATATGCTCATTGTTTAAATACATCTATAAATATATTCATGTCAGGATAGGTGTTATGTTTTTATAATTTTTTTTCTCTTCTGAATTATAGTTTTGTTTAATACCTAATCTCATACTTTCCATTGCCAGTTATGTATTTTAATTAAAAAGTTGTGGTTATTAGCTTCTAGCTTATAGAAATTAAAAATCTGGGGCATTCTTTTTTTTTAACTGAATGTAAAGATTTCTCTAGGTATATTGGACAAGGTTTCTAGATGTTATTTCAAAATAACAAAATGTCTTGATTCATTACACAATGAATGGTAACTAAATTGAGTATTTGAATGCAGACTTTCAAATTATTTACTTATGATAATTCAGACAAGGAGGAGGGAAGGACAATTTGAGTCTCTTTTATATGAAAAGTCAACTGAGTATTGTATAGTTTAAACTGCTTAGTTCATATTTGTTCACACAAAGGTACCTCTGTACTGAAAATCAGACATTTCACTCTAACAACTAGAAGCAGTATCAAAATCACTGCATTAAGAGTGGGAGAGACTAGTAGGTAGTGTCTTGGGTCTGGCTCACTCCTAAGGAAATCAATTAATAGCAATTCAGTGATTAACAGCACTGTAGGCCGAGTTCCCAGAGTCAATACTTTCCATTTTCACCACTGCAGGGATTTCAAAAAAGAAATACAAAATGTTATCATAAAGTTCAAATTCGTGTTTTGCCACCTACTTGGCAGCCTTCAAAGCATTGCAAATTAGTGCGGGTCACTGCTTATATATTGCAGGTGACTATTATACTTTTGATTTCCAGTAAGAGCATATTATTTGAATATTTGGAACAAAACATGTAGTGCATACTTATTTCCAAAGTGAAATTTAAAAAAATAATAATATCTTATTATTTTTAGAGTCCTTAACATGGTTTGAGTCACTATAAACAAAAAGAACAGGATTGTTTCTCTTGTCCCCTGGTAATTTTTGATATCCACTTGATTTTCCAACACAAGGTAGATTACAACATTTCATTAGAAAAAGGAGAAGGGGGAAGTAGAAATTGAGTTACAGCCTAATACATACTTGTGTTTATATGGAGATAAATGGTGCATTTAAACACATAAGACACATACCTGTAACCCTAGCATCATCGCTTCCTGAATTATCCTAAGGTAGAAATCTGGGAGTCATTGTGATGACTTTGTTTACTACACCATCTATATCGAGCCTATGCTGCATCCTCTCCTTATCATCTCTACTACCACCGTCTCCCATTACACTCAACAATATTCGTCCAGTTCCCAATTTGTGACAGGCACTGCCTTAAATTTCACCTGGATTTTTATAACAATTTATGTTGCTCATGCTTCCATCCTTGTCTCATTTATGACATTCACTGCACTGACATTTGATGACTTTGATGTCTCTAGACACAGGTTCAAAGGGCTTCAGATACCTTATAATGCTTGGATTTATAAATGTTAATGTAATCACAAATTGCCTAAAGAATTGGCCACTAATTTTATGTCCAATAGAAATTTTGTTATTGCCTGGAGAATATTCAAAATTACTTAACAATACTCAGAAATTCATGTCCTGGATTAAGTACATTGTTTGTATGGTGTTTATGCCTGGACTTCTTTAACTTTACTTTGAAGTTGGCTAATTTCTTCTATTCATTCTCCTTAACCTATAAATCTAGATTACATAGCCCATATAACGCTACTATTTGACTCCAGAACAACCAAATTACATAGCCCATATAGCCCTGCTAAGATCACTCCTTTCATTTTAGCATTTATCACATTGCATTTAAATTTTATTTTAAATAAGCTTTTTAGCTTGAGACTACTGAAGAATCACATGCAGAGGTAAGAAATAATACAGATACACGTGTCCTTTATCCAGTTTCCCCTTATGGTAACCTCTTGCAAAACACAGTGTCACAAACAGGATGTTGATATAATCCACCAATCTTACTCAGATCTACATGTACTCTTGTGTGTGCGGGGGGCGGAGGGGAGAGGGGTAGTAGTTCTAAGCAATTTTAACACAAGTGTAGGTTTGTGTATCACCACTATAGTTAAAACACACACAAAGTTTTATCACCAAAAGAATTTCTCAGGTTGACCATTGTTGTTTTTAATATTCTGTGTTTTAAACTGTCCTAATTGAATACTAAATTTCATGACACTGGGCTACCGGTAGCTTTAATAAATATTGAATATTAAATATTTTGATTGGATATATACACATATATGTATGTGAGTGTTTGTGTGTGTGGATGAATAGATAGACATATACATAGAGCACACAAATATCTGTATACAGTTCTTTGAATTGGTGTTTTGTTAAATTAATTTTATGAAAGTTCTTGTCAGTATTTTTGATTCACACATTCAAACATTTGGTTTTTGTTTAATATAATAATTGGAATATAATTCTGTAACAAAGCATGATCTTGGGAAGAATGTGTGTGTGTGTGTGTGTGTGTGTGTGTGTGTGTGTGTGGTGTGACTCTAGAGCTCTGACCCTAAAAAGCTTAGTAGAACTTGTGGTAGCTTAGATAAATCATGAAATGCGTGATTTAATACTTCACATGATTTCTATTATTCAAAAGTATTTGAATTCATGCTGATGCTTTGTGCTAAATTCAGTTAGGCACCAAGATTTGGAATTTGGGTGCATCGATATTTTCCGCTTTTCTGTTTATTTGCTTGTTTTGATTGGTGATTACCAGAAGTTGCTGTACATGTTTGCTGATAATAAGAAATGTTTAGCATTCTCTATCCAGTTTCTCTTGATTCAAACCCTCCATGATAATTAGCTTATTTGCGTTTGGCTTTGTCATGATAAAATTATCTTATTCCTTTGAGTTTAGTCCTTTCATCATGGATACAAATCATTGTGATCGGGTACACAGAGATGTTGGCTAGAGAATAGGCAAGATAGGGCTAATTCTGGCTTAGTAATTAAAACCAGCCACCATTTCTTGTAGAAGATTTAGAATTGGTCATCAAACATCAAAACCTGTCTGCATATCCTCTAATTGTTAACTGTTCCCTGAGGATGGAGGACTGTTTCTTGCATTGCTTCTGAGAAGAAGACTCAGTAATCAACCAGACCTCTGCAAACAGAGCCTCGGAGATTCCTCATGTTAGGACTAGTGTGAGTGTGAGGTTAGGGTTACCAGAGGAATGTTTCACTGATGGTCAGCAGGCATTTTTCTCTTCCATATTTCAGTCATGATATGAGATTCAGAATGGTGAACCTGGAAGGGGCATCTAAAACCCCGCATTCTCTGGTTCCATTAATGTCCCTGTCATTAATTTTGTGCCAGAGCCCATAATAAAACAGACTGAAATAGAATGAGACAAATTCATTGATTAAGAAGAAATGGTGAGCTTCACTTATCATAAGAAATATAAATACTTTGTATTATCTCCTCACACTTTTATTCTCTTCCTGAAGCTAGTAATCAATCATTATTTGTACTATGATGTTCACTATTCTTTAACACAAGAAAATGAGACAAATGTTTAAAAATTCCCCACATTATTTGATTTAAACCATTTGCTAACATTGGTTTACTCTTTGTATAGAGACATTTTGGGTTGTAAGTGTATATTCATGAATGTGTGTATAGATATATATTTGTTGGAGTTCAGTGGGCAGTTTCAAAATGATGTAGTCTTTGACAAAGAGTTATTGATGAAGAATCGATAATGAGTTCTCAATTCCATGAGCAGATTACGAGAACCCACACTGCCTTCCCTGCTTTCCTAAGAGTCCTGTGACTGCCTTTTCTGCATAAAAAATTGAAAAATTGATTCTGGGTTCTCCAAGAGGACATAAAAAACACCAAAACACTTCTGGTCCTAATCTTGATTCAAGAGATGAGAAGAAATTGATGATTAAATGACATTAAGGTTGGTGAAGATGACTTGTAACAAGTTACACTAAACAAACAGGAAACTACTGTCTGAAGAGAAAAGTAATGGATTTTACTCATATGAAGATCTGTTTCTAATTTTTACATTTTCTTTGAAGCTCAATGATGCATAAACTTTTTGTGGGAAAATGAACCTTAAAAAAGTTCCTCTTTGATAGAAGATTTCCCTGAGTATTTTAATATTTTGATTATGGATAAACAAAGAAAGAATGTTTGTGAGACTTTTTTTTTTTTTTTTTTTTTGCCTATCTATACAAAAAGTAAGAAAATGAAATGGGGAAAAAATTGCCTTGGCTTATATAGTGAATTCCTACAGGAATCCTTCATAGACCTAGCTCCAGACCAAAGGCTAATAGAGACCTTGACCTTGAATGTTCATGGCATAATACATACAGCTTGATAAATCAAAGCTCTTCCAGAACATCTTGGGAAATTTTAATAACTATAGAATCCTGACTGGTATTAATAATTTTCCAATTAGGTTCAAAGATATTTTAATAATATAGAGCATGATGGCTTATTAATAGGTTTTACATTTTTAAAATGTTTAAAATTTTATGTGAAAAACTTTGATAACAGTGCTTCAGAAGAACACACTAAAGTCCAGCATACTTACATAATATGGATTGAAATATAAAAGAGAAAATTTCAGGTTTAGGTTAGGATTTTATCATTTTTAGTTTGAGCATTATAGAGAAGTATTGTAAGAAATTGATTTCACATATTTGAAATACATGATTAAGAGTAGAAGGGCACTTTAACTAAAAAGTGATACTTTAAAAGAGTTCTCCATTAAAATAGAACATTTTTCTTGGGTTAACAATGATATTATTAATACTTCAAGGTTTTGCTTGTACAAGTTAAAAGTATTATAAACTATAAAACAAAAATAAATATTATATATATATATATATATATATATATATATATATATATATTTTTTTTTTTTTTTACCTCACCAAAGGAGATTTTTGGCTGCTTTTTTTTTTAAATTATTGCCCCAGGATATTTTCCCATTGATTTTTCGAGACAGTGGAAGGGAGAGGAAGAGACAGAGAGAGAGAAACATCTATGTGAGAGAGACACATTGATTAGTTGCCTCCCACACAGGTCCCAACCAACCAGTGCTAGAAATCCAGATACTGCAACCGAGGTATGTGCCTTTGACTGGAAGCAAACCCAGGACCCTTCAGTCCATGGGCCGACACTCTACCCACTGAGCCAAACTGGTGAGGGCAGCACCAAAGCAATTTCCTTGATCAAGAGGTAAGTGAATGATATTAACAGGCTACACATTTTATTTACCTATATTATACTGTGTTTCATAAATGTAGAATGAGAATTTAGAGAGTCTGTGTCGGTTAGGGTAACCTAAGCTTTAGTAATAAATATACACAAATGTTAAAGACTCGAGCAAAAACCAATATATGTCTCTCTTTATAACAGGCTAAGGCTGGTCTCCCAGGTCAGTGAGAAAAGATGTATGTATGTGTGGTGATTGTGGTGGAGGGCTGAGGGTAAGGGTCTTAAAGTCTTCAACACATGGCTTTTCCATTCTAGGCAACAAACAGGGAAGAGCATGAAGGAGAGTACATAGAAAAATTTAAGGGTCTGTCCTAAAGGTAGCATAACTATTATTGTTCTTCACATTACTGTGCTTTGATTATAACTTAGTTCCCCCCTTCTTTCACTCTTTATTTAATAATCATGTGAACTTGAATAAGTTGTGTCATCTTTATTGGGATCAATTATCCAAACATTTTTGTTTTCTTTTTATTTTAAAATTACAGATTATTATTATTTTTTTAGTTTTGTTAATCCTCACCTGAGGATATTTTTTCCCATTGATTTTTAAGGAGAGTAGAAGAGAGAGGGAAAGACAGAGAGAAACATCGATGTGAGAGAAACACATTGATCGGTTACCTCCTGAATGGGCCCCAACCAGGGCCATGGCCAGTGAGGAGCCTGCAACCAAGGCATATGCCCTTGACCGAATCGAACCTTAGACCCTTTGGTCCGCAGGCCGATGCTCTATCCACTGAGCCAAACCAGCGAGGGCTTAAATTTATAGGTTACACTCAATATTTTCAGCATCTTCTCTGACCGCAATGGTATGAAAATAGAAATCAATTACAAGAAAAAAACCTGAAAATAATTTTAACTGATAAGATAGTCATTGCACTTATGTGAATTAGTAAGCCCTTTTGGACTTCCACACAAGCACATGGAGGCTAAATAACATGTTACTTAACAATGAATGGGTTAACAATGGGATCAAGAAAGAAATCAAAAGATACCTTAAACAAATGAAAGTGAGAACACAGCAACACAAAATCTATGGGACACAGGGAAAGCAATCCTAAAAGGGAAATTTATAGCAATACAGGCCTACCTCAAGAATCAAGAAAAATCTCAAATCAACAATCTATCCTTACACAGAAAGAAACTAACACACACACACACACAAACACACACACACACCCCACCACCACCACCACCACCAACAACAACAACAACAAACAAACAATGTTCAAAGTGAGTAGAAAGAAGGAAATAATAAAGATCAGAGTGGACATAAACAAATAGTCTAAAAAAATACAAAATATTATAACTTAGTTTGACCACTTCATTCAACTGCAATAAAGGTCAGAATAGTAGTTTTTGCAATGTGCCCGGGTGAAAAATAAGAGAAAAGGTTTTGGTGGATTGCGAGTAGCTTCTGCTATGCAAGCCAAAGTGCATCACTAATTTCTGGATTCAAGTTGTTCTTTATGCCCAAGGACCCTAAATATTTTAGGAGACTATTTAGGTTCCTCATAAACATGATCAGTTCTTTCTTTTTAGACTACTATACAACATGCATTAAGCAGAGATCAGCCTTTTAGCTCTTACACACGTGTGCGCGCACACACACACACACTTGGAAGAAGCACAATGAAGAATTTGACAGCTAACCCTTCTGATTCTGGGGCACCAGTTTGATTTTTCTCCTGAACAGTTATCTGTGCGGATCATTCCAGAGAAAGACCTGGAGGCGGGTGAGGGGGGAGGTTTGGGGAGGGGGCTTTCAAGGGGGAGAGGCTGCAGGCTGTAGCAGCAGAAAGAAGTGGTCTGTACTCAATCATTCTTGCTGTACGGAGCAGTCACAGCTCAGACACCTTTCCCCTCTTATGAGAAAAAGGTGCTGGTTTAAAAGGTGGAACAGTAGGAACAACAAAACTGCTGGGAAATTAGAGTAGAAGCAGGCAAGAGGACTTCCATCGGCTGACAGCCAATGTCTTCTTCAGGCCTGCTTCTAAAACTTCTCTGTCCTTTGCAGGAGTGTCAAGAAAGCACGAAGATTTCAGACTAATCGCAATTAGAGTCCCTTAAGCACTTCGCCATCTAGTTCTGGATTACCTTTCAAGATTGCTCCTACACTTTGAAGAGTCTTCTTTCTGCATTGTTCTGCTTTGCACTTCTTGAAGGTATCATGCCACTTGTTTGGAACATCTTCTTTTCCCACCCCCATCAGCCCTTCAAATCGTTTTAGCTGATAATTGCATTCTTTAGGCCTCAATACTCTTGATTTTCAGCATCCTAGACTGAATTAGCTCTCCCAAGTCGGAACTGCTCCTGCTCCCTTAGCAATTTGTACTTCCCCTTTGAGACAGTCACTGCACTTATGTGAATCAGTGAGTGCCTGACTTCCTCTATTAAATTGTAAATTCCCTGAGGACAGGACTGGAGTAACTGCAGTATATTTCTCAAGGCGGACAGAGCATAGCTCTTAGCATTCAGGTGCTAATAGTTTTGAATAAATAAGTTTTTATTATATATTTTCCAGTATATAACACATATTATTCAGCACTTACACTGTAGACCAGTCACATATCTGAAGCAATTTTTTTTTTAAAATCTTAGAGTCCTTAAACTAATTTCAGAAAATCCTCAGGGCTCAGAATTTAAGACATTCTGATTCATTTTACTTTTTAAAAAAATTATCTCTATTATTGAAGGCATTAAATATGTCCCCTTTTAAAATCAAATGTTTCCTAAATTTTTTATTTCAGTTGATCAAGCACAATAGAAATGAGAACTGAATGTGGTCTCTCTCTCTCTCTCTCTCTCTCTCTCTCTCTCTCTCTCGTTCTCATAACCAATCTGATAACTGACATGGTTACTGAGTGAGAAATGAGAGGGTAGCATATCCTGTGTGGATATGCTGGACAAAGGGATGATTCATGTTCAGCCAGGACAGAGTTGGGATGGTGCAAATTTTTATCATGCTTCTCAGAACTGTGCACTTTAAAACTTATGAATTGTTTATTTCTGGAATTTTTTATTTAATATGTTTGGACTGTAATTTACTATGGATAACTGAAACCTGTGTGACTTTGGGGGAATATGTAGCCTCTCTGTACACCTAGCACCTCACTGGTGATAAAATGGGATAAAAATGATCCCTCTCATATGGGCTGTTTCATATACTATATTATGTTCTCCTCCAGCTCTTCCTCCAGCTCTTCCTTCCCCTTTTTTTTACTTTCTTATTAATGTGGGGAAACGTATATAGATGCTATTATTTATTTCAAAACATGGTTTCTGAAAGTTTGAAGTAAATTGGCCAGTGAAATAAAAACTCTACTGATGTGTTAATTCAGTATTATTTTGTTACACTACACTCTTGAGTAATGGTTGTATATTCAAATCTTAAGCCAAAATCATCCTCTCTAATAAAATGGTAATATGCAAATTAACCATCACTCCACTACATAAGCCACGCCCACCAGCCAACCCACGCCCACCAGCCAATCAGGGCGAGTATGCAAATTAACCCCCATCCAAGATGGCTACAGCCACAGAGAGCAAGGTTTCCCAGGTAACAGAGCAAGCCAAGCTTTCCATAGCCCTTGCAGGCCTAAGCCTCCACTCAAGCTACAAAGTTTCAATTATAGAAGGTAAACAAATTCAAACAAATGGCGGCAGAATGGAGGTTGAGAGAGCAGGCCAGGGTTGCCAGCGGCAACAGGGGAAGCAAAGCTTTCCGCACACCCTGGCGGGGCTCACCCGCTTAAGGCTACAAAGTTTCAATTGTAGAAGGTGAATTAACTGCCACAGAAATGGCTGTCGCCCCAGGCTACAAAGTTTCAATTGTAGAAGGAAAATAAATTCCAGATACCAGGCCTCCGCTTGGGTTGCCAGGGGGCGTGGCCGGCCTGCAAACCACCACAGACCCCTCGCTCAGGCCGCCTCATGCCCCAAGGGAACCCCACCCTGATCCGGGACACCCTTCAGGGCAAACCAGCTGGCCCCCACCCGTGCACCAGGCCTCTATCCTATCTAATAAAAGAGTAATATACAGATTGATCATCACTGCAACACACAATATAGCTGTCCCCATGTGGTCAAAGATCCTGCCCCCATGTGGACACAAGATGGCCACTACAAGATGGTCAGCAGGGGAGGGCAGTTGGGAGGCACCAGGCCTGCAAGGGAGGGCAGTTGGAGGTGATCAACCCTGCAGGAGAGGGCAGTTAGGGGTGACCAGGCTGGCAGAGGAGGGAAGTTGGGGGCAAACAGGCTGGCAGGGGAGCAGTTAAGCATCAACCAGGCTGGCAACGGAGTGGTTAGGGGGTGATCAGGCTGGCAGGCAGAAGCGGTTAGGGGCAATCAGGAAGGCAGGCAGGCAAGCAGTTGGGAGCCAGCAGTCCTGGATTGTGAGAGGGATGTCCGACTGCCTGTTTAGGCCCCATCCCACCAGGATCAGGCCTAAACGGGCAGTTGGACATCCCTCCAGGAGTCCCAGATTGGAGAGGGTACAGGCTGGGCTGAGGGACAACCCCCCGCCGTGCACGAATTTCGTGCACCGGGCTTCTAGTGATTATATATTTTAAAAAGCATTTCTATGTGCTGGGCACATGAACAATTGAAACTGTTTAAGACCTAAATATTTTATCAAGACTATATTCTTAGTCTCAAATGGAGTAATGTTGAAAAGTACTAATTATATCTAATCATAGATTTGGCATCTCAATAAAATTAAGGAAAACTGTATTACTAAACAACATTTTGCTTTATATAATTTACCTTTTTTCCAATAAATGCTGATCTACTCTACTTAAATCAAACCTGTATATACTTTTTGCAAAATGTAATATTTTTCAAAATAAGTATCTTATAAAAATGAAAGAAACAAAATAGGCAGCATACAAGAAAAACCACTTTAGTACTAACCAGAAAATGTTATGTGTGAGATGATATGTGCAACTATTAAAAGACTATGTTTCAACTGGAATGAGCCAGCTTTCGGCACCAATCATAGGCAAGTAGCTCTGTTCTATTATGCCCCTTTATACTGACTCTTGGTCAGTTATATGATTTGTCCAAATTGTCATCGTATTCATGGTGTTCTGCCAAAGCATTTAATACTATTTTGAATGCTCTAAAGTTTTTTTTTTCTTCTGTAAGATTGGTAAGTATTGCATAGAATTTGGCTGTTATAATTATAACTTAAAAGTCAGTTGCAATATACTTCAAAACTTAGCATCAGTAGCCTAGATTTTTTTTTCTTTCTCACACTGTACAGAATGTCATTCTGATTATAATGTTTAGTCAAGATAACAAATTATAGTTATTCCACAGCAAGCAATCATAGCAATCAATTTGTCCAGGTGTGCTTATGGAAGATATATGTTATCATCTATGAGAGAGACAAGAGAGGAAGAGAGAGAGAGAAAAATTTTTATATTCTAAATCCTGGAATCCTGGGAACCTAGCGGGGAAAAGATACTTTACATAATAGTGTATAAATAATGCTGGCTGGTGTGGCTCAGTGAGTGGGTTGGGCATCATCCTGTGCACTGAAAGGTTGCCTGTTAGATTCCTGGCAGGGGGCCAGAAGCAGCCAATTGTTTTTGTTTTTTTTCTCTCTCTCTCCCTCTCTCTTCCTCTCTCTCTAAAAGCCAATAAAAATCTTTTTAAAATAGTGTATAAATAACATTTGAACATATCATTACTAACAAAAAAGTCAATATTATGTTTTCTTTCCAAATATATCAGCCCCTTTAAGACATATACAATACCACCACCGTCTTAAAGTCCAGACCTAAGATATTCCTATCAAATATTGAAAACCAAAGTTGTATTTTCACAGCTTCAAATCTGTTTTCAGCAAGAAAGTAGAACTATGTATATGCTCCCTATTCTACTCCCCATGTAACTGAAATGCCTCATGGACTCCATTTGCTTAGCAAGACACACCCACTATTGGGCTCAAAGCACATATCTGCCACCTACTTGTTGTAGCTTTGGGCAAATTACATTTTTACTTTACACCTATTTCCCAAATACATGCACACCATCATATTAATTATAGTACAGTACCTATCTCACTAAGTTATATGAGGATTAAATGAACAAATACTTTAAAAACATTTACCACATTTCTAATAAACTCATATTGCTTACTAAATATTATTATCAACAATAATGAAACAAAAATATATTCATTCCTTTTTACTAGTAGTCTTTCCACAAAACTCATATTCCTGAGTCCTTCAATAGTCTCTTAAAGTAATAGATCTATATGTGCAATATTTTAGCTAAATTAAGGATGATGGAATAAGAATTAATATAGGCAAGATAAAATTTCAGGTTAAAGATTTTAAAAAGAAACCAGTTTTGTGATACATTTTAAATAATTTAAATTTTAAGCAAAATCAAATTACTGTTCTTATTTTTAAGTGCAACTTAAAATATTAACAATTCATTTTTAGAAGATATGATGAATTCATGCAAACAATTTAGAACCCCAGTAAACTGTTTAAGTAGTATTTCATATGGTGATCTTAACTTTATTACATGATAATCAACAGACATGCACGCTCCCAAGAACTCATATACTATATCACAGAGCATGCAGCTATCAAGTATTTTTTGAAAATACAATTAAAATAACCGAGAAATTATTTTTATGGATGACATAATCCAAATGCAGAAATGCATTAGAACATCCTCTGCATATTTCAGAGCTTAATGATCCATCTCATCTTCATTCAGCATTTTTCAACTACTTTTACTTTAAAGGATAGAAGTAATTCTGAAATCATCTTTCATACCAACCCAATATATCTCTATGAATCACAAGAGCTAGAGGAAATGTGTAAGCAAACCATGCCATGACTTTATCCCACAGACACTGTACTCATGACTTCCATTTTGTTAAATCATCAATACACTTGACTAGAAATAGCATTTGTCACAGCTGGTCATGCTCTTCCCCTTCATCCACGTTCTTCCACTTTTCCTAAATTCCTTTGTGCCTCACTTTCCACCCTTTGCAGCTTCCTGTCCTGGCTTCTTCTCTTCTTTCTCTTTTCTCAGAGTTGAAGTGGTCCAGAGCTCAGTGCACGTTTCTCTCCAATTTCCCCTTGAAGGTCTCATTCATTCCCAGAACTTTAAGTCCGACTTCTGTGCCAGCAAATCTAACATTTGCATCTCCAGTTCAGATTTTTCTTCTGAAATCCAGAACCTGCCAACTTACATAAGAATTATCTGATCAATATGTCTATCTTTTTGTAACACCTTTAAAATATTTCCAGAACTTGACCTTTTCTCACCACCTTCACCAACAGGGAAGTGAATCCATACCAAGGAAATATTGCAGAAAGAGCATGGGCTCAGGCTCAGGCACCCCTGGGTCACGGCCCATCTCAGTCACTTGCCTAGTTGAATGAATTCATGCAAGATTTATCTCTCTGAGCCTCAGTTTCTCATATATCAAAGGGGCTGTTGTTTAAGTTAAACATTACATAGAACAGCACTTGTGACCTGGTAGGCGTCAATGAAGGGGAGCCTGGGTGATTGTTACCTCACCGCTGTATTCAGGTGCGTTGGCCAAGACTTCACTTCAGATGCATTTTTTTAAGCAACCTGATTTGAGGTCAGGGCCCAAAATAACAGTGGAAACACAAAGGATCAGCTCTTAATTCCTTGATCTTTGGACAATGTGTAGACTGAAGTAAACTAAACATTTCTAATTATGTATGCTCATGTTAGGAATATAATTTATTTGTGTATACTGATGTTTTTATTATTTCAGAAAGCTTGTAGAACTCTCTTTTTATTATAAAATGAATTATAACGCCCCTTATGTTTTATCTGTAAGCAATTTTCTTGCCAGCAGTTATGACATTTTTCTTTCCTTCTAATTAATCTTTCCTTTTTTTTCTCTTGACTTTTTAACTTCTGTGTTCACTAGGACATCTCTCACAATATTCAATATGTGCAGTGATGGAAGTTTTCAGTATTATTTTGCATTTAATCAGGCATTTGAAATATTTTGTGCAAACTGTGCAATGCAACATCTGGACATTTTAAATTCTGATTTTTTTTTTTACATTTTCATGGTCATAAAACAAGCCAACTAATCTTTCTGTATACTTTCAAATTATTTGGCCATATAGAGAAGATATTTTTGAAATACAGTTGTGTCAGTCACACTTTTAAGGGGAGAAATCTTTTATAGTTATGCATCAGTAATAAACCAACATAACCTGGCATAATGATGTGAATATTCACAGATGTTTTCCCAGTGCAGTGCAACCACATAATAGAATTCTATATGTCTGAAGACTAGAAGACTATGTTATTAAACTCGTTTTGAACAGTTGACATTAAGAACTCTCAAATGTTTGACTTACTGTAAGCAAGTCATCCAACTTCTCAGTTCCTCTTATTATTTTCCCATCCTATTCTTTTGAAAATAATTGACTTTCCTGCATTATTTTATCTTTTTTAAAGCTCAAGGAGGGCCTTTCAAAGAAGCATACTGGGGGAGAAAAAAGCTTCAAAGAAAACTTGAAACAAATCTGAAACTATGTCACAAAGCTGAGAGCCGCTGAAACACAGAAGATGTTCTGGTTTATGGAGGCCTGCCTGAATGGAGCTGGACTTCTTCAGTAACTGTTTTGGAGAGTTATAAGCAGCCGTGCATTCACTTAATCACAGCTTCCAACCCTAGTCAAAGAAGGATCTCTCCATTGTACAGTGCTACAGGCATTTGGCATCACTTTGGCGACCTTTTGACCCTTTCCTCTAAGAGACACCTCATTTACATACGTGTACTCCTTTCTTAACCCTGTTCTTCTTTCTAAAATTACAAAGAAAGGGAACAACCCATTCAGCGCTATCCCCTTCCCTCTCCTCAACTCATCCCCAGTCCAAGGCACAACCACAATAGATAGCTAGGAAATGTTATTAATAATTTGGAAATTATGCAGGAGTCATATAAAAATTAGAAGACTGATGTACATTTTTCCTCAGGTCAGTAGTGCATAATCCTTTCTCAATCTACTTATAAACAACAGGCTACTGAATACATAGGTGTTTAAACCACTTTAATATGTCTTACTATGTTGTGAGTCATACATATGGCCACAGCTCACGGGTTTATTATTCTGCTCTGCGTGGCATCCACTCCCCAGTAATAGTATTTTGCAGGCAGCCTGGCTGATCCGGCTGGTTCAGGATAGCTTCACTCATTGGGCTGGCGCTTGGGAAGGAAAAGCTGACGGCTGAGCTCAGCTGGATTCCTCTTCGATGTAGCTTTAGGGCCTCTCCGAATTGGCTCCCCAGCTGTGTAGTTGGATATATTTCATGGTGACTCAGTGTTCCAAGAGGCTAAGACAGAAGTTGCTAGTTGTATCAGAAGTTAAAGTAAAAAGTGTCACTTTTATTGGTCAAGAAGTCTTGAGCCAGTGCAAATTCAAGGCGACTAAGAATACACTCCAACTTTCAATGAAAAGAGAATTAAAGAATTTGTGACATCCTTTTATCACAAATAAAAGGATGGGCGGGGGGCGGGGGGGGAGGAGAGCACGTGCTGGGGGTTGGGGGTGGCCGGGGAGAGGTCATTGGGCAGAGGGGGGGGGAGGAGATTTATGTAATACTTTAAACAGTAAAGAATTTAAATTAAAAAAAGAAGAAGAAGAGACTAAGGTAGCAGAACAAGAGCTAGCTTGTTTACCTGACTGTAATATAATAGAATTATGCAAAGGTAAGAAAGAAGGAGGGGACAGGCCAGGAGGGAGTCAAGAAGGGGGAAGATGAAAGTTGGAGGAGGGGTGGAAGAAAAGGGAAGAGAAAAATACAAAAGAAATTTTAAAAAGAAGAAATAGGAAAAGGAAACTTCTCCTGGTTACTTCTTCATCTCAGACACAAATAGTGTGTTTCCTACCATGCACCCATCAACACAAAATAAGCTTTGGTGCCATGATGGGTCTCCCCAGCTTTATTATTTTAAACTAGAATTAACTACTAAAAGGGAAGAATCATTTGTTTTGTTTATTTCATGGCATTTTCAGTACTTGACACCAGGCTAGAAACTATACTCATATTAAGCACAGATTATGTGAAAGAAAAAATAATTCAATCTAAACTTTTGACTAGGTTGGGTTATAATAAATAGATCACTCTTATTGACTTTATTGTTATACTAATTGTACCATTTTATATATCACCTTTGTAAATTTCACCAAAGAGATGAAAACAATATTAAAATATCTAAATACTAGAGGCCCGATGCACGAAAATTTGTGCAAGAGTAGGCCTTCCTTCCCCCGGCTGCCGGCACTGGCTTCCAGCAGGCACCTGGGACCCAGGATGGCTTCCCTCCAGCCCTGGCTTTGCAGGAAGGACATCCGGAATGTCACATCCGGAAGATGTCAGGTCTAATTAGCATATTACCCTTTTGTTATTATAGATTTGGAAATTGGCAGGTCCTTTTTGCATTCTTGATAACTGATTGCAACCTTGGTTGAGGATATATCTAAGAAAGGAAGGTGAGAATATATTGAATAAGCATTACACTAACATTTAGAATTAGTCATTTTTTTCACACTGCAGTTTCTCATATTTATCACAAAGCTTATGAACCAAATGAAGCCATCATTGACCTATAAGATAATGCTACCCATTTGTGTAGCAAAATTGTGACTTGCTTGTAGGCCTCTATTTTGGGAATCTAGAGTGAGAATGCCATTAGAAGGAAGGCTGTTCTCAGAATCTTAGGTCATTAAAAACGAATCTATAGAAATCTATATTGAGGATCTAAAGGCATCTTCAATTGAGCATGAACATGAGTATAGTTTAAGAAACATATTATCTCTAATTATATACTATTTTTTTCTATAATGTATCATATAATGTAAATATGTATAGATACATTTTAGGAACATAAACATCAAGATGTTATGCAAATCTAAGAATACAGCTTAGCAATTATAATTGTAAAATTATATAACTAGTAGACATGATTTTTAGAAAGTAGTTATCATGTTTACTTGACCATGATTTTGTACTTGTGTTGTAGTTTCTGAAATCAATTATAATAGTATATAACTATTTTAAATAATCCACATTTGAAATGATCAAATTATAATTACTTTATAAAAAATGTATTAACTACAAGCATACTGCGCTTCACTTGGCTTTGCAAATATTATGGGTTGTTTTTTTTACATATTGAAGGTTTATGGCAACTCTTTGCTGAGCAAGTCTATCATTTCCATTTTCAACCACATTTGCTCACTTCATGTCTGTGTTACATTTTGGTGATTCTAGCAACTGTATTTCAAACTTTTTCATTATTATTACATTTTTATGGTGATCTGTGATCAGTGATCTTTTATGTTACTGTTTTAATTGTTTTGGAGCACCATGAACTATGACCATGTAAGACGTGAACTTAATCAATAAATGCTGTGTATATTCTGACGGCTCTACCCACAGGCCGGTCCACTGTCTCCCTATATTTGGTCCTCCCTATTTCCTGAGCCACAACAATGTTAAAATTGGAACACAAAATAACCCTACTATGGTCTTTAAGTGTTCAAGTGAAATAAAAAGTACACGCCTTTCACTTTAAATCAAAAGTCAGAAATAAATATGCTTAATGAGGAAGGCATGTTAGAATCCGAGTTAGGCCAAAAAAAGGTAGGTCTCTTGGGCCAACAGTAGCCAAGTTGTGAATGCAAAGGAAAAGTTCTTGAAAGTAAAGTTCTACTTCAGTGAGCACATGAATGGTAAGAAAGTGAAACAGCCTTATTGCTGATATGGAGAAAGTTTTAGTGATCTGGATAAAAGATTAAACATTCTTTAAGCCAAAGCCTAATCCAGAGCAAGGTAACTCTTTTCAGTTCTATGAAGGCTGAGAGAAGTGAGGAAGCTGCAGAAGAAAAGTTCAAAGCTAGCAGAGATTGCTTCCTGAGGTTTAAGGAAAGAAGCCATCTCCATAACATAAAAGTGCAAGGTGAAGCCAGATGTTCTAGCTAAGATAATTAATAAAAGTGGCCATCCTAAACAACAGATTTTCAATCTTGAAGAAACAGCCTTATTTTGGAAGAAGATGCCATCTAGGACTTTTATAACTAGACAGGAGAAGTCATGCTTGGCTTTAAAGTTTCAAAGGATAGGTTGCCTCTCTTGTTAGAGGCTAATGAAACTGGTGACTTTGAGTTTAAACCAATGCTCATTTATTATTCAATAAATCTTAGGGCTTTGGGAAATTATGCTAAATCTAGTCTGCCTGTGCTCTGTAAATTGAACATAAAAAGCCTGGAGGACAACTCATCTGTTCACAGCACAGTTTATGAATATTTTAAGCCCAATATTGAGAACTACTCCTCAGAAAAATATATATTTCCTTCAATGTGTTACTGCTCATTGACAATGCATCTGATCACCTGAGAGCTCTGATGGAGATTTTCAATGAGATTAATGTTGTTTTCATGCCCACTAACAAAATATCCAGGGGTGGGTGGGTGTGTAGGAAGAGATTAACCAAAGAATTTGTATCCATATATGCATAACCCATGAACACAGACAATAGTATGGTGAAGGACTGGGGTAGAGGGAGGCAGGTGTGGGCTAGAAGGAGAAAATGGGGGAAAAGGGGACATCTGTAATACTTTCAACAATAAAGATTTAAAATATCAGAAAATTAAAAGGTATTACTCAGTGGAAAAAAATCTATTCTGCAGCCCATGGATCAAAAAGAAATTTCAACTTTTACGTCTTATTATTTAAGAAATACATTTTTTAAAACTATAGTTGCCATAGATAATAATTCTCATGATGGATCTAGGCAAAGTTAATTGAAAACCTTCTGCAAATAATTCACCTTTTTAGACATCATTTAGGGCATTTGTGACTTGTGAAAAGACATCAAAATATCAGCATTAACAGAAGTTTGGAAGAAGTTGAGGAAGTAACTGCAAATG
The DNA here is from genome assembly GCF_951640355.1 of Cnephaeus nilssonii. Classification (NCBI taxonomy): domain Eukaryota; kingdom Metazoa; phylum Chordata; class Mammalia; order Chiroptera; family Vespertilionidae; genus Cnephaeus; species Cnephaeus nilssonii. The sequence goes on along the minus strand of NC_137083.1, from coordinate 69,522,912 downwards.
TGGTGAAAATAGCAAGAATATAGAATTAGAAGTGGAGTCTGAAGATGGAATTGAATTGGTGCAATCTCATGATAAAAACTCTTTTTAAAGTCCTCACTCAAGGATAAGTTTGTTGATTTTATAGAGGGAGAGGAAGGGGGACAGAGAGAGAGAGAGAGAGAGAAAGAGAGAGATACATCAACGTGAGAAAGAAACATTAATAATTTGCATCCTATACATGCCCCAACCGGAATCAAGCCTGCAACTTAGGTATGTGACCTGACCAGGAATTGAACCTACAGCCTTTATGGTATATGGACCTGCACTCCAATTCACTGAGCCACCTGGCCAGGACTCATGATAAAACTTTAATGGTTGAAAAGTTCCTTTTTATGGAGGAGCAAAAAAAAAGTGTTTCTTGAGATGGGATCTACTGCTGTTACAGATGCTGTGAAGATTGTTGAAATGATAACAAAGGGACTATTCCAGAAACTTATTTGATAAAGAAACAGCAGAGTTTGAGAGGACTGACTCCAATTTTGAGAGAAGTTCTATGGGTAAAATGCTATCAAACAGCCACCCCAACCTTTAGCAAACACTACCCTGATCAATCAGTAGCCATTAACATCAAGGCAAAACCCTCTCCAGAAAAAATGTTATGATTTGCTGAAGGCTGAGATGATGGTTAGCACTTTCAGCAATGAACTATTTTTAAATTGAGGTACATGCATTGATGTTTAAATACTATTGTGCAGTTAATAGACTTACAGTATTGTGAGAACGTAACTTCTATATGCACTGGGAAACGCAAAAATGCATGTGGCTTCCTTTTTTGTTATAGTCACTTCATTTCTGTGGCCTGGAACCAAACCTGCAATGTCTTTGAGATCTGCCTATGCTGTAGAATTTAATTACAGCTTCTTCCTTATGTGTGTATGTGTACTAGTAGTTGTCATTGTTGTAGTTAGTAGTTGTAGTAGTAGTAGATTTAGTAATTTTGGGGGGGAAATCATGAAGCTTATTCATGTTTAATACACGAGTATGTGTTTATCAGTGGTTTAATATGTTTATATGTATCATTTATTTCAGAGAGGAAGAAACAAGAGAAACTATGCTTATATTGCACTGATATTTTATTAAAGTCATTCCTAGAGGGAACAGTCTCTACTTCACTATATATTTAGAAGCTTATGATTCTTCCTTTTTTGGGGGTTCAGAGAAAAAAATCAAAAGAAGAAATCAATTCCTTCAACTTAACACACATACATTTCAGAAATTAATCTCATAAATTCTCTGGTACTTGTATACAAGAAATATACTATATGTAGGAAATTTCATAAACTGCCTGTTTTTTGGCCTGCTTACCACTACCAACCACTCCATTCAAAGTTTTACTTACACAGTCCTACTGCAGAACATTCTCAATTAAGTTTTAGAATGATTAAAAAATATTTTTTTCTTCTCTCTTTTGACTCTATAGCTAATTTACTTTCAAAATCTAAATACATGGGGGATAAAAACATATGCAGAGATGGTTTGGTACCAAATATGAAAATTAAAATGCTCAAATAACAATTTCACAATATTAAGTTAATGCTTAAAATAAATCCATGCATATATATTTTGGACAGATAATATAGTGCATCTTATATGATAGTGTTATGCTATGGGTTAGAGACAAAAATAAACATGTATATTTGTACATAGTTTATGAGATTTCCTGAGAAAAAAAGATATATCGTTAATCATAGTATACTTGGTGACTTGACATATTTCAAATATTATTACTTCCAAAATTGCTAAGAATTTTTGTAGGTTAAATCAAGAACAAAATAAAATTTAAAATAACATCACTATCTCAAAGTCAAATAAGAATTTAATTATTTAATGAAACGTCTCAGAGAATCCACTAGTCATTCTATAGTATCCTTGACATATAAAAATTTGACTCTTTAATACAAGACACAATCTTTCTTATCATTTTCAGGTATCTACAGGGCAAAATTCTGACATAATGAACCCAAACATTCTGTTTGTTACTCTCAGTTGCTTTCAGGTGTAGAGAAAGGGTGGGCAGGAGTTGACAATTTTACTATAAATCCTAAAAATTTCACTACTTGTATCACACAATTACATAATCATTTGCTTTTTTTTCTGTCTTCCGCATTAGAATAAAATTTTCATAATAGTGAGGATTTTGTTTTGTTGACTGATCTTTTCCAAGCATTTAGAGCAGATCTTTCCCAATAAAAGGTCCTCCATAAATATTGGATGAGTAGATACATAAACACAGATAGAAAGTAGAGTGTGGCAGAAACTAGTGACCCAGCACATTTGCCATGGGCTACCTGATATCACCTGTAGCTACAGTCAGTTTCCACCATGCTGACTGCTTCTTAACTTGAGGCCCTGCATCTGCCCCCCTTTGTGCCTGAGGGATTTCTCTAGCACCACTGAGCTTATTCCCCACCAGCAGATGCAATTCTGTAGTGTGCAGGTATCACCCTTGGCAGCAACTCTCTACCAATGCGGGATGAGAGTTAATAGGTAAATGTTAGAGTCTACACACCCTGTGATAAGACAGTTCTGGAGTTTATTCCACAATGTTCCTTAGCTGGCCACCACACCCCAGCAGGATTGTGCCTTAGCTGCCCTTAGGAGCAACTAACTCTTGAATACATTCCTTAATGTCTTTTCTCTGTCCCACTTTCCCCAATTCTTCACCTGTGTTTTTTAGGACTGCACTTGGAAGAATCCAAACTATGGACAATTGATGGTGATATTTCCTCTGGGCAATGCTTACCATTTCATCAAATTGACCTTCATCAACAAGTGCATAAGAATTAAACTTGCATATTTTGGTATACATCTGAACTAGAGGAAAATATCAATAGTCATCAAAATTATACAATAAATATATTTAGTCAATACTTAAATAAAGAGTACTAATAGATTTCAAATGTTTTGTGTAGAAATCTGTATTAATCCTCATGCTTTATGTCAGTGCCTATCACCCTCCTACTTCGAAATGTCCTTCTGGACTTAAATTGTAGAGAAGAACCCATTTTATGCAAAACATAGATTATATTAAGTCATAATTAAGAATTATCTTTCCCAGAGTTTAAATAATTATATTTCAAGACATAGTTAAAACATGGAAGAATGAAGTCTTTAATCTTGTACATTTCTTATCAACAAGAATTTTCAGACTTCTATATAAAACTTCCAAATATCATTTTGAATGTTATTAGTTTTCCACTGAATTTTCAATTCTATTTTTGAAACATCTCTCCTTGAAAAGATAAACTTTAAAAATGAAAATGAAATTTAGAATGACTCATTTTAACTTTAAATGAGGAATAGCAAAACCAATATATGATTTTGCACATACATAACTTAGCAGTGGTACTTTTATATTATGTGATTTTGTAAAATAATGTAAAAAAGATCCATCTTACTATATAATAAAGAGCTAATATGTAAAATGGTCATCATGCCCTCGTACCCTTGCACCCTCGTGCCCTCACGCCAGGGCCGGGGAACCTGAAGCCACGCACCCCCGCCCCGGTGCTGGGGCTGGGGGACCTGAGGTTGTGCTCCCTGCCTGGAAGGGTTTGATGGGGGACCTGAGGCTGTGCCCCCCACCCTGTGGGGTTTGATGGGGGTGGGGCCGGCTGGGTCTGGGTTTCGCACGATTTCGAGGCGCATGCAGGTGGATGGGGACTTGACTTTGGGTCCTATGGTACACCCCAGACTCTGACAGGAGTGAAATTTTCATATACGTTTTACTAATTTTCTTTCATCTCTGACACTTCTATTATAAAGAAACAGCAAATAGCAATATTAAAATAATTCCTCTAATTAATTCCCTTTTAATGTGCATACATTTTGTGCACTGAGCCACTAGTCCTCTCTAATAAAATGGTAATATGCAAATTAACCATCACTCCGCTACATAAGCCATGCCCACCAGCCAATTAGGGTGAGTATGCAAATTAACCCCAATCCAATATGGCTACAGCCACAGAGAGCAAGGTTTCCCAGGTAACAGAGGAAGCCAAGCTTTCCATAGCCGTTGCAGGCCTAAGCCTCCACTCAAGCTACAAAGTTTCAATTAAAAAGGTAAACAAATTCAAACAAATGGCAGCAGAATGGAGCTTGAGAGAGCAGGCCAGGGTTGCCGGCGGCAACAGGGGAAGCAAAGCTTTCCGCACACCCTGGCCGGGCTCACCCGCTTAAGGCTACAAAGTTTCAATTGTAGAAGGTGAATTAACTGCCACAGAAATGGCTGCCAGAGCCCCAGGCTTGGCTCCGTTCCAGGCTACAAAGTTTCAATTGTAGAAGGAAAATAAATTCCAGATACCAGGGCCTCCCCTTGGGTTGCCAGAGGGCGTGGCCGGCCTGCAAACCACCACAGGCCCCTCGCTCAGGCCGCCCCACACCCCAAGGGAACCCCCACCCTTATCTGTGACACCCTTCAGGGCAAACCAGCTGGCCCCCACCCGTGCACCAGGCCTCTATCTTATCTAATAAAAGAGTAATATACAGATTGATCATCACTGCAACACACAATATAGCTGCCCCCATGTGGTCAAAGATCCTGCCCCCATGTGGACACAAGATGGCCACGACAAGATGGCCAGCAGGAGAGGGCAGTTGGGAGGCACCCGGCCTGCAAGGGAGGGCAGTTGAGAGGGACCAAGCCTGCAGGAGAGGGCAGTTAGGGGTGACCAGGCCGACAGAGGAGGGAAGTTGGGGGCAAACAGGCTGGCTGGCAGCAGAGTGGTTAGGGGGTGATCAGGCTGGCAGGCAGAAGTGGTTAGGGGCAATCAGGAAGGGAGGCAGGCAAGCAGTTGGGAGCCAGCAGTCCTGGATTGTGAGAGGGATGTCCGACTGCCCGTTTAGGCCCGATCCCACCAGGATCGGGCCTAAACGGGCAGTCGGACATCCCTCCAGGAGTCCCAGATTGGAGAGGGTACAGGCTGGGCTGAGGGACAACCCCCCGCCGTGCACGAAGTTCGTGCACCGGGCTTCTAGTTTTATTATAAAAAACATATTATTAGCTAACCCATATGATGAAAAAGTAAAAAAGAAAGGTTCTACATTTGATGAGGGGATTTCTATCTCAACATCTTTCTATATATGTTATTATAAGAAGATAGTATCAAAATTACCATGCCATGTTGCTAAATTAAGTGATCATAATGGATTCATCAGTGTTAATGTAAACCCCATAGTACAGTGTTTGAGAAAAACAGACAATTCATTTCACTTTTATGTAATAGCTCTAAGTTAATAGTCAATGTTTACAAGACAACTCTGTTCTACATGAGATTTCAGAGACTCAGAGATCTTATATCATGTTGTAGCCACATCCCATTTTCATGTGTTAAAGCTGAATCAGCATGGGTCTAACTATTCTGTCGTTGGAAAGGAGAAGTTTACTGTCTTGAGGATTAAATGCAGAAGTAGCAAACATCACTTCTGCTCATCTTCCATTAGCAATCACTTAGTCACATCTTACTGCACGGGAAATGGGAACTAAAGTCCACTCACATTATCATAAAGAAGCAATGGCATATTTTGGAGGATCACTAACTTAACTCTTCCCTAAATAAATGGTTAGGGATTAGTCACTAATAGATATAAAAATATTCTATGTAATTTTAGAATTCTTAAGATTGGTATACATTTAAAAGACGGTAAGTATAGTAATTATTCCCATTGTGTTTGCTTAATAAGCGTTGAGCTGCTCTTATGAACAAGGATTTTAGTTTGTAACAAAATCAAATCTAATTTATGACACCTTTTTAAAAAATTGATGTAAAGCAATTAGTTTAGAAAAATGTCTCATGTAGACATCTGTAACTTCTTGAACATAGATTCGTTTCAGAATTATTCAGAATCACTCTGATTCCTAACATTGCTAGATTTTTGCAAAAGCTGAAATATAAAAAGTGTAATTACTGCACACATTCTTCCCTGGTGGTAAAATTAATGACACTTGTATGTAGGCAAAGATAGCTTCATTTTTCAGTGAACTTATGTATACTTTAATAACATAATAAATAAAATCCCCAAATCTCCTATTACTACCCCTTAAAGAGCTGAAAATATCAGTAATTTTATCTTCCAACACATTATATTATACAGTTGGAGACACTGATCAGCCACTCAAAGAACATTGTTATAAACATTTACCTGAACTTTGTATTGTCATACATTTAAATATGTATCACTATAAATATAATTATTATTTAATAATGATTTCTAAGCTTTAAGTTTCAGAAACAACAAGCTTTTTGCATTGTTATATTATGTGGAGATTCAAAACTATGTTTAAAATTTATGATTTGTTGATTTGTGTACAAGACTACATACATAGCACTAATTTTATAAAATGGAAATCCAGCATGAGTCAACTTGATTAGTCATCTAGATTAGTGAAATAATTTTGCAGTCATACTTATTATTTTAAATGAAACAGACTAATGGCATGAGCATAAAAATGCAAGGGTATTTATCTAGTTTACTCAGTGTGTAGATTGTATTATTTATTCATGATTCTTCTTTTCATCTTCCCTCTTGCCATGATTTAATGTGTGTGTGTGTGTGTGTGTGTGTGTGTGTAGGAGGGGTGGGAATCTACTTTTCCACTAACTTTTGCCTGAGCCAGATAATTTTTTCTGACTGGTAAAATGCAGACAGAACAACGTTTGCCAGTACCAAGCAGAGGTTTTTGGAGACTGTGTGTGTTTTCATTCCCGACTCTGTTTTTTCTGTCTTCTACCATGAGAACATGTCTCATGTAACATATGCTCCTTCATCCTGGTTCCCATAGCGAGGAAACATGTGGAGCAAAGTTTTACCTAATTTGTAACCTACGTATATACAAGTCCAGCAGAGAGAAGCCCAGTAGAGCTCTACAACAACAAACGCTTAAACATTGAAGCAAAACTATAATAATAAAAGCATAATATGCTAATTAGACCAGACATCCTTCCAGATGACCTTCTGGATGAAGCCTGGGCTGCGAGGGAAGCCTGGGTCCCAGGTGCCAGAGGGAAGCCGGTGCTGGCAGCTGGGGGAAGGAAGGCCTACTCTTGCACAAATTTCGTGCATTGGGCCTCTAGTATAAATATAAGCTATTATAAATGTCTAAGTTGTCAGTTGAATGGTATGTATAATTATAACAAAACCAGACCAATACAGAAATTGTTACCAGCTGTGGAACCAAACCTGAAATATGTGGCACTGACATTGGAGATACATGGTGGTCAGCCACTAGACTGTTCCTGTTGATAAAAAAAAAGTTTTCAACCCATGTATAATAATGGAACAAAATTTGACAAAACTGTACCTGGCAATAACTTGGAGTAGAAAGGTTCCTAATGAGGGCACAGAAGTCCCTTGATCTGGAGTGATGTGGGCTAGTTCTGAGCAGAAATAGAGTCGTCTCATGTTTCTATTTCTCCTCTTTCATTCTTTCCCTCTTTCATGAAAGCCCCATGACCCAGATGAGAGGTACTCCTTCAGTTTGTTTACCAAAGTAGGGAGATACATCAGACAGACAATCCTAACACTCAGCTTATCGCCTATCTCAGCTGAAACTAGGAGAAATAATCCTAACAAATCACAGTATAGCTAAGTAAAGAAACAGTCAAAAATTCAGAGATCTATAACAATTACCAAATGTCAGTTGCTGAAACCCACTGGGTTTCAAGGGAATTTATTAGGTAGCGCTATCATAGCAAAACCTGATGAGTTATACTCAGACAACCTCCCAAGTTACTCCTATGTCATTATTAGCATCATCATCACTTTTACTTTATTTTGACAATGTTTTCTTATAAAGTACATTATTTACCAACAATATTTACACTTATTCAAGAATAATTTCAAATACATTTTTATGGTCCAATGCTTTTTAATATAAATATTTGCAAATAGGATGACTATTGCTTCATACACATCCATTATATTTCTCAAGTGTTGCTTGGTTGGGTCTAAAATTTATGTTAAAGCATAATCTCAAGTCTTCAATGAGCATTAGATATTCTGTGTTTAAACTTAAAATTATTTAATGGAAACATTTACTTAAAAAACTAAATAAAAGAAATAAATCTTAGTTATCTTCTCAAATTTGGAAACTTAATTTTTTAGACAAAGTAATTATAAATAGAAAATAAAATAATACACTAGAAGTGCTAAGAGACATATTATAGTGAAGATATTTTTTCTAAACTTAATTCGATGTGCTAGAATATTAGGTATTTTAGTGAAATTTATGCAATTAGTAATTTACTTTAAATAATCTAAAAGATTATATATAATCAGATATTTAAATTTTCATGTCTACTAGCAGAAATGTATTATGTCATTAAAATATTTTTAAAACAATAAGGTTTTATATTTTCACTTTTGTACAATAATATTTTAAGTAGTAATGAAATCATTGTATATATAATCCACTTAATATTTATCCTTTTATAATTGTGTATTTATATTGCTGCCCTATATTTTATAGAATCTTCATACAGATAATAATTTTTTAAAAAACAAGTATTATTTCACCTAATAGATGTATGTGTCTGGGATATCAGTTTAGATTCATGAAAAGAAAATTTAGTTGTTGGTTTCGATCAGTGTTTGAGCCAATTTTTTAAAATACTTTGTAAGTTAGCTGGTGTTTGAATTGCACATAGTGTAATATTCTCATTAAAGTCACACAAGAATAATTGACCTAGAGATGATGTTTTAGAAGGCAGTGCTTAAAAGAATTTAGACTAATGAATTACAAAGTCATTCACAAAATCAGTTATCATCTATAAAGGATCTCTTTGACAATTTTCCTAATGTTCCAATTTTAGATTAGTAATAGATGGGTTTTAAAAGCTACCACAATCAGCCACATGCCTCAGTATTTTCCAAACAAAATAAAATACTGTATATTAAATCACAATTCCCATGGTGCTTAAAAAGGTAAATTTATTTCAAAAATGAATATAATAGTTGCTGTATGCAGTATTTTTATCTAAATTTCAGGCTACAAAAATAGTAATAAGAAGATGAAATATAAAAATAACTTAAACTTTTTCTTGTATAATGATTATTAAATAACTTCTATATCTGATTCGAATAACCCGGTTTTCCTGAAGGTGGTTTTTATCCTGTACAATCTTTATATTAGGTCAATTCAGTAACTCTTGCACTGATTGAATATTAGATTGAAATCTCACTCAATTATTTATCAGCGGTGCAAGAGTGAAAGAAATTTATTTTGTCTCTATTCGCTCATTTAAATGTGTATCTCATTCATTCAGTTATTGTGAGTAAAATTACTCAACACAAAGCAGAGTATCTAGTATAGAATAAGTATATGTTTGTACCTTTCCATTTCACTGGTAAATTCCCATCTTATCCATATGTGATCACCAACTTTGTTTCCAGAGATCTTATTTGTTAGTGATAATTTTTTCCTCAGACTTAGCACTGTCTATGACGAGTAGACAAAATATTCTGATGCTACCTTATACAAAGGAGACCAACATGTGTATGTACACATATACGTTACAATTCTCAACATGTATAGATGCAGCTATATTCTTAGAGAAATGTATATGGATATATATGTGCACGTGTGTGTGTTTATGTATCAAAATATTCATATTATTGTGTAAAAGGGAAAAGGGCATGCTTTGTAATTGATAATACAGGCACTTTGGAGTGCAAATGATAAAGAAATAATAATAATGTATTGTTTTTTTATCCATTTTTGAAATGACTGTCCTTGTCAAATATAAATTAATCAATTTTTTAAATTTGACCATAATTAAAACTCAAGTTGCTAACAAAAGCCCATTTTGAGGATTGTAGCAATGAAAATGAACACCAACATTTACTAGGGCCTGAATCTTTCCTCTGGGGGAAATTCTCTTGCCCATTGTTTGCCACGACCCCTGGCTCTATACTTTGGGAAATTCCTCCTTATCCAGTATTCTCCTTGGCCATATCTGAAGTGAATACTTGAAGCATGCCATCTGTGGGGACCCTGTTTAGAGTGCACCAGATGGTCAAGGACACTCTGAGCCTGGGACTCATAATCAGAATGTTCAAGGCCAAGATACCATACACAGGGCATCCAAGAACTATGTACAGGTGCACAGCAAGCACAACAATCTCACAGTCACTGTACACTTCAAATGATCAATGTCATTGTTCACAACTGGCCAGAGTATGATACATGTTATTGACTAGCCAGTGTGCTGGAGAGACGGAGCTGAGAGCTGGTACTGCTACGATGTAAGGCTAAGAGCTCATAGAGAGCTCAGATACAGCTACCATGTTAACCAGCCAGTGTGCTGAGAGAGAAGCTCAGAGGTAGTTACTATGTGAGGCTACAGAGACCGGCCACTGTGCTGGGCAGGGGAGGCAGGAGAAGCTGCTGAGCCAGAGAGACAAGAGAAGCTGCCGAGGCCGAGAGCTCAGATACCGCTACGATGTGGCCGTGAGTCTGGAGGCGCGTGTGGCTGCTTAGATAATAACTGTGGTACAGAGACTGATACTGCTTTGTGGGAAAGAGATGTATTTACCAGCCAGTGTAGAGCTGCCTATATGGGATTGCTGTGAAGGACTGTTTTGTCGGATGGCTATATGGCTACTGGCTCCTGCTGAGAAAGCTAAAAAGGACTAATTCCAATGTAACCCTGATATTTGGGGGGCTAGCAATCTGGATTTGTGCCAGCAAGCCCAGTGTACATTCTTGATAACCTATAATTAAGTCACTACCTCTTTCCCAGGAACTGGTCTTGCAGAACCTGTTACAGAGGCCATAAAACTGTGAACAGTGCACTGCCCCAGAGGGAGAATTATTCACGCTGGCGCCAGGCCAGACCATCAGATATGGCCTGGACACCCCCAACACCTGGGGGCCTTCTTGCAAAGCCGCGAAAAGGACCAGAAGCATAATCCATATTTGTGGGACAAAGACCCCAGGAAGATATAAAAGAGAAGCCCCCTGCATGTTACTTTACTCAGATTTGAAAAGTTATTCCCTGAGTCCACCAGTGTAAATAAACAGTGTCACTCCTTTTCTCTAGAAGCGTTGCTTGGTTTTTCTTTGGTCTTCTGCAACAACTGTTCCCTGACAGAGAAGCCAACTGCGCTTGGCTTTTTTGGCCTCTGGTGAGTGGACCAGGCTTGGGGCCTGGGGGCGTGGGATAGGCCTCCAGGAGGTGCGCTCTGCTGATTTTAGCAGAATTGAACCGGGGGACTCCAGGCGCTCCCGGACCTCAGCCTAGGACCCGGCCGGCATCTGGAGAAATGCACAGATACCTCTGGACCTGTCGACAGAATCGGTAAGGTAGGGGCTCCAGTCAGTCAGGCCCACTCCGAGAGAGTAGAAGGGGGAGCTTGATCACCTCCCCGGAAGTCATAGGACTTCATCAGTTAAATTGGTCAGGAATCAGGAATCGGGTGGACTGTTTTTTTAAACTCTGAGTGAATGTCTGGTGAAAGTGTGTGAGTGTGGAGGGAGAGGTCCTGCCCTCTCCTATCCTTTGTGTGGCTCCATGACTGTGGTTACGGAGTCTGAGTGGGCCCCAACCTGCATTTCCGTGATTTGTCATAAGGCATTACGGTGACTCACCCCCACGTGGAGGTGACCAGACCCGGGGTTTATATGGGTGCACCTTAGTTAAAACAAATCTAAGCTCCCAAGGGATGTGGCCAGGCGGTCATCTGAGTGAGGATCTGTGAAAACAGGTCACTCCCTCCCTTGTCTGTTTCTCACCACTGATCATCATGGGGTCAGGACAAAGTAAACCCACTGTTCTCAATTGCATGTTGAAAAATTTAAAAAAAGAGTTTCAATGGGGATTATGGTATTAAAATGAACCCCAAAACACTGAAGAAATTCTGTGAATTAGAATGGCCAGCCTCCAGGGTCGGCTGGCCCTCGGAAGGCTCTTTAGATGAAGGACTGGTCAGGTGGGTCTGGAATGTAGTTATGAAGGACCCTGGACACCCAGATCAGTTTCCTTACATAGATGGCTGGTTAGAAATTGCTCAAACCTTGCTGCCTAGGGTCCAGTTCTGCGTGTGTAAGAAGGGACAGAGTAAGGTTTTATTATAAGGAGAAAAGAAGCAGGCAGGACAGGAGAAAGCAGAAGAGAAGCAGGCAGGTCAGGAGGAAGCAGGAGAGAAGCAGGCAGGTCAGGAGGAAGCAGAAGAGAAGCAGGCAGGACAGGAGGAAGCAGAAGAGAAGCAGGCAGGTCAGGAGGAAGCAGAAGAGAAGCAGGCAGGACAGGAGGAAGCAGAAGAGAAGCAGGCAGGACAGGAGGAAGCAGAAGAGAAGCAAGCAGGACAGGAGGAAGCAGAAAAGAAGCAGGCAGGAGAGGAGAAAGCAGATGAGAAGCAGGCAGGAGAAAAGAAACAGGTCCCTCTGAAGGGAACCCAACCCACTGTTCTGCCAGGACCCCCTGAGGAAGTCCCGCCAGTTTTACCACCTCCATATGTGCCACAGGCAGCACCAAGTGCTCCCCCTCCGGTAAGGAAGGTCCACAAAGTCTGGAAACACTGCCCCCCTTTGTTTCTCCTCAACCGGGCTCTCCAGAGCCAGTTGGGCGGTGCTTGCGTTCAGCCGATCAAGGGCCCAAGCCACAACCAGCATGTCAGATGCCTCTCAGGGAGATTCGGGGTGCCCAAGTGCTTGGTGAAGATGGGACCTTGCAGGAGGGAGGGCCAGTCTATTATTATCAGCCCTTTACCACAAGTGACATCCTGAATTGGAAACATCACACCCCAGCTTATTCTGAAAAACCTCAGGCCATGGTAGACCTCCTAGAAACGATTTTCCAGACCTAGAAGCCCACCTGGGTGGACTGCAAGCAGCAACTTTTCACATTCTTTAACACCGAGGAGTGCATGAGAGTAGTAGCAGTGGCTCGGAAGTGGCTCCAGACCCAGGCCCCGGCAGGAATATTAGATACAGACAGATGGGTCAGGAAGGCCTTCCCAGATGAGGAACCTGATTGGAACCCGAACTCAGAAGATGGAAGGACCGGGCTAGAAAAATATCAGCTGGCCTTCCTCCAGGGGGTCAGGGCCAGAACCAAGAAGCCCACCAACATAGTTAAATCTCTGAGGTTTTCCAGAAGCCTGATGAAATTCCAGCAGCTTTCTATGAGAGACTATGTGAGGCATATCGGATCTACACCCCCTTTAGACCTGAGGCCCCAGAAAATCAGACCATGGTAAATGCCGCTTTTGTAGGCCAATCCCAGCCTGATATCAGGAGAAAATTACAGAAGCTGGAAGGGTTTGCAGGAAAAAATGCTACCGAACTGCTGGAGATAGCCAACAAGGTTTTCATTAACTGAGACAGTGCAGCAAGGAAGGAGGAAGAAAAGAAAATGCAAAGAAGGGCCAATATAATAGCAGTGGCTTTTAGAGGCTCAGGCTCCCAGACAGATCAGAAAGGGAAGCAAGAATACAGATCAGGGGAGAAGGAAGAGCGAGCCTGAGACGAGACCAGTGTGCCTATTGTAAGGAGACAGGACACTGGAAGAACGGGTGTCCCAAAAGGCAAAGTAAGAAAACTGGGCCCCCTTTTCCGCCCAGTCGCTATCAACCAGAGCTACTCGAAGCAGATCTCATTGGGCTAGCAATGGCTGATTCCGGCTAGGACAGACCGGGCTCTTTTCAGCTGGGCCCCCACGAGCCCATGGTCAGAATGAAAATTGGGGGCCAGACTGAATTTTATAGTTGATACAGGAGCTGAGCACTCAGTAGTCACACAGAAAATAGCGCTTCTCTCGGGAAAGGAGGTCACCATTATTGGAGCTACTGGGGACCAGACCCGTAGACCATTCTGCTGGCTTCACCAATGCCAACCTGGCGGCCATTCAGTGATTCATGAATTCCAGTACTTGCCAGACTGTCCAGTGTCTCTAATGGGTAGAGACCTTTTAGCCAAAATGGGGGCAGAAATCACTTTTGCTCCAGATGGCTCAGCACAGCTTCGCCTAAGTGAGGAGACCTCCCCATTGATCCTGTCCCTATCAGTGCCAAGGGAGGAAGAATGGAGACTTTATACCCCCCAGTCAAAGGCCTCACCATTAGAACCTGAATTAGAGAAAGATGAGCCAGGTTCGCCATCCTCTTCAGGGTGATCCGCAAAGGGTGTTTCTGGTCAGAGGTCACCTTCCATTCAGGCTGGGCGTCACTCGGCTGGTGGGCTGCCTGGTCTGGGCGGAAGGGAATCCTCCAGGCCTGGCTAAGGACCACGCCCCGGTGCTAATGGACTTAAAGCCTGGGGCACAGCCTGTTAAAATCTGCCAATATCCAATTCCAAGGGAAACAAAGGCTAGGGACTGAAAGAAAGCAGGCAGTATGCGCCATCCCAGTCCCTTGCACCTGGCGGCAGATTCGGGAATTCCTGGGAGCGGCGGGGTTCTGTCGAATTTGGATCCCAGGGTTTTCAGATCTGGCTAAACCTCTCTATGAAGCTTTAAAAGGAGAAGAGAAGGCACCCATCGACTGGGGTCCCAATCAGGAGAAAGCCTTCATCACCATGAAGGCAAAGCTCACTGAGGCCCTAGACTAGGGCTACCAGATGTGAAGGGAGACTTTAATCTTTTTGTTCATGACAACAGCAGAGTAGCCTTAGGAGTTCTAACCTAGGAGTTTGGACCCTGGCAAACACCAGTAGCCTATCTCTCCAAGCAGATTGACCCAATAGCCTCTGGATGGCCCCCGTGTCTCAGGACCCTTGCAGCCATGGCACTGTTAGTTAAGGAAGCAGATAAGCTCACCTTAGGACAAAATTTAAATGTAAAATACCTCATGCTATTGTCACCCTGATGGAAGCAAGGGGGCAGCACTGGCTGACTCATACTTGAATGACTCAGCTGTTATGTGAGAATCCATGGGTACGATTAAAAGCAGTGAGAACTCTTAATCCTGCCACCTTTCTACCCATTGCTGAGGGGGCCCCTGAGCATGATTGCCTGGAAGTCTTAGAGGAGGTTTATTCTAGGCGGCCAGATTTAATGGATAGGCTCCTACCAAACCCGGACTTGGTATTGTTCACAGATGGCAGCAGGATCTTAGATGAAGAAAAAAGACGAGCCGGATATGCAGTGGTATCAAACCTTGAGACAATCAAGGCACAGGCCCTGCCTGAAGGATGGTCAGCGCAGAGGGCAGAACTTTGGGCCCTAATAAGCATCCTAGTACTCAGTAAGGATAAGTGTGCCAACATCTACCCTGACTTGCGCTATGCCTTTGCTGCCCTGCATGTCCATGGGGCCATATATAAGGAAAGGGGGCTCCTGACAGCCGGAGGAAAAGGAATCAAAAATCAGAATGAGATTTTAAAGTTACTAGAAGCAGTCTGGGAGCCCAAGGAAATAGCCGTCATCCATTGCAAAGGTCACCAGAAAGGGAAAGACTCAGTGTCAGAAGGAAACCAACGTGCTGACGCCACAGCCAAGCTGGCTGCTAAAGAACAATTGGCACCGTCATGGATCATGTTGGCCCCCAAATTACCTGAACCTCCAAAATACACCCCTTAGGAAGAGGAATAGGCCCAGCAAGAAGGGGGCAAGTAAATGAAGGAAGGCTTGTGGATACTCCCAGATCATAGGGTCTATGTCCCAGAACAGTTAGCCCATAAGGTAGTCCTCCAGCAGCATGAACTTACTCATTTAGGGAAGACTGCCCTAGAAGCTTTGTTAGGCAGATACTACCTGATTGCCCATCTTCCCTCTTTGTGTGCCTCAGTCTCTCAGTGTTGCCTCCTCTGTGCTCAGAACAATGCCAAACAGGGTCCTGTGGGACCGATAGGAGTTCAGCACTGTGGGCAAGGTCCTTTTGAGGACTTAGAAGTAGATTTTACAGAAGTAGGGCCTAGCAGAGGGAATAAATACCTGCTAGTCTTTGTTTGCACCTTTTCAGGCTGGGTCGAGGCATGTCCCACTTGCATGGAAAAGGTGAGAGAAGTCACTAAGGCATTGCTGAAGGACATAATTCCGCAGTATGGAATGCCTCTGACTATAGAGTCTGATAATGGCCCAGCCTTTGTAGCAGAAATAGTACAACAGGTAGCTAAGGCTTTAGGAATTAAATGGAACCTACATACAGCTTACAGGTCTCAGAGTTCAGGGAAAGTAGAGCGCATGAACTGGACTCTAAAGCAGGCTATGGCTAAGCTATGCCAAGAGACAACCTTACCCTTGTCAGATATCTTGCCTCTTGTACTCCTGCGAGTATGCTGTGCCCCAAGGGCCAGGGTAGGTTTCTCGCCCTTTGAAATTCCATAAGGTAGACCCCCTCCATTAATTCAGCCAAAGGGAGATTTGAAGGAAATAGAGAACTTAGAAATCCAGGAACAACTACAAGGACTTGGAAAAACTGTCTTTGAGGTCCACAGATGGGTTATTGAACGATTACCCAGCTCCCTAGGAACAGCTGTACAACCTTATGAACCTGGAGACCAGGTTTGGATAAAATACTGGAAAAAGGAGCCCCTCAAGCCTACCTGGAAGGGACCCTATCCAGTCATATTAACCACCCCCACAGCTCTCAAGGTTGCAGAACTGAACACCTGGATCCACCACTCCTGGGTAAAGGTAGCCCACCAGCCGAGTGACGCCCAGCCTGAATGGAAGGTGACCTCTGACAAGAAACACCCTTTGCGGATCACCCTGAAGAGGATGGCAGACCTGGCTCATCAACCTGCTCCAAGGAATTCAGAAACACCCTGTTGAATTCTTCCTTACACTAATCTTTCTTTCTTACCTCCTCCTAAAGGAAATATGCTCTGGTATTTCTGGATAATAATTGGTTTTATCTTTCTAATAATTCTTATTTTGTCTTTTTATGAGTGCTGCCGGAACCCGATACTAGTACCGGGAGAAGAACTCATCTGCCCTTGCTGGGACACAGAAGCACCATAAAATTACTGCTTCCCACACAGCAAGGAAACAAAGGCCTCATCATGAATTGTTGGACTACACCTTGTCATGCCATCCTTGGCTACATCTGCCTTGCAGTAATAGTCATAATACTACTCTTTGTCCTAACAGTTCACTGCTGTGGACCCCCACTGAACAGAAATAGAGGGAATAACATGCTCCTACTAATAATATTAGCTAGCACATACTTGCCTCCCATAAGGGCCACTGCCACGTGTCCTTGCTTAGAAACTCGCTACCCAAATATGCTAGACCGGGTAGTCTATGGGAAAACCCAATCAAGCCAGATATTTGTTAGCTATACTTATCAGTCTACGGCATGTTATGACTCTGCTACCAAATGCATGTGGGGGGAAGGGGGAATTGTATTGGACTGAAAAAATAATAGGACCTGTCACAGCCAATGTGCAGCTAACTAATGATGTTCCTATTTGTTTCAGCAGTACCCAGGGTCAACATCCAACAGATTGCCTCCCAGATTAACTATGCCATTCTACCCTCAAGGTTGAAAACACTACCTACCCCTGGCGGCTGCCTGCAGGAACATTCTACATGTGTGGGACCGCTGCTTTCCTCTGCCTGCCTGCACACTGGACAGAAATGCCTTTAAACTTCATATGGTCTTACAAACCAGAAGAATTCCCTACAAACCCCTCCAAGAGGAAGAAACAGGATGCTAACCCCTTGGTCATAACCTCTTTTCAGCAGGAAGCAGCTAAGAGCGGTCATCGTCCATGTTCACCATAACATCCCGTAGTTGTTGTACTGCAAGGCTAAGAGAAAATTGTGCGACAAAGAGAGGGAAATGATAATGATAAAGATAAAAAGGGCTAATTCCATTGTAACCCTGATATTTGGTGGGCTAGCAATCTGGATTTGTGCCAGCAAGCCCAGTGTACATTCTTGATAACCTATAACTAAGTCACTACCTCTTTCCCAGGAACTGGTCTTGCAGAACCTGTTACAGAGGCCATAAAACTGTGAACAGTGCACTGCCCCAGAGGGAGGGTTATTAACGCTGGCACCAGGCCAGACCATCAGATATGCCTGGAGACCCCCAACACCTGGGGGGCTTCTTGCAAAGCCGCGAAAAGGACCGGAAGCATAATCCATGTTTGTGAGACAGAGACCCCAGGAAGATATAAAAGAGAAGCTCCCTGCATGTTACTTTACTCAGATTTGGAAAGTTATTCCATGAACCCGCCAGTGTAAATAAACAGTGTCACTCCTTTTCTCTAAAAGCGTTGCTTGGTTTTTCTTTAGTCTTCTGCAACACTGCAATATAGACTTATTCTTATACACCCACATCTTCTCATGGCTTCTCCGTCTAAGACCCGGCATCCAAGAAAGTCCATTATTGCCATCAATCATTTAGTAAATCTTTGCCATTACAAACATAGATTATCATTTTAAAAGTCATCAGTGCTAGTTATTATATATAATATATATATATTCTGCCATCAACATCACATATTTTTGTGTTTTTTTGCTGAGGCAGAACCTCACTTCAAAAAGTCACTTTCTTATATTAGTTAGGGTACCAACTAGCTTTCTATATAAGTTAGGAACTATATTTAATAATGAGACAAACACTATGCTTCAAATATCCTCCATCCTAGTATTTCAATAAAGTAAAAAGGAATGTTCAAGAAACCAAGTACCTTATGGTAAATATATAGATAATGCAAAATATGAAAGTCTGATTGAGAAGTAATGGGAATAAAATATAATGAAGGTGATGTCCCATGTAAAAAAAAAAAGAAAGAAAGAAATAGAAGATCAATCATGCCTTTGATAATACTGGCATTGTACTTTTAAAAATTGTGAGATAGTGATACGGAATTTTTGGACTGGAACCTGGATTCTTTGTCCGCCGGAGTCAAAAAATGAATCCATGGACAGAAGGTAGTATAGCAAAGGTGGAGATTTATTGAAGAACAAGTACAGACTCCCATATGGGGAGAGGGAAAGAGTCCCACAGAACAGGACTCCCACGTGGGGAGGGGGAAAGGGTCCCACAGACTTTCTGTTTCCGGTGTCCTGATATCCCCTCTGATTGGTCAATATTCCCTCTTGAATTAGTTACTATAGTAAGTCCTGAGGCCCTCCTCCCTCATTGTCCTCCTGTTCTTTCTGGACTTTTTTCCTTCTTTATTTTGTAAATATAGACCTTTTGGGGCTACTTCCAGTTCCTTGTGTTATAGAAATGTACCTATTGTTGCTTCCTTCTGTTATGGAAATGTAGCTGCACCTGGCTTCCTTGCCTTATGGAAATGTACCTTCTCCCAGTCTTTAGTCCTGTGTTTTTTCCATGGGCCCCAATTCTAAAAATTCCCCAAACTTCCCTAAATTCCCCTAAATTTCCTGTTTCAATAGGAATTATGCTTACATAACTAAAACTTCCTTCAGATATCAAAGAGACAGATGAAAAAAAAAAAAAGAGAAAGAGAGAGAGAGAGCGCAAGGCTTCAAATAGAACAAAGAAATTGTTTTCCTACTATTGAACCAACATCTTCATACAATCCTGGCTTTTTAGATAAATAAGTTAACAAAGACATCCTTTAGAAATGGCTACTGATACTTTCCCCCTGAATCAAATAAGAATAAAAATGTTATGTATACAGAAGTTGCATCAATAACAATTAAAGACACCCAAGGCACTCCAAGAGTGGAGAGGCAAGTTGGAGTGAGGATTCCCTCAATGTAAGCAGAGGGGAAAAATTATATTATTTTTTAAAGCAATCAGCTTCAAACAATTGATTTTTACTAATAATAAATAAGAACATTCTTAGAAAAGCAAGTTCAGTGAGTCCAGGAAATCACAATACCACTTTCAGAAATAATTCCAGCTGTATTTTCTAAGTGTTTATACGGTAAAGGGGGGGGGGGGAAATAGGCCTTCTAAACTCAGAGCTACATAATAACGTGAAATTTAAATCCACTAACGTGAAAATAGGAAAAGAACAATTAGGACAAAGGCAGTTCAGATGTGCACTTCTCCTAGAATAGAAAATGGAAGAACTGGCTTTAAGATATAGTTTGTACTTACGAAGAAATAAACAAAACTAAGCCTCAATACTTTATTTGAAGGTAAAGGAAATAGATTAAGTACTAATGATAGCAATTAAAGTGTATAATACCTTTTACATTTCATTAATATTTTATATATTTGTCTATGGGTTACAGTAATGCATCCAGTATGGAAAAACCAACCTCTGTCTTAACTCTGACCCTGGCTTCTCATTATCTTCCCAGAAGCATCAACTGTTGTCAGTCCTTGATAGTGCACTCAAAGATATTTAGGTGTATATAAGCATATATTCATATACATTTATACACATATGCAAACTTGTACACTCAAAAGTAGCCCACTATCACCAGTAGTCTGTATATTGACTTATTTAATTAACAATATACCTTGAAATTTTGTAAAATTATGTAAAAATAGATGTGGAGTTATTGTATTTTATATTATGTATTCTTTTAAACCAATACTAATATCAGTTTAAAACTAACACACACACACACACACACTCACACACACCTCTGTTGTAGCTGTACCATAGTTAGATATTGTAAATTATCATAATGAAACAAATAAAATAATATATTTGCTGTTAAAGGGTATGTGAAATCTTAATTTTGATAAATATTTCTAATTGCATTATAGTTGAACTCCTGTTAAAGAATTTACCAGGCAACAGGAAAATATATGCACAGGAGTACCTGGAGATACAGGAAAAACCCATTTATTTCCAGATGTACTAGTACCGTGACTAAGGGGAGCCTGTTTCCAAATCCTGAGCCAACCAATATGGAGGAAGCTTCTCTTTATACCCTTTGGTTTCTTTGTCCCCCAAATAAGGATCAGACTCCTGGACCTTTCGTGGGCTTTGCAAAAAGCCCCATGATTTGGGATAGGGGCTGTGAGACCACACCTAAAGGCTGGGCCTGGTGCCAGCTCTGATAACCCCCTCCGGTGGTTGTGTATTGTTCATGGTTTATGGCCTCTGTAAAATGGGAGTATTTAGGTAAACAGGTCTTACAAGACCAGATAATTAAGGAAGGGGGAGTGACTAGACTATAGACTAACAGGAATGTGCATTAGGGATACTAATTAACTAGGTACAGAGTTGGGCTGCTGGTCTCCCCCCCAAAAAATGTCTTATTTTCCTCATCACTCCAAAACATCAAAGTATGATGGTGCATATCAGCCCACTCTTTCGGAGTATGCTATCAAAATCCCAGAATAAGTAATTAGAAAAAGAATATTTAAAATTAAGTAAACACTTTATTATAATATGCTAATTATAAAATCAATGTTTGACACTATCTATTAGATGTTTTATATGAAACATTTGTTATAATGAGTGTAATTTAAAAGAAATGGAGACTCATTTAGTAATGGAGCTTAAATGATCTTTCTCTTCAGCAAATATGCTCAACAATCATTTACAATATACATATCAGCTTCTTTTAAACGGGAACTGTGATAGAAGCTCTAAGTGTGATAGGAATTCAAGCAGTTATTTGAAAAAGAACTCTAACATTTACATAATCTTCTGGTACTGAAGTATATATTGTTTTACATTAGTGTTATTTACTTAAAAATCTATAAAAAGTCATCTGACTCTTCCATATATTTTTCTTATGCCAAAGCCTATTAGAGTGTTTGCAGTGAAATATTAAACCCTTAGGTTATAAAACTTACAAATGAGCCATTACTGTCTATTAGGTCAGTCCAGATGGGCCATCTCTTGGTTAAAATAGCTTATAATAATTCAAATATAAAAATATCAAGCCCGTATTGTAATGATTTACTATAAGAGATCCCATAAAAATAAAATGCATACATTTTCCCAAGAAAACTTGTGAAATTTTTGAAAAATATTTAATTTCTAAACACCTTTAAAAGTATTGTATTTCAAGATTATTTTGCAGCTGTAAATTTTTTAGAATGTTCTATATTTATAGATTATTCAAATGCTATTCTAATTTATTCCCAGTTATGCAGGAACAAGTTGTGGAGGAATTATTCTAAATTATACCTAAGACTGTAAAAACAAGACCAGAGATAAAGATGGAAAATTAGCAATGCTGTGAAGAGGAAAAAGCACAGAACTGAGAGTCCTGAGATCTGGGCTCTGCCACTAACTAGCTCTGTAATCCTGGCAAGGATATTACTGAAAGTCTTCAGTCTTATTATCTCCCCCAAAATAAGCTAAAAGTCTAATTTCTAAGGACAATCTCTGGGCTAACTTGAGTTCACAGATAAATTTAAATTTAAATTTAAATTTAAATTTCACTGATTTCTACTCTAACTTTTATTGTTTCTTTGCTTCCACTTGCTTTAGGCTTAAATTATTTTCATTTCCCTAGTTCCTAAGGTAAAAGCTTTGATTGTTGATTTTATATCATCTTTGTTTCCAACTTATTTCATGCTATAAATTTCCTTTTAACCATTACTCTTGCTGCATCTCAGATTCTTTTTCATTGTATTTTTATATTCACTTCAAAATATTTAAATTTATGTAATGACTTTTTCCCTTGACAATACATTATTAGTAGTATGCTGGTTAATTCCCAATTATTTGGAGATTTTTCAGTTATTTTTATTTTTTATTTTTAGCTCTACTTTAATTCCATTTTTCTGAGAACATAATTTGTATAATGTCTATTTTAAAATTTGTCAATATGTTATGGCCTTATTGGTGAATTTGCATGTGAATTTGAGAATAAATTAAATGTATATTTTGTCATTGTTGGATAGAGCATTGTATAAATGTCACTTAGAACAAGTATATTTATAGCGCTATTAGGTCACTATACCCTACTGATTTTCTTTTTGTGTGACCTATCAAATTACTGAACAAAAGGTACTGACAAGGGTATCTAGTGGTCGGAGTGGACGACACCAGATTTCAACCACTCTCATAAGGGACACATTCAAGAGGCAGACTCAGTGAGCACCAAAGCCCTACTGTGTCTCCAGCACAGCAATTCTTCCGTTATAGACACAGCAGGTCCTCACAGCAAATTGGCCTGGAGGCCAGTTCCTCCCAGTGTACCAACAGCAATCAAGGCTTTTAACTACACCAAGACTTTCCACTCAGCCCACAAAGGGGTGTACCAAGAGCAACCACCTAGAGTGATTGGGGAAGCTGAGTTACCGGCCCCTATAGGTCACTGACCACACAAAGCCCTCCATCAACACAGGGAGGCAGCCAAAATGTGGAGACACCGAAGTATGTCAAGAGTAGGAGAGGTGGAGGAAAGCAAATTAATGGACGACACAGTGTTCAGAACCACATTTATAAGGTTACTCAAGAATCTTCTAAAAACCACTGAGAAACTTGAAGAGACCTTCAAGGACCTTAATGAGAATACCAAAAAAAAAAAAAAATGGAAAAGGACCAGTCAGAAATTATGCATACACTGTCTGAAATAAAGAATATACAGAAACTCAACTGTAGACCACCGTACCTGAAGAGTCAAACCAAAGATTTGGAATATGAGGAAGAAAAAAACACCCAACCAGAGAGGCAGAAAGAAACAAGAATCCAAAAGTGTGAGGATAGCGTAAGGAGTTTCTGGGATGGTTTTAAGTGTACCAATATCCAAATTTTTGGGGTGCCAGAAGAAGAGAGAGAGCAAGATACTGAAAAACTATTTGAAGAAATAATGACAGAAAACTTCCCCCACCTGGTGAAAGAAATAGACTTACAAGTTCAGGAAG
Organism: Cnephaeus nilssonii; assembly: GCF_951640355.1. NCBI lineage: Eukaryota > Metazoa > Chordata > Mammalia > Chiroptera > Vespertilionidae > Cnephaeus > Cnephaeus nilssonii. The sequence continues at coordinate 69,499,221 of NC_137083.1, read as the reverse complement.
CGCACAGAACCCCAAACAAGAGGAATCCAAAGAGGACCACACCAAGACACATCATAATTAAAATGCCAAGGGCAAAAGACAAAGAGAGAATCTTACAAGCAGCAAGAGAAAAACAGTTAGTTACCTACAAGGGAGCACCCATACGACTGTCAGCTGATTTCTCAACAGAAACTATGCAGGCCAGATGGGAATGGCAAGAAATATTCAAAGTGATGAATAGCAAGAACCTACAACCAAGACTACTCTACCCAGCAAAGTTATCATTCAGAATTGAAGGGCAGATAAAGAGCTTCACAGATAAGAAAAAGTTAAGGAGTTCATCACCACCAAACCAGTATTATATGAAATGCTGAAAGGTATTCTTTAAAAAGAGGAAAAAGAAGAAAAAAGTAAAGATAAAAATTATGAACAACAAATACATATCTATCAACAAGTGATCCTAAAAATCAAGTGAATTAAAAATCTGAGGAACAGAATAAACTGGTAAACATAATAGAATCAAAGACATAGAATGGGAGTGGATTGATAATTCTCAGGGGGAAGGGGTGTCTGTGTGGGGGGTACGGGAAGAGACTGGACAAAAATCATACACCTATGGATAAGGACAACGGGGGGGGAGGTAAGGGCAGAGGGGGGGTGGGAACCGGGTGGTGGGGAGATATAGGGGGGAAAAAGGAGAAACAATTGTAATAATCTGAACAATCAAGATTTATTTAAAAAAAAAAAAAGGTGCTGACATTTTCCACCAAAATAGTAGATTTGTCTATTTTCCTTCTATTTCCATCAGATTTTTTCTTCATGCATTTTGACACAATATTTTGGGGTGCATACATTTTGGATTTTTATCTTTCTGGAGGAATGATCCCTTTATCATTATTTAATGCCCCTCTTTATCCCTGATAACCTTCTTGTTCATGAGTCTGCTTGCCTTGAATTAATATAGTTAATTCAGATTTACTTTGCTTAGTGTAAGCATAATGTATTTTTCTTCATCCCTTTGCTGCAAGCAGTTACCTTTAAGATCAATTAATAGAAATATAAAACATATTTTATTTTAATTAATTTACTTCTCCTTTGTGTTCTTTCTTTTTATGTTGATCTAAGTTTCTGACCTATATTTATTTCTTTCTGCCTTTAGAACACCTAAGATTTTCAGGGCAAGTTTGGTTAGCAAAGATTCCCTCAGTTTTTTGTTTGTATGAGAACATTTTTTTTTAATTTATCCTTCTCTTTTGAAAGATGGTTTCAATACATATAGACAGTTTTCAAAACTTTAAATACTTATAACTACATACATTATACTTAAATATTTCATTCCACTCTATCTTCTCTTCCATGGTTTCTGATAAGTCCACTGGAATCTTATGTCTTCATCCAAAGGTAAGATGACTTTATTCCTCTGACTTACTTTAAAATTTGTTCTTGTCTTACTATGAAATGTTTCACTGTAGTGTTTTGTTTTTGTTTGGTTATTATATTTGTGTTGTTTTTAGTATTTATTCTGTTTGGTGTATGTCATCAGTTTTGGAAACTTCTCAGTTATTATTACTTCAAATGTTTCTTCTGATCCTTTCTCTCCTTTTTCTCTTCTGGTATTTATTATACATATTTTACACTTTTAAAATTGTCCCAAAGTCCTTTAATACTCCATTTGATTTTTTTCTCGTTCATTTTTTCTTTTTATATTTCACTTTGTTGTGGTAGTAAATTGTGAGGAGCGGGAGCATTCTCTAATCTTCTAATTAAATCTTATTATTTTAGTGACCTGTTTTGTAGAGCTGTGATCTTCATATACCTTTCTCCAGTGGAACAGCTTTTCCCCCTCTGCCACCTATTTCATTCCCTAGCTACGGTGTCCCAAAGGCCTGCTGGCTCTGATTTTGTTTCCCCTCTTAGTTAAAATCTGAAGGCTATATGGGCTCAGAGATTGGATCAGAACTGAGCTCTGCTAAACTCCTTCCCCTGGAGAGCATGCCTTTGTGATGGTGAAGGCTCTGGGCATGTAGGACACTGATTACTCCCCACCTCTCCCTATCAGAGCTGTGAAGGCATCTTTCTTGGATCTTCATGGTGAGGAGCTGGTGGGATTCCTGTAGGCAAAGCCCGCAGGAGTATTAGAATCTCCCAAGACTGTGGTCTTGAAGACTTTCTCCCTTTCACATTAGTTGACATTTCAGCCTTCACAAGTGTTCTAGTGCCTTCTATTTAGATGCACCTGTTTCAACAGAGTTGGGGCTCTGCAACCTCAGGGCTCTGAAGTGTCCTAGATAGCATTGATTTTCAGTTCTCCCAGCTTTTTCTCAAAAGGATGATGTGATGATCTCCAAGCTCTTTAGATGGAAGAGATGAAACTCAAAGTGTACTTGAGTGCTTTTAGATATAGCATTCTTAACTAGGGGTTCCCAAATGCCTGCTCTATTCTTTTTTCTTTTCTTTTTTTAAATCAGAATAGCTGCGTAAGTAACATCAAGAAGCTCCTTAGAAAAAACAGATCCCTAGAAACTCTCTTTCAGAAATGTTGTGATCCAAACTGGTATTAGTAAAACACTTCCCCGGGTGATTTTTTAGAACATTTTCTAAAAAATAAAAACTATTTTTGGCTAGAGCTATCAACTCAAAATTCTCTATTTTCCACCTATTTTAATGCCTAACTTATAGCTTACCTCATTTTAAAGCAGTTATAATGACCTTGAATAATCTATTGTCCATATTCTTCCAAGAATTTTGTCCCACACAATACTATAATCAAACTTTTGGTTATCATCCATCTTTCTCAATCACATTTGACTGGAATCAAGGTATTTATTAAAATTCTAGAAAGACCTTCAAAAGATGATACATGGAAGTATTAATCAGTTTCCTTAAAATGATAGGAGCAGTCCATTCATTTCATTGGTAGGAAGGGAATACCCAAAGACACATTAAAATTCCATATGATTTCCTTCTTAGCAGCCACTATGGCAGCCAAAATCACTGGAGCTTGGCCTCTCTAGGCCAGTAGGGCCTCTCCTCCATGGTCCTGTGTGTCAGGACTATTTCCAGGGCTGCCAGTGAGGCGTTGATCCTCAAGTCAGTCACTGGTGACTGGTGCCCTGGAGCCCTTGGGACAGTGTCGCTGACTCAGGCCTGGGTGGGCCAGCTCCACAGCTAGTGTGGCGCCTGCTGCTGATCCTGTCTCAGGTTGTCCTCATGCAGAATGTCTGTTATGTCTCTCTGGGCTGGCATTGGTGGGCCAGCTGGTGTGTGTGTAGAGGACCCTTGCTAAACCAGATGTCCCACGCTGAGACCCTGGGCTTTCTTTCCACCTGTCTAGGCCAACTCTCCATGGTGTCCTTTTTTCTCAACTCCCTCACCTGTGCCCTCAGTTTGCTGTACTTCATCTGGTGAGGAAAGCAGTGTCTGGATGTCACTGTCACTGTCCAATTCTTCCATTCCTGGGCTGCTGGTTCTATAGCTCCCTGTCCCCCTGGTACTGTGACCTGGTAGCTGGTCCAAGCCATGTGCATTGCGCTTATGGTATCATCAGTGAGTACCTGTGCATGCAAACAGCTAAAATAGATTCTGCTCAGCCCCTAAATCCAATGACTACAGTTTGGTCCATTGGACACCCTGCTGGGCAGTTTATCTGCTCAACACCTTGGGCTGCTTTGACCCTTTAGATGAGGTCCAGCCGAGGTCTGAGAGGAACCCTGGAAATGTGAAGTCTCTGTTGCTGTGTGAGAGATAGTGAGGCCCTTACAAGAAGGCAAATAACAGACAGAGTCACAGCTGCAAGAATGACCTCTGTTTGCTGAGCCCTTGGTATCTGGGAGGTCAGCAAGGGGACCTGAACTTGTTTGTGTCTGCAAGGTCAGCAAAGGGACCTCTTTCTGGGTAATAACAGGATTGGAAACATGTTACTCTTGAGCCACCCTACTTGTAACTAGCCTGTTACTAAAAAAAAAAAAAAAAAAAAAAAAAAAAATCAAGTATATCTGATTGAAGCAAAGTCATCTGTCTTACCTCCCTGGGAATAGCTGTTCCCTTTGTCATGTGATTGAACCACAGATAATCTTTTAGAAAAATATTTGATGTCTGGACCCATAACCACAGAAAAAGATGCAGGTGCAAAGTATTAGGCTGCTATCACGGGCTGGATTACAGATGGGGCACCAATCACAAGGAAAATGCACAACCTATATGCAGCCACCCATGAACACATGACTAACTTCATTTCTCTGACTGAGTGCCCACCATGATGCCATCTTTCAACATAGTAGTCCTTAGGACCCAGAAAAGAGTCCCCATATCACTCCTGTCTAACCTTCATAATAGTTCGTTAGAAGTGACCAGGCCCCTCAGCTCCCACTGGACTTCAGTTCTGGCAATAGTTCCTTTTATCTGACTTATTTGGAAGTCTATAGTAGAAAGGGTACCCAGAGCGAGGAAGCCCAAGCTTTCACCTCAACCTACACTGATAGTGCCGAGGGAGAAAGGAGTTTGCTGCTAAGTTATTTCCTAGGGGTGGAGTATTTTTTGTTAGGGGCTTGCAGCTGTCAGTCTTTGTACCTAAATATAGTATTTTCTACGGGGTAAAATATCTCATAGCAAAAAATGGTTAAAATTAATTAAGAAAATATAATTGAAGGTTGATATGTAAAATGAAGTTAGGGATCACACTTAATACTCTATTAATATAAAATTTTACTCAGAGCACACTTGACCCATTTTATATAATGCAAAGCTCAGCATTTAACTCTGGACTGATTAATGAAATATATTTATTATTCAAAACTGAGGCTTATAATTTTCATGTAAATATTGTTTATTGTTATAAGCAATATGTGTATATGTCTGTGTATTTACATGTTGACATCTATATTTTCCATCAGATTAAAGGGATGGGATATTTTGGATGACAGGAAAAATGAAAGAGAAAAGTGAGAGGAAACAAGAAAGCTATGGATGTGAAAAGCCTAGATTTTTATTTTCTTCCAGGTAAATCCAAATGAAGAGATAAATCTGGAAGGCGCTAGCTTTTTCTGCTTTGGGCTCTGAAGTTATCAGTCCTGCAGAGCATGTTCTCTATCCCCAGACCTTGACATGGAAAAGGGAAAATTTTAAATCAAAGTTTTGTACTACTAAAATATTAATATTCCACGTTTCAGAAGCCTGAGGAACAGGTGATGTCACTGGGCCACAATCTATGAAAAATCTTAGCAGAGCCCTAGCCAGTTTGGCTCAGTGGATAGAGTGTTGGCCTGCAGACTGAAGGGTCCCAGGTTCAATTCCGGCTAAGGGCGGCACATGCCAGGGTTGTGGGCTCGATCCCCAGTAGGGTGCATGCAGGAGGCAGCCGATCAATGATTCTCTCTCATGATTGATGTTTCTATCTCTCTCTCCCTCTCCCTTCCTCTCTGAAATAAAGAAATATATATATGATAGTAATACTTTCTTATACCTAAATATGTTGAGGATAAAATGCTGGTAGCCTTGACTAAAATTTAGAGACTTTTGCCCTATAAAGAGGGCCTAAAATGAGGAAAGTGTAATTTAACATATTTTGCCATGGGGGGAGATAGGGGAGTTGAAATAAAATTGTGGTTAATTATGCACATATGCACAAAATGACATAGTGGGCTTTGTATGGTTTACTGCCTACGAAGTACAGTACTAACAAAGAATGTAAAACAAGGTGTGAATCAGTAGCGTGGCCATGACTGTGAACTAACAGCACTGAGAAGATGCTTCCCTGGTCTCATAGGGTGAGTACGAGCTCATTTAAAGTCAGCAGCTTAGCTAGCAAGTTGTCTTCATGGTATATAATAAAAATTTCTGGATAAGAATAAGGAGATAAAACTTAAATCATAGTACATGGTACTACAAAAAGGTTTCTTATCTCACCTAATTTAAGATTCATAACTAAAGCCAGGCTTTAGTTATGAATCATCATGACCTCAGAATCTGAGCCAGCCACAGTCATTCAGCAATCTAATTTTATACTCAGTGGGCTGGAATAGGTTTTATCATTCTGGAAATGTTCTGGTTCATCCAGGAAACACTGGTTCTTGTATTTTATCTTCTTAAATAGAGAATAGAGTAGTAGTGATCATGCCGATGAAGATTGAGTTCATTTAATGGTTTTAAAATGTAGATTTTAAAAAATTTGCTAATGAGAATAATCCTCTTTAGTTATTTTGCCAGATGCTTGGTAACAACTCTTCTCTAGTATAATTTATCCTGAGATATTTGTTTCTTAAAGTTTTTCTGATTAAGAGAATCAGAAATACTTAGAATGCAATTTATATTCCTTTCTGATTTAGATTGATCCACAGCACAGACTGAGTTAGAGTTAACTCCTAAATTTTAATTTTATGCTATCTTTTTCAAATTTTTGTGTATACTTAATATTCCCATCCTATAACTTGGTTTTATTCTGATGCAATACTATTCAGCATATGGATAACTAATGACATAAGAATGTTCCATAACTTTTTAAAAGAGTTATATTAGAGTTCTGGTCAAGATGGCAGTGTGGCTAAATGTAGCACTTGGAACCTCCCACAACCACATCAGAATTACAGCTAAGATACAAAACAACCATCCCAGAAACTGCCTGAAATCTAGCTGAGGAGAAGTTCTACAACAAAGACCACAGAGAAGAAGCCACATCAAGATTGGTAAAAGGGGCTGAGATGTGGAACCAGCTGGTCCCACACCCATGGGTTGCAGATAAAAGTCAAGAGGGCTAGCTTAACTGCAGAGGTCCGCACTGAGGAGTGAGGGGTCTCAGCCCCATACTAGGCCCCCCAGCTGAGATTTCCCAGCTCAGGGAGTGGGAAGGCTGCACTACTGGGCCTTGTAAGATACTTACTACATAAGGTCATTCTACCAAGACTGAGAGATGTAGCAGCTCCACCTATAACAAACACATGGAGGCAACCAAAACGAGGAGACAAAGAATCATGCTGAAAATGAAAGAATAGAACAAAACTCTAGAAAAAGAACTTAATAAAATGGAGACAAGCAATCTACCAGATGGAGAGTTCAAAACACTGGCTATAAGGATGTTCATTGATTTCACTGAAAATTTCAACAAAGATGTATTAAACATAAAAATGAAAGTAGAAAACATAAAAAAGAACCAGTCAGAAATGAAGGATACATTAACTGATATAAGGAACACATTACAGTAGAGTAGATGAAGCAGAGGATCAGACCAGCAATTTGGAAGATAAGGAAAAAGAAAATAATCAGAACAGCAAAAAGAAAAGAATTCCAAAAAAAGTGAGGATAGTTAAAGAGCTTCTGGGACAACTTCAAGCACACCAACATTCATTCATGAGGGTGCCAGAAGGAGAAGAGAGAATCCAAAGAATTGAAAATCTATTTGCAAAAATAATGACTGAAAACTTCCCTAACCTGGTGAAGGAAATAGACATATAAGTCCAGGAAATGCAGAGTCCCAAACACAGGAACCCAAAGAGGCCCATACCAAGACACATCATAATGAAAATATCAAAGGTTAAAGACAAAGACAGAATCTTTAAAAAGAAGCAAGAAAAATGCAGCTAGTTACCTACAAGAGAGTTCCCTTAAGACTGTCAGCTGATTTCTCAACAGAAAATTGCAGACCAGAAGGGATTGGCACAAAATATTCCAATTGATGAAAAGCAAGGATGTACAACCAAGATTACTTTACACAGTAAAGCTATAATTTAGAATCAAAGGACAGATAAAGAGCTTCCAAGACAAGAAACAGCTAAAGGAGTTTATCGCCACCACAACATTATTACAAAAAATGTTAAATAGTCTTCTTTAAGAAGAAGAAAAAATAATAAATGATCAAAAATATGAATAAGAAAATAGCAATAAATGTATTAAAAAAGAATTATGTATCAAGGTTCTGGCCCTTCTGTAGATATATGAGTAATACATTTGCAAATGGAGTGATTAATTATACTAAACTCCAGATTAAAAAATGAGCCCCAGCCCTGGCAGCTTTGGCTCAGTCGTTGGAGCATCAGCCCGTGGACTGAAGTGTCCTGTGTTCGATTCCAGTCAAAGGCACATACCTTGGTTGCCCACTTGATCCCCAGCCCAGGTCAGGGCACGTGTTGGAGGCAACCAATTGATGTATTTCTCTCACATTGATATTTTTCTCTGTGTCTCTCACCCTTCTTTCCACTCTGTCTAAAAAAAAAATCAATGGAAAAAATAGCCGGGGGTGAGGATTAACAAAACAACAACAAAAAAAAGAAGCACATTCATAATTACATAAAACATCTGCATACTTTGAATGAGGACTTTGGGTAGAAGAAGAAAATAAAGACTATAGTTAGAGAATTGGGTGTATGTGGATAAGATTGCTAAGGAAAAGTGAACTGGGAGCAATCCCCTGGATTAAATAAAAAGCGTCTAACACTTATGTTGATGAAAAAGGGGTTCTATGGGGAATATCCTCACAGGGTGACCTGATCATAAATTCCTAACTGGGCAGGTCGTGGTGGGTAGTCATGCCCAGACCTGTAAAGTTTTTAGGGAAACGTTCCAAGCCAGCCCTGTCCATTATTCTTGTGCATCTAAGTGAACACACCTTTGAAATACCAGAAGTAATACCCCTCAAAAGGGGCATCAACCTTCAAAAGATCACATAATCTTGTTAACTAGTCTGTAATCCCATCCCCATCTTGCTTCTTTCCACCTCCATGTAATCTTCCTTACACCCTCTCCTTAATTTCAAATGCATAAAAGAAGCTGTAAAACTGTTATTTTTATAGAGCATTTGAGATCTTGCTTCTTGGCATATATTGTCTGTTTGGCTCAAATAACCTCTTATGAAAAAATCTCTACAGGCTTGGATGTTCCTTATATCAACAATTATATAGATCTGAAATCATATAGTCCTTTTAAAAAATATTGTTTAAACTCTCCACCACAAAGCTGCACAGAGTAGAATACTATGGCTGAAGCAGAAACACAAGAAGGATAAGAATACCCTTCCAGCCAATTATCTGCTCTTTTTCCCTTGCAGTGCCCCAGAAATATTGCTAAATAACGTGAATTAAAAATTTATTATTCAGTTTATTGTCACAATCTTATAAGCTTATCTGAAGCAATTTTTAAAATTCTTTTTTATAAAAATTATGACTCATCAGAGCTTTTAGAAGTGCCTCTTAAAGATGATGAGGTCAAAATAATTTTGATGTTTATTAATAACTAGAGGCCCAGTGCACAAAATTCATGCACTTGGGGAGGGGGTCCCTCAGCCTGGCCTGTGCCCTCTTGCAGTCTGGGAGTCCTGGGGGGATGTCTGACTGACAGCTTAGTGGCCCTAAACTGTCAGTCGGACATCCTTAGCATTGCCACGGAGGTGGGAGAGGCTCCCACCACTGCCGCTGTGCTTGCCAGCCATGAGCCTAGCTTCTGGCTGAGTGGCGCTGCCCCTGTGGGAGCACACTGACCACCAGGGGGCAGCTCCTGCATTGAGTGTCTGCCCCCTGGTGGTCAGCATGCATCATAGTGACTGGTCATTCCACCATTTGGTCATTTGCATAGTAGCCTTTTATTATGTAGGATACGCTGTAGATGAGGCCCCCTAGAATCATAAGAAATACAAAAAATTCACTGTTAACTCATTCTCTAATTGCCCCCACTTAAAATCAAATTGCACCCCCCCCCAAAAAAGATGTGTGCTGCACCTTGGGAACCAGTGGGCTTGACACTTTTCCTCTCTGAGCTTCATTTCTGAATACATAGGCATATACCATGGGAATTGTAATCTCTTCTCCGCCTACTTCACTGGGTTGTCATGAGGAGGTTCTGAGCTAATAAGCCTAGAAATGTTTCATCAAGTAAGTGATGTCAGAACGGAAAGGGACTGTTATTTTTAAGCTCATGGGTACTCTCACAGGTAGCAGGTGCTGATTAGGGGAGGAGGGCATGATTGTTTCCTGGGACTGTAGCTATGGAAGCTTTGCAGAGGGTTCTGCAGGCCTCAGAGGGGCGGGCTCTCCCAGCAGCTCTGTAGCGGTGGTCATCCCTGGAGGCACTGGCGGGGGGCAGGGCATTGGGGGGTGCTAGGGGGACGGTAAGGCTGAAGGGAGAGTAACTGTCAAACCTTCCTGCTTGGCACCATTCTTTAAATTGTATGTGGCTGTTTCGCAGCTGTACCTGCTCAGGGCAGGGTTCCAATCTCCTGGAGCGGGGTGGGGGCTGGGCCAGGGCGGAGCCAGGCTGGCTAGGAGGGTGGGTTTAGCCACGCCCCCAATGAGGTTCAGCGCGCTTCCCCTGCAGAGATGGCACTGCTACTGTGTCGCGGGGGGGCGGGGGGGGGTCTGACCCTGGGGGGCTGCTCAGGCCTGCCTCCACCCAGGTCTGGAGTTGTAGGGAGGAGAGGCATGCCCAGCCCCAGTGTAGGATGCCCGGCAGCAGTGGGCCATGGGCCCCGGTGCCTTGGGGGCACTGAAGGGTCATTGCCGGCGTGCTATTGTTGTGGGCGCCCCTGGTCCGGGTGGCAGAGAAAGAGATCAGGAGTCGGAGGTTTGGGATGCAGCTACTGCCGAGGCTGGGTCTTCTCCCTGTCCAGTCAGCCTCCCTATCCCCCTGGGGGTGCAGAGGCTGGGGTAGGGTGTCTGTCCGTCCCCCCAGGGGTGCGGGGGCTGGGGTAGGGTGTCCATGCAGAGGGATTGAAAGAGCTCCCCGTGGCTGCTTCCTCTTCCTTCTTTGCAGTCCGGGCTCCTGTCAGGCACTCTCCTCAGACCCCCAGGATCTTGGCTCCAGCTGCCCGCCCCCTGCTGTGCTGCGTATCCTCCTGCTGGTCTGTCAATATGCAAATTGGCCGTTACTGGGACACCGTAATGGACAATTAGCATATTACCTCTTTATTTGTATAGATGTTTAAAAGATCAAACCCATAAAACTTGAAATAAAGTAGCATTCTATGTGTAAATGTGTTAATACCTTAGAATTAAGAGTGGAATTGGATTGAAGCATGTTGTCACTGAAACTACAGGTATAAAATGACATAGAACCTCACAGACAGACACTAAACAGGATTAACAATTCTCCACGACACGTATAGGAAACTGATTATTGCCAAAGATATTGCAGGTTGTCTGGAAGTCCAGGTCTCTCTGTTGAATTAATGTTTCTGTTATTTAACCTATTTATATCCTGCCTAATGAATAAAGTGATTTGGATTTAAAGTAGTTACAAGAGGAATAATTGAGTAAATTAGCTAAGATCTAAAAGTAGGCAAAATATGGTACACCCATGGAGATATCATTCCTTAAAATAATTCATGAGGTCCTATATCGTTTTCAGAATTGAAATAAAAATTAGGATGAGTTTACAGATGTCTAACATAAGAAGGAAAAGCAATTATGTTAATAATAGTGTCCATGGCAAAGTACTACCTTCTCAGTGCTTACAGTGCAACCTGTGAGATCAATGCTTAAGTATGCAATTTCAATCTGTTGCTTAGATATTTTGATAAATTGGTCAAAACATGTGACCTGGTGTAGTACAGCATAGGAAACAATGGCATGCACTGGAATGCTATTGGAGTAATCAAGATAACCCGGGGAATTATAGTGGGGATAGAGAGATACTGTATTAAAGAGGTAGCATTTACAAAATTTGTATGAAACATGAAGAAAAAGAAGGAACCGAGAAAAAAGAACACTACATCTTTGGTAGATAGCACCATTCTCTAAGATTAAGAAACAGGAGGAGGAATGTGTTTTGAGGGAGAAGAGGTGAGTACATTTTGGACAAATAGAGTTTGAGGCTGTGTAGGAAAAATAGAACTATTTCTGGAATTAAGTATATTTTTCCCCATGGGTGTTCTGAAAGTGTGTCATCCAGGTAGACACCTTAGAGGGTTGGGCTGTGGATAATTTTCTTCTCAAATTTTTTGGATTATTATATTGCAAACTTCTTCCCTTTGGGAATTAATGGGAATGCTATTTCTACCTCTGGTGTCAGCCTTGTAATTACTCCTTCCCAGGAGAAGTGATTTATCTGGTTGGTAGAATGACAAGAATCTCAGAGCACTTGGTATTCTTCCTCCATTATTAAGGGTGGAGGTGGTAAAGATGACTGTTTCTATGTTGTTTTCCCTTTTCCCTTTTAGGCTAGCTTTTGGCCACAGATAATTTCTCATGAAACTAGGTTTCATAAAATAACCAGGTGTCCAACATTGTTCCAATTAATAATGACTGCATTGTGGGTTATTTTTAGGTAGCTATTGGAGAGTAAAGTTTTAGACTCCAAGACAGATAATATTGAACAAAAGCTTGATTGGGAGATCTGCTATTTTGATCCTAAATTGAAAATAGTGTCTGTTAAGTAAGGTTCATGGATATTTGTGGTTATTGTTAAAGGTATACATACTGGATTCTATTCCAGATCTATTTTATCTGGATTTCTGTGGCTAGAGTTGGGAAATACGCATTTTCACTATTTCTTCAGTAAAATCTAAGTACCTTAACATTGAGAGACAGTTACCAAAATGCTACTCTAGACCTTTTTGAGTACAATGTATACCATTCCTTCTTCTAAATACCCCAAATTCATCCCAATGAGAGAGTGTGTTTGGGTTCTTTGGGGGTTAAAATTGCACCCCTATTACTACAAGGTCTTGAAGATTTGAAATATAGACATAAAAATCAGATTGGCATTAAAATATGTTTTCTTTCTGGGAAAACTAGATAAGATAAAAAGCTGCAAAAATAATGATTTCTGCCCTGGCTGGTGTGGCTAGTTGGCTGGAGCATCATCCCATACACTGAAAGATCATGGGTTCGATTCCTGGTCAGGGTATAAACATCGGTTGTGGGTTCAATCCTTGGTCAGAGTGCCTACAGGAAGAAACCAAACTGTGTTTCTTTCTAACATCTATGTTTCTCTCTTTCCCTCTCAAGAACCTAGATGCCAAATTGGTCTCCTCTGGGTGAAGTGGGAATGTGGAGAATGAATGGCCAAAGTCTAAATTAAATAAGAAGACACACACAGACACACACACACACACACACACACACACACACACACACACACACATACAAACACACACACACCACATTTAAACATTTTAAAAAACGAAAACCATAAAGTGTGGTTTCCTATGACACATCAGAGATTATCTAGCCTCCACTGAAGTCAGAGTGATGAGGGAGAAAAAAGAAGCATCAGAGAAAGAGGCAAGGGTTGGTCACCCCATTGCTCCCTCCTCTGGACCCTACTTTTTCCTGGATTTTCATCTCTTACACTCAAAACAATATTGCAGGAGTCAGCACGTGCAGGCATAAAATGTGGCTACTTACAAATCCCTCTCACTGGGATGTCTCGCTCAACACACTACCATTTTCATATGTCAGTTCTTCCTCTACAATTGAGTTAAAGATTAAAGACACAGGAAAAGAAGCACAGTAACAAGAACAAGATTTTATTTATATCCTATATATGCATAATCTGGGCCCACTGAGGCAAATGGGTGGGGTATCCTGACAGTTTCCTCACTAGAGAAAACTGGTCCAGAGCTTGGGTTGGCCAAGTTAACCATCTAGCCAGGAATAGCACAGTTGATATATGCAGCAATCTTAGATTCTCCCCACTAGTCTCAAGTCCAGTGTACTCAAATGGGCTCATTTGCCCCTCACTTTCAAACAACCGCCACTCCTCCCCAGCACACACACACACAAACCCCTGAGGTCTGTCCCTCTGGCTGATGTCAGAACATGAGCAGGTTAAGCTTCACTTAATGGGACTAAGCTCCTTTTCAGTGCAGCAAAGTCCATGTATGAATACACACAGTTTGCATAGGAAGATCTGTTCCTAACTTATCGAGATTTGTGATAAAATTGCTTGGTGGATCTTATGAATCCCTGGGCAGGTGCCCGGAATGCAAAGCTAACATTCGCCATGCCCAGAGCACAGGCACAGCTGCTCTGAGTAGGAACTTCCAAACACAGTCCTGGCTCCTCCAAACGGAGAGGGGTACCCTAACTTGAGGTTTGGAGGCAGGTGTTTTTGACTAAGAGTAGCAGTTTCTCTCTAAAAATGCTTGGTGCTACCCCCCACAGCACTCCTGTTTTGGTCAGGGGAGCCCAGGTACGCTGTATGAATGAGGGTCCCTAGACATATCCAGTCATTGCAGGTTTTGCGTTTCCCCCCATCACTTAACCTGTGGTCTGCATCGTTGGGCTGCAAGCGATCTGATGGCACCTGGTGACACAGTGGCCTCTCATTAGGTGAGACTTTGTCCCCTGGGAGTGTACCACCTGTGTAATGGCCAAGTGGGTCCCAGCTGTGCTGACGGAAGGTGGAAATAAAAGGTCTTCCCATCATGGGAGGGATGTTATACCCCCCACATAGCATCATCGGGATGCTGCATAGGTGGGTTCCAGGTGCTGGGAAATAAAGTCCAACTACAAGAGTGTCTAAACTCAGGGGCTGGTGCTAGGACTTTCATCAGTGCTGGCTGTGGTGTAGGCAGGAGAGCCCCTGTGGACTGATAAAGGGTGGAAACAGACATGTCTTGTGACAAACCTTTATTCTGCATGGTGGTGGCTGTTCCCAGTGTAGGAGGTTTCCTATGTCCAGGTGGGCCCCAGGTGCACTGATGGCAAGTGTGAGCACTAGTACCTGTAAGCATGGGCATGATGTTATCCTCTCCCATCACCACACCGCCTGTGTTCTGGACAGGTGGCTTCCAGGGGACCATATTTAAGGCAGAGCCAGCAGTGTACCTAAGCCCTGGTGTGGCGCATGCTCCTCCTCCTGCAGCAGTCAGGCTGCGTCAGGGTGGGTCCCTGGTTACATGGCCAACATGAGATATAGAAGCGGTGCTCCTTAAGGCCACCTCTAAGGTTGATGCTATGTATCCTTGTGAATAAGTGGGGCCGGGGGTGGACAAAAAGACTCTTATCCAGCCTAGACCTCTCAGCTCTTTCAACTACTACTTTTAAAAAGATGATCTAAAGTAGGCTGAGATGTCAAATTGGCAGGTACCTTGGCTGTGATAGTGGAAAGGACAGCCACAGAGGTGTTGGGCTGGCAGTAAAAACAGGGGTACTGGTAGAAGGGACTTGGAGAGGGGTGTATAAGACAAAAGGAGGGGGGAAATCTCAGAAATGTCAGTGAATTCTTTTGGCAGGAAGGTAGCTGGGAGGAGAAGGTTGAGGCCCTAGGATGTGTGAGGAGGTCAGAAATAGGACATATCTACATTAATAAAAGAGAAATATGTAAATTGACCATACCTTCATGACACCCACCAGCCAATCAGGAGGGAATATGCAAATTAGCAGGACAAAGATGTTGGCGGCCCCACTCCCCAGGCGCTCCAGGCGCAGAGCAGCCAGGCAGGGCAGGACGCTTGCTATGAAGGGGTGGGTGGAGGGTGGAGGGAGCAATAGGAGCTGCGCTCCAGCCAGAGTGAAGCGAAGACTGCAGACTCTGGCCGGAGTCAGGGAGAAGCCTGCAGACTCCAGCCGGAGTCAGCGAAGACTCCAGCAGGAGCGAAGGCAGAAGGCAGCAGCCAGAGCGAAGGCCTGGGTCCCGGGTGCCGGAGGAAAACCGGTGCCGGCAGCCAGGGGAAGGAAGGCCTATTGGACGAATCTTCGTGCAACGGGCCTCTAGTTGTAGTTATAATGGAATAAGATTAACCTGCATTCTCATGAAGTGGAATTTCCAAAATATGATTAGAACTAAGAGAATCATTGTGAGCAGCAAGAGCAGAGTGAGGGACTTTATCTGTTTCCTGTACAATATTTGGTGTCAGGGAAGGTAAAGGGACAAACAGGTTCTGGGGAGAGGCAATGTGGTCAGCCAAGTTGGCAGTAGTATCAAGGACCTGTCCAATTTGAGTGGCCAGGGGCAGGGTGTTTGCAACCACTCAGTCAGATGGAGAGAAAGAAGGGACAGGCTGAGTGGTGCTGCAGTAGGCCATGACTTCTGTTTTGTCCTCCAAGGTCTTTTTACTCTGACACAGTGTTCTCCAAGGTGCCCAGGTTTCTGTCAACAGCAAGGCAAGGCGGCTTAAGATGTGGGGGCAGGTCACCTTGATCCCACAGCAGTGGTGGCAGCAGTAGCAAAAGCGGCATGAACATTTTGCATTTGCAGGGCTTCCTGCTGCAAAGTTGCTCGTTGTTGGGAGTAGCATCTCCTTACCCAATGTTAGTGAACCTGGAAAGCTAGGTGGATGGTCTTCACCCAGCACTGACTGTGGGGAGCAGAGCGGGGTTGGGTCAGTGTTCAGGGGAGGCAGGACATCTCTCACAGGGCTGTATGAGCTTGTGACCAACTGACCGTCAGAGGAGGAGCACGTGGGAGACATCTCAAGCTGTCTTGGGGGTGCGTAGGATTGAGGTCCAGAGGCCCAGGACTGCGCATATGGGAAGTGAAGACTTGTTCTCAGGGGCCTAGATGTCAGTGGTGGCTCCCCACTGCTCTGAAGCTTATTCCAATCATCCTGTCTGTGGTCTCTATGGGATCCTCTTCGTTCTTTGCCATCCGTTTTAAGGGCTCTTCTTGGACTTTCACCTCCATCTCCTTTGGGCAATGGAGTGGGATGGTCCAGGCTTCACAATCTTGACTACCTGCTCTGGTGGTGAAAGTGGGAGAGAAAATCTGTGCCCTGGAGGAGGGATATTAATGGTGCTCAAGTGTCCAAACATCATGGAACTAGGAGCAGACAGGGCAGGCTTCTTTGGAGGGTCCTTCCAATTCACCAAGGGAGGGTCCCCAGAGGAGAACACCTGGGCTGCCGGAGAGGACACCGAATCTTTGGCTGGATGCAAAGGCCAGATGGTAAAGGTGCAGGATCCTGGTGGAACAGCCTGTGACCAGACCCAAGGGCAGGTGCCAGAGCAGCGGGTCGGTACTGTCCATGTGGGCACCATCACAGCCAACAGGGTAAACCACTGGATGACAGCCACCAGGCAAGGGACAGTGGCGGCGAAATGACAGACAAAACATAGAAAGCCAATTGCCCATCTGGAGCCAGTTGTGCACCAAACGAACCTGAGAATAGAGTAGAAACGGGGAGGGTTTCTCCTTTGCTTCCCACTCTTGCACTCTGGCACGCACTGAACTAACTTCAGCCAGGAGCTTCTGATGTCTCCATGGCAACGGCAATGGAGAAAGGTGCACAGGGAAAGTCCCGCCCTGGAAGAGAGAGATCAAAGAGCAAGGGGCCAACTATTGGCCAACCCCTTCATGACTTCCCAGCACCGGGACCTCCAGCTGTGGGTAGCAGCTGTGTGGCACCTGATGTCCCTTCACGTGGACTCTGTCAGACCATGGAGGCGGCCCCATCTTCCCGACCTCACCCTGTCTGACCTCCGGCTCTGCAGGTGCTTTGGCACTTTCCCAGGGACCAGGAGGCCAGAGTCTGCTCAAAGCCAGTGCTGGAGCCACCCAGATCCTGCCTGGTTGTGGCCTGCCTCCTTGGGGACCTCCCCAGCTTCCCTGTGAGGCCTGGAGTCAGGTGCACTTTCTCCATGGCCGCCTTGGCCCCCAGCCTCACCAGCCAGGTGTGAAAGTGGGGAGCACGGAGCCCTGACCTGACTGAGTGCTGCATGCCGCCACAGTCCTTCTTGGAAGGCAAGTTATTTCTTCACTTCTTTTTAGAAACTTGGTAAAACAACTTTTAAACCTAAGACCATTCCTCAGCTCATACAGTTAGTAGCTGCTTGGTCAGGATTCAAACCCAGCTTGTGATCACAGAGCTCCTGCTCTGGACTGCGGAGTTTCCTTATGGTATATTCATTGTATGTCTTCCTCCCTCCCTCCCTCCCTTCCTTTCTTCCTTCCTTTCTTTCTTCCTTCCTTCCTTCCTTTGTAGTCCATAGGGTACTTGGCACTGTTTCATACCTAAAATTATCGTAGGCCTTGCCCAATAAGAGGTCCTTAGTTCAACTCAGAAATTAATCATACTGGCTTCTAGTGCCAGATGTAGGTCAAGGACTACCATTTTCAGCATAGCACCATCCCGTATTTCTAATTGAGACTTACAGTCCAGATTTTCTCCTTGGTCTAGTTTGAAGCATCCAAATATATAAAGATTATATTCTAGATAAATTGTGATTTATCCTGAAAGATATTAACCCGTGTGTTATTCCATATGGATTAGAAGCCACTTTCTCAAGCCTTCCTGGAATATGAATTGTAAGGACTCTCATTCATGTCTAGAAAGCAAATACATTATTTATTGCTAGTTAATAATGGAGCAATGTATTTTATTAAAGTAAGTGCAATACAAGTCGATCATTGTGAGCATGCCAGCTGGATCCACTCTTCACTATACATCATTGGTACCTAAATGTACTATAGATATTTTTATGCCCAAGAGAGGAGCTATATATACCCATGGGTGTCCAGGACAAGAAAGGAGCTGGGAGCTCCACCATGACAAGAAATATTTGAAAAATCCTGGCTTGCACATGACTTTATCTAGTTTGAATCTTGTTATTTTAGTTTACTTTATCAGTGTGTTTTTTTCACTTATGGGGCTGATATTGTGTATCATGCATATGACATGCAGGAGTTTCAGAACCAAGAATCATATAGATCAGTAAAAATATTTAAATATATATGTTTGGTTAAAAATCTATTTAAAATAGCATTGGACATAATTAATATATTACAAAGTTAGTTTTAGCCCTCCACTCACAAGATAACTTTTATAGTATGTCAAAGCAAATTTGAACTTTCATCCCGAACAAAAGGTTTTGCTTAGATCCAAATTCTGTTTGAAAAAAGGAAGAAACATTACATGCCCTTTTGAATCTCTTCAGAGGACATTTAGATATATATATATATATCTAGATATATATATATCCATGAATCTGTAATTTGGGCAGGGATCGTTTGGACAACTCTTTTTTTAAATATATTTATTTTTGCATTATATACTTTACATTGAGTGCTTCAGAAAATATAATTACAATGATTTCAAAGGGCAATCCCTGGATTAAATAACTAGTCTCTATCATTAATTTCAATCAATGTTTAGAAATGTATATAGACACTAAGTCAGCTAACGAATAAAATAAACAAAATAACTATCAAAACTACAAATCTCAGGGATGAGGAGAATACATGATCAGTTAAGTCACTTTGCCACTTCGTTTTTTCAAATACATGATCCACATTGTTTCAATCAAATACGTCTCCACTCCAAGAGTTAAAGTAGACCACTGATGCTAAAAACTTAAGGCTATGATCTTTGTTACCTTAAAAAATTCAGTTTAGTACAAAGAAATTCATAAAGAAAACTTCAGGACTCTTATCAGAGGCTTTTGGTAGTTGTCCTACACTGGTGTACACAGAGGTTCAGGTAAGGCTAAGGAGAGTGTTTCCCATTGAAGACATCATCAAAGAAACTGGTGAACTAGGCAGTCTATAAACTAGCTAGCCATCAAGGGTCTCTTCCACGCTCCGGCCCAATAAAGGACTCATATTAGTAACTAACCATGTTTTAAAAGCCTTAGCCAATGTTATAAAACAAAAACTCCCAAAATATTTAGAGTATTAGTTATGAATGCAAACATAATTGATTTTTGCCTTCTATACATAATTGTCTTGAAATGCTAAAAATGAGCTCCAACTGCGGTTCTTTTGAGGAGCTGCAGGTGCACGTGAGATGATCTGCTTGCCTTCTCAAAGTATTCTTCGGAAGGAGTCGGATGCGGCTTGATCGTTGGAGAATCCGGGGTCCAGCTTGCTGGGCAGACTTCTCCATGGACTTCCACAAACCGGGATGCTTTCACCAGGCGGAGGGTCTCTTCCACGCTCCGGCCCACTGGGAGTCATTGCCACTCACGTGCTTGGTGACTCCCTTGGGGTCAATGATGAAGAGACCTCTTAGTGCAACACCAGGACCTCCTCGCAGCGCACCGTGGTCTCGGGAAATCTGCTGAGTCAGATCTGACAGCAGTGCGATGTCCACGTGGCCCAAACCGCCCCTCTTCCTCCGTGTGTTGCTCCAGGCGAGATGGCTGAAGTGGGAATCCACGGAAACTGTGACAACTTCCCAGTTCACAGCATGAAACTCATCGGTTTGTCACTGAAAGCAGTGACTTCTGGAGGACACACAAAGGGGAAATCCAGAGGCTGGAAGAAGAGCACCAAATACTCCCCCTTAAAGTCACCAAGGCTTGGTTCTTTGAACTCTCCTTCAACAAGGGCTGTGCTCTTCACATAGGCTGCATGCTGGGTGGTGGCAGGGGCATGGGGAACTGTATGAGGAACGGGTGCTAAAACCAATTTTTCTCCACTGGAAGCAGACCACAGTACACCTGTCAAGCATGTTCTTCTTGAAGCAGCAGGCCTAAGGGCTTCAGAGGCAAAGGTGCCCCAAGGAATGGCACTCACATGTCCGCCAACCACAGCCCAGAACAACCATGGTCCCGAGCAACCTTCCCCCTGCGACCACCATCTTCAGTGCAGGCGGGAGCGCCTGGACAACTCTTTGTTCACACAGCACTTGCGGGAGCAGCACGGCCGGGTCTGAACGCTCTTTCGAGATGGTTCACTCCTGTACGAAGCAAGTTGTTGGCTATGTCTCTTCACAGGAACTTCCCCGGGGGCCACTTGCTCTTCCTCACAGCTGAATTTCAAGTCAAGCTTCAAAAATGACAGAAGATGGAAAATTAACCATCATTTTTTAGATCATTTGAGGAGACAGTTCAGTAAGGAGCAGAGACGTTGATGTGGTCTGTGCTCAGTGTGAACTGGGTACCCAACAGCATTCTTTATCAAATATAAGAAGTATTTATAGGATGAGTCCTGACACTACACCCTACCCCATCCCTCCATAAAACAGTTTCATGTGCATACAGTTACACTTCCGTAAACCGATTTGTGCTACACTGTCACACCTTCCTCAAAGCATATTTATAGTTTCATGACATTGCCTGTTACAATATTTATGCAGCAAAGGAGGTTTTTTTTTTTTTTTTTTTTTTTTTTTTTTTTTTTTTTTTTTTTAAGTTTTGTTTGACAAATGGTTCCTGTGATAGGCTTAGATTGGCTGGGTGGTACTACTGCAATTATACAGCCTTATTTGAGACTAGGGCAGAATGAAAATCCTGCCAGTGGTTATAAATTCAACTTTATATCTCATGATCTACTTAGTCTAGAAAAAGAGGAGCATGCATTCATGGGCAATAGCTAAGAGTTTGACCAGATGTTCAGAAATTGAAAGCAGATGGGCAAATGATATTATCTATGAATGTGCCCACATTGCAAGAAAGGTTGTGCCTCGTTTAAAACTCACCAAATTCTTTTCTGGATCAGAGTCTCTCAGTAATTGCATGGATAAAATGATTCATTCCATGTCAATTAGCCATATTCCTCAGGTACATCAGCGTTGACTAATAAGTTCTTTTAATAAATAGCTATGGTAACAGAGTTATCATTTATACTTCTACTTTAACATGGAATTCTCACCAAGCATCCGATATGTTGACATCAGCAATCAGCTCTGAGATCCGCATGTATTACTGTACCCAGAGCAAAATGAAAGGGAACTGGTGCAATATGGCTATACAGCCTCTATTGGCCAACAGAATGCAGCAGAATTGATGTGCCATTTCCAAGCTCACATACCAGAGAACCTTGCTTGTTTCTTTTATGTAATCTTGCCTCATTGCCATGTGCGCAATCCCAGGCTAGCCTGTTGGGGATTGAGAGACCATGTGGAGCAGAGAGGACCTTTCCCAGTTGAGGCCATCATAGACCAGCCTAACTTAGCCACCAGTAGCTGACTGCAAGTGCATATGTGAGATCAGCCAAGACTAAAAACCCAATCAGAGCCAAGCACAACTAGTGTACTAAGACTCATAAACTAATTTTTTTTTAAAAAAAATCTTTATTATTGAAAGTATTCCAGATGCTCCCCCCCCTCTTTTCCCATTGACCCCTTCCACTCCACCTCACTCCTGCTCCACCCCAGGCCTTCACATCACTACTGTCTGTGTCCATGGGTTATGTGTATATGCATATAAATTCTTTGGTTAA
The DNA here is from genome assembly GCF_951640355.1 of Cnephaeus nilssonii. Classification (NCBI taxonomy): domain Eukaryota; kingdom Metazoa; phylum Chordata; class Mammalia; order Chiroptera; family Vespertilionidae; genus Cnephaeus; species Cnephaeus nilssonii. The sequence continues at coordinate 69,477,219 of NC_137083.1, read as the reverse complement.
TCTCTTCCCACCTCACCCCTTTCCCTCTGAGGTTCACCAGTCTGTTTCATACTTCTATGTCTCTGAATCTATTTTGTTCATCAGTTTATTTTGTTTATTAGTTTCCACATATAAGTGAGATCATGTGAAACTTGTCTTTCTCTGATGGGCTTATTTTGCTCAGCATAATACTCTTCATGTCCCTCCATGCTGTTTCAAAAGGTACAAGATCCTTCTCTTTTATAGCTGCATAATATTCCATGGTGTAAATGTAGCACAGCTTTTTATCCACTCATCTACTGATGGGCACTTGGGCTGTTTCCAGATCTTAGCTATTGTACATAGCACTGCTAAGAACATAGGGGTCATACATCCTTTCTGATTGGTGTTTAGAAATTCTTGGGATATATTCTTAGAAGTGGGATCACTGATTCAAACGGCAGTTCTATTTTTAATTTTTTGAGGAAGCACCACAGTTTTCCATAATGGCTGCATTCCCACCAGCAGTGTACCAGGATTCCCTTTTCTCCACATCCTCACCAGCACTTGTTTTTGGTTTGTTGATTGTAGCCCTTCTGGCAGGTGTGAGTGGATACCTCATTGTCATTTTAATTTGCATCTCTCAGATGATTAGTGACTCTGAGCATTTTTTCATTTTTTCATCTGTATGTCCTGTTTGGAGAAGTATCTATCTAGGTCCTTTGCCCATTTTTTAAATTGGGTTGTTTGTCTTCCTTTTGTTAAGTTGTATGAGTACATCTGATAAGGGATTAATTTCCAAATTATATGAAGAACTCAAACTATTTTTTTCTTTTAAACCATTCATTTTTAAAAATAAAACTATCTCTTTACTTGTTAAAGGTCTATTCATATTTTCTGTTTTCTTCTTTAAGTACTTGCTAGAATTCACCAGTGAAGCCATCTGGGCTGGGCTTTTCTTTCAAGGAGCACTGACATTTTTATTGTGTTGGTTTTTCCTCTGTTGTGTTCCAGCAGTTACAGTGGAGTTTTGTGATAAAAATGCTCTTCGATCAGTTAGGATCCCAACAGGAATTGAATGACCTACTGAGTAGGCCCTACTCTATTTAAGATAATTCAAGGAATGTTTAATGAAGGTCAGACTTAGCAGGTCTGGTCAGGTAGGGGGACCTTAAGGGATAGTTTAGTTGCCCAGGTCTAGCAACACAGGATTTTTTACCCTAAAACTGAAAGGGTCAAGAGGATAAAGTATTTACTGGAACCTGGAAGAAGAGAAGAGCTGTGTCCTCCTTACAAGGGACGTCGTCATCCCAAGGAAACCAAACAGAAAGGGATCCTCAACTTTACTTTCATCCTTCTGTTTTTTTGTGTTTTTTTTTAAAACACATCTTGAGATTGAATCCAATTGGAAGCCAGAGGGTGAAGAAGCAATTCATACGGTAAAACAGATGACACTTCTGGGGCAGAGAACAGGGCACAAAAGGAGCTACAATGTATCTGAGAAGAAAAAAAAAACTTGTTATAACTAGTATACTGCTCAAGGATATTTACCTATATATTTGAATGGATTAGTGAATGGGATATATGTTGCTGTATGAATTGTTTCAGCCACTCTGAAGGCAATTTAGAAACATTCTTTGACATTTAAAATATTGGATTTCCTATCTCAGAATCTTAACTAAAGAAATACTAGAAATACTAGTGAACCAGGAGGTGAATTCTAGAAAGATAACTAAAGAGATAAATTTGGTCACCAGCTGGGATTAGTGTAAACTTTAAGGATAATCTACTTTTATCTATATATTTTTTAAAAATTAAAAGGATATTTTGTATATGTGATGCCTAGGTAATTAAAAGGTAATTTTAATTATAGGAAAAATACAATAATTTTAGTAGAACCAAGTTAAAATAATTCTCTCTTCATTCCATCCATGTGGCTCTTAGGTTCCTGGCAACCAAAGCAAAATAAACAATGTAAGAGATTACATAATATTAATTATCTAATGAAAGGAAACAGACCAGTGGAAATAAATGTTTTATTTTTCTTAAGCTCCTGAAAATATTATACACTGTGCTCCTGTGAAAATTTATTTTGTATAAACTTTTATATAAATAACAGAAATAACTTTCAGGGTACTATCTTACTAGAAGTTTTAAACCTATAGAAAAAAAAAAACACTTTTCTTTGTAAAACATTTTCTTGCATCAAGTAGTTAAAAAATGATAGACATTATTTGAAGGTTCAGTGAAGCAATTAATGTAATCTAAACACATTATATTCAAGTAGCATAATCAGAGTAAAGACTAAAGATACCATATTTTAGTTGATTTTGTTTAATGTTATATATATTATTTACATGGCAGGGTCTTAATAATGACATTACATAACTTCACCTTTTTATTACATATTTTCACCAAAAACAATAGTAGTCCAACAATAAACTGACACCAAATTATAGTGGATTATCTGTTGTGGTTTTTCAATTATTTATCTTCCATGTATGGGAAGAAGAAATAATTTAATAAATAATGTTCATCGGTGTCTTTCACCACTCTTTTCTGTTTTTTAAAATCCTCACCCGAGAATATTTTTCCATTGATTTTTAGAGAGTGTGTAAGAGAGAAGGGAGGAGCCTATAATGGAGGTAGGTGCCCTTGATTGGAATTGAACCCAGGACCCTTCAACCTGCAGTCTGACGCTCTATCCACTGAGACAACCCAGCTAGGTCTCACCACTCTTATTAAACATAGTACTGGAAGTCTGAGCTAGAGCAATCAGATAAGAAAAATAAAAGGCTTACAAATTGGAAAGGAGCAAGTAAAACTCTCATTATTCACAGATGACATGATATTGTATATAAAAAACCCTAAAGACTCCACCAAAAAACTACTAGATTTAATAAATGAGTTCAGCAAAGTAGCAGGATACAAAATTAACACCCAGAAATGAATGGTATTTTTATATATCAATAATTAACTTTCAGAAAGAGAAACTAAAAATACAATCCCATTTGCAATTGCAACAACAACAACAACAAAATAAGATACCTAGGAATAAACTTAACCAAAGAGGTAAAGATCTATACCGGGAAAACTATAGGACACTGAAAAAGCAAATAGAGAAAGATACAAACAAATGAAAGAATATACCGTGTTCATGGATTGGAAGAATTAACATCATTAAAATGCCCATACTACCCAAATCAATCTATAGATTCTACATGAACCCTATTAAAATAACAATGGCATATTTCATGGATTTAAAACAAATACTCTAAAAATTTATATGGAGCAAAAAAAGACCTGAATAGTTGCAGCAATCTTGAGAAAGAATCACAAAGTAGGAGGGATCACAATACCAGATATCAGACTATACTACAAATTCATTGTAATCAAAACAGTATGCTACTGGCACAAGAACAGGCATATAGATCAATGAAACAGAACAGAGACCCCAGAAATTGACTGAAACCATTGCATTCAATTACTATTTGACAAAGGAATACAATGGAGTAAAGACAATTTCTTCAATAAATGGTGTTGGGAAAATTGACAGGTACATGCTAAAAAATGAAACTAGACCACCAACTTATACCATAAACAAAAATAAACTCAAAATGTAAGTCGTGAAACCATAAAAATCCTAGAAGAAACTGTCGGCAGCAAAATCTCAGACATTTCTCATAGCAATATGTTTGCCAATACATCTCCAGGGCAAAGGAAACAAAGATGAAAATAAGCAAATGGGACTACATCAAAACAAAAAGCTTTTGCACAGCAAAAGAAATCATCAACAAAATGAAAACGGATCTCACTGTATATCATCTGTCAATGATACACCTGATAAGGGATTAATTTCCAAAATATATAAAGAATCACACAACTTAACTAAAGGAAGACAAACAGCTGAAGCCGGTTTGGCTCAGTGGATAGAGCGTCGGCCTGCGGACTCAAGGGTCCCAGGTTCGATTCCGGTCAAGGGCATGTACCTTTGTTGCGGGCACATCCCCAGTAAGGGGTGTGCAAGAGGCAGCTGATCGATGTTTCTCTCTCATTAATGTTTCTAACTCTCTATCCCTCTCTCTTCCTCTCTGTAAAAAATCAATAAAATATATTTTTTTAAAAAAAGGAAGACAAACAATCCGATTTAGAAATGGGCAAAGGCAATGGGGGGAAAAGGAGACGTATATAATACTTTAAACAATAAAGAAAAAAATGGGCAAAGGATCTAAATGGACACTTCTCCAAAGAGGATATACAGATGGCAAAGAAATATGAAATAATGTTCAGTCACTAATCATCAGAGAGATGAAATTTAAACAACAATGAGGTATCAGCTCACACCTGCTAGAATGGCTACCATCCTACCTAATAAAAGGGTAATATGCAAATAACCATCACTCTGCTACACCCACGATTGGGCCGGCAGGAGGCTGGGGGGCGGGACTCAGGGTGGCCTCTCAATGGCCAGATCAGCGGCCACTGAAGGGGGACCAATGGGGCCGAGGGGGGACCGATGGGGCCAGCGTGAGAGCTGTGGTGGGAGCGGCAGCAGCGCCCGGGTCCCGCCCCTCAGAGATCGCGGTCAGAGCAGCGGTGGCGCCCGGGTCCCTCCTATCACTGAGGGACCTGGGCGGTGGCGGTGGCGGCGCCCCAATCGCTGATGGCGGCGTGGGGCCTGACAGCTCCCGCCCCACGCTGCCGCCTCCACTGTGGTCCAAGCCCCCACCCTGAAAGAAGGTGGAAGGAAAACTGGTGCCAGTAGCCAGGTGAAGGAAGCTCTATTGCATGATTCTTCGTGCAAAGGGCCTCTAGTCAAGAAATAAAAAGCAATTGCTGGTGAAGATGTGGAGAAAAAAGGAACCCTGGTACATTGTTGGTGGGAATGCAGACTGGTGCAGCCACTATAGAAAAGAGTATGGAATTTCCTCAAAAAATTAAAAATGGAACTACCTTTTGACCCAGTGATCCCACTTCTAGGATTACTTCCTAAGATTTATGAAATACCAGTCAGAAAGAATATATGCACACCTATGTTCTTATCAGGGCTCTTTACAATAGCTATGATCTGGAAACAGCCCAGGTACCCATGAGTAGATGCATGGATAAAAAAGATGTTGTATATTTACACAATGGAATACTATGCAGCTGTAAAAGAGAAGGATCTCTTACCCTTTGAGACAGCATGGAGGGACCTGGAGAGTATTATGCTAAGCAAAATAAGCCAATCAGAGTATCACATGATCTCACTCATATGTGGAATCTAATAAACAAAATAAACTGATGAACAAAATAGATCCAGAGACATGTAAGCATGGACCAGACTGATGAATCCCAGAGGAAAGGGGGTGGAGAAACAGAAAGAGATTAACCAAAGAACTTATATGTAAATATGCATAACTCATGAACACAGATAATAGCATAGTGAAGGCCTGAATGTGTGTGTGTGTGTGTGGGGGGGGGCGGTGGGTAAAGGTTAGAGGATGTCAATGGTGGAAAAATAGTATATCTGTAATATTTTCATTATTAAAGATACATTTTAAAAAATAAATGCTTTCCTGGGACTGACAAAAAATAACATACAGGCCACAAAAACATGATTTATTAAAAAAAGATTATATGATTTTTCTTTGTATGCAAATCTTCTCAACTTGATCATTTTACATTTACATGTTCCTTACTAGAATGCATTTCTAATATTTCTAGAAAAGATAATACTTTATATTCAGAGACATCACCATAGCCAAACTAGTTTTGGAATAAAATACAAAAGCAGATATATTTTGATGGTTTCCAAGGATTTTATAGCTATAAACACCAGATGGAATTGTTGTTCTTATAACATTACTAAGGCATCACCTTTTGTAAAGGGTTGTATTTAATCGGCTTACAGATACCAGAATCATAAATTAAGTCTGAAAAACATAAATAGCCAAATATGAAAATAAGATCTCTCGTTCAAATAAAAAACATTAAGACTATGACTATTTGAGCCATAACTTCTGAATTTACTATAACAATTTAACTTCTTTGTATCAATGGTTATTTGATTACATATTTTGGTAAATAAAATATTCTAGAAATAGTTTCTTTATATTTAACATATACAAACATTTGCAAAGAGATCAAAGTTTAACACAATGCATTAAATCTTTTTAAAATTGTCATGTAGTTCACCATCACCCCAGTAAAAAACTTTAGGAATTGGAAAGTTATATTCATGACTCTCACATCTCTATACCAACTTTACATTGCCTCAGATGGCAACAAATATACGTAGATCTTACAAGACTTGAAAAACAGAAATTAAGGAATAAAGTCAAGTTTATAGAAATATAAAAAGTAAAGATAATAATATTGAAGAAAATTTTATTTACTAAGTGAATCAAGCCTTTATTTTAAAAATCACATATAGATATACACAAAAGTATAAATCAATTTGATAATTTAGCTGTGGGAATTTCTAAAGACATAATAAAGGGAAAAGTAATTCCTTGCTGAGACTGGATGCTACATTACCAGGATTGAAAGACAAGAACATGGTCAGAATCAAATGTGTCAAATTCAACAACATGGCATCAGAGAGCTAACCTGGGTCTGAGTAAAGTGGCGGGAGGAGGGGCCTAGGTAGAGAATTCTCATCAATGCAGTGTGATGGAGGCTGACTAGATTGACAGGGGCATTTTGGTCAGGACGTGCTCAGTAAAAAATTATAGAAAGAAAGTGCGTGGGGTAACAACTGGCCCAAGTCAGAGGCAAGGCAAGGTTTAGTCCAGTAGAACATTACTGCAAGGAGACCTTCAAGCAATGGTGTCATCCATTAACAAATCACTTGAAATCTATCTAAAAATCTCTTTCCATATCACACCTCTTCTTCATTCCAGACAAATAGACAATGAATATTAATTGCATTCTTGATGTTTGATTCACCTCTAGAGGGTGAGGTAAGAATCTCAGCAATGGGGGGGTTTAGTGGAGTTCTGACAATGTCAACTCATGGGCCGGTGCTTAGGAGGACAAGGCTTTTCTGCTTGGCAACCATTCTCCCACTCTGAAGGCAAAGGGTTTCCCTAAATAAGATTTCACGTTTTCTTAACATATGAACTCAGTCCAAATAACGTTATCATATTACCTTCTCCAGTCCAAGTAACTTTATAATGTTTCATTATCTTCTCCAGCTTAACTAAGAATCACTTATTTAAGAATCAAGTTGTTAGAGTCTATCTTCCTTTAAAAATACAGATATTAAGAGCAGTGTCTGTTCAAATCCTCTGCCCATTTTTTAATTGTATTGTTTTGTTGTGGTGGTGGTCATTGAGTTGTATGAGTTCATTATATATTTTAGATATTAACCCCTTATCAGAGGTGTTGTTTGTAAGTATCTTCGCCCATTTGGTTGGCTACCTTTTGATTTGTTGATGGTTTCTTTTGCTGTTTAGAAGTTTTTAGGTTTGACATTGTCCCATTCATTTAGTTTTGCTTTTACTTCCCCTTGCTTCTGAGGTCAAATACATAAACTCCTTTCTAAGACCAAGGTCTGTAAATTTAGTACCTATGTTTTCTTCTATGTAATTTATTATTTCAAGTCTTATTATTAGGTCTTTAATCCATTTTGAATTACTATTGTGTATGGTTACAAATAGTCTAGTTTCATTCTTTTGCATGTGGCTTTCAAATTTTTTTCAACACCATTTATTAAAGAGCCTTTGTTTTCTACATTGTGTGTTTTTTGCTCCATTGTCAAAAATTATTTGCCTATATGCATATGGGTTTATTTCTGAGCTCTCAATTCTGTTCCACTGGTCTGTGTGTCTGTTTTTCTGCCAATACCATGTTGTCTTGATTATGATTTTATTCATATAGGGGATATAAAACCAAAAGCAACAAATGAACAAACCAAAACTCATGGACACAGATAACACTCTGGTGGTTTGGTTTCCAGAGGGATAGGGGTGAGGGAGGTAGTAAAGGGTAAAAGAAATAAACTATGTGGTGATGGAAGGAGATTTGACTTTAATTGCATTTGACACAGTGCAATCTATAGATGATGTTTTATGGAATTGTACACTTAAAACCTTTATCATTCTATTAACCAAACTAGAGTCCTGGTGCATGAGATTCATGCACTGCGGTGGGGTCCCTCAGCCTGGCTTGCACCGTCTCACAGTCCCGGAGCCCTCTGGGGATGTCCCACTGCAGGGAGCGGGCCTAAGCCGGCAGTTGGACATCCTTAGTGCTGCTATGGAGGCAGGAGAGGCTCCTGCCAGCACCACTGCGCTCACCAGCCGTGAGCCCGGCTTCAGGCTGAGCAGCTCGCCCCCTGTGGGAGCACACTGACCACCAGGGGCAGCTCCTGCGTTAAGCATCTGCCCCCTGGTGGTCAGTGTGCATCATAGCAACTGGTTGTTCTGCCATTTGGTTGATTTACATATTAGCCTTTTATAATATAAGATATAATCCCAATAAATTTAATTATTTTTTTTAAAGACTGATATTGAGAGGAAAGAGATAATATCTATTTGACCTGTCTTGGCTTTAAATAAATCAGATTATCTGACATCACCTTGAGATGCCTATTATCTAGATTTTACAAAGGACAGTGGAAAATTAATTGGCTCAAGGTCAAAAGGGAATGAAGGAATTTGAACTTAGGTCTTCCTGATTCCAAATTTTTGTTTATTTTTCTAATAAATTATAATTTCTACTAAAATAAAGCACCTATTTAGTACTCTAAGCTATAAATAATGTTATACTGGATTGAATAGTGTCCCACAAAAATCCATGTCCAGCTAGAACTTCAGAATGCGACCTTAATTGGAAATAGGACTATTGCAGATATAATAGTTAAGATGAGGTCATTACTGGATTATAGGTGACCCTAAATGCAAGGTTGATGTCCTTATAAGAAGGTTATGTAAAGACACAGAGATACAGAAACACACACACACACACACACACACACACACACACACACACACACACACACAGAAGAACATGTGAAAACAGGCATGCCAAGGATTGCCAGCAACCAGCAGAAGCTGGGAAGGAGCTTTCAGAGGAAGCGTGGCCTTGCTGATAGCTTGATTGTAGACTACTAGCCTCCAGAACTGAAGGGAATAAATGTCTGTTATTTTAAGTCACCAAGCTTCTGGCATTTTATAGGCTGCCCTAGAAAATGACTACCAAGACAATTAACAAAGAAGGTATAACTTGCTTGTCACATTGCTAGTAGAAATCTGTTCTTTAACTAATAATTATAGGACATTTTAGAATCTTGTATTTCCATAATTAAAATAATCAATTATCAGTCAAAGTTTTCTTATTGTTTTGTGTTTTTTTTTTTTTTATTGCCTATTGCCTCATTTGATTATCTTGTTCCCCGCTTATAGCCAACCCCAAGCACTCAAACCAGTATATTGTCTTTGCTCAAATATTGTTTGGAGAAATTATTTAACAAAGAGTTGGCAAAATTCATCATTGAAATTATTAGCTTAGATGTTTGGAAAAGTTGAATAGATGAAAGTCTTAAGAAAATTTTTGGCCAAACTTTGAAAGAGATTCAATGACTTTTCCTTTTATGTATATTAAAAACAAACAAACACAAAAACATAGAAATATGATGAAATGGCTAAAGAATTAAACTCCATTATATTTATTTACTCACAGCTACTGCCACTTCATCCAATACTTTCCAAAAAAGCAAGGTAAAATTGAAACATATGATTTGAAGAAATAACTCTGAGATTTTCCTATGTCAGTAAAAGAGAACTTATTATCAGAAATATTTTCACATGGAGTAGGAGCCAGGTCTCCAGTGCCTCAAAAAATCTCAATAAAAATAAAAACTAGAAAACTAGCTACTCAAATACAAGTTGATAAAGTTTCTGTATATTAATATCTGAACTTTAAAAAATTGCAAAAAGACAGAGTTCTTTGCAATTATGACATTACTCTTCTTCAAGGATTTACCTGGAAAAAATACGAACTGATTTGGAACTGGCTTCTTAGAAGCGAATTAGCAAATTTCCATGTAAAGAAGAAAAGAGCTCTACACAGGAACAAAATAGAAGAGCTATCCAGCACCATTAGTTTAGTGTCTAATTCCACAACCACACCTTTAGATATATTCATATGCTATATTTTTTGGTCTCTGATATTTATGTTTAAGTCAGCTATTGAAATAGTGTGTCTTTCACAACACATCTTTTCTGTGGTCGGTAAACCTGTTTTTTTTTTTTGTTTTTTTTTTCACAAGGCAGGAGGCAATAAAACTCACAACAGCCAAAACAGAGAGGAGAGATCAGCTAAATCTACTCCTTTGCTTTCTGTCTTCTTGGTTCTGCTCCTCTGTAAAAAAGAAAAATCCTCTCTTGCTTTCAAATATTGAACATATGCAGTAGCCATTAGCTCTGTATCCCACAATTTGTCACTTTCAATCAAGCTTGAGCAAAAGGACTGCAACACCATTGGATATATATGATCCAATAAACTAAATTGTCTTTTTGTGTGTTTTTTTAAGCCCACTCATTCCCATAGTTTCTCTGAATCCTAGAAGCTGGGTCCTAGGGATTGCTGAGCTTGGTAACAACACATACAGGTGTCCAGAGCATCTTTGACTTTAACATTGCCGGACGAGAGGCATCTATCCTGTACACAGAAAGCCCCATGGGGACAGCTCATTTTCTTTTACTCTGTAACTTGCCATAAACCACGTTATTCCCACAACTCAGCATTAAAAGCAATTAATTTGTCCACAGTTGGAAGTTGATATAAACTCTGCTTACAAATTAATTGAATTTGATTAGTTCCACTCAGGTCCCAGTGTTTTTGACAAGTTAAGGAAGAATTTCTAAGTGGGTAAATTTTTTCATCTGTTTTGACATCTCATATTATAAGGTACTTGCACAATGAAGATAAAACATTGTCTATAGACATTTCCAGTAAAATATACCTTTGTGTATAATGCATATTAAACTAGCAAGCAAAGTTTTAATTAACCACTATGTATAGAAAATAGAATAAGACCCAGGTTATATTTATGAACATGTAACCCTAGGCCAGTGGTCAGCAAACTCATTAGTCAACAGAGCCAAATATCAACAGTATAACGATTGAAATTTCTTTTGAGAGCCAAATTTTTTAAACTTAAACTTCTTCTAACGCCACTTCTTCAAAATAGACTCGCCCAGACCGTGGTATTCTGTGGAAGAGCCACACTCAAGGGGCCAAAGAGCTGCATGTGGCTCGCGAGCCGCAGTTTGCCAACCACTGCCCTAGGCAAATTGTTTAATGTCTCTGTGGCTCAAATTCCTCTCTGAAAACTCCGGATTAGAAAATATGCTCTGGAATATCACACTTTATGGACTAATAACTGTGTTATTAGAATTGAATTGGATACATTAGAAAGCAATCTGAAATAAATGCATCCTTAAAGCATGTAAATTGTTAATGTTTTATTTTTAAATATTATAAAGCAAACACGTATTTTTTAAATTGAATAATGTTAAAAGATGTTTTGAAAATAACAACATTCTTTTTTGCCCTTCTTTATCCCCTAATCTCACTTCATACAGTCAGTAACTTTCAGTACTCTTGCATATGTCTTCTGCCATTCATCTCCATATTTTTAAGTAATAGGCTTATACATTTATTTTTTTATGTATAAATTCCTAGAATATTGATTGATATCCTAGTATGAGGTACTTAGCCCTTTGTAATATTCTTTCAGCCCTATATCCCAAACCCCCTACCCCTACCCAAGCTATCAACATTGAAATTATTTAATGTTTGCATTACTATTGACTATATAATTATTAGAATTAAGTATCTATTTCTGTAAATTTTTTTCTTTGGAATTAAAATTACTAATTTTGGTTATCTGTCTCTGTAGTTAATTTTATTTTAATTTTAGAAAGGGAGGGAGAGAAGAGAGAGAGAGAGAGAGAGAGAGAGAGAGAGAGAGAGAGAGAGAGAGAGGAATGTGAGGAAAATATTTTGGTCGGTTGCCTCCTGAGTGCATCTAACCAGGATGGAGCCTGCAACCCAGGTATGTGCCCTGACTGGGAATCCAACCCATGACTCTCCAGTATACTGGACGATGCTCCAAACCACTAAGCCACCCAGGCCAGGGCTCTATAGCTAATGTGTAATGTGCTCTAACAGATCTGTCAAAAATAATAATAGTTGCAAATGCCCAGGCATATCAATTTTTTTTTTGCCTAGAACACCAATTTTCCATAGCTGTCTTCCTACTCTAATCTCCCCTGTTCAGCTTTAAATATTGAGAATTCCTTCCAAAATTTACCTTTGAGACTCTCTTGTTTCATGGATATAATCTCTTTTTTTTGTCCCTTCCTTGCATATTCTCCAATCTCTTCTGAAAAGGATGAATTATAAGAAATATAGCATCTTTTTTATTTCTTGCATGTTTAAAAATGTTATATTGCATCCTCTCATTTTGAGTAAATTTTTCCAACTATAAATATTCTTTTCACCCTCACTGGTCTCTCTCCTCAGAGCCCATAGGGAACAGTATTGAGTGCTACAGTCTCATTCAAACTACAAGCACACCACCCTAAGGCATGAACCCCAATGCCTTCCAGCATTCATCCTACCATGGCCGGGATACACATAGGTAGCAGCCAGAGCAATGTGAGTAAAAGTTATAACCTCATCAGAGTAAAAGTTATAACCTCATCAGCCTTCATGCCAGTGAGAGAAACAAGAGGTTTATAGAACCCAGAAGGTCCCCAATGCACAAGCTGCTGTTTACCTATACAGATCATTATTCATGTTCTAGATTTTGACCTCACCTAATTTTCCATCTAATATCTCCTTCAGAGTAGGGCCACAGGTTGGCTTACTTCTCCCCACAAATCTGCCTACTTAAACATAATATCATATTATACTGAGTGCACTGGGGTTTTAGGCTGTATTTTTCATGCCTCAACAGACATTTCTAATTATATCATGTGTCTATTTAAAGACTTCACAGAGAAAGAGAATGTCCTTTCCTTACTATCTTATACACAACAGTTGATAGTAAACAGAATCCATTTGTGTGCGTTTTTCTACTCTCAGTATTCTGAGTTATATTTTTTAAGGCAAACAATGTTTCCCCTTAGATTGTTAGCAGACTTCTAAAATATTAAGTTGAAGATGCTTACTATATTTATTGTCAATTTTACTTCTCTTCAAGTTCACCCCTCAAGGTTACAAAGTAAACATTCAGGAATTTGAAGCCATTACTCCCCAACATCTCGGACCCAGTATTGCTTTTCCGTTCCATTTCAAGTTTGGATGTTTGCTTTGGATGTCTGGTATCAGGGGGGGCTTCACTACAGAGCAGGCAAATTAGTAATATAATCATTTTTCTGAGAGTGTCCGAAAACTTCAACATAAAAGGCTGAAATAAACCATTCACAGGTAGAAGTATCTTTGCAAGAGATTTATTTTTGCAATCTCAAAGTTTAATATAAGTGTCCTAGGAAACAAAATGTATAAACCGACTGCTCAAATACCAAGATGCTTGCCCTCAAACCCTCCCCACCACCACCAAACATCTTTATGTGGTAGCTAACGGACTATATTATACTATATCTTGGAGATATGTGATTGTTTAGCATAAAACAGTTTATTGTTTTATTTTTAAAATACAAAATGCCAATTATGTCAGCCAAATTGGAAAAAATATATCAAGATCTGCTTATTGGCCTGTTTTTCCAATTTTTGATAATTGACTCTTCCTATAGTTTATTGTCCTTTTTATAAATCCCACTCAAAGATATCTATGAGCTCATGGCTACTTTAAACAATTGAGTAAAATGGAAAATTGCCAAATAGAAACTAAATAAAAATATAACTTCAGGATAAATTGCTAAGTTAAAAAAGAAAGAAATAGAAGAAGTACATTCCTAAGAGTTTATATATTAACTGTTCACAATTTTAACTCACCTGACAACTTTCAGCTTTTTTCTTTTAACTTTCAGCTTTTAATCCTCACTCAGGGACATTTTTCTACAGATTTTTTTTTCTTTTCTTTCTTTCTTTTTCTTTTCTTTTTTTTTTTTTTAGAGAGAGGGAAAGACAGAGAGAAAAGAGAAATAAGAAATATCAATGTGAGAGAAACACATTGATTGGTTGCCTCCTGCAACCAAGGTATATGCCCTTGACCAGAATTGAACCCAGGACCATTCAGTCCACAGGCCAACGCTCTAGCCACTGAGCAAAACCATCTAGGGCTTAATTTCAGTTTTTAACCTCTATTTTCAACATATGTTCATTGAGTAATAGTGAGATTATAAGCATAAGAGAAATTTCTAAGTTACTGTCCTTTCTGATCCATTGACTTCTTCTATGACCTTCTGTCTTGACACTGTTGGACCTCAATTTCACAATCTATAAAACTATTCCTATTATTTTTTCAATTGCACCAATTACTCAGGTCTTCAAATACCTTAGGAGAAAAAAAAGAGATGACACACCTATTCCACCTTTTTATAGTATGCAGCTCAAAATAATGCAGGCTTTCTGTATTGCTTAAATCACTATATAATCTAAATTTGTCATGTATTATATATTTAATCATTTTTATGATTTTATATAAGTTAAAAATATTGTAATAATGATGTTAAATCTAGATTTAATCATATTCAATCTAAATTTAAGTAATTAAAAATACAATTGGATAACTATAGAAAACATTATAAAATATATGATGACAAAATTATATTTTTACAGTAAATGTTTAAAAAAATGTTCTTCTTGGGAAAAAAAAGAAATTTCTCTTCTAGTGGCACTGAAGAAAAAGATAAAACCTAGAATTCTCACTACAAAATATAGCCTCCATTGATCCTTTATAAAGACTCAAAGTGCTATTCTCTTCTTTGCAGACATGAGCATTTTAAATCATGGTAATGAATATTGGGAGTTTCCCCCTAAAAAGACAGACAGAGAAAACATCATACATAAACTAGGTGCAAAATAATATCCAACTATACTTGTGTGCTATCATCTCAACTTCTTCCATCTTTATGCCTTTAGATGGCCTCTACAGCCATTGTAATGAAGATCCCTAGCATTTTCTCCAAGCCTTCTTTGTTTTCCCTACTTAAATCTTAAATGTTGGTATATTAATACAGCAATACCATGGAAGCATTTGAAAATTTATTTTATTACTAATTATTAGTCATGGGATCAGTTCAATAAATATTATTCATGTTACAATGGAAAAGTTGCTTTTATTTTATTAAAAGTAAAACTTCACCCTTATTTTTAATTTAATTATTTAAAAAATGCTTTCCTTGAGTGTTAGTACATATAACTGGATATTCCCGGTTATAATGAATTAAGATCATTAAGTTAAATTAAGAAGGAAAAATCAAGCACATGTGCACCCATTGCAACAGCCACTCTACGTGTACTTTTAAGAAAGGCTTCCTCACCAACCACAGAAATTGGGTTAAGACAGGCTGAACTCAGCTTTCCTTACCCCTTAGCTAGCATTTGAAAATCCTATATTCTTTTCTTTTAAGGTGACTAATAGTACCTCCAATTTCTTCTTAAATTATTTATAGACCAGTTATTAAAAACCAGAAAATAACAAGTGAATTCCAAGTAAAAGGTACTTTATTATTGTGAAATATCTTATGTGTAACTTGGCAAGATAAACTAATTTCATAAAATAGATATTGTCTGGGATATTAATTGTATATTAATTTTATAATTGATGTATAATTAATATAATATACTTGTAACAGTATATTTGCATCAACACAAATGCAATATGATTAGTAAAATTGAAATGCAATTGGATCAAACAATTGAAATACAATTAATACAATAATTTATGTAATTAATACAATATATTTAAAGAGAGCAAAACTTTCTATTGATGAAAAAATATCTCTGGGTTGAAAGATCTAAAATTATTTTCCTAAAGAATTTCTCTCAAAGCATTTAATTGCAATTTTGTAGCCTTAAGCAATGAAAATACACATATAAAATTAACTTTTACTTAATATGACACAAATTTGATCAACTTAAATATTAATTTACAGTATCTCTAGAATCTATCTAAAAGTGTTGTTTGAAGGATTATCAAGAGGAGTAATTATTTCTCTAAATTATAGACATTTTAGGTTATTTAATATTTGTTCAAAATGTTATGCTTTATTTTCTCCTCAAGGCTATTCTGAAAATCTCATTTCTTAGATTGGCTAAGGGTTAAAAATATTTAGTAAAACTATCACACTACTATACCTATATATCTAGATAGATAGATGATAGATAGATTTTTAAATTTTTTTCACTTTACTTGCATGAGAAAATAGCTGCAAACAATGTGGGATATACTGCAATGTAACCAAGAGTCATAGCCTTAGATTAAATTGTCAGGTATGTCCATCTATCAGGCAAGCAAAATGACTCATATATCAGGTTATTGATTTAACTTTATATACAGTATTTTGGTGTTGTTATATGAATAAGAGTAAAGAGAAAATAGTTCCTGGTAAACGCAATTCCAATTTCAAATTTTGTAAATTAGGGATGAGTTACCATGGTGCCTAATTTTACTAAGCAATTAAATTGAAATACATATTTTAACTGTGTTGGATGCTCACCCTCTTGCCATAATATAAAATGATATCCTCAATGCTGCCTATGTGGCTTTATCATCTTAATTGTTAATAGCCTTAGGAAAGAGTTTAACCATCAATTACCACTACCACTTGCCACTTTGTGCACCCCCCTCCCCCATCACAATTTGGACACTTCTAATGGAGGGGACAGCACAGAGAATTGACTTTTTTTCTAGACACCTCTCTCTATAAGCAATTTGGTTGGCAATTTAAGTCTTGGTATCCTTCCATAGTGAATCTTAATAAGTACAAAAGAGAAGAAATTGTTTAGGATATGGGTGTACTGCTGCTGTATAACATTAGGGCTGAAGAGGGTTAGGCACATTCCAGTTATATATGATGTCTAGCTAGCAATCAATATTTTGGAATTGACAAGTCTACATGGATTGGGGGTGGTGGAGGAGGAAGAGCAGAACATATAGAGGGAAAATGGTGATGCCCCCCAAAATTAAATAAATAAATAACAAGTCTACCTTAGTTCCAGATTGCACCTCTCAATTGTGTGAGATGGCAATTTTGTTGAAAATTTGGGGATTGGAATTTTATCTTTAATTCTGAGTATTTTGACTTTTGGTGAATCTTCACAGATAATTTAAAAGGAAAATAAAATGCTATAGAAGCACAACTGTATTATAGTCAACTAACTATCAAAAAGGAGATATAGAATCAACTGAAAACTAGCTGGAGAGAACCCTGATAACCAAGGATAGAAAGTGTGGACTGTATAGAGATTGTCTAATCAGCTTTTGAGTCCCCACCATAGACACTGCCCCTGAAAGCACATTGAGGTAAAAGCCAGTTACACCCAAAGCACCTGCAGCTGACACTTGCAGAACCAGCTCTGTGTGGGAAGGAAGTACAGCTCATAATAGGGAAAATCAAAGCATGAGACTCAAGGTAGACCCAGTCTCTTGGCTAAGGAGTCCCTGACTACTGGACTATTAGGGGCTTTAACCTCTCATACCTCAATCAGGTGGCCCAGGGACAGAAATGGGCCATGATTTACATTAATCTGCACTAGAGACGCTCACAGAAGGTCTAGGATAGACATACCAAGGGACCAGATTCAACAACATCAGACCAAATCCAGCAAGACTCATAAATAGTGGACCTAAAGCACCTGTATAACAGCTGGCACTATGACATTGGGGTTGAAGTTCATTGGACATCAACAATCAAGTCCCAATTATAACAAGAATGCCCAAATAACAAGAGCAAGGAGCATTCACAGAGCATCCAGCTCAGGTGAACAAAGAGACTACATCACTGGACCCCTCAAGGCACTTTCTACATAAGACCATCCCACAAAGACTGGGAGGCATAAGAGTTCTACCTAATACATAGAAGCAAATATAAAGAAACAGCTAAAATGGGGAGACAAAGAAACAACCCCCCAATGAGAGAAAAGAAAGAATCTCCAGAAAAAGAACTAAATGAGATGGTGGCAAACAACCTACCTATCAAACATAGAGTTCAAAGCAATGGTTATAAAGATGCTTAAGGAACTTAGTGCAAATTACAACAGCATGAAAAGGGAAATAGAGATCATGAATAAGAACCAGACAGAAATAAAGAATGATATATCTGACATCAAGAACACACTGGGAGGTATTAAAAGTAGATTAGATGAAGCAGAAGATCAAATAAGTGAATTGGAAGACAAGATAGAACTAATTACCCAATTAGAGCAGCAATCAAAAAAAAAGAATTAAAAAGCAGGAAGATAGTTTAAGGGGCTCTGGGACAACATGTAATGTAACAACATCTGCATTATAGAAATGCCAGAAGGAGAAGAGGGTGAACAAAGAACAGAGAACCTGTATGAAGAAATAATGACAGAAAACTTCAACCTGGTGATGGAAAATGTTACACAAACTCAGGAGACACAGAGTCCTAATCAAGGTGAACCTAAAGAGGGCCACATCTAGACACATTAGAATTAAAATGGCAAATGTTAAAGACAAATACAGAATCTTAAAGGCAGCATGTGAGAGACAGAAAATTACCTACAGAGGATTTCCCACTAGAATGTAAACTAGCTGACTTCTCAATAAAACATACTTCTGGTCAGAAGGGAGTGGCATGAAATACTCAAAGTAATGAAAAGCAAGGGCCTAAATCTAAGACTAATGTACCCAGCAAGTCTATCATTTAAAATTGAAGGTGAAATAAAATGCATTCCAGAAAAAAATAAGTTAAGGAGTACATTATCACCAAATCAACAATGCAAGAAATGTTAAAGGGAATGCTTTAAGAACAAGAAAAGGAAAGAGAGAGGATCATATGCATAAAGAAAATAGCAATGGCAATAAATAAATACCTATCAATAAGAAAATATAACACTTGCAATCATATATACACCCAATATAGGAGCAACCAAGTACATAAAAAGACACTTGAGGGACATTAAGGGAGAGATTGAAAGCAATACAGTAATAGCAGGGGACTGTAACACCCCACTGACATTACTGTAATGATATTCCAGACAAAAAATGAACAAGTAAACAGAGCCCTTAAATTACACACTAGATCAGTTGTATATAACTGATATTTATACAACATTTCACCCCAAAGCAACAGAATATACATTCTTCTCAAGTGCCCATGGAACATTCTCAAAGATAGATCACAGGTTAGAGCATAAATTCAAGAAGATTGCTATTATACCAAGCATCTTCTCTGATCACATTGACATGAAGTTAAAAATCAACTACAATAAAAAAACCTCAGAAAGACTCAAATACATGAAGGCTAAATAGCATGTTATTAAACACTAGAGGCCCGGTGCACGAAATTCGTGCACGGAGGGGGGTTGTCCCTCAGCCCAGCCTGTACCCTCTCCAATCTGGGACCCCTCAAGGGATGTCCGACTGCCTGTTTAGGCCCAATCCCTGGGATCGGGCCTAAACGGGCAGTCGGACATCCCTCTCACAATCCAGGACTGCTGGCTCCCAACTGCTTGCCTGCCTCCCTTCCTGATTGCCCCTAACTGCTTCTGCCTGCCAGCCTGATCACCCCCTAACCACTCTGCTGCCAGCCTGTTTGCCCCCAACTTCCCTCCTCCGCCGGCCTGGTCACCCCTAACTGCCCTCTCCTGCAGGGTTGATCACCTCCAACTGCCCTCCCTTGCAGGCCTGGTCCTTCTCAACTGCCCTCCCTTGCAGGCCGGGTGCCTCCCAACTGCCCTCTCCTGCTGGCCATCTTGTGGTGGCCATCTTTGTGTCCACATGGGGGCAGGATCTTTGACCACATGGGGGCAACTATATTGTGTGTTGCAGTGATGATCAATCTGCATAGTACTCTTTTATTAGATAGGATAGAGGCCTGGTGCACGGGTGGGGGCCAGCTGGTTTGCCCTGAAGGGTGTCCCTGATCAGGGTGGGGTTCCCTTGGGGCGTGGAGCGGCCTGAGCGAGGGTCCTGTGGTGGTTTGCAGGCCGGCCACACCCCCCGGCAACGCAAGCAGAGGCCCTGGTATCTGGAATTTATTTTCCTTCTACAATTGAAACTTTGTAGCCTGGAGCAGAGCCAAGCCTGGGGCTCCCTCCGAGGCCCGCAGCCATTTGTGTTGGGGTTATAATTGAAACTTTGTTGCCTTAAGCGGGTGGGCCCGGCCAGGGTGTGTGCAAAGTTTTGCTTCCCCTGTTGCCAGCGGCAACCCTGGCCTGCTCTCTCAAGCTCCATTCTGCCGCCATTTGTTTGAATTTGTTTACCTTCTATAATTGAAACTTTGTAGCTTGAGTGGAGGCTTAGGCCTGCAACGGCTGGCAGAAAGCTTGGCTTCCTCTGTTACCTAGGAAACCTTGCTCTCTATGGCTGTAGCCATCTTGGTTTGGGTTAATTTGCATACTTGCTCTGATTGGATGGTGGGCGTGGCTTGTGGGCGTGGCTTGTGGGTGTGTCGGGGGTATGGTCAATTTGCATATTTATCTATTATTAGGTAGGATAGGGGATAGGGACTGGGTAGAGAGGGGGAATGAGGGGAAATGGGAGATATCTATAATACTATCAACAATATAAAATAAATTTAAAAATAAATAAATAAACAAACAAACAAACAAACAAATAAATAAATAAAATCAGATAGCAAGGAGGGGAAAAAAGGAGATGTGTTTCCTTTTACTTATTGATTGATACTAACATGAAGATTCAAGTTCCACATTAACATAAAATTGTGTGATGCTCTTTCATGTTGGCTAATATTAGAATACTAGAGGCCTGGTGCATAAAATTCTTGTACTCTTGGGGTTTAGGGTGGGGTCCCTCAGCCCAGCCTGTGCCCTTTCGCAGTCTGGGAGCCCTCAGGGGATATACAACTCCTGCAGGGTTGGGAGAGGCTCCCGCCACCACTGCTGTGCTTGCCAGCTGTAAGCCCAGCTTCTGACTGAGTGGCACTCCCCCTGTGGGAGCACACTGACCACCAGGGGGCAGCTCCTGCATTGAGCTTCTGCCCCCTGGTGGTCAGTGCATGTCATAGTGACTGGTTGTTCTGCTGTTTGGTCAATTTGCATATTAGCCTTTTATTATATAGGATGTTTGCTAGAGTATAAGACAGCCATTCCTTTGAAAATATTTACACCCTTATACACATACACATTCACACACATTCACACACATCCACACATAATAAACTATTTTGTATGCACTACTTCTGAAATCCCACCTTGAAGATAGTAATTAACAAAAGTTTCACTTGAATTAGCAGATGCTTTAATCAATGTCATGGAGAACAAATTTGCAGATTTCTTTATCATGGTAAAAAAAAAAAATAAAAATATAAAATAAAATACAAGAATGCCAGAGAGAATAAGTATAAGAAAAAATTTTCCAATAAAGAATAATAGCTATATCTTAGAAAGAATCAGAATAAATCCCTAGAATTATACAATCTACTTGGATTGAATAATAAAGAAATAGAAAACATGAAAATACCAATTATGAATAAAGAGATTGAATCAACTCCCAACATAGATACATCCAGGACCAGATGGCTTCACTGGTAAATTCTATCAAATATTTAAAGAAGAATTAATGCAAATTCTTCTCAAAGTCTTCCAAAAAACTGAAGAGTAGGGAACACATCCAAATTCATTATACTAGGCCAATATTGGTCTTGTACCAAAACCCGACAAGGACACTACAAGAAGAGAAATTTACAGGCCAATATCCTTGATGAACTAAGATATAAAAATCCTCAACCAAATATTAGCAAACTGAATTCAACAGCACATTAAAAAGATCATACCCCATGAGTAAGTGGGATTTTTCCCTGGAATGCAAGGATTATTCAAAATTCATGAATGAATAAGAGTGATACACCACATTAACAAAGTGAAGGATGAACGTCATATAAGCATCTCAAAAGATACAGAAAAAGACATTTGACAGAGTACAACACACTTTCATGATAAAACTTTGAACAAATTAGTTATAAATGGAATGTATTTCAACATAATTAAGGCCATATATACCAAGAAAATAGCTATCATTATTCTCAATGGTGAAAAGCTGAAAACTTTTTCTCTAAAATCAGGAACAAGACCAGGATGCTACTCTTACCACTTCAATTCAACATAATGCTAGAGGTCCTAGCCAAAGCAATTAGGAAAGAAAATAGAAAGACATCAAATTGGAAGTGAAGGAGTAAAATAGTCTCTGTTTGCATATAATATGATGTCATATATAAAAAATCCTAAAGACTTAATCAAATAAAATGTTAGAATAAATGAATTCAGTAAAATTGCAGAATGAAAACATTAATGTACAAAAATCTGTTGCATTTTTATACTATGAGATTAAAATATATCAAATATCAATCAGTTATTAATAGTAAATGCTGTAGTGGGGCAAGCAGCTGAATTCAAACTAGTCCAATCTTCTCCTCCCTTTTATCATCTCTTTCACATATATATTCACAACTATAATAAGATGTTAGCTAAGGGGGAGGGATGACTAATACTTTTTCCCTTTCCAAATTTGACTCAGGTAAAGGGGCTCTCTTCAAGCCCTGGCTGGTGTTGCTAAGTGGTTAGAGCATCAGCCCACACACCTAAAAGTCTGGGTTCAATTCCAATTCGAAGGCACATACCTGGGTTGCAGATCTGATCGCTGGCTCCAGTCGACGTGCATGCAGGAGCCAACCAATTGATGTGTCTCTCTCACATCAATGTCTCTCTCTCTCTCTCTCTACCTCTCCATCCTCCCTTCCACCCTCTCTAAAAATCCATGGAAAATATATCTTCTGGTGAGGATTCACACACACACACACACACACACACACACACACACACACACACACAGAGGAGCTCTCTTCAAGGAAATAAAGGGAATCTAGGAGATTCACTCAAAAGGAATGGGGTGGGGTGGATAAACAAAATGGAGACTGGCATTTTATTTCTCTCACTAGAGGCCCGGTGCACAAATTTGTGCATGGGTGGGGTCCCTTGGCCTGGCTGGTGATTGGGACCGATCGGGGGGAGGAGGGGTGCAACCAGCCAGGGAGAGGGTCAACAGGAAGTTGGCCGGCCACCAGGGGAAGGGACCGTGGGAGGTTGTCCTGCCGGCCGTGGGAGGTTGGCTGTTTGGCTGTGGGAGCGCACTGATCACCAGGGGGAAGCTCCTGCATTGAGCATCTTCCCCCTGGTGGTCAGTGCGCAGCATAGCAACCGGTCGACCAGTTGTTTGGTCGTTGGGTTGCTTAGGCTTTTATATATATAGAAGATAGGTGGTTATCTTTTTATATGGTAGATTGTGCTTTGCCTCTGTGCTCATTGTGCTTATTTGAGACTTGAAACACAGTAGGTCAGAGAAGTGTCCACAGAACTGGCTGCAGTGTACACATTGGTAAGACAAGTACATATGAGTGTGCTTTGGGTCAAGTATGAGGTATTGTGATAGTGGAGAGCGGATTGGCCAGAGTGCAGGCTGATCACAGACAATTTTCAGAGACAATGAACTATGCAGTTGGAGGTTCCCTGTGATCCTCGCATAAGAATCACACATGCAGCTAAGCATTTGGAAACCTGCCCTCCAGTGTGTTGTCAGACAGCCATTGTCATTGAAAAATTCTCTCCCATTCCTGTCCCATACCCCAATCTGCTGGTGGAGCAAACTATAAGAGGAAAGAAAGATAGTAAAAGGAAGCTCCTGCCTTTTAATTTAGGAGATGGATAGTCTTCCTAGTTCCTTATTGGTCTTTTCAAAGAAATTTGCCTTAATAACATTATTGGGATTGGTTATATGCCTCACTGTCTTGTGATTGGTTACATGCAAGCTGCCTGTCTTAGTAATATCCATACATTTTAAAGCTCTTGTCTCCCACACACACACCCTTTTCCCCCCTCTCAGTTGGGGTGTCTTAGTAAGTCTGCCTAGTTGGGATCCCTGTTCTATTTCCCTGCCCACATGGTCCCAATTCCTGACTACCTAGCTTCTCTCTGTCTTCTCATGGCACAAGTCTAAACAAGTATAGTTAAGAAAGGAGGAGGTCACAAAGCTTTAAACTGACTATGGATTAGAATTTTTAAATAGGCTAGACTAGACTGAAGTTTAGGAAAATTGAAAGAGATTAAAATCTATGGGATTTTTCCAAAGCTGTCATTTGGGAATGAAGAAGAAAAAAAAAAAGGAAATTCATCAGCATTCTAAGAGGCAGTGATCAAAGACTAAAACCATTTCTTTTTTGTAGTCCAGTGATTACAGACAGCTTAATAAATTAGTTAAAGTAACTGCTTGCCAAAAAACATGAATAATGGAAAAACAACCTATCATTATCACTTGTACCAAAACTCCACATAATAATTTTGACCACAGTTTTGGAAAGGACTATGCTAAATAATTTCATTCAGATAGGTCAATTACTGAATAACCTAAGAATGGGGGCTGAACTCTTTACAGCTAACATTGAATGACAGGCCCTAAGTTTGTATGCTTAACAAATTTCTATTTTAATTAAAGAAGCTAATGTCTAATAACTAGCTTTAGCATTTTAAATACTAAATTATCTATTCAATCTGTGACTTGAAAATTGAGGGTTCCAACCAATTATCTAAATAAATATAAAGATATTTCTAAATATCTTCAAAGCTTTCTAAAGACAGCTTTGGCCTAGTCTATAGGCCTCCTTAAAACAGCTCTGCAGGTTAAGAGGTGATGACAATTCCTGGAAGCAAATGCGGTCTCATGCTTTTATGACTCTATTTGCTTTGCCTCCCTGAAAGCACAGGGATCACCCATCTATCAGGAACCAGAACATGCATTTACCCAGATCCTAAAGATTCATGATAACATCATTACCTGGGGCAAAAGTGCTAGAGCCAGGCTGCCTGAGACCAAATCCTTCATGTTTATGTCATTTTAGGCAAGTTACTTTAAATGCTATGCCTCAATTTCCTCATTTTTATGAAAGGAGCTAATAGCTATTTTATTTAAAATGTTCTTATAAAATAGAAATTCAAATAATGTACTCAAGTCATTGAGAATATTAATGTTAAACAAAACACCAATTATGAGTTGGCTCTAAGCAACTCTTGCCAAATACCAACTAACATAAACATTATTGGAGAAAGGGATAAGTATATATTGCCCTTATATACTTATATTCCTGAGCCACCTTATTTTAACACTCTGACATTTTTCCAGATTATATTTCAATATTCATTCAACTCAGTATAAAATGAGTAATAAAAAAAGATTGCATAGGCATGCCCTTATATAAAAATATATATGATACTTCTAAAATTGAATGGTAGCAGAGTTATTTTTCCTCTCCTAACAAAAAGATATATAATTCCTTTTTTTAAAACATGCAATAAGATTATATCCTTTTTCACTTTGATGTATAAGAAAACAAAATATATTGATCAATTAAAACCATATTAGACAAAAAAGGTCTATAATAATCTCTCTCCTCTAAATATTTTACATTGTATTATTATGATTATAGAAGCTCAAGCTACCTCAAATCTTATTTTTGCAATAGATAGAATTTAAATTATAAAAGTAATTTAGAGGACTATGTGTAAACTATTGTGGAGGTAGATTTTCCCATCCCATAGAATTATCTTTTCTCTGTAGAGCAAAATACAGTCAATTAGCATTTACCAATAAGAATATAAGAATAGGTGGTCAAAAACTATACAAAATTGATAAAATTTCCAACTAAATACCCTATTTCTAGTGGCCTGGTCAGAGAGACAGACAGGAAAAAAAAAAAAAAAAAAAAAAAAGGATATTGAGGAAGACACCAGGCAGGGAGAAAGAGAACAAGAGATAGAGGAAAAGAAGGAGGAAAGAAAAGGGGGAGGGGAGAGGCAGAGGAATTTTAATGATAGATGCAAACAAAATAGATTACAGTTTCCAGTCAGTCATGAACTGAGGGTTAGTGGGAATAAATGAACTTTGTACCTCATTTCTAACCTTCTTAAGAATAGTAGAATGCTTGGGATAATTTTTAATTGGGAAAATCGCATCCAGTTATACCTGGATTTGTAAATGGCCAATGATTGCTTTTCATATGGAAACAAATACTCACAAAAATGTTTTTTCATTTGTTACATACATTGAATACAAACCCTGTGTGTTATATAGCCACTTACTGAATTTCAATTTGCTCTGGTTTGGGAATTAGAAAGAAAAATTGAAGGAAACAAAATGTGTCCATTTTACCTAAATTCAAAGTACACAAAGTAGAATAGTATTCAGCCAGACAGCAATTACATTCGGAGTTCTCACAACATCTTAATGCAAATTGTTGGCCCTCTGCCTCAGGAGGAGCATTCCCTGAAAGAGATGAACTGGAAGCATGTGTGGACCACTCCAAATTAAGAATGGCGCCCTTATCATTCCTCACCCAACTTTATACCTTCCAAGTAATCCTTCTTTAGAACATGCCAATTGAGTACAGCTAAAACCCACCAATCAGAGGCTTAACAGTGAACACCTCTGATACCTGTGTACAATCTGCTTGATACAGTATGTGAAGCATAGTAACCTCCATCTTGTGTAAAAACTGCTGTTTGAAACTTTAACCCTGCTATGGCTTCTGTAAACGCTTGCTTGCTTAAATAATAGGGGAAAAGTAAGACTACTCCCATTCCAGAGAGGCCATAAACTATGCCCCAGACAGAGTTGTCAGTGCTGGCGCCAGGCCAGGCCTTGAGATATGGTCTCACAGCCCCGTCCCAGGACACAGGACTTCTTTCTCAGAAGGTCCGGAAGTCTCCTTCCAAATTTGGAAGACAAAGAGCTGAAAAAAGTACAAATAGGAAAGACTTCCACCATGTTGGGGCCCAGAATTTGACAGAGATATTCTACTCTGAGCCCACTAGTGCTAGCGTAAGGAAAGACTCCTAATTAATTTGGCTTATTGATTAAGGCATCTCATGTGGGCTCACTGATTTACAATATAACACATGAACCAATCAACATTCTACATTTATCTTAACTCAGTACTTTTCAGATGGCAAAGTTGAAAAAGCAAATCCAGAGTCATATTGAAAGATCTTCCTGGAGTAGACCAAATAAATGGAACTTTGAAAACCAAATTTTCTTAAATATGTAAGCATTACCTATGGATTTTATTGATAAAAATTCCTAGAAAATTAAAATCAAATGTAAATTTTTTTATTATGGGTACCTATAAACATTTCAAACATCCTAAACAGCAGAAAAAACATATTGTAATAACAATTAATCCAAAAAGATTTAAAATATTATATCACTTACATAAAATGATCATGGGAAGTATATGTCTCCATTGTAGCTAATATTTTGTTCATAATTTTGTTTATAGCTTTAATTGTTTTGATATCTTTTATGGTTCTGCTAATATGAATTTGATATTTTATAAGGGGTTATAATATTCTTACTAGAAATGAAGGTAAAGAATACAAAATCAAACTAACCAAGGATCTGCATTATCCATGTATTGAATCTTGCTCAAAATACAGTATTAGAATTATTTATTTTTTTTTTTTGGTGATTCAAACCCAAGACACTTGCCACCAAGCTATAATTCTTACTAACAGTTAAACTTATTAAAATGTAAAATGTAGGCACCCATATCCCAAACATATAGAACAGGGTCTGAAAATATTTGTTAAATTTATTAATTAGTTTTTTGCTTAAGCATTTATATGCTTTATTTTTGAAGCCTAGTTTGAGTCTTAAAATACTATGAACCATTCATTTGAAAAAAGTTTTTACCAGTATTATAAAATCCATTGCCCAAATATCAATAATATTTTACCTGTTCTGCCAGCACTACTAAAATTGTATGCATGACTCATTAGTACTTTATGATAATTCATACTATCATTTAGAAAATTCATCTCCTGGATGAGGTCTTCCATATCAGTTCTCCTTTTTGATCCAAGGAAACACTTTGATCACAATATTTAATCTTTTGTTTTCTATTTGCTTGTTGCTTGAGACAACCAATGATGATTAACAGTTGGATCCGAGGTTAATCTGAATCATCTACTTATTGCTATTACTTAGCAAATTCTCCCTTTTCCTGACTAGTCGTGATTGCTTCTGAAATACCTAGCATTATAGTCAGTTCCCAGTGTTTACTAGTTCCTGCCTACTACAATCTATATGTTTCTACAACCTGCTTTTGTATCACAAGTACTTTGATTATTCTTTATTATCTCTTTCTGAGTGTGTATTAGTTAGGGTAAGTAATGTCAGCTGTGTGATAAACAACCTTAAAATCTTGGAGTATTAACAAGATAGAGGTTTATTGCTCACTCATGTACAAGTACAATAGGGTCCCCAGGAATGGGAAGAAAAGGTTCTGATGTGTGAAGAAATTCAGAGAGCCTGTATAACTGAAGGTTAGCTATCTCCACACCGAGCTTTAAATACACTTCTGATCAACCAAAAAGAGAAAGAAAGAGGTTGTGGAACAACTTTGAATTGCCTAACACAGGAAATGACACATAGCTTCTGCTCACATTTCAATGGTGTCAACCAGTCATATGACTCCACCTATAATCAAAAGGACTAGAAAATATAGTTTAACTATGTTCAAGAAAAAGGAAACTTTGAACAATCATCTGGCCAATATTTCACACAAATTTCACATAAACTCATGGTCTTGTTCCAAATAAATTCAACTTGTTCCAAATAAATATTTTTTTAATCATTATCAGCTTGATGCAAAAATTGCTATGGCATTTCCAGTGTAAGTTTTCACACTACTTCCTAAAAGGATGTTAACCCTGAAAAAAAGTTGTTTTTTTATTCCAGATAATCCTACCTAATAATAGAGTAATACACAAATTGACCGTACCTTCGCTACACCCACAAGCCACGCCCACCAGCCACGCCCACCAGGAAACCATCGCAGGGACGTTGGGGTGCGGCCGAGCCCAAGGCCGGGAAAGCCTCCGGCCTTGGGCACCAGAGGGGAGCCTGCACAGATCGCAGGCAACCACCGGGGTCGGCTCCTACGATCCTTAGCAGGGACGCTGGGGTGCAGCAGAGCCCAAGGCCGCCGCCCGGGGCCAAGCCCCGACCCTGAAAGAAGGCAGAAGGCGGTGGCCACAGCCAAGGCCTGGGTCCCCAGTGCCGGCAGAAAACTGGTGCAGGCAGCCAGGTGAATGAAGATCTATTGCACGAATCTTCGTGCAAACGGGCTGCTAGTCCTATATAATAAAAGGCTAGTATGTAAATCAACTGAATAGCGAAACGACTGGTCGCTATGATGCACACTGACCACCAGGGGGCAGCTTCTCAATGCAGAAGCTGCCCCCTGGTGGTCAGTGCACTCCCACAGGGGGAGCGCCGCTCAGCCAGAAGCCCTGAGCCAGGCAGTCGGACATCCCCCGAGGGCTCCTAGACTGTGAGAGGGCACAGGCAGAGCTGAGGAACCCCCACCCCCACCCCGAGTGCACGAATTTTGTGCACCGGGCCTCTAGTGAAAAGATATAAAAGATCCTTCCTAATTTTCTCTTTACTCGAGACAGGGATTCAGCTAAAAATTCTCAATTCCTTTTAAATATAGAACCGAAGTAAGATCTAATATAAAGGCACTAGGGACAGACACAGGCCAAGATTACTGCAATGGCTGGATCAGTTTCAGCAGTGATGTAATGGAAGACAGGGTGGGCAGAAGTGGGTTTACAATTGTGAGTATGTAAAACCAAGTTTATACTTGTATTATTATTTTTTAAGTATTGTATTATTTTCTTTTTTTAATCTTTATTGTTTAAAGTATTACATAGGTCCTCCTTTTTCTCCCATTAACCTCTTCCAGGCTGCTCCCATTGCTTCCCCCCCAAAGGTCCTCTGAACACTGTAAACCTACTTTTGCCCCATCCTGTATATAGTTAAGATTATGAGTTGAAATTTATTTTTTAATTTAGTGTATCATGCCATGTACTGTTTTCTAAAAAAAAATAGTAATAGGGTTTTATTGACAACTAACTCTTTCTATTACTTTGACAATAGTTATTTTGGTTTTTGGGTTAAAGCCTTTCTAGGCTCAAATGAGATGAATGATGACTGGACCTAGTCATTTTTTAAATATACCTTTGACTATATTATGAAAGATGGTCTGACTTTTTTAGCCAAACTGTATCAAAAGTTTTCTTTCAAGATAAATAGAAAGTTGTACTGAAGATATACTATACTAGGGGCCCGGTGCACGATATTCGTGCACTGGGGTTGGGGGGTCCCTCAGCCCAACCTGCCCCCTCTCACATACTGGGTGCCCTCAGGGGATGTCCTACTGATGGCTTAGGCCCGTGCCCCACGCTCCTTTGTGGGAGGCAACCGGGCTGATCAGGGGAAGGCAGCAGCCCCATCACCCCGCTGCTGCAGCCACTACCAGTCACCACAGCCACCAAGGTGTTTTCATCAACACGGACTTCAGTCCCTTCACCAAGAAAAAATGACAACTTTCTTTAGGCATTTTCAAGATGTGTCTTTCATAGGATATACATTTTTTTTTTAATCCTCACCTGAGGGTATGTTCCCATTGATTTTTAGAGTGTGGATGAAAGAGGGAGAGACAGAGAGAAACATCAATGTGAGAGGGACACTTTGATTGGTTGCCTCCTGTATGAGCCCTGACCATGGGCGCCAGGCTGGGGGGCATGCAGGGACCCCTGGGCCGCACGCAGCGGTGGCCGCCAAGGGTCTCCACACACCCCAGAGGCCAGCAGCCAGCCCCCCATCATGTGCGCCAGGCTGGGGGCGTGGACCCAAACTGCCTCTTGATGCTGGAGCATTCCCAAGCGGCTGGGGGCACTATGGTGACAGGGGATGTTTCCGCCCCGCCCCCAGCCCCTTGGCTCCTGCACCTATAGGCTCAAAGTGGCCAGGGGGTGTTCTGGGACCCCTGCCACTCAGGACCTAAGCAAGGGGCCTACAGGCTCGGACTGGCCTGGGTCCTGAGGATGTTTGCAGGACCCAGCCCCTTGGCGCCTGCACCCTTGGGCTCCAAGTGGCCAGGGGGCATTCTGGGACCCTGCCACTCAGGACCTAAGTGCGGGCCTACAGGCTCTGATCGGCCTGGGTCCAGAGGATGTTTATGGGACCCAGGCCGCTCAGGACCTAAGCGTAGGCCTATAGGATCTGAGCGGCTTGGGTCTGGAGGATGTTTCCCAGACCCCAGACCTCTGCAAGTGTTTGGGGGCGGGAACATTCCCGCGTCGCTATGGCGACACGGGAATGTTCCCGCCCCGCCAAGGTTCCCAGTGGCCAGGGGGTGTTCTGGGCCCCTGCCACTCAGGACCTAAGCAGGGGCCTACAGGCTCTGATCGGCCTGGGTCCAGAGGATGTTTATGGGACCCAGGCCGCTCAGGACCTAAGCGCAGGCCTACAGGATCTGAGCGGCTTGGGTCTGGAGGATGTTTCCCAGACCCCAGACCTCTGCAAGTGTTTGGGGGCGGGAACATTCCCGCGTCGCTATGGCGACACGGGAATGTTCCCGCCTGCCAAGGCTCCCAGTGGCCAGGGGGCGTTCTGGGGCCCCCCCGCCACTCAGGACCTAAGTGATCCGCCTGGGTCCGGAGGATGTTTAGGGGACCCAGGCCGCTCAGGACCTAAGTGCAGGCCTACAGGATCTGAGAGGCTTGGGTCTGAAGGATGTTTCCCAGACCCCAGACCCCAGACCTCTGCAAGTGTTTGGGGGCGGGAACATTCCCGCGTCGCTATGGCGACGCGGGAATGTTCCCGCCCCTCCAAGGCTCCCATTGGCCAGGGGGCGTTCTGGGGCCCCTGCCGCTCAGGACCTAAGCGCGGGCCTACAGGCTCTGAGCGGCTTAGGTCCCAGACCCCAGACTGCTGCAAGTGTTTGGGGGTGGGAATGTTCCCGCCCGCCAAGGCTCCCAGTGGCCAGGGGGTGTTCTGGGCCCCTGCCGCTCAGGACCTAAGCGCGGGCCTACAGGCTCTGATCGGCCTGGGTCCGGAGGATGTTTACGGGACCCAGGCTGCTCAGCGCCCGCATATGCAAATTAACCGCCATCTTGTTCGCTCTGATTGGCTGTGGGCGTAGCGAAGGTGCGGTCAATTTGCATGTTTGCCTATTATTAGGTTAGATTCTCTTATAGGGAGAATTTACCTTAGCATACTAATGCACAAATTGTTACAAAATCCTAAAACTTTAGTAACTAGTTTCAGGTTTCATTTTTCCCCTCACACTTTGAAGGGAACATATCACTTATTTTTATTAAAGAAGCCTGAAATTCTAGAAGTTATTTTGTGTATTTCATTTGCAGGACCTTTTCTATTCCTAAATTCATTCATATGCAGAATTACCCATAATATTCTGAAGAAAACAGGATGTCATTCTCTAAATGAAACACTTGGAAGGAGGATATTTCTATTTCAAGCCTCCAGTTTATTTTAATGTATTTGCTGATGGAGCCAAGATTTGCAAGAACAGTCCCACATTCTCACGCAGATTCTAAGTGCAAAAATCTACGCCATGACCTTTGTATTAACAGACACAATATATCCTTAAAAACAGAGTATTCCAGCCGAATGTGCTAGGGCCCTAGTTGCTTCCAATCTAAGCACACATTACTGTGAAAAAGCTTCAGTCTTGAGAAGAGTGGCTTTACACAATTAAATGTTACTTAAGAAATTTTAAAAAGCAAATGCCAAGCTTAAAATACATTGTCAGAGTACCAGAATCAAAAATAGAGTGAAAATATACACCTCAACCTAAGCAGTTTTTGTCTGCCACTTATTTCCTGGTTTATCATCATTCTCAAGTGAGTATTATCAAGAAGGTGCTTTTGTCTCCTCAATCTCCATGTCTCCTGCGTACACTTCTCTATCTCTATGAACAGCCCTCAGAGGAGACTTAGAGGAAGACTGAGTTTGTTATTTACATTCTGATTGCACAGTTCCTGGCATGGGGTCAAATCAGTGACTTAGTTTCATTTCTCTCTGCTCAAGCTCAATCACCGTACTCTTCTAGGGCCACAGAAGGAGATAAATAATTACTAGTCCTTTCACAGTAAACTATGTAATAGCAAAATAATTGAATACCTGATGTTTTATTAGGAAACTAGTGGCCAAATGTATAGATTTGTGTACATTGAGAGAAAATTAATTAGAAGAAATATTTTAATATCGCTATTTGCCCTTTCTCTATAATAGAAGTGTCAACCAAATTCACGATCGACAATGACATGGGTGCGATTGGTATCAGCAAGAGCTTTATATGTATCATGCATGCACGAGTCAACTTAGCCTTTTATATATAGAGAATAAACTTGCTTAATTAGATCTGCTTTCTGATGTAGCTAAACTTTTTCCAGCCCAGTGAAGCACCCCAACTTCTCTTTCAGGTAATTGTCAGCAACACAGCAGTAAATATCAACACGAAGCAGATTATTGTAGATCATGCAGGGAGAACAGAGGGTAAAATATTTAACTTCAGCAGTGTTTGAGTATATTCTGCACAGTGAGAAAACCTGAAGTCATTTTCAAGGTCCACCATTTCTTACTTCTTTTCAGTCAGGTCAAGTTTCTAAACTTTCTAAATCTCCATTTTCTGGCTAATGAAAAGAAAATAGGATTCCACTGAGTCTCCTATCTACCTATTCCAGGACTTCTGTGAGGATCAAATGAGATGAGGCATGGGAAAACACTTCACAGACATTTAGTTACAGTGTAAAATGTTTTCACCTGGCTATAAAGCAAGTCCTGTTCCTGAGCTGAAGAAACTGCTAGGAGGCTAGTCATCGTTAGGAGAGGAAGCGGGCGTTGCTACGTGACGTCATTACCCAGTGTATACCATCACATACTAGTAGATCCCTGTGGGTGACTCACTTTATTTAGTACATCAAACTTATGACTTAGATGACACAGGTATTATCTACAATTTTCAGCTGAAGAAATGTATATATGGAGAATTAAAGTGAGTTAGCCAGTGTTCAAGTTAGTATATCCCAATGTCAGCATTTTATAAAACTGATCCTTTGCTTGGAAATCCTATACTTTTTATTCACTACATCAGTGATTTTCAGACTGTCTTCTGCAGTGATATGGGTCTCTGGAAAGGAACTTTGGGGTTTACCATAGTATTGTCCCTTACTTCAATCAAAGCAATCCCATGTCAATTGGTTGTTTAAATTTGGATTTGATGTTGAGATTACATGAAAAAATATTTTTAAAATAGTACTAGCAGTTAGCAGCTGTGCATCACTGCAGGTTGCCCAGGACCAAACCAGAGAGAGTCAGACCTGCATTACCACCATTTGTCCACCATCCAGAACTGTAATGTCAGTGCTGACATGTACACATAAGGAACTGTTGGACATTGAAATTGGGTCTCAAAAGAACTGTTGGCCCAGAAAGAAACTCACTACAGACTGATTCATTTGCCTGTCACCATAACCATTATTGCTTGTCACATTTTCGGTTCTTATAAGTGTATTTCTAATAGCACATGATCTCACTCATCTAGGGGAAATAATGAACAACATAGACTGATGAACAAGAACAGACCCAGAAACAAGGAGGCATGGATCAGACTGTCGGGCCTCAGAGGGAGGGTAGGGGAGGATGGGGGTAAAGGGGAGAGATCAACCAAAGGACTTGTGTGCAAGCATATGAGCCTTACCAGAGGTTAAGGACAACAGGGGGGTGGGGTCATGTGTGGGGAGGGGTGTGGGATGGGAATGGGGGGATGAGGACAAATATGTGATACTTTAATCAATAAAGAAATTAAAAAAAAAATAGTTCCAGTAACTTAAGCACACAAACAACAGGTTTTTAGTACAAAGCACTGTAGTATGTCTTGTTTATTTTACCAAATAGAGGCCACTCAAAGTGATTCCTGGCTAAAAAGTTAATCTGTGCCCAGAACTCAAGATATTCAAATTTGAGACTGATGTACTGCTGGCTGCACCAAGAATTGTAAGATTGAGATATTTTTAAGGCTAACTGTGTTTAAAGATCAAGTGATAGTTGATTTAATTTATTAGATTTAGCAAATGTCTAATTCACCTATTGGGGGTCTGTGAGAAGGGCAGATGAATCCCTCAATGACAGGACCCTGACGTTGCCACAGCTGATTGAATTAAGATTGATCTCTGACCTAAGTTGGGCCAATTTAATTACTTTCCACACATCAAATCACATAGGTACAGCACGCTAAAGGTGAAAGTTGAGTAACATAATAATAGCATAGCCTCACAAACTACAAAACTGCCCAAGTTTCTGCTCATTCTGAAACCTTTACTTTTTCAATGTTTCCTTTGATTCCTTGACATTCTTTTTTAAGTTACCTCAAGCTTTTGTTTTTCCTCTCTTTTGCAACCAAAAAATACCTTGCTAAGAGAGTAGTAATTTAAAAAGGTATTTGTGGAAACAGTTGTGTTCTGTAATTCAGAGATTTTTTTTTATCCTTCTTTATTAATGAGTTCAAGGAAAATACTTATTACTGTTATATTTTATAGTAAGTCATACTGACACAGGAATTTGGGGGGTAAAATAGGATAGGTTTAGGAAATTTTAGAAATTAGGGGGACCATGGAGGAAGCACAGGGCTGCAGAGCAGCAGAAGGTATCTTTCCATGGAATGGGGAAGCTGAAAAGCTGCAACAAGTACATTTCCATAGAATGAGGGAGCTGGGAACAGCAAAGGTCTATATGTACAAAATAAAGAGAAGGAAGTCCTTCATCCAGAAGGAGAAGAAAAAAGCCCAAAGGGAATAGGAAAACAATAAGGAAGGAGTGGGGAAAGAACCTCACATATCCCATGTGAGGTTCAATCTTTGAGCCCAGGAGTTACTATAGTAACCAGTCTAAGGGAATAGTGACCAATCAGAGGGGATATCAATGCACCAGTATCTGTAACCTTTATAAGACACTAGAGGCCTGGTGCACAAAATTTGTGCACTGGGACTGGGGGAGGGGGGTCCCCTCAGCCTGGCCTGTACCCTGGTGTTGTCTGGGTCACAGGGAGTGAGCCTAAGCCAGCAGGTGGATATCCCTCTCACAGTCCAGGACCCCTCGCTCCTTACTGCCTGCCTGCTTGCTGCTCCCTACCGCTTGGCTCCCTGCTCCTTAATGCTGCCAAAGAGGCTTCGGCCACTGCCACTGCACTCGCCAGCCATGAACCAGGCTTCTGGATGAGCGGCGCTCCCGCTGTGGGAGTGCATTGACCACCAGGGGGCAACTCCTACATTGAGCGTCTGCCCCCTGGTAGTCAGTTCATAGCGACCAGTCATTCCACCATTCGGTTGATTTGCATATTAGGATTTTATTATATAGGTTAGGGGAAAAAGAACTCAGTGGTACCTTTTCCCCCTCCCTACTTGGGAGTCCATTCTGTGGGATTCTTTTCCCTCTCCCCATGTGGGAGTCTGTACTTATTCTTCAATACATCTCCACCTTTGCTATACCACTTTCTGTCCGTGGATTAATTCTTCAATTCCGGCAGACAAAGAATCTGGGTTCCAATCCAAAAATTCCATCTCAATAAGCCCATGAAAAACTATAATAATTTTCTACTGTATTTTATTTGTATTTTAACAAATGCAAATGATCTACTCGTAAATACAGGTAAAATTATATATCTGTGAAGCCTATTAAATAAATGATAATGTTTTTCAGATATTAAGTTTAATTTCACTTTTCATGATTTCTATTGCTAACCTTAGAAATTCATTTCTACATTTGAGGAATATTTAGTTTTTATACAGTTATTACTGTGCTAAATATTTAAAAATAGATTACTTAATTTTACAATATTGTCTCAAATATTATCATTACTGCAAATGACATTTTATCTAAGTACACACCCTAAACTAAGACTATTCTTAAATGATCACCATTTTAAATAAAAATCCATATTTTACATTATACTCTATTAGCATAAATGTAAATTGTACAAAATGAGTGATTGTACATAAAGGAACATTTTACTGATGATGATTAAACTTCTTAATTTTACTATATTTTGCAGTGTATTATTTTATTATCCTGAGGAAAATTTCCACGTTTTTTAGAACCCATTATTGTTCAATTAAATAGACAATTTGAAAAATAAAATTATCATGGTAAACTGCTAAATTGGGCAATTCTGAAAATCTTCTAATCATTTTTGTTTTGGTCTTAATAGTTTTACATGATTGCGTTATGTTCCCTTGGCTCATCTAGCCATCAATTCACAATTTATTGCAATAACCTCTTAACTATCCTCCATATCTCTTGCTCCTTTCTTTCTTGTTACCCCAAGTCCAGTGCAATCTGTACCTAACCCATATTAAGAAAACAATTTAATACTGTTAGTAGTCATTCAAGATCCTCCAACTTGATACTAGCTGGTCCAATACAAATTACTTTTATAGAGCCAAGCATTTGTAATACATTTTCTAGAATTCTCATAATAATCTTGTTAATTTATAAA
The DNA here is from genome assembly GCF_951640355.1 of Cnephaeus nilssonii. Taxonomy (NCBI): domain Eukaryota; kingdom Metazoa; phylum Chordata; class Mammalia; order Chiroptera; family Vespertilionidae; genus Cnephaeus; species Cnephaeus nilssonii. Next base: position 69,439,744 of record NC_137083.1, on the reverse strand, counting down.
TCAGGTACAGTAAGAGATTAACAACAATATCCTATATAATAAAACCCAAATATACAAGTAGACCGAATAGCGGAATAACTGGTCACTATGACATGCACTGACCACCAGGGGGCAGATGCTCAACACAGGAGCTGTCCCCTAGTGGTCAGTGCGCTCCCACAGGGGGAGCGCCACTCAGCCAGAAGCTGGGCTCATGGCTGGTGAGCGCAGTGGCGGTAGTGGGAACCTCTCCTGCCTCCATGGCAGTGCTAGGGACCCCTCGGGGGATGTCTTCCTGGGCTTAGGCCCGCTCCCCACAGTCGGACATCCCCCGAGGGGTCCCGTACTGCGAGAGGCGCAGGCCAGGCTGAGGCACCCCCCTCCATTGCACGAATGTTGTGCACTGGACCTCTAGTCTAGTAATAAAATAGAATAACAATTACCTGTAATAAAAGTGTCATCTCTTTCTATAAAAACATATTATTGTATTGTGCTCATGCTTCTTCTTGTAATGAATGAGATATTATTAAGTAAAATAAGGGTTCCTTGAACATAATCACTGTGATACTGCAACAGTTGATCTGATAACCTAGTGGACTACTAAATGACTAAAGGCAAGGTGGTCTGCATTGTGGAGAGAAACACTGGACAGTGTCTTGCATTAGATGGAGTGAAACTACATGGAATTTCATCTTGCTATTTAGAATGGCGCACAATATAAAACTTGTGAATTGTTTATTTCTGGAATTTTCTACTTAATATTCTTGGATTACAATTGATGGCAGGTAACTAAACAGCTGGCAAGAGAAGCTATGGATAAGGGGGGAGCTGCCGTACTGTTCTCAGATGAAACATATAAGAGAGTGAGAAAAATAGGAGAGGAGAATATGCCATAAAACATGTGCATGCAGATAAAGTCCCGCCTCAGTCTAAAACCATGAGGGGCCCTAGTACAGGAATGTCCTCAGAGCCATCTTACCCTGAAGCAAACTGCCTGCCACAACCTGAGGGAGAGGAGAGCCAAGGAAAGAATGTAGTTCAGTTGTTAGTAACCAACATCAATCAGAAGGTAGGACATGGGTAACCTCCTGTAAAGAGGACCTTGGCAAGGCAACAACAGTCTACCATGACCACCAAATGCTTCCAAAGGTCCTGTTCTGAGAAACGGCAAGGTATAATCTAGAAGGAACTTGATTGTTGCAATCAGATTAACCTGGGTTCAATTCCAGCTCTGGAATTAAAATTTTGGGTTAACTTGGACAAGTTATTTCATATCTATCAACCTGGGATTATAGGGATTTAAAGCTTTTATCACATAGTAAGTAAGCACTCCATAGCTAATAAGTGTAAATGTAAAATACTCAAAACTGTAAAGATTTTTGTAAGTTTATTTGAGCCAAACTGTCAACAATTGCTGGGAAGCAGAATCTCAACATATTGAGATAATGCTCTGGAGAATGGCAGTTTTTCACCCTGTTTTATACATTACAATCAAAGGAGGAGACATAAGTGGATTACATGAAATCCCTTGGTGATAGCTTAGGGAGGCGGGAGAAAGCAAAGGGGGGAACAGAACCTCTGGGATTGGATAAAAAGTAAAATGATAGACACATACTTCTTCTACCCAGGTGGGTACAGGATAGTTAATGGTCAACAATTAACATAATGACAATGAAGGAATTTATGGTCTCTGTCCTGGTGCCCAGTCTCTTTTGGTTGTGCCCTGAGAGGTCCCATAAAAGGGAAGTTACAAGTTACCCTGACATTTCACAAGGATGTTATCTTAGATACAAAGAGACAATAGGCTTGGTTAAGGTAAAGACTGACCTTTATAGGGGAAGATACTGGTCTAGGACATGACTGCCCACTATAAACTGCGTTTAGTTAGTTTTCATTTCAGACAATCCTTTGGTATTACTTTAGGTCTTTGAGTTTGAAAAACCATCACACAGGCCTTCCCAAGCTAGTCGGGTTAGCAGGTGGCCTTTTTTCACCCGTTCGCATAAGCATTAATAATACATGTAAAATCAAGCACTTGGTGGCTTTTCTAATATCTGTACCAATACAAAGAACATTTATTTGATATACAAAAATAATTTAAAATAATTAAAAGTAAATATTTGCTGCAGCTTCTCAAAAGAAGGAAAGAAAGGAAGAGAGAGAGAGAGAGAGAGAGAGAGAGAGAGAGAGAGAGGAAGAAAGGCCAATAGGGATGGCATACCTAATACTTGTCAAACTGTTGCACCATCTTCATTTTTTAACTCTTTCCTAAAATCTAAACCACAAGGCAGCTGTCCCTAAAGTTTCAGTCTTTCCCTTTTCCAGATTACCCAAGCTACCCTCCTTTATCAGGCCACCTTGAATTTTACTTTTGCATTAGCTTGCTAGTGTCACCATAACAAAGTACCACAAACTAGGTGGCTTAAACAACAGAAATGTATCTTCTCACAATTCTGGAAGCTGTAAGTCAAGGTGTTAGCAGGGTTGGTTTCTTCTGAGGCTTCTCTTCTGGATGTGTAGATGACTATCTCCTGTGTTTCTTCACTTGTCCAAATCTCCTATTGGGGGTCTATGTCCTAATATCTTCTTATCAAGACACCCGTTATATTGGATTAGAGATAACCCTAATTATCATATTTTAATTTAATTACCTCTTTAAAGACCAAATCTCTAAAATATGGTCACATTCTGAGGTACTAGGAGAATGGACTTCAACATCTGGATTTTGGGGGGACACATCTCAGTACTTAACATCTACACTTGTCCTGTAGCTAATATTTACCAGAAATTCTCTGTTCTTTTCAGAGGCTCTCTGTTTTTTCCAGTGTAACTTCTATTGAGCTTTCCTACTTCACAACTTTTGCTTATTACTCTCTATTGTGATGCATATAAAAATGACCCAGAAGTCACTTTGATACAGGAAAACTATTTTGGGTACTTCTTAGGCAGGTTAGAGTAAGTAAATATGAATGGTCATAAATTAAAAATTTTCCTATCACATTTTATAATAAAATAGATTTTTAAATGATTTAAAATGGATCTTATAGTAAAACATCTCATTGAGACTTAGCATTGGCAGTAGTAATATATGTTAAAGTTGACAGTGGTCATGTTTCCAGGGATGTGAGCAAGAGCTGAAAGAACTTATTCTGTGAACCTGAGAATAATAGTTGAAGACAGTATGATTATTTCACCTTTTCCTCAAAGTTTTGTTTTATTTTAATTTAAAATTCAAAGTTGAAAATAGAATGAATACTTGAAGAGATAGTATTTGCTTTATAAAATGTAAAGCTCCTGCAAACAAGATTACTGAAAAGAAAATTACTAGATCAAGATTATTGTGTATATTTATATATCATGTCATAGCTCTACAGAGCTTAGTGTTATATTTGCCTGTATCTGGTGCCTGAAGGCAGTGCCAGGCCTGAACAAACAGCAAATCAGAGAGAGGATCTCTGATATTTTTTTAAAATATATTTTTATTGATTTTAGAGAGGAAGGGAGAGGGGGAGATAGAAACATCAATGATGAAAGAGAGTCATTGATTGGCTGCCTCCTGCACACCCCACACTGAGGATTGAGCCCGAAACCCGGGCACATGCCCTGACCGGGAATCGAACCGGTGACCTCTTGGTTCCTGGGTTGACACTCAACCACTGAGCTACACCCAGCTGGGCTCTCATTTTTATTTTATTTTATTTTATTTTATTTTTTTATTGGGAGTGGCAGCTACTGGCTGACTAACAGGAAAAGGAATCACTCCTCTGGGGAGCACATTGTAATCTCCGAATCAGAGGAGTGGAAATCTCATTTGAAAAGAAACAGCCTAAGGATCAAAACCAAGAGCCAAACAATTAGGCAAGAATAGAGGGTATCAATTTACAAAATATTTAAAACGAGAGAGAGAGAAAGAGAGAGAGAGATCTAAGACCAGTTGTTGATATTTTTAAGTTAATACATTTTCTTTTGTAAGAGATATTCACCATATTTTCTTTTTATTTAATGAGTAATTTTCCAAGGTCTGCCTAAGTATTGCTAAATAATCCAAAGCTTTTTATTCCTTTATTTCTTTCCAAGTATGAATTTTTAAATTGAGCTCAATGGCTCAGACCCTTCAGAATCATTATTAACTTACTGGTCTTTATTTATTAATGAATCTTCCTTACATCCTTTGCTCCTTTTTCTCCAAAGAGTTGGTAAAATATTCTCTTCAAACCCTTTGGCTATCATGAATTCTTTCTGCCTTTTTTTCTAGTACTGAAAATACAAATAACGTAGCATTGCTTTGTTGTTTTTTCTTTACCTTTTTTTTTCCATTTTCAATAACAGCTTTCATCCTATCTAATAATAGAGTAGTATGCAAATTAACCGTACCTCCGCGACAAAAATGGCGGCCCCCATAGCCACAAGATGGCAGCGATCAGTACTCTCAGCCCCGCCGGAGTCCCCCAGTCCCAGGGAGGGCTGCCGCTGAGAGCCAGGCAGCCCTGGGTGTCCAGCTGGGAGGCGTCTGTTTCCCACGCCGCCATCCCCTCCCAGAGGCAGCCCGGGGTGTCTGGCTCGGAGGCATCCGCGCCCCCACCCCGCCAACCCCTCCCAGAGGCAGCCCGGGGTGTCTGGCTCGGAGGCATCCGCGCCCCCACACCGCCAACCCCTCCCAGAGGCAGCCCGGGGTGTCTGGCTCGGAGGCATCCGCGCCCCCACGCCGCCATCCCCTCCCAGAGGCAGCCCGGGGTGTCCAGCTGGGAGGCGCCCGCAACCCCACACCGCCAACCCCTTCCAGAGGCAGCCCGGGGTGTCTGTATGGGAGGCATCTGCGCCCCCACGCCGCCATCCCCTCCCAGAGGCAGCCCGGGGTGTCTGGCTGGGAGGCGCCCGCCACCCCACGCCGCCATCCCCTCCCAGAGGCAGCCCGGGGTGTCCAACTGGGAGGCGCCCGCCACCCCACGCCGCCATCCCCTCCCAGAGGCAGCCCCGGGGTGTCTGGCTGGGAGGCATCCGCGCCCCCACGCCGCCATCCCCTCCCAGAGGCAGCCCCGGGGTGTCTGGCTGGGAGGCATCCGCGCCCCCACGCCGCCATCCCCTCCCAGAGGCAGCCCCGGGGTGTCTGGCTGGGAGGCATCCGCGCCCCCACGCCGCCATCCCCTCCCAGAGGCAGCCCCGGGGTGTCTGGCTGGGAGGCATCCGCGCCCCCACGCCGCCATCCCCTCCCAGAGGCAGCCCAGGGTGTCTGTATGGGAGGCGCCCGCCACCCCAAGCCGCCAACCCCTCCCAGAGGCAGCCCGGGGTGTCCAGCTGGGAGGCGCCCGTGACCCCACGCTGCCATCCCCTCCCAGAGGCAGCCCGGGGTGTCCAGCTGGGAGGCGCCCGTGACCCCACGCTGCCATCCCCTCCCAGAGACAGCCCAGGGTGTCTGGCTGGGAGGTGTCCGCGCCCCCAGGCCGCCATCCCCTCCCAGAGGCAGCCCGGGGTGTCCAGCTGGGAGGCGCCCGCGACCCCACACCGCCATCCCCTCCCAGAGGCAGCCCTGGGTGTCTGGATAGGAGGCATCCGCACCCCCACGCCGCCAACCCCTCCCAGAGGCAGCCCGGGGTGTCCAGCTGGGAGGCGTCCGCGACCCCTCGCAGTCAACCCCTTCCAGAGGCAGCCCAGGGTGTCTGTATGGGAGGCGCCCTTCACCCCACGCCGTCATCCCCTCCCAGAGGCAGCCCGGGGTGTCTGGATAGGAGGCGCCCACGACCCCACACTGCCATCCCCTCCCAGAGGCAGCCCTAGGTGTCTGCCTGGGAGGCACCCGCGCCCCCAGGGAGCGAGTCAAGTACTGATGATTCTACCAAAGGAAAAGTTTAGAGAAAGAGAGGATAGAAAAGGAATAGGAGAAAAGTAAGAAAGGACAAAAGATGAAACATCAAGAAAAAGAAAGAGAAGAAAAAAAAGGAAGAAACAACCACAGGATATCACCTTTCCAAGTCTCATGAAATTCCTGTTTAAGGAGTTTATTTTATGACTCTTTTAGTTTGGGTTTACATTTTTACTGTTTTGTCAAGACCACAGCAGGTACACTGTCCAATATGTTTTTATTTTAATAAACTTTATTGATTTTTTACAGAGAGGAAGGGAAAAGGATAGAGGCTAGAAACATCTATGAGAGAGAAACATCGATCAGCTGCCTCCTGCAGTATGTGCCCCCAACCAAGGTACATGCCCTTGACCGGAATCGAACCCGGGACCCTGAGTCTGCAGGCCGACACTCCATCCACTGAGCCAAACCAGTTAGAGTTGTCCAATATGTTAAAGAAAAAACCCTATCTAATAAAGAGAGAATATGCAGGGGAGGGCATTTGGGGTGACCGGGCTGTCAGGGGAGAACAGTTGGAGATGATCTGGCTGGCAGGGGAGCAGTTAGGCGTCGATCAGGCTGGCAGGGCAGTGGTTAGGGCAGTGATGGCGAACCTATGACACGCGTGTCAGCACTGACACGCGTAGCCATTTCTGATGACACGCGGCAGCATGCCAAGGATGAAACATTTGCTGCTCCCGAGGATGAAACATTTACGACTAGAGTCTTGGAGTTAGTTTTTTCCTCAAAGTGACACACTACCCGAGTTATGCTCAGTTTTTTGGCGAAGTTTGACACACTAAGCTCAAAAGGTTGCCCATCACTGGGTTAGGGGGTGATCAGGCTGGCAGGCAAAAGTGGTTAGGGGCAATCAGGCAGGCAGGCGAGCAGTTGGGAGCCAGCAGTCCCAGATTGTGAAAGGGATGTCTGACTGCCTCTTTAGGCCCGATCCCTGTCGGGCCTAAAGAGGCAGTCAGACATCCCCCGAGGGGTCCCAGATTGGAGATTGTGCAGGTTGGGCTGAGGGACACCCTCCCCCAGTGCACGAATTTCGTGCACCGGGCCTCTAGTTATAATATAAACTAGAATCAAAATAAGATTCTTATAAAATAACACTAATGACTCAACTTGTACAATCCTATCTAATAAAAGAGTAATATGCAGATTGACCATCACTCCAACACACGAGATGGCTGCCCCCATATGGTCAAAGATCCTGCCCCCATGTGGACACAAGATGGCCACCACAAGATGGCCAGCAGGGGAGGGAAGTTGAGAGGGACCAGGCCTGCAAGGGAGGGCAGTTGGGAGGAACCAGGCCTGCAGGGGAGGGCAGTTGGGGGGGACCAGGTTGGCAGGGGAGGGCAGTTAGGGACAACCAGGCTGGTAAGTGAAAGCAGTTAGGGGGGACCAGGCTTGCAGGGGAGGGCAGTTGTGGGTGACCAGGCCTGAAGGGGAGGACAATTAGGGTGACCAGGCTGGCAGGGGAGTGGTTTGGGGGTAATCAGGCTGGCAGGCAGAAGTGGTTAGGGGCAATCAGGCAGCCAGGCAGGTGAGCAGTTGGGAGCCAGCGGTCCTGGATTGTGAGAGGGATGTCCCAGATTGGAGAGGGTGCAGGCTGGGCTGAGGGACACACGCGTGCGCACACACACACACACACACACACATGCACACACACACATGCACACACACCGTGTACGAATATTGTGCACCGGGCCCCTAGTTTGTTATAATTATCTATATAATATTTCCAATCCATTTGAAAATATCTATATATATATATATAAAAGCCTAAGCAACCCTTTGACCCTTTGACCAGTAGCTATGACATACACTGACCACCAAGGGGCAGATACTCAACACACAGGCATGGAAACATGGAACAGACTGATGAATCTCAGAGGGAAAAGGGGGAGGGGGGAGGGTGAGAAGAGAGTAACCAAAGATCTTATATGATTACTAGAGGCCTGGTGCATACTGGTGGGGTCCCTCGCCTGACCTAAGGGGATCGGGCTGAAACCAGCAGTCCAACATCCCCCAAGGGGTCCTGGATTGCAAGAGGGCACAGGCCAGACTGAGGGACCCTAATAAATATATAAGAACCATCTAATTTATGATGGATATATCTGTATGTATATAAACATATATATAGTACTTTCACAGGTTGTTGGTGGCACTATATACTAACACTAGCAGCATATACTAGAAATCTTTGACAAAGTATATAAAACAGATTTTATGTTAATCTCACTTAAAATATATGTATATTTACTGGAATATATTTAACTAGATTCCCTTTCTAGATTAAGGCACACCTTCACTCCTGCTTTGGGTAATGTTTACTGCTGATGGTTTTTAGCTGCTTCATTCTCAGGAAATTGTCCTCAGCTGAAAAGAATATTTTTTTCAAGGACACATCTACCTCCTAGAGGTCAACATGCATCCAATGGATGGTTGATATTGGAATATAAACACCTGGTGCTCTTGCCTAACGGTGGAACAATTTTGAAACATTGTCCCATCTCCAAAGCATTCCTACGATCCACTGAGACTCTTGATGCAACTAAATCACAGTTCCCTTCTCTCCTCTGCCCAATCTTGCTTCTTTCACTCTTCCACAGATGTTAACCCTAAAGGTAGTTTCTTATAAATTTTCAGCATAAAAATCTCAGTTTCATAATCTATTCCCCAGGCAAAGCACCATAAAAGTGCTGTTACCATGGGTGGTCCAAGGAACAGACTCTAAAACAGGATTTTTTACCTAGACCACCTGCCACCCACATGCAAAGTAAGACCCTATTGGTTGTGGGTTGTTCATGCCACTATTAAATTTTGCCAGTAGTTAACATATTATCTTTGAAATAAAATAGAGATGCGCTGGCAGGTATAATATTTGTGTTTGTTTTTTAAGTTCCTTGAAAGTGTCAATTATAAGAACAATTGTATCTTGATATTTCTTGCTAGTTGTCCTGTATATACTGGAGGAAGATATTAAAAAGTAGAAAATAATTAATAACTGAATACAAGTAAGTGTGCAAGACACACTTCTTTGGCAGCATAAAAAGAGATTCCACTCCTATAGCCAGAAGGCAGAAAAACCTAAGGGAAAAGTTCACACTTACTTATAAAGAAAGAAATCTAATGAATTGGACCAAGACCTAATTACATGAGTAGCATAGTTCAGGGAAGGTTAACTCTTAGTCCACTCAATACACCTCATGTTTGCTGTGCCAAACATGGTTGGGAAAGAGTAGGGCATTAGATCAAGCTTGAGGACATCTATTTCACTGCACTTACAAGCCTTGAGATTCCAGACTCCACTGAACTCTCTCTGGACCTGCAGAAGGGGCCCATTTCTTACTGTCAGAGGATAGAGCTACCTTCTTGTTTAAAGACATAGTAGAAGCCTCTGCCTTTCAAGACAACGTGTGCACACTTTAGGATCATCCCCCACTTCCCATCATTTCCAACCACCAATTATTAAAGGCAAATAATAAAATAACCACAGGAAGTTCTGGGCATTCTCCTATGATACAAAATATCTTTGTTGTGGAAGGTATGATAATTGTCCCCATTTCTCCCCCATTGATCCCCTCCACTCTGGACCCCTCCCAGGCCTTCACCACTCTATTGTCTGTGTCTGTGTGCTATGCATACATACATATAAATTCTTTGGTTAATCTCTCCCCACCCACCTGCCCACCCCAACCTTACATCTGAGATTCATCAGGAAACAACATTAACATGCTGCTCTTGGAAGTATGGGGAAATTAATGGCCCACACTATGTTAATAGAACTGCCTATAGCTGACTCTGAAAGAAAGGATCAAAAAGCTCAGAGAAGTACCCATGTTAGAGTAGATATACTGTGTAAGGCTGAAAAATCCACTAGTTACCTGTTCTTCTAAAGGACTCGAAGGGCACTTCATTTACCAAAATGGTAAAGAATGCACTAGTAAGAGAAACTCTAGCATTCGTCTAAACCTCAGTGGCTGTTTTCCCCTATAATGGGGCTGATAGTAATAGATTCTGATGTAGAATTAAGCTCACTGACAGCAATGAAGATTACCCACGCCTCCTCTCCTTCCCCCTACACAGGGTGAAAAGTATTTAACCATCAGGAGCAAGTGGAGTTAAAATGATCCTAATGAGAGACAAGGTTGTCGTGAAAGCCAAGTAAACCTGGTTGAAAGGAGGTATGGATATGGTTAATAGAACACAGTCTCTAGGGTCAAGAAAGATGGACAGCCAATGAAGTCATTGTTCAGTTTATACAATCAGGGTGAGAAGGGAGAAAAAGAGAGAGATGAATGGAGAAAATTACCAGGAAATTGAAGCCTACTGACTCAAAGTCATGATATTTTGCCAAGTTTATGGACCTGAGCCTATTTCCAGACCCTGATCCTATTGACAGAGGAGATGCAGAGTTCTCAGAAGAAAGAACCCAGCCACACCACTTCAAAAATATGTGCCCAGCCCTGGTCAGGTGGCTCAGTTGGTTGGAGAGTCGTCCTGTACACCAAAATGACTGCAGCTTCCATTCCTGGTCAGGGCACATACATAGGTTGTGGGTTCAATATCTGGTCAGTGCTCATATGGGAGGCAACCAATTTCTCTCTCTCTCTCTCTCTCTCTCTCTCTCTCTCTCTATATATATATATATATATATATATATATAATATATATATATATATATTATATATATATATATAATATATATATATGTGTGTGTGTGTGTGTGTGTATATATATATATATATATATATATATATATATATATATATAAAGTCACCGCAGCCACCAAGGTGTTTTCATCAACACGGACTCCAGTCCCTTCACCAAGAAAAAATGACAACTTTCTTTAGGCATTTTCAAGATGTGTCTTTCATAGGATATGACATTTCTTTTTTTTTTTTTTTATCCTCACCTGAGTATATGTTTCCATTGACTTTTAGAGAATGTGAAAGAGAAAGGGAAAGACAGAGAGAAACATCAACGTGAGAGGAATACTTAGATTGGTTGCCTCCTGCATGAGCCCTGACCTGGGCCCCAGCCAGGGAGGAGCCTGCAACTTAGGTACATGCCCTTGATCAGAATCTAACCTGGACTCTGCGGTTGGCAAACGTAGGCATTATCCACTGAGCCAAACCGTGTAGGGCAGGTTATGACATTTCTTAGCCCTCCAGCAGCGGACCTTCGTTTTCTTCTCCAGGAGTGTGGTGGAAAAGCCCTAGATCACCTTTTTGGATTCTTACACCCAAGTTACTAAGAATATTACCAGTGGCATACAGGGAGCTTAGCCAATGAGCGGTCAGAAAAGGTGTTTCCTCTGTAGTTCACACCTATCTTCTCAGATCTCTGGCTCCACCCCTGCCAAGGCCTAAAGCTTCCAGCCCTTGGCAGGGGACCCCCAGCTGGCTCGATTGCCAGGCTCCGCCCCTGGCCAAGGCCTCAAGCCTCTGTTTGAGGCTAGGGCCCTGGGCAGGGACCCCCAGCTTGCTCTGATAGCCCTGCTCTAGCCCCAGCCAAGGCCGAAAGCCTCTGTTTGAGGCTCGGGCCCTGAGCAGGAACCCCCAGCTGGTTCTGATCGCCCCAAGGGACCCACAGCTGGTGCAATTGCCCGGCTCTACCCACGGCCAAGGCTGCAAGCCTCTAGGCTTGGGCTCTGGGCAGGGACCCCCAGCTGGCTCTGATCGCCCACAGGGACCCTCAGCTGGCTCTATCGCCTGGCTCCATCCAAGGCCAAGGCCGCAAACCTCTGGCTGAGGCTTGGCCTCTGGGCAGGGACCCCCAGCTGGTTCCGATCGCCCTCAGGGGACCCCAGCTGGCTCCGATCGCCAGGCTCCGATCACCAGTCTCTGCCCCAATGGCCAAGGCTGCAAGCCTCTGGCCAAGGCTTGGGCTCTGGGCAGGACCCCCAGCTGGCTCTGATCGCCCCACTCCGCCCCCAGCCAATGCCACAAGCTTCTGTTTGAGGCTCGGGCCCTGGGCAGGGACCCCCAGCTGTCTCCCATCGCTGGGCTCCACCCCCAGCCAAGGCTGCAAGCCTCTGGCTGAGGTTTGGGCCCTGGGCAGGGACCCCCAGCTGGCTCCAATCACCGCAGGGGACGCCAGCTGGTTCCAATGGCCCAGCTCCGCCCCCAGCCAATGCCGCAAGCCTCTGGCTGAGGCTCGGGCCCTGGGCAGGGACCCCCAGCTGGCTCCAATCACCTGCAGGGGACTCCAGCTGGCTCTGATCACCTGTGGGGGACCCCCCCCCCCCCGCTGGCTCCGATCTTCCCCTCTGATCTTCAGCTCCAATATCCCAGTTCCAATAACCACCGCTCTCTGAGGCTGCAGCCATCTTGGTTAGGTGTATTTGCATATTTGCTTTCTGATTGGCTGGTGGGCGTGGCTGGTGGGCGTGGCTGGTGGGCGTGGCTTGTGAGTGTATCGGAGTGATGATTTGCATATTACTGTTTTATTAGATAGGATATATATATAGTATATATATATTTTATATGTATATTATAGGATATATATATATTAGATAGGATATATATATATATATATCCCTTCCCCTCTCTCTAAAATCAATAACTATATCCTTGGATGAGGATTAAAATATAATTTTTTTAAGTATGTGACCCAGGCCTCATGGCATTCCCACTGTTGCACTGATATCTCTGACTTTAACCTATGGCCACATGGAGTGCAGTCTCCTATCAGCAGTTGATAGAGGAGAAAAAAGAACAAGCTTTGTTAAGAGATAGGTTGGCCTCATATGTGAATGTGGGCTAAAATGGCCTGCTGCTGTACTTACTGTCCCCCTGAAGACAACAGTAGGGTATTTTTTCAAATAGCAAAGCTTCCGGTAGTATGTTGAGTTATCACTTTGTGTAGAAAGAGAAGTGACCAAAGGTGAAAATATTTAAGGACACATGAAGTCACAAGTGATGTGGCTCATTGGTCAAGGCCTAGAAAGAGAACAATCTGAAGATTGGGGGGATACAGGGAAGAGGAATGTTGATGGCATTATTGAAGTGGGCACAAAGTATGAGGTTCTTTGTACATCTTATTAACCCTCACTAAAGAATAGCCACTACAGAAATGGAACTAAAACTAAACAAATGGGAAGACAGAAATACTTGACCACTAATTCAGACATGATCAGCCAGCCTCTGTCATTGTCTATGGCCAAGCAGTCTCGATAGATTTACCACAGATTCATGGTTGTAAAGATGGAAGAAATGCATGGGGAAAACTGCATAAGTTTCCACTCGACATAGCTAATTTAGTTCCTACTATTGTTAACTTCCCAGTCACGTAGACCAACACTACGTCCTGATATGACATCCTACCTAAAGGAAACAAAGCAGCCATTTGGTGGCATATTGGTTATATCTGACTCCTTCCACCCTGAAAGAAGTCAAAAGTTAATTCTGAACAAAAAGAATACACACGAAGTGTATAGGTTTGGAGTGAAGTCAGAGGAATTGTGGCGTGAAAGCACACCTTGTCATCTATCCCTGAAATTTCAACAAGTTAACCAACTATAATTCAACAAAGAAATCCCTGCTCAATGCAGATGAATACCTGAGAGACCTGCGAACTGAAACATTGAAACATCTAAAGGTGGGTAACCAGGAATAAATGGGGAGACCAGAAGGGAGGAAAGTGCATATTCCCTACAGATGTAGCCCTGCAGCTCGTGGCGCGGTAAGCCAGGAGAGGGGAAAAAGCCGGCAGTAGCAGGTACTTCCTTTGTCCAGGAAGAACAGAGAACTGCCCAAGGGACAGGGGGTGTGGGGGGCGGATTTTTTCACCAGAAAACTTCCATTGCAGGAAATACTCAAGGGAGTAATTCTACCTGAAACAAAGAACATAAAGTCACAACACTATGAGGAAGATAACCAAAAATCTTACAGCATAAACAGGGATAATTTGTGACAACAAAAACATAAAAGAGGGGAGAGTAAAGGCCTGAACTGTCAAAGAAAGATGAAGATTAAATGCACTCAAAAGAAAAAAACAAATAAACTTTGGTATATATGCAACTTCATTTTAATAAAGCTAATGGTAATCACACACAAAAATCCCCAAACTAGGATACGCAGTTTAAAAAAAGAAGAAACAGCCCTAACCGGTTTGGCTCAGTGATAGAGCATCGGCCTGCGGACTCAAGGGTCCCAGGTTTGATTCAGGCCAAGAGCATGTACCTTGGTTGCGGGCACATACCCAGTAGGGGGTGTGCAGGAGGCAGCTGATCGATGTTTCTCTCTCATTGATGTTTCTAACTCTCTCTCCCTTCTTCTCTGTAAAAAATCAATAAAATATATTTCAAAAAATAAAAAAAAAGAAACAAAGGAAAGAAGTATGGAATACCACGCAACAAATACAAGACAGAAACATAAAGTAAAAGAACCAATGGAGGCACAGAGTTCCCAGAAAACAAAAGGTAAAATGGCTCTAGGAAGTCCTTATCTATACTAATAAAAGCGTAATATGCTAATTAGACCCTACAGCTGAACAACCTTCAGGACGAAGCTGCCACAGCAGGGGCCAAGGCAGAGGCGGTTGGGGAATCAGGCAGGCAGGCGAGCAGTTAGGGGCAATCAGGCAGGCAGGCAGAGTGGTTAGGGGCAATCAGGCAGGCAGGCAGAGGGGTTAAGGATGGTCAGGAAGGCAGGTGAGTGGTTAGGGGCAATCAGTCAGGCAGGCAGAGGGGTTAGGGGTGATCAGGTAGGCAGGTAGGTGAGCGGGTAGGAGCCAGTGGTCCCAGATTGTGAGAGGGTGCAGGCCGGGCTGAGGCCCCCCCTCCCATGAACAAATTTTGTGCACCGGGAATCTAGTATATATATACATGATCCAGGAATCATGCTTGCAGGAAGAGTGAAAATCCTACATATAATCTCATCAAATGCTTACATCATCATTTGAAAAAAAAAAAAAAGTAAATTCCCAATGTTGAAACACATAAACAGAAGAGAAAGAATTTTTTTTAAATTTAAATTCTTTATTGTTTAAAGTATTACATTAGTCTCCTTTTTCCCCCATTGACTTCTCCCCAGCTGCCCTCCCCTGCCAGCACATGCCCTCACCCTCCCCTCATTTGTGTCCCATTGGTTATGCTCATATTCATGCATACAAGTCCTTTGGTTGATCTCTTACCCCCTTATCCCCTGCCTTCCCTCCTAGGTTGGACAGTCTGTTTGACGCTTCTAAGACGTTGGTTCCATTTTTGTTCATCAGTTTACGTTGTTCATTATATTCCACAAATGAGTGAGATCATGTGATATTTACTTTAAGAGAGAGAATTATTATCCTTAATCTCTCTGAGTTACATTTTTCTTTCCACCATGCATCACGGCCTTTCCATACTTCCACCTAGATCAAAGTACTGAACAAACAGAAAGAACAGCAGAAGTACACTCTCAGGAATGGGTGACCAAGATTGCACTTTAGGGCTTCATTTGTATACAACAAAGTTCACGTTTGTTTTGATATCGACAAACTGAATTCAACCTAAATATTCATTATTAGGGAATCTATATATATAAAAGGCTAAGCGACCATCGCATCTGAAACAACCAAACAGATGACCGAACAGGCTGTGTGGGGTGACCAAGATGGCAGGGAGATTAGTGAGGGGCAACCAAACAACTGAGCAGCAGGGAGGTTAGTAAGGGGTGACCAGGCTGGCAGGGGGGCAGTTAGGTGCAATCAGGCAGGCAGGGAGAGGCAGTTGGGGGTAACCAGGCTGGCAGGGGGAGGCAATTAGGGGCGACTACGCCAGCAGGGGAGGCAATTGGGAGTGACCAGGCCAGCAGGGGGGCAGTTAAGTACGATCAGGCAGGCAGGCAGGTGAGCAGTTAGGAGCCAGTGGTCCCGGATTGTGAGAGGGATGTTCAACTGCCGGTTTAGGCCTGATGCGGAGTGGGCCTAAACTGGCAGTTGGACATCCCCTGAGGGATCCCGGATTGGAGAGGGTGCAGGTTGGGCTGAGCCCCCGCCTCCCCATGCACCAGGCCTCTAGTTAGTTATATAAAATATGGTATATACACATAATGCATGAGCGTGCAACCATTTACAAAAATTTTTTATTGACTTACCCAGGTTTTAGTTAGTAAGTAATAGCATTTATCCTAGAATGTAGAAGTTTGATATCTTATCCAATGAGCTATCCTTTACCAGATAGCTGGAGATTGGTCTTTATCTCCTTAGATATCACACACCAGTACCTTTACTCTTCCACTCTAATCCATGACATGCCCTTCCAAATTAAGTATTTTAAGTTGAAAATGTAATCAAGTCCCGATTAGTAATTTCTACATGTGTATATAATTCATAAACAAACTTAAATCTGTTATTTTTAAATACTAATTCATTTTTCATCTTGTTTTTAAAGTACATAATGGCATGAAATTATCACTATATAACAATATGTAAAATATAAGAATAAACCTAAAATGTATAGCAAGGTTTCACTTATAAACATATAATCTCTGGATATTAACCATAATATAATAAAATTTGTTGTACATTTTATTTCCTTCTTGTACTTTTCCATATTTTCCAAATAGTTTTACCATTTTGTAGTCTGAAAACAAAAGTTACATTAAGACAAAAATAAAGAAATGTAAGCAAGAAAGAATTTAAAAAAAATCTAAAGGAAGTTAAATAATAGAAAGCCCTGCTCAAGATTCCTTGTGCACCTGATTTGAAACATTTTAAAAAGTCTTTCGCCAAAACCGGTTTGGCTCAATGGATAGAGCGTCGGTCTGCGGACTGAAAGGTCCCAGGTTCGATTCCGGTCAAGGGCATGTACATTAGCTGCGGGCACATCCCTGGTAGGGGGTGTGCAGGAGGCAGCTGGTCGATTATTCTCTCTCATCGATGTTTCTAGCTCTCTATCCCTCTCCCTTCCTCTCTGTAAAAAATCAATAAAATAATTTTTAAAAAAAGTCTTTATTGTTGAAAGTATTATATATGTCCTCTTTTTTCTCCCATTGACCCCTTATCTTCCACCCCCACCCCCGACCCCAGGCCTTCAGCACCCTATTGTCTGTGTCCATGGGTTATGTATTGCATATATGCATACAAGTTCTTTGGTTGATCTCTTCCCACTTACCCTCCCACCCCTGCCTTCCCTCTGAGATTCCACAGTCTGTTTCATGCTTCTGGGTCTCTGGATCTATTTTGTTCCAACATTGTAAAGACATTATTGGAAATGGTGTTACTTTGTTGAGCATATTTCTATAATCTCTAAGTGAACTGGAGTAAATAACATTTCTCCTTAGTGAATGCTAGCAAAGTAGCTCTCCGTGGAACAAA
This sequence comes from Cnephaeus nilssonii, assembly GCF_951640355.1. Classification (NCBI taxonomy): domain Eukaryota; kingdom Metazoa; phylum Chordata; class Mammalia; order Chiroptera; family Vespertilionidae; genus Cnephaeus; species Cnephaeus nilssonii. Next base: position 69,422,613 of record NC_137083.1, on the reverse strand, counting down.
ATTTTCTTGAAGTAAAAAGCAAGGTCCATTAGCATTTACTAAAAAAAAATTTAGTACACTAGGTCAAATGTAAGCAGAAATTGCTTCTAAGGCCTGATACTATCTCATTCAATCTCACTCCTCCCAATTCTTCTAAGTTAGTTGCCAGTGAAGTGAAAATGAATATTTGTCACACTCTTTCTCAATTAACAAGAAGCTAGAGCTCTACCATCCTATATAATAAGGAGGTAATATGCAAATTGATTGTCATGCCAACACACACATGGCCGTCCCCATGTGGTCAAAGATGGCCACCCCCATGTGGACACAAGATGGCCACCACAAGATGGTCGGCAGGGGAGGGCAGTTGTGGGCAATCAGGCCAGCAGAAAAGGGCAGTTGGGAGGGACCAGGCCTGCAAAGGAGGGCAGTTAGGGGTGACTGGGCTGGCAGAGGAGGGCAGTTGGGGGGGACCCAGGCTTGCAGGGGAGGGTGGTTGAGGGCAACCAGGCTTGCAAGGGAGGCCAGTTGGGGGTGACCAGGCCAGCAGGGGAGGGCAGTTAGGGGTGACCGGGCCAGCAGGAGAAGGCAGTTAGAGGTGACCAGGCTGCCAGGGGAGCAGTTAGACATCGATCAGGCTGGCAGGGGAGTGGTTAGGGGATGATCAGGCTGGCAGGCAGAAGCGGTTAGGGGCAATCAGGCAGGCAGACAGGCGAGCAGTTGGGAGCCAGCATTCCTGGATTGTGAGAGGGATGTCCAATTGCCCATTTAGGCCGGATCCCACCAGGATTGGGTCTAAACGGGCAGTCAGACATCCCGCTAGGGGTCCCAGATTGGAGGTGGTGCAGGCTGGGCTAAGGGACACACACACACACACACACACACACACACACACACACACACACACACCATGCACGAATTTCATGCATCGGGCCTCTAGTAATGTATAATAAGAAATAAGTAAGGACTTAAATCAGGCCATTTATTACTTAGAAAAGCCCCTTTGGTTTATACTTTTCAATCTGTGTTCCGCTACATTTAATACAAAGCTACTCCCTTGAATTTTAGCACAATAGACATAAATAAATAATACAGTGGACATAATGCATGATAACTATGTGCATCCTTTTTTTAATGCAATGATTCTTTGAAGTAGCTACATCAAAAGTCACAATCACTTCCTGTTTGCCTCATCCCTTACATGAAGTTTATTATTGCAGTCCCTCTGCTCATCTGTAGAGTTAACAAATTTTGATATGTTAATAAATACTCTTTGTTACCTGAATAAACAAGTTCAAAATGTCTTTGAAGTTACTACCATATTAAAATAAGCCATAAAATCAGAAGGGAAGAAAGTAGTTGTTTAATGTCTAATATATTTAATGAAATTTGACCATACCACTTAGTTTCACAGCTGATATCCAGTAACACACTCAAAATAAGACACACTTCAAGGACTGTTTGTTCATGGAGGGTTATTTACAAAGAGTGAAAGGAGGGGAACCAGGAAGAGTGCATCTCATGCAGTGAATGGTGAGCCGGAGATCAAAGGGAGGAGAAAGACTAGTTTTGAGGATCTGGGAGGAAGGCGTCCTATTGAATCAATAGCCTTGGGAGATGCAGTAATTTTCAATTGAGAGGCATAGCCAAGGGAAGGCATCATAGCAGGGGCAACACCAGATTAAGTAGCCTGATCCCATTCTCCTGATCTTCTACTTCCTGCTATGGTTGCCTGTTTTCAAAATCCAATCTAATATAGAAGGTATAATCTAAAGATTTCTTACTCTAAAAAGTTCAGCTTGTTAGGACAGAGAGCAGGGAGAGAAGGATGCAATGTGTATCTGAAAGGTCAAAAGGAAAACACTCCACACAATCCGTGAACATTTTTTCCTTCTGCTTGAACATGTATAAATTTAAAAGGCTAATATGCAAAGTGTCCCCTCGGAAGTTCGACCAGGAGACTGGGAATTCGATCACTCACTATGACATGTGCTGACCACCAGGGGGTGTCGCAGAATGAAGGAAGGCCCCGATCAGCCCTGATCACCGCAGCCAGGCCTAGGGACCCTACCCATGCACGAATTTCGTGCACTGGGCCCATAGTAAAAATATAATGTTCATAACCATAATAATACCAAGTTTATATCGGGGTAGGTCTTTGGCTGATTTATATGTATTTTTAGAGAATTCAGACTACCTTTTAATGAGGTTTCACTAATACAATGTGATAAGATATCCAGAGTGGAATTTAGTTTTCTGGGGGTTTACCAATGCATAGCCTTCTATATTTCCAAGAATAAAGTCCGGGGGGAAAATGTGTGCTTTACATTTTACATTTGTTTAACCAGTTTAGAAAAGTCTACATTGTTAAGGTTTAGTTTAAATTGCTGTCAATGTTATTCATGCCCTTATTTAATAAAGCAGTTAGATAAAGTGTTGTTTTTTTTTTGTGAAAAATAATTGTTCCAAGCTCCTCTCCTCAAGTCTTCCTGAGTCGGGTTATTTTTCCTGAGCAGGATGCAAGGGTGATTTCTGAAAGGGATAATAAAGAAACAGGGCTAACTTAGCAGGGGCTAACAAAAGAAAGCTCATTCTGCAAGCCTAAACCTTGCACAAACATGCTCCCCTTGAGTGATTATTTTACAGAAATGACTGAAGACCATAATTCCTGCACAGCCCCCCGGAGGAAGGACGGCTGACTCCAGCAGAAGGACAAAGGGCAAGGCAGTAAAACTAGGTCCTGCTACGTGTGTCAAGCCGGAGCCTCGTCTGCAGCTCTCCCTGAGTGCATAAAAAGCCTGCTCCCTCCCCATTCAGGGCTGACTCTTTCTGGAGTCAGTCCACCTGCACCCAGGTGCCTTGAATAAATATCATTTTGATTACCCTGAGCTTTGAGTCCAACCCCGAACCTTTCGATTTCTTTCCCGGGTCCTTGCCCAGATGGATTCGAAGAATGAAGCCACAGGACAAAAGGTGGAAATGTATTGGAAACAAGCACAGACTCCCTTGTAGGGATGGGGGTCCCACAGTGGGTAACCCACTAAGCTCCTTTTCTATAAGGTTTATAAAGGCTGCAATTCTTTGTCTCATCATACTGCCTTCCAATTGTTAGAATATCAGCTTCAAAGCTCAAAACCCACGTGGTGCCCCCTTTGTCTCTCCCACTTCAGTGGTAGAGTTCTCTATCTCCTGTGAAAATCTGTTTTCCTCTTTCTCCCATTTGTCCACATTTCTCTGGTCACCGTGAAAGTTTGTTTCCTCTTTCTCCCCATACCCTGTGGCTTGTCCCTATCTTCTGTGAATGGATGTCTTCCTCTCCCCTTATCCTGTGGCACCTCTTCTTTCTCTCTCTCTGTGAATGTATGCCTTCTGGCAGCTCCAAGCCCTCATCTCTTCAGTCCTCCCCCATGGACCCTCTTTATTCCTAAATCCCTCTAAATCTGCCTATTTTATCCCTAAAACCCTGTTAGAATGTCTGTTAGAATTTATTTATCTTCTTCACTCTACATAACATTCTTGTATTTTTATTTTTTAATTGTCAAATCTGAGATATTTATTAGTTTGCCAGGACTGCCCTAACAAAATATCCCAGACATGTACCTTAAACAACAGAAATTTATTTTCTCACAATCCTTAAGGCTGCAAGTCCAAGATAAAGGTTTCTTCTGGTTATTCTCTGCTTGCCTTGCATATGACCACCATGTATGTCCTCACATGGTCCCTCTAAGTCTGCATCCTAATATCTCATAAGAACACCAGTCATATTGCATTAGGACCCACCAACATGGTCTCAATTTTCTTTAATTACCTCTTTATAGGCCCTATATCCAAAAACAGTCATTTTCTGAGGTACTGGAGATTAGGACCTCAACATAAGAATTTTGGGAGAACACATTTCAGCCCATAATAGGTATTACCTATTGACATCTTACTAGGAAAGATAATAGGATTGTCTTTTTAATATATATATATATATATATATATATATATATATTACTGATTTTTACAGAGAGGAAGGGAGAAGGATAGAGAGTTAGATGAGAGAGAAACATTGATCAGCTGCCTCCTGCACACCCCCTACTGGGGATCGAGCCCACAACCAAGGTACATGCCCTTGACCAGAACTGAACCCAGGACCCTTCAGTCTGCAGGCCAACGCTCTATCCACTGAGGCAAATCAGTTAGGGCAGGATTGCCTTTTGAAAAAAAAATTTTTATTTACCTAGTAGCACCACACAAGCATTCTTTCTATCTTCTCATGTATCCAATATAGTTACATGATAATATTCTTAAATCAATATCAATGTTCACATTATTAATATCATGTAAACCTATTCATAGTGAACTCTAAAATTATTTTTTTACATCCCTGAAAAATTCTTCCTTTTCTCTGAAGTGAAAAAGCTATCAAGCTATCATTTTTGTTTAGTTTTCTAAGCAATGATATTATTTTAACTCAAAACTCTTTTCTAATTTTAAAATATCCTATCAATACATTCAGAAGCATGTGAATTTCATAAATGTTATCTTCTGGGGGCAGCCTATCCTGGGCCTTCTGACCTGCTCCAGGCCTGTGTGTCATCCGGTCCTGGTACCCTTCTGGGACCTACTTTTACCAACACTGTAATTCTTCTTGCCCCCTTTTAGTTGGGTCTTCAGATCCTGTATCCCATGTTCTTGTGCTAGTTCCTGTGTGCCCTGATTTTGGTGAAGCATCTTCTCCAATAAATTCTTCAGAATTATAATACAAAAGGTGATAATTTTTAGATCTTGAATTTATAAAACTTCCTTTATCCTTCCTTCACAAATCCTATCTCCTCACACATGGCTGAAATAGAATTCTAGTTGGAAAGAACTATCCTTCTGGATTTTTTTTTATCTTAAGTTTTACATATGTCTCCTTTTTCCCCAATTGACCCCCCACAACCATTCCCGCCCCGGACAAGCCCCCACAGCCCCAGTGTCTGTGTCCATTGGTGCTAATATGCATGCATACAAGTCCTTTGGTTGCTCTCTAACCACCACCCCTCACCTCCCCTGCCATTTGCCTCTGGATCTATTTTTCTTCATCAAATTATGTTGATCATTATATCCCACATATGAGTGAGATCACGTGATATTTATCTTTCTCCAACTGGCTTATTTCACTTAGCATAATGCTCTCCAGTTCCATCCATGCTGTTGCAAATGGTAAGAATTCCTTCTTTTTTACTGCAGCATAGTATTCTATTGTGTAGATGTACCATAGTTTTCTAATCTACTCATCTGCTGATGGGCACTTAGGCTGTTTCTAAATCTTAGCTATTGTAAATTGTGCTGCTATGAACATAGGGGTGCATATATCCTTTCTGGTTGGTGTTTCTGGTTTCTTGGGATATAGTCCTAGGAGTGGGATTACTGGGTCAAATGGGAGTTCCATTTTTAACTTTTTGAGGAAACTCCATACTGTCTTCCACAGTGGCTGCACCAGTCTGCATTCCCACCAGCAGTGCACAAGGGTTCCTTTTTCTCCACATCCTGGCCAGCACTTGTTTGTTGATTTGTTAATGATAGCCATTCTGACAGGTGTGAGATGGTATCTCATTGTCGTTTTGATTTGCATCTCTCGGATGATTAGCGACTGAGCATGTTTTCATATGTCTCTCGGCCTTCTGTATGTCCTCTTTTGAAAAGTGTCTACTTAGGTCCTTTGCCCATTTTTTGATTGGATTGTTTATCTTCCTTTTGTTAAGTAGTATGAGTTTTTTGTAAATTTTGGAGATTAAACCCTTATCTGAAATAGCATTGGCAAATAAGTTCTCCCATGAAGTGGGCTTTCTTGTTTTGTTGATGGCTTCTTTTGCTGTGCAGAAGCTTTTTATTTTGATGTAGTCCCATTTGTTTATTTTCTCCTTAGTCTTCATTGCCCTAGGAGCTGTGTTGGTAAAGATATGTCTGCGATTTTGCTGCCTATGAAGTCTTGTAGGATTTTTATTGTTTCCCTTCTTACATTTAAGTACTTTAGCCATTTTGAGTTTGTTTTTGTGTATGGTGTAAGTTGGTGATCTAATTTCATTTTTTTGCATGTATCTGACCAAATTTCCCAGCACCATTTATTGAAGAGACTGTCTTGACTCCATTGTATGCTCTTGCCTCCTTTGTCAAATATTAATTGAGCATAATGGTTTGGGTTGATTTCAGGTTCTCTGTTCAGTTCCATTGGTCTATATGGTTTTGGAATTAGGGTAATGCTGGCTTCATAGGAAGAGCTTAGAAGTATGTCTCCCTCTTGAATTTTTTGGAATAGTCTGAGGAGGATAGGTTTTAGTTCTTTGAATGCTTGGTAGAACTCCCCTATAAAGCCGTATGGACCAGGGCTTTTGTTTGCTGGAAGATTTTTGATCACTGCTTCAATTTCTTCGGTGGTTATTATCCTTCTGAATTTTAAAGGTATTTTTTTTCATACAGTCTCAATTCTAGTGTTGCTGTTGAGAAGTCTGGAGCCAGACTTCATTGAGACTTTGTGTGTATCTGTCTTCTCATCTTTCTGTCTGGAAACGTGTGTAATTTTCTCTCTATTCTCAGTCTCTTTAAATTTTGTAGTGATGCTTCTTTATGAGTTTATTTCATCTTTTTTTGTCAGGCATGATTGGAAACTTACGTCCTTTAATTTTAGGACTTTTAAAAAAACATTTCCTTGACCATTTCTTCCTCGTTCTTGTTCACTCTGCACTTCTTGGTTTGTTTATTAGATCTTGTGGACTGGTCTTCAATTTTTAAAATATATTTATAACATTTTATATAATTCATAAAATAGTGCTTGTATACAAATTCACACAAAGTTGCTTGAGGGCATACAATTTCCAAAAATGTCCTGGGCTTCTGTTATATTCAGTCTTCTAAGGATACACTCAAATCAATGGTAAACTGCAGACATTATGTAATTGCTTTATTATCTTTTATACATTTTTAGTTTCTATTGTGAACGAAAGAAAAGGCCACATGCTAACCTGAGTAGCTCTGGAAAGGCCTGCATGGCGGTTTTGCAAACCCAAAGACCTAAAGTAACCACAAAGGATGGTCTGAAATGAAAACTTTAACTAAAAGCAGTTTATAGTGGGTAGGCATGTCCTAGGCCAGTGGTCGGCAAACTCATTAGTCAACAGAGCCAAATATCAACAGTACAACGATTGAAATTTCTTTTGAGAGCCAAATTATTTAAACTTAAACTTCTTCTAATGCCACTTCTTCAAAAGAGACTCGCCCAGGCCGTGGTATTTTGTGGAAGAGCCACACTCAAGGAACCAAAGAGCCGCATGTGGCTCGCGAGCCACGGTTTGCAGACCACTGTCCTAGACCAGTATCTTCCCTGACAAAGGTCAACCTTTACCTTAACTGAGCCTGTTGTCTTTTTGTATCTAAGATAACATTCCTGTGAAATGTCAGGGTACCTTGTAACTTTCCTTTTTCCAGACCACTTGGGGCACAACCAAATGTGGCTGGGCGCCAGGACAGAGACCATAAATTCCTTCATTGTTATTGTTGTCATGTTAATTGTTGACTGTTAACTATTCTGTACCTGCCTAAGTAAAAGAAGTGTCTATCATTTTACTTTTTATCCAATCCCAGAGGTTCCCCTCTTTGCTTTCTCCCGCCTCCCTAATCTATCACCAATGGAGTTCATGTAACCCCCTATGTCTCCTTCTTTGATTGCAATGTATAAAACAAGGTGAAGAACTGCCATTCTCCAGAGCATTATCCCAATCCGTTGAGATTCTGCTTCCCAGCAATTGTCAACAGTTTGGCTCAAATAAACTCACAAAAATTCTTTACAGGTTTGAATGTTTTTACATTAACACTATCATTGTCTTTTTAAAAAATATATTTTTATTAATTTCAGAGAGAGGGAGAGGAAGAGAGGGATAGAAACATCAATGATGAGAGAGAAAGAATCATTGATAAGCTGTCTCCTGCACACCCCACACTAGGAATCGAGCCCACAATCTGGGCACATGCCCTGACTGGGAATCAAACTGTGACCTCCTTGTTCATAGGTCAAAGCTCAACTACTGAGCCATGCTGGCTGGGCTATATCATTGTATTTTTGTTCTCTTCTAGAAATGTTTTCAATTTTATTTCCTACATTTCAATCAGAAATTGCTAATATATTTTAAGTTTCTAAGAGTTATTTTATGTTATGGATTTTGGCTATATATATATATATATATATATATATATATATATATATACTAGAGGCCCGGTGCACGAAATTCGTGCACTGGGGTGGGTGTCCCTCAGCCCAGCTTGCACCCTCTCTAATATGGGACCCCCTCGGGGGATGTCCAACTGCAGGTTTAGGCCCGATCCCTGTGGAATCGGGCCTAAACCTGCAGTTGGACATCCCTCTCACAATCCGGGACCACTGGGTCCTAACTGCTCACCTACCTGCCTGATTGCCCCCTAACTGCTCCCTTGCTGGCCTGATTGCCCCCTAACTGCTCCTCTGCAGGCCTGATTGCCCCCAAATACCCTCCCCTGCTGGCCTGATCACCCCCAAGACTTTTATTAGTATAGATATGACCCTGCACAGAAAATTTTACTAACCCTGCTTTACAATAAGGGCTTGACGATTGAATCATTAGGACCAGACACCAAGATTTCCTTTCTTTGAATAGTGGAGGGAATACTTATCTTGTCTTTAAGTTGCCCGGAAATTAAAATGAGATAATGACTTAGAAAAGTATAAAAGCACCAATATAAAGACAACTGTCTTTTTAATGAAGTGGCAAAATGAAAAACACTTTTTATTCTCCCCTTCCTTCCTTTACAGCTTTTATTTAAACTTTGAAATTTATAAAAATTTCACTCCAATTTTCATTTCTTTACATTCAACATTATTTTGTATTGGTTTCAGGTTTTATATTAGTTACAGAATAGTGGTTAGACAATCATATACTTTACAAAGTGTTCCCCAATATTTCTAGTACCCACCTGGCATCATACCATCATTACAACACTATTGACTATATTCCCTATTTAAGTGACAATGGGTTTACAGGTTCCTTTCAGTGTTTCTTTTGTGTTGCTTGTCCTTCCTTTTCTTTCTCACTTCTTCCCTCATTTTCTTTATATAGTATCTCAATTGGCCATCAAAGCTCAGTGAAGGCACTGGGACACACTTCATCCATTTTACAGACCAGGAAACTGAGGCCAATTCCAGTTGGCTGTGGAACTTGACTCAGCACATAGGAAGCCCTCAGAGCCATGCTCTTTGCGCTTCCTAAGGGGCAGCGGCCCAGCAAACAGAACAAACCTTCCAGTCAGGCTTCTGAGCCTCTTTCTCAAGCACCTCTTCATTGCGGATCCTCCACATTCTTTCCTCTCCCCCCATTCTTTACTGCCCCCCCTTCTCCAAAGCAGGTGGAAGGCTTCCCACTCACTGCCTAGGCATGCTCTGCTATGGGGCAGGGTGTAGCGAGCTTGCTTTTGGGTCAAGGCAGGAGCAGAAGTCACTGCCTCTGAAGTGTGAAGGCCGCCTAAGCAAGGCCCATTAGCACTGGGAGCTTCTCTGAATCACATCAGTCAGTCCAGTACCCTGCAGTGCAGCACCCCTCCACTGAGGTGGCACCACCCCTCAACCCCCGCCTCAGACCCCCGGGAGCGGCTGGATGCGCCTGGCCACGCCCCCCGGGGTGCCGATGGCCCCAGGGACCCCCGGAACCAGCGGCATGGGCCTGGGCACGCCACCCCTGGGTGCCAATCGCCCCAGGCACCCCCGGAGCGGCTCCATGGGCCCGGCCACATCCCCCGGGGTGCTAATCGCCCCAGGCACCCCCGGGAGCGGCTGCATGGGCCCGGCCATGCCCCCCGGGGTGCCGATCGCTGCGGGGACCCCCAGCCACACACCCCGGGGTGCCGATCGCCGCAGGCACCCCCGGCCACGCCCCCCGGGGTGCCATCGCCGCAGGCACCCCCGGCCACGCCCCCCGGGGTGCCAATCGCCTCAGGCACCCCCAGCCACGCCCCCCCGGGGTGCTGATCACCACAGGCACCCCCGGAACTAAGAGGACTGGGTGCCGCCATCTTGATCTTCTCAACGGCTGGATAGGCCACCCGGAGTCCCGCCCCCCAGCCTCCCGCTGGCCCAATCATGGGCATAGCGGAGGTGCGGTCAATTTGCATGTTTCTCTATTATAAGGTAGGCTATATATATATATATATATATATATATATATATCCTATATAATAAAAGACTAATATGCAAATCGACCAAACGGTGAAACAACCAGTCGGTATGATGCACACTAACCACCAGGAGGCAGACACTCAATGCAGGAGCTGCCCCCTGGTGGTCAGTGTGCTCCCACAGTGGGAGTGCCACTCAGCCAGAAACCCTGAGCTGGGCTCACGGCTGGCGAGTGCAGCAGCAGTGGCGGGAGCCTCTCTTGCCTCTGCAGCAGCGCTAAGCCAGCAGTCGGACAACCCCCTAGGGCTCCTGGACTGCAAGCGGACATAGGCTGGGCTGAGGGACCCCCAAGAGTGCATGGATTTTGTGCACTGGGCCTCTAGTGTGTGTGTGTGTGTGTGTGTGTGTGTGTGTGTGTGTGTGTGTGTATTTCTTGACTCTGAAGCTAATAGTTCTTTCCCACCCCCACTGAAACTGTCTCTCTTTAGTCTAAGTTGAGTCTTTTCTTGTTGTTAATGATGGTTCTCTTATTTTCAGTTAAGACGCTTCTTTTTATATCTGGTAATCTTTGTTTTCTCAGATATACCTATAGGGGACTATACTAGTAAATTAACTTTGATGCCATGAACCTGTGAGTGGGGCCCATTGACTGTACTTAGTTAAGCCATTCCTTTGAGGGCTCACAAATGTCAGATTAGTTTGGTATTTCTTTAGGTAGTGTTTAATATTTTGATGACATCATCACATTTTCATCTCTGTCCTCTCATTGACCATTTAATTTTATATTCACATGGCCTATCATATGAATGATCAGCTGGTTATATGAAATAAGCATGTCCCTACATAAATTCTCCTACCCTCTCAGGATATTTATTTTTTATCTACTCCTCAATTTTGCTTTGAGAAACTATCATTCTTCTGATTCTTAAGATTAGACAGGTAGACTGTTTTTCTGTCTCCTTCACCCTGTAGCTTCATCTAATATGCCAATAAATCCTATTTATTTCCTTAAATAATCCCTCAGGATTTCCACTTTCTCTGCTTTCTTGGTATCTCTATTGTGGTTCATCTGCATGCCAATGAAATCCAAGTTCAATAAACATGAGGTCATTCAATAAATGTGTGTTATATTATCCAAATGATAGATTTCACACAATCAATGATCCATTCAGAAATGAATTTTGAAAATGTTTTAACCTCAAATTAAGGTAAAATCTGCTTCAATTAATATAATCTATGTATCAGAATTTATTGATATCAGAAAGGGGAAGGAGAAGAAACATGAACGAAGTGAATAAATAGTGTTTTGTTATTAATTACAACACTGATATAATTCATGTGGCCTTTGAAAAACTTTCCCCCAAAATTCATTATTAAACTTATGCATCTATTAAGGTGAAAGCATATCACTGCTTATTCAACATAGATTAGTTTATTCAGTACCTACTATGTGTCAATTATTGTGTTGGCATTTGGTTGGATTGTGCTTAGATGAAGATATAAATTTAAATGAGAAAATTAGAATGTGACTACCCAATCTTCCAAGTCTTGGAGGCATGACAAGCTTTTACAGAACAGTATGTGATTAAGCTGTGCTAAATGTTGTAATAGAGGTAGGAATGAGGCACATAGAAGATAAACAGAGTGTTATTTTAAAGTCCATTCAGCTAGACTTCTCAGGGAAGCAAGTGCTTGAAATGAGTATGGATATTATAAGGGAAGACATTTCAAGCAAAGGCATCAAATAATGAGATAGGATACCATGTTTAAGCAACTGTGTGTTTAATTCTCTTTTCAAAATTCATCATTATATTTCTATCACCTGGGATAGATTATAGCATACTATATACTTATGAAAATACTAGAGGCCCGGTGTATGAAATTTGTGCACGGAGGGGGGGGGCGTTCCCCTGAGCCCAGCCTGCACCCTCTCCAATCTGGGACCCCTCGGGGGATGTCTCACAATCCTGGACCGCTGACTCCTAATTGCTCACCTGCCTGCCTGGTTGCCCCTAACTGCCTCCCCTGCCAGCCTGTTTACTTCTAACTGCCCCCCGCTGCTGACCAGGTTGCCCCCAACTGCCCCCCTGCCAGCCTGGTCACCCTTAACTGCCCCCCTGCTGCCCCGGTCACCCCCCACTACCCCCCCACTGGCCTGGTTACCCCAAACTACCCACCTCTGCTGGCCTGGTTGCTCCTCACTGCCCCCCCTGCCAGCCTAATTGCACCCAACTGCCCCCCCTGCTGGCCTGGTTGCCCCCAACTGCATCCTCCCACCAGCTTGGTCACCTCTTACTGCCCCCCTGCTTGCCTGGTCACCCCAAATTCCCCCCTTGCCAGCCTGGTCACCCCCAACAGCCCCCCTGCTGGCCTGGTCACCCCTCACGCCCCCCCCCCCCGCCAGCCTAATCACACCCAACTGCCCCCCCTGCTTGCCTGGTTGCCCCCAACTGCATCCCCCCCACCGGCCTGGTCACCTCTTACTGCCCCCCCTGCTGTCCTGGTCTCCCCCAACCCAACTGCCCCCCGCTACCAGCCTGGTCACCCCTCATGGCCCCCCCGCCTGCCTAGTCACCCCACGCAGCCTGCTTGTTCAGTCGTTTGGTCGTCCCTCACTAACCCCCCCTGCTGGCCTGGTCTCCCCATGCAGCCTGCTTGTTCAGTTGTTTGGTCGTCCCTCAGGCTGGCCCTGGGTGGCTGGGGGGCTGAGGGGACTGGGTGCTGCCATCTTGTGGCTGTGGGCGCCACCATATTTGAGGGTGTGGCGGTCAATTAGCATATTCCCCCCCTATTGGCTGTGGGCACCACCATCTTTGTGAGGGCATGACAGTCAGTTAGCATATTCCCTCTTTATTAGATAGGATTATTGAAAATTAATTAATGTAAATAAATGAACCATACATAATAGTTTCAAACAACAACAAAGAAACATACAAGGTCATATCCTTGTTTTTTTGATAGATGTCATTTATATTTGCTTTAGAACTGTGCTCCGGATGCTGTAGTCCCCGGCCCCAGAATGATGAATAGCACTGTGGAAAACACAGACTCATGCTTGTAGCACATAATAGAACAATCTGTAAAGTATGTTGCAAAGTAGAAGGTGTTGTAGAAAGATCTCTGAACCAGAAGTCAGGAAACCTAGGTTCCATTATCAGACTTATTTCTAATTCACTATGTGACCTTTTTAGAATCAATTATCATTTTTATGTCCCATGTTCTTAATTTGAAAGAGTGACATGTACTAGATAAGAACCAAGTTTTTTTTCAGCTCCTATTACACGTCAGTAAAATGACAAATACAACATTTCTCCTGCTTCTATTTCTTTATAATTGTGTCTGGCAAGTCATTCTCTTTGTTCCTAAGGTTAGCACAAAAGCCAGCTTGACTCTCTTGTGAACTGCCATAAAATTGTATTTCTAGCTCTGTTAAAGTTAGATGTAGAATAAAATTTAGAGTATTGGTTCTGGAGCCAAACTGCTTGGTTTTTGATCCAGCTTTGCCGTTTCTTTACTAGCTATAAACCAGTAATCTTGGAAAAATTATTTTAATCTCTTTGTTTATTAGTTTCCTCATCTATTTACACAGCTCTTGTAGAAAACAAAAGTAAAAGAATCTCATTTTATAAGGCCAGCATTACCCAGATAGCAAAATCAGACCAATACTTTTATGGTCATGGATGCATAAATCTTTATTAAAACATAAGCTATGTATCATGGAAATATACACTTGAAACCTACATGATCTTGTTAAACAATGTCACCCCAATAAATTTAACAAAAGAGTCTTAGGGCATAGAGTCAATAATATTATAATAACTATGTATGGTATTAGGTAGATAATAGACTTATCAGGAGGATCACTTTGTAAATTTTATAAATGTTTAACCACTATATTGTACACCTGCAACTAACATAATATTGTTAAAAAATAGAAAAAAGTATAGCAAATCTAATCCAGTAATATGAAAAAGGAAAACCATAAACAAGTTTATTTGGGTATGGCATGTTGTTTAATATTGAAAAATTAAATAATAATAATTTATTTTACCATATTATCAGTATAAAGAAGAAAATTGCATTATTTTGTAAGATACAGAAAAGTAATTTCATAAATTGGATATTCATTTATGATAAAAATACTCAGAATATTAAGAATAAAAGGGACTTTTCTTAATCTGGTATGGTAATCCAGAAAAAAAAATATACCGCTAACATTATACCTAAGGTAAAAGACTGCATGCTTTTCCTCGAAGATCAGCAAACATGGCAAGAATGTCTATTTTTAACACTTCAATTAAACATTGTGTTAGAGACCCAAACCACTGCAGTAAGATTAGAGAAATAAATAAAAGTCTTACAAATAGGAAAATAATTAAAGTCATCTTTGTATGTAGAACATAACAACATTTCTATTAAAAAATAAATAAATAAGTAAACAATGCAAGGATACTACAAAAGATGTATTAGTCAGTTTAGCAAGGTTGCATGATACAAGGTCAATAAAAATTTGATTTTGTTTTTATGTACTAGTAAGGGGCAGTTTTAAATGGAAATTTTTATAAAACACTTTATAATGACATTCAAAAATATAAAGTAATTAAGTATGAATTCATAAAACACTCACAAACTATAAAGAATTGCTGAGAGAAATTAAATAACTAAATAAATGGAGAGCCATAATATGTTAGCTCATCATAAACTGATAATTATTCCCAACTGGTCTATAAATTCATTGCAATTCCAGTAAAATTTCCATAGGCATTTTATATAGAAATTAACAAGATGATTCTGCAATTTATATGGATATACAGCAGGCCTGGTGCAGGCAAACAATTTTGAAAATATGAACACAGTAGGAGGACTTAGGCTGCCTGCTTTTCAGACTTAGAAAGTTACCTGTTATAAAGTTACTACTGTAGTCAAGAATGAAGAGTATGTAGGTAAGAATACAGATATAGGTGAATGGAGCAGAACACAGAATCCAGAAACAGATCTACATATTTACGGTCAATTAATTTTTAAAAGTTACCAAGGAACTTCTGTGAAAAATATTTGATTAACGAAACTTCATTTTGATAAAATGAAGTTTCATTAAACACTTCAAAAGCAACTATAAATAAAATGAAGAGGCAAGCCATAGACCAGGAGAAGGTATTCACAATACATGTGTCAAACCTTGAATTTGTATGATGAATATTGAAAGACTACTGTTACAACTCAAAAATAAGTAAATGAGCCAATACAAAAGAGGCAAAAGATTGAAGTAGATGACTCATAAAAGTTCTACAAAAGTGGACAAAATGCACAGGAAAATTCTCAACATCATTTGTTATCAGGGAAATACAAATTAAATCTATAATCCCATACCAACACATACTGATTAAAATAACTAAGATTTTAAAGCTTGACCATGCCAACTATTGGTGAAGTTGTGGAGCAACTAGGAGAGTATAAATTCTATAACTACTTTGAAAAACACTTTTGGCAGTTTGCTAAATAATGAAACACATACATAATAAAACCTAGCAATTCCTATCCTAGGTATTTACCCAAGAGAAATGAAGATATATATTCCAAAAAGATTTGTAAACAAATCTTAGGACCTCATATTCAGACATTAAGGATATAGCCCATGATTGCTTTTATATGAAACACTAGAAACGTCTAAATTTATAGTGGGGAAAAGAAAAACATTAGTGATTTCCTGGGGTTGATTGTAAGAGGTTGGATTGACAGGGAAAGGACATGGGGAATATTTTTGGGTGATGAAAGTTTTCTGTAGTTTGATTGTGGTTACACATTAAAATAGACACATAAATGAGAATATTTTATTGTATATAAATACAACTGAATTAATCTGATTTAATAAAAGGTTTCTGGGGATGTGTTTTGCATGTGATCTGAAATAAAATCAACTAATCATCTCCAAATTTTTCACATCCTTCATATTCTGTGGTGTAAATTCGACCTGGGCAAGCCCTGAAGCTGAGCTGGTCTTAGCTCCACTCTCAAGCAGTATGTTCTTCTACAAAAAATCCAACCTGCTTCATAATGGAAGCCCCAAACTTAGTGGAGGAAAAAAATCTGTGTCCTCAAATGTATCAGCATTCCAGCTGTCATATTTGCTCTGGAAATACATTTGCTGATATTAAAGTTTGTATTTAGAAGATACACTCCGGTTAAGCTATTCATTCATTCTACTATATTTCAAATGAGAATTCTCTATTTGTATATTTAAAAAATAGAAACGCGCTAACCAGTCTGGCTCAGTGAAAGGGTCCCAGGTTTGATTCCAGTCAAGGGCATATACCTTGGTTGCAGGCACATCCCCGGTAGGGGGTGTGCAGGAGGCAGCTGATTGATGTTTCTCTCTCATTGATGTTTCTAACTCTCTATCCCTCTCCTTCCTCTCTGTAAAAAACCAATAAAATATATTTAAAAAATAGAAATGCTTAGAATTCCATAAATGACCTATGATACTATTCTATCCCACCTGAAATATATTTTCATGGTGATTTATAGAGACTCATAAGGAAACTCTATCAGAAATATAGTTTAATTTGAATTACCTTCAAATGTTTGCCCCATCTTCTTTCTGGTTTTAGAAATCATCTCCTTTCTTGGGTCCATAAGCACAAACCATTAATCCTACGTAATAAAATAGTAATATGCAAATTGACCGCACCTTCGCTACACACAAGCCACGCCCACCAGCCAAAGCAGCGCCCACCAGCCAATCAGGGCGAGTATGCAAATTGCCCAACAAAGATGGCGGTTAATTTGCATATGCTGAGGGAGGGAGGAGTGAAGACTGAAGACAACTTAGAAGGAAGAGAAAGGAAAAGCAGAAAGCAAGGTGGCTGCCAGAGGGAAAGCCCGGGCGGGGCGGAGCGGGGCAGAGTGGGGCGGGCGGCAGCGGCGCGTGGGTGTGGGTGCAGGCATGGCAGCTGCAACGGTGGCGGCGGCGGCAGTGGCAGCGCACGCGGCCGCAGCAGCCGCTTGCAGGATTCTTCCTGCAAATGGGCTACTAGTTATTAATCATTTTCCCATATAAAACATTTATTTTTACTATGATGTCTTTAGACATGATAGTACTTTTTAATGATCATGTTGGTACTTATTAGAAGTGTTTGCACGTTATTGTAAACGTCAAAATTCAGGCAAGCTCTACTGATACTCCATCAGAAAAGCAAAGTATATCCAGCTTTTCAACCCATAAAAGTGGGAACCACAATTTATAGTTGTGAAATTGTACTTTTCAAAAAATAGCTGCAACCATATTTCTAGTCTCATGGGATCTTCTAAAATCTTGCCACTCCTCCATTGAGTGGTGGAGTCTATGTATCCGGCCCATCTTGCCCAGTCCCGATTGGCCAGACCTCTGCCTCTAACTCTTTCTGTGTTGTCCAGACAATTCATTTGTGATACCCAACTAGATTATACACACACTAAAGTGACCTTGTTGGACTGGATGGCTTATAATCAACTGTATTTGTTTATAGATCCAATTTTAAAACCTTTGGTAAATTGAGCATTAATTGTGACATTCTTATAGCATATTTTTAAAATCTACCTATATGACTCAGTATAATATCCATTAGTTCAGTTACTCAAACTTCAACATTGCCATTTTGGGTGTTGTAAATTATCTGCAAATTTTCTATTTTGCTTAAATCAGTATAAAATTGCATGTAGCTGGAGATATCCCTGTTGACTGCACGTATGAACAGGCTCAACAGCTTGATGTAAGCCTTCTAAAGATTACAACAGCTTGCCTAGACATAAAAATTCAATGATGAGCATATTATATAAACTGAAATTGATGAGAGAATAGATTTATGTAGGATACAGACAGTTTGCAGCTTGTGACATAAAGTCAAATATTATATTTTTCCTCCATAAAACACATTTCTTTTTTTACATATATTTTATTGATTTTTTTACAGAGAGGAAGGGAGAGGGATAGAGAGTTAGAAACATCGATGAGAGAGAAACATCGATCAGCCGCCTCCTGCACAATGATGAGATTGCCAAGAGTTGGAGCAGAGGAGTGAATCAAACCTGTTTGTTTCCTTAATTTTCCATTTCCGGTATACGGCTATATGCTGTAGACCCAGCCTGGTGGAAAAAGAAATTGTTGCAAGAAAACTACTTTGGCCAGAGTCCATATGGAAGAAGAGAATTTATAGGAAGAATGAATAGATTTGAAAGTTTTTGCCTTATTACAAGCACTTTATCTTTACTTACAAAAGTGACTAGTAAACTTTTCATTGACTCAATATAGAAGACATTACAAGTATTTCAATTCTTATTTTACCCTATGCAGTTAAACTTTCTCACACAGCAAACAGCAACACTGTTTCTCTGGGAAGAAATGTCATTTTTTTCTCATCCAAGCTTTCCACCTCATTATCTAAAAATGACTCATCTTGTTAGGATCACTCACATTCCAATACATCATTATGCTTCTCTTCATCTTTCCACTAAGGTCTGAATTAATTTCTCTTTCCTCTTTGCTGCCATGTTACATTGTTTATACCTTCTGTAATAGCTTTTACTTTCTTTACCACCTTTACCATATTAAAGGATCCTTGAGGGTCTGGACCCTGCCGTGTTAGACATCCTGTGACATATTTTTCTTTATTATAAATACTTGATAAATGTGTGTTGAAAAGAAAAATGATTGATTCAAACTCAACCCTAGTTTCATAGTGTTATCTCCAAGAGTTAAGAAACTGCCAAGTGATATCTGTGGTACAATATAACACAAAATCCTGAGTCTACGACTTTTATGCACACATTCATCTTTACTCGTGTCTATATACAAAAGATAAACATAGCTTTAAATCCCATCCATAATT
Organism: Cnephaeus nilssonii; assembly: GCF_951640355.1. NCBI lineage: Eukaryota > Metazoa > Chordata > Mammalia > Chiroptera > Vespertilionidae > Cnephaeus > Cnephaeus nilssonii. The sequence goes on along the minus strand of NC_137083.1, from coordinate 69,403,605 downwards.
ATATTTATGTATATTCTTTCATACTTATTTTATCATAATTTTGATTGTGAAGAATTTTATCATAATATCTAACTTTCAGATTGACTTATTCAAGTTACCATTGTTACTAATAGCAACCTACTGGTCATATAGAGGTTTACTACATATAAACAACAACTAGAATTACTAGAATAGATCACTAGGATGGAAGTTTATACCTAAACTAGAGGCTTGGTGCACAAATTCCTTTACCAGTGGGGTCCCTCAGCCTGGCCTGCATGATCAGGCCAAAACTGGTCCTCTGACATTCCCCGAGGGGTCCTGGATTGCAAGAGGGTGCAGGCCAGGCCGAGGGACCCCACTGGTGCACCATTGGGGCTGGAAAGGGATGTGGGAGGTTGGCCAGCCAGGGAGGGACCGCGGGAGGGCTCCAAGGCATGTCTGGCCCATCTTGCTCAGTCTCGATTGGCCAGACCCCAGCAGCAAGCTAATCTACTGGTTTGAGCATCTGGTGATCAGTGCACTTCATAGCAAGTGGTTGAGCAGCCTTAGCATATCATTAGCATATTACGCTTTGATTGGTTGAATGGGTGACCGGACACTTAGCATATTAGGCTTTTATTATATAGTTTCTTAAGCCTTTGAGCAATGAGCCCTGATAAGTCACTGTAACTGTATATCCATTATAAAGGTTATTTTATGTAGGTTGATTTTTAAAAATTAAATCTTTAGTATGTGTCATTCATTATTTTATAAGTACTATGATAGTTTGTATCTTTGAAATATAATAATATTTCCCCATATTTTATAGTTGTGAAATTGTACTTTTCATAAAATGGCTGCAACAATATTTCTAGTCCCATGGGATCTTCTAAAATCTTGCCCCTTCCCCATCAAGTGGTGGAGTCTATGTATCCTCCAAGTGAGCTTGGACAGGCCTTTTGAGGTAATAATACAGTGAAAGTGGCATTATGTGATGGCTGAGGTTAGTCATTAGAGCAATATAGCTTCTGTTTGGCTCCTGCTCTGAATGCCTACCCTTGGAATCAAGCCATCATGTTATGAGGAAGACCTGGAAACATGGAGAGGTCTACATGGAAAGGAACTGAGGTCACAGGCCTTCAGCCCTGTTTGAGCTCTCACCCAACCACTAGCACCAACTGTCAGCAATGTGTGCTTATTATCACATGGTTTAGAGACTAGCCTTCCTCGCCAACCCCTAACCACATTACATATTTATGAGCAAAATGAATCGATTGTTGTTGTTTAAGGCCATGCAGTATTGAGGTGGTTTTCTGAAAGGCAACAGTAACCGGAACAAAAGTGAATAAGTACTCATAAGAGGTACATCTCCCATTAGGGAGCATTTCCTTGTGATGTGCATGTGTCCACGAGAATAGCAGTGTTTGCTTTGTTTGGTTGGTTTGCATATTCTTGATCCTTAGAACAGGGCTTGGCCCATATTATTCAATACATAAGTTAATAATGAACTTATAATGAAATGTATACTGTATAAATCAAGAATAACAAAGTCTTTTGAAAACATGTGATAAAAAATGTTTGCAAGGTGAAATTTATCAGAATATTGTCCAAATTTATGAAAATGGCCAAAAGCGGTTTGGCTCAGTGGATAGAGCGTCGGTCTGCAGACTGAAAGGTCCCAGGTTCGATTCCGGTCAAGGGCATGTACCTTGGTTGCGGGCACATCCCTGGTAGGGGGTGTGCAGGAGGCAGCTGGTCGATGTTTCTCTCTCATCGATGTTTCTAGCTTTCTATCCCTCTCCCTTCCTCTCTGTAAAAAAATCAATAAAATATATTTTTTTAAAAAAAGAAAATGTTGGTATACATAAGAATTTAAAAATATTTTATAATTAAAGCTATTTGTATAAATTATTTGTTGATTGATTGATTTGAGAGAGAAACATCAATTTGTTCTGCTTATGTATGATTGGTTGATTATTTATTACTGGTTGATCATTTATTATTGGTTGATTCTTATACGTGCCCTGACCAGGGATCAATCCCTCAACCTTGGTGTATTGAGATGATGCTCTAACCAACCAAGCTACCTGGCCAGGGCATCACATTCTATTCTTATTTCATTTCAATACTAAGTGTACCAGTTAATAATGCAGATATTTTTCAACAGATGGAGTTACACATATGTTGATATATATATATATGCAATTTGATATATATGCTATTTTGTTGTATTGACAACAAGCTTCAAAACTTCATATATCAAATATGCTGCTTTAATGACTAACATCATAGATATTTTTATGCTTAAAAATGTCAAATTTTGTGCCAAAATAAGAGCATTTGCAGAAAGTTATAATTCATTATTTTATTTTGAAGAAAAGTGCTGCTGAATACTTTGGGAAGCTTATGGCAAACATGCTCCATCTCAAGATACTTGTGAATGGTGGTTTAAATGCTTTAAAAGTTCGATGTGAAAGACAAAGAACATCCAGGTCAACCGGAAAAGTTTGAAGACCTACAATTACAAGCATTATTGGATGAAGATGTGTGTCAAACTCAAAAACAACTTGTAGAAAACTTAAATGTTGCTCAGCAAACAATTTCTGATTCTTTACAAGCAATGGGAAAGATTTTAAAGGAAGGAAAATGGGTGCCACATCAACTGAACAAAAGACAAATGGAAAACCGAAAAGTCATCAGTAAAATGTTGCTTCAACGGCATGAAAGAAAGTCTTTTTTGCATCGAATTGTGACTGGCGATGAAAAGTGGATTTATTTTGAAAATCCCAAATGCACAAAATCATGGGTTGATCCAGGTCAACCATCAACATCGACTGCAAGGCCAAATCGCTTCGGAAAGAAGACAATGCTCTGTGTTTGGTGGGATCAGGAAGGTGTGGTGTATTATGAGCTTCTAAAAGCAGGTGAAACTATTAATACTGATTGCTACCAACAACAAATAATCAATTTGAACCACGCTTTGATTGTGAAATGACCAGAATGGGCCAGAAGACAAGGCAAAGTAATTTTGCTTCATGATGACGCACCATCACACACTTCAAAACCAGTTAAAGACACGTTAGAAGATCTTGCCTGGGAAGTATTAACCCACCTGCTGTATTCACCAGACGTTGCTCCTTCAGATTACCACTTGTTCAGTTGGATGGCACACGCACTTTCTGAGCAGCACTTCAAAACGTATGAAGAAGTGGAAAATTGGGTCTCTGAATGGTTTGCCTCAAAACAAAAAAGTTCTATTGGGATGGTATCCACAAATTACCTGAAAGATACGGAAATGTGTAGCTAGCGATGGACATTACTTTGAATAAAGCACTTTTGATGTTTCTCTTGAAATTATCATGTTTTCTTTGATTACAAAATCCCCATTATTAACCAGTACACCTACTATGCATTATGTTGACCCTTGGCAGTATTGCTAAGTTTGTATACCAATTTTTAATTTAGGTATCTGTATTTCGTTCACTTAAAAATTTACTAGTACCTGAGATATAGGAATTGATTTAAATATCTCAAAAGCGTATTTTCATGTGTTCTTTCAAATCTATAATAATCAAAGTGTTATATGCTAATTAGACCAGACAGCCTAACGACATTCCAGGCATCATTCCGGACGTCCTTCCGGATGAAGCTGTGGTGGCGGGGGGCAAAGCAGAGGTGGTTAGGGGCAATCAGGCAGGCAGGCAAGCCATTAGGGGTGATCAGGAAGGCAGGCAGAGTGGTTAAGGGTTATCAGGCAGGCAGGTGAGCAGTTAGAGGCTATCAGGCAGGCAAGCAGAATGGTTAGGGGTGATCAGGCAGGCAGGCGAGTGGTTAGGGGTGATTAGGCAAGCAGGCAAAGGATTAGGGGCGATGAGGCAGACAGGCGAGCGGTTAGGAGCCAGCAGTCCCGGATTACAAGAGGGATATCCAACTGCTGGTTTAGGCCCGATCCTGAGGGGTCCCAGATTGCTAGAAGGTGCAGACTGGGCTAAGGGACCTCCCTCCCTATGCACAAATTTCGTGCACTGGGCCTATAGTATGCATATAAATTCTTTGGTTAATATCTTCCCATCCCCATCCTCCATGCTACTCTGCTCTGCAATTCAATAGTCTGTCCCATGCATCCATGCCTCTGGACCTATTTTGTTCATCAGTTTATTTTATTCATTAGATTCCACATATAAGTGATATCATGTGATATTTGTCTTTCACTGACTGGCTTATTTCACTTAGCATAAAGGTCTACAGGTTTCTCTATGCTATTGCAAAAGGTAAGAAATCCTTCTTTATTATAGACACATAGTATTCCTTTGTGTAAAAGTACCACAGTTTTTTTAATCCACTCATCTACTGATGGGCACTTGGGCTCTTTTCAGATCTGAGCTATTGTCAATAACTCTGCTATGAGCATAAGGGTGCATATATTATTTTTGATTAGCATTTTGGGATAATTAGGATATAGTCCCAGAAGTGGAATCACTGGGTCAAACAGCAGTTCCACAGTTAATGTTTTGAGGAGACTCCACAGTATTATCTATAATGGCTGCACCAGTCTGCATTCCCACCAGCAGTGGACTAGGGTTCATTTTTCTCCACATCCTCACCAGCAATTGTTTGTTGATTTATTGATGGCAGCCATTCTGGCAGGTATGAGGTGATACCTCACTATAATTTTAATTTGTTTCTCTCTAATGATTAGTGACTTTGAGCATTTTTCATATGCCTCTTGGTCATCCATATGTCCTCTTTGGAGAAGTGTCTATTCAGTTTCTTTGCCAAGTTTTTAATTGGATTTTTTTGTCTTCCTTTTGTTGAATTGTATGAGTTTTTACATATTTTGGAAGTTAACCCCTTATCAGATGTATCTTTGGCAAATATGTTATCCCATATTGTGGGTTCCTTTTTCATTTTGGTTTCTTTTGATGTATAGAAGCTTTTTAGTTTGATGTGGACCTATTTGTTTATTTTTTCATTTGTTTCTCTGGCCCCCAAACATGTATTGGCTATGTGAGATGTCTGATATTTTACTGCCTATGTTTCCTTCTAAGCCTTTTATGGTTTTGTGACTTACATTTGTCTTTTATCCATTTTGAGTTTATTCTTGTGTATTGTGTAAGTTGGTGGTCTAGTTTAATTTTTTTACATGTATCTGTCCAATTTTCCCAACATCATTTATTAAAGAAACTGTCCTCACTTTTTAAATGCTCTTGCCTCCTTTGTCACAAATTAATTGAGCCATAATGGCATGGGTCTATTTCTGGATTCTCTGTTCTGTTACATTGATCTATATGCTGTTCCTGTGTCAGTACCAGGCTGTGTTTAGTATAGATGATCATAATATGATCCCTCCAACTTTGTTCTTCTTTCTCAAGATTGCTGTGGCTATTCAGGGTCATTTTAGGTTCCATATAAATATTTGGAATATTTGTTCTAGATCTGTGAAATATGCCAATAGTACTTTAATAAGGATTGCATTGAACCTATAGATTATTTTGAGTAGTATGGACATTTTAATGATGTTAATTCTTCCAATCCTGAACACAGTGTAGTCTTCCACTTGCTTTTATCTTCCTTTATCTCTTTTTTTAAGTGTTCTATAATTTTTTGAAGTTAGGTCTTTTATCTCCTTAGTTAAGTTTATTATTTATTTTTTGTTGCAATGGTATATGGGATTATTTTTTATTTTTCTCTTTCTGAGAGTTCATTATTTCTGTATAAAAATGTCATTGATTTGTGGATGTTAATTTTGTATCCTGTTTTTTGCCAAATTCATTTATTAAAACTAATTATTTTTTGGTTAAGTCTTTAGGATTTTTTAATGCACAAAATTATGTCATCTGTTAATAATGACAGTCTTAGTTCCTCTTTTCCAATTTGGATGCATTTTATTTCTTCTTCTGTATGATAACTATGACTGACTTCCAATGCTATGTTGAATAAGAGTAGTGAAAGCAGACAGACCTGTCTTGCTTCTGTTCTTAAGAGAAACATTTTTTAGTGTTTGCCCATTGAGTTTGATGTTGGCTCCAGGTTTGTCATATATAGCCTCTGTTATGTTGAGGTATCATCCCTCTGTTCCCCCTTTGCTCAGAGTTTTTATCAAAAATTGGTGCTGGATTTTAACAAATGATTTTTCTGCATCTATTTATATGTTCATGTGATTTTTATCCTTCATTTTGTTTAAGTGATGTATCACATTTATTGATTCACAAATATTGTACCAGCCTTGAATCCATGAAATAAACCCCATTTGATGATGGTATATGATCTTTTTAATGTATTTCTGGATCCCATTTGCTAATACTTTATTGAGGATTTTAGCACCTATGTAATATTTTTTCTTTGTAGTGTTCCTATCTGGTGTTAGAATTAGAATAATGCTAGCCTCAGAAAAAGAAGTGTTCCATTTTGAATTTTCTGGAATACTTTGAGGAGGACAGGTATCAGTTTTTCTTTGAATGTTTGGTAAATTCACCTGTGAAGCCATCCATCTAGGACTTCTGTTGGCTGGGAGTTTTTGTTTTGTTTTTTTATTTGTTTGGTGTGTGTGTGTGTGTTGTGTGTTTTATTACTGCTTCAATTTCATTATTTGTTATTGGCCTCTTCAGGTTTTCTGATTCTTCCTGATTGAGTTTTGGAAGATTGTATGTTTCCAGGAATATGTCCATTTTGCCCAGGTTTTCTACTTTGTTGGAATATGGATGTTAATAGTATTTCCTTACAATATTTATATATCTGTGGTGTCAGTTGTTACTTCGCCTCTTTAATTTCTGATTTTAATTATTTGGGTCAACTCTCTTTGTTTCTTAATGATTCTAGCTAAAGTTTCTCCAAACTCATTTATCTTTTCAAAAAACCAACTCTTGGTTTCATTAATCTTTTGTATTTTTTTAAATCTCTACGTCATTTATTTCTGTTCTGATCTTTATTATTTCCTTCCTTGTACTTACTCTAAGCTTTTTTTGTTGCTCTCCTTCTAATGATTTTAGTTGTAGAGTTAGATCTTTTATTTGAGCTTTTTTGTGTTTCTTGAGATAGGCCTGAAATGCTAAGAACTTCCCTCTCAGGACTGCTTTTGTTGTGTTCCATAGATGTTGCTTTGTTGTGTTCATTTTCATTGTTTTCCATGTAATTTTTTATTTCTTCCTTTATCTTCTTTAGTAACCCATTTATTGTTTAATAACATGCTATATCACCTCCACATGTTTGAATGTTTTTGAGTTTTTTGGTTTTCTAGTTTTATGCCATTGTGATTTGAGAAGATATTTGTTATGATTTCAATCTTTTTGAACTGGTAAAGACTTATTTTGTTTTCTAACATGTGACCTACCTTTGAGAATGTTCCATGTACACTTAAGAAGAATGTATATTCTGCAGCCTTGCAGTAAAATGTTCTGTAAATATAAATTAAATCCCTCTGATTTATTTTGTCATTTAAATCTGTTGTTTACTTGTTGAATTTTTGTCTAGAAGATCTATCTAATGATATCAGTGGGGTGATAAGGTCCCCTACTATGACTATAATGCTGTTTATCTCTCCCTTAAAGTCCTTCAAGAGTAGGTTGTTGTTATTGTTTTTTTATAATATATTTATATGCTCCTATATTAGGTGCTTATATGTTTACCAGGGTTATGTCCTCTTGTTGGCTTGATCCCTTTAGTATTATGTAATGACATTCTTGTCTTTTGTTATTGTCTTTATTTTGAGGCCCATTTTGTCAGATGTGAGTATTGTTACCCCAGCTTTTTTGTTGTTTCCATTTGCATGGAAACTTTTTTCCACTCCTTCACTTTCATCCTGTGTGTCTTTTTTCTGAGTGAGTGGGGTCTCTTATAGACAGCATATTTATGGGTCATGTTTTCTTATTCAATCATCTACCTTTGTCTTTTGATTGGTGCATTTAATCTATTTACATTTAAGGTTATTATTGATAGGCTCTTGTTTATTTCCACTTTTATTCCTTATGTCCATGTCCCTCTCTCTCTCTCTATTTCTTCCTTTTCTTGAAATTGTCCCTGTAGTATTTCTTGAAATGCTGGTTTAGTGGGAATAAACTTCTTTGGCCTTTTGTTTTCATCTGGGAAGCTCCTTGTTTCACTTTCAATTTTGAATGATAGCTTTGCTGGACAGAGTACTCTTGGTTTCAAATCTTTACTTTTCATTACTTTGAATACTTTATGCCATTCCCTTCTGGCCTGTAGTGTTTCTGTTGAGAAATCAGCTGACAGCTTTATATTAGCTCTCTTGTAGGTTACTTACTTTTTTTTCTTGCTGTCCTTAAAATTTTTTGTCTTTGTTTTCCATTTTAATTATTATGTATCTTGCTATGGGTCTCTTTGTGTTCATTTTGATTGGGATTCTCTGTGCTTCCTGAACTGGTGTGATCTTTTCCTTTCCCAGGTTAGGAAAGTTTCCTATCAATATTTCTTCAAACAGGTTCTCTATCCCTTGCTCACTTTCTTCTCCTTTTGGTACCTCTGTGTTGCAGATGTTGCTCCATTTAATGTTGTCCCACAGTTCCCTTGCACCAGGCGTGGGGAATATCCAGCCCGTGGGTCATATAAGGCCCACAAAATCATTTAGTCTGTTCCTTCCAAGGCATTAGGGGAAAGTTAATCAAATATTTGACCAACTTAGCAGGTTAATTTTTATAGTTCATAATTTTGCATGGACAATGAATGATGTTATAAATATCTAAAAGGCCCTTTGCAGAAAAAAGGTTCTCCACCCTGCATTATACTGTCCTTGTGCTTTATAAGGATATTTTCTTTTTGCTGCTGTATTGGAGGTATTTTTTTTTTTCTACCTTATATTCAAATTCACTGATTCGGTCCTCTGCTTCATTTAATCTACTGTTGATTACTTCCAAGGTATTCTTTATTTCAGCTATGTCATTCTTCATTTCTAACTGGTTCTTATTCATGGTCTCCATGTCCTTTGTCATGCTGATGTAGTTCCTACTGAGTTCCTTATTCTCATTAAGTTCCTTGTAGTCATCACTAAGTTTTTGAGCATTTGTATAACCCTCTGTTTCATTTACCTTTTTCTGGAGATGTCTCATGTTTTTTGCTTTTTTTTTTTTTTTTGGGGGGGGGGCCTGTTTCTTTATTTTACCATTTTTCCCATTTCTTTCCATTTGTTCCTGTGTATTGGATAAAAATGTTGTATGCCTCCCAGAGTTGGTAGGGTCGTCTTCTTGTGGGACCCAGTGTTCTTCTGAATTGGGTACTCTAGGACTGTCCCTTGTGTTGGTTATATGGACTTTCCTTTTGAATTTTGTTTTTGGTTTCTGTAGTCCAGTAGTGGCTTGGCTCAGCCCTCAGGCTTGTTGACTGTGAGTCTCAACCCCAACCACATCATGCCAATTGTTATACAAGTGCTGACAGTACAAAACAAGACAAATCTGAAAATAACACACACACACACCAAACAATAACAATAATAAAAACACCAAATTACTAAAAAACAAACAACAACAAAAAACACACAAAAAAATGAGTACTAAGAGACACAAGACCCAAATAATTAAAGAAAATTTTTAAAAAATGAAAATAGAGAATATGAAAGCAAAGAAAAAGTGACAAGAAATAGAATAAGTATAGAAAATAAAATAGAGGAAAAATAAATGAAATAATAGTAATAATTTTAGAAGAGTAATATTACTGAATAAAATAAAATATAGAATAGGGAAATCAAAACAATAAAAGAAAGAAAAAATAAATAAAAAAATTTAAAAGTAAAGAGAAAGAGAAAAAAGACTAAAATGAAAGATAGAAATAGGGGAATATGAAAGAAAAAAGAGAAGAAAGAAAACAAAACAAAACGCCCCTTTGGAGCTGCTATTTGTGTTGCTCCCTGGAGTTTGCTCTAATGTTGTTGGATCTGGGCCCTTGGTGTGTCAGTCCTGGGCCTCCTGGGAAGTTCTCTGGTGCAGGCCAGTGTGAGTCAGTGTCCCTGCCTGACCCTGGGAAACCTAATGGGAGCCCTGCAGGACAGACCCCAAGTAGCCCAGTGGGTGGGGCCTGCATAGCCCAGAGGCTGAGTCTGCCTGTGACTCTTACCTTGAATGTCTTTGTTTTGAGCTGCTCTCTCCCTTCCCAAGGGGGACTGGGCACTGTGGGGGTATCCTGGTTCCCGTCAGGATGACTTAAACAGACTCACACTGGGGATGGTGTCCATAGCTTATAGGAGGTGTGGACTGGCATTTCCTCTCCTTCCAATGCCTCAGCTCTTCCTGGGTCCCTGGCATCCCCCTGTCTCCACCCCATGTAGGAGGGATATTTAAAAAAACAAACAAAAAAACCCAGCCCCACTTGGCTCTCTTATCTTTCAGCCCAGCCAGCTCGCACTGGACGAGGCTTCGTCACCAGTCCAGATGTCTAAGTCCCTCACGCTGCCAGGCCCACATGCATGGGCACAGGCTTCTAGCCCAGAGCCACCCCACAGGTGGGGGAAGAGGTGATCCTCCTCGCTAGAGGTGGGAAACGTAGCTCCTCTTATCCAGAGCTGCCCCCTGCCAGGATTCTTTCAGAGGATAATTGGACCCTCTGACTCCCTGCAGGTGAACGGCTCAGACTCCTCTGCCAGCCTGAATGTCTGCTGCATGGCCCCTCCCGCAGACACCCGTCAGGGAAAACTTCCCAGGTGGGTGGTGTAACCGAGCAATCACTCTTTGCCTGGTCTGAGTCTCCCAGGTGGACTGACTCTCCACTGATTCCCCCTGCCTGACGCTAAGTGGACTCTCGCCCCCTCTCTGTTGCCCTGGGTTGCGGATCCCTGTGTGGGGCTGAGACACCACACTCCTAGGCAGCAGCGACGGCACTGCTGCACCTTCCTTCCGGCCTCCGAGCCACGCTGAGCAGCAGCACAGGTTGGCTCATCCTTTGTGCTTCTTCTCCTGTCCCCTGTCTGCTCACAGTAGTTCAGATCAGCTGTTTTTCAGCTGGTTTTTCAAGTCAGGTGTTCTGCAGTTTCGCCACAAGCCTGGTCCGGTGCTAGGATAAGGTGACCAGATTTTAACATTGGTAAAGTGGGACACCATTGACCGGAGGGGGGGGGGGGATTCTTGATTAAAAATTTGGTCCATATGGAGCAACAAAAATTTTCATAGAACGCAAAAATAGTATTGTAATATATATTTTTAAATTTCAACGTAAGTACAATTTACAAATATAATAAATAAAAATTATGTATAGTATTATTTTATTCTTTGGCATATTTCTCATTTGAGTGAATTTTTTTTAGTAGATTGCTGTCGTTGTTTAAAAGGTCATGAATTTGCCGTAACGTAAGTCGTGTCACTTTCAAGGCCAGCGCTAGACTTTTTGCCGCCACTATAAAATATAAATAATACGAGTACTGTCTGCTAAATTCAAGAAAATTTATGTATTTATGAAATAAATAAATAAATTACTTACCTAAATTATCTGAATAGCTGATTTGTAATGACATCACTTGTTTAACTAGCTTACTAGCACGCAGTACGATGTGTATCATCTGAATGACAGTTACAAAATGTTTTCGTCGTTGCCAATCCCCAAAAATGCCATTGTTCATTAAGTCCAAACAATGGTGGTCGAATTCTAACAACTGATCAACAATGTGAACTTTGATAAGCAGTTCTCGATAATCAGTTCTCAACAATTATTTGTTATTATTAAAGTTTAACATTATAAAATTAACAAAAATAATATAAAACTCATATCCTGGCTAAATAGCCACATGGCCGCCAAAAACCGTATATTCCCTTCCCTTCCCGTTCTCCCGCTGTTCCCTAGCTTGTCGTGCATTCTTTCCAAAAATAGGGACTTTTTTAAAACGCCGCGGGACACGGGACGAATAGTTAAAAATCGGGACTGTCCCGCCAAAAGCGGGACGTCTGGTCGCCTTATGCTAGGAGCAAGCAGACAGAACTTTCCTAGGCTGCAGCCATCTTTCCCCCTACCCATGGACAGCTTGGTTTTAAAACCAAATGTTTAGCAGCCTCATCCATACAGACACTATATTTTACAGACACTGCGTTTTAAGTTGTTGATACATTATTTCATATGACATATAACACATAAATGATAAATTTCATTTTGTAGAGGTATTGTATTTTAAAACATAAGGTAGTTTTGAACGGACAAACACCCCAAAATATACAAAACAAAATGCTAATATCATTGAATGCAAAATTTATTGCCTCTTCTGATATTTATCAGAATTTATGAATAGGATAAAAACACGCCATAGTTTATTGCAAGGAACTATTGAGTTGAAGAGAACTTCAGTCTGGGATTCTATTTTTGAAAATGTAGAATACAAGTAACTAACTGGCTAATAATTTTCCAGACTATTAATACTTTACTTATAATAGCCCAAATAATTTACTCAAAAGTGTAATAAGAATAAAAACCTATCATTCTTTTGCTGTCTCATATATCCATTGAATCACCCAATGTTACCTGTTCCTCATTGTGAATACTTCTGAAGTATTAAGAAGTAATACTTAATAGAAGAATTGCTAAGATCTGCCTTGTGCTTGTATTTTCTGACACTGCTTTGCTGCTACTTACTGCTTAGGAAACAATTAATTAGTTGTGTATCCTCCCGTCTCCCCAACATTGTGTTGATGCCCACCTCCATGCTTTTGTTTATGCTTATGTTTATGGTATGCCCTGAATGCTGTCTTCACCTGACAAAAAATTGGCTCCGCAAACTTAAAATTCAGTTCAGGGGTGTTTTTGGTATCACCAAAGTGGCTGGCCCCACTTTCAGAGATTTACAAAATAAAACTCACGTGAGTCAGCATATAGGTGTAATCACCACAAGGATTTATTACAGCGAAGCAGCAAAGCTATATGGCTAGCTCCTATGGGGAAAAGGCAGTGTCTGCAGAAATTCATGGGGTGGTTTTCTTATGCCATCCTATGAGATGACAGTAAGGAAATGCAACAACACGTGTGCGATGTTGTGCCCAGGACACCCATGGGAGACCTGGCTGGAAGCTGGTCATGAAGTCACCCTCTCCTTAGCATGCACTAATACTCCAGGCTCCCAGCAGGAGAGAAGGTGTTCTGCTTAAACCACCTGTTTGCATAGCTGAGGCCCAGGAACCTTCATCTGCTAACTGTTGACTGTGAGCCAACTTTCCAGGAGCCAACCACCAAGGAACGATCTTTCATTCAGGCCTCCCTAAAGAGAGCCCTTGGGACTGCTATGGTAGCTCTTATCTGCACAAGAGGTAACACCTAAGGATTCTCAGTCCTGGAGAGGTAGTTGCTGATTTTCAGTGGCCCCTCCTTTATGCAACCAATCGCCCATTGCTGCCAGTCTTTCTTTCCTAATTATTGTATCACCCCTGATATCTTTTTTCTTTCATTCTTTTTTTTCTTCTTTTGCCCCTGATATCTTTTTACACAAAACTTGAGAAATAGTAGGCACTTAGAAAAAGCCCGTTAAAAAATGAAGTGATAGATCAAGTCCCTTTTCATGAACTAACCTTTACATATATATATATATATATATATATATATATATATATATATATATATATATCATCCCCTTTCCCATCACCTTTCTTTCATGAACAATTTATTCCTAATATCATTAAGTAAGACTAAGCAAAGTAATGTGCCTACATGTGAGGTGGAAAGGGGGTAGGTTGAGTTGTGATGGCCCAAAGGTGGTGTTAGAGCTGTGTAGGGTAAGGAGGGATTCCGGAGGGTAGGAGTGTTCCAGCACAGGGTGTTGGAGACCCAGCATGGGGAGAAAGGTGTCCCTATGGGGAGGCAACCCAGGATGTTCTCAGAGCCTAGAGGGGTGAGGGGCGCAGTCATGCAGGGGCTGGCCTGACGCACACTTTGGCTTCTTAAGAAAGGGAGAGAAGGGTGATGACGCAGGGGTGGACAGTGGCAGCAATGTCTGAATGATAGTATTGGAAGCTACGTATGCGGATAACTGGCAGTAGTGGGTGATTAATTGCATAAAGGAAAATCAATAAAATAAGCAAACATATGGTGGACAGTGAGAAACAGGATTCTCATTGTTAGAGAAAGACACTACAACTATGGCAAGGAAGAAAAGGAGGTTGGATTGGGAATATCAGGGTGAACTTATGGTTTCTAAGATGGAGAGAGACAGGCAGAAAGAGAGAGAAGACAGACAGAGATAGATATTTATTTAGATATCTAAATTATATTTATAATCTAATAGACTACATATATGTTGTTATTCTCTATGGTCCTGCTATATGATTACAAGGGAATTTAAAAAAAATTTATATCCTTTAACCAAATAGTTCACTAGTTATTTTGATGGCAATATATTCCTCTATTAGGGAGAGAGTTATTAAGTAAATTGGATATGAGTGTCAGTGAAATGTATCATTGCTCTTTATTTCTAACAGGTTTTTATACTCTTCTATTTTTCCCCTTTCAAGATTAATTCATTGCATCTAAGAAAACTAGAAGTGAAATAGAGGATCTAGGACAGGATACTAACGTACAAATGTTTAATATTAAAAAATAAATTTCTAGAAGATCTGGAACTGTAAACTCAAGCCTTCCATTCAGCCATACTCTCTCCTGCATGTAATGTTTACTGCAACCTCTGTCTAACATGCCAGAATGAAAGGTAGCATCTTCTTTCCCTAAATAAGTGGGTAGAGTGTTGGCCTCCAGACTGAGGGGTCCTGGGTTCAATTTCAGTCAGGGGCACATGCGGGTTGTGGGCTCAATCCCCAGTAGGGGGTGTGCAGGAGGCAGCTGATAGATAATTATCTGTCATCATTGATGTTTCTCTCTCTCTTTGCCTCTCTCTTCCTCTCTGAAATCAATAAAAATGTATTTTTTAAAAATGTAGTTACAGTCTCAGGAAATTGGATCAATGTTGGAATTTCTTTTCTAAATTCTTTCTCTTCTAACTTTGCAATTCCTTTTTCCATGCAAACAACACTTGCTTCCCCTATAGTATCTTAACTTCACATCACACATTGTCCAATTTCTCATTTCATATATTAGATGTTTTATATGCTTATATATTACTAGAGGCCCGGTACACGAAATTTGTGCATTGGGGGTGGGGGGGTGGGGAGGAGGAATCCCTCAGCCCAGCCTGTGCCCTCTCGCAATCCGGGACCCCTCAGGGAATGTCCGACTGCCAGTTTAGGCCTGATCCAGGTCCCTGCATGCACCAGTGACCATACTTTTCATACAGATGGAAGGCATCTTGCTGTTGTATGGGCAGCTACATTTTTTTGCCCTGATTATAAAAAGTAGTACATAACATGATCCTTCTGAGGCAGTAGTACCATTTCCCCCATCTTATGGGTGGAAAAACTGAAGCAGAGAGAAGTTAAGTAATTGGCTTTGTCACACAGTTATAAGTGTCAGAATCAGGGCTGACCACAAAATGGGCAAGCCAGAGTCTACGCAAGTCATCGCTGCATCATCCTGTTTTATCAGTGTTAGAGCAGTCTTGCCAGGTTTTAATTTTTAAATCTAAGAGACTGTTCCCAATATATAGGAATGCATGTTCATCCCCATGTAGAATAAACAGGATGTGGACAGTTTGGAGATTCTTCTGATAAATTAGGATTAAGCAGCCACAGATCTCTTTTTCAAATACTGCAGAAGCCACCTTCCTTGTTTAACTGGGTGTAGAATGTAGCATTTTATAAGCTATGACATAGTCACTTGCAATCCAGGACCCCTCAGGAAATGTCCGATTGCGGTTTAGGCCTGATTGGGATTGGGCCTAAACTGGCAGTCAGACATCCCCTGAGGGATGTAGCAGTGAGCCAAGCGGCAGGTGGCCAGGGAGGAGCCCAAACCAGGGCCGGGTGCTGGACCGCTCATGTCATGCCAACCCACTGCGCCTGTTACCACCACTCCCCACTCGGTAGTGCTGCCACAGAGTTGGGAGAGGCTCCCGCCGCCACAGCTGTGTTCGCCAACCGCGAGCCTGGCTTCTGGCTGAGCAGCGCTCCCCTTGTGGGAGCGCACTGACCACCAGGGGGCAGGTTCTATGTTGAGCATCTGCCCCCTGGTGGTCAGTGTGCATCATAGCGACTGGTTGACTGGTCGTTCCAGTCATTCTGGTAGTTCTGTTGTAACAATGGCTTGCCAGTGGTTCTCAACCTTTCTAATGCTGCGACCCTTTAATACAGTTCCTCATGTTGTGGTGACCCCCAACCATAAAATTATTTTCATTGCTACTTCATAACTGTAATTTTGCTACTGTTAATGAATCATAATGTAAATATCTGTGTTTTCTGATGGTCTTAGGCAACCCTGCTAGCAGTTCTCAACCTGTGGGTCGTGACCCACAGGTTGAGAACCGCTGCAACATGCGGAACTGTATTAAAGAGTTGCAGCATTAGAAAGGTTGAGAACCACTGGCTTAGGCTTTTGTAGATATACTAGATATAGTGTTTTAAATACATTTAAAATATTTATACAATTCTTTATGGTGACTTCTTATAATAAAATTTTTTGCTAGGGTAGAAAAACTGAGCTTCCCAAATTTCTTTATTCAGAGTACAATTCAGATTTCAAAAAAAAAAAATGCTATTGAAAATTAGACACATATAAACCAAAACACCAAAGGCAATTATTTTATAATCATTCTAATAGTGTTCCTCTCCCCAAATCTACAGGCACAGAACTCTTTTTATAGCCGGTAGGAGTTCTGCCCCCACAAAAGTTTCACACAAGGGAAAAAGAAAAAAAAACATTAATAAGTAGAACAAATTTTAATAAGCTCTCTCAATAAGTATTTACCTGAGGGACTGGAACAGCTGCAATGCAAAAATCTTGCACTTGTAAGTGATCAATAATACCAACGTGTTAAAAACTGATTTTCCACCTCTAATTTGGCCCCTGCTTTCTTATATCACAGGAACAATGTGTGATCACCATTCATGATATCATACATATTTTAACAACAATAAAAATATTTTTATATCAAAACAACCACTGTGTTCTCTCATAAAGACAGCTATCCCATGGGAGTAATACTTGGCGCTGTAACATGATGGCTAGATTTTGTAAATCTACTTACAAAGTTTGTTAGCCTTACAGAGTTCTAATCACATAGAATGTGACCTGTTTCCCAGAAGCACTATGGAAACTTTAGAAGTTGAGTCCATTTCATTATATAAAAAACGTCTAAGTTCAGTGTGTGTGTAATAAAGTTCCTGAAAATGGGTTATTTATAATAGATGTTCAAAGTCTAAAACTTAAAAGGGTGAAGATCCTTTGAAGAGGACTTTGAAAAGGACTTTGATAGTATTAATAAAGAGAAAAAAAGAAGTTAAGTTTAGGTTGAACTTATCTTTTTAATAGTGGTCCAAAAAAAGACATAGGGTCATCGCCCTTTCCATGATGACCATATTCTAGGAATATTGTGAGGTATTTGAAATCTCGAGTATATTTTAAGCATTTAATTAGCTTTACCTATGTTGTAACTTTCTCCCCCTCACCCCACCTCCATATCTTACCAGTATGTCAGATTTTATTTCCCTAAGGAACATAGAAAAGAAAAAAAAGATCCCTAGCTGGTGTGGCTCAATGGGTTGGATGTTGTCCGTTCCTTGGACCAAGGGTTTGCTGGTTCATTTCTCAGTTAGAACACATGCCTGGGTTGTGGGCTCGATCTCCACTAAAGAAGAACAAAGTTGGAGGGATCACAATTACGGATATCAACTATACTACAAAGCCATTGCAATCAAAACAGCCTGGGACTGGCACAAGAACAGGCATATCAATCAATAGAACAGAACAGACACCCCAGAAATTGACCCAAGACAATATGGTGAATTAATATTTGACAAAGGAGGCAAGAGCATACAATGGAGCAAAGACAGTCTCTTTAAAAAATGGTGTTGGGAAACCTGGAGAAATTTTAAATGCAAAAAAAAAAAAATGAAACTAGACCACCCATTTATACCATACACAAGAATAAACTCAAATAGATAAAAGACTTAGATGTAAGTCATTAAACCCTAAAAATACTAGAATCACACATCTCACATAGTAGTATTTTCACTGATACATCTCCTGGGGCAGAGAAACAAGGAAAAAATAAACTAATGGGACTACATCAAACTAAAAAGCTTCTGCACAGCAAAAGAAACCACCAACAAAATGAAAAGGAAAGCCATTGTATGGGAGAACATATTTGCCAACGATACATCTGATAAAGGGTTAACTTCCAAAATATATAAAGAACTCATACATATCAATACCAGAAAGACAAACAATCCAATTAAGAAATTGGCAAAGGACCTGACTAGACAGTTCTCTAAAGAGGACATAGAGTTGGCCAATAGAATTGTGAAAAAATGCTCAATGTCACTAGTCATCAGAGAGATGCAAATTAAAACTTCAAGGTATCACCTCACACCTGCCAGAATAGCTAACATTAATAAATCGACAAACAGTAAGTGCTGTGAGAATGTGGAGAAAAGGGAATCTTAGTATACTGCTGTTGGGAATGTAGACCGATGCAGCCACTATGGAGAACATTATGGAGCCTCCTCAAAAAATTAAATATTTGACCCAGTGATCCCACTTCTAGGAATATATCCTAAGAATCCCAAAACATCAATCAGAAACAATATATGCACCCCTATGTTCATAGCAGCGCTATTTACAATGGATCAGATCTGGAAATAGCCCAAGTGCCCATCAGTAGATGAGTGGATAAAAAAAGCTGTGGTATGTTTACATCACGGAATACTATGTGTCTGTAAAACAGGAGCTCTTTTCCTTTGCAACAGCATGAATGGACTTGGAGAGTATTTTTCTAAGTGAAATAAGACAGAGAAATAAATATCACTTATATGTGGTATCTAATGAACAAAATAAACTAAGGAATAAAACTGGCCCAGAGATATTGATACCTGGAACAGAATGACAGATCTCAGAGGGTAAGGGAGTGAGAGGATGGGAAGAGATTAACCAAGGAGCATATATGTACGTATGCATAGCCCATGGACACAGACAATGGTGTTGGGAAGGCCTGGGGTAGGGTGGGGGCCTGATGGAGTTGGGCAAAGTGGAGGTGGGTGGGAGAGGTGACATCTTAATACTGTCAACAACAAATAATAGAAAAATAATCAATGCACATAATTTTAATCACTGGCTAAATATTTCACCCATTTAATAAGTTGATTTCTTTCTTAATTTAGAATTTGTTTTCTTTCATAAAGATGATATTATATTTCAATAACCTAAATACAGGGTTATTAAACAATTTGAAAGTGGTCAAAAGGTAAAAACTTCCAGTTACAAGATGCATAAAACCTGGGGATGTATTGCTCACCCTGATGACTGCAATTAACAGTTATCATCACAAGATAAAAATTATAATTATGTGTGCTGATGTATTTCAACTAAACTTACTGCATTAATCATTTATATATACATATATATGTATATATATATATATATATATATATATATATATACACACATATATATATGTATGTATGTATGTGTGTGTGTATATATATATATATATATATATATATATATATATATATATATATATAAATATGTACTAGAAGCCCGGTGCACGAAATTCGTGCATGGCGGGGGGTTGTCCCTCAGCCCAGCCTGTACCCTCTCCAATCTGGGACTCCTGGAGGGATGTCCGACTGCCCATTTAGGCCCGATCCCGGATCGGGCCTAAACGGGCAGTCAGACATCTCTCTCACAATCCAGGACTGCTGGCTCCCAACTGCTTGCCTGCCTGCCTTCCTGATTGCCCCTAACCGCTTCTGCCTGCCAGCCTGATCACCCCCTAACCACTCTGCTGCCAGCCTGATTGATGCCTAACTGCCCCTCTGCCAGCCTGTTTGCCCCCAACTTCCCTCCTCTGCCGGTCTGGTCACCCCTAACTGCCCTCTCCTGCAGGGTTGATCACCTCCAACTGCCCTCCCTTGCAAGCCTGGTCCCTCACAACTTCCCTCCCTTGCAGGCCGGGTGCCTCCCAACTCCCCTCTCCTGCTGGCCATCTTGTAGTGGCCATCTTGTGTCCACATGGGGGCAGGATCTTTGACCACATGGGGGCAGCTATATTGTGTGTTGCAGTGATGACCAATCTGTATATTACTCTTTTATTAGATAGGATAGAGGCCTGGTGCACGGGTGGGGGCCAGCTGGTTTGCCCTGAAGGGTGTCCCTGATCAGGGTGGGGTTCCCTTGGGGCATGGAGCGGCCTGAGTGAGGTGCCTGTGGTGGTTTGCAGGCCTGCCACGCCCCCTGGCAACCCAAGGGGAGGCCCTGGTATCTGGAATTTATTTTCCTTCTACAATTGAAACTTTGTAGCCTTAAGCGGGTGAGCCCGGCCAGGGTGTGCGGAAAGCTTTGCTTCCCCTGTTGCCGCCGGCAACCCTGGCCTGCTCTCTCAAGCTCCATTCTGCCGCCATTTGTTTGAATTTGTTTACCTTCTATAATTGAAACTTTGTAGCTTGAGTGGAGGCTTAGGCCTGCAACGGCTATGGAAAGCTTGGCTTGCTCTGTTACCTGGGAAACCTTGCTCTCTGTGGCTGTAGCCATCTTGGATTGGGGTTAATTTGCATACTCGCCCTGATTGGCTGGTGGGCGTGGTTTGGCTGGTGGGCGTGGCTTATGTAGCGGAGTGATGGTTAATTTGCATATTACCATTTTATTAGAGAGGATGCCTAATATGCAAAGTGTCCCCTCAGAAGTTCCACCCACTGGGAGTTCGATCGCTCGCTGTGATGTGCGCTGACCACCAGGGGGCCAGCTTGGAACGAAGGGAGGCCCCAGCTGGTAGCAGGCAGCCACTAGGGACCCTACCTGTGCATGAATTTCATCCACTGGGACTCTAGTATGTATATATATGTATAAAATCATTATGTTGCACACCTAAAATTAACACAATGTTATATGTCACTTATATCTCAATAAAAAATAAAATAACCGAATACAGACTCTAAGGGAGAGTTGTCTGGGAAATGGATCTGAGAATGTAATCAGATACACTAAATGTGCCTTATGCAAAATGTATACAAAATGTATAATCTAGAAATTGAAATGTGTTTATCACTCTAGGTAGTTAGCACAGTTGGTTACAATGTGGGATGAACAGATGCAATGATCTCTTCGCCATGACCACTGACTGATTTCCTGCCCTGGCAGAGACCTCATGGAGATGTGCCATGGAGATGAGTAAGTTGGTATGCACCTGTCTGTGCAAATTAATCACCAGGACCACCAACAACAACAATTGGCAAAGAGGCTTTAGTATTGCAGATATTGGTGTGTTTATAGACTTAAAAGGCTACGTGATTTGGGGTCAGAAGGCCTGGGAATGAGTTAGGATACTGCCACTTAGTTATATCATATAATCATAGAAAATCACTTAGCCTCCTTGAACTTTGTTCCTTTTGGATAAAATAAACATAAAAATAAAAACCACATCAGAGGGCCTTTCTGAGAATCAACTATAAGTACATCATAAGTAATGTAAGCACATTGTACACTGAAAAAGTACTATTTACACAGCTCTACACAATATAGATCATTTGTCTCATTGTTATGGTAATTTGTTTTCCATTGCACATCTTGGTAGTAAGTCAGCTTGATTCTCTATCAATCTTTTGGAGAATTACCATAATAATCTATAATGGGGAACAGGTGCATGTTAGTTATCTAATTAGAGTATTCATTCAGTCATTCAACAAACATTCACTATATTTCTACTATGTGCCAAGTACAATGGCAGATACTGGAGATACCATTGGTATAGTGGACATCGTTTTGAAGAGGTTAGGCAATGGTTCCTGATTCAAGCTGATTACTTGAGGACCTGAGAAAGAGAAGCATAAACCATGACCCAGAATCATGATAAAACACAATAAACTCTGTACACTGAAAAATAGCAAGAAAGACTGTGAAAAAAAGCTAATTTTCAGGAGAGTATGAGATGAGGCTTAAATGGTAGAGAAAATTTAGTTTCTGAAAGTTCTATATGCTCTGTGAATGACTCATTTCTGAAAATGTTCAGATAGTGACAATTATAAGTGCATAAAAAAAACATACTCTAAATAAAAGGCATAATATAGGTTGCAAAAGAAAAAATAAAACTGACCCTATCTTCAGGTGACATGATTGTCTATATGGAAAACCCAAGAATTAATAAGGAAATTCAACAAAATTGCAGGTACAAGATCAATACACAAAATCTATTGCATTTCTATATACTAAAAATGAACGTATAAAAAACGGAATTAAACTCAAAATACTTTTCACAATTCCTCAAAATAAATTGAAATACTTCGTATAAATCTAATAAAATATACAGGATCTGTATCCTAAAATTTTCAAAATCCTGATGAAATAAATATAAAAAAGAAGTAAATAAATGGAAAGACATACTGTGCTCATAGGTCGAAAGACTTAACATAGTAATGTTCATTCCCCCACATTGACTTATAGATATAATGAAATGTCTATGAAAACCTCAGCACCCCCAAATTGATTTATAGGTGTAATGCAATGCTGTTTAAAATCCCAGCAAGGCACTTTGTATACATAGACAAGTTTATTCTAGAATTCATATAGAAAGGTAAGGACCTAGAATAGCTAAATCAATTTTGAAAAAAGAATAATAGAATGTAAGGAATAATTTTATTTCATGTTAAGAGTTACTTTACAGCTACTCTCAAGAAAGTGTCCTTTTAGTGAGGGCATAGACACACATAAATGGAACAAAATAGGGAATCTAAAAATAGATGACAAAAATATACCCTACTGATTTTTGACAAGGGTACAAAAGCAATTCAATATAGGGAAAAATAGACTTTTCAACAAATGCTGCTGAAGAAACTGGACAGTTATAGGCAAAAAAAAAAAAAAAAAAAAAGGGGGGAAGGGTAGTGGCCTTAACCTAAATCTCAACACCATATATGAAAATTAACTCAAAATTGATCATAAACCATAAACTTAAATCTTTAGAAAAAAATAAGAGAAAAAGACAGAGTTGTTAGACTTGATATCAACAGCATGATCCATAGAGGAGAACAAATCATAAATTGGACCTCATTAGAATTAAAAACTATTGCTTTGCAAAAAAATATCTTGCGAGGAAGAGGGAAAGACCAGGAAAATTGTTTGCAAAGGTCAATTATTTAGAATATAGAAACAGCTCTCAAAAGTAAAAACAAAACAAAACAAAGAAACAATCTAATTGAAAAGTGGGCAAAAGACAGGAACATACATTTTGCTGAAGAATATACAGATGGCAAAAATGAACATTTAAATGTGTTCAGCAAAATTAGCCACTAGAGAAACGAACATTAAAATCACAGTGAGATGTCACTATACATTATCAGAATGGCTAATATGAAAAATAGTGATGCCAAATGTTGATGAGGATGCTGAGAAACCAGATAACTTTTGTTGACTGGTGGGATATAAAATGGTATATCTACATGTGTGATAAAATTAGACAGAATTAGCCCAGCTGGCGTGACTCAGTGGTTGAGCATCAACCTATGAACCAGAGATCAAGGTTCAATTCCTGGTCAGGGCACATGCCTGGGTTGCGGCTCCATCCCCAGTAGAGGGCATGCAGGAGGCAGCTGATTAATGATTCTCTCTCATCATTGATGTTTCTATCTCCCTCTCACTTTTTCTCTGAGATCAATAAAAATATTTTTTTTAAAAATTAGAGAGAATTAAGTATAATACATAAAATTTAGTGTACGTAGTGAAATCTGAATAAGGCTGGTAGATTGTGTGAAAGTTGATTTCCTGGTTGCATTATTGTACTGGAATGTGTAAGATGTTACCTTTGAGGGAAACCAGGTGATAGGTATAAGGGATCTCTATTCTTTCTCACAAGTGTATGTGAATCTATAATTATCTCAAAATAGTTTTTAAAAATCACTCTAGGTACAGTAAGAAGATAGACTGCTAAGGAAGGTGAAATATACAGACTTATTGGGGGGTGTGCTTGGTGGGGGAAGCAGTGGAGGACAGGACATGGTCTATGCTGACCACCAAGTTTCTTCCTTGGGCTTTATTTATTAGGAGAGAAAACAGAGTAGACAACTGGAGAAGAGGGGTTCTTGAATTCAATTTTGATCTTGCCGAGTTTTATTTCCCATCAGCAGAAATAAAGTGTACAATGAGAACTCCAGAAAGAAGAAGAGGAATCCCTGGGCAAAGCAAGCACATAGAATGTTCTGCTGGGTTCTGTACACATAATCTTCATCATCTGCTGGATTCTGTAGCCATTATCTCCAGGGCTTGAAAGTCAATTCAGTTCAAGATTATACTTCACCGTCCTCTTAATTTATCAACCAAGTACAGTCAACAAGTCTTGAAGAGGTAATTTTCAGGTAGAATTTAGACATCTCTTCTTAATCAAAATTTCCAAAGGCCGTTATTATAGTAATAATAATAATTATTATTATTCAGTCATCTACATTTAATTTTCAAAGGCATTTCAACAAGAAACTCTCCACATCTCATTCCATTTTCATCAAAATGCAGACTGGAGCCTGAGTAATATATCTAATTGCTAAAAAAAAGTGGGTGGGGAGTCGGGGACTTGAGGATATTTATGTGAGCTGATTCCCTGCAGGCTCACTTCATTTTGATCCTTCACCTTTCTAAAGCATCCAAACCTTAGGGATAGATTTAACTTCCCTCCCTTCACGCCATCTAGTGGTTCCATGTGGTGTCTGTTTGGTTTTAAGGACGATTCCTAATGACTGGGGGGCGGGGTGCACGAAAAACAAAACGGTTGGCCACGACAATTTCCTAATCTCAGCATCACATCGCTGACTCCTCACAAGGACACCTTTAACCACTCTCACCGTTTTGGACGTGCACAGAGATGCGCGGAGAGGACGAAGGGGGCGCGCACCCCCAGCGGCGCACGTCCCTGGACGCTGACATTTAGAAAAGGGTTCTAAATCCTTCCTTGTCATTCGCAAAGGACGGGAAAAGGAGTTGTGGCAAGACCTAGGCTGAGGACACTGCCAGACTTTTCGACAAGTTGGATCGATGACGTAGTAACCTCTGCAACGTGAACGTCTGGCTTGAACAAATAAAAAGAAAGAGGAAGAGAAAAAAAAAAAGCTCTTAAAAATTCTGCCGCGGGGCTTGCAGGGCTTGCTCTCTCCCCCCCCCCCAACCCCCCACCCCCCACCCCCGCAAGCAGCCCCCAGAAGACAACCAATTCCTGCGCGTTCCGCTCCGCTCACCGCCTTCCCAGCTTCGCTCTCTCTCTTCCTCCTTTTCCCACGCTTGCCTGGAACCCGGACCCAGGGAGGCAGAAGCAAAGCCTTCCTCCGGTCCCCTTCCTCCTCTTCCTCCACCAAGCCACCGCAGCCCGGCGCGTGCAGCTTCCCTTTGTTCACCGAGGCTCGCTCTCCTCCCCCGGCAGACCCACCTGGAGGCTCTCCCTAGGTGACATTTTGCGCCGGGGCTGGTGGGTGGCTGGGGTGGAGCGAGAGGAGCCCGAGGGGGCGGGGGCGGAGAAAGGTCAAGCCCAGGGAAAGGCGGGGGACGCCGTGCACAACCTGCGTGGCGGGGCGTGCGCTCGGTTATTTATTTATTTTCTCCTTCTTTATTGATCGCACGAGCTGAGCGGCGCAGGGAGCCTGGGGACATGCAGGACCACCCACTGGCGGGGAAGCAGCCAGCCGCCCTCCCGCGCACCCGCGCCGCCGAGCGCCTCCAGCCTCCGCGCTCCGGCGATTGCCCGCGCCGGCCCCGGCTCCGGCCCCGCAGCGCCACGGCCGCCCCGCAGCCCCGGCGCCCCGCAACCCCGCACCGTGCCGCTCCGGCCCCGGCGACCGCCCAGGCGCAGTAAGTTGGCAGGAGCGAGTCCGTTCGGTTCGCCTCCCTCCCCCGCACCTTTTGAACTTGTTGCTGCTGCTCTGCCGGCCTGCGTCCGGCTTTTGGAAGGTGAAAAGGAGGAGGGCAGCTCGGAAGGATGGGGGAAGGGGAAGGAGAGCTCGCCTGAGCTTCGTGTCTGCTCCCCCGGGGCGCCCGGATCCGGCGGTGGGCGAGCTGCTCCCTCTGCTTCTCCCTCTCCGGGTGCACGGCGAGGAGAAAGTCTCTATGCAACTCAGCCCGGGTGCACACGCGGCCAGGCATGTACCGCAGGCGAGGCGCCTTCTGTGTGCAGCCCGATGCTGCTGCCGCCGCCGAGGCGGTGGCGGCTGCCAGCTCCCGGGCTCTGTAACTGTCACACTGCACCTGAGCTGAACTTGGAAAGAGAGTGAAGGGGCGATTGGACGAACGCTCTGGGCAGACACGACGGGTGCTTGCCGACGAGGGGAAGAGGATCTCTCTCTACGGACGCCCCCGCCGCGCCCGCCCCTCAGCGCTCCCATCTCTTTAGATAGAGCCCCAGGGACCGAGGTGGCCACCGGACTCCCCAAGAGACGTGGGGCCGTGGCTGTTGATCGCGCCTGGGAAGCTACAACAGGTCGCCTTTTGGAGACTCCTTTGGCGGGAAGGGCCACTTGAAAAAGGAAGGTTTGAAAGAGCCAGAGGGGAGGTGGTAAGCGTTCCTTGATCCCGTCAAAAGAAGACCCCTCTGAGTGATTTGTCCTTGGTTTTCTCTACCCTGCTGCGCAAGGCACACTCACCCCACGTTAGCCGCGTGTCAGAGGAGAAATCCCAGACACCTGTTTGAAGACACTGCCGCGTCGAAAGCCACCTGTGTACTTGTCGGTGCCAGGAGTGGCCTGGTCCAGCTGCTGGGAAAGGTTTGGGGCGTGATTGCTAGGACGCCGTGTTTTCCAAATAGCTGTCCTGGAGGGAAACCTGCCCTCCTGAGAACTGTGACTGCGCCAGGAGCCCGGCCTGGGAGTAGGAGTGATCCCTCTGGGCCACCTTCCCCTGGAGCATTTTCTCGGCAGGAGGGAGTGGGTGGTTGGGGCCACTTTGACCTTTGAACCGTACAGGCCCCATCGCCCTTCTTGCCTCCACTTCCAGGCGCCATGGCTGCAGGGGTCGCAGCCTGGCTGCCCTTTGCAAGGGCGGCGGCCATCGGGTGGATGCCCGTGGCCTCGGGCCCCATGCCAGCTCCCCCGAGGCAGGAGCGGAAAAGGACTCAGGATGCTCTCATTGTGCTGAACGTGAGTGGCACCCGCTTCCAGACCTGGCAGGACACCCTGGAACGGTACCCGGACACCCTGCTGGGCAGCTCCGAGCGGGACTTCTTCTACCACCCGGAGACGCAGCAGTATTTTTTCGACCGGGACCCAGACATCTTCCGCCACATCCTCAACTTCTACCGCACGGGGAAGCTGCACTACCCGCGCCACGAGTGCATCTCTGCCTACGACGAGGAGCTGGCCTTCTTCGGCCTGATCCCCGAGATCATCGGCGACTGCTGTTACGAGGAGTACAAGGACCGCCGGCGCGAGAACGCCGAGCGCCTGCAGGACGACGCGGACTCGGACAGCACCGGCGAGAGCGCGCTGCCCACCATGACCGCGCGCCAGAAGGTCTGGCGGGCCTTCGAGAACCCGCACACCAGCACGATGGCCCTGGTGTTCTACTACGTCACCGGGTTCTTCATCGCCGTGTCCGTCATCGCGAACGTGGTGGAGACGGTGCCGTGCGGGTCCAGCCCGGGCCACATCAAGGAGCTGCCCTGCGGGGAGCGGTACGCGGTGGCCTTCTTCTGCCTGGACACGGCCTGCGTCATGATCTTCACGGTGGAGTACCTGCTGCGCCTGGCCGCCGCCCCCAGCCGCTACCGCTTCGTCCGGAGCGTCATGAGCATCATCGACGTGGTGGCCATCCTGCCTTACTACATCGGGCTGGTCATGACCGACAACGAGGACGTGAGCGGGGCCTTTGTCACCCTCCGGGTCTTCCGCGTCTTCCGGATCTTTAAGTTTTCCCGCCACTCGCAAGGCCTGCGCATCCTGGGCTACACCCTGAAGAGCTGTGCCTCCGAGCTGGGCTTCTTGCTCTTCTCGCTCACCATGGCTATCATCATTTTCGCCACCGTTATGTTCTACGCAGAGAAGGGGTCTTCCGCCACCAAGTTCACCAGCATTCCGGCGGCCTTCTGGTATACCATTGTCACCATGACAACGCTAGGGTAGGTGCCAACGAGGGAAATGGGATGGAGGTGGGATATATGTGAGGTGAGTGGAGACCCCACTGAAGTTATATAATATAAGTTAGAGGAAATCATTTTTCTCTCATTATCTAAATGGTTTTGAGGAACTCTGTTGACCTATGAAGTAGATACGATATAGAGATGAGAGTACTCAGGGAGTTGAGTACGGATGGCTGAAAGTTGATAAATACGATAAAGAAATTTTAGGATTCCTGAATGTAAAGGCGGATCATCAATATTATATGTATGAATACATGAAAACATACTAAGAATGAAAAACACAAAATCTGTGCCCCAATAAAGGTATAATTAATGCACCATATTTATTGAAATGCCCAGAAAATGCTCCAGTGTATTCAAGTGGAAAGTTTTCATGTGCATTTGAAGTATCATTTTTATAGGAATAAGTAATTTTGGCATGCATTTTCCCTCTAAGAACTATAATTCTTATTTTACATTATAAGATATAAGTTATAAATATCATTATAAAATGATTTTGTAATACATATGTGCCTATTGCTGCATATGCATGTTCATTGTGGCTGATAAGTTATGCAGTTTTAGAATGTCAGGGCTGAAACTGATCAATGCTATAAAATGCAGTGGAATGATATTTGCAATATATTTAAGACTCTCGGATCATAGTTTCAAAAAAAGAAGCAAGGGACTGTCATCCACCATTTTTTGAGAAACTATAGAACCCATCAGGCAATGGGTCCATGACCATTCAATAAATGTTTAGAAGATAGAGCAGTATCTGGTGAGATTGATGGTCACCAAGGGCTGGTTGTGTTACAGAAATTTGTGCGTTCTAATTTTCTTCTAGAATTCTTTTGTGCATGCTTTTACTGGGGATAATGGTGTTTTGCAGGCAAAGGGGCATCTTCTGAATTAATACTTTGAAAAAATTTTAAGCTGGAATTAAGACTTTTTACATTGGAGCAAAAAGAAAGATCTGAAATGATTAGTAATATTAAGCAAACTGCAGAAAAGTAGCAGCGTTTACATATTAGAGAATCTAATAAAACAAGGTGGTTAGAGCCTTGTACTTTTATGAGTTCTTAGATAAGACAAGTAGTGATAGTGCCCTTTCTTCAGCTTTATGCTTCTTTTCTGGCATAATTAATCCGTCCAATAGGGATTTGGTAATGGCTTCAAGAAAAAAGTTATTCCCAAGGCTGCTTTTTCAGTATTGTTTTTCTGGCTAATTTAATTGCCTTCTTTAAATGATAATGTGGTTAAAATCAACCTAATTTTTTTAGACATCTTGTGTTGAACAGAGTTTCTCATGTTGTCATCTAGCCAACTAATAGAATATGTTATATGTGAAGAATTTTTGGCTAAGAAGGAAATTATAGTACAGTAAAATAAAATAACATGACTTTCATTTAGTCTCACATGTTTTTGTAAGTTCTACTGGTGCATTTTCAAAAATGAATTAGTGAAAATCCATATTCTGTTGCTTGTATTTCTCTTTTATCCTGTTGGTAATTTTGTGACAAATTTTGAAGGAGATTCAGAATAGTGTAGGTGCTTAATTCTTAACAAGGGGGATATATATTGGTCATGTTGTCTTTTTGTCACTTGAAATATTAAGGAAAATTGGATAGTGCAAATCAATATCAGGATTTCAAATTAGAAGTGCATATGAATAAAAAAGGACTCTGTGTCAAGAGGACATAAAGGAAGAAATATTAAAAGGAAATATATTTTTAAAAATCTAGTGTCAATGGCAGTGTTTTTCATGAAGTAGAGCAGTATCTGGTGAGTCATTTAATACTATATAATGTCTATAAGATTGAATATAGGCATTTTTATAATGAATGTGATGACATGGTAATTTCACCAGCTGGAAGTTCTATTCTAGACATGTGAAGTTAGTATTATTTTAAAATTTGTTTCCTGAAATGACTTTTAAATTTTTATTTTATTTAGAATTTTATCTTTGTTTTCAGGAGAACGATGAGGAAATGCTAACCATTAATGGCATTATTATTATATAATAAAATGCTTATAAGCATCTATTTCTTGAAATAATTTAAGAAACTGAATCATGATGCCTGAGTAAAGTCTATGAAATGGATTTAATTCATATGATTCACATGTAAGTGGATTAGAAGAATAAAATATACACTTTCTCAGAACTTGGAAGCAAAATGGGAGTTACTTTGAAGATTTAAGTTTCATTGAAATTGACAAGTTTAATTTTCATAAATTAAGCTAATTAGTGATCCTGATAGGATATAGTAGTTATAGTTTTAAGATGTAGAAATGTTGTGCAGTCAAAATACAATCCACTTATTGGAAAATTATATGAACATTTAACAAAGCATATGTTTTATAATATAGCACAGTTTCTTAGGAAAATGTCTTCTGTTTCTCATCAAAATATATTTATAATACATAATATATATATATATGTATATATATACATATATATATATATTAATTCTGCCTTTTTGTTTCTTATCTTTAGTTGCATTGTGACTCAAAGCTTTATTTAAGGATAGAAAATATTTGACAAATCCATTGCCTGAATTTATTTTTTACTTTGTAGTTTTATACTTATACGATGAAATATAAGGTATAAAACTTTCTGGAAAATATGTGTAGTTGAAGCTAATATCAAGCTGTGTCTGATAGATGACCAAGAATTTCCCATTACACTTTCTGAGCTCTTTTTACATGGCCATTATTTTTAATGGAGTTAATGTTCATTAATTAATGATAATAGAAGTGAAAATGGAATCCTAAATAGTGGTTATCCAAAGTTTCAGCTCATGCAAACATCTATACTAGTAAGAGAGGAAATAGCCAACAGCTTTGTAATTCATAATTGACAGAATTATCTCCTCCCTCTCAGATCATTTTAGATAATGTTCAGGTCTTTTTGTCTGAAGAAATGGGTCTTTCTTAGAACTATTGTATATTCACCTTTCTCAGAACTATTGTATATTCACCTAATTATTTGTGTGCTGGCTAAAATACTAAGTATATCATTATACTATGACTTAATCATGCTTGTTCTAAATGGAATTATTTAACTTGCTGGTAAAATGAATACTTCAAAGTATAATTTTAAGCCTTCCCATTTCCAATTAATTAAAGCAGAAAACATTAAAAGCGTAATTTTTAAAAGTTAAAAAAGATCCCACTTGGTAATGGTGTATGATCTTTTTAATATGTTGCTGGATCCCATTTGCTACTATTTTGTTGAGGATTTTGGCGTTTATGTTCGTCAGGGATATTGGCCTGTAGTTCTCTTTCTTTTTAGTGTCTTTATTTGGTTTTGGAATTAGGATAATGCTAGCCTCATAAAAATAGCTTGGAAGTGTTCCTTTCTCTTGGATTTTTTTGGAATAGTTTGAGGAGGATAGGTGTTAGTTCTTTGAATGTTTGGTAAAACTGCATTGTAAAGCCATCTGGGCAAGGGCTTTTGTTTGCTGAGAGTTTTTTGATTACTGCTTAATTTACTCAGTAATTATTGGCCTATTCAGGTTTTCTGATTCTTCCAGATTCAGTTAATCCTAAGAAACCCAAAACACCAATCAGAAAGAATGTATACACCCCTATGTTCATAGCAGCACAATTTACAATAGCTAAGATCTGGAAATAGCCCAAGTGCCCATCAGCAGATGAGTGGATAAAAAAGCTGTGGTACATTTATACCATGGAATACTATGCAGCAGCAAAAAAGAAGGATCTCTTACTCTTTGAGACAGCATGGAAGGACTTGGAGAATATTATGCTAAGTGAAATAAGCCAGTCAGAGAAAGATAGGTATCACATGATCTCACTCATATGTGGAATCTAATGAACAACATAAACTGATGAACAAAATAGATTTAGAGACCTAGAAGCATGGAACAGAATGCTGAATCTCAGAGGGAAGGTGTATGTGGGGGGGTGGTTTGGTGAGAAGAGAGCACCCAAAAAACTTTTATGCAAATATGCATAACCAATGGACAAATACAATAGGATGGTGAAGGCCTGGGTGGGGGGGGGGGGGGGGGAGTGGGCAGGGATGGGCTAGAAGAGATCAATAGGGAAAAAGTGAACATATGTAATACAACAATAAATATTTTTTTTAAAAGAAGCCAATAAAAGAAAGGATGTCAGATTTCTCAAAACAGTGTTTAGATTGGCCATGCATATCTGTATCTCCATACCATATCCTTCCTTTCTGTGCATATCTATTGACCTGCATTAGGCCCTGACTACCCTACCTACCTTCTTTCCATAGTGTAAACTCTAATTACTGCCTTAAACTGCCTTGGGAAAAAAGGACCTGAAACTCCTCCTTTGTCCTAATGACCTTTTGGCGATAGCTTCCAGGCCTTGTTTTTCATGCAGGTAGTAGGGTAGAATTTAAATTTTGCCAAATTTAGGAAATTTCAAAGTGGTCACCAATAATAAAAAAACCCACAATAAAACCAATGTTGTGACAATATATTTAACAAGTTCCAGCTTCAGTTTATCGTTGTACCTCAGGTGCATGATGTTTGAGTGAGAAGTGGTATCAGGTGGCATTAAATAATTGGAGGAGATTTTTATGTTAGGTAGTATTTGCATTCTGAGTCATGATTGCTAACCATTTAGACCAGTGCTTCCCAACCTTTTTTTGGCCATGCCTCACCTAAGCATCTCTAAAATCCTGATATCCCTCTGCCCCCGACATATAATTCTTATTATGCAAAACGTGAACGCCTATTCATGTGGAGGAAACCTAAAAGGCCACTAACTTGGTTTAAACAAGCTTCCAAAGAACATGGCATCCATGAAAGAGAAAAATAAAAGAATGAAAGGTCAGTTGAAGTCCTGAGGAAGAAATCACCAAGAAACTGTTCAAAAAGTATGAAGTGATATGATAAAACTAGTGGCCCGATGCACGAATGAAGATTCGTGCACGAATGGGCCTTCGTTCCCCTGGCTGCCAGCACCGCCTTCGCTCTGGCCTGAGCAGCCTTTCCGCTCCCGCCCAGAGCTGCCTTTCTGCTTTCCCATGCTTCCCAGAGGCCCCTAGTGGCTGGGTTGGTGCAGAACGCCAAGCCATCTTTGTTGGGTTAATTTGCATACTCACTCCTGATTGGCTGGTGGGTGTCGTGAAGGTACAGTCATTTAGCATGTAACTCTTTTATTAGGTAGATAGCTAATAAAGTTTCAAAACATATAATAGAGAACTGAAATGCATAAATATGTCACAATATATATTTATATGCTGAATATAAAGCCCCTAGATTAATAAGAATTGCAAAAAATTCACTACTAATAACTCATTCTCGAATTGCCCACCCTTAAAAATCAAACCCTGTGGGGTATGTGCCCCACATTAGGAACCACTGATTTAGAGCCTTTAAGAAACAAAAAATAGGTAATATATTATTCATGACATAAAACTTAAGAACTTGGAAGTGTCATTTTTGTAGACATTACCTCTTCTTTAATTTAAAAATAAAGATATTTTTAATATGGGAAAGAAAGTTACTATGTGGTATTTCTGTAAAGTTTTGTTTAGAATAAACTTCATGATTTAATTACATAAATCATTCTGATTTCTGAACAAATACAGGGAAAATTTTATTTATAGTATACATTCATCAGAAACAAATAAGGTAGAATTACTGGTACATCTATGCACTCAGAAAAAAACTTAGTGTAGTTGTCTATAAGACTTTCAAACACTAGCTCTATAATATTTTAATTTTAATAGGTTTGGTAACTTGTTATTTTAAAAAACAAAAAAGCAAAATAATTTTTCTTTGTGATTTTCCTAACAAAGTAGCAGGGAAATTCCCTTTTTTAGAATGGCATAATTGGAGTGGGATTTTATGTGTGTGTGTGTGTGTGTGTGTGTGTGTGTGTGTGTTATAAATACCATATACACAAATAAATATATTAAGTGTTTTATTTGTTATCCTATATAACAAAAGGATAATATGCAAATTGACCCTAATGGCGCAACCACCAGGAACTACTGTTCGCTATGACATGCACTGACCACCAGGGGGCAGACGCTCAACACAGGAGCTGCCCCCTGGTGGTCAGTGCGCTCCCACAGGGGGAGCTCTGCTCAGCCACAACCTGGCTCTTGGAATGTGAGATGGTGCAGGCCAAAGGAACCCACCAGTGCACAAATCCATGCACTGGGCCTGTAGTGTTGAATAAAAGTGGTGAAAGCAGACATCCCTGTTTTGTTTCTAATCCTAAGGGAAACACTTTTAGTTTTTGCCCATTAACTATGATATTGGCTGTGGGGTTGTCATATATGGCCTTTATTATGTGAAAGGATGATCCCTCCATTCCCACTTTGCTGAGAGTTTTTTTTTTTTTTTTAATAAAAAATGGGTGCTGGATTTATGTCAAATGCTTTTTCTGCATCTTATTGATATGATCACATGATTTTTATCTTTCATTTTATGTGATGTTTCACATTTAGCTGAATTCCAAAACTAGATAAAGATATAATATTTTTAAATGAAGACATTTAAAAAATGTATGCATCTTAATTTCTTTTATAAGCATGTATTTTGTTGACAGACAGAGGTATGTTTAGAAGAGATAATGTGTTCTCTCAGCAGAGTACCTTAAAGACTGTGCCATTTTCTCATTTTCAGTGAGTCTATGATATTTTTTTTTCTTTTTAGGATTTCCCTTTAGACTAAAGATTGACTTGGTATTATACTTATTTTTTGTATAGTTATTTCATTCAATTCTGATGTCATATATTTTGCATTTGTGTAAACTTTGCTCTCAATTATATTCATTTTTGAAAATAAGTTAATGAAGACCAAATTTCTTTTGACCTAATTTCTGAATTCCTGATAATAGGAAAATTTACAGTTATTTATTTAAAACGAATCATTTTATACATGCAAGATTTATTTTGTGGATTGCTCATAGTTAGGCAATTAAACAGCAGCAGGATTATTTGAAATTTCATTTTTGACTCCTTTTTTTGAAGGCCTTAAGACATAATATAAGAATGTACACTAATAACAACTTGGGGGCTACTGCTGATACTACAGGGATAAGAAAAGGAATACATTTCCTTTATACGCCATTAATATGCATTTCTCTCCTAGCTCTACGGTCTGTGACACTCCACATTCTTCAGTATCACTGCTTGCTCTACATTCATTCACACAGTACTGAGGTTTTTCATGGTGATTTCTAGTTGATATAATACACCCATGTGTTCTCATCTGGTGAACTCCTAGACTATTTGTCAGCAAACTACCTGGCCTGATGGAGGAGAAAGAAAATCAAAATTTTTTGTTTGTTTGTTTCCTAAATCACCTGAAAAATCTTTGGCCTGTTGGTTGTTAAAACTCTACAATTTAACTTCTCTTTCATTGAAAGAACATTCACTGAAAAAGGAGTATTATTTTTCCTTCAGAGCTCTAATAACGATTCATTCTTTTTTCTCTCCTCTCCCTATGTCTTACATTGTTTTATGGATATATATATATCCATATACTGTTTTCCCACTGGCCCACTGGTTTCAGTAGCTAGACTTGTAGACTTGACAGTGTGGGATATGGTCTGATATTGAAAATAAATCCGGAGATAAAACACCATCTACCTTTCTGTGCACATCCGTGCTGCTCTTGGCTTCTGTAGATTTCATTGGAATTTAGTTTTCTCCTTTGAGAACCAGCCTTTAACATTGAACTTCTCCATGAAACCTTCTCAACCTCCCAAGCCTATATAATGTGTAGTTGGAATACTCTTGACATTAATAAATGCTTTTTTATATACAAAGTGTGGTTTTACTTCTTGCCTTCCTAACTAGATTGACGGGCTTTTGAGGTTTGTATTTATACTTTTTGGGACTTATTACCCACGAGCTCAATACTCATATGTAGAAAAATCTATATTAATGTGTTGCCGATCATGGCATGAGATGATAACTGCACACCATGGAGAGAGCTCTGTAGCCAGGGAATTGTGCCACCTCAACTTTAGCAGTAATCTATTAATCTAATCTTTCCCTTTGTTCAATGTTAAAAAGTGAACTTTATTATTTGAACATTTTATCTTTGAGTGTACTAGAACATACTCTTTTTAGTTTAGGGAGGGCTATGAGACTTCTCCATTTTTGGTAGTAATTCTTCTGCAAATATTAGAATTAATAGTTGTCAGTGTCTTTTTCCTTAATCAGTTTGCTTTCTGGTGAAGGCTGGGTAAAGTGCAGGTGCCTCTGGGAATCATATGGAGATACCTTATAATGTAAGGGAATCAGCACAGGAATGCACTGCCTTCTCTTTCCAGCTCAGTGTCCTAGCTAAATATTAGCAGGCAAGGAGCCCGTAGGTGAAAAAATACTCTGATGACACTTTGTGACAAGGAAGGTGTTCTTTCTCTTACACCGTAAACACGAGGTGGCACTTTTTTCTTTATGCAGGTCCACTCATTTACGAATAAAATGGAATTGTTTAAAAATAGCGAACTATTATCTGTAAATGACATAGAAGATAAATGTAGCCTCTCTCAGGAAGAAGTTCCTATTATAAGAGATTGAAAGGCAGGTATACAAAATACATGTAGCTACATATCCTGGCATGGTGCAATCCGTTTTGCAGTGGAAATTTTGACAAGTCTGTTATGTAAAGAAGATTCGAATCATGAAGAGTGTGGGGAGAATAGGCGGTGAGTTATCAGAAGTTAGTAATGAGAAAAAATAACACTGAAAGTGTAAGATGACAGTTGAAATAATGTCTAATAGGATGGGAAGGTTTTGTTCTAAAAGTAAAGGGTCTTGCCTTTTTTGTTTTTATGTGTGCCTGATTCTTCCATCTTCCTCACTTTATTCATTTTTAAGACTAACAGGAATAGTGCTTTTGCAAACCCAAAGTTTTATCAGTAGCATGTACTTTTAGGAAATCAAAATGTGACTCATAGAGCTCAATTCAATTTAACATATGTTGTTGATCATTTACTACCCCTCATTGACCTCAATAGTAAACATAACTGCCAACTTCCTAACCTTAAGAACTTTGTAGTCTAGTGGGAGAGGCAGAAAATAAACATGTAAATACTATGTAATTCTAGGTACTGGTGGCTGCTATAAGCAAAATAAATCAGGGTAAGAAGTGTATTATTTTAAACGAGGGGCCCAGTGCACGAATTTGTGCACCAGGAAAGGAACTGTGGGCCTCGATGCTGCAGTGGGCACAGGGGTGGGTCTCAGCTTATTCTCTGCACCCCCATGCCACCGCCGCTCCCACATGCTGATGGCGCTGGCCCTTCTTGCACCCTCTGATGGCGCAGAGCAATTGGGGCCAGTGTAGTCAGCAGGTGCGAATGGTGGCTGCTTCCCTGATTGCCCCTCTGGAGCAGGGGGAAGTGGAGAAGCCCTGAGGGGTGATCGGCGCCGGCAGCAACTGCTTGCACCCGCTGATGGTGCCGAGTGATCGAGGCTGGCGCCGGGTGCCAGCAGTGGGTGCAAGCAGCAGCTCTGGCGCCAGCAGCAGTGCGAGTGCCAGGCGGGACCATGGTGCATGGGAGCAAAGAATTTTCAGTAACCACCAGAGGCTTGCCCCAATGATGGTGACTGGTGTCCTGCCATGGTCTGGCGCCCCACTCACCTGCTCCACCATCCTGCTGTGGCCGATGCCTGCCATGTTCCACACTCTGCCGCCTGCTGCCAATGCCCACCATGTTCCGTGTGCACCCCCATCATAGTGACTGGTTGTTCGATTGTTCCGCCATTAGGTCTATTTGCATATTAGCCTTTTATTATATAGGATAGGGGACAGACAAGGCATTTCCAAGGGGAATATATAAACTGATGGCTAACTGAAAGGAGTAGAGTGACCTCTGTGAATATCTGGATGAAGAGTTTTAGAAGAAGAGAGAAAAGAAGTATAAAGAACTCAAGGTAAAAGGAGGCTTGGTATATTTCACCTAAGGTCGCTGTAATTGAAGCAAAGGGAGGGAGGGGCTTAGTAGCAAATGCTATCTGAAAGGTAGTTGGGACAAGAGGATGTAGGATGTTACAGGCCATAATCAAGACTTCTGGTTTCATTTAAGACATAATGGGGAGATATTAGGAAGTTATTAGCATACTGGACAGGATGTGATTCTGTGTTAAAATGAGCACAAGGTCTGAAACATTTACATTTTTTCCAATGGCCATTCAGCATGTATAAATCCTCATCCTTTGTTAGATTTGTCATATTTACCTTACCTTAAAATTTACATCCAGTTATTCATGAGATTTTCCAGAAAAATGGAGTATTTTATTAGAGTACATGATTAAATTATTCCTATCTGACAAAAATAAGACTAGTTCAAATGAAAAATGATTTTTTTTTTGCTGAAAAGATAAAATTGGTTCTCAATAGATATGGAGCTATTTTGGAAATGACTGAACATTATTATTTATTTTGAATATAGATTTGCAGATTTACAGTTGTCAATTCTAATGTCAGTGTTCAAGAATATCATATATACTTTGGATTCTATTTAGAGAATTTTCATTTATTTTTTTCTATCATTGCAGCAGGTACATATATATTCTCATCAGGTTTTGTTATTTTCACGAGTTTGAAAGAAAAATGGTTTCTATGTTTTTAAATCTGTGAAAATTGCCAGAGGATCTGTATTTTTTTTTTTTTTTTTTTTTTCCTCCAAGGTAAGTTGGGACCCTGTGTGTAGCCAATGTATAATGAAAACTTACAGAGACGGTGCTTTGGTAAGGATCACCATGCTGCAGAGTAAAACATAACAAAGAACGGAAAATTGGAGAGAACTTAGGTCAGAAGAACAGGAATTGGATTAACAGCATAAAAATACAAACAGATAATTATGGTAGCTTCCCAGATGAGCAACTTGTGAAAACAGTTCTTGAATGTAAGGGAAGTCAGTGTGGCATCTCACTTTTGTATTCTCCTTACAACATCTGCTCTCCAGGTAATTCTCCGTCTCGCCCAATAGTTCTATAGAGCGGTTGTATTTCTGATGGAACAAGCCAGGATTTGTGAGGGCCATCCCAAGGAAAACGTGCCTTTGCCTGTTATGAAGTTGTTCATGCAATTTCACTCATAATTAGCATCCTTTGTTAATTTTGATGGGGACTGGTTTTCTTTCATCTTGCTACAGAAATTGAAGCTAAGTATATGGAAATATTTAATAACTTTAACTATATGTTTCAACTTAAGGCCAACCATATCCAAGAGAATAATATGAAGAATATCAAATCTGAAAATATCTCCCAAGGCTTTGATTTATTCATTTTTGTGAAATTAAGAATGAGAATTGGAGTTGATATTCAATTGGTTTTCTGATATTTCATAGTATTTTATAAAATGACACTTTTTTAGTATATTTATAAAATATAACTTTTTGCATACATCTACAACCAAGAAATATTCATATTCTCCATTCATATTGTATAGTTTTTTCAGTATATTACTGTAGTTATAAAAATTATGCTAATTTCCAGGTATCTCATAGGCATTCAGAGGGGATACATCACTATGAAATAGGATATATGAATAAATGTCAGGGGAAATTACTTTTATTTTAGGCAATTCTTAATTATGAAAATGAGTATTATTTTCAAAGCTTTATAGGTAATGTTGCAATTTTTTATGTTTGTAAAAAAAGGCAATTCTTTTATTTTTATTTTTTTAAAATATATTTTTATTGATTTCAGAGAGGAAGGGAGAGAGAGATAGAAACATCAATGATGAGAGAGAATCATTGATCGGCCGTCTCCTGCATGCCCCACACTGGGGATCGAGCCTGCAACCTGGGCATGTGCCCTTGGCTGGAATTGAACCTGGGACCCCTCAGTCTGCAGGCCGATACTCTATCCACTGAGCCAAATCCACTAGGGCAAACGGCAATTCTTTTAGAAAGCATAATTAACTTAGAGTGTATGTATATTGACCTGTTGTCTTTTTAAAATATAGCATCTGTGCTTTTGGCTTTAAAAATTGTATGAATTTGATGTGAAATGTCAGAAGATAACAGTAAATATTCTAATAAAAAGAAGAAGAATGTAATTTAGAAAATGGTTATAAACCCTCCTTTATGGAAATAAAGCCCTTTATTCAGGATTGGCATGCTCCTAAAGTGCCTATTGATTTTGCAAAGAACTTTATTATTTAAATGTAAAATGTCCAACTACCTTTATAATCACCTAAATGAAAAGTAAGATTATTTTATTTCAAAAACAAAGGAAGTCTTCTTTTTCAGTCAAATATCAAATTTTGGCAAAATGCTCTAATATATACTACTTTATGCCAAACTTTGAGTTCATTAAGAAATCACTTTATAGATATCCACATTTCTTTTACTTCTGTCTCCTCATTATTTCCCACATTATTCAGTGCCCAGTTTCTGAATCTATACCTATTGTTTTAAATATTACTAAAATATGTGTGAATGTACAGTGTGTACTCAAATATACATATAAGAAACACAAGCACACATAGGCATCAATACAAAATGTATGGCTATGTATTATACGCATGTGAATACACATACCCTCTTATTTTTCTGAGAAAACACAAAATGAACTATTGATGATAATACTTTTAAGAAGTTGGGTATGTGGGAGATAAGAAGAATCATTTTATATTTCATTTTGTACCTTTTGTTATTTTTACAAAGGGTTTTTTTCATCAACTTATAGAACTTCTGTTAAAAGAGGGCTCTTTGATAACTTTTGGGGTCTTCTCTCTTTGTACTTTTCTACATGAAAACTTTTTGAGATGTTATTTAAAAGTGGAACCCTCTCCTACCATAACCCTTTGATGATTCACTCAAAAATATCCTAAATATATCACAGCTGTATGACGTTGGTCAAGTTACTTAAACACTGTTTGCCTGAAATTCCTCATCTGTAAAAACAGGTGAGCCATATCTACCTCATAGCGTTTATATGGAAATTAAATGTAATATGTAAAGTCTTAGAACATTACCTTCTATGTAGGTGCTATATGAGAGATTGCTACTATGTTATTATTATTAAATATGGGATATTAAAATAATATTAAAGGTAATAGATTTTTTGCATAAGAAAATGTAATAAAGGAGCAGGAGGAAACTTTGGGAGGTGACAGATATGTCCATGGCCTTGATGGTGGTGGTGTTTAGTCACACACTCATCAAGTTGTAGACACTAAAAATGTGCAGCTTTAAAGATAGAAGAAGGAAGGGAGGGAGGAATGAAGAAAAGCAGGTAGGGAGAAAGGGAGGTTCTCAGTAAACTACAAATAGAAGGAAAAGAGGAAGTCTCTAGTGGCCTTCACCCAGTAGACAATTAGGCAGAACGTGATTGTTGATGATGGAGAGTTATTAACTGAAAAGATATCTTAAATCAATAGGTATTTCCTATTAGGAACTGGAATTTTGAGTTACCATACCAAACTTTTTTGTTGTTAAAAATTCTACAGTTAATAAACTTGGGTACCAAATTATAAAAATTCTCTGTCCCTAGCAAACTTGTTTTGACATGAAATACTTAATCATTTCTTTCTTATTGCTTACTCTGCCGATTTGCAAAGAGGATTTGAAACAATTTACTGTCAAATGAATCAAAAAGATTAAATAAACAACTGTTAAATATGAAGGGGAAATGATGGAGAATAAAAGTTACATTAAATGAAGCGCTACTGAGCGTAAAATAAGTCCATATTTTCCTGGCAGCTAAAGAAAAGAAGTAAAGTAAAGTAAAAAAGAAGCAAAATAAAGCTCTATTTATCCAATAAAGGAAAGTATCTCACTCCCTGAGGAGTAGAGCAGGCTTTTTAGCAATGTAATGAACCAATAATTTCACAAATTATTTAGAACTATTTTTTATTTTGGCCATATATATATATATATATATATATATATATATATATATATATATAAACTTTCACAATGTAAAGTACATAATAACACTGTAAAAATACAAAGGTATTTTCAAAGGAAATATAAATGTCTTGATTAAAATATACTTCTCGATCATTATAAGGTTCATATATAGTGTCTCGCAAATTCTTAGTGTGGACTAAAGATCACCAAAATTAGGGTCACCCAGGATACTTATTAAAAATGCAGATTCTTGGCATTCACCCAAAACAATGTAAATAGTCTCTGGAAGTGGGAACCATGACACCTGCATTTTCACTTCTCACATCAAATTTTAAGAACCACTATCTGGAAGAATGTATCTACTGTCTGTCTCTACTGTTATCATCCTGGAATATTATTGACCTTGAGTTGCAATTTTGAAAGGGGGTAAAAACAAACCATTTAAAATAATGACCTTGACAAATTAGTGAAAGTGCTAGTTTTCAATATTACTTAATTAACATGTCAATAAGGTAGACATTCAATAATCTTGAATATAGGTGGTAACCTGATTCTTTATTGCAAAAGCCCAATCCGATCCTGTGCTGAGGAATAAGGTTTCATGGATGATATCCATTAGTGCCAGTGTTCTGAGAACCGCTGGAATAAAGAAGACACTGCTTCCTTTTGGGAATTTAGGACTTTGAGTTTTTAATGTTATTGGTTTCCTAACACTGTCAGGAATAGGTGGACTGAGCTTTCTTAGTCTAGGCACAAGTTAACTGACCAGTTGATCATAATGAAAATAGGAAACACGCAGTCGGATATTAGAGGCTCAGAAGAAGGGAAGAGCTTATGAGAAGCAAGACAGCACCATGTCTGAACATGATCTGAAGCTCATGAGATGAGAATTTACTTAGGTCAATAATTTTTCTCTTTTATTTTCTTCTATATAAGCAGAGAGTTGATTTTAAAAGGCTTTACTTTCCAAAGAGGGTCATTTTTAGTCACATGTTAGAAATTTAAATCGCGGAGGAGTTGAAGATAAAACAACAGATGATTGGTGGATTCTTATATTGTAATTGAGCATATGGGAAGTTGCATGTAAAAATTTGCCGAATGGCTGATTTGACGTTGAGCTTTTCATGGTCGTTAGCATGTCCAAACTGAAGTATGCCATACACCTTTTCCCACGAGGCCTAAGGGTAAGGAGACCTGGCTTGTGAAAGTGATCGACAATTAATATGGCCAGGAGTTGAAATTCATTTCCTGCCTTGGAGGATGGTATCTCATTAGCTATGGTTACCGGATTTCGGGTCATCAACTTTTATACAAAAGGAAACCTATAATCAGAAGTCATGTTTCAATCATAAAAGTGCTGATAAATACTAGTGTACTCTCAGGCAAACTCAAGTGTTCCTTAGTGTTAAGATGAGAAGGCGAGACACGACATTTTGAAATCTTGGTTTAAAGTGAGATTAGATCAGTGGTCGGCAAACTCATTAGTCAACAGAGCCAAATATCAACAGTACAACGATTGAAATTTCTTTTGA
Source organism: Cnephaeus nilssonii (assembly GCF_951640355.1). Lineage (NCBI taxonomy): Eukaryota > Metazoa > Chordata > Mammalia > Chiroptera > Vespertilionidae > Cnephaeus > Cnephaeus nilssonii. The sequence goes on along the minus strand of NC_137083.1, from coordinate 69,360,189 downwards.
GAGCCAAATTTTTTAAACTTAAACTTCTTCTAACGCCACTTCTTCAACATAGACTCGCCCAGGCCATGGTATTTTGTGGAAGAGCCACACTCAAGGGGCCAAAGAGCCGCATGTGGCTCTCGAGCCGCAGTTTGCCGACCATGGGATTAGATGATGCAGGTTTATACCAAGTCAGATAAATAGGTAAGAGTCTTATAAACCCTCGTAAGGCCTCTCTTCCTGAACAGAATATATCTGGATGGAGACGAAGACACACACAGACACACACACACACACACACACACACACACACACACACACACACACACGGGGGGGGGGGGGAGAGGTAAGGACGTAATCTGACACGTTTAATGGAGTAGGAGAGTCTACTATTTATTGGGCCCCTGCTCTGTGGCAGGCACCACCCCCACAGACATAAACCATGTTATTTTTTCATACAGGGCATTGATTGCCCCCCTCGCTCTTGCTTTGCCACATTTCAATTCCCATTGGCAAGAGAAAAGAAAATAAGCTAAATAATTAATAAAACGAAAATGACAAAACCAAATTAAGAACATTCTACTGAAAACATGTTTAAGCAGCTAGAACTAACATTAAAAAAAAAAAAAGCAGGCAAACTCTTCTAGCTAAAATAAAAAGCTGAAACCAGAAGCAATAGAAAATGTTCTGAGAAGCATGTCTGGAATTTTTTGTAAGAATGTTTTAAATATTCCTTTATTTAAAATAAAACACTTTTACCAGTTTCCTCATTTTCTTTGTCATTTGTTCTCTCTCTCTCTCTCTCTCTCTCTCTCTCTCTCTCTCTCTCTCTTTCTCTCTCTCTCTCTCTCTCTCCTCTCTCTCTCTGCATATTATATTCCCTATACTTTTTAAAAAAGTAAAGTTACATACATGATGGACTTTAACTTCCCAAAAACTTTACTATTTCTTAAAATTAAGGATTTTGTTTTATATACCATAGGACAGTTACTCATTTTAGTAGTTTAACATTGATACATAATATTTTTCCTAAACTATTTTTGGTATTCCAGTTTTATGGCTTACCTAATGTCCTGTATATCATTTCTTTTTAAAAATTTTTCTTTTTTAAAAAAATCTTTATTGTTGAAAGTATTACATTGGTCCTCCTTTCCCCCCCCATTATCCTCTTCTAATCCGCTTCTCCCGCCCTCAGGCCCTCACCACCCCATTGTCTGTGGCCATGGGCTATGTATACATACATACAAGTTCATTGGTTGATCTCTTCCCACCCACCCTCCCCTGCCTTCGCTCTGAGGTTCAACAGACTGTTCATGCTTCTATGTCTCTGGGTCTATTTTTGATCACCAGTTTATGTTGTTCATTAGATTCCACATGAGTGAGATCATGTGATACTTATCTTCCTCTGACTGGCTTATTTCATTCAGCCTAATATTCTCTAGGTCCATCCATGCCATTGCAAATGGTAAGAGTTCTTTCTTTTTTATTGCCGCATAGTATTCCATGGTGTAAATGTACCGTACCTTTTTTATCCTCTCATCTGCGGATGAGCAATTATTTCACCTAGCATAATAACCTCTAGGTTCATCCATGATGTCACAACTGGTAAGATTTCATTCTTTTTTATGGCCAAGTAATAATCTATTGTGTATATGTACCACTCTTCTTTATCCACTCACCTATTGATGGGCACTTGGTTTGCTTCTGTTTCTTGTTTATTATAAATAACTAGTGGCCCAGTGCATGAAATTCATGCACGGGGGGGGGGGGGGCCGGGGGTGGGGGCCGGTGTCCCTCAGCCCGGCCTGCACCCTCTCCAATCTGGGACATCCCTCTTGCAATCCGGGACCACTGGCTCCTAACCACTCACCTGCCAGCCTGCTCGCCCCCAACTGCCGCCCCCCCCCCCCGGCTGGCCTGTTCATCCCCAACTGCCCCCTCTTGCCAGCCTGATCACCCTAACTGCCCCCCGACCAGCCTGCTTGCCCTAACTGCCCCCCCCCCCCCCGCACCAGTCTGCTTGCCCCCAACTGCCCCCCCCCCCGCTGGCCTACTTGCCCAAACTGCCCTCCCCACAGGCCTGATCACCTCCAACTGCCCTCCCCTCCTGGCCTGATTGCCCCTAACTGCCTCTGCTTTAGTACCACCACCATGGCTTTGTCCGGAAGGACATTTGGAAGGTCTCCTGGAAGGTCTCCCAGTCTAATGAACATATTACCCTTTTATTAGTATAGATGCTACAATAAACACAGGGGTGCATTTATTCTTTCAAAGTAGTGGCTTGAGTTTCTTCAGATATATACCCATAAGTGAAATCACTGGCCCAAAAGGCAGTTCCACTTTTAATTTTTTAAGGTAACTCCATACTTCTTTCCACAGTAGCTGCACCCATCTGCATTCCCACCAACAGTGCACGAGGGTTCCCTTTTGTCCATATTCTTGCCGACAATTGTTTGTTGATTTATTGATGATAGCCATTCTGACAAGTGTGAGGTGATATCTCATTGTGGTTTTAATTTGCATTTCTCTGATGATTAGTAATGTTGGAAGCATGTCTGCATTTTAATATGAAGTCCTAGGTCAGTGGTCGGCAAATTCATTAGTCAACAGAGCCAAATATCAACAGTATAACGATTGAAATTTCTTTTGAGAGCCAAATTTTTTAAACTTAAACTTCTTCTAACGCCACTTCTTCAAAATAGACTCACCCAGGCCGTGGTATTTTGTGGAAGAGCCACACTCAAGGGGCCAAAGAGCCGCATGTGGCTCGCAAGCCGCAGTTTGCCGACCATGGTCCTAGGAGAATATCAGAGAAAATTCACAAAAAAAATCATGTCCCTGATTAGGTATGCCAGTAAAAATCCCTATGTTTTTACCAAACATTTGAGTCTTGAGACACAAAATGAATAAATACTCTTATCTTCCCGAAGAAACCATGAACAGATGTCTTTCCCTTGCACCTTAGGTCCCACATAAACATAAGCCAGTTAGCACACACACCATGCTTCCAAGTTCTGACCTGCTATGAAAATCTGGAATATTAACAACAAAATGATATTGTAACTTTGTGTGTGTGTGTGCTTTTTGTTGTTGTGGGCTCAAAACACATTCAAAGCAAATTTTTCTAAAGGTGTCACAGTAGCCAAGTTCAGGCATTTTTAGGTTTAAGGGAAGTAAAATTAAAAGAGGATACTCTTTTCCCCAAGTTAAGGAGAATTTCTTTAAAATCCAGCATATTGCTAAAGTCCAAAATTTACTTGGTAAATTTACAACAAAATAAGTTTAAAAGCTATAATATTCTACCCAAACCAGTCCCAGATATTGTTTAGCAACCAAGATGCATATTAATTTTGTTGTAATTTTTATGCCAAGATATATTTCAATTGTCTGTGATTTCTGCTCATTTTTATTTTAGTTAGTTTAGAAGAATCTGTTTTATTGAAGAAATAGACATGCACTTGAAAGATAATTTGTTTCTTAGCCTATATTGTATTTGTTTATTTGTAGTATCCCTAGAAACAAAATAAGAAAAGAAAATCCATGGATCTCGAATGCCCTACCTGTACCTTGGTGAGCTTAGGGTGCCTCAATGCTGACAGGTTCTCTCTTCAAAGAACCTCAGACTTCAGTTGAAATCTCCCCTGCCTGGAGGTTTTATAACAATGCCTCGAACATTGTTTTGCCAATCATAGATGTTAAACAAAGATTTTCTTTTTTTACTGTAGAATTACAAGTCCAACTGATTTTAGGAACTTATATCCTTCACAATACAGTACTTTCTGGCTACTTCTCGCTCAGCTATACATCCTCTGGCACACAAATATATCTACATACAGAAATAAACTTCCCCCAGATACAAAGTCTTCCACTTAACATACATTAAAAAAACACATGAAATAAACTTTTAGACTTTTGACACTTTCAGTGTATGCTGATTGATTCCTCTGTACAACTGTTCTCTGAATCTTGATTCAATTTCCTTCACCTTCAAAAGAAATCTACATTTCTATGCTATTTCTCTCATCTCTATGCTGTTGGGTCATAGATATACAAATCTTTCCTGAGCCACTCTTCTGAGCTTCAGACAATAATTTCCAGATTTATGCCATCAGGAAATATTATGACCTTGTTTTTTATAGACAATTAGCATAAGAAATTTCCATATAGAAAATATTTCCAAGTCTAATGCAAAATTATTAAACACGGAGTATTGTAAGGTAGTACATTACTCACTACTCCATGTATTAAGAGCTATGAAAAAAATACATATATTTTTAAATTTATTTTTTCGTATATGCTAACGCCATTAGAATTTGGATGTTTCCTGTATGACTGATGAGAAGAATTCTCAAGCTTGTCCAGGGTCACCAGTAATGGGTGCCATGACTGATTAGTGTTGCCAGCCATAGTGGGGTTGTAAGAGAGGTTTTTTTTTTTAACCTAGCTTAATCAAAGTCTCAGTGGCAGAAAAATGCCGAGCATATTCTGGGCACAGTGAGTAGATTTATTTGGCATTCACATATCTGTTGAATGTTGACTGAGCAAAAATCTGGAATCTCTTGTCACTTTTTGAATCTTAATTCTGCTGTGAATGGGTTTGAAAGTAATTATTGTAACACTAAGAATCCCTTCACTTATAAGTTACGTTTGTTTTTGTATTTTTACCTTTTCTTTTAAAAATGTTTTGACCTTCTTAAGTGATTGATAAATATGCATGGGATAAATGAAAATAAATTAAAATATCTTTCTAAATGCATAAATATTCTATTAATATATATGAAATTGGAGAAACAATTCTATCAGGAGGATGGAATAGAGACTGAATTTGATGACATTTGAATCTTGATTTATGGCTTTAACACTTGAGCCCTCCAACTAGTCTGCGATACATGACATATTATTTGACCTCTCTGTAATACTGTTCTCTGTAACTATCTCTCACCATCACTTTAAGATTGGCATTTGTTAATAATTTATTAAATTGGTGTACGTTAGGTGTTGCGTACAGTTGAACATACTGGAGCCCTGTTGTTTAACAGAAACAAACCTGATGCTCAGAAATACAGAAAAACAAAAGCACAGTCACACACAAAACCTAGCAAGTAAACACAGAATCCAGATTTCATTTAACTCAATTTATGGTCTGTTACTATGTGCCAGCCAATATACTTGGCACCAAGAAGGAAATATATAAGTATGAGAGAGTAAGTTCTGTGCAGAGCTGGGGATTTTAAATCCTGGCTCTTCTCACTGGCTGACTTTTCAGAGGCTGGATGCAGTTTAAAATATATTTGTGTTTGTATTATATAAAATGGGTGAGGAACTTTTTATGCTCTGAAATGAGCGACTGTTTGCCTGGGTTGGAAAGAACAAAACTCACCCGTCAGTTCTTGTAACCGTCACAGTCTGTGGAGCATATGCAATTGCAAGGATATCTGAACATGTTTTTTTTCCCCATATAAGTGTCCCTTTTCCTCCTTTTAGGCCTATCCTAGTCATTAGAGAAGAATCACTATGACGCATGCAAGCTAACTTGTGAGCTGATTCCTATACCTGTTGTTTTCCTTTTCATTTTTTGTTAGTTAAAGCATAATTGGTATTTGCTTTTTTCCAAAGAGTTTAAGATCACCTATAT